>NC_138774.1:30824550-32317050 GCF_965119305.1 Pelophylax lessonae
AATCATAGCCCATCTGTACAATGTGATTAGCTCTGACCAATTGTAAAAAGAAAAAAAAAATCGGTCCTGCGAGCAACCTTGAGGTTCTAGATTAATGGGCTATCTGCTGCAGACACTCCACTTCTCATAACAGTGTAAATAATTTAAATAAATAAATAGTGCCGCGCAAATATACAAATAATCATATACTGCACTATGTGAATCAAAGCATTAAAATCCAAAAAACAGTGAATGGTATATAACATTAACCACTTTACCACCGGAGGATTTTGCTGTCTTACGTCCAGGCCACTTTTTGCGATTCGGCGCTGTGCGAATTTAACTGACAATTGCGCGGTCGTGCGACTCTGTACCCAAACAAAATTTACGTCCTTTTTTTCCCACAAACAGAGCTTTCTTTTGGTGGTATTTGATCACCTGTGCGCTTTTAACTTTTTGAGCTATAAACAAAAAAAGAGCGACAATTTTGAAAAAATAACAGTATTTTTAACATTTTTTTATATGAAATTCCCCCCCCAAAAAATGTAAAAATCAAATTTTTTTTAAATTTTTGGCCAATTTGTTTTCTGCTACCTATGTTTGGTAAAAAAAAAAATCACGATAAGCGTATTTTGATTGGTTTGCGCAAAAGTTATTGCGTTTACTAACTACGGGAAAGATTTCTGTCATTTTCGGTGTTTTTTTTTAACGCGTAATGGCGGCGATCTGCGATTTTTTTTTGCGGGACTGCGACATTGCAGCAGACAGTAATCAGTGCTATAAATATGCACTGTTACTGTAAAAATGACACTGGCAGGGAAGGGGTTAATTTTAATGGAGAGGGAGGGGTTAATGTATGCCTGGTGCTTACTGACGTGTGGGGGGGGGGGGGGGGGGGAGGTGACTATGTGACACAAGGACAGATCAGATGTTCAGCTATGCTGAACACTCCGATCTGTCCCTCCCTGTCACTTAGGAGATCCGCCCGCTCTGTTTACACAGGTGAGCGGATCTCCTCACTCGATTCCCCGATGATCGGGGAAGAGTGGCAGCGATCGCCGCCGCTCCTCCCCTGGCCCGACTCCCGCTGTGACTGAAAACAGCGGGAGCGCGCCTCCGGCGGCGCGCGAGCGCCGCCTACAGGGGGAGGAGTCCAGAGACGTAGGTCTACGTCGCTGGACGGGAACGAGCCCACATTGCTGCAGTAGCAGCAATGTGACTGGAGGTAAAGTGGTTAAAGTGCCAGTAGTGCCAATAAATTAATATGATTCCATAAAAGAGGAAAAGATAAAAAAAAGAGTCCAGTGTAAAATAGTGAATAGCCGTGCTGAAGACTTATAAATAAATATAGTCCAAACAATCATAAAGTGATCTGTGCTCCCAAAGAAGAGTGACCAGAGTGTCACAGTGGACAGCCAGCTGAGGAAGAAACGTGGTCCCTGTGTCGTCACGCGTAGGGGAGGGGCAAGGACGGACGGGAGCGTTACACCGCTGTTTGGTGAGACTGTCAGCTACCAACGCACGATGCGACTACAAGGCGGCGCTGAACGGTCTCTCCCGCTATACCACCACGATTTCTACCATCTCTTGATGCGATTGTTTATGTGCATGATATGCACCCACAAGTGTGAGTGAGACCATTTATCTTTTACTTAATAAAGACCGTTTTTGAAGGATTTCATGCACTATTGCAAGTTTTTCTATTTTCATATTATGCTGCATTGAGTGACACTACAAGCCAGGTTTCAGTACTGTGGATGAGAGGAGCCCTAAGGATATGGATGGATGGATGGATGGATGGATGATCTATAGGATCTTTTTACCCATGCATTCTTTATAAAGATCTGAGGTGAGCACCCATTCACAAGGGGGTGCACGGCTGGCTGTCCACCTTGCCACTCTGGTCACTCCTCTTTGGGAACACAGATCACTTTATAATTGTTTGGACTATATTTATTTATTAGTCTTCAGCACGGCTATTCACTATTTTACACTGGACTCTATCTTTTTCCTCTTTTATGGAATCAAATTAATTTATTGGCACTACTGGCACTTTAATGTTATATACCATTCACTGTTTTTTGGATTTTAATGCTTTGATGCACATAGTGCAGTATATGATTATTTGTATATTTGCGCAGCACTATTTATTTATTTAAAAGCTCTGACTAATTACAGCTCATCACAAAACAAACTGAATTAATTGATTTAATTCAGTAAAATGCTTGCATATAGCAATGCAATTGAGCGCTTTATGCGAATATGTGTTTAAAAAAAAAAAAAAAAAATACTGATCACTTCCCTAGAGTAGTACAATGTCACTATGTTAACAATATATTGCTCTGGTCAGAGTGTGTGTAAAAAAAAAAAAAAAAGTGATTTTTTTATTTTCTTTGTACTTTAACCAGTGTCCCTGATCAACACCACACCCATTACATGATGACGCTGTACTGCACTGGTGACAGTATGTAAAATTTATTTTACATATTTTATTTTTTTACTTTATTTTTCAAAAACATTTGGGGAAAAAAATAAATAAAAAAAAGACAAAAAAAACTCGCCATGCCTCTTACGAAATGTTTTGGACTGTCAAAGGGGTAATTGAGGAGGGGGGGGGGATATTTGTACTGTCCTGAATTTTTGGGCTAAGAAAAGAGATAAGTAGTCAGTACATCAGGACTGATTGATTGGCAGATACAGTATCTCACAAAAGTGAGTACACCCCCACATTTTTGTAAATATTTTATTATATCTTTTCATGTGACAACACTGAAGAAATGACACTTTGCTACAATGTAAAGTAGTGAGTGTACAGCTTGTATAACAGTGTAAATTTGCTGTCCCCTCAAAATAACTCACACAGCCATTAATGTCTAAACCACTGGCAACAAAAGTGAGTACACTCCTAAGTGAAAATGTCCAAATTGGGCCCAATTAGTAATTTTCCCTCCCCGGTGTCATGTGACTCATTAGTGTTAGGCTCAGCGAAGGATTGATCCACCGATCCCCCGCTGAGCAGGCAGATGACAGCTCCGTCTCCACTCTGTGTGCGGAGACGGAGGTGTCAGATCCTCGCTGTCCCCTATGGGGGAATCGGATGAGAACGGACCGCCTGTCCGTTCTCATCTGATCCAATTCGCCAGATGGATGGAAAAACTGAATTTTTGTAAAATCTTACCGTAAAATTCCTTTCTCCGAGTCCTCCGACAGTCGCCGCATCCTCTAAGTCATCACTATTGGGTATTGACTTCCGCTCCACAGGAGTAGCTAGGCATAAGACTTCGTCAAAAGAACAAAAGCATTTACTATAGACACAACCATGGGGGCTGTCCCACTGGTCAATACCCTCCTGCAACTCAGTTTGGTAGCATAGCAGTAGGTAATAAGAACACAACCCCAAAAGAGGGGCGGGGGCAGCGACTGTCGGAGGACTCAGAGAAAGGAATTTTACAGGTAAGATTTTACAAAAATTTTGTTTTCTCTTAAGTCCTCCGACAGTCGCCGCCTCCTCTAAGTCATCACTATTGGGATGTCCCAAAGCAGTGTAGACATGAGGGGTGGGAGACGCAAGGCGAAAAGGCAACGCAGTACCCACATCAGAGAAAGGAACCTTACCAGCACAGTAAGGGAACCACTGGGCAACAGAAAAAAAAACAAGGTTCAACAGGAGCAACAGCCCAGGAAAGCAAATACCAACAGCCAGGGACCCACAAAAAAACAAGGGTCCTTCATGGCACTGCCGCACTGAGAACCTTGCAGCCAAAGGAGGCATCAGCTGATGCCAGAACATCTACCTAATAGAATTTGGAAAAGGTGTGCACCGACGACCAAGTCGCAGCCTTGCACACCTGGGACACTGAGGCACGATGCCAATAGGCCCAGGACGCACTCAAAGATCTGGTAGAGTGCGCCTTAACAGGGAACGGTGGAACCCATTCCTTCAAAGCATAAGCCTGTTCAATGGTCTGTCTGATCCATTTGGCAATAGTCGCTGCAGACGCAGCCATGCCCTTCCGAGGTCCCTCAGGAAGGACAAAGAGGGAATCCGATTTACGAAAGGATTCAGTGGACGACAGGTAAACCCTGATCGCCCTGACAACATCCAAGGAATGCAATGCAACCTCCTTAGGATGCTTCGGCTTTGCACAGAGCGAAGGCAAAACAATGTCCTCATTAAGGTGGAACTCAGAGACCAAGTGATCGCCACTAAAAAAGCAACTTTCTTAGACAGCAGAGGTAACGATATCTCCCGGATGTTTTCAAAGGGAGAACGCTGTAATGCGGACAGAACTAAGTTCAAGTCCCATGGAGGTAAAGGCTCCCTCCGGGGAGGGGCCAAATGTCGCACACCTTGAATAAAGGTGCGAATCAAGGAATGAGACGCCACAGGGCGTTGGAAAAGAATAGCCAGTGCAGATACCTGGCCCTTTATCGTGGCCAGCGCCAGTCCACACCAGTCTGGAGAAAAGCCAACACTCTCGACACCGAGTACAAGTGAGGGGAGAACCCCCTGGACTCACACCAGGCGAAATAAGCTTTCTAGGTACGGTAATAGATTTTACCAGAAGAGGTTTTCCTAGCCTTGATTAGAGTAGGAATGACCTCCGGGGAGAGACCCCTGTCTCTCAGGACCTGGGTCTCAACAGCCAGGCCGTTAAAGCCAGCGACTGTAAAGCAGGATGGAAGATCGGTCCCTGAGACAGCAGATCTTCCCGCATTGGCAGCCGCCAAGGAGGCGCCACTGCCAGGTGAACGTCGGCATACCAGGACCGGCACGGCCCTGCGAAGGAACCTGGACAACAACTGAATCGGAGGAAAGGCATACATCAGACGATACTGATGCCAAGGGGCCACCAACGCATCCGAGGCATCTGCCAGAGGATTGACGTTCTTGCCACGAACCTTTTCACCTTGTGGTTTAGCCGAGACGCGAACAGATCCATGTCCGGGGATCCCCACTTCGCACACAGCATTTGGAAGACCTCCGGGTGCAGGGACCATTCCCCCTGGTCCAGGGTCTGGCGGCTCAGATAGTCGGCCTGCCAATTATCCACACCCGGAATGTGAACTGCTGAAATCGCCGGGACATGAGTCTCGGCCCAAGCCAGAATGTCGGTCACCTCCCGGGCAGCCCGGGCACTCCTGGTGCCCCCTTGGTGGTTGATGTAAGCCACTGCGGTAGCATTGTCCGTCTGTACCCGAACAGGACGGCCCCGAAGTCGGTCCGACCACTGGAAGAGACAGAGTTTGATTGCTCTCAATTCCAAAATGTTGATCGGAAGGGAGGATTCCTCCTCCGACCAAGTGCCCTGGGCAGACAGGTTGCCCAGGACTCCACCCCAGCCCGACAGGCTGGCATCCATGGTAATCACTGTCCACAGTAACAGACGGAAGGATTTGCCTTCTGACACTGCCGGGGACTGGAGCCACCACAGAAGATCCATTCTGGTCCGGCGACTCAAAGAGACACTCAGATCCAAGGACTGAGGTAGTCTGTCCCACCTGGCCAGGATCTCCGCTTGAAGAGACCTTGTGTGAAACTCAGCGAAGGGTATCGCCTCGAAGGCAGATACCATCAACCCTAGGGACCGCATGCAGGTGACTAGGATGGTTTGTCCCAGAGGGACCTGATCTCGTCCTGTAAGGTCCGGAGCTTGTCCTCCGCCAAGAACACCTTTGCCTGAGCAGAGTCCAGGATCATTCCCAGATAGGGAAGACAAACCGAAGGAGACAAGGACGACTTCTGTACGTTGATGGTCCATCCGAACTCCTGGAGCGTCTGTACCGTGGTGGACAGATCGCGCAGTAGGTTCTGGCTGACACTCGATCTTAAGAGGGGATCGTCCAGATACCCCAAGACCACAATGCCCTGTGCCCTGAGCAGGCCCAAAACAGGCGCCAACACTTTGGTAAAGACCCTTGGAGCCGAAGCGAGACCGAAAGGTAACGCCACAAACTGATAGTGGTCCTCCGCGATAGCGAACCGAAGGTACCTCTGGTGACCCTCAAAAATGGGGATGTGTAGGTACGCATTCTTCAGGTCTATAGAGGCCAGGAATTCCCCTGGGCTCAGGGAGGCCACCGCCGAGCGGAGAGATTCCATACGGAACTTCCGAACGCGCACAAAGCGGTTCAGCGCTTTCAGGTCCAGAATAGGACGTACCTTGGCCTCCTTTCTGGGCACAGTGAACAGATTGGAATAAAACCCCCGAAACCTGTCCCGATGAGGCACCGGGACAATCACTCCCTGGGTAAGGAGGTCCTGCACCGCTTGATGCAGGTCCTGCAGACGCCCTGGGGTCAAATGAAGATTTGAGGGAAAAAAATCTGTCCGCCGGCCGGAATTCGGAGCAGCCAAGGTTGGAGGAAACCGCGCAAACATCCCCCCACCCCAGAAATGGGTGAGGGCGCCCCTTCAGGCATAGTCGGATTGACTCGTCGCACCGGCATTGCCGGACTTCTGCTTGCCCGCCCAGGGCTTCTTCTGGCTACCTTGGCCCTTGAAGGGCTTGCCCTTGGTTTGATTCCTAAAGGCACGAAAGGATCCTTGAATGGGTCGAGGCGCGGAACCCCGCTTGCCACAAAAGGACTTGTTCTTCGGGTTCTGGGGCAGCATTGTGCTCTTGCCCCCCCCGTGACGCCTTTTACCAAGGTATCCAACGCCTCACCAAAAAGGCGAGAACCTGCATAGGGAAAATCAGCAACTGTCTTCCATGATGTCTGGTCAGCCAACCAGCTCTTCAGCCAGATCAGTCGACGGTTAAGCACCGCAACACTCGACAGGCGTGCGGCCAGAGGGGCCTCATTTAAGGCCGCATCGCACAAATACATGACTCCTTGGTGAATTTGATCCACCATAGCCAGCGTGGCAGGTGGGGCAGAATCAGACGCGAGGTTGCGTCTAAGCACCTTAGTCCAATCCGCCACCGCCTGAGCCACCAGGACGGACGAGAAAATAGGTTTGAGCAAGGAACCCGCCACCGTGTAGGAATGGCGGGCAAGAGACTCCAACCTCCTATCCTTGGGATCCCGGAACACCGGGGTGTCCTCAGTGGGAATAAAGGTAGCCTTGTTTAAGATGGCCACAGTGTGATCCACCTGTGGAGGCACACACCAGCGCGTGTCCGTAGCCAGCGCAAAGGGATAAAGCAGTTTAAAACGATTAGGTACCATGAATGGACGTTTTAAATTGTGCCACAGTTCATTCACAGTGTAATAAAATTCAGCGGGGCAGGGAAAAACCTGCGCCGACTTGCGGGTCCTATGTGTACCAAACGATGACACAATGCCCGGAGGAGTGGGCTCATCCTCCAAATGTAGTGTCTCTTTCACAGAAGAGACCAACTCATCCATAGTTGCGCGTTCTTCAGGCGACCCCGGGGGAGAATCATCAACCACCTCCGCCTCCCCTACAGACCCCAGTGGGTCCAGGGATGAGCGAGACCCTGAAAAGGGCACGCCCGCCACATCACCATCTGAATCAGAGGAGATAGATAATCTAGGCCTTTTCCTAGCAGCTCGTTCAGCCATCAGCACCTCCATTTTGGACACTAAAGACGCCACTACGGTGGTCAAATCAGGTATAACAGGGGGTACAGCAGGACTGGGGTCCCCCACCAGGGCTGGAGGGAATTTGCTGTCCCGAGATTCCATTGCCCAAGTTACAGTAAAAAAAGTACAAGAAAAGGTACTGGCCCTTTAAGATCGCTGCGGAGTGCGCAGCCCACCGCTATATGCACAGTGAACACAGACCCCCAAAAGGAGACAAAACTGAGCCAGGAAGGACAAAACAAGGAGCTATGGAAGAGAAAGTCTGCAGAGCCCCCACAGAGTGTTACCACATTGATCGCTGCTTCAAAGGAAAAGGAAGTGAGGTCATCAGAGGCTGAACTATAAGCTGCAAGACCCAGGGAAAATGGCTGCCCATAGAACTGAATGGGAGGCTTCAGCAAGATGGCCGCCGAACATGTGCTCGGAACGATCGTTCTGCCACACACAAGATGGCGCCAAAACAGCATGTAGTTAAGCCCACAGTGAAGCCAGACATGCTTGCCCATACCTAAAATGGTGGACCGCGCGTTTTTTTACCCGCTGCGGCCACCACACACACAGTCTGCACCCCCAAAACACTGCAGTGACACAGGGGAAGGGGCCCCCAAAACCACACAGCACCGCAGCGCATGTAAAAAGGAGACCCCCGCAGGGATCGCATCAGGGAGCCCCACACAGGCACAGACATGGGGAATACACAGCAACACAGGACTGCCACCCCAGACAGAGGCCCCACACAGAAAGTACTTACCTGTACCGGGCGGCGTGGGGTGCCTTTATGAACGGAAAGCCGCTGTCCTCATCTGACAGGGAGTGCCATTAGCCAAGGACAGGACACTGCAGCACCGCAGATGTGTCCAGTGAGGTAGCCACCTCACAGGCTGCATCCCTGCTGCGAGCAGGGATGCTTTGTTCATGATGCCAGGACGAACACATGGCTGAACGCTCGATGGCGGGCTGGGGGTCCCTCTGACCCTCTGCCCTGGGGAACCAGGGAGGTCAGTCCGATTCCCAGCTCCGCAAGAATCCATCTGCATCCGAAGGTCCGACTAAAAACTAAAAGCTGACAAAATAAACAGCTAGTAAAATCAAAGAAAAAAAAAAAACTGACATTTTCAAAGAAAATCAAAGAAAAAAAAGATTAGAAAGGCTGAGACTGTAGCCCCAGCACAGGGAAGCCTAACTACTCCTGACGCTAGGCAGAAACAAACTGAGTTGGGAGGGATCACTGCAGGGGGGTATTGACCAGTGGGAAAGCCCCCATGGGTGGGTCTATGCTAAATGCTTTTGTTCTTTTGACTAAGTCTTATGCCTAGCTACTCCTGCGGAGCGGAAGTCAATACCCAATAGTGATGACTTAGAGGAGGCGGCGACTGTCGGAGGACGTAAGAGAAAAATGGATTTTTGTAAAATCTTACCGTAAAATCCTTTTCTCTTAGCTCATCGACAGACGTAGTCCTCGGTGATACACCACCTTCGGGTTATGTTACCTCCGCAGGAGCAGGACTAGACAGGAAATTAAAAAGCTCTGGCCACACCCTAGGGGCAGTCCCAGAGGGTATATCCTCTCTCTCTCTGCCTCAGCAAATCAGTTATGTGAAAAAGCAGTGCTTAGAGAATTTAACCCAACCCAACTCCAAAACAGAGGGGCGGGGACTACGTCTGTCGATGAGCTAAGAGAAAAGGATTTTACGGTAAGATTTTACAAAAATCCATTTTTCTCTAGCGCTCATCGACAGACGTAGTCCTCGGTGATACACCACCTTCGGGACATCCCAGAGCAGTATCACAACTGAGGGGTGGGAAAATGGAAATCAAATCCCAATCTAGAAGGCCCAACCGGTGCCAACTAGAAGTTTACAATGCTCATCCTTAATGATGAGACTCAACAAAAAAATTTTCAAACAGAAAAAAACCCTCGAGGTAGACCACCGGTCTCCTCAAATTGCGGCCTGCAAAACCTTGCGGCCAAATGAGGCATCCGCCGATGCCGTCACATCAATTTTATAGAATTTTGTAAAGGTATGTACCGACGACCAGGTGGCCGCCTTACATACCTGGACCACTGACGCCTGATGGCGAAAGGCCCAGGAAGTACTGAGCGCTCGAGTGGAGTGCGCCCTAACAGGGAACGGAGGACTCTGACCCTTAATAGAATAAGCCTGTACCGTTTGTCTAATCCATTTGGCAATGGTTGCGGCAGATGCAGGCAAACCCTTTCTGGGGCCATCCGTGATCACAAAAAGTGAATCCGTCTTACGGAATGATTCCGTAGCTTTCAGGTATACCCTGATTGCCCGAACCACATCTAAGGAATGCAACGCATGTTCCCGATGATGCTTGGGCTGAGGACACAAGGAAGGTAGTACAATATCTTCATTCAGATGAAAATCTGAAACCACCTTAGGAAGAAAAGATGGCTTAGGATGAAGTACTACCTTATCCCTATGAATCACTAGGTATGGGGACTGGCATGATAATGCAGCCAGTTCTGACACCCTGCGAGCAGAAGTAATAGCCACCAAGAAGGCCACCTTTTGGGATAAAGTAAGCAAGGGAATCTCCCTGATGTTTTCAAAAGGAGGTTTCTGTAGAACCGACAAAACCAAATTAAGATCCCAGGGCGGTAAGGGCGCGCGGACTGGAGGAGCCAGGTGCCGCACCCCCTGGATGAAATTCCGCACCAAGGATTAGGTAGCTAACGGCTTCTGAAAGAAGATTGCTAATGCTGAAACTTGACCCTTGATGGTGCTCAAGGCTAGCTTCTGCTCAACCCCTTGTTGCAAAAAGGCCAATATTCGAGACAACGAATAGGTACGTGGAGGAAATCCTAAAGATTCGCACCACGCAATATAAGTCTTCCATGTGTGATAATAGACTTTGCTGGAAGTCGCTTTCCTTGCTTTAATAAGGGTAGGAATGACAGAAGTAGACAAACCTCTGTCCTTCAGTACTTGGGTCTCAATGGCCAGGCCATTAAAACCAGCGACTGTAAAGCACGAAGGTAACTTGGTCCTAGAGACCACAGACACTCCCTGAGACGAAGTTCCCACGGAACGTCTGCGACTAGCATGTCCAAGTCGGCCAGGCCGGCTTGAGGAGGCCAGCCTAGAATTTCTAGGACCACTGGCGCTGATAGGATCTGAACCAGGCGTCCCTAGAGCTATCTGGCCCCGACCATCCGAGAAAGTCTGGTCGTTTTCTGTTTCCACACATTTATCAGATACCTGATAGTTATCAGGAAGGGTGATCTTTTCTGGTTGAACCTCAGGGACCGAAGTCACCCGACTAGAGGCTACTTGGCCTATCTGGTCAACCAG
The DNA here is from genome assembly GCF_965119305.1 of Pelophylax lessonae. NCBI lineage: Eukaryota > Metazoa > Chordata > Amphibia > Anura > Ranidae > Pelophylax > Pelophylax lessonae. The sequence continues at coordinate 30,835,401 of NC_138774.1, forward strand.
ATCCGATTCCTGTGAGGTATCGGGACTAATCTTAGGAAAGGGTAAAGGAAAAGATCTATTCAGGGAACGGTAACTACCGCTTCCTGTGGTACTTAAATGTTGGAAGGGAAGAATCGCACCGGTAGTAGTGGTAGATGCTCGATCTGATGTCCTGAATACCGGTGAAAACGTCCCCCCACCCTGAAACCGGGTGGGGGCGCACCTTCAGGCTGTGTACTCCTTTGCTTCGGGTCTGGCTGGGTTGGTCCTCTGCTTGTCCGACCAGCCCTTCTTGAATCCTCCTGGAGGAGTCTTGCCTTTCCCGCTAGTACCAGCCGGGCGCCCTTTATGGGCGGTAAAGAAAGGTCCTCGCTTGTTGCGAGGTCCCTTAGCTTTTGCAGCCTGTGGCAAGAAAGTGCTCTTGCCCCCAGTGGCATCCTTAATGATTTCATCTAGGTTGGCCCCAAATAGACGATTCCCCTGAAAAGGGAGATTGGTCAAGGTCTTTTTGGAACCTAGGTCAGCTGACCAGCATTTTAACCACAGCACACGTCTGAGGATCACTGCTAACTTAGATGCATGCCCTAATAAGGGAGTTGTGTCCAAGGCTGCGTCACAGATAAACCGTAGCCCTTGTATGATCTGTTCCATCAAATCAGATGTCTCCTGGGGAATATCTTTTCCCCTAAGATCTTGGCGTACCATTTTCGCCCATTCCGTAAGTGTCTGGGAAACTAGACCAATAACAATTACTGGTCTAAATGCTGACCCTATCAGAGAAAAGATAGTGCGGGACTCTGCTTCTATCTTTCGATCCACCGGATCCTTAAAGGACGAAGTGTCCTCCACTGGAATAACCGTGGCTTTATTCAGCCTGGAAATAGGCGGATCCACGACTGGTGGTACCGTCCATTTCTTAATGATGGATTCCTCAAACGGATAGCGTCTAGCAATACGCTTGGAAATAGTAAAGGTACGTTTAGAATGCTCCCATTCTCCTTTAATCTGATTACCAAAACATTTAGGTACCGGAAAAGCCTTCGCCATCTTGATGGGCTTATTAGTACCGAAAGGCCTCTCTGTTTCAGTTGCCTCTGCCGGTAAAGCCTCAAGTTTTAAGGTTTCTTGCACTGCCACAACTAGTGCGTCCACCAATGCTTCTTCCTGAATTATAGCAGGAGAAGAAGCGTCCTCCTCACTGTCTGAGGGGGCTTTACCTGGGATAACAGCCCTTGCAGAGGAACCTGCAACTGCCGTGACCATCTCTGAATCTGAGTCAGAGGTGTCAGATGGTATAGGGGTAGGCGGGGGTCGCTTCCTTGACCCCCGTCCCTGACAGGCCGCCTCCACCCGAGCCACCATAGACTCCAAAATTGCTGTAAATGATTCTATACTCTGTGCACCGGCGGGTCCCGAGGCCCCCTCGAGGGAAACAGGTGGGGGAATATGTGTGGCAGGGTCCATGATAACTCCAGTTACTACCTGGATGATATAATTCAAAAGAAAAAAACTTTTTTTTTTTTTTTTTTTTTTTTTTTTCTGACCCCCAGCGCCACAAAAAGCCCCTTAGTGTTACCTGCTAGGGATCCCTATCGATCGAGAGAGAGAGAGATAGACCCCCAGGCTCACCACTTGATGCTCAGAGTTAAACTGCAACAGCTTACAGCGCTGTCTTGACAAACAGGAAGTCTTTTGGCTGGCTGCCCAGGAAGAAGGGAGGCGGCTCCGCCCCTCTGCACGCCTTCCGGCGCCTCCCCCAAGCTCCACGAGGTGTAGGATCACCTCAAACATGGCCGCCCCCATGCTGGAGACACGAGGCTACGCCAAAATGGCGGCTCGTGCGATCCAGCAAAAAAAATGGCGGCGGCCTAAACTGAATAGCGGTGTGCTGCAGGGCACACAACACTCTCTCTGCATGGGGATATGGCGTGGTTGGCGGTACCGGCCCTGGCGGACCGCGTGGCCGTTCGGGAGGCCTGCTATTAGCTGGAGATCTGATTTGGAAGGCAGTCTACATGTCCGTGGCTTCTGACTGGTAGGTAGCTTATACTTAACCCATAAGATTCCCAGAATGCCACAGATTACATCTTTAAAACATGTATACAATAGATTTTTAGCTCCCAAACCAAGCCTCCTGGCTTTTTGCACACATAAAATCACACTCAAAGTAGGAGGATTTGTGACATGTTATAGGATAGAAAGAACTCTTTCTTACCATACAGAGAGGGGCCCGCGTTCACCACAAAACCCGTCAGGGGAAAAGGGGGAACATACTACTCACCATACCGGAACCAGGCGGGCACCAACTCCTGACAGTACCCCTCTCCACCGGGGCGGGAGGGCTGTCGACCGATACGGACGCCGTGACTCATGGTCTTTGGCGTTTCAGCGAGACGTTTAACTCGCGGGTTCAGTCCTTTTAATGGGACTTTGTCGCGGCCGACCCAGCGCGGAGCTATGGCCTGCACGCGCTCGTAGGCTGAACTGGGGTGACCACCGGATCTCAACATCCAGCCCGTCGCCCAGTTCAGCTTTCTTGCTTGAAGATCTCACAGGAACACTGGAGAAAAAAAAAAAAGCTGTCTAAAAATCCTTTTAGAAAAAAATTCTTGCCAGGACCTAAGATCCCAGCAAGGTATCTAGGTCCTTACTCCTAACTAGACAGAAAATAACTGATTTGCTGAGGCAGAGAGAGAGAGGATATACCCTCTGGGACTGCCCCTAGGGTGTGGCCAGAGCTTTTTAATTTCCTGTCTAGTCCTGCTCCTGCGGAGGTAACATAACCCGAAGGTGGTGTATCACCGAGGACTACGTCTGTCGATGAGCGCTAGAGAAATAAGGGTTTCCATCCATCCGGATTTGACAGACAGGATCGGATGGGATGTCAGCGGACATGTCTCTGCTGACATCCGCTGCCCCATAGAGATGCATGGGGCATCTGTTCAGATCCGCCTGAAAAACTAACAGGAGGATCTAAACGGTCTGCATGTGTGAAAGGGGCCTTACAAGGTCTAAGGTGTGAATGGGGAGCAGGTGTGCTAAATTTGGTGTTATCGCTCTCACTCTCTCATACTGGTCACTGGAAGGTCAACATGACATCTCATGGCAAAGAACTCTGAGGATCTGAAAAAGAATTGTTGCTCTACATAAAGATGGCCTAGGCTAGAAGAAGATTGCCAAGACCCTGAAACTGAGCTGCAGCACGGTGGCCAAGGCCATACAGTGGTTTAACAGGACAGATTCCACTCAGAACAGGCCTCGCCATGGTCGACCAAATTAGTTGAATGCAGGTGCTCAGCGTTATATCCAGAGGTTATCTTTAGGAAATAGACGTATGAGTGCTGCCAGCATTGCTGCAGAGGTTGAAGGGGAGGGGGGTCAGCCTGTCAGTGCACAGACCATACGCTGCACACTGCATCAAATTGGTTTGCATGGCTGTTGTCCCAGAAGAAAACCTCTTCTAAAGATGATGCACAAGAAAGACAGCAAACAGTTTGCTGAAGAAAAGCAGACCAAGGACATGGAATACTGAAACTATGTAATGTGGTCTGATGAGACCAAGATAAAATTATTTGATTCAGATGGTGTCAAGCGTGTGTGGCGGCAACCAGGTGAGGAGTACAAAGACAAGTGTGTCTTGTCTACAGTCAAGCATGGTGGTGGGAGTGTCATGGTCTGGGGCTGCATGAGTGCTGCCGGCACTGGGGAGCTACAGTTCATTGAGGGAACCATGAATGCCAACATGTACTGTGACATACTGAAGCAGAGCATGATCCCCTCCCTTCAGAGACTGGGCCGCAGGGCAGTATTCTAACATGATAGCGACCCCAAACACCTCCAAGAAGCCCACTGCCTTGCTAAAGAAGCTGAGGGTAAAGGTGATGGACTGGCCAAGCATATCTCCAGACCTAAACCCTATTGAAAATCTGTGGGGCATCCTCAAACAGAAGGTGGAGGAGCGCAAGGTTTCTAACATCCACCAGCTCCGTGATGTCATGATGGAGGAGTGGAAGAGGACTCCAGTGACAACCTGTGAAGCTCTGGTGAACTCCATGCCCAAGAGGGCTAAGGCAGTGCTGGAAAATAATGGTGGCCACACAAAATATTGACACTTTGGGCCCAATATTGACATTTTGAGGGGTGTACTCACTTTTGTTGCCAGCAGTTTAGACATTAATGGCTGTGTGTTGAGTTATTTTGAGGGGACAGGAAATTTACACTGTTATACAAGCTGTACACTCACTACTTTATATTGTAGCAAAGCGTCATTTCTTCAGTGCTGTCACATGAAAAGATAGAATAAAATATTTACAAAAATGTGAGGGGTGTACTCATTTTTTGTGAGATACTGTATATACACCATAGTTTGTGGACTCTAAGTTTCCTAAAGACTAAAAAAATATACACTGATTTGGGTTATTTTCACCAAAGATGTGTAGCAGAATATTTTTTGGCCTAAATTTATGAGGATTATTTGCTAAATTTTATAATAGTAAAAAGAAAAACATTTTCAAAATCTTGGGTCTTTTTTTTCTCCATTTATTTACCAAAAAAAAAAAACCCAGCAGTGAAAAAAATACCACCAAAATAAAGCGCTAGAAGTGTGAAGAAAAAGATAAAAATGTTGTATGGGTACAGCGTTGCATGACCGTGTAATTGTCATTCAAAGTGTGACAGCGCTGAAAGCTGAAAATTGGCCTGGAAAAGAAGGGGGTAAAAGTGGTCGGTACTGAAGTGGTTAAACACAGATTATGTAATGACTGATCTTAGCAGTTTCCTGGCGGGTGAAACGAGTCGGGTGCACCGCTTCAGCTGTGAACTCACTAGACTTACTTTTAGAACTCGATGAGCCATTTCAGAGGTGATGTTAACGGAGCGTGAAAAGCAATCTCTGGCTTCGGACAGCTTGCCTTCTCTCAGCAGCTGCTTCCCTTTCTGTAAATTTGCCTGCCGCTTCCTGCAAATCACACCGATCGTTTTATTGCATTTTCAACATAAACCAAAATTTTAATCTGTGATTTTTCTTCAATTCCCATAGAAAAAAAAAAAAAAAGTTTTTTTTTTATCACTTTAACGCATTCTTTGCATTAACCGCTTAAGGACTTGCCTCGCGTACATATACTGCGGCAGGGCGGCCCTAAAGTGCACTATCACGTACCTGATCTTCTTCGGCTCTGGGGCCCGCAATGTCCCCTGGGAAACCAGCGATCGTTCATAGAGAGGCAGAGCGGAGGTCTGCCAATGTAAACAAGGCAGAGCGGAGGTCTGCCAGAGAGGAAAAAGGAGATCTCGCGTTTCTACTAAGCAGAAACACGGATCTCTGTTTTCCTTTAGTCAAAGCACCTCCCCCACAGTTAGAAAACACTCGCAGGGAACACATTTAACCCTTTGATTGCACCTGGTGCTAACCCCTTCCCTGCCAGTGTCATTAGTACAGTGACAGTGCAATTTTTTTTTTTTTTAGCGCCGATTACTGTATTAGGGTCACTGGTCCCCAAAAAGTGTCAGTGTCAGATTTGTCTGCCGCAATGTTACAATCCTGCAAAAAAAAAAAAAAAAAAAAATGCTGATTGCGCCATTACTAGTAAAATTTAAAAAAAGAAAAATGATAAAAAGTCACTAAATCTATCCCGCCGTATGTAGACATTTAATCTTTTGCGCAAACCAATCAATATACGCTTACTGGGATTTTTTTATTTTAACCAAACACATGCGGCAGAATACATATTGGTCTAAAAAGATAAGGAATTTTTTTTTTTTTTTTACTGGATGTGTTTTATAGCAGAAAGTAAAAATAAATATACACATATATACACACACATATACATTATATATACACACATATACATTATATATACACACACACACACACACACACACACACACACACATTTTTTTTTCCCAAAATTGTTAATTTTCTTTGTTTTTAGCGCAAAAAAAAAAAAAAAATAAAAGCAGAAGTGATCAAATATCAAAATCAAAAATGGGGTAAAACTTTCCGGAGCTGAAGTGGTTAAGGTGAAAAAAATAACATGAGCTGCATTTGTCCCCCTCCCCTTTCTTATATTCACTTGAGCCGATCCAGCGATGTGCATGAGAGCAGCGGCTCTCCCGGCTCTGTGCCACCTCACTGCACAGATTGATAGCAGTGGGAGCCATTGGCTCCTGTTGCCGCCAATCAAATGCTGTGATTGGTGCTCTCTCCTCATTGGCTGTGATTGACAGCAGTGGGAGCCAATGGCGCCCGCTACTGTGTCTCAGCCAATGAGGAGAGAAGGACTCGGGACAGGCGAGGCTCCCATGCACATTGCTGGAAGAGGGGGCTCAGGTAAGTATTAGTGGGCTGTGGGGGGGGGGGGGGGGGGAGAGCATACAGAAGGTTTTTTACCTTCGTGCATAGAATGCACTTTCAGCTTTTACAACCACTTTAATCACAATGCAGTACTATCATACAATAGTCACATGGTAAATAACTAAATAAGAGGAGCGCTTTATAAGGAATAGTAACAAATGTAAATATTGTGTGCAGACAATTCCATCCCTTAGGTGACTCACTCTCGTCTTGCTCTTTCCACGTCTTTCTTCGAAGGTAAAGTGCATCCATCAAACACCAGTATGGGGGTGACACCGTGTGACAAAAGCATGTGCACAAACTTCATGCAATAGGTGACATACCTGCAACGAAAGCGACATCACTGATTGGAATGAACATTGGATGCAGAATAGATCAAAAACACTGCAGGCAAAAAAAACTACCTAGGAAAAGAAAATCAACAGCAAGCAGTTTCCAATGATTGCAAATGAATTACAACAGCAGCAGATTCGGTGTGTGTGTGCAAATCAAAACCCATTAACTGCAGACACGCCGGGTGCTGTCTGAGTACCCCGACACATTCAAGCCAACCCCAGGGAAAAGGATTTTTTTTTTTTTTTAAATTGTGTTGCACACATTGAAATTGCAGTTTCTATATCGTGCTCTGCGCACAATCTTACTGCAAGAATAGGATATTTGGATGCCAAAACAGAGATACACTTGCAAAAGGGGAAGGGGGGACAGTAAAGTCTGCAGGTAAGCCACGTTTTTAACGCCTCTCAAATTCTCCCCTTTGGCTGCTGAGCGATTATCGGGGAAGCCAATATATCGGAAAGTGCTTGTACCGGAGTGATGCCTGCAGCTAGAGACATCACCCCGGTACCGGTGTCCATAGCCGAGGGTCGGCTGTCTTGTAATGACAACCGAGGCAGCTGAGAAGTCCTCCCCCTCCCGCGGCTCGCCCGGGTCTCCAATCCCACCGGGAGACCCGGGCAACCAGCCTGCACGGCCGCCGAAGACCCGATCAAAGCCGCATTAGGCTCTGATCAGGTCTCCATGTAAAAACCCGGAAGTGAGGTCATGACATCACTTCCGGGTACACGGCGCCAAATTAAAAAAAAACTCAAATTCAAACTTGGCGTCTTGAATGCTTTTAAGCGCAAAGGAGGGATTTGGGGTCTTTTAGACCCCCAGATCCCTCCAAAAGAGTACCTGTCAAATAAAAAAATAAAATAAAAATGTTTTTAAATGTACAAAAATATGGGCCAATAGCGGCTGATACGGATACACAATGACCAAAATATCCGTATCAGCAATGAAAAAAACTATACTGGTCGATCCCTACTGCTTAGGTAGCAGCTGGGGGTGTACACATTCCGTGGCACCGTGCTTTGTGGCAGGAATTATATCCCTTGTGGCGCTTGGCAGCGCACACCGAGCAGAACCTATTCAAGTGAACGAGGGACATGGGAGCCTATGGGTGACATCACTGTTTACAGGCATCCCCAGCAGTTGTCAAGCACTCTCTCCTCTCCCCTGCAGCAGCCTTTGACTGATAAAGGGGATTACATGACCGAAGCGGGCTGAGAAAAGTTAAGTATTAGAAATCGATAGATATCGTTGTTTTAATGTTGATACCTATACTGATATTTTGGTAATCGGGTATAGGCCGATATTTTCAGACATGTACAAAAACTTTTATTTTTTTTTTTTTTTGACAGGTACTCGTGGAGGGATCTGGGGGTCTAAAAAAGACCCCAAACCCCTCCTCGCCACTGAAAAGCATTCAAAACGCCAAGTTTGGCTGTTTTGAATGCTGTCAGCTTTTTTAATTTGGTGCCGAGTACCCGGAAGTGATGTCATGACATCACTTCCGGGTTTTTACATGGAGACCCGATCAGAGCCGAATGCGGCTTTGATTGGGTGTTCGGCGGCCATGCAGGCTGGTTGCCCGGGTCTCCCGGTGGGACGGGAGACTCGGACGAGCCACGGAAGGCGGCGGGAGAGGGGGGGGACGTCCCCTCCCACTCCTTGTAATGACAGCCAAGCGGCTTCTCGGTTGTCATTACAAGACAGCCGACCGTCAGCTATGGACACCGGTACGGTGGCGATACCTCTAGCTGCAGGCATCACTCCAGTACAAGCACTTTCCCGAAATATCGACAATATCGGTAACCTCAGAGGCCGATTCTGATATATCGGGGAAAGTGCATATCGGCCTCCAATATATCGGTGGTGCCGATAATCGGTCGATCCCTAGTAAGTATATACAGAATATCTTTTTTACATGCATATTTTTAGCACTGATTACTGTAGTAATGTCACTGGTCCCCCAAAAGTTTCAAATATGTCAGTTAGGGGTCCGCCGCAATGTTGTAGTCCCGCTAAAAATCACAGATCGCCGCCATTACTAGTAAAAAATAAACAAATAAAAATTACATAAATCTTTCCCCTAATTTGTACACGCGATAACTTTTTTGCAAACCATTTAAAATACGCTTATTGCGATTGTTACCAAAAATATGTAGCAGAATACAAATTGGCCTAAAAGGATTAAAAATTTTATTTTTTTAATTTTTTTGGGGGGGGGAGGGGGGGGGAATGTTATATAGCAGAATGTGAAAAATATTGTTTGTTTTTCAGAAATGTCGCGCTCTTTATGTTTATAGGGCAAAAAAAAAAAAAAAAAAAGGTGATCAAATACCACTAAAAGAAAGCTCTATTCGTGGGAAAAAAGAACATCAATTTTATTTTGGTACAGCGTCGCATGACCGCAAAATTTTCCGTTAAATGAATGCAGTGCCAAATCGCAAAAAAAATGGCCTGCTTAAATTCAGGTACTTGCATTGAAAATACATTTAACAAAGTATTAACCTCCCTGGCGGTAGGATTCTTTTGGATTTTAGGTGCTGAAAGTGGTACCATTATTTTGCATGCAATTCTTGTGAATGAGCAGCCCAAACCAACTGTATACATTATATATATATATATATATATATATTATATACATACATACATACATACATACATACACACACGGTTTGGGATGCTCATTCACAAGAATTATATATATATATATATATATATATATATATAAAAAGTACAGTAAAACTGCAGGAAAGGGCACTGGGGGCAATGTAATGTGAATTTTTTTTTTTATTTTGAATGGTATCAGTGTGTTTGGTGTGTTTTACATTTGAATTTGCCGCCGGTTCCACCTCCACCCCGGCGACGTGACGTCCGCCGGGGCTCGCAGACGATCGGGAGGAAGCTCCGCCTCCGCATACCGCCAGCATTCTTCGCTGGATTCAGGAGAAAAGGTAAGTAAAACCTCTACCAGGATCCAGCGATCTTCCTAGCGGTACCCCGAGTGTGGCTCGGGGTTACCGCTTTTGGCTCTAAATCTAACCCCGAGTCACGCTCTGGAATACCGCTAGGAAGGTTAATAAATCAAAAGTTGCATTATTTTGGTGTCTTTTATATCTGTTTGGAGTTCAGTTTTAACCAAAAAGCACAGCATGAACTTACTGGTCAGTGGGTTCTCCTTTAGCCAGCTTCTCCGCACAGGCGAAAGCTCCTTTATGAAGCCAGCAGTAGGTGTCCACCGCCACAGTCTGTCCCTTGTACTGATTCACATGGATGGGTTCTGATGCCTCTTTGAGGAACTGTAGAAGACCCTGAATACCCATGATGGCAGAAGAACGACTGGAGGAGCGCTGAATCAAGACCAATTCGTTGTGTAGGAATCTTCCAGAGTAACCTGCATGAGATAAAGTTATATGACATATCTTCTCCACCAATCAATGCAACATACTGTCAGGCTTATTTGGGGAGGTTAAATTTAAAACTAGAAATGAAATGTTATATTTTGTTCTGTATAGAAATATGAAGCAATGACATCCATTTTTGTTAGGTTACTGAAAGGTTAAATATCCTTTAACAAGAAGTGCCTATTAAACAGGTTTATACAGACATGCTGTGTTGACCTAAGGTAATAAATAAATAGCCTGTTAATTGTCTTTAGATAAAGTCTAAGACCCTATACAAAGGTAATCTTATCTGTGTGGGAATCCTAAACCTTAGTCAGGATTTTCTGTGCTTAAAGCCATTTAAAAATAGGATTTACAGATAATATTTTACATATAAGATTATAATATAACAATGAAGTATATAACTAACATACATAGATATGTAGAAAACTGTTATATATTATAATTGTTGCATCCTTGCTAAAAGAAAGTTAAACTGATTTTGATGACTCATCATTACATGTCAGGAAAGATAGACTTCATGTTAGTCCTTTGTAAGTAAGAAAGCATCATAAAATGTTGTTTAACCTTGCTAGGCTCTAGGAAGTCTGAGATGGTAAGCTCTTTGTCAATACAAGGTTCAAAGTTTATTTTTAGGCAAATAATGCCGTCATACTGAACCTAAGAGCAATGCAATATTGCCATCTCTGGTGACTGACTGCTACTAGTTGAAGTCTTAGGTTAAAAAGTAAAATCCAATACATCTAAATAAGAAATATTAAATATTAAAATGGCGTTGCCAGATTTAATCTTTATTTAGATACATGATGATATTAAATGGACATGTAATAGATGAGAGCATGGTTACTTTTTATGTTATTTTATGATACTCTTAAAAATATGGAGATATCATTTAGTTTTAATATCCATATACTGGTTGACCAAGGAGGTGTCACCCAATGACATCACCAGTTAATGAATAAGATGTTCCAACCAATGGGGATCATGTTACTCCCTCTGGGTTTAACTTATGGTAATTTTAATAGACCTTTGTTCTATACCATATAAAAAGGCAACCCCAGATGAGAGAGGGACACATCACACATGACATTTGCCCAACATACATCACACATACAATACACACGCTACTACAGCTATGCATAGACTCATCTATACAGACTCCATTTTGCTCCATCATGTATCTGAAACTTTGAGGGACGCCAAACGAAACTCCTCCCTAATTGACCGCCATCTTGGAAAGGCAGCCATCTTAAGGACTCTGGTAAAGACCATTCTAAGCTAGCAGCCATTTTAAATATGGTAAATATGCCTTGCTAATTATTTGATTATTATTCAATATTGTTTATGTACTTCCTTAAATGTTTTACATTGCATATTCAAGGGTAACGAGAGTATAATCCCAGCCGTATAAACCATATGTAGATTTTTCTCTAAAAAGCTGATTTTTGTTTTTATAACATTTTTATTAATATCAGATTTAGCGCATATTGGAGTATTAGTCTCACGTTTTGCATAGCCTATTCTCGCTTCATCTACAGTGGAGTGACTATCAGACTGTGCATTGCGCAGACAATTGTGGTCTGATTATATAGAACATTCATTTATGGTTTATACTATACCTGGAGAAAACGTAATCTTGCTTTATTTTTACTTTCATTATTGAGCTACACATCACATTGCATTTATTGTTTGAAGTTTATGTAAAGTTCTCTTTTTGTGTCATCTCAAGTTTGATCATTTATCGTGATTACATGTCTCGTGAATAAATATCTTCTATATTCCATACTGTAGACTGTTTTCACTAAGATTGGTATACGCTTTTAAAAAGAAATTAATCAATAAAAATAATTCGCTACATATTGATTTGTGGAAATAAGTGGAGATTCTCCTTCCGCACAGATCTTTGCTTATTGACATAAATAGACACTGTTATATTCAGAGCAGAATAAACATTCTGACATAATGGAGGCGGCCCAGCGAGATATTATTAATTTCTGACATAATAGAGGCGGCCCAGCGAGATATTATTAATTTCTGACAATACTTAGAATATCCAAATCCTATCATAGCAGATAAGCCATTGAGCATCCAGGAAGCATCAGACAGGACATGTCCTTAAAGGCCAATTCCAACATACCAAGTTTTAGGTTACACCCAAATTGGTGTTAAAAAAATAAAATAAAAATGGTTAATGGTTTTACTTTAGGGCAGCCTCCCTCAACCTTAACATAGAGGACCCCTTGAAAAAAAAAAAAAAAAAAAAAACCCCATTATGATGGATCCATCTTCTTCCTAGCTGTTGTTGGACTGGCTGCAGAGGGAGAGGATGGAGACAGGTTGGAATTCATAACTACACTTGGGAAGCCCCTAGCAACATGGGCTGGCTGTGGTTTCCTCAGGAACTGACCCCCACTGTGCATGCGGAAGCTCTCACAGCGCTCTATGAGTGGTCCTGCAGTTTCCTGGTACATGTGGGGTGTCCAAGAAGGCTGCAGGAGGGTGAGGGGGTGGTGCAAAAGACATTATACTCATCTAGAAGAGTGTTGCAAAAGTCGGCGCAGATACCAAGATCCATGCCTCTTTGCTTTCCTCCTGCCACTGCTTGTACAAGTAAAGTGCTCAATCTCAGAGCCAAGACAGCTCAGAGCCAAGACAATCTGCCGTTGTGATGGGTCCGTCGCCTTCCTAGCTGTTGTTGGAGGGAGGAATGGGGACAAGTCCAAACTCATAACTACACTTGGGAAGCCCCTAGCAAGATGGGGTAAAGTACTACATGTACTGTACACCTTCGGGAGCAGAACGACGTAAACAAATGCCATAGTAGATCTTTAATATGGTCACTAGGAATGAGCTCAGGCATGGAGTCCACACCAGCCTGAGCTATTCAACCAGGAAGTTGTCAAAACAAACAGCCAATCATAGGTGGTGGAGGTGTACCCCACCCATACAGAAATACGTTATTCCTAATGCAAACGTTCCTGCAAAATGGCTGTATGTGTAGATGGGAGATGTGGTGACCACCAGCTGGAAATCAAAGACATCAGAGTGAAAGTATGTCACCAGCACACCACAGATACATGGTGGGCCGGTGACATACTCCTACCCATAAACAAGGAGCATGAATTTGTGCAGCTGTGGGGTGAGGAATACCTCCACCGCTCCTTGACTGGCTATCTGCTTTGACAGCTTACTGGTAGGATAGCTCTGGTGGGTTTGGACCTACCTAAGCTCATCAATGATGGCCATATTAGGTCAATGATGTCATGCAAATCCCCACGCCTTGGGGTACATGCAGCAGCAAGATGGTGGAATCTTCTACCAGAATCAGATTGGATAAAAATCAAATAAAAAAAAAAAAAACCTGATTTTTTTGTTTTTTTAATTATTTAAAATCAGATTTTTTACATTTTGATCAAATTCATTTTAATAAAATGCTTTTGGAGTAAAAATCTAGCTAAAGATCATTTTCTATTTAACCACTTGCCGAGCGCCCACCACCTTTTTACTGCAGGAGGGGGGCTCGGCTGCATCCAGTCACATAGTACTACATGACTGGAGTGCATGTGGTTTCGGCTGTGCCACGGGAGGAGCAGTGGCGATTGCTGTTGCTCTCCCGCGATCGTCCGGGAAACGGAGAGAAGACCCGCCTGCTTATGTAAACAAAGCAGACAGATCTTCTGTCAGACAGGCAGGGAGAGATCAGCAGTTTCAGCTAAGCTACAACTGGCAGGGAAGGGGTTAACTTTATTAGAGATCCAGGGGTTAAGTGTGTCCCTAGGGGCGTGATTCTAACTGTCAAGGGGCGATGCTATTGATGTAACCACAGAGACATACGACCCTACATAGCAGGACCGTATGATCTCTGCTGTTACACCAGGGAGAATGACAGGCGGCTTTGTTTACATCAGCCGCCTGCCTTTCTTTCTCTCCAGTGGGAGATCGCGAGTGACCGGCGGACATCGGAGACACCGGTCACTTGCGCGGGGATGGCCATGAACAAGTGTGAGCGCGCCTCTGGCAGAGCGCGTTCGCCCCCCTGCAGGCTCCTGGGCAAGCGACTTAGTACTACATCGCTTTGCCCAGGAGGGGCTGACCGCCACAGTAAATGTACTTGCGGCGGTCGGCAAGCGGTTAACTGTCAAAGTAGAAAATGTCAATTTTTTAGCAAAATTTTCACTCTTTTTTTATTAATATCGCAAAAATTGAAAAGCGCACAGGTGATCAAATACCACCAAAAGGAAGCTCTGTTTGTGGGGAAAAAGGACATCAATTTTGTTTGGGTACGGCGTAGCATGACCGCGCAATTGTCAGTTAAAGTCACGCAGTGCCGGATCGCAAAAAGTGGCCTGGACATTAAGCAGGAAAATCCTCCGGTCTTAAAGTGGCGAAGCTCTATTTGTGGGGGGGGGGGGGGGGGGGGAGGACATCAATTTTATTTGGGTACAGCATCGCACGACCGCGCAATTTTCCATTAAAATAAAGTGCCGAATCGCAAAAACAGCCTGGTCATTAAGGGGGGGCAAATCCTTCCGGTCCAGTACTGGGTAAAGTAACACAGTGCCCTATCGCAAAAATAATGGCCTGGTCATGAAGGGGGTAAATCTTCCAGGGCTGAAATGGTTAACAACGAATGTCGGTTACAGGGCAGTGCGTTTCTTTGCATGTTGGTAAAGCGTGCGATTTTGCACACAGCAGCAAGATCCTGGCCTCCATTCTTCTTCTATGTCTTACATGGTGTATGGGCAGTAAGGAGGGGACAGCTCACTGTATACATTGTTACATTGTATGTGTCACACTCACCTGTACAGATCTATGGATGGGACTGACACCAGGGACTATGGCAGAGGAGAAAATACTCCCTCCATCCCCCTCCTCATCTTCATCTTCCTCCCAGCACTGCACCGATCCGTCATCCCCGGACACTCCGCTCCTCCACCATCAGCACTTTAAACCAAGCCGCGCTCTCTGCCTGCGCTGACGTCACTCTCCGTGTACACATGACCCAGCCCGGAGAGGCGCGATCCGCCATGACAGCTAAGGGAAACACCACCAACAGACCTTATTTCGATACAAGCGTCAGGCAGTTTTAAGAACAATGAACAAAACAAGTTTTATAGCAAACTTAAAGCCTCTATTTTATAACAAAAGATAGCCGAGAAGCGTCTAAAGAGCGATGCCCTCAGTAAAGATGGCCGAGGGGGAAACAGAGAGGCGTCACGTGCCCTAGAGACGTCATCGAGGGGGCGGGTGGCGGGAAATCCAGAAGCTAGGAGAATGTGGCGCTAAATGTTTAAGAGGGAGGGGTGGCTCGTATCTGCAGTGGCAGCTCCTTCAGTCCGCGCTGCTCGCGGGAAGAAGGTGAATGCCCGAGTATTGAGCAGCCTTGTGTGTGACTGGATAGGAGGAGGGGTGGGGCAGTTGCATTTAGAGGAATCGATCTTTCCATATTCCTCCTGCAGGCAGCTGCTGAATGGTTTATTCTCCTCCTCTCTCTCTCTCTCTCCTGCAGGCATTCAGCGGCTACAGGAGGAATATGGAAAGATCGATTCCTCTAAATGCAACTGCCCCACCGCTCCTCCTATTCAACTTATTTTGTTGGCCCCCCTTTGTGGTCTTGCGCCCCTCCTCCCACTGGTCTTGCGCCCCCCCTCCTCCCCGTGGTCCTACGCCCCCTCCCCGTGCTCTCAACCCCCCTGCAATGCTTTCCAAACCCCCACTTAATACTCTCCACCCCCCCCCCCCCCCCATGCCCTTCAGCTCCTCCAGTGATCTCTGCTTCCTCTGTGCTTTGCTTCCCCCCCCCCCCCCCCCCCCAGTGCTCTTCTTCTATCTTGCCTGAATTCTCTGACCTTCCCTTGGATCATGTCGTCAGTCTCCATCTCCTGCCCGCTGGCTGCAGCCTCTGACCATCTCCTGCCCGCTGGCTGCAGCCTCTGACAGTCTCCTGCCCGCTGGCTGCAGCCTCTGACCGTCTCCTGCCCGCTGGCTGCAGCCTCTGACCATCTCCTACCCGCTGGCTGCAGCCTCTGACCATCTCCTGCCCGCTGGCTGCTGCCTCTGACCATCTCCTGCCCGCTGGCTGCTGCCTCTGACCATCTCCTACC
Source organism: Pelophylax lessonae (assembly GCF_965119305.1). NCBI lineage: Eukaryota > Metazoa > Chordata > Amphibia > Anura > Ranidae > Pelophylax > Pelophylax lessonae. Next base: position 30,851,567 of record NC_138774.1, read on the forward strand.
TGCTGGCTGCAGCCTCTGACCATCTCCTGCCCGCTGGCTGCTGCCTTTGACCATCTCCTACCCGCTGGCTGCAGCCTCTGACCGTCTCCTGCCCGATGACTGCAGCCTCTGACCGTCTCCTGCCCGATGACTGCAGCCTCTGACCGTCTCCTGCCCGCTGGCTGCAGCCTCTGACCGTCTCCTGCCCGATGACTGCAGCCTCTGACTGTCTCCTGCCCGCTGGCTGCAGCCTCTGACCATCTCCTGCCCGATGACTGCAGCCTCTGACCGTCTCCTGCCCGCTGGCTGCAGCCTCTGACCGTCTCCTGCCCGATGACTGCAGCCTCTGACCGTCTCCTGCCCGCTGGCTGCAGCCTCTGACCATCTCCTACCCGCTGGCTGCAGCCTCTGACCGTCTCCTGCCCGATGACTGCAGCCTCTGACCGTCTCCTGCCCGCTGGCTGCAGCTTCTGACCATCTCCTGCCCGCTGGCTGCTGCCTCTGACCATCTCCTACCCGCTGGCTGCAGCCTCTGACCATCTCCTGCCCGCTGGCTGCTGCCTCTGACCATCTCCTACCCGCTGGCTGCAGCCTCTGACCATCTCCTGCCCGCTGGCTGCTGCCTTTGACCATCTCCTACCCGCTGGCTGCAGCCTCTGACCGTCTCCTGCCCGATGACTGCAGCCTCTGACCGTCTCCTGCCCGATGACTGCAGCCTCTGACCGTCTCCTGCCCGCTGGCTGCAGCCTCTGACCATCTCCTGCCCGCTGGCTGCTGCCTCTGACCATCTCCTACCCGCTGGCTGCAGCCTCTGACCATCTCCTGCCCGATGACTGCAGCCTCTGACCGTCTCCTGCCCGCTGGCTGCAGCCTCTGACCGTCTCCTGCCCGATGACTGCAGCCTCTGACCATCTCCTGCCCGCTGGCTGCAGCCTCTGACCATCTCCTGCCCGCTGGCTGCAGCCTCTGACCATCTCCTGCCCGCTGGCTGCTGCCTCTGACCATCTCCTACCCGCTGGCTGCAGCCTCTGACCGTCTCCTGCCCGATGACTGCAGCCTCTGACCGTCTCCTGCCCGCTGGCTGCAGCCTCTGACCTTCTCCTGCCCGCTGGCTGCTGCCTCTGACCGTCTCCTGCCCGATGACTGCAGCCTCTGACCGTCTCCTGCCCGCTGGCTGCAGCCTCTGACCATCTCCTGCCCGCTGGCTGAAGCCTCTGACCGTCTCCTGCCCGATGACTGCAGCCTCTGACCATCTCCTGCCCGCTGGCTGCAGCCTCTGACCGTCTCCTGCCCGCTGGCTGCAGCCTCTGACCGTCTCCTGCCCGCTGGCTGCAGCCTCTGGCCACCTCCTGCCCGCTGGCTGCAGCCTCTGGCCACCAGCTATCTGTTCATGCCAAAGGTAGGACTGTGCAGGGGAGGCACAGAGTGCTAAATGGGGAGCTGTGATTAGAGAGACGGGGGGGGGGATGGGGAGACTGCAAGGGGCACTGTGATGGGGGGCTGTGGAATGTATGCAATAAATATTCTGGAAAACATTACAGATTTTTGTGGGTGTTTACATTTTAAAGTTTTGGAGGGTCCTGCTGGCCACTGATGTGTGGGTCCTGCTTGCCGCTAGCCACAGCCTTTGAGTCCTGCTGGCCACTGACCAGATGGTCCTGCTAGCCGCTGGCCTGTAGGTCCTCCTGGGAGCTGGCCATCACCTGTGGGTCATGGCCAGCTTCCAGCAGGAGCCAGCGGCCAGCAGGAACCACAAATCAGTGACCAGCAAGACCCAGAGGCCGTGGCCAGATCCCAGCCGGACCCACAGTGTTGAGGACTATTTTGAGGTTACTGGGTGGGCACTGGGGCAGGGTAATTGGGGGGGGGGGGGAATAGATGGGATGATCATGTAGGAGTCAGCTGGGGAATGTCAGGGTCTCTCACATCAGTGATGGCAGCTGCCAGCTTAGTTCCAGGTACTTGCTCTGCCTCCTCCACTCTTGGGGGGGGGGGTTGATGCTCCTGTTCTGGGGTCCAGTACAGCCAGCAGCTAGCCCAGCAGCCCGAGCCAGTCACATGCGTCCCGACTCCCTGGCGTGCCCTTCCTCTGCCTGCCTCCGAGATCCGGGAGTTGTAATTTGCTAGCTGCGCTGCTCTGTGTTCTCCACTCACTGGGAGCTTGAGTGCACATGAGTTCCACGGCCGATGGACCGCATTGCCTGCAGTGTCGAATCCACAGAGTTCCCCCTTTACGTCTGAATCCACAGAGTTCCCCCTTTACGTCTGAATCCACAGAGTTCCCCCTTTACGTCTGAATCCACAGGGATTCCCCTTCAGTTCCCCTTTACATCTGAAACCAAAAAGTATCCTTTTATATTTGAATTTGCAGAGTTCCCATACACTGTAAGGGGGGGAAGGGACTCTGCAGACTCTCATGTAAGGAAGAACTTTGGGGACTCTGATTTATGGAGGAGACTCTGACATAAGGGAATTTCTGGGAACCAAAGCCCCCACTTAAATCAAAGTTCCCAGCATTCACCTCTCCTGACTGCCCATACAGCAGAGGGGGCTCTCTGTGTCTGCTCTGCAGAAACTAAATGCACCCCGCACATGGATGTGTCATCTGCCCATGCTGCTCCAATCAGCAAGGGATCTGTGAGATTATCCCCTGCTGATTGGAACAGAATTCATCCTGTTTGAAAGGTGTTTCTTAGCTTCTTACCAGATTTGTGATACCCTGCATTCCCCAGGATCTCCCTGGAAGGCCCATGACATCACTATTAACTAAGCAAAAGTTTGGTGTAAATTAAGTAGGGGTGAGGTTCGGGTTCACCATGAGTGTGACCCCAACCCAGGCTAGTCACAGTTTGCCAAGTGGGCAAACGAAATGGCCAGATCAGGCCACTTGCCAAACTCCTGGCTGCTGCAGCTGGAAGTAATTTAGCAGCAGGATCACTATGTCCACTAAATGACTTCCCACTGTAAACAAGCCGACGCGCATCCTGGGTGGTGTTTTTTTGATTCTACGGTTTGAGTTCTTGAGTTTATAGACATCATTGCATCTTTAAATGTTATAATACTTATAGAGGCCTTGGGCCAATTGTGACGTACCTTGAGGTTTTAAGGTCAGTGTAGAGCTTGAGCCAACAACTAGTGTTGTCAACTCAATTTTTACAATTTGAAGTGTTGCAAAATGCTCAAAACATCAAAGGTTCTTTACTCAAACCCATAAACAATCAGAAGCACCTAGCAATCTCCAGCCGTGATCGTATAGTGGTTAGTACTCTGCGTTGTGGCCGCAGCAACCCTGGTTCGAATCCGGGTCACGGCACTTTGTTTTTTTTACAAATCTTTTATTTATGGAAGAGACAAATTCCATGGCATCATAACTGCAAGGGTCAAAAATCATGCAGTCTAAAACAATATAACAATGTGTAAAAAGGTATTCACAAGACATGGTTGTCCATCATAAGTTTCAAGTAAAGTATTCCAATACGTCCCCAGAGTGGAAGGTCCGTCATGGCAGTTTTTATCAGAGTTATTCCTTACTGGATATGGCTAGCCTAAAGCTGTGATACTGAGCAGGACACATACCTATTCCAGTTGGATTGATTGGATGGAATATGACTTGTCCCATTAATTTTTATAACTTGCATTGTTGCAAGATGCTCCAAACATTTTTTTTTTTACTCAAATCCATAAACAGAGATAACACAGAGTTTCCCCTTCAATCTGAATCCGCGGTGTTTCCCCTTTACATCTGAATCCACGGAGTTCCCCCTTTGCATCTGAATCCACGGAGTTCCCCCTTTGAATCTGAATCCACGGAGTTCCCCCTTTGCATCTGAATCCAAGGAGTTCCCCCTTTGCATCTGAATCCAAGGAGTTCCCCCTTTGCATCTGAATCCAAGGAGTTCCCCCTTTGCATCTGAATCCATGGAGTTCCCCCTTTGCATTTGAATCCACGGAGTGTCCCCTTACATCTGAATCCACAGTTTTTCCTTTACATCATAATTCACAGGGATTCCCCTTCAGTTCCCCTTTACATCTGAAACCAAAAAGTACCCTTTTATTTTTGAATTTGCAGAGTTCCCATACACTGTAAGGGGAGGAAGGGACTCTGCAGACTCTCATGTAAGGAAGAACTTTGGGAACCCTGATTTATGGAGGAGACTCTGACATAAGGGAATTTCTGGGAACCAAAGCCCCCACTTAAATCATAGTTCCCAGCATTCACCTCTCCTGACTGCCCATACAGCAGAGGGGGCTCTCTGTGTCTGCTCTGCAGAAACGAAATGCACGCCGCACATGGATGTGTCATCTGCCCACGCTGCTCCAATCAGCAAGGGATCTGTGAGATTATCCCCTGCTGATTGGAACAGAATTCATCCTGTTTGAAAGGTGTTTCTTAGCTTCTTACCAGATTTGTGATACCCTGCATTCCCCAGGATCTCCCTGGAAGGCCCATGACATCACTATCCACTAAGCAATAATCTGGTGTAACTTAAGTACGGGTGAGGTTCGGGTTGACCATGTGTGACCCCCAACCCAGGCTTGTCACAGTTTGCCAAGTGGGCAAACAAAATGGCCAGATCAGGCCACTTGCTAACCTCCTGGCTGCTGCAGCTGGAAGTAATTTAGCAGCAGGATCACGATGTCCACTAAATGACAGCTTCCCACTGTAAACAAGCCGACGCGCATCCCGGGTGGTGTTTTTTGATCCTACGGTTTGAGTTCTTGAGTTTATAGACATCACTGCATCAGAGGCTCCTCTACTCTTTAAATGTTATAATACTTATGGAGGCCTTGGGCCAATTGTGACGTACCTTGAGGTTTTAAGGTCAGTGTAGAGCTTGAGCCGACAACTAGTGTTGTCAACTCAAAATTTTTACAATTTGAAGTGTTGCGAAATGTTTAAAACATCAAAGGCTTTTTACTCAAACCCATAAACAATCAGAAGCACCTAGTAATCTCCAGCCGTGATCGTATAGTGGTTAGTACTCTGCGTTGTGGCCGCAGCAACCCCGGTTCGAATCCGGGTCACGGCACTTTGTTTTTTTTACAAATCTTTTATTTATGGAAGAGACAAATTCCATGGCATCATAACTGCAAGGGTCAAAAATCATGCAGTCTAAAACAATATAACAATGTGTAAAAAGGTATTCACAAGACACGGTTGTCCATCATAAGTTTCAAGTAAAGTATTCCAATACGTCCCCAGAGTGGAAGGTCCATCATGGCAGTTTTTATCAGAGTTATTCCTTACTGGATATGGCTAGCCTAAAGCTGTGATACTGAGCAGGACACATACCTATTCCAGTTGGATTGATTGGATGGAATATGACTTGTCCCATTAATTTTTATAACTTGCATTGTTGCAAGAGGCTCCAAACATTTTTTTCTCTTACGTCCTCCGACAGTCGCCGCCTCTTCATATTCGTCACATATGGGGTATTAGACTTTGCTCCGAAGGAGTAGCTAGGCAACAGAATATGTTAACAATAAAGCTTTAACACATCCCACCCTCAAGGGGTGGTCCCCTCAGTCAATACCCTCCTACTTCCTGCAACCATATCTCAGTTTTAATGTCTAGCTTGTCAGGAGTGGCTGGCTCTCTCTGTGCTGGGACTTTTTGTCCCAGACTCTTTCTTCTTTTTAATATTTTGTTTGAGTTTTTCTCTCTACCTTTACTTAGCTGTTATTTTTGTCAGCATTAGTTAGTTCTTCGGACGAAGAGGATCATGCGGACTGGGTCTCGGGCTGATCCCCCTGATCGCAGGTCGTGGGTCAGTGGCTTCCCAGTCTGCCATCGAGCGTTCAGCCAGGTAACGCTCCTGGCACAGTGAACGACCCATCCCTGTTCGGTGCAGGGATGATTGGTGAGGTGGCTACCTCACCGGACGCTGTGCGGTTTCTTAACCGCCATTGTGTGCGTCTTGAATTGCGACTCTCCCTGCCTCATGTGCAGCGGCTTGTTCGCCTGTGCGGGTTCCCCACGCCATGTGAGGTAAGTGTATTTATGTGGGGACCTGTCTGTCTGGGGGGGGTCTCAGTCTGGGACTGTGTAACCTGCCTTTAATCACACTGCTTGTCTCCCTATCTCTCGGCTGCATGCTGTGGGCTGCAAGGGGGGGGGAGCTGTATGACACTGTGTGTGTCAGGCTGGGCAGTGTGGGAAGCTGTGTGCTGTGGGGCATGTTTTTTATGGCATGTTTGGGCATATACAGCGATCGCTGCGGCGATCTAACATGTATCCATATATTGGGATGAAAATGTGTGTGTTTTTATGCACTGTGGAGCGGCGTTTTCGGCGCCAAACGACGCCATTTTACCGGCGCCCGCTCCGGCCGCATGGTTTACATGCTCGGCGGCCATTTTCTTGTAGCCTCCATAGGCTTGCATAGAGCGCCCTGGCAGCATCACTTCCTCTTTCCTGGAACACCGATCGAGGCGGCAGCAGCAGCGGGGTCTCCTCAGGTTTTATCCTTCTATCCTTGCAATCCATTGCCTGTATTCAGTCTGTATATTCCCTGTGGGGGTCTCATTGTGCCTGAGTGTGGTGCGGTGGGCTGCGCTTGCCGCGCTTGCTAAAAGGGGGCAGTTAACCCTTGGTTGTCTGGCATTACAGGGGCAATGGATTCTCAGGAGGGCAAGTTTCCCACGGTATTGGTGGAAAGCCAGGGGACCGCTGTTTCCCCCCCAGGGGGGGATTTAGCCACTATTGTGGCTGGCCTTGCTGCCCAGGTGCAAATGCTGGTGGCTGCTCAATCTACTAAACGGCCCAGAGTTGCTCTGTCCTCTGATTCTGAGGGTGAAGGTGATGGGGCTGTTCTGGCAGGGACCCCCCTATCGGGGTCCCGCTCCTCTCTTGATCTAGTGGGGTCTGAGGTAGAGGCTGAGGTTGAGGGGGTTGATAATTCTCCCCCTGGCTCGCCTGAAGAGCTTGCAATCATGGATGAGTTGATTGCTTCCATTAAGCAGACGCTACGTTTGCAGGACGAAGTGTGTCCCCCCGCTGCCTTGGCGGCTTATGGGACGCAGAGAAAACGCAGGACGCCGCAGGTTTTTCCCTGCAATGCTGATTTTCAGCGCGCTGTTAAGGATCAATGGCGCGATCTGCGCAAGCCTTTTGCGGTTCCAAGTAAATTCAAGCTGCGTTATCCTTTCTCGCCTGCCACTGATGAACGGTGGTGTGTGCCTCCACCAGTGGATCATGCAATTGCGGTTTTGAACAAAGCCACTGCGATTCCTGCAGAGGGTTCCCCTGTTTTCCGTGATGCCACGGATAGGAGACTGGAGTCTCTTGCCCGTCATACTTATTCTGTTACGGGTTCTATGCTTAAGGCTCTGTTTGCTTCTCTCATGGCGGCCCAGGCGATCGCAAGTTGGACGCAGATGCTTAGGCGCGTCCTAGTGGCCGATTCGGCCTCGGCGGCGACCCTGGATATGGTGGATCAGATCCACCAGGGTGTCATGTATCTGTGTGATGCGGACCTGGACCTGATTCCGTTGGCTGCACGTGTACACAGCGTGGCGGTGTTGTCTCGCCGCCTGGTATGGTTGAAATGTTGGTCGGTGGACCAATCTTCACGTAAGACCTTAGCCAATCTGCCTTATGATGGGTCTCGCCTTTTTGGGGAGTCCCTGGATGTGTTGATTAAGGGGATCACCGGGGGTAAGAGCACTCTCTTGCCCCATTTCCCCAAGGCTAAGGGGGCTTCTGGGAAGAAGCATGCAAATTTTCGGCCCCCTCAGGGGTCCTTTCGTGCCTTTCGGCCGCACTACAAGGGCAAACCGTTCAAAGGCCAAGGCTCTCAGAAGAAGCCCTGGTCTGGGAAACAGAAGTCCGGCCAATCCGGACCTGCGGCCCATAACAGTTCGGCCTGAAGGGGCGCCCTCACCCAGTTTTGGGGTGGGGGGACGCTTGCTCGGTTTTCTTCAGCCCTGGTTGGCCCGTGTGCGGGACAGATGGGTTCTGGAAATCGTTCGATCTGGTTACAAGATCGAGTTTCTCTCTCGGCCGGAGAGCAGATTTTTTCCCTCAAATCTACAACTGTCTCCAGAGCGCCTGCGGGATCTGCACCTGGCGGTGCGGGACCTGAGGGCTCAGGGAGTGGTGGTTCCGGTGCCTCTTCGGGACAGATTTCGGGGGTTTTATTCCAATCTGTTCACCGTGCCCAGGAAGGAGGGCAAGGTTCGTCCGATTCTGGACTTGAAAGCTCTGAACCGCTCTGTGCGGGTTCGCAAGTTCCGCATGGAATCCCTGCGCTCGGTGGTGGCTGCCCTGGTTCCGGGGGAATTCATGGCCTCCATCGATTTGAAGGATGCGTACCTTCACATCCCCATATTCGAGGGTCATCAGAGATACCTTCGATTTGCCATTGCGGAGGATCACTACCAGTTCGTGGCGTTGCCCTTTGGGCTCGCCTCGGCTCCGCGGGTCTTCACCAAGGTGCTTGCACCGGTTCTGGCATTATTGAGGGCCCAGGGCATTTCTGTCCTGGGGTATCTGGACGACATTCTGGTTCGGTCTGCGACCAGACAGGGTCTGGAGAAGGACCTGTCTGTCACAATGCAAACTCTGCAGGAGTTCGGTTGGACGATAAATGTTCCAAAGTCAACACTGAGTCCGTCGGTTCGTCTTCCCTATCTGGGAATGATACTGGACTCGGTGCAGGCGAAGGTCTTCCTGCCGGAAGACAAACTCAGGACTCTTCAGGAGGAAGTCAGGTCCCTCAGGGACGTTCCGCACTCGTCTCTGCGGACGTGTATGAGATGTCTGGGATTGATGGTCTCGGCCTTCGAGGCGATTCCTTTCGCGCAGTTTCACACGCGGGGTCTCCAAGCGGAGATTCTGTCCAAGTGGGACGGGCGACCTCAATCTCTGGATCGTCAGATCTCGTTGAGTCATCGCACCAGGGAAAACCTTCTGTGGTGGCTCCAGTCCCCGTTGGTGTCCGGGGGCAAGTCGTTTCGTCCGATCTCGTGGACGATAATCACCACGGATGCCAGCCTGTCGGGCTGGGGTGGTGTTCTGGGCGTTCTGTCCGCCCAGGGGACCTGGTCGGAGGGGGAGTCTTCCCTCCCGATCAACATTCTGGAATTGCGTGCGATAAGGCTCTGTCTTCATCGCTGGACGGACCGGCTGCAGGGCTGCCCGGTTCGGGTGCAGACGGACAATGCCACGGCGGTGGCCTACATCAACCACCAAGGGGGCACCAGGAGTGCCCGAGCGGCTCGAGAAGTGGCCGACATTCTGTCTTGGGCCGAGACTCATGTCCCGGCGATAACGGCGGTTCACATTCCGGGAGTGGAGAACTGGCAGGCGGACTATCTGAGTCGCCAGACCCTGGATCAGGGGGAATGGTCTCTCCATCCGGCTGTCTTCCAGATGTTGTGCGCGAAGTGGGGTCTTCCAGATGTGGACCTGTTCGCGTCTCGCCTCAACTACAAGGTGAAGAGGTTCATGGCAAGGACGCGCGACCCTCGGGCAGACGCGTCGGACGCGTTAGTGGCCCCGTGGCATCAGTACAGGCTGATGTATGCGTTTCCACCGATTCAGTTGCTGTCCAGGTTCCTTCGCAGGTTACACTCGGAACGCAGCACGGTGATTCTTGTGGCACCGGACTGGCCTCGCCGGTCCTGGTACGCAGACCTCGTGAATCTGGCGGTCGACGCCCCTTGGCGTCTGCCTCTTCGAGACGATCTACTGTCTCAAGGACCGATTTACCATCCTGCTTTACAGTCGCTGGCTTTGACGGCCTGGCTGTTGAGACCGAGGTCCTGAAGGAGAAGGGTCTCTCTCCAGAGGTCGTTCATACTTTGATCAACGCGAGGAAGTCTTCCTCGGGAAAGGTTTATTACCGTACTTGGAAGGCCTATTTTGCCTGGTGTGAGTCCAGGGGGTTTTCACCCCGCACGTACTCGGTTTCCCGTGTGCTGTCTTTCCTTCAGACGGGTGTCGATCAGCGTTTGGCGCTGGCTACGATAAAGGGTCAGGTGTCTGCGCTGGCCGTTCTGTTTCAACGTCCCGTGGCTTCCAACTCCTTGGTTGGCACTTTTATTCAGGGTGTGCGGCATCTGGTTCCTCCTAGGAGGGATCCTTTGCCCCCTTGGGACTTGAATCTCGTTCTATCTGTGTTACAACGTGCTCCTTTTGAACAGATCAGGGAGATCTCGTTGTCTATGTTGTCCAAAAAGGTCGCCTTTTTGGTGGCGATCACTTCGGCTCGCAGAGTGTCGGAACTGGCGGCTTTGTCCTGCAAGTCTCCGTACCTGGTTGTTCATTTGGATAAGGTGGTCTTGCGACCTAATCCTTCTTTTCTGCCGAAACGAGTTTCGGAATTCCATCTTAACGAGGATATTGTTTTGCCTTCGTTGTGCACGAAGCCTAAACATCCAAAGGAGGTGAGATTGCACTCTCTGGATGTTGTTCGGGCGGTAAGGGTTTACCTTAAATCGACTGAGTCCTTTCGTAGGACGGACTCCTTGTTTGTTCTTCCAGAGGGTCCTCGGAAGGGCATGGCGGCTTCGGCCTCTACCATCGCCAAATGGATCAGGCAGACCATTGAACAGGCCTATGCCTTGCAGGGGAAAGTTCCCCCTGTGCCTGTGAAGGCGCACTCTACTAGATCACTGAGTACGTCTTGGGCCTGCCGTCATGGGGCTTCTGTAGCCCAGGTGTGTAAGGCGGCGACTTGGTCGACCGTGCACACTTTCACAAAATTCTACAAAGTAGATGTTCAGGCATCGGCGGATGCTTCCTTTGGCCGCAAGGTTCTTAGTGCGGCTGTTCCATAGGGTCCCTTGTTGGGGACTCCTGACTATTGGGATAGTTTTTTTGTATCCCCTGTTTTTTTTGTCTTTTCCTGGGTTGTTGCTCCTGTTGAGCACTTATTTTGCTGTTGCCCAGCTGGTTTCCTTCCTTTGGTAAGGTTCCTTTCTTTGATGTGGAGACTGCGTTGCCTTTCGGCGCGGATGCGTTTCCCACCCCTCATGTTTGCACTGCTTTGGGACGTCCCCATATGTGACGAATATGAAGAGGCGGCGACTGTCGGAGGACGTAAGAGAAAACGGAATTTTTGTAAAATCTTACCTGTAAAATTCCTTTCTCTGAGTCCTCCGACAGTCGCCGCCCCCGCCCCTCTTTTGGGGTTTGAATGTATACTCTACTGCTATTCCACTAAAACTGAGATATGGTTGCAGGAAGTAGGAGGGTATTGACTGAGGGGACCACCCCTTGAGGGTGGGATATGTTAAAGCTTTATTGTTAACATATTCTGTTGCCTAGCTACTCCTTCGGAGCAAAGTCTAATACCCCATATGTGACGAATATGAAGAGGCGGCGACTGTCGGAGGACTCAGAGAAAGGAATTTTACAGGTAAGATTTTACAAAAATTCCGTTTTTTTTTACTCAAATCCATAAACAGAGACAACACAGAGTTTCCCCTTCAATCTGAATCCGCGGTGTTTCCCCTTTACATCTGAATCTGCAGTATTTCCCCCTTACATCTGAATTCAGAGAGTTTCCCCTTTGCATCTGAATCCACAGAGTTCCCCCTTTGCATCTGAATCCACAGAGTTGCCCCTTTGCATCTGAATCCACAGAGTTTCTCCTTTGCATCTGAATCCACAGAGTTCCCCCTTTGCATCTGAATCCACAGAGTTCCCCCTTTGCATCTGAATCCACAGAGTTCCCCCTTTGCATATGAATCCACGGAGTTCCCCCTTTGCATCTGAATCCACGGAGTGTCCCCTTACATCTGAATCCACAGTTTTTCCTTTACATCATAATTCACAGGGATTCCCCTTCAGTTCCCCTTTACATCTGAAACCAAAAAGTACCCTTTTATTTTTGAATTTGCAGAGTTCCCATACACTGTAAGGGGAGGAAGGGACTCTGCAGACTCTCATGTAAGGAAGAACTTTGGGAACGCTGATTTATGGAGGAGACTCTGACATAAGGGAATTTCTGGGAACCAAAGCCCCCACTTAAATCATAGTTCCCAGCATTCACCTCTCCTGACTGCCCATACAGCAGAGGGGGCTCTCTGTGTCTGCTCTGCAGAAACGAAATGCACGCCGCACATGGATGTGTCATCTGCCCACGCTGCTCCAATCAGCAAGGGATCTGTGAGATTATCCCCTGCTGATTGGAACAGAATTCATCCTGTTTGAAAGGTGTTTCTTAGCTTCTTACCAGATTTGTGATACCCTGCATTCCCCAGGATCTCCCTGGAAGGCCCATGACATCACTATCCACTAAGCAATAATCTGGTGTAACTTAAGTACGGGTGAGGTTCGGGTTGACCATGTGTGACCCCCAACCCAGGCTTGTCACAGTTTGCCAAGTGGGCAAACAAAATGGCCAGATCAGGCCACTTGCTAACCTCCTGGCTGCTGCAGCTGGAAGTAATTTAGCAGCAGGATCACGATGTCCACTAAATGACAGCTTCCCACTGTAAACAAGCCGACGCGCATCCCGGGTGGTGTTTTTTGATCCTACGGTTTGAGTTCTTGAGTTTATAGACATCACTGCATCAGAGGCTCCTCTACTCTTTAAATGTTATAATACTTATGGAGGCCTTGGGCCAATTGTGACGTACCTTGAGGTTTTAAGGTCAGTGTAGAGCTTGAGCCGACAACTAGTGTTGTCAACTCAAAATTTTTACAATTTGAAGTGTTGCGAAATGTTTAAAACATCAAAGGCTTTTTACTCAAACCCATAAACAATCAGAAGCACCTAGTAATCTCCAGCCGTGATCGTATAGTGGTTAGTACTCTGCGTTGTGGCCGCAGCAACCCCGGTTCGAATCCGGGTCACGGCACTTTGTTTTTTTTACAAATCTTTTATTTATGGAAGAGACAAATTCCATGGCATCATAACTGCAAGGGTCAAAAATCATGCAGTCTAAAACAATATAACAATGTGTAAAAAGGTATTCACAAGACACGGTTGTCCATCATAAGTTTCAAGTAAAGTATTCCAATACGTCCCCAGAGTGGAAGGTCCATCATGGCAGTTTTTATCAGAGTTATTCCTTACTGGATATGGCTAGCCTAAAGCTGTGATACTGAGCAGGACACATACCTATTCCAGTTGGATTGATTGGATGGAATATGACTTGTCCCATTAATTTTTATAACTTGCATTGTTGCAAGAGGCTCCAAACATTTTTCTTTCTCTTACGTCCTCCGACAGTCGCCGCCTCTTCATATTCGTCACATATGGGGTATTAGACTTTGCTCCGAAGGAGTAGCTAGGCAACAGAATATGTTAACAATAAAGCTTTAACACATCCCACCCTCAAGGGGTGGTCCCCTCAGTCAATACCCTCCTACTTCCTGCAACCATATCTCAGTTTTAATGTCTAGCTTGTCAGGAGTGGCTGGCTCTCTCTGTGCTGGGACTTTTTGTCCCAGACTCTTTCTTCTTTTTAATATTTTGTTTGAGTTTTTCTCTCTACCTTTACTTAGCTGTTATTTTTGTCAGCATTAGTTAGTTCTTCGGACGAAGAGGATCATGCGGACTGGGTCTCGGGCTGATCCCCCTGATCGCAGGTCGTGGGTCAGTGGCTTCCCAGTCTGCCATCGAGCGTTCAGCCAGGTAACGCTCCTGGCACAGTGAACGACCCATCCCTGTTCGGTGCAGGGATGATTGGTGAGGTGGCTACCTCACCGGACGCTGTGCGGTTTCTTAACCGCCATTGTGTGCGTCTTGAATTGCGACTCTCCCTGCCTCATGTGCAGCGGCTTGTTCGCCTGTGCGGGTTCCCCACGCCATGTGAGGTAAGTGTATTTATGTGGGGACCTGTCTGTCTGGGGGGGGTCTCAGTCTGGGACTGTGTAACCTGCCTTTAATCACACTGCTTGTCTCCCTATCTCTCGGCTGCATGCTGTGGGCTGCAAGGGGGGGGGAGCTGTATGACACTGTGTGTGTCAGGCTGGGCAGTGTGGGAAGCTGTGTGCTGTGGGGCATGTTTTTTATGGCATGTTTGGGCATATACAGCGATCGCTGCGGCGATCTAACATGTATCCATATATTGGGATGAAAATGTGTGTGTTTTTATGCACTGTGGAGCGGCGTTTTCGGCGCCAAACGACGCCATTTTACCGGCGCCCGCTCCGGCCGCATGGTTTACATGCTCGGCGGCCATTTTCTTGTAGCCTCCATAGGCTTGCATAGAGCGCCCTGGCAGCATCACTTCCTCTTTCCTGGAACACCGATCGAGGCGGCAGCAGCAGCGGGGTCTCCTCAGGTTTTATCCTTCTATCCTTGCAATCCATTGCCTGTATTCAGTCTGTATATTCCCTGTGGGGGTCTCATTGTGCCTGAGTGTGGTGCGGTGGGCTGCGCTTGCCGCGCTTGCTAAAAGGGGGCAGTTAACCCTTGGTTGTCTGGCATTACAGGGGCAATGGATTCTCAGGAGGGCAAGTTTCCCACGGTATTGGTGGAAAGCCAGGGGACCGCTGTTTCCCCCCCAGGGGGGGATTTAGCCACTATTGTGGCTGGCCTTGCTGCCCAGGTGCAAATGCTGGTGGCTGCTCAATCTACTAAACGGCCCAGAGTTGCTCTGTCCTCTGATTCTGAGGGTGAAGGTGATGGGGCTGTTCTGGCAGGGACCCCCCTATCGGGGTCCCGCTCCTCTCTTGATCTAGTGGGGTCTGAGGTAGAGGCTGAGGTTGAGGGGGTTGATAATTCTCCCCCTGGCTCGCCTGAAGAGCTTGCAATCATGGATGAGTTGATTGCTTCCATTAAGCAGACGCTACGTTTGCAGGACGAAGTGTGTCCCCCCGCTGCCTTGGCGGCTTATGGGACGCAGAGAAAACGCAGGACGCCGCAGGTTTTTCCCTGCAATGCTGATTTTCAGCGCGCTGTTAAGGATCAATGGCGCGATCTGCGCAAGCCTTTTGCGGTTCCAAGTAAATTCAAGCTGCGTTATCCTTTCTCGCCTGCCACTGATGAACGGTGGTGTGTGCCTCCACCAGTGGATCATGCAATTGCGGTTTTGAACAAAGCCACTGCGATTCCTGCAGAGGGTTCCCCTGTTTTCCGTGATGCCACGGATAGGAGACTGGAGTCTCTTGCCCGTCATACTTATTCTGTTACGGGTTCTATGCTTAAGGCTCTGTTTGCTTCTCTCATGGCGGCCCAGGCGATCGCAAGTTGGACGCAGATGCTTAGGCGCGTCCTAGTGGCCGATTCGGCCTCGGCGGCGACCCTGGATATGGTGGATCAGATCCACCAGGGTGTCATGTATCTGTGTGATGCGGACCTGGACCTGATTCCGTTGGCTGCACGTGTACACAGCGTGGCGGTGTTGTCTCGCCGCCTGGTATGGTTGAAATGTTGGTCGGTGGACCAATCTTCACGTAAGACCTTAGCCAATCTGCCTTATGATGGGTCTCGCCTTTTTGGGGAGTCCCTGGATGTGTTGATTAAGGGGATCACCGGGGGTAAGAGCACTCTCTTGCCCCATTTCCCCAAGGCTAAGGGGGCTTCTGGGAAGAAGCATGCAAATTTTCGGCCCCCTCAGGGGTCCTTTCGTGCCTTTCGGCCGCACTACAAGGGCAAACCGTTCAAAGGCCAAGGCTCTCAGAAGAAGCCCTGGTCTGGGAAACAGAAGTCCGGCCAATCCGGACCTGCGGCCCATAACAGTTCGGCCTGAAGGGGCGCCCTCACCCAGTTTTGGGGTGGGGGGACGCTTGCTCGGTTTTCTTCAGCCCTGGTTGGCCCGTGTGCGGGACAGATGGGTTCTGGAAATCGTTCGATCTGGTTACAAGATCGAGTTTCTCTCTCGGCCGGAGAGCAGATTTTTTCCCTCAAATCTACAACTGTCTCCAGAGCGCCTGCGGGATCTGCACCTGGCGGTGCGGGACCTGAGGGCTCAGGGAGTGGTGGTTCCGGTGCCTCTTCGGGACAGATTTCGGGGGTTTTATTCCAATCTGTTCACCGTGCCCAGGAAGGAGGGCAAGGTTCGTCCGATTCTGGACTTGAAAGCTCTGAACCGCTCTGTGCGGGTTCGCAAGTTCCGCATGGAATCCCTGCGCTCGGTGGTGGCTGCCCTGGTTCCGGGGGAATTCATGGCCTCCATCGATTTGAAGGATGCGTACCTTCACATCCCCATATTCGAGGGTCATCAGAGATACCTTCGATTTGCCATTGCGGAGGATCACTACCAGTTCGTGGCGTTGCCCTTTGGGCTCGCCTCGGCTCCGCGGGTCTTCACCAAGGTGCTTGCACCGGTTCTGGCATTATTGAGGGCCCAGGGCATTTCTGTCCTGGGGTATCTGGACGACATTCTGGTTCGGTCTGCGACCAGACAGGGTCTGGAGAAGGACCTGTCTGTCACAATGCAAACTCTGCAGGAGTTCGGTTGGACGATAAATGTTCCAAAGTCAACACTGAGTCCGTCGGTTCGTCTTCCCTATCTGGGAATGATACTGGACTCGGTGCAGGCGAAGGTCTTCCTGCCGGAAGACAAACTCAGGACTCTTCAGGAGGAAGTCAGGTCCCTCAGGGACGTTCCGCACTCGTCTCTGCGGACGTGTATGAGATGTCTGGGATTGATGGTCTCGGCCTTCGAGGCGATTCCTTTCGCGCAGTTTCACACGCGGGGTCTCCAAGCGGAGATTCTGTCCAAGTGGGACGGGCGACCTCAATCTCTGGATCGTCAGATCTCGTTGAGTCATTGCACCAGGGAAAACCTTCTGTGGTGGCTCCAGTCCCCGTTGGTGTCCGGGGGCAAGTCGTTTCGTCCGATCTCGTGGACGATAATCACCACGGATGCCAGCCTGTCGGGCTGGGGTGGTGTTCTGGGCGTTCTGTCCGCCCAGGGGACCTGGTCGGAGGGGGAGTCTTCCCTCCCGATCAACATTCTGGAATTGCGTGCGATAAGGCTCTGTCTTCATCGCTGGACGGACCGGCTGCAGGGCTGCCCGGTTCGGGTGCAGACGGACAATGCCACGGCGGTGGCCTACATCAACCACCAAGGGGGCACCAGGAGTGCCCGAGCGGCTCGAGAAGTGGCCGACATTCTGTCTTGGGCCGAGACTCATGTCCCGGCGATAACGGCGGTTCACATTCCGGGAGTGGAGAACTGGCAGGCGGACTATCTGAGTCGCCAGACCCTGGATCAGGGGGAATGGTCTCTCCATCCGGCTGTCTTCCAGATGTTGTGCGCGAAGTGGGGTCTTCCAGATGTGGACCTGTTCGCGTCTCGCCTCAACTACAAGGTGAAGAGGTTCATGGCAAGGACGCGCGACCCTCGGGCAGACGCGTCGGACGCGTTAGTGGCCCCGTGGCATCAGTACAGGCTGATGTATGCGTTTCCACCGATTCAGTTGCTGTCCAGGTTCCTTCGCAGGTTACACTCGGAACGCAGCACGGTGATTCTTGTGGCACCGGACTGGCCTCGCCGGTCCTGGTACGCAGACCTCGTGAATCTGGCGGTCGACGCCCCTTGGCGTCTGCCTCTTCGAGACGATCTACTGTCTCAAGGACCGATTTACCATCCTGCTTTACAGTCGCTGGCTTTGACGGCCTGGCTGTTGAGACCGAGGTCCTGAAGGAGAAGGGTCTCTCTCCAGAGGTCGTTCATACTTTGATCAACGCGAGGAAGTCTTCCTCGGGAAAGGTTTATTACCGTACTTGGAAGGCCTATTTTGCCTGGTGTGAGTCCAGGGGGTTTTCACCCCGCACGTACTCGGTTTCCCGTGTGCTGTCTTTCCTTCAGACGGGTGTCGATCAGCGTTTGGCGCTGGCTACGATAAAGGGTCAGGTGTCTGCGCTGGCCGTTCTGTTTCAACGTCCCGTGGCTTCCAACTCCTTGGTTGGCACTTTTATTCAGGGTGTGCGGCATCTGGTTCCTCCTAGGAGGGATCCTTTGCCCCCTTGGGACTTGAATCTCGTTCTATCTGTGTTACAACGTGCTCCTTTTGAACAGATCAGGGAGATCTCGTTGTCTATGTTGTCCAAAAAGGTCGCCTTTTTGGTGGCGATCACTTCGGCTCGCAGAGTGTCGGAACTGGCGGCTTTGTCCTGCAAGTCTCCGTACCTGGTTGTTCATTTGGATAAGGTGGTCTTGCGACCTAATCCTTCTTTTCTGCCGAAACGAGTTTCGGAATTCCATCTTAACGAGGATATTGTTTTGCCTTCGTTGTGCACGAAGCCTAAACATCCAAAGGAGGTGAGATTGCACTCTCTGGATGTTGTTCGGGCGGTAAGGGTTTACCTTAAATCGACTGAGTCCTTTCGTAGGACGGACTCCTTGTTTGTTCTTCCAGAGGGTCCTCGGAAGGGCATGGCGGCTTCGGCCTCTACCATCGCCAAATGGATCAGGCAGACCATTGAACAGGCCTATGCCTTGCAGGGGAAAGTTCCCCCTGTGCCTGTGAAGGCGCACTCTACTAGATCACTGAGTACGTCTTGGGCCTGCCGTCATGGGGCTTCTGTAGCCCAGGTGTGTAAGGCGGCGACTTGGTCGACCGTGCACACTTTCACAAAATTCTACAAAGTAGATGTTCAGGCATCGGCGGATGCTTCCTTTGGCCGCAAGGTTCTTAGTGCGGCTGTTCCATAGGGTCCCTTGTTGGGGACTCCTGACTATTGGGATAGTTTTTTTGTATCCCCTGTTTTTTTTGTCTTTTCCTGGGTTGTTGCTCCTGTTGAGCACTTATTTTGCTGTTGCCCAGCTGGTTTCCTTCCTTTGGTAAGGTTCCTTTCTTTGATGTGGAGACTGCGTTGCCTTTCGGCGCGGATGCGTTTCCCACCCCTCATGTTTGCACTGCTTTGGGACGTCCCCATATGTGACGAATATGAAGAGGCGGCGACTGTCGGAGGACGTAAGAGAAAACGGAATTTTTGTAAAATCTTACCTGTAAAATTCCTTTCTCTGAGTCCTCCGACAGTCGCCGCCCCCGCCCCTCTTTTGGGGTTTGAATGTATACTCTACTGCTATTCCACTAAAACTGAGATATGGTTGCAGGAAGTAGGAGGGTATTGACTGAGGGGACCACCCCTTGAGGGTGGGATATGTTAAAGCTTTATTGTTAACATATTCTGTTGCCTAGCTACTCCTTCGGAGCAAAGTCTAATACCCCATATGTGACGAATATGAAGAGGCGGCGACTGTCGGAGGACTCAGAGAAAGGAATTTTACAGGTAAGATTTTACAAAAATTCCGTTTTTTTTTACTCAAATCCATAAACAGAGACAACACAGAGTTTCCCCTTCAATCTGAATCCGCGGTGTTTCCCCTTTACATCTGAATCTGCAGTATTTCCCCCTTACATCTGAATTCAGAGAGTTTCCCCTTTGCATCTGAATCCACAGAGTTCCCCCTTTGCATCTGAATCCACAGAGTTGCCCCTTTGCATCTGAATCCACAGAGTTTCCCCTTTGCATCTGAATCCACAGAGTTCCCCCTTTGCATCTGAATCCACAGAGTTCCCCCTTTGCATCTGAATCCACAGAGTTCCCCCTTTGCATATGAATCCACGGAGTTCCCCCTTTGCATCTGAATCCACGGAGTGTCCCCTTACATCTGAATCCACAGTTTTTCCTTTACATCATAATTCACAGGGATTCCCCTTCAGTTCCCCTTTACATCTGAAACCAAAAAGTACCCTTTTATTTTTGAATTTGCAGAGTTCCCATACACTGTAAGGGGAGGAAGGGACTCTGCAGACTCTCATGTAAGGAAGAACTTTGGGAACCCTGATTTATGGAGGAGACTCTGACATAAGGGAATTTCTGGGAACCAAAGCCCCCACTTAAATCATAGTTCCCAGCATTCACCTCTCCTGACTGCCCATACAGCAGAGGGGGCTCTCTGTGTCTGCTCTGCAGAAACGAAATGCACGCCGCACATGGATGTGTCATCTGCCCATGCTGCTCCAATCAGCAAGGGATCTGTGAGATTATCCCCTGCTGATTGGAACAGAATTCATCCTGTTTGAAAGGTGTTTCTTAGCTTCTTACCAGATTTGTGATACCCTGCATTCCCCAGGATCTCCCTGGAAGGCCCATGACATCACTATTAACTAAGCAAAAGTTTGGTGTAAATTAAGTAGGGGTGAGGTTCGGGTTCACCATGAGTGTGACCCCAACCCAGGATAGTCACAGTTTGCCAAGTGGGCAAACAAAATGGCCAGATCAGGCCACTTGCCAAACTCCTGGCTGCTGCAGCTGGAAGTAATTTAGCAGCAGGATCACTATGTCCACTAAATCAGTGGTCCTCAAACCTGGCCTACAGGGCCCACTAACAGGCCAGATTTGCAAGATAACGGAAATACATCCCAGGTGATATAATTTGCTGCTCAGTGATTGCAGTACTCTAGTCTGCATCTCCCCAAGGTAAGAACTAAAATCTGGCCTGTTAGTGGGCCCTGTAGGCCAGGGTTGAGGACCACTGCACTAAATGACAGATTCCCACTGTAAACAAGCTGACGCACATCCCGGGTGGTGTTTTTTGAGTCTACAGTTTGAGTTCTTGAGTTTATAGACATCATTGCATCAGAGGCTCCTCTACTCTTTAAATGTTATAATACTTATAGAGGCCTTGGGCCAATTGTGATGTACCTTGAGGTTTTAAGGTCAGTGTAGAGCTTGAGTCGACAACTAGTGTTGTCAACTCAATTTTTACAATTTGAAGTGTTGCGAAATGCTCAAAACATCAAAGGTTCTTTACTCAAACCCATAAACAATCAGAAGCACCTAGCAATCTCCAGCCGTGATCGTATAGTGGTTAGTACTCTGCGTTGTGGCCGCAGCAACCCCGGTTCGAATCCGGGTCACGGCACTTTGTTTTTTTATAAATCTTTTATTTATGGAAGAGACAAATTCCATGGCATCATAACTGCAAGGGTCAAAATCATGCAGTCTAAAACAATAAAGCAATGTGTAAAAAGGTATTCACAAGATATGGTTGTCCATCATAAGTTTCAAGTAAAGCATTCCAATACTCCTCCAGAGGGGAAGGTCCGTTATGGCAGTTTTTATCAGAGTTTTTCCTTTTCTGTATAAGGCTAGCATAAAGAGAAGAGACAAGAACTCCGTGCTCAAGGTCGTGTAATTGCCTGATGACTCACACCGGTGCATGCCCCGGCTCGCCTCCGTGAAAACTTGATAAAGGAAAAGGAATTGGCAGCACTCCAGGTTGAGTCAAAATCCAGATTTATTGACTGGATATCCAAATATGACAATCGTGACAAGGTAGACGCGTTTCACACACTGACTGTGTGCTTAATCATTAATGATTAAGCACACAGTCAGTGTGTGAAACGCGTCTACCTTGTCACGATTGTCATATTTGGATGTCCAGTCAATAAATCTGGATTTTGACTCAACCTGGAGTGCTGCCAATTCCTTTTACTTTATCTAGCATAAAGAGAAGCCTAAAGCTGTGATACTGAGCAGGACACATACCTATTCCAGTTGGATTGATTGGATGGAACATGACCTGTCCCATTATTTTTATAACTTGCATTATTGCAAGATGCTCCAAACATTAAAGTTTTTTTTTTTACTCAAATCCATAAACAATCAGAGATAACTCTTAACTTGAATTAATTTTTATTTGGTTTTCAGAATAATGAACAGGAATATCAGAACAATACATATCACAAGAACAAAAAGTAAAAAGACAAAAAACAAAAAAAAAAAAAAATACATCTCAATAAAAAGAAAATAAAATGGATATACATTCATAACATAAGAGAATACCACTAAGCTTTGGGTAAAACCATACTTGGCGTCAGTATCCAATTAAACAATATGAAAATAGGAACTCTGTTTCCAGAGAAGCCAAGCTGTATGAAATTTGCTACTTCGAAACACAGAGTATGCATATGCCTTTTCCAAGGAAAAGTGTTGATTGACTAGACGTATTACCTCTATATGGGAGGGGGCTGTGGGTTGTTTCCAACATCTAGCGATAACCGTTTTGGCTGCTATCAATATATGTATAAACACCGTTCTGACGTCAAAGGGTATATTTTCAATGCCCAAATAAAGAAGGGCTAATGCAGGTTCAGGTTTGATCAATACACCCGTGACGTCAGAAAGTATTTCAAAGATCTTCCTCCAGAAACTAATAAGTCCTTTACAGGACCAAAATATATGAAAAAGAGTGCCAGTTTGGTCGCACTTTCGCCAGCACAGTGGGTCATAGTTAGGGTAGATTGAAGACAGGCGATAAGGAGTCAAGTACCATCTAGTAACTATTTTTTGAAATTGTTCCCAATGTGTAACACATTGTGTTGCCTTATAAGACATACGTATCGCCCATCTCCATTGCTCATTGGAAAAGGTCGAACCTAGGTCTCTTTCCCATTTCGTCATGTGGGACGTTTTATGGAACACAAGTTTCTGCTGTAGTTGATTGTAAAACGCTGATATCCCTTTAATCTTTGAGTTTGGATCTATAAAATATTTCCACAGTAATTGAGGGAGATCAAGTTTAGGGAGTGGATGTTTAGATATAAAACTTACTATACTATTGTAAGCAAAAACAGCCTGAGGGGGAAGTGAAAATTCTCGCTGGAGGACCGCAAAGGGTTTGATAATATTGTCTTGATATAGTTGCGTGACTGTGTCAATACCCCCTGACACCAATTTGCTGATGTGAACACCGGGAAGCAGAATACTCATAGTTGATAGTGGTATGGAGACTGATATGTTATTTTGTTGTAGCAAGGGTTGTGCAATTAAATAACGCCAGGACAGTAGGGACGCCCTTGTTGTTAGTGGGAGGGTATGTAGTATTATAGGTTTCCACATGTCCGCCAAAAGTAACATATATAAATCCTTAGAGTCGGATAACGCAGCTTCTATCGGAAGCCACGGGAGGGGTATTTTATGGGTTCTATGGGTAAACCAATGCTGCAAAGGGGCGAGACGGGATGCGTGGTAATAGTCTTCAAGACTTGGCAATCCCAACCCCCCGATCGATTTATGTCGTATCATATGTGAATATGCACATCTTGCTCGTTTCTGCTGCCAAATGAAAATCCTTAAGAGTTTATTAAGCGAATTTATATAATGTTTGGGGATATGAATCAGGAGAGCGCGGAATATATATAGTATCTTAGGAAGACACGTCATTTTAAATGCTGCTATTCTACCAGCCCAAGATAATTCCGTCTTCTTTAGTTTATTAATGTCACTTGAAATAGAGGCTATCAATGATCGCAAGTTAAATGACAGTAGCCCAGAAGTCGGAAACGTTAAAGATATGCCTAGGTATTGCAGGGCTTGAAGGGTCCATGTGTAAGATAGTTCTTGTTTGAGGTGACTAAGTGCATGGCCCTGTAAGCCCAAATTTAGAATGACAGATTTATCAAAATTGACCTTATAATAAGATATAGCACTAAAAGTTTGCAAGGTGTCATGAATCAGAGATAACTCTTAACCACTAGCCACAGTGGTTGAATCCAGGTCACAGCAATTTTTATCAGTGTTCTTACTAGCATAAAGAGCTGTCATGTAACTTAGAGTGGGAATTGTTCGTTTCATGGTATCCATAGAGAAGCTGCTCGATTCACATAGCGCTGTGTCAACTGTAAGATATACTTATTGCATTGCACATTCATTAATTGCTTCCCCTTTTGTACAAGCAATATACAGTATACAAGTCTAGGAGGACATTTGGTGTTTTCTTTTATTTTAACTATTCACTTGGCCAAGTTTTTTTATTCATGTTTGTGACAGGCATTGGGTATGTGTTTTTTCAGTATTACCTTTTAGGAGTTTTTTTTTTTATTGTAGAGCAGTGGTCTCCAAACTGTGGCAACGAGAAACAAGAGGTGGGCACACCGACCTAGTGCAATTCCATTATAAATATTTATTAAAGGATAAAAAGTGACACACATAATACTCACAAACGCATGATGTATACACGCATATCAAAGCAAAATGAAGACAAATTGCCTCCAGGACTGCTGGAAGGCTTCAATAGTGCAAGGAAACCAGATGGCGTCCCTGATGGCTTAGTTGAGGCGTTTTGAGAGAGAAGACTCTTCATCAGAGCATTGTATGTTTGGATACCCATGGTCCAGAGAGGGCAGTAAGACCTCAGGCTTTGACAATAAGGACTAGACACACTCCCTTCCATTAAACATTTCACTCAAGTGCCGGAGAGTTACTATCTCCAAACTTTGGCCTTTGCTTGCCTTTATCTGGCCCTTGGGTCTTTATTCCTGCCACTAACACCAACAATGGGGCACTATTCCTTTCATTTCATTGTTACCAATGATGGGTCATAATTCCTTCCACTGACAACTAACATCAACGATGGCGCACTATTTTCCCCACTGACACCAACGATGGGGCACTATTTTCCCCACTGACACCAACGATGGGGCACTATTCCCCCCCCCCCCTCACTGACACCAACGATGGGGCACTATTTCTACCACTGACACCAAAAATGGAACACTATTTCCCATACTGATGCCAGCAATAGGGCACTATTTCCCTCCCCAACCTAAGATGGGGCATTGTTTACTCCCACTGGCCACAGTCCATCTCCCTAAAGTCTGACTTACAGTAAATTGGCCCTTTCTTAAAATAAAGTTGTGAGACTCCTGTTCTGGAGTGTGAGTTCTCGAGTCATAAACAGGTTTTTATGTTCCTTTTTTGTTTTATAGATGTCATTGTACCAGAGATTCCTCTATTCTTCAAACATTCTAATATTGTTAGAGGCCTTGGGCTAATTGTGGGGTAGGTTGAGGTTTTTAGGCCAGTGTTTTTGAATAATTAGAACTTTTCATTGGCTCAGTTTTTCCAACTTGCATTGTTGTCAGATGCTCCAAACATCAAGGTCCTGTTTGCACGTGAGCAATTTTCAGCTCGTAAAATGCTCACCTCTGAAGTTACAAATCAAAATCCTATTCATTTCAATGGCCCTTGCTCATGTATGAGCATTTTGCGGGCCTGAAGCAAAATGCCTGAAGCTCAAAAAAGTACATGAGCTTCTTTTTTGGCAAATTACAACCGTTTTTGGTCAGATGTCAATGCCTGCCACCAAACACCTGAAAATGATGCGCTCAGGTGTGAATGGAGCCCTAAGGTTCTTTATTCAAATGCATTAACAGTCAGAAGCACCTATTAATCGCCAGTTGTGCTTGTATAGTGGTTAGCACTCTGCGTTGTGACCAAAGCAAATCCGGGTCACAGCAGTTTTTATCAGAGTTCCTCCTTTACTATTATATTTGTCTAGCATAAAGTAAAACCTGGAGCTGTTATATAACTTATACAATGCTTATTATTTAATATCATGGTATCCATACAAAAGCTGCTTGATGAACACATTGCTGTATCAACTGGAAGATAAACATGTCACATTGGACATTCAGTAAATGCTTACACATTGATACAAAGGATATCCAACCATATTAATGGAAAGTTGAGTGCAAAGAAAAAGTGTGGTAGAAAAAGGTGCTCACGCAACAGGGATAATCACAGCCTTGAGAGGATTGTGACGCAAAGGTCATTCAAGAATTTGGGGAAGATTCACAATGAGAGGACTACGGCTGGTGTCAGTGCTTCAAGAGCCACCACACACACAGACATATCCAGGACATGGGCTGCAACTGTTGCATTACTTGTATCAAGCCACTCCTGAACCAGAGAACAACAGAAGCGTCTTACCTGGGCTAAGGAGAAAAGGAGTGGACTGTTGCTCAGTGGTCCAAAGTCCTTTTTTCGTATGAAAGTACATTTTGCATTTCATTTAGAAATCAAGGTCCCTGAGTCTGGAGGAAGAGTGGAGAGGCACAGAATCCAAGTTGCATGAGGTCCAGTGTGAAGTTTCCACAGTCAGCGATGATTTGGGATCCATGTCATCTGCTGGTGTTGGTCCATTGTGCTTTATCAAGTCCAAAGTCAGTGCAGCCCTCTACAAGGAAATTCTAGAGGACTTCATGCTTCCTTCTGCTGATCAGCTCTATGGAGAGGCTGATTTATTTTCAAGCAAGACTTGGCACCTGCCCACACTGCCAAAAGTACCAATACCTGGTTTATTGATCATGGTATCACTGTGCTTGATTGGCCAGAAAATTAGCCTGACCTAAACCCCATAGAGAATCTGTGGGGTATTATCAAGAGAAAGATTTGGAGACACCAGACTCAACAAAGAAGATGAGCTGAAGTCCGCTATCAAAGCAACCTGGGCTTCCATAACACCTCAGCAGTGCCACAGGCTAATCGCCTCTATGCCTTGCCGCATTGATGCAGTAATTCATGCAAAAGGACCCCCAACCAAGTATTGAGTGCATACTATACAGTACATGGACATACTTTTCAGTAAGCCAACATTTCTGTATAAAAAATCCTTTTTTTTTATTGGTCTTACGTAATATTCTAGTTTTCTGAGATATTGAGTTTTGGGTTTTCACTAGCTGTAAGCCATAATCGTCAAAATAAAAGAAAGAAATGCTTGAAATATATCACTCTGTGTATAAGGAATCTATAAAATATGAATTACTGAATTAAATTACCTTTTTGATGATATTCTATTTTTTTTAAATGCATCAGCATATAAGTTTTCTTTGATTGTAACCATTGACTCGGTCAAGTTTTTTAATTCAAATTGATGATTACCATTTGTATCTACAGTAAAATATAGCTATATTTTATCTTGACATTACAGGCATTGGGGTATGTGTTTATAGTTTTTTTTCGGTATTATGTCTTAGGAGTTTTTTTGATTCTAGAGTGTGTGCTAAACATCAAAGGTTCTTTTCTCAAACCCATAAACAACCAGAAACAAGTCTTATTCATCAGCCGTGATCGTATAGTGGTTAGTACTCTGCGTTGTGGCCGCAGCAACCCCGGTTCGAATCCGGGTCACGGCAGTTTTTTATCAGAGTTCTTCCTTTACAATTGTATATGGCTAGCGCAAGGAGAAGCCTAGAGCTGTAATATAACTTATACAATAAGAATTGTTCCATTTCTTGGTATCCATACAGAAGCTGCTTGTTTTATATAGTGCTGTGTCAACTGGAAGATATACTTATCACATTGGACATTCATTATTTCCTTACACATTAATGCAAGCAAATTATACAGGTGCATCTCATAAGATTAGAATATCATCAAAAAATTTATTTATTTCAGTAATTCAATTCAAAAAGTGAAACTCATATATTTTATATAGATGCGTTACACACAGAATGCTGGTCAGCAGAGTGAAGCATGAAGTGCTCTAGAATTTCCTGCTAGAGGGCTGCGCTGACTTTGGATTTGATAAAACACAGTGGACCAACACCAGCAGAGGACATGACTCCTCAAATTATAAATGACTGTGGAAACTTCACACTGGACCTCATGCAACTTGGATTCAGTGCCTCTTCATTTTGGGACCTTGATTTCCAAATGAAATGCAACATTTTCCACAAATCTGTGATGATTTGGGGAGCCATGTCATCTACTGGTGTTGGTCCATTGTGTTTCATCAAGTCCAAATTCAGTGCAGCCCTCTAGCTGGAAATTCTAGAGCACTTCATGCTTCCCTCTGCTGATCAGCTTTATGGAGATGCTGATTTATTTTCCAACAAGACTTGGCACCTACCCTTACTGCCAAAAGTACCAATACCTGGTTTATTGATGATGGTATCACTGTGCTTGATTGGCCAGAAATTTTGCCTGACCTAAACCCCATAGAGAATCTGTGGGGTATTATCAAGAGAAAGATGGGAGACACCAGACCCAACAATGCAGAGGAGCTGAAGGCCGCTATCAAAGCAACCTGGGCTTCCATAACCCCTCAGCAGTGCCACAGGCTGATCGCCTCCATGCCATTCTGTTTTGATGCAGTAATTCATGCAAAAGGACCCCCGACCAAGTATTGAGTGCATCCTATACAGTACATGGACATACCTTTTAGTAAGCCAACATTTCTGTATGAAAAATCCTTTTTGTTATTGGTCTTATGTAATATTCTAATTTTCTGAGACACAAAGTTTTGGGTTTTCACTAGCCGTAAGCCATTATTATCAAAATGAAATAGAAATTCTTGAAATGTATCACTCTGTGTGTAAGGAATCTATAAAATATGAGTTTCACTTTTTTAATTGAATTACTGAATTAAATTACCTTTTTGATGATATTCTAATTTTTTTACATGCATCTGTATAAAAGTTTTCTTTGATTGTAACCATTGACTTGGTCAAGTTTTTTTTAATTCATATTGATGATTACTATTTGTATCTACAGTAAAGTATAGCTGTATTTTATCTTGACATTACAGGCATTGGGGTATGTGTTTATAGGTTTTTTTTCAGGTATTACTTCTTAGGAGTTTTTTTTATATTCTAGAGTGTGAGTTCTTGAGTCATAATCTGGTTTTATGTTCTTTTTTTAGTTTATAGATGTTATTGTACTGAAGACTCCTCAACTCTTCAAATATTTTTAGAGGCCAATTTTGAGAGACCTTGGGGTTTAAGGTCAGTGTTTTTGAATAATTAGATAGAACTTGTCATGTTGACTACATTTTTGCACTTTGCATTGTTGTGAGATGCTCTAAACATCAAAGGTTCTTTTCTCAAACCCATAAACAATCAGAAACATCTCTTACTCACCAGCTGTGATCGTATAGTGGTTAGTACTCTGCGTTGTGGCCGCAGCAACCCCGGTTCGAATCCGGGTCACGGCAGTTTTTATCAGAGTTTTTCCTTTACAATTATATATGACTAGCGTAAGGAAAAGCCTAGAGCTGTCATATAACTTATACAATAAGAATTGTTCCATTTCTTGGTATCCATACAGAAGCTGCTTGTTTTACATAGTGCTGTGTCAACTGGAAGATATACTTATCACGTTGGACATTCATTATTTCCTTACACATTAATGCAAGCAATATATACAGGTGCATCTCATAAAATTAGAATATCATCAAAAAATGAATTTATTTCAGTAATTCAATTTAAAAAGTGAAACTCATATATTTTATGTAGATGCGTTACACACAGAATGCTGGTCAGCAGAGGGAAGCATGAAGTGCTCTAGAATTTCCTGGTAGAGGGCTGCACTGACTTTGGACTAGATAAAACACAGTGGACCAACACCAGCAGATGACATGGCTCTCCAGATCATTACTGACTGGAAACTTCACACTGGACCTCATGCAACTTGCATTCTGTGCCTCTCCACTCTTCCTCCAGACTGTAGGACTTTGATTTCCAAATGAAATGCAAAATTTTCCAGTCAGTGATGATTTAGGGAGCCATGTCATCTGCTGGTGTTGGTCCATTGTGTTTTATCAAGTCCAAAGTCAGTGCAGCCCTCTACCAGGAAATTCTAAAGCAGTTCTGGGGAGGTGCATCCTCCCCTGCTGTCCCCTCCTGTCTTCTGATGGGCGGGGCCACCCTTACATCGGCGCCATGTCCAATGCGGCTGACTGGTGACGTCTATTAGTTTGTGGCGTCATCACGTCATGCACGCGGTATGTCATCTCTCTTGGCCGGATGAAATCGGCGCGCAAGCACCTTCTTTCTCCATCTGGCGGCAAGCGCCAGTCTGGCATTTGCAGGCCTTAGCCAGAGCACAAGGCGTTTGGGGTGGGACCCGGCCATGCTCTATCCAGGAGATATATATATATGAGAGACAGATACACATAGGTATTCATTCACTCACCTGTTTGTGCATGAAGGGAGTTTCTTCTCATCCCTGGGTCCACACACTACACATGGTGGGTACACAGACATGAATCACACTATTTCGGTTTTATTTCCTTCTGCACCACTGTTTTCCTTGTTCCCCTCTTTTTTGTTTGCACCACACACGGTACAATATATATCTCTTGCAATCGCTATTTTTTGTTTTTACCACTTTTTCTTTGTCTGCACACACTGCTCATACCAAGCATTTTGTTTCACCTTTGGGCGCATCTCCTCCCTTGATCCCTGCAGCAGCCCTCACATTTAGGTCCTTGTTGCTGTACATTCAATACATATTTATATTTAATATATTCACGATGCAGTTTATTTTTACATTGCTACAACCTACATATATTTATTTTAGTCAGTGATCATGGACATCTGGCACCTCACTGTACACACCCATACTAATTTCCTGTCCCTCACCCTCTTCCGACTGGGCGTTTCTGGGTCCCTTTCCATCAGCTCCCAGATCAGGCGTTCATGCCGCCACTGGATGTCAGTATCTCTTCCCTGTCCAGGCCCGGCCACCTTGTAAGTATGGGTTATCCTTTATGGGTTTTGTACCCTGCAAACATCATCAATAACTAATTTTTGGATTGTTATTACAATACTATTTCTGCATATGTGTTTTCACAGGCATGCATGTGTGCAGCCATTTCTGAAGAAGCGAGCAGTTTGCTCGGGAAACACGTCAAAGTTATTAAGATGCCTGTTTACAACCATGCAACAACTCAGTTACTAAATTTGAGCATGTTCTACATTTGTGCCTATACCTTTGTTTGGCTTGGTTAACATTTTATGTACCATGTTACACAATGTAATTTTTAACACTAATCATTAAATTGAGATTACATTTACTCCATTGAGTGGCCTCCTGTGTTCGCCTCATTTAAAGTCCCAGGGCAACCTTCCCTTTCTGTATGTAAAAGCACTTTATGCTTCCCTCTGCTGACCAGCTTTATGGAGATGCTGATTTCGTTTTCCAGCAGGACTTGGTACCTGCCCACACTGTCAAAACTACCAATGATATGAATTAATAATGAATTTAATGCCAATTATATTAGTTCCCCTTTACATCTGAAACCAAAAAGTACCTTTTCATATTTGAATCTGCAGATTTCCTTTACGCTGTAAGGATGGGGGGGGGGGGGGGGACACTGCAGACTCTCATGTAAGGAAGATCTTTGGGCACTCTGATTTATGGAGGAGACTCTGACATAAGGGGATTTCTGGGAACCAAAGCCCCCACGTATATCATAGTTCCCAGCATTCCCCTCTCCTGACTGCCCATACAGCAGAGGGGGCTCTTTGTGTCTGCTCTGCAGAAACTAAATGTATGCCGCGCATGGATGTGTCATCTGCCCACGCTGCTCCAATCAGAAAGGGATCTGTGAGCTAATCCCCTGCTGATTGGAACAGAATTCATCCTGTTTGAAAGGGGTTTCTCAGCTTCTTACCAGATTTGTTATACCCTGCATTCCCCAGGATCTCCCTGGAAGGCCCATGACATCACTATCCACTAAGCAAAAGTCTGGTGTAAATTAAGTAGGGGTGAGGTTCGGGCTCACCATGAGTGTGACCCCAACCCAGGCTTGTCACAGTTTGCCAAGTGGGCAAACTAAATGGCCAGATCAAGCCAGTTCACCTACTTGCCAAACTCCTGGCTGCTGCAGTTGGAAGTAATTTAGCAGCGGGATCACTATGTCCACTAAATGACAG
The DNA here is from genome assembly GCF_965119305.1 of Pelophylax lessonae. Lineage (NCBI taxonomy): Eukaryota > Metazoa > Chordata > Amphibia > Anura > Ranidae > Pelophylax > Pelophylax lessonae. The sequence continues at coordinate 30,882,909 of NC_138774.1, forward strand.
CTTCCCACCCGCCGGCTTGTTTCACACTGTAAACAAGCAGACTCACATCCTGGGTGGTGTTTTTTGATTCTACCGTTTGAGTTCTTGAGTTTATAGACATCATTGCATCGGAGGCTCCTCTACTCTTTAAATGTTATAATACTTATAGAGGCCTTGGGGCAATTGTGACGTACCTTGAGGTTTTAAGGTCAGTGTAGAGCTTGAGCCAACAACTAGTGTTGTCAACTCAATTTTTACAATTTGAAGTGTTGCCAAATGCTCAAAACATCAAAGTTTCTTTACTCAAACCCATAAACAATCAGAAGCACTGAGCAATCTCCATCAGTGATCGTATAGTGGTTAGTACTCTGCGTTGTGGCCGCAGCAACCCCGGTTCGTATCTGGGTCACGGCAGGTTTTTTTTTTTACAAATCTTTTATTTATGGAAGAGACAAATTCCATAGCATCATAACTGCAAGGGTCAAAAAGCATGCAGTCTGAAACAATATAGCAATGTGTAAAAAGGTATTCACTAGACACAGTTGTCCATCGTAAGTTTCAAGTAAAGCATTTCAATACCTCCTCAGAGGGAAAGGTCCGTCATGGCAGTTTTTATCAGAGTTTTTCCTTTACTGTATATGGCTAGCCTAAAGCTGTGATACTGAGCAGGACACATACCTATTCCAGTTAGATTGATTGGAAGGAACATGACATGTCCCATTAAGTATTTAACTTGCATTGTTAAGCTGCTTGATTCCCATAGCACTGTGTCAGCTGGAAGATATACTTATTGCATTGCACATTCATTAATTGCTTCCCCTTTTGTACAAGCAATATACAGTATACAAGTCTAGCAGGACATTTGGTGTTTTCTTTGATTTTAACTATTCACTTGGCCAATTTTTTTTTATTCATGTTTGTGACAGGCATTGGGTATGTGTTTTTTCGGTATTACTTTTTAGGAGTTTTTTTTTTATTGTAGAGCAGTAGTCTCCAAACTGTGGCAACGAGAAACAAGAGACGGGCACACCGACCTAGTGCAATTCCATTATAAACATTTAATAAAGGATAAAAAGTGACACACATAATACTCACAAAGGCATTATGTATACACGCATATCAAAGCAAAATGCGGACAAATCAACTCCAGGCCTGCTGAAAGGCTTCAATAGTGCAAGGAAACCAGATGGCATCCATGATGGATTAGTTCACGCATTTTGAGAGATAACCCTCTTCCTAAGAACATTGTATGTTTGGATACCCATTGTCCCCGGAAGGACAGTAAGACCTCAGGCTTTGACAATAAGGACTAGACACACTCCCTTCCATTAAACATTTCACCCAAGCGCAGGAGAGTTACTATCTCCAAACTGTGGCCTTTGCTTCAATTATCCCAACATTGACTGGGAAGAGGGGACTACACACTCACAGAAGGCCCATCAGTTCATGGAAACCTTACAAGACAACTACATGTCACAGTTGGTGGATTCTCCTACTAGAGAAAATGCAGTGCTGGATCTATTGATCACTAATGACCCAGAGCTAATCTTGGAGGTAGGAGTCCAGGACAACCTGGGCTCTAGCGATCACAGGATGATCACATTTAGCGTAAATAACAATATAACAAGGCACGAGGGGAACATAAGAACCCTAAACTTCAGAAGGGCAAACTTTCCCAAATTGTGCTCAATGATGGAAAGGGTAAACTGGGACCAAACCCTAGGAACACTGACCACGGAGGAAAAATGGGAATGCTTTAGGAACATATTAAACAAATGCATCTCGCAGTGCATTCCTATGGGAAATAAATTTAGAAGAGACAAAGCCAAACCTGGCTGGCTAAACCGTAATGTTAAAAAACGTATTAGGGGTAAAAAAATGGCCTTCTAGAAATATAAATCAGAGGGCACAGTATCGGCTTTCAAGCAATACAAGGAGGCAAATAAGAAAAGTAAATACAAAATCAAAATAGCTAAAATCAACTTTGAGAGACAAATAGTAGCGGAGGATAGTAAAAGGACCCAAAGAAATTCTTTAAATATATCAACAGCAAAAAAACTAGGGCAGAGCATATTGCACACATAATTAGCGATGATGGGAGGATGGTTACAGAGGACACTGAAAAAGCAACCGTGCTGAACGCTTTTTTCTCCTCAGTCTTTACACAGGAAAAGGAGGGCTACACTGACCATGAATGTAAGGTTAGTAGTAATACACAGGACTTGCCGCTATGGCTAACAGAGGGTTAAATCAGGGAAAGGCTGGATAAAATTAACACAAATAAATCACCAGGCCCGGATGGCGTACATCCGAGAGTACTCAAAGAACTTAGTAAAACTATATCTAGACCACTGTTCCTGATCTTTGCTAACAGTATTATGACAGGAAATGTACCGGGGGATTGGAGGAAAGCTAACGTGATACTGATATTCAAAAAAGGGCAGAGGCATGTCCCGGGAAATTCTAGGCCTGTCAGTCTGACATCGATAGTATGTAAACTTCTGGAGGGGATGATAAGGGACTATATCGTAGAATTTGCTAAGGACAACAACATCATCAGCATAAATCAGCACGGGTTTACAAACGGGTGTTCTTGTCAAACCAATCTCTTAACATTCTATGAGGAGGTAAGCTGTGAGCTAGATAGGGGGAGACCAGTGGATGTGGTGTACCTGGATTTCGCTAAGGCGTTTGATACAGTTCCCAAAAAGCGCTTAATTTATAAAATAAGTTCAGCAGGCATCGACCACAAAGTTTGCTCTTGGATAGGGAACTGGCTAAAAGGGCGTGTCCAAAGGGTGGTAATAAACAGCGCATACTCCGACTGGTTTGGGGTGGTAAGTGGGGTCCCCCAAGGCTCAGTTCTGGTCCAACCTTGTTCAATTTATTCATAAAAAGCATTGAGGACGGGATCAGTAGTTCTATATCAGTTTTAGCAGATAACACAAAATTGGACAGGGCAATAACTGCACAGCATGAAGCATGAAATTTATTTCAGTAATTCAATTCAAAAAGTGAAACTCATATTTTATAGATTCATTAGACACAGGATGATATGTTTCAAGCATTTCTTCATTTACATTTTTATGATTATGGCTTGCAGCTAGTGAAAACCCAGAATTTAGTATCTCAGAAAATTAGGATCTTGCGAAAAAGTTCAATATTGTAGACTCGTCATGACACATTCTAATCATATAATTAACTCAAAACACCAGTAAAGGTTTCCCGAGCCTTTAAACAAGGAGGGTAAGTTACAAAATGCCATTCCAAAAGAAGCTGGCTGTTCACAGAGTGCTGTATCCAACCATATAAATGGAAAGTTGAGTGGAAAGATAAAGTGTGGTAGAAAGAGGTGCACAAGCAACAGGGATAACCGCAGCTGTTGCATTACTTGTGTCAAGCCACTCCTGAACCAGAGACAACATCAGAAGCGTCTTACCTGGGCTAAGGAGAACAGGAGTGGACTGTTGCTCAGTGGTTCAAAGTTCTTTTTTCAGATGAAAGTACATTTTGCATTTCATTTAAAATCAAGGTCCCTGAGTCGGGAGGAGTGGAGAGGCACAGAATCCAAGTTGCATAAGGTCCAGTGTGAAGTTTCCACAGTCAGTGATGATTTGAGATGTCATCTGCTGGCGTTGGTCCACTGTGTTTTATCAAGTCCAAAGTCAGCGCAGCCCTCTACCAGGAAATTCTAGAGGACTTCATGCTTCCCTCTGCTGACCAGCTTTATGGAGATGCTGATTTATTTTCCAGCAAGACTTGGCACCTACCCACACTGCCAAAAGTACCAATACCTGGTTTAATGATCATGGTATCACTGTGCTTGATTGGCAAAAAAACTTGCCTGACCTAAACCCCATAGAGAATCTGTGGGGTGTTGTCAAGAGAAAGATGGGAGACACCAGGCCCAACTATGCAGATGAGCTGAAGTCCACTATCAAAGCAACCTGGGCTTCCATAACACCTCAGCAATGCCACAGGCTGATCTCCTCTATGCCATTCCGCATTGATGCAGTCATTTATGCAAAAGGACCCCCGACCAAGTATCGAGTGCATACTATACAGTACATGGACATACTTTTCAGTAAGCCAACATTTCGGTATAAAAAAATCCTTTTTTTTATTGGTCTTATGTACATTCTAATTTTCGGAAATACTGACATACAGAGATACAGCGTTTTGGGTTTTCACTAGCTGTAAGCCATTATTATCAAAATAAATGAAAGAAATGCTTGAAATGTATCACTCTGTGTGTAAGGAATCTATAAAATATATGAGTTTCACTTTTTTAATTGAATTAAATTAGCTTTTTGATGATATTCAAATTTTTTTTACATGTATCTGTATAAAAGTTTTCTTTGATTGTAACCATTGACTTAGTCAAGTTTTTTTTAATTCATATTGATGAATACTATTTGTATCTACAGTAAAGTATAGCTGTATTTTGTCTTGACATTACAGGCATTGGGGTATGTGTTTATAGGGTTTTTTTCGGTATTATGTCTTAGAAGTTTTTTTGATTCTAGAGTAAGTTCTTGAGTCATAATCTGGTTTTTATGTTCTTTTTTTAGTTTATTGATGTCATTGTACTGAAGACTCCTCAACTCTTCAAATATTCAAATATTTTTAGAGGCCAACTTTGAGGGACCTTGGGCTTTAAGGTCAGTGTTTTTGAATACTTAGAACTTGTTAAGTTGACTACATTTTTGCACTTTGCATTGTTGTGAGATGCTCTAAACATCAAAGGTTCTTTTCTCAAACCCATAAACAATGAGAAACACTTGTACTCACCAGCCGTGATCGTATAGTGGTTAGTACTCTGCGTTGTGGCCGCAGCAACCCCGGTTCGAATCCGGGTCACGGCAGTTTTTTATCAGAGTTCTTCCTTTACAATTATATATGACTAGCGTAAGGAAAAGCCTAGAGCTGTCATATAACTTATACAATAAGAATTGTTCCATTTCTTGTTATCCATACAGAAGCTGCTTGTTTTACATAGTGCTGTGTCAACTGGAAGATATACTTATCACGTTGGTCATTCATTATTTCCTTACACATTAATGCAAGCAATATATACAGGCGCATCTCATAAAATTAGAATATCATCAAAAAATGAATTTATTTCAGTAATTCAATTTAAAAATTGAAACTCATATATTTTATATAGATGCGTTACACACAGAATGCTGGTCAGCAGCGGGAAGCATGAAGTGCTCTAGAATTTCCTGCTAGAGGGCTGCACTGACTTTGGATTTGATAAAACACAGTGGACCAACACCAGCAGATGACATGGCTCCCCAAATTATAACTGACTGTGGAAACTTCACACTGAACCTCATGCAACTTGGATTCCGTGTCTCTCCATTTTGGGACCTTGATTTCCAAATGAAATGCAAAATTTTCCACAGTCCGTAATGCAGGCCTCGACAAATCCCGGGCACCAGGTCGCATTTGCAACTAGAATTAGCGACCTGGCGCCTGGGGTGCCCTGCAGGAGGTGTCCTGTTCCTTTTGCGCCCCCCACCTCACGGACTTCCGCGCCGTCCAAAAATTGAGTCCCCGGCTTTTCGGCCTTCTTCTGTGAGATGAGAAGCTAGGGGATCTGGCGCCCTCTTGTGGTGGCCGGGAGTAATGCATGTTCTCAATTCCTTCCCTTCTCCTTCCAAAGAGGAGAAGAGAGGGAAGTTTTTCAAAGGCTTCATCTCTCTGTCCAGTTACCTTTGCTTAAAGGTAAGTGGACAGGGAGTGTGGTTATTATTATTAATTTATTTTTTAAATGTAAAAAAATAAATAATTTTTTTTTTTTTAATTATTAAAAAAAAATAAAATGTTTTCTTTTTTTTTTTCAATTCTTATTAAAAAAAATGAAATAAATATATATATATATATATATATTGTGAGGGATTAGCTCGGTAGCGGGTGTGGATAACCCCTTTTGGGGGGGGTTCGTCACACAGGGAGATAGCCGAGGAGTGGTTGAAAACAACAGTTTATGGTTTATTCGTCCAATTTCTTCAAAACAGTGCATGCAGCAAAAACATCAAAATAAAACAAAACACAAAATAAATCCTGGCCACTGTGGGCGTCTACCTTCTCACACACCGGAACCTATCTAAGGAGTCTTCCCAACCTACTCTTTGGGCAGACCCTGCTGGTTCTACAGCAGACACTCAAATGTCCATTTGTGTTTTCTTTACACAGAAAAAAATTCAACACCTCACCTTTAGAAGTCTCTCATCTGACTGCTCTCCCCAGCTTACACAGCCTCAGGAGACAGCAATCAATAGACTCCCTTTGGACAAGTTATAGAGATCTTAATTGCCTCATTCTGAACAGCTGAAAGTGTTCTCAACTTCCGTACACCTTCCTGCCTACCTCTGCAGCCGACACCTGATAGCAATTAGTGAATTCTCTAAACCAAGCAGAAATATATCTCCCGTCAGTGACAACACCCATAGATTTTCCTGACTTCCTGTCACATACCCCCCCCTCTTGTTTCAACCCTAGGGTTGGGACACAGGTTGACAGGCACGCATGTGCACGGGACAAACCATCTGCATTCCCCATTTGAACACCGGGGCGATGCGTTACCACAAAACTAAATTCCTGAAGGGCCAGAAACCACCTATTTATTCTCCTATTGGTCTCCTTGTTCTGTGCCATCCACTTCAATGGGGCGTGATCCGTCACCAGTTCAAACTGTCTACCCAGGAGGTAGTATCGGAGAGAATCCAAGGCCCATTTCACCGCCAAACACTCTTTCTCAATGGTGGCATAATTCTCCTCATGGGCCTTCACAATCGGCATCACTTGGGCAATTCTATCTTGCATTTGGGCAACATGCTCAATCACACTTCGATGAGGGGAACTCTCACTCTCCCATGTTTCCCTGGCAATGTCAAGTAGGCCCCGGGGGTGCCTCCCATACAGCAACTCAAACGGAGAGAACCCTGTGGATGATTGGGGAACCTCTCTTATGGCAAACATCAGATAAGGGAGCAGATAATCCCAATTCTTTCCGTCTTTATCCACCACCTTCCTCAACATTTGTTTTAACGTTTTATTAAACCTCTCCACTAACCCATCTGTTTGAGGGTGATATACTGAGGTACGTAACTGGGTCACTTTCAGGAGTTTACAAAGTTCTCTTGTCACCCTGGACATAAACGGGGTGCCCTGGTCAGTTAGGATTTCCTTAGGTAGACCCACCCGGGTGACAACTTGAAATAACTCCTTGGCTATGGTTTTAGCAGAGGTATTTCGGAGAGGAATCGCTTCTGGGTAACGGGTGGCATAATCCATTATCACCAAGATGTGCTGGTGCCCTCTTGTGGACTTCAGTAAGGGCCCAACCAAATCCATGGCGATCCTCTCAAAAGGAACCTCGATAATGGGCAGGGGTACCAAAGGACTACGGAAATGGGGCATGGGTGCATTAATCTGACACACTGGACAGGAAGAGCAGTACAATTCCACTTCCTTAGTGATCCCAGGCCAATAAAACCTCTGGGTGATTCTCTCCCGGGTTTTTTCTGCTCCCAAATGTCCCCCAAGAATGTGCCCATGGGCCAGTTCCAAAACCATCTTGCGGTACGGTTTAGGCACTACCAGTTGCTCAATAGTGTCCTCTATCCTCTGTGACACTCGATATAAGAGGTCCCTCTCAATAATGAAGTAAGGGAGGGCAATCCTCTCGTCAGGGTTAACTAGCTCCCCATCTATCTTCACTACATTCTCCCGGGCTCTTAGCAATGTGGGGTCCCTCAATTGCTCAGTGATAAAATTTTCTCGGTGCACTTTAAGGTCATCCAACCCTAACGGCCGCTGTTCCTCTTCTGAGGTAGCAGGCTCCTCCCTAGGGACTGGTGTTTCCCCGGCTAAGACTGAGCACGGAAACTCAGGATAATCCTCACAGTTAGAGGATTCTGGAGTAGATGGTTCAGGCTCAGAAGAACCACCTACTGGGGAATCTGGGCAATCCCAGAGTTCCCAGAATTTTGGGAAATCCCTTCCCACAATGGCGTCATGTGGCAGTTTGGGAACTAAACCCACTTGGTGACACAAGTTACCGAGGGAGGTTTCAAAGGAAACTGTAGTCACCGGATATTCTCGAGTGTCCCCATGTACACAAACTACCGCCATTTTCCTAGGATGTACGTTTTTTTTCACCACTAGATCACTTCTCACTAAGGTAACCAGGCTACCTGAATCCAACAATACCACAACATCTTTACCATCTAAACACATTCTATATAAAGGTTTCTCATTCCCCTTTACTGCAGTGTATGTGGTTGCAAAAAAGGACTGTCGTCTCTCTGTCAGAAAGTCACAATGCATGGGTTCATCATCCACTGGGCAAACCGCTGGGCAAACTGCTGCTACATGTCCCTCTTCCCGGCAACGGTAACAAATCAACCTTCCAGTCCTCTCCTGTGGGATGGGTCTTCCAGGTCGCTCTCGCCAAACATTAGTAGTAGTCCTACTAACACCTCGAGTTGCTCTTTGGATCCTCTCTCCACCCCCATCCCCTGACGCAGTCTTACTTATAGGTGGGGAGGGTCTGGTCTTGGGGTGAAAAGTCTGTGCATCTCTGGAAAAAGAGGTCAAATTCTCAGTTGTTAGGTACCTTTCGACCAGGTCTACTAATTTGTCTGCGGTTTCCGGACCACCATGGCTTACCCATTTCTGCAGGGTGTTAGGAAGAGACCTAAGAAATTTGTCCATGACTACTCGCTCCAAAATTTCTGGTCCGGACAGAATTTCTGGCTGCAGCCATTTCTTAGCCAAATGGATGAGGTCATACATCTGCGACCGGGGTGGTTTCTTCAGCTGATAACTCCAATTGTGGACCCGCTGAGCACGGACATCCAAGGTTACCCCAAAACGTGCCAATATTTCCACTTTTAATCGATCATAGTTTTTTGCATCTGCAAGTTCCAAGTCAAAATATGCCTTTTGGGCTTCTCCAGCTAATAGGGGGGCCACTAGTCCAGCCCACTGTTCTTTAGGCCAACTCTCTTTCTCCGCTGTTCTTTCAAACGTGGTCAGAAACATCTCAGGGTCCTCATCTGTAGTCATCTTTGGCAATAAGTGGTTTACCCGAAAAGTCGGTATGTTACTGGCCTGACTCCCAACCTCGGTCTGCTGTCTCTGAAGCTGTTTCACAATGGCCTCCATTTGCTGCTGGTGTCTCTGTTCCACGCCTTCAATGGCCTCTCGGTGAGCTTGTTGTTGAGCTGCAAAGCTCCGCTGAAAATCCGCATTTGCCTGCTGTTGAGCTGCATTTGCCTGCTGTTGGGCTGCATTCGATATAATCAGTTGTTTCAGTATTTCCTCCATTTTTTTGGGTTTACTTTAACTGCCCGCGGCACTCCACCATATGTGAGGGATTAGCTCGGTAGCGGGTGTGGATAACCCCTTTTGGGGGGGGTTCGTCACACAGGGAGATAGCCGAGGAGTGGTTGAAAACAACAGTTTATGGTTTATTCGTCCAATTTCTTCAAAACAGTGCATGCAGCAAAAACATCAAAATAAAACAAAACACAAAATAAATCCTGGCCACTGTGGGCGTCTACCTTCTCACACACCGGAACCTATCTAAGGAGTCTTCCCAACCTACTCTTTGGGCAGACCCTGCTGGTTCTACAGCAGACACTCAAATGTCCATTTGTGTTTTCTTTACACAGAAAAAAATTCAACACCTCACCTTTAGAAGTCTCTCATCTGACTGCTCTCCCCAGCTTACACAGCCTCAGGAGACAGCAATCAATAGACTCCCTTTGGACAAGTTATAGAGATCTTAATTGCCTCATTCTGAACAGCTGAAAGTGTTCTCAACTTCCGTACACCTTCCTGCCTACCTCTGCAGCCGACACCTGATAGCAATTAGTGAATTCTCTAAACCAAGCAGAAATATATCTCCCGTCAGTGACAACACCCATAGATTTTCCTGACTTCCTGTCACAATATATATAATCTTTTTTTTTTTTTTCCTCATCGCCGTGCCACAGCCGAAGGCCCCTTTCATACGGGCTGTCTGATCAGATCCTCCTGTCAGTTTTTCAGGCAGACCTGATTGGACCGTTCAGTCTCCTCTATGGAGCGGTAATCTGCCGCCATCTGACCCTGCCCGCCAAAAACAGACGGACGGTGGTTCTATTTTCTATCCACCCTGTGGATCCGATCAGATGGCATCGGATGGAAAGAGACAGACAGTCCGTTTCCATCCAAATGCGCTATAGAGGAGAGTGGGGTTCTAGTCGTATTTATGTGTAAATTTAGTATCCGTTTTATTAAATAAAGCTTGGTTGTTAGTTAAAAAAAAAAAAACCTGGCTCCTAACTTTTTTAGCTGGCTCCTAGATTTCAGGCAAATTTGTCAAGCCCTGCCGTAATGATTTGGGGAGCCATGTCATCTACTGGTGTTGGTCCATTGCGTTTTATCAAGTCCGAATTCAGTGCAGCCCTCTAGCAGGAAATTCTAGAGCACTTTATGCTTCCATCTGCTGACCAGCTTTATGGAGATGCTGATTTCATTTTCAGCAGGACTTGGTACCTGTCCACACTGCCAAAAGTACCAATGATATGAATTAATAATTAATTTAATGCCAATTATATTAATTTCCCTTTATATCAGTTCCCCTTTACATCTGAAACCAAAAAGTACCCTTTTATATTTGAATCTGCAGAGTTCCCATACACTGTAATGATGGGGGGATCTGCAGACTCTCATGCTGATTTCATTTTCCAACAGGACTGCCAAAAGTACCAATGATATGAACAGCATTCCTAATTTATGCTACCAACAGCGCTTACACCATAAATACTAAAGTGAATAAAAGTGTATGTTAGACTTATATAAACCTTTCAAATAAATAATGCAGTGAATTACTATTCATAAAAATACAGTTGCTAAAAGAAAAAAAATGATCAAAATAGTCCTCATGCGTTATATGTGTCCATCCAATTACCCCATCAACATGAAAGGAAAAAATAGAAAAAATTATGAAAAAATTATATATGAACAATAGTGCACTTGTGACAGTCCAATTAGTCCATAGAGAAGATTAAAAGTGATCCGTGAATTTCAGGAAAGAAGAAATTGTTAAACCACCTGCCAAAATTCTTCCCAGTAGGGGATATAAAGTAGCTCATGTAGCATCCCGTGAGACCAGAAAAGTATACAGATTGCCAACTCACCGGATGTAGGCAATCTTTCTTGCTTATAGCAATAAGATCAAATTAGGCTTTGGTGGTCACCTTGACCAGGGAGAGGTGTTCCCAAAAAACAATCCTCCTGTCTCCTTGGCTAATACTCCAAACCGTATGTGTCATGCAAGGACAAGAACGGAGAACGGACTCCACATGGTGAAATAACGTTTGGTAGTTTATTGCTAATGCAAAGGCTAAAATGACTGGATTAAACCACAAAACAGTGTAGTAAAGGCCACTAAATAACCCAGTGCGGTCTCCCGCATATGTTTCCCGGGGATCAGAGCGGCTCGCGGCTCGCAGCAAGAAACAGCGTGCGCGCCACACTCTTCACACTGCCTACATGCCCACCCCACGTTGTGTACAAATAGAGAGGAACAAGTAGATATCACACTGTGGGGTAATCTGTCAGGCCATATAATACATAGTAAAACCCAATGTTCAAACTGCTACCTCTCACTATAAAATGATATAAGTTATGGGCAAAAAATGTCTTTATTAAAATTGATTAAAATTAAATTAAAAAGTAATAAAATAGGGAACAAAATTTAATTTAACTATAGCCCTATTGGTTGAACTTGACACTTTAAAAAGGGGGGATAAAAAAAAGTGTAGCTATAACTAGGTTTACTAATGGGATACACATTCAGCATGTATCTAAATATTATGTACTATGCAATTTACAATGTAATATTCCCATAGGTCATCTAGTGGCCATATGAGAAAATTGCTGGTCTTCATATTCCCCACATAAAATGCGGTAAGAAACTTTTAACAATTTTCAAACAGAACAATGTTCCACTTTCCTAAAAAATCATCCCAAATAATTCTGGGGATAATTTCTATTATCCTAGGGTGTGATGATATCTGCCCGGAACATACACCATATATGTTATAAATGCAAATATATATATATATTTTTTTTTTTTTATTAGCATTTTGTGTAAACTTTAGCGTCAATACCGTAGATATATATTAAAATGCGGATGAAAATATAAAAATCGGCGTAACTGTATCAAAAAGAATGTGTCCTAAAGTGACACGTGCATCACCAATTGTGTGTGTGTATATATATATATATATATATATATATATATATAAAATACATAAAAACTATAAATACAAGATGCAAAAAAGTGCACAGTGCTAAATGGTTAGTGACTACAATATAAAACAAACTTCTATGCATGTGATCATATCAGGTAGTGATCAAATATGCATTTTTTCAGTAAATTGTGCAAAATTGTGCTACACTAAAAATAAATATAACTAAATAAATAACTAAATAAATAAATATAGTTGAATGAAGTACAATTTTGCACAATTTACTGAAAAAAATGCATATTGATCACTACCTGATATGATCACATTGTCAGGGTCCGGACTGGCGGCCAAAGAAGACACTAGGGGTGGATCCTCTGTGTCAGTGAGGGAATGGCGTGGACCGTACCAGGGGACCGGTTCTAAGTTGCTACTGGTTTTCACCAGAGCCCGCCGCAAGGCAGGATGGACTTGCTGCGGCGGTAGCAACCAGGTCATATCCTCCGGTAACGGCTCAACCTCATGGACAGCTGATTCAGACGTGGTACAGAAGGACAAGGCAAAGGCAGGGTCAGACGAAGCAAAAGGTCAAGGCAGGCGGCAACGGTTCGTAGTCAGGGGCAACGGCAGAAGGTCTGATACACAGGCAGGGAAAATACACCAAACGCTTTCTCAAGGCTCAAAGGCAACAAGATCCGGCAAGGACAGGAAGGGGAAGTGGGTTTTTATATGATTTGTACTTGATTGGACCAGGCACCAATTAGTGGTGCACTGGCCCTTTAAATCTCAATGCAGCGGCGCGCCGGGAGGAGGACAGGAAGGAACCCGGCATGCGCCGGGAGGAAGAGATGACGGGACCCGGCGGGTAAGTTACTGGAGATGCAGGGGAACAGTGCTCACGGTCGGGGAGGATGACCGGAGCGCTGCTGCCCGCAGGACGCCTTGAGTGCTCCGGGGAAGCCGCGGGACCCGGAGCACTCGGCGTTACACACATTCATAGAAGTTTGTTTTATATTGTAGTCACTAACCATTTAGCACTGTGCGCTTTTTTGCATCTTGTATTTATAGTTTTTATGTATTTTATACATATACAATTGGTGATGCACGTGTCACTTTAGGACACATTCTTTTTGATACAGTTGCGCCGATCTTTATATTTTCATCCATTGTGTCGCTGCATTTTCTTGCTGTTAATTGGCAGCAATTGTAAATCTTTTGTACTCTTTAAATAGCCCTAGAATTCCCTGGTGCTTGATCCAAACCTTTTTTCTATATATTAAAACGTATTTGTACAGAACTAATTCAAATGGAATTCACTCCTAGTAGACCTCAGCTCCCCAACAAATATTTGATATAATGCAATTTATATCCATTTCCATGTTCATACCTTCAGGGCTCATTGTACGCAATTCATAAATCCAGCGAAATTCGTTCTGTGATATCGCTATTCGCATATTATTACCCCGCCAGTGTGGGTCTATTTTATCGATACTACAGAACGTTAGTAGATTGGGGTCTCTGTTGTGTTTCAGTCTAAAATTGTTTGAAACACTATGGTTTCTAAACCCCTTTTTTATGTTATTAACATGCTCCCCCAATCTCACCGACAACCTTTGTGTGGTGTAGCCCACATATTTAAGGCCGCACGGACACAAAAGAAGGAAGGTAACATGGGTGCTTTAGCATGTAATAGGCTTCTTAATAAGATACTCTTTCTTTAAAATGGCGATCCCACCCCCTTTGTCCGCAAGACGGATCACTACATCTTTCCATTTTTCTATCTCCCGAATTCCTGCCCATATATCCCTCTTTTGCCTTTTGCGTTTTATATTCATAGTTCTAAGGTCTTGTTCTACTAAAGATTTAAAAGTATTCACAAAGTGGTGGGACGTCCCCTTCGAATTGACGATGGAATTGTTCCTAAGACCACTATGTTGATATATTTATAATTTTAAAGAAAGAGGATTATTATAAGGAACTCAACAGGCTGGTAGAGGATGTGAGTATGTATGAGAAATTAAAAACAATCTAACCAAATATAGGAATAGGTGTAAAAAAAAAAAAAAAAGCATAAGATAGGAATTTTTAATAAAAAAGAATACCAATATTTGCTACCAGGGGCCCCTAGGCTACCTGTCATTTATCAGATGCCCAAGGTCCACAAAAACCCTTTAGCGCTGCCGAGCAGGCCCATAATAAGTGGTATGAACTCTCTATTCTCCAGAATTGGAGAATATTTGGACATATATATACAGCCACTGGCACAACAGTATTCGGCATATTTGCGGGACAGTAAACAGCTAATTAATCTTTTGGAAGAAGTACAGTTTAAGGGAGATCTGATCCTGGCTACAGTGGATGTGAAATCACTCTATACCAACTTTGGCCAGGACAATGCTCTAAAAGCTGTCAAGTGGGCCTTAAGAGATCAATCCCAACTTGAAATAGATCAGCAATCTTTTCTCGTGGATATGTTTGAACTTGCCATGGGTAGTAATTACTTTTGGCATAAGGGGGCGTATTATCGCCAACACAAGGGAGTTGCGATGGGGGCCAAATATGCGCCCAGTGTGGAAAATATATTCCTTAGCAAATGGGAAAATGAGGACGTTTTTGGTAAACCGAGGAAGGAACTATTGATGTACAAGAGGTAAATAGACAATATATTTTTAGTTTGGAAAGGGATAGAAGAGGATCTAAAAGAGTTCTTGGAAGATATGAACTTCAACGACTATAATATTGGGTTTACAGGGGCCTGGAATCCTGATCAGGTTGACTTTTTTAGATCTTACCATACATAGGAAAGGAAGTAAATCGCATACTAAAACTTTTTTTAAGTCCAACGATCGGAAAGGATACATTCCAACTCATAGCTGCCACAATCCAAGGGGGATCAGTGGTATACCAAAGGGACAATAAATGCGAATGCGCCATAACTGCAAGGAAGATGTTGATTTCAACCTCCAAGCAGATATACTAATTAATAGATTCAAAGATAAAGGATATAAACATCAAGTATTACAAGAGGTTAAACACAATGTAGCAAAATTAGATAGTATTACACTATTAGGGGATAAGGTTAAATATAATAAGACCATATTCTGGTCTTTCTTATTGACTTTAACACCAACTATAAAGAAATTGAATATATCATACGTAAATATTGGCCCATCTTGTTGAGAGATGAACAATTAAACAAGATTTTGCCCATGCAGCCCACATTTGTTTATCACAGAACTTGAGGGATAGACTGGTAACAAATGTGCCGGACCCTCCCAAGAGACTAGCTACCTTTTTGGACCATAAGGGGTTTTATACCTGTGGGAGATGTAAACCCTGTAAAACAGACGACCGATCTGCCGATTTTCGGATTGTTAGTATGGTGCTTTCGACAGCCAACTCTGACTTTTCGGCTGACAAAATCCTGATGTGCAGGCTATATAATTTTTGTCGTCCGTAATACAACGTCCGATTTTCGTCTCATTAGTACAGATTTCAATGGGAAAAAATATTAAGAGCAAGACTAGGCATGCTCAGAGACGAAAGAACACATACAAAGCAATCCAACACATGACATCACTTCTGAAGTAGAATTCTGTCGTACGGGAAAATTCGTATGAAAATAACCTCTTCACTTTCCACATCAGACTAGCATACCACAAAAAACAGACGACAGATCGTTCGATAATCTGATCGTGTGTACGGGGCTTAAGGGATCAAAAGAGGAAAATTACATCTTTCCAGTCCAATGTTTCAAATCAACAGTATCTTTTTAAGAAGCTTTTTACGTGCCAAAGCACCCATGTTACCTAATACTTTTAAATATATGTCTATTGACACTGAAGTTTACACAAAATGCTAATAAAAAATAAAAAGATTTTTTTAATTTTTAACATATATAGTGTTTGTACTGGGCAGATATCATCACACCCTAGGGTAAAAGAAATTATCCCCAGAATCATTTGGGATGTTTTTTAGGAAACTGGAACATTGTTTTTATGTGGGGAATATAGTTACATAGTGAGGTCGAAAAAAGACATCAGTCCATCAGTCCATCCAGGTCAACCATAATATGAAGACCAGCAATATCCCATATGGCCGCTAGATGGCCTATGGAAATATTACATTGGAAATTGCATAGTACATAATATTTAGATATAGGCTGGATGTGTAGCCCATTAGTAAATATACAGTAGGTATAGCTACACTTGTTTTTTTATCACCCATATTTAAAGTGTTAACCAATAGGGCTATAGTTAAATTAATTTTGTTCCCTATTTTATTTAATTACTTTTTAATTTGATTTTAATCATTTTTATTAAAGGCATTTTTTTTTTTTTTTATAGTGAGAGGTAGAAGTTTGAACATTGGGTTTTACTATGTATTATACACTTGACAGATTACCCCACAAGTGTTATGATATCTACTTATTCCTCTCTATTTTTAAACAATGTGGAGCGGGCATGTAGACGGGGTGAAGAGGTATATAAATACAAGCGCACAGCGTGATTTCCAATCTCTGAAGACGTCATGGAACGCATGTGGTGACGTCATACGGCAAGGGTGGAACGCACGCTGTTGCTTGCTGCGAGCCGCTCATCGCCCTGTCCCCGGGAACATATGCGGGAGACCGCACAGGGATATTTAGTGACCTTTACTACACTGTTTTGTTCTGAAATTTAGTAATTTTAGCCCTTGCATGAGCAATAAACTACCAAATGTTATTTCACCATGTGGAGTCCGTTCTCCGTTCTTGTCCTTGCATGACACATATGGTTTGGAGTATTAGCCAAGGAGACAGGAGGATTGTTTTTTGGGAACACCTCTCCCTGGTAAAGGTGACCACCAAAGCCTAATTTGATCTTATTGCTATAAAGCATGATAAAGTTATAAAGTTGGCAATCTGTATACTTTTCAGGTTTTTACAGGGTTCTACGTGAGCTACTTTATATCACCTACTGGGAAGAATTTTGGCAGATGGTTTAACAATTTCTTCTTTCCTGAAATTTCCTTTTAACCACTTCCCGCCCATCATATAGCAAAATGACGGCCGGAAAGTGGTTGCTGTATCCTGACTTGCGGGGGGGCGCAGAGCGGCGATCGGTGGTGCGGTGTCCACTTTGACACACCGCATCTCTGATCCCGGTAAAGAGCCTATGACGTAGGCTCTTTACCATGTTACCAGCTGTGTCCAATCACAGCTGGTCACATAGTAAATAGGAAGTGCAGTTGATCGGCTTTCCTCAGTTCGTGGCTGACAGGCACGAGTATAGGAGAGCCGATCGGCAGCTCTCCTGACGGGGGGGGGTCTGTGCTGGTAATCGGAGCATTGATTACCAGAGCCGAGGACACCGACAGGGGACAGCCCGACACTGACTGCAACTTGGATTGGAACCTTTGGAAGCATTGGATATATTCACGTGACTGCATTTTCTCATCTATAACTTCCTCTAAATGCTGAAATCATAACACGTGGATTTAGATTGGGAAGGCTGAGCCTAAACTAAAGAATTTCTTGGCATCTCCCCCTGCTTGGAAGCCTACAGATCCCTCCCCACTTTGGAAGCAGCTGATTGTTCCGGTCCATTCCGAGAGCCATCCCTGCCAGCTTGATCAGTTGGGACTTCTGGACACAACATAGCACATGCTCACATCTCTCCACATTGTGGTAAGAGTCCACTCCTAACACTGGGTGTCCACATGTGTATATCAGGTCACTGAGAACCACTCTGGATCATTTTTTTGGGACGAGGCCCCACCCACCTCCCAACACTCCCTCACCTTCACTCCAATTTGAAAAGAAAGACTTTTTTATAGTTTTTGCACTTTGTTTGGATTGAATGTATATGTTTTTGGTGTCAACCCGGACACCATCCATGGATTTTTGAACAATTGGTTCATTATTTGTTTAGCGCACTTTGGTAATGTTTTCTATATTACCATCCTTTCACGTTTAATTTATATTTCAGTGCTGCTTTCACTTCACTTTTCATTATTTTAGGTTCGCGCACCTATTTTCTTTCAAAATTTTTATATATACTGTATCATTTTTTCATATACAGTATCTCACAAAAGTGAGTACACCCCTGACATTTTTGTAAATATTTTATTATATTTTTTCATGTGACAACACTGAAGAAATTACACTTTGCTACAATGTAAAGTAGTGAGTGTACAGCTTGTATAACCACTTCCATACAGAGCAGTTACACCCCCTTCCTGCCCAGACCAATTTTTAGCTTTCAGCGCTCTCACACTTTGAATGATAATTACTCAGTCATACAACGCTGTACCCAATCAAATTTTTTATCATTTTTTTCACACAAATAGAGCTTTCTTTTGGTAGTATTTAATCACCACTGGGTTTTTTGCAATATAAGTGAAAATTTTGAAAAAAAAAAAATTTGTTTTAGTTTCTATTATAAAATTTTGCAAATAAGTCATTTATTTTCATAAATTTGGGCCAAAATTTATACTTCTACATATCTTTGGTAAAAATAACCCAAATTAGTGGCTATTATTTAGTCTGTGTGAAAGTTAGGGCTCTTTCACACAGTATGTCCGTGACAGCTGTTCTCCGTGCTGTGTGCGGAGACACAGCTGTCAGTTCCCCATACATCTCTATGGGATAATCGGATGGGAACAGACCGTCTGTCCGTTCTCATCCGATCCTATCCGATCCGATCTGCTGGACGGATGGAAAATAGGGTTTCCATCCGTCCAGATTTGACGGATCGGATGTCAGCGGACATGTCTCCGATGCCCCATAGGGATGCATGGGGGGACCATTCAGATCCGCCCAAAAAACTGACAGGCGGATCTGAACGGTCCACCTGTGTGAAAGGGGCCTAATATAGTCTACAAACTATGGTGCCAATCATTGAAAATTGATCACACCTGATGTACCGACGGCCTATCTCATTTCTTGAGGCCCTGAAATGTCAGGACAGTACAAATACCCCCCAAATGACCCCTTTTTGGAAAGTAGACATTCCAGGGTATTTAGTAAGAGGCATGGTGAGTTTTTTGAAGTTGTAATTTTTTCCCACAATTCTTGGGAAAATTTTTTTTTTACACAAAATTGTCATAATAACAAGTTATTTCTCACACACAGTATATGCATACTTGCAATTACACCCCAAAATACATTCTGCTACTCCTCCTGAGTATGGCGATACCATATATGTGGGCCTTTGTCACAGCATAACCACATACAGAGGCCCAACATGCAAGGAGCACCTCCAGGTGTTCTAGGAGCATAAATTACACATATAATTTCATTACAACCAATCACACTTTTGAAGGCCCTGGAACCCCAGGACAATGGAAACCCCCACAAAATGACCCCATTTTGGAAAGCAAACACCCCAACACATAATCTAGGAGGCATGGGCTGCAGACAGGTACTCAGGTACTCTGATGGGCTGCAGACAAGTTCTCAGGTACACTGATCATCTTCAGAGAGGTACTTGGGTATTGTGATGGGCTAGAGACAGGTACTCGGGTAATTTGATGGGGTGCAGATAGGTACTCGGGCACTCTTGGCTGGAGACAGGTACTCGGGTACTCCGATGACAGGTACTCAAAGTACCCGAGTACCTGTCATCAGAGTGTGATGGAGGAGAACACGGTAACAGCTAGTTACCGTGTTCTCTGTTGACATTCTGTGATCGACTGTGATTGACAGCCGGTCACGTGGTAAAAAGCCAATTTCATTGGCGCTTTACCTAGATCGGGGATGGGCTCTGTCCGAGGGGGGGCGCGCATTGTGGAGAGAAAGAGCGGCTCGCGCTGGAGCCGCTCATGTGATCGACTGTGATTGGACACAGCCGATCACATGGTAAACAGCCAATTTCATTGGCTTTTTACCTTGATCAGGGATGGGCTCTGTCCGAGGGACAAGCCTCATCCCTGATCGCCGCGATGCACGCCCCCGGGGGCACGCAGTAGTGGAGAGAGCGGACGGGCATCAAATGATGGCGGCCCGGATCGAGGAGCCCTTCCTGGCGGCGTCATTTTACAATGGCCCGGTATGGAAGTGGTTAACAGTGTAAATTTGCTGCCCCCTCAAAATAACTCAACACACAGCTATTAATGTCTAAACCGCTGGCAACAAAAGTGAGTACACCCCTAAGTGAAAATGTCCAAATTGGGCCCAATTAGCCATTTTCCCTCCCCCGGTGTCATGTGACTCATTAGTCTTACAAGGTCTCAGGTGTGAATGGGGAGCAGGTGTGTTAAGTTTGGTGTTATCGCTCTCACTCTTTCATACTGGTCACTGGAAGTTCAACATGGCACCTTATGGCAAAAAACTCTGAGGATCTGAAATTAAGATTTGTTGCTCTACATAAAGACAATGCAGCGGTTTAACAGGACAAGTTCAAGATAAAGTGCACATGCTCAGTGTCATATCCAGAGGTTCTCTTTGGGAAATAGACGTATGAGTGCTGCCAGCATTGCTTCAGAGGTTGAAGGGGTGGGGGGTCAGCCTGTCAGTGCCCAGACCATACGCAGCACACTGCATCAAATTAGTATGAATTGCTGTCATCCCAGAAGGAAGCCTCTTCTAAAGATGATGCACAAGAAAGCCTGCAAACAGTTTGTTTAAGACAAGCAGACTAAGGACATGGATTACTGGAACTACGTCCTGTGGTCTGATGAGACCAAGATAAACTTATTTGGTTCAGATGGTGTCAAGCGTGTGTGGCGGCAACCAGGTGAGGAGTACAAAGACAAGTGTGTCTTGCCTACAGTCAAGCATGATGGTGGGAGTGTCATGGTCTGGGGTTGCATGAGTGCTGCCGGCACTGGAGAGCTACAGTTCATTGAGGGAACCATGAATGCCAACATGTACTGTGACATACTGAAGCAGAGCATGATCCCCTTCCTTTGGAGACTGGGCCACAGGGCAGTATTCCAACATGATAACGACCCCAAACATACCTCCAAGATGACCACTGCCTTGCTAAAAAAGTTGAGGGTAAAGGTAATGGACTGGCCAAGCATGTCTCTAGACCTAAACCCTATTGAGCATTTGTGGGGCATCCTTAAATGGAAGGTTGAGGAGCGCAAGGTCTCTGTAGCTGTAAGCCATAATAATCAAAAATATGAAAAAGAAATGCGTGAAATACTTTGTATATGACTCTGTGTTTAACACATCTATATAAAATATATGAGTTTCACTTTTTGAATTTAATTACTGAAATAAATTAACTTTTCGATGATATTCACATTTTTTGTGATGCACCTGTATAATAATAATGGTAAGAACACCAATAAAAACTGCCATGCCCTGGAGTTGCTGCGGCCACAATGCAGAGTACTAACCACTATACAATCACAGCTGCTGTGTGGAATGATCTTCTAGTTATCTCTTGGTTGAGTAGAAACCTTTGAAGTTTTAGTCATATCATAAAATAGTTTGTGAAATCACACTTCAAGAGTAGGAAGCTTTCCCATATGTCCCTTTTCCTGCAAATAAATAACATTTAGGCACATGTCCCATTCATCTCTATGTGGCTTATACACTTTGGATATGCATAAGACCTCATGCACACAGAGCTTAAATTGGATCTAAAGGCAGAACGTTTTTTACCCTACGGCATTCTATGCATTAAGGTAAAAAACCTGGGTGCAGCAACACCTATCAGTGCCCATCAATGCCGCCTTATCAGTACAGCCTCATCAGTGCCCATCAGTGCCGTCCAGGACTGGCCCAAGACATTGTGCTGCCTGGGCCAAAAAATTAAATGCTGCCCCCCCAAAAAAAAAAAAAAAAAATCACGCCCACCACATCATTTTATTTTATATCATGATAATTAAGACTAAAGTTAAATGTATCAGGAAGTCAGATTTATATGCAACAGCACCTTGTCTACATTCACTTTTTTATGACATACCATTATGTTTAATTCCAAACCACAAACTCCAGTATTATTTTGTTTGTCTGAATGTCTGACGTCATTGCGCACACCACAATCACATGAGGAACGTTCCCCGGAGGAGACCCTCCGCCTCCTCATACTCATCAGTTTGCACTACGGGTGGCAGTATGAGATGGGGAAATGCTGCCTGTAACGCGCCACAAACTGCTGGAAAAAAAAATCTTGGGCATCAATTTGCTGCCCCTCTCAAAGTTCTGCCTGGGTCCAATGGACAAAGTGGGACTGATGGTAGGGCAGGCCCTGGTGCTGCCTCATCTGTGCAGTCTTATCAGTGCCCATCAGTGAAGTCCCACCAGTGCCCATCAGTGCAGCCTATCATTCATTGCCCATCAGTGCAGCCTATTAGTGCCCATCAGTGCAGCCTATCAGTTCCCATCAGTGCAGCCTATCAGTTCCCATCAGTGAAGCCTATCAGTTCCCATCAGTGCAGCCTATCATTACCCATCAGCGCAGCCTATCAGTTCCCATCAGTGCAGCCTCATCAGCA
This sequence comes from Pelophylax lessonae, assembly GCF_965119305.1. NCBI lineage: Eukaryota > Metazoa > Chordata > Amphibia > Anura > Ranidae > Pelophylax > Pelophylax lessonae. Next base: position 30,905,570 of record NC_138774.1, read on the forward strand.
CACATCAGTGAAGAAAAAGAAATTACTTATTTGCAAAAAAAATTTTAAGAACAGAAACAATTTAAAAAATGGGATTTTTGACTTACCGTAAAATCAATTTCTCTGATGTTCATTGACGGGCATAGCTCCTGTCATTCTTGACCATTGGGTTATTCTGCTCCCTACAGGAGTAGGACAATAGGCAGAAAAAAACTTCTGGCTCCACCCATGGGCAGTCCTAGGGAGTATACTCCCTCTCCCAGCTATAGTCAAGCAGTGTCAAGAGACTAATACCTCCACAGAGGGGTGGGTGCTGTGTTCATCAATGAACATCAGAGAAATGGATTTTACGGTAAGTCAAAAATCCCATTTTCACTTTTGTTCATTGACGGACACAGCACTTGTAATTCTTGACCATTGGGATGTCCCAAAGCAGTGTTAAACATGAGGGGTGGGAAACAGCAAAAAAATTCCCAAGGCTAAACATTAGCCAACCAGGCAACAGGAGCTCAACCAAAACAACTGGAGCCCACCTAAAAAAAAACAATACACCCTCAAAGAGGACCAGGTCCTCTTAAACAGCAGTCTGCAAAACCTTGCAGCCAAAGGAAACATCAGCAGATGGCAACACATGCACTTTTTAAAATTTTGTAAAAGTGTGCACCAACGACCAGGTGGCCACCTTGCGTCACTGATGCCTGATGACGAAAGGCCCAGGGGGCACTAAGCGCCCTAGCAGAGTGTTCCTTGACAGGGAAAGGAGGAACCTGACCCCTGATGGAATAGGCCTGAACTACCATCTGTCCGATCCTTTTGGAAATAGTCGCAGAGGAAGCGGACGACCCTTTGCGAGGTCCATCCGTGAGCACAAATAGAGTCTGATTTTCTGAAAGACTCGCTAGCTGCAAAGTACACCCTAATTGCCCGGACCACATCCAAGGCAATTTCCTTCAAATGTTTAGGCCTGGGACACAGGGAAGGCAACATAATGTCGTCATTCAAATGAAAGTCAGAGACCACCTTAGGAAGGAAAGACGGGCAGGGGCGAAGCACCACCTTATCCTTGTGAATAACCAGATAAGGTGAACGACAGGATAACACCGCCGATTCTGACACCCTGCGCGCAAATGTGATAGCAACCAAAAAAGCAACCTTTTGGGATGGCGTAAGCAGTGGAATCTCATGAAATGTTTCAAACGGAGGCTTCTGTAGAGCTGAAAGCACCAAACTGAGATGCCAAGGCGGCAACGGAGGGTGCACTGGAGTGACCAAATGTCAGACACCCTTAAGAAAAATGCAAACCACAAGAAAATGGCTGCCAGACTACACAAACATGGCCGCTGTTTATAAGAATACACAGGCTACAACAAAAAGGCGGTCTCGCGCGGAGCAAAGAGGTTTGCAGGAAACCAGAAATGGGAGCCAGGCCTCAAGGACAGATCCAGGCAGGACGGGGCCCTGGCAGGAGCTACAAATCTTTAATAAAATTAACCCAAATAGGTATACATTTTTTGGTCTTTGTGAAATTTACAGAGTCTACAAGCTATGGTGCCAATCATTGAAAATCGATCACACCTGATGTACTGACGGCCGAGCTCATTTCTTGAGACCCTAACGGGTAAGCCAGCAAAGTACACATTCCAAGGTATTTATTAAGAGGCATGTTGAGTTTTTAAAGTTGTAATTTTTTTCTCCACATTCTTTGCAAAATGAAGATTTTTTCTTTTTCACAAAATGGTCATATTACAAAGTTATTTCTCACACAGTGTATAGGCATACTTGCAACTACAACCCAAAATGCATTCTGCTGCTCCTCCTGAGTATGGTGATACCACATGTTTGGGACTTTTCCACAGCCTGGCCACATACGGAGGCCCAACATCAAAGTAGCACCTCCAGGTGTTCTAGGAGCAAAAATTACACATATAATTTCCTGACAACATATCACTCTTTTGAAGGCCCTGGAGCACCAGGACAATGGAAACGCCCACAAAATGACCCTATTTTGGAAAGAAAACACCCCAACACATAATCTAGGAGGCATAATGTGTCTTTTGAACATATAATTTTTTTCCTCAAGTTTTTGGAAAATGTGCAAAGAAAACGAAAACGCATTTTTTTTTACACAAAGTTGTCCATTTATAAGATATTTCTAACACCGAGCATGTACATAGCAAAAATGACACCCCAAAATATATTCTGCTACTCCTCCTGAGTATGGCGATACCACATGTGTGACACTTTTACACAGCCTAGCCACTTTCAGAGGCCTAACATGCAGGGAGCACCGTCATTTCCTGACTTCCCATTACAATTTTGTGAGGCACTGTAGGGCGCTGATAAGCACTGTAGTGGCACTGATGTGGTATGGATGTGGCACGGATGCGTACTGATGTGGTATGGATGTGGCACGGATGAGCGCTGATGTGGTATGGATGTGGCATGGATGAGCACTGATGTGGCACGGATGTGACATGGATGAGCACTGATGTGGCATGGATGAGGAACAGATGACCACTGACGTGGCATGGATGTGGCACCAATGACCACTGATGTGGCATGGATGTGGCACTGATGAGCACTGACAAGGCACTGACGTGGCGCGGATGAGCACTGACGTGGCATGGATGAGTACTGACGTGGCTTGGATGTGGCATTGATGAGCACTGACGTGGCATGGATGAAGACTGACGTGGCATGGATGTGGCACATATGAGCACTGGCGTGACATGTATGAGCACTTATGTGGCATGGATGAGCATGGATGTGGCATGGATGAGCCACGGATGAGCACTGAGGTGGCATGGGTGGGCACACATGTGGCATGGATGTGGCGTGGATGGGCATGTATGAGGCACAGATGGGCATAATTGAGGTATGGAGGAGGCAGAGGATGAGTGCAGCTGCGGTTTCTCTCCTCTCCTCGCACACTGTACCGATCCTTGTGTACAGTGTGCGAGGAGAGGAGAGAACAGAACCGGATATGCGTCAGTTTGTTGACTGATCACTCTGTAGTGGCACTGATGTGGCACGGATGAGCACTGATGTGGTATGGATGTGGCACGGATGAGCACTGATGTGGCACGGATGAACACTGTTGTGGCACGTATGAGGAACAGATGACCACTGATGTGGCATGGATGTGGCACGGATGAGCACTGATGTGGCATGGATGTGGCACCAATGAACACTGACGTGGCATGGATGTGGCACTGATGAGCACTGACGTGGCACGGATGAGCACTGATGTGGCATGGATGTGGCATTGATGAGCACTGACGTGGCATGGATGAGCACTGACGTGGTATGGATGTGGCATTGATGAGCACTGCGGTGACATGTATGAGCACAGATGTGGCATGGATAAGCACAGATGTGGCATGGATGAGCCATGGATGAGTACTGAGGTGACATGGGTGGGCACAGATGTGGCACAAATGGGCATGGATGTGGCATGGATGAGCACTGCCGTGACATGTATGAGCACAGATGTGGCATGGATAAGCACAGATGTGGCATGGATGAGCCACAGATGAGTCATGAGGGGACATGGGTGGGCACAGATGTGGCACGAATGGGCATGGATGTGGCATGGATGAGGCATCGATGTGGCTCGGATGAGGCGCATATGAGGTATGGAGGAGGCAGAGGATGAGTGCAGCTGCAGTTTCTCTCCTCTCCTCACACGCTGTACCGATCGTTGTGTACAGTGTGCGAGGAGAGGAGAGCACTGAACCGGACATGCGCTGGTTTGTTGACAAGCGATCGCTCCGTCATTGGATGGAGCGATCGCGCGGTAAAGGGCCGCTGTCATTGGCCTTTTACCACGATCCATGGTGCGCTGGGTCCCTGGAACCCGGCGAGCACGGACACTTCCATGTGCGTGCCCCAGGGGAAGCATGATTCTGGGAAGATGTCATAGTACACCCTCCCAGAAAGGCCGATGGCGCTGTAGCCGTCATTCGGCTGTGGCCCAGTCGGCAAGTGGTTAATCGTTCCCTTTTGAAAAGGTATGTTTTCTATATACAAGTTTTAGCTGCAGGGTTCTCTTCATGCTAGGTATACTTATGAGAAACAAAGTAAATGGTAATATAGCACGAACGCTGATAAAAAAAAACCACTGCCGTGACCCGGATTCGAACCGGGGTTGCTGCGGCCACAACGCAGAGTACTAACCACTATACGATCACGGCTGGTGGGTGGGTTGCTGCTTTCAATTGTCTTTAGGTTTGAGTGGAACCTTTGAAGTTTAAGGAGCATCACAACAAAGCATTTTTTTTTCTCCAGGGCTTTGTCAGTTCTCCAGGAAAAGTTAGAATTTTCATCCCTTAGCCCTCGTTCACATTGAACGCGGCTTTGAAATCATGCGACTTCATCTGAACTCGCACCATTTTAAAGCCGCATTTCAGTCTGACTTTGGGGGCGATTTGAGAGACATCTGTGCAGGTTCATGCACATATTTCTATTGAAGTCGCCCCTGAAGTCACCAAAAGTAGTGCAGGAACTACTTTTGGAAGTCAGTGCGATGCCGCAAAGTCAGCGTCGCACCGATTGGGAAACTGTCATTACCAGCAATAGGCTGCGATTTGTCATGCGATTTGACTTGTCTAAGTTAATGTCAAATTGTGCCGATGTGAACGCGGGTTTAAAGCTGACCTTTTCCCTCTCAAGTACAGAATTTCCTATTTTATGCTACTCTGCTTGCTGTTCATAAAACATCAACTTTTTTTTTCACCACTTCAGCTCCAGAAGATTTACGGAATTTACCCCCTTCCTGACCAGACCCTATTTTGCGATTCGGCACTGCGTTACATTAACGGACAATTGTGTGGTCGTGCGACACTGTACCCAAACAAAATGTACGTCCTTTTTTCCCCCCACAAATCGAGCTCTCTTTTGGTGGTATTTGATCACCTCTTCGATTTTTATTTTTTGCGCTATAAACAAAAAAATAGCGACAATTCTGAAAAAAAAAAAAACAATATTTTTCACTTTCTGCTACATAACATTACCAATTAAAAAAAAAAATCTAATTTTTTCATCATTTTAGGCAAATTTGTATTCTGCTACAAATTTTTGGTAAAAAAAAATCCCAATCAGCTTATTTTGATTGGTTTGCGCAAAAGTTAGTGCATCTACTAACTACGAGAAAGATTTATGTCATTTTTATTGTTTTTTTTTTTTTTTTTACCAGTAATGGCGGCGATCTGCCATTTTTTGCGGGACTGCAACATTGCGGCAGACAGATCGGACCCCTGACTGACATTTTTTACACTTTTGGGGGTACCAATGACAATACTACAGTAATCAGTGCTAAAAATATGCACTGTTACTGTAATAATGACACTGGCAGGGAAGGGGTAAACCCTGTGAGTGATCAAGGGGATAAATGTAAGCCTAGGGGAGTGATTCTAAATGTGGGGAGGGGGGGGGGCTTGTTAAATGACCATAGAGACATGTGATCCTATATAGAAGGATCACAGGGGCTCTATGATCATTGCAGGGAGAAGAACGGTCAGATGTGTTTACAACAGCCGACCGTTCTTTTCTCTCAGCGGGGAACGATCACGGGTGTCAGGCGGCAATCGGAGCCGCCAGCCCGCTGCATGGGCTTCCCCGCTAATGATTGGGAGCAGGAGCGCGCTCGCCCCCTAGCTGCCACCAGGTGACCGACGTAGACCTTGGTTTGCCTGGGAGAGCCACACTGCCACAGTATACTGTATATGCGGTAAGTGGTTAAGATGCACACAATATCACAATGTATCACAATAGTAACGAATTTCAATGAATCCAAAATAAATTATAAAGAAACAAGGAATTCTTTTACATTTTTTGTTTTTTTTGTATGACATGATGTGATAGTTTGGGCCTTTTGTTATTGTTTGAAGCATTTCGAAATAATGTAATGGCATAACAAAATATCCAAATTTATTTGAATCTGGAGTGGTGGTCTTTGTCTCTTGGATAATCAGCCAATTCTTTTAGCGGGAACATTTTTGATTAGTATAAAAAATTAACTACATATGAAATGGAATCAGGTTGCAATAAATACAGTGAGGTATAAGCCCCCTTTAAAACTGACAGACCCATCGGACCATCCATTGCTCTCTATGGAGCGGCGGATGTCAGCAGATATGTGTCTGCTGACAACCAATGGCATCCGATCTGGTCTGCTAAAAAACAGACAGATGGGGATACGTTCGCCATCCGTCCGGCGGATCGGATCACAGTGGGATGGAAATAGACAGGCGGTTCATTTCCATCCAACCGCCCCATAAAGAACAGCGGGCTTTGTCCATGTCCGCTCTGCATAGTTCCCTCACTGCCAAGCTGCCTTGCTGACAAATCATCAGAGATACAGTATTTTATCCAAGAGTTGTATCTGCCACCATTGGAAGGTATGCATTTGTAGTCATTATTTGGAGAAATAATAATTTGGTCAAGTATGAGCACGTTAAAGAATAAAGGGCAATGTCCCCTCACCTCCATTTTCTTTTCAATGTGCCTCCAGAATGTGGTACTAACAGCTGCCTATTTCCCAAACTATCAACCTTACAGTTATTTGATAGACATGTTTAGGTGCTGCTTGAAGGTCAACTATTTGCTACATGCACTTACGTTGATTTAAGCCCGGCTGTCTTATCTAAAACTGTATAATTGTTTTAGGCTCTTTGTTATATAACGCATATTCACTAGCATAGCCAAGCTTAGCTATGTCATTATGTTTGTGTATGTGGGAGGGTTGGCACTCATGACCAGATCACCTCCTAGGGGATCTTCTTCCCAAACCACCATCCTAATGATCAGAGATATGTTATGGTGGAAAGGGTTAGAGGGAAGTGTTCTGTAGTCCGAACACACTCTCACATTGTCACCCTAGCACAGGAAGTGTGCTACAGGCTGGATCACCAGGTTAACACAAAGGAAAAAATCCTGAAATTTGAAAATGAATGTAGTAGGGATTGACCGATTTTCGGCAACACTGATATATGGGGGGCCGATATGCACTTTGCCCAATATATCGGAATCGGCCCCTGAGGTTACCGATATTGCTGATATTTCTGGAAAGTGCTTGTACCAGAGAGATCCCTGCAGCTGGAGGCATCACCCTGGTACTGGCGTCCATAGCCGACGGTCGGCTGTCTTGTAATGACAACCGATGCGGCTGAGAAGCCGATTGGCTGTCATTACAAGGAGCGGGAGAGGATGTCCCCCCCCCTCCCGCCGCCTTCTGCGGCTCATCCGGGTCTGTTATCTTGGCTGTGTGCTCAGGGTCATTGTCCTGTTGGAAGATGAACCTTCGCCCCAGTCTGAGGTCCAGAGCACTCTGGAGCAGGTTTTCATCAAGGATGTCCCTGTACATTGCTGCATTCATTTTCCCTCGATCCTGACTAGTCTCCCAGATCCTGCCACTGAAAAACATCCCACAGCATGATGCTGCCACCACCATGCTTAACTGTAGGGATGGTATTGGCCAGGTGATGAGTGGTACCTGGTTTCTTCCAGGCATGACGCTTGCCATTCAGGCCAAAGAGTTTAATCTTTGTTTCATCAGACCAGAGAGTTTTCTTTCTCATGGTCTGAGAGTCCTTCAGGTGCCTTTTGGTAAACTCCAGGCGGGCTGTCATGTGCCTTTTACTAAGTGGCTTTCATATGGCCACTGCACCATACAGGCATGATTGGTGGAGTGCAGCAGAGATGGTTGTTCTTCTGGAAGGTTCTCCTCTCTCCACAGAGAAATGCTGGAGCTCTGTCAGAGTGACCATCAGGTTCTTGGTCATCTCCCTGATTAAGACCCTTCTCTACTGATCCCTTAGTTTGGCCGGGTGCCCCCCGTTCGAGAAAGAGTTCTGGTGGTTCCAAACTTCTTCGATTTATGGATGACGGAGGCCACTGTGCTCATTGGGACCTTCAATGCTGCAGAAATCTTTCTGTACCCTTCCCCAGATCTGTGCCTCAATACAATCCTGTCTCGGAGGTCTACAAACAATTCCTTGGACTTCATGGCTTAGTTTGTGCCCTGACATGCGCTGTTAACTGTGGGACCTTAAGTTAAACAGGCAGGTGTGTGTCTTTCTAAATAGTGTCCCATGAACTAAATTGACCACAGGTGGACTCCAATCAAGTTGTAGAAACATCTCAAGAATGATCAGTGGAAACAGGATGCACCTGAGCTCAATTTTGAGTGTCATGGCAAAGGCTGTGAATACTTATGTAGATGGGATTTTTTTCTTTTTAATAAATTTGCAAAGATTTCAAACAAACTTCTTTCACATTGTCATTATGGGGTATTGTTTGTAGAATTTTTAGAAAAATAATGATTTTAATCCATTTTTTTAAAAAGGCTGTAACATAACAAAATGTGGAAAAAGTGAAGCGCTGTGAATACTTTCCGGATGCACTGTATATATCCACTTCAGCTCTGGCAGGTTTTACCCCCTTCATGACCAGACCATTTTTGCTATTGGGCACTGAGCTAGTTTAACTGGCGATTGTGCGGTCATACAACACTGAACCCAAACAAAATTTACATGAGATCCTGCACCTGTTTACGCAGGGAGAAGAGCTCCCTCTCTGTGTCTCAGCCAAGACTACGCTTGTGATGAATTTCTAAAGTGTGAATGTCTCCCAGCAATTTCTCGAGCAGTTGTGAGCGAGCCTTCTTAAGGCGGGAGCCATGTTTAATAAAGATGCCGCGTATAACCCTTTTATGGGCTTCCCAGGTGACCCCTGGGTAACAGTCATCAGTCACATTCACACAAAAGTACTCTGTGATTTCCCTAAGGACCTCAGAGTGCACCTCCGGGTGTTACAGGAGGGTATCACTGAGACGCCACACTCAGTTCCCCACTTCAGAGCCTTCCGCCAGTCTATAAGACATCATCGCATGGTCAGAGAAGGTGATCGAGTCAATGACAACAGCGTGCAGCTGATGGTGGGGGATCAGAAAAAAGTCAATTCTGGAGTACGTCTTGTGAGGCGAGGAGAAGAAGGTGTAATCTAGCTCCCCATTATGGTGCAATCGCCACACGTCGATGAGCTGAGCATCGTGGAGAGCCTGTAGAATCCGCTTACAGGGGCCGTGTGGATTGACAAAACGACCAAAGAGGTATCAACCGCAGGGGCAAGGGAAACGTTGAAGTCACCCCCCAGAATCAACTGACCTTCCTGAAAAGAGAGAAGCTTCATAAGGGTGCGAACAATGAAGGAGCCTTATCCGTCTTTGGGGGCATAAATAGTCTCCAACGTCACCGGAAAAGTACCAATAGTGCCTTTGAGGAACAAGAACCTCCCTTCAGGGTCAAGCAAGGAATGCCGGAGGGTCCAAAGGACACGAGCCCATAGAAGGATAGACACACCCTTAGATTTCGCTGCTGCATTGGCCGAGTGGTAGGAAGTAGGGTAGTAGCGATTCTTAATCTCCCTGGCGGTCTGATTTTGTCCAGATTTCTGTGCTAAAAGCGGTACATTGTTTTGCATGGAGATCTGTTGTTTTACATGTTAAACTCACCTTACCCTGCGATCCCCCCATCGTCCTTCCCGCCGTACTCCCGCTGTGTGCTCGGCCGATGCCGGCACCTGTCTCCCGGTTCCCTTCCCTGCGAGCGTTGCGACACAGGGGGGTGGAACCGGCGGCAATTTAAAAAATGTAAATACACTAAATGAGATGATAGAAAGCTGTGATCCTAACGGATTACACTGTATCATCCCATTTCACCACAGGATTTCACCTGGTGACTTTTCCAGTGCTCTGCCTGTGCTTTTCCAGTGCTTTGTGGCTGGAAAATTGAAAACGACCATGGCGTCCAAAAAGCGTTCTTTTTGCGCAAAAGCGCTTTCAGGTGAACTGGAAAACAGCGTCTAAAAGCGCTTTTGTGCAAAAAGAACGCTTTTTGGACGCCATGGCCGTTCAAAATTTTCCAGGCACAAAGCACTGGAAAAGCACAGGCAGGGCACTGGAAAAGTCACCAGGTGAAATCCTGTGGTGAAATGGGATGATACAGTGTAATCCATTAGGATCACAGCTTTGTATCATCTCATTTGGTGTATTTACACTTTTGAATTTGCCGCCAGTTCTACCTCCCTGCGTCGCAACGCTCGCAGAGAATGGAACCGGAAGGCAGGTGCCGGCATCAGCTGAGCACACAGCGGGCAGAGAGTGTGAGGACGCCGGGGAGGTTGGCGGGGGATCGCAGGGAAGGTGAGTAACGTTCTGGGGTAATCCCAAGTGTGGCTCGGGGTTACCGCTTTTGGTACTTAAAGTTAACCCCGAGCCACACTCGGGAATACCGCTAAGGAGGTTAAGAATTGGGAGACGATCCTCTCTGAAGTGGGTCCCCTGGATAAATGCCACAGCCGCATGGCAACGGCGTAAGTCATTAAGAAGCACTTCACATTTTTTGGGGATATTGAGCCCCTTAGCATTAAGAGAAATCATCTTGATAACATCCATTCCGTAGGCAGGGGAAGGCAAAGGAAAAGGAAGGGGGGGGGGGGCACAAGGATGGGAGGAAAAAAAAAAGGGGGGGGGACAAGAAAGAGCAAATGAAGGAGAAAAACGAGAGGACAGAAAAGGAAATAAAAGGATTCGATAAGAGGAGAACCACAGAATATAAAGTAAGGAAGAAGGCAAAAAATAGTACCAAGAAAACAAGAGGTAGAAACCTCACAATTAATCTAAGTAGCAGATAAACTGCACTTGCACAAGGAGGCTATAAGAGCACACCACATGCAAACCTATGTGGGAGGAGTGGGCGAAGTAGGCTCAGCAGGAACGACAAGTCCGATCCACCCACCCATCCCAGCAAGAAAAAGTAAATGGAGAGAGGCATATAGGGTAGTGGTTACAGGCAGTGATAGAGAGAGTCAACACAGCAGTTAAGCAGAGTGGAAGGGCAGAAGCAAAGCAAACAAAGATATCCAGGCATAACACACCCCAGGTTTTAAACATGGTCTCAGCAGGGGCGGACGTACAGGGGTCGCCATGGCGACCGGGCCCCGTGCTGCAGGGGGCCTGAGAGGGCCCCCTGTATGTATAGAGATGAGGAGCGGCAAGCGGAGCTGAGACCGGTGTAACGTTAGAAAACCATACCTCATTAGAATTCCATACCCTCGTCACTTCCTGTCAGAAACAGCTGAGCAGCGTAGCAGTGCGCATGCTCAGAGCCCCGGATACATCATTGAACAGCAGAGAAGTTGACAAGTGCGCATGCTCGGAGGGTATGAAATTATCACGGTAGTGTGTGTAATGTTATACTTGCGGCGGTTACATTAAAACAGCTCCTCTGCAACATGGGTCATCTCCGCTCCTATCCCTGTCACTTCCCTGATCTCGGCTACTAAATATAAAAGCTGCGGCGGCGGGTGTATGAAATGTAAATGACGGAGATGTCGGCTCCGTGATCCGCTTTTATATTTATTAGCCGAGATCAGGGAAGTGACAGGGATAGGAGCGGAGATGACCCATGTTGCAGAGGAGCTGTTTGTAATGTAACCGCCGCAAGTATAACGTTACACACAGTACCGTGATAAATGCATACCCTCCGTAGGTGCACCGGAAGTGACGAGGTATGGTTTTCTCACGGGTATGGTTTTTTCACGGAACACCGGTGTTCCGTGAGAATTACCTACCCTGTGAGAAAAACCTACCCTCGTCACTTCCGGTGCACGGCAGTGTGTATAACGCAGCGGTTACATAAAAACAGCTGTGCTGCAATATGAGTGATCTCCACTCCTGTCCCTGTCACTTCCCTGATCTCGGCTAGTAAATATAAAAGCGGCGGCGGGTGTATGAAAATATACATCACGGAGCAGAGAGCCGCTTTTATATTTACTAGCCAAGATCAGGGAAGGGACAGGGACAGGAGTGGAGAGAGGGGACTCATATTGCAGCACAGCTGTTTTAATGTAACCACCGCGTGGGTAGGTTTTTTTCACGGAACACCGTGATCATTTCATACTAGTGCGCATGCGCACTAGTCAGCTCCTCAGCTGTTCCATTACGTATCCGGGGCTGTGAGCATGCGCACTGCTGCGCTGCTCAGCTGTTCCTGGCAGGAAGTGACGAGGGTAGGTTTTTCTCACGAGGTAGGTAATTCTCACAGAACACCGGTGTTCCGTGAAAAAACCATACCTGTGAGAAAACCATACCCTCGTCACTTCCGGTGCACCTACGGAGGGTATGGATTTCTCACAGTAGTGTGTGTAAAGTTACACTTGCCGCGCTTACATTAAAACAGCTCCTCTGCAACATCAATCATCTCCGCTCCTATCCCTGTCACTTCCCTGATCTCGGCTAATAAATATAAAAGCGGCTCACGGAGCCGAGATCTCTCATTTCATACACCCGCCGCCGCTTTTATATTTATTAGCCGAGATCAGGCAAGTGACAGGGAAAGGAGCGGAGATGACCCATGTTGCAGCCGAACTGTTTTAACCGGTTGCCGACCGCCGCACGACTATATACTGCGGCGGTCAGCCCCGGCCAGGCAGAGTGACGTATCGGTACGTCACTCGCCTGTCACTGACTTGCGAGCCTATCGCGGGCGGGCGCGCGCCCGCCGAGGCGCGCGCCCGCCGCGGCTCGTTCACAGGCAAGTCAGTGCGTGTGACCGGCGGACTCGATGTCCGCCAGTCACACTGCGATCGCTCCTGTGAAGGGAGAAAGACAGAGCAGCTTGTGTAAACAAGCTGCCTGTCAGTTCTCCCTGTGTAAAAGTAAAGATCTGACCGTTCTACTATGTAGAACGGTGGATCTTTGCTTTTACACCAATAGGAATGTCCCTACACAGTAGAAAGCACGCCCCTAGGACACTTAACCCCTCCCTGTCCAATAAAGTTAACCCCTTCCCTGCCAGTGTCATTTTTGCAGTAACAGTGCATATGTATAGCACTGATTACTGCAGTAATGTCACTGGTAACCCCAAAAGTGTCAAAAATGTCAGTCAAGGGTCCGATCTGTCCGCCGCAATGTCGCAGTACCGAAAAAAAAATCGCAGATCGCCGCCATTACGCGTTAAAAAAAAAAACACCAAAAATGACAAAAATCTTTCTCTTTGTTAGTAAACGCGATAACTTTTGCGCAAACCAATCAAAATACGCTTTTTGCGATTTTTTTTACCAAACATAGGTAGCATAAAAGAAATTGGCCGAAAAATTTTAAAAAATTTTGATTTTTACTTTTTTTTTGGGGAATTTCATATAAAAAAATGTGAAAAATATTGTTATTTTTGCAAAATTTACGCTCTTTTTTTGTTTATAGCGCGTGATCAAAAAATCGCACAGGTGATCAAATACCACCAAAAGAAAGCTCTGTTTGTGGGAAAAAAAGGACGTCAAATTCGTTTAGGTACAGCGTCGCACGACCGCGCAATTGTCCGTTAAAGTCACGCAGTAAAAAATCGCAAAAAAACCCCTGGTCCTTTAGCAGCCAAATCCTCCGGGGCTTAAGTGGTTAATGTTACCGCTGCAAGTATAACATTATACACACTACTGTGATAATTTCATACCCTCCGAGCATGCGCACTTGTCATCTTCTCTGCTGTTCCATGACGTATCCGGGGCTCTGAGCATGCGCACTGCTACGCTGCTCACATAGGCGTGCGCACAGGGTGTGCCGGGTGTGCCTGGGCACACCCTAATCACCTAGGGCACTGTCAGAATGTTTATACTGCTCTGATATAACAGTGTCTATTTATACAAATAAGCAAAGATCTGTAAGTTAGGAGAATCTCAACTTATTTCTATAAATCATAAAAATGCAAGATCGTTTTAAGTGACACTAAACTGAAGATAGAGGATACAATTCTGTGCAAAAATATATATATTTATTAAATACTTCAGTGCAAAATAAATGTCAAAAAATATAATTGGTGATTAACACAAAGTTTCAATAAAATGCAATAATATATCACAAAGGTAATATGAGAATAAAATCAAAGAATATTATCTCAGAATAATAAAATGATCATAACCAAAGACTTTTAAATATAAGTGACAGTCTACATAAAAGATGGCAACCAATATGACAGGTTTGACATGTGACTTCTCTCATCCAACAGATATTCAATTTATATGTTTTAAATACAGTTGCATGGATCAACATTGTTGGACCATGCCTTAAAAAGTCCAGATTGTATTGATAAAATATGTTTCTATTTTCTTAACCTACCATAAAGAATACATCACAACTGAACCCTTTTACTAAAAGCCAGAATCAGCTTAAATCCCAAGATAAAAGAATTAAACCAATCATACTGCAGTTAGAATGATTTAACTTCAAATCTTGATGCTACAGATTAGGTGATGGGTCAGTTAAGTGCATCTAAATAAGGCAGATCAAATATCTATATGAAGAATAGGAACATACTTTACCAGCCAAATTCTATTGTCTGAGAAGTCACGTTGTCTTGGTTATAGGATCAATGGTCACCCATGAGTTTCAGAACTCCCTCACGATCTTTTCAGTCCTCAGCTCTCTCCCTCTCTTAGCAGACTAGGATTTTTAAAACCCCCTGGAGTATGGGCGGGGATCTCATTACCATATAATCTCCACGTCACTAAAAGCATCTAATTACTATAATCAATTATTGGAAATTAAAATTAAACATCCACTAGGGGCAGTGTTGCATTACTTATTAAATTTTGTTTTAACATACGTCATAACATACAATGGCCTACTATTAAAAGTGACCTTGATGACCTGTTGACTAGTGAGAGCCCATTAAATCACTTGTCTGTGTCTTACACTGTCAATTAAGATGTCTGGCCTTTAGGATTTACAACACCTTGATCAGTCCAAAGTAATTCTTATATAAACACTCCTACCACATGCCTTGAAATGAAGTAATATGTTTTTAAGACGCACAAGTCCTTACACATCATAGAAAAGTATACTTATGTATATATATATATATTATATATCTAATATTATATAAGTATCAAGTTCACACTTCTATATTAATAAGAATACAATGTACTATCGTTAATATACATCTTACATATGATGATGTTTTCTATAAAAACTTATATGGTTCATCTTTAAATGTCTGCTAGAATATAGTGGGGTATTGTCCATTGTTATATACAGATAAGATAACAGGCCAGACTAGCCATGAGTGACTAGTACGATGTCTCGCCAATTGATTCTTATCTGATGAGATGTGTAAAGGGGTCTTATTTATGACTGCAGACTTACAAGGATTTTCTGTAGAACTTAAGACTATGTAAAGGCATCTTGTAAAAGAACATGAACTTCCCATGAACTCCTAACAAAATGGATCCTGTCTTGTTCAAAATCTTATATGCATAATATGGCATATACATGGCTTTTAAAATCATTTTTATTCTATTAGTTAATTACACCCAATAGTCCCGACATATCCCCCCCCTTTCTTCCCAGTAGGCAAGTGAGCAACTTAGGCATATCTGGGGAGAAAGCTTTTTAAGGAGTAGTAAAAGAAAAAAAAAAAAATGTCTTGTTCTCTTTTTTTAAGAGAATAGCTCATATTGGGAATTGTTCATAACTTTTAAGTAAAGCGATAAAAAAAAATTGAGAAAGAAAAAAAAAAAAATCAGTTCAAAATGTCAGTTCGTAGCGACTTTGCTAGTGTTAGCTATGTCACAAACTGTTCCTTGTTAGTCTCTTTGAATTCTGATCTCCTGGTAAAGAAACACAAATGTTCCTTGAAATCTGCAACATCAGCTTGTAAAGTCTTGATGGAGACAGAAGTTAACTGCTGCAATGGCATTGGCAACTACCATTCAAAGTGCAGTAAAACAATGTTTGCAATCAGGAATCTGAGAAATCTGTTTGGACGTTCAACCTTGGATATTGGTTGGATAATGAATGGTTTCAGCATGGCCTAGAGTGTCATACACCTAGACTGAGGTTTGCTCACATGTGCAATGCACCATTCTCACATCTCCTTCAACTGAAAACAGGAGGTAGTGCGATTCCTCTCAATGGATTTCCTCGGATCAAATGCACAAAGATCTGTAGAAACAAATCTTCCTCTCTTTCAACAAGAATCTGTGGTGTCTCGCAGCTTGATTCCTGAAGAGGGACCTGATGCAATGAGAGGTTCCGTCCTGAGCTGTGCTCTAGGGAGAGATCCATCCGATCGCGGTGTCTTTGGCAAACATCATCGTCTGTACCAATCAACGACCTGGCATGGAAGGTTAATCTCTTCCTATTGGATGAAACATACAGTATGAATATATATATTCCCCTCAATTGATATTTTTCAGAATCACGCAACAATAACGAAACTTTGCATGTAAAGATCTGTTAAGTGAGAGAAAATATCACAATGTCAAATCATTAAGTACATTAGGTTTCTTCTTCAGCCTCACTGTCCAGCATTCTCAGTTGGGACCTAGGATGACAAGCACGTAATTGATTGACATGAACCCATTTTTCTACAAAACCATCATTCTTGACAATTTTTATCTTGTAAGCCACAGGTGAGATCTTATCAATGATGGTGTATGGACCCTTCCATGAAGGAAGAAACTTCTTTTCCTTTACTCGATCCCGAGCAAAATTGTACAGATACACCTTATCACCTGTTTCATACTCCTTCTTGGTGGTTTTGAGATCATAATAAGTCTTGTTACTTACAGCTGCTTTCTCGAGGTTCCTCTGCGCAAAAGCAAAAGCATGTTGGAGATGTTGACGTAGGTGCTCCACATATTGATGTGTCGTGGCTGCATTGATCAGATTGTGATCTGATGTGCGATACAACAAATGTTGTGGAAGAATCATTTTCCTACCTGTCATCAGTTCAAAGGGCGACATCTTGGTGGCAGCGCTTGGTGTGGCTCTAATAGCCATGAGCACTAGAGGCAATTTTATGTCCCAGTCTTTACCTGATTCTTTGATGAATTTCTTAAGGATGTTGACAATGGACTGGTTATAGCGCTCCACTGCTCCACTAGATGCTGGACGGTATGCAATGTGCAACTTTCGTTTAACCCCCAAGATTTTCCATAGCTTAGACATTACCTCACTGGTGAAGTGCCGGCCCTGATCCGACTCGATCCTTAATGGCAGACCAAATCTGGAAAAGACATGGTTAACAAGCAAAGTGGCACATGTTTCAGCAGTGTTATTATGAGCTGGTAAACATTCTACCCATTTGGTGAAGAGACAAGTGACAGTCAACATATAACGGTTACCTCTGGACGACTTTGTGACAGGACCTATAAAGTCAATCTGAATATCAGACCATGGCAATGAGAAACCCTTTCTTTGAAGCGGGGCACGATGCGTAGGGCCTTGAGGTTGGAATTGAGCACAGACCAGACAACCCTGACAGTACGTTTGGACATCTTTCAACATATGAGGCCAGTAAGCATAATCACGTAGTAACTCATGAGTAATCTTTTCACCACGGTGACCTGCTGTGGGTGCGTCATGGGCATGTTGTAACATTAGGCCTCTAAATGTAGTGGGAACTACCCACTGTTGAAGACCATTCTTAGATGTCCTCATTAGTAAACCATCCTGAATTTTGAACTGAGATTTAGTTCTCACAAGTAATCGGAGATCTTCCTTTTGGGCATAATCTTCCTCCGATAGGGGGTTGTTAATAGGATCCTCAATGTGTTTATAAAAGATTCCAAGTATAGGATCGTCTTTTTGGCTTTTAATTAGATCCTCACTTGTGGATTCTTGACTCCATTGTGCCACATTATTTGTAGTTTGAGCGTTAGCTCGTTGTCTAGTGACAGCTTCAATGTGTATCAGTCCTAATAAATGATCTATGTCCACATTTGTTCCATTTATGGCACCTTGTTTAGCAAGTTGATCGGCTAGATCATTACCTTCCTTGTCCATGTTCTGGGTTTTAGAATGACCTTTAGTTTTCTTCCAATAAATGGTTAGACCATTACTTTTGACTAATTCATCAATGGCACAGAATAGCTTGGCATGTTTTACAGGTTTGTTATTGGACCGTGACATGTTATTTCTTTTCCAAGTAGGCAGGTATTCAACAAAACTATTACGTACATAATTGGAATCGGTGACTATAACAAATTCTTTGATGTTGTGCTCTATAGCAATTTGAACAGTTTTGTATACAGCTGCTAATTCGGCCACTTGGCTGCTCTTAGCACCAATGCTGTATCCCACTGAAATATCTGGAAATCCACTGGTCCAAGCGATTCCAATACCTGCTACTAGTTTTCTCTCCTCCCCTGTGGTGGTGTGATAAGCACAACCATCAATATACACACATGGAAGTAAAGGACAGTAATCCTCATCATATGCTTTGTAAGGGGAAGAGATTTGTTCCTCTAAGAAATCCTCTATTGGCTCCTCTTTATGAGAATGAGCCGCACAATCATGAAGTTCGGCAAGTCCTTGAGCTACTGGACTCTTTTTATTTTGTTTATACCGAATTTCTAATGGCCAACCTTGTAAAGATAACGTCCATGCAGTTATTCTGCTGTTGGACAAATTGCCATCTCTAATTTTGTCACTTTGTAAATATTGTAGTGGTTGGTGTGCCGTTTCAACAATAATTTTCTCACCCTGAATATAACTTCTGAAGTTTTGAAGGGCCCAGACTGTGGCTAATAGGGCTTTTTCACAGTCATTAAATTTTACCTCTACAGGTGACAGGGCCTTGCTGGCATATGCGATGACCTTGTTTAGTTTGTCTTGTTTTTGACACAATACAGCACTAATGCTGAGATTTGTAAAACCAGTTTCCAGGTAAAAGGGTTTACCCCCCTCTGGATATATGAGACATGGGGCTTGGGTGAGTCTCTTTTTAAGTTCAACCATGGATTGTTCCTGGTCTCCCCCCCATGTCCATGGTACATTCTTCTTGAGCAATGTCAACAATGGTTTACTGATTTCTGCATAATTATCAATAAACTTACGTGAATAGTTCATCATACCCAAAAATGATCTCAATTCACTGACATTGGTAGGTGTTTTAGATTTCAACACAGCATCTACCTTCTTCTTTTGAGGATTTAGGCCTTCGGAAGTGACCTCATGTCCTAAGAAGTTTACCTTGGTACGACACCACTGGGCTTTCTGTAATGAAATTTTAACACCTGCCTCTCTCAATTGGTTAAGCACATGTCTAATCTCTTGGATATGCTGTTCAAAGGAGGTGCTTTTCAACAAAATGTCATCCACATATGTCAAATTTCCCCTTTCGGTAGCATCAGGCATCGCCTTATGCAAAAATACAGCAAATTCATGACCTGCATTTATATAACCAAATGGCATACGATTCCAGGTAAATTGTTCCTTGCCAAACGTAAATGCTAGTTTATATTGGTCTTCAGGACTTACCTTGATGGTCCAATAGCCTTGGGCACAATCCAGTGCAGTGAAAATTTTGGCTCCTTGCATTTGTGTCAAGCATTGGTCAATATATGGCACGGGCCAGCCGGACATATATACACGTTTATTAAGCTGTCTGAGATCAGCACACAAACGCCATTGACCATTCGGTTTAAGGATACCAAGGATAGGATTATTATAAGAACTGTGCACCGATCTTATAATGCCTCTCTCCTTGAGATTCCTTATTATTTCCGCTAGCGAATCGTAACAAGCTAGTGGAAGACGATATTGCTTGACATAAACGGGAGGTGCCTCTGGATCAGTTTGAATCCTAGCAATGTGGATATCTGTTTCACCACAATCATAGGAATCTTTAGCAAAGATGTCCTGACACTCCAGGAGAACTTCTTTTAATCTCTGGCGCTCTGAGTCATTAGAGCATCCATCAGCTAAGGAGACTTCCTGCTGGACCATTTCTAAAAACCCTGGAAAAGCTTCAGGTTGACCTATTTCATAGGCTTCTTCAAGTTTGTCAGTGAGGTCATGACTTGGCTTATTAGTCTCACCGATAGACACACTATATTCCTTTGCTTCCTGCTCATTAAGTGGATGATCAAAGGTAAGGGAAGATTCCTCCACCTGGCAGGTACCTCTTTCAGGATCAAAAGGATAAATTGAATTAATGGTGAACAATCCTTCAGGAGAAGAATTAAATGTTTGTTCGACCATCTGCTCCTCGGTGAGATATTGTTCAGGAATTAGTCCGATGACTACATTTTGAAATCCAAAAGTATAATAATCTGAATCTAAGGCCAGACCAATTACAGTGTCTTTTGACAAATGGATTTCATTGGGAGTACTGTTGTTGACAATTATTTGAGTTTTGGATTGGTGAATATTTACCATGGGGATAGGACTTACTGAAATTCCCAGTTGTTGCATCCTATTTGAGAGGCATATTAATGCATCAAGGTTCTTTAATTTTTGGCCTTTTGGTACCTGAACAGGTAATAGGAAATTATTGGAACCTGGAGGAATGACAACATTTTGTGGTACTAATACCTTTACTGCATATGGCAGTATCTGGGATGATCTGAGGGCCTCATATTCATTCATGAAAGCACATGGATCCTCTTTTAATCTAGTCCACAATATGGAATTCACCACATCCACGTGTATGGCAAACCGATGTAATATATCATTGCCAATGTACATTTGACACCTTGGCTCATTGAGTACCAGGAATAAATGAGTGGCTGTTTTACCCCCTATGGAAATAGATAACATGCATCTTGCAATGACATTGTGACTTTCAGAGTTATCATCCAATTCATGGACCCAGTTATCTTGAGGGTTAGGATACTTAATTACTTTAGGAGTGGCCACTTGTTTTAGCAGATCCCTACTAATGTAACTGTGTTCCTGGCGCAGATCCAGTTTAGCCCTTTTAGTTCTTCCCAGGTCATTAACCTGTAGGGAAAAGAACATGTCATCATTCACCCTTTCAATTCCTGCTAAGAATTGTGTATGATCACTAAACCCAGTAGGGACAGGATCTTCGGGATGAAGGTGAATGGTCAGAACATCACTTTCCAAGCAAACATTTTTAACTCTTTCAGGGGACACACATATGGTGTTATCCTCCCGTCCACCAACTGTACAGGTGGGAGTGGCTTGTAGGAATGAGATGTCTGGAATTTGGGAATTCCTGAAATGGATCTCAATGGAGTCCGGTCTTTCTTCAATTACATGGCAGTTACGTTTACTGCGATAGGACTGGGAGTGCTCATAATTAATCGGCATTTTTGCTTGGGACCAAATAACCTTATTAATGAAATCCACAATGGGATTCAATCTCTTAAGGAGATCTATGCCAATAATCAAACGATCATAGGGCAAATCAACTATCAATATGGGATGGCAAATTATTTTATTTCCCAAGTTGATGGGCAACCAAGCTTCTCCTCTGACCTTTAAAGCAGTGCCTGAAACACTTATGAGGTTAGCTTTAACACTTTTCAGCTTGTATTTCTCAGAAGATAAATCCTGAATTTGTTGAAAATATTTCTGAGATAATATAGTTGCATGGCTACCTGTATCTAATAAAGCCATTATTTGTGGTAAATCATTATGCAATTTAATTTCCAGATAATACCTGTCATCAATTTCCTGTAGTGAACACAAGTATTTAGAATGCTCAGTGAATAGAATGTCATGCTGTCTCTTACCCCTCGACCCCCCTTCCTTTTTCACACAGGATTGCGTGCCTGTCAGTTTCACAGAGGAAGTTTTGGAAGTCTGCAAAATAGAGTCACAGACAAGTCGCCCCTCCTCCTTGCCATCTGGCATTGGAAGGGTTAAATTCTTTTCAGGCATACAAACAACAGGTTCAATGATTTCACTTTTAGACATTGATACAGTACAGGTATTTACATGACTGGAAACTTCTGTTATTGGGGGTTGCTTTCTGCAGCATTCGGTCCTAAAAAAGGATTGTTGGATTTGTTACTGAGAAGCTGGGATATTTTGTCCATCTGTTCTGCCATAACTCCCACTTGGTTCTGCATCTGATCCATTCTATCATAGAGATTATTTCTATTTTTCCAGTGAACTCTGGTGGCTGGATTTTTGGGATTAGCAGTCTGAGACTTGTCAGAACCTTCTGATCCAGAACAATTATTTTGATTTTCTTCAGGGCCATTTTGATAATTCCTAAACTTCCCTCTCGGGTATCTTTTAAATGGAGGATTGCGTCTTTTTACCCATTGATGCTTTTTATCTGGTGCACTATCAACAACTGGACCCTTTTTATCATCTGGATGGGGTTTAGCCTTATTTAATTTGGGAGTATTGGGGTCTTTAACCACATCTGCATAACTCCTTTTTGGGGCTTCAAAGTGTCCCTCATCTCTTTTATTATGAACCTCAGAAATTTCATTATTCGGCTTTTTAAACCTCTTATCCTGAGTCTCCTCACTATTTTGCAATACAGCAAAAAGGGTTGTACTTTCTGATAGTAACCAATCTAGACCCCATTTGGGATTATATTCCCGGGCCAGAATAATTTTGATTTTATTTGGCAGAGCATCGTAGAACAATTGGATAAATTCAGGGTTTTCAAAGTGGGGCTTTTCCTCAGTCAGGCTATAGGCATTTTTGAGAATGGACAAAAATTCCCTAGGGCTTTGATTTGGCCGACATTTCAAAGTAAACATGGCCTTTCTAGCAGCTGTGGCTGTTTGATAGGGACCGAATTCAGTTTTCACTTCTGAAACAACTTCAGACCAGGTATTTTTGCCCATATCTCGTAGGGAATTAAAGAAAAACCTGTATTTTGATTCAAACACCCATGAAATGAATTGGATCTTCTGCCTGTCACTGTTTAAATTCAGGGTCAGCATAGCCTCCTCGTAGGCTTCCAAATGATTAATTATAGAAGGAGAACCTTTCTTGGTAAACAGACCTACTGTTTCTTTTAAGAATTTTATCACCTTTGGGCTATCACATACAGGCTGAGAAGTCCTTCTTTCACTTCTTTGAGACTGTTTATGAGATAAGGTTGAACTCGCTTTGGGAAGAGAATGTCTTTTGGGTCTAAAAATCTCTTCCTCAAATGTGTTATTGGAATCACTCTCAGAATCTGACATTTGAGTTTTTGTGGGATGTTTAAAAACATTATGTTCAGCAGAGGTTCGGCTCAAAAATTCAGGGACATTTTCTCCCTTCCAAATAGAAGGTGTAACCTTTTCACTGCTGGTATGTTTTTCCAGCACTGGATACAGATAAGCCGAATCCTCTAACTCCTGTTGCATTAATTCTTTAGCAAATTGCAACTGGTCACATTTGATTTCTAAAGCAGCCCTCTGTCTGTCACATGTTATCAATTCACTATGTTTTTGACTCAGTTCTTTTCTTAGGGAATCAATTATTTCTTTGGTCTGATTGCTTTGCTCCTGATGACCTGATATATGATCAACCAGTTTCTTATTTTCATCAACCAAATTTTTAACTTGATTTCTACAGTCACAAATTATTTGTTGTGATTGTTCCACAAGCTTAACCTGAGATCTCAGTTCATTTTGAATTTTGTTCAATTGAGCAGCTAATGCATCAATTGTGTAAAGAAATACTGGCCATGATCTATATATCAGTCCATCTTTATCTTTCTTATGTTTAGCAACAGCAATTTCACAAAGAAATGAAGCTACCCATGATCCTTCACTCCATATATCATTTACATATCCTGCAATTCCTCGTTTCATTTCAACTACCCAACTATTGAGTTCATCTTTAACATCCAATCTATCTTTGACATAAGACATCACATTAAATTTGACTGTTTCTCTAGTCTGTTCATTGTGCAGACCCATTTCTGATTCTGGTTCTGGTTCTGTATCTGTGCCAAGGGGAAGTAATTCATCTGACACACCTACAGATTCAGCCATGTTCAATATTGTAACCAACAATAGCAACAATCAATTAATGTGAATGGCAATAAAATATATATTTTGCACAATTATAACCCCTATTTCACTAGGTACTTATCTCGCGCTCGGGCCTCCAATTATGTCAGAATGTTTATACTGCTCTGATATAACAGTGTCTATTTATACAAATAAGCAAAGATCTGTAAGTTAGGAGAATCTCAACTTATTTCTATAAATCATAAAAATGCAAGATCGTTTTAAGTGACACTAAACTGAAGATAGAGGATACAATTCTGTGCAAAAATATATATATTTATTAAATACTTCAGTGCAAAATAAATGTCAAAAAATATAATTGGTGATTAACACAAAGTTTCAATAAAATGCAATAATATATCACAAAGGTAATATGAGAATAAAATCAAAGAATATTATCTCAGAATAATAAAATGATCATAACCAAAGACTTTTAAATATAAGTGACAGTCTACATAAAAGATGGCAACCAATATGACAGGTTTGACATGTGACTTCTCTCATCCAACAGATATTCAATTTATATGTTTTAAATACAGTTGCATGGATCAACATTGTTGGACCATGCCTTAAAAAGTCCAGATTGTATTGATAAAATATGTTTCTATTTTCTTAACCTACCATAAAGAATACATCACAACTGAACCCTTTTACTAAAAGCCAGAATCAGCTTAAATCCCAAGATAAAAGAATTAAACCAATCATACTGCAGTTAGAATGATTTAACTTCAAATCTTGATGCTACAGATTAGGTGATGGGTCAGTTAAGTGCATCTAAATAAGGCAGATCAAATATCTATATGAAGAATAGGAACATACTTTACCAGCCAAATTCTATTGTCTGAGAAGTCACGTTGTCTTGGTTATAGGATCAATGGTCACCCATGAGTTTCAGAACTCCCTCACGATCTTTTCAGTCCTCAGCTCTCTCCCTCTCTTAGCAGACTAGGATTTTTAAAACCCCCTGGAGTATGGGCGGGGATCTCATTACCATATAATCTCCACGTCACTAAAAGCATCTAATTACTATAATCAATTATTGGAAATTAAAATTAAACATCCACTAGGGGCAGTGTTGCATTACTTATTAAATTTTGTTTTAACATACGTCATAACATACAATGGCCTACTATTAAAAGTGACCTTGATGACCTGTTGACTAGTGAGAGCCCATTAAATCACTTGTCTGTGTCTTACACTGTCAATTAAGATGTCTGGCCTTTAGGATTTACAACACCTTGATCAGTCCAAAGTAATTCTTATATAAACACTCCTACCACATGCCTTGAAATGAAGTAATATGTTTTTAAGACGCACAAGTCCTTACACATCATAGAAAAGTATACTTATGTATATATATATATATTATATATCTAATATTATATAAGTATCAAGTTCACACTTCTATATTAATAAGAATACAATGTACTATCGTTAATATACATCTTACATATGATGATGTTTTCTATAAAAACTTATATGGTTCATCTTTAAATGTCTGCTAGAATATAGTGGGGTATTGTCCATTGTTATATACAGATAAGATAACAGGCCAGACTAGCCATGAGTGACTAGTACGATGTCTCGCCAATTGATTCTTATCTGATGAGATGTGTAAAGGGGTCTTATTTATGACTGCAGACTTACAAGGATTTTCTGTAGAACTTAAGACTATGTAAAGGCATCTTGTAAAAGAACATGAACTTCCCATGAACTCCTAACAAAATGGATCCTGTCTTGTTCAAAATCTTATATGCATAATATGGCATATACATGGCTTTTAAAATCATTTTTATTCTATTAGTTAATTACACCCAATAGTCCCGACAGCACATTAGCATTATCGCTCTGTTTGCCAGTGAGGAGATGGGAAAGATCTCCCTCGGACCTGCTCTGCCATAAGAGAAGTGCCACACACTTCTATTTCACTTTGCCAGCAGGGAGAGTAATGTATCGGGGCCATGTACATATAGGCAAACACATACATGTGTATTTAAACTTTGGGGTGCACACCCTAATGCAATAGGCTGCGCACACCTATGGCTGCTCAGCTGTTTCAGACAGGAAGTGACGAGGGTATGGAATTCTAACGAGGTATGGTTTTCTAACGTTACACCGGAGCTCCCCCGATCCTCCCGAGAGAGCTGATCGTGATCACAAAAAATGGAAAGTGAAAGCAGAGAGTGTGCTGTGCTCTCTGCCTCCCCCTACAGTGCAATACCCGGCAGGAAGGTACAGGAAGGAAGGTACAGTCCTCTCTCTACTGTTTTTAAAAAGGCTTTTCTGTATGTATGTATGTGTGTTTATATGTGTGTGCATATGTGCATCTATATATGTATGTGTGTGCATGTATGTATGTTTGTGTGTTTATATTTATATGGATATACTGTATGTATGTGTGTGTGCTTATTTAACCACTCTGCAACCGCTCACAGTAATACTACTGCGGCAGAGTGGTTCGTTATCGTCCAGCCACGTAGTATTAACGTGACTGGACACTCCCCCTTCTGGGCGGCGCTTGCGCGCCGCCGGAGGCTCGCTCCCGCTGTTTTCATTCACAGCGGGAGTCGGGCCAGGGGAGGAGCAGCGGCGATCGCCGCTGCTCTTACCCGATCGTCGGGGATCGAGTCTGGAGATCCGCCCGCTGTGTGTAAACACAGCGGGCGGATCTCCATAGTGACAGGGAGTGACAGATCGGAGTGTTCAGCATAGCTGGACATCCGATCTGTCCATGAATCACACAGTCACCTCCCCCCCTACACGTCAGTAAGCACCAGGCATACATTAACCCCTCCCTCTCCAATAAAATTAACCCCTTCCCTGCCAGTGTCATTTTTACAGTAACAGTGCATATATATAGCACTGATTACTGCAGTAATGTCACTGGTACCCCCAAAAGTGTCAAAAATGTCAGTCAGGGGTCCGGTCTGTCCGCCGCAATGTCGCAGTCCCGCAAAAAAAATCGCAGATCGCCGCCATTACGCGTTAAAAAAAAAACACCAAAAATGACAGAAATCTTTCCCTTTGTTAGTAAAAGCAATAACTTTTGCGCAAACCAATCAAAATACGCTTATTGTGATTTTTTTTACCAAACATATGTAGCATAAAACAAATTGGCCAAAAACTTTTAAAAAAATTGGTTTTTACATCTTTTTTGGGGGGAATTTCATATAAAAAAATGTGAAAAATATTGTTATTTTTTCAAAATAAACGCTCTTTTTTTGTTTATAGCGCAAAAAGTAAAAATCGCACAGGTGATCAAATACCACCAAAAGAAAGCTCTGTTTGTGGGAAAAAAAGGACGTAAATTTCGTTTGGGTACGGCGTCGCACGACCGCGCAATTGTCAGTTGAAGTCGCACAGCGCCGAATCGCAAAAAGTGGCCTGGACGGAAGACAGCAAAATCCTCCGGTTGTAAAGTGGTTAAGGGTACATGCCAGTTGTGTGGGGGACACTTATCAACTAGGAAGCAATGTGTGGTGTGCTTGTCATCTAGGAGGCGTTGTGTGTGCGGGCACCATTCCTGGGGAGGTGCCCTGAGTGGGGAGCTTGTCAACTGTGGAGTGCTGTGTGTGGGGTGCTCATTATCTATGTGTGGGTTGCTTGTTCTAATAGGGGTGCTATCTATGTGTGGGGAACACTTATCATCTGGGAGATCTTGTCAGCTGTGTGTAGGACACTTATCATCTGGGAAGTGATGTGTGTGGGGCTCTTGTCATCTGGGGGTGTTGTGTGTGCGTGGCGCATATCATGGGGGGTGCTGTGAGTGGGGAGCTTGTCAGCTGTCAGGTGCTCTGTGTCTGTGTGTATATGTGCTTATATATGAGTATGTATATGTGTGTGTATGTGTGTACATGTGCGTTTATGTGTGTGTGTGTGCACATTACTTTTAATCCTGACCCCATATATATGTGTACAATTAGAAGTAATTATTTTTTTCAGGTTGTTCATAGTACCAGCAAGAAAATGCTATTCCTCTGAAAAGCGATCCATACTCATATCGCTTTTCAGAGGCATTTGACAGGCGGTGAAAAGGCAATATGTTGCTTCCTCACCGCCTGTTTTAACACCCTAATGCAGGGGTGGGGAACCTGCGGCCTGCACAATCATTGCGGCGCTGTGCCTGTGTATGCCAGCGGAGCTGTCAGAAGGAGCTGATGGCTCCGTCCTGACAGTGTGAGTCACAGAAAAGCTTCAGAAAAGGAAGGACCCGGGACACAGAGCAGTGCGCCACGAGCCCACCCATTTGTGTGACAATAGCGAATGAAAATTCACTATTGTCACGCGGATCCTTCTCCTAGCCAATCAGGAAGCGGGTCCAAGACCCGCTTCCTGATTGGCCGAAAGGCAAACACATGCCATTGGTTGAGGAGGAGGCGGGAGGACTCAAGGAGAAGCCGCCACTGCAGGTAAGTGCACTGGCTTTCTGCATTGAAAGGGGGCACGCTGTGGTCACTCTGCATTGAAAGGAGGCACGCTGTGGTCGGTCTGCATTGAAAGGGAGCACGCTGTGGTCGGTCTGCATTGAAAGGGGGCACGCTGTGGTCGGTCTGCATTGAAAGGGGGCACGCTGTGGTCGGTCTGCATTGAAAGGGGGCACGCTGTGGTCGGTCTGCATTGAAAGGGGGCACGCTGTGGTCGGTCTGCATTGAAAGGGGGCACACTGTGGTCGGTCTGCATTGAAAGGGGGCACGCTGTGGTCGGTCTGCATTGAAAGGGGGCACGCTGTGGTCAGTCTGCATTGAAAGGGGGCACGCTGTGGTCAGTCTACATTGATGGGGCACGCTGTGGTCAGTCTGCATTGATGGGGGCACGCTGTGGTCAGTCTACATTGATGGGGCACGCTGTGGTCAGTCTGCATTGATGGGGGCACGCTGTGGTCAGTCTGCATTGAAAGGGGGCACAAACATTGCACTTGCGAGCGGCCCTGGTGTTCCGCCACCAGGCTGGGAGGGAAGGGCCCGTCCGGGGGGCCCTTTATCGTTTCTTGCAGGGCCCTGAAGGTTCTAGTTACGCCACTGGGTCTCAGCAAATTAAAAGAATCCAAACTGCCTGACCATAGAGGCATAAAGAGGCGGTACTCACAAAAGCACCGCCACAAGGATCATAGTAGGCGAAGGCACTTGTGTCCAGAACGGGCAGCATGATATAACAAGAAGCTGCGGGGACGCCACGTAACGAGCATTATAACGGGCATAAGGACCTCTCGATCTGGGCAGTCCGGATTACCCACCATCACATCATAACACCATAACCGCCCCAGAGGGCACCCAGAACACCCCAGTCCATCCATTCCCCCCACCCCAACCACCTGGGAACACCATCTAGAGACAGTACAATAGACATGTGAAGATGGGGAGCGCATCAGAAGCCCCCCAAGCCCGTAGGCAAGAGGGACCTCCGACACCACCGCACATCAATCCCCGTGATTAGCAGTAAGACATGTACTGGATCCCACCTGAAGCCTAACCTATACACATGGGAGGAGAGGTGAGGATCATTGGGCAGTCAATTCCACAGGTGATCGGCCCCATCCCGCCAGATGTATCGCAGACTTCAGGCAATATAAATCTTTATGGTTTATTGGTGTCTATTATACCTAGACATTAGGAAGGCTGCTTGTTCCTTCTTAATTTTTGGTTTATATTTTGCATATATTGTGGGGAGTGCGTTTTTTTTCTTCATTTGTGGTGGGCGGTGAATTAATTCTTCTCACTTCCAAAGCCCCAGGCGCCACTTGGTGTGTCACATAGCATGCCCCCCCCCCCGCCACTGCTCACTGTGGTTCCTCTCAACCACCATGTCACTACAAGACACAATGGCTAGAGGAAGGAACCACAGTGGGCGGCAGGGGTCATGCTATCCAACATACCACAAAGTGTCAGATGAAGCCCATACCTCTGCAAGAGCGCAAAGCATTTACTGGCCACCACTGGGGAAGTAAATACAGTTTACCATTTCCTCTGTTAAAGGCTTTCATTCCATTTTTTTTTTTTTCAACAAAGCGACAGGGTCCCTTTAACCACTTGCCGACCAGCCGCTGTAGTTTTACGGCGGCAGGTCGGCTCTGTCCCGCGAAACAGCGTACTTGTATGTCGCATCGCGGGACCGCTGCCGCACCCATTCGCCACTGGGGAAGCTGATCAGCGAGTCCGGCGGCTGCAATTGCCGCCGGGCACCCGCGATAGCTCCCCATGGAGACAGAACGGTGGTCTGCCGTTGTAAACACGCAGACCGCTGTTCTGTCAGTAATGAACACAGGGATCCTGTGTTCCTCCTATTTAGGAACACAGGTCTCTGTGTTCATGCAGCAAGCCCCCCCCTACAGTTAGAAAGCACTATCTAGGGACACATTTAACCCTTTGATCGCCCCCTGGTGTTAACTTTCTTCCCTGCCAGTGTCATTATTACAGTAACAGTGCATATTTGTAGAACTGATTACTGTAGTAATGCCACTGGTCCCCCCAAAAACGGCAGTTAGGGGTCCAATCTGCCCACCGCAATGTTGCAGTCCCGCTTAAAATCGCTGATCACCGCCATTATTAGTAAAAAAAAACTTACACTTATTGGGATTTTTTTTCACTAAAAATATGTAGCAGAATACATATTGGCCTAAAATGAAGAAAACATTTGATTTTTAAATTTTTGTGCTTTGGGAATGTTATATAGCAGAAAGTAAAAAATATTGTTTTTTTTCACAATTGTCGCTCTTTTTTTGTTTATAGCGCAAAAAAAAATTAATAAAAAAAATCGCAGAGGTGATCAAATATCACCAAAAGAAAGCTCTATTTGTGGGGAAAAAATAGACATCAATTTTATTTGGATACAGCGTTGCAATTGTCAATTAAAATAAAGCAGTGCTGTATAGCAAAAATTGGCCTGGTTATTAAGGGGGTAAATCCTTCCGGTCCAGAAGTGGTTAAAAGGCAAAATTGCGAACTGGAATACATGTACATGAGCTGTGGAAGTGACTGTCATTTCCCAACCGGGGGTGACAATATTTGAAGTGTGCTGATGGCATTGTCAGCAGTGAATGTGTCGCTGAGCCCGAAGTCATTGTATACGGATCTTTCTGGAACAGAAGAAAACACATTGTGTGATATCCAGTGCAGAAAAGAAAAACAGCCCAAAAGAGAATAGAAATACGCTGCATTCCAGTTTATTCAAGGCAAGTATTATTATGACATGCTTTCATCTTGAGTGCCGGTTCACATATGTGCGGCTGCGGCGATCGCATATAATATCGGAGCGCACTGCTCCTTCATTACATGCGATCGGCTGTGCGGTGCGAATTCAGCCATACACTTTGTATGGCTAAATTCGCACTGCACCCGCAGCAAAGACGCACATGACCCTTTTTTTGAGCCGCATCAGGATCGGATCGCACAGTGGTTCACACTTGTGCGATCCGATTCTGTGCGAACTGTCAGATCGCACTGCGATATGCAATCAAACTGGGGGTGTCGTTAACATTTCATTGACACCCCCAGCGTATCGCATATGGCAGTGTGAACTGCCAAGGGTGCGTTTGCGATGCGGGAACAGGCTGCGAATTCGCAGCCTTCCCGCATCGCACAAGTGTGAACCGAGCCTCACTTCAGTTAATAAATTCATTGAATCCTGAAAGTAAACATTTAAAGAAAAATCAGAAGCAGTGAATCGGACCTTAAACATTCACAGCAAGTGAATCTTCCAAGTAAATGCGTTTTAAATGACAGTGAACGTTTGATAAAAGCCACATTATCTACTTTATAGATATGTTCTGCGATCTGTTAACCACTTGCCTGCCATGTTTTGCAATATGGCGCTGCGTTACTTTAACTGACAATTGCGCAGTCATGCAACACCGTACATAAATAACATTTAGGTGTTTATGTTTTTTTTTTGCAGTGCAAGGAGTGAGCTTTGTGTTCAGACAGAAAGTGTGTTACTGGCAGGATCACTAGGTGAAGAATAGAAGGAAAAAAATCCCCCCAAAAAAGAAACATCCGTCACATCTAAGGACTGATAAGCTGCAATATATAACATTTTTGGTTTAGCCCCGGTTCACATTTGTGCGATTGCGGAGATCGCATGTAATTCGGAGCGCACTGCTCCTAAATTACATTCGATCTCATGTGCGGTGCGAATTTCAGCCATACACTTTGTATGGCTGAATTCGCAGCGCATCCGCATTGCACAAATGTGAACCGGCACTTAAGGTTTAGGTATGCTTTATGGTACGTTCAGCTACAGTAGACCTTGATCCCCCAAATTTGTGAGCACTGTCAGACCTATATGGACATCGCTGACTGATCCTGGGAGAAATCAACTGGATATGGTATTGATTGATTGATTTTAGTTAAAGACAAGCTTCAGTCTTTTTCTTTTTTAACCCCTTTAAGACCAGAAGGATTTGCCCCCTTAACCACTTAAGCCCCGGAAGATTTTACCCCCTTCCTGACCAGGCCCTATTTTGCGATTCGGCACTGCGTGACTTTAACAGACAATTGCGCGGTCGTGCGACGCTGTACCTAAACGAATTTGACGTCCTTTTTTCCCCACAAACAGAGCTTTCTTTTGGTGGTAATTGATCACCTGTGCGATTTTTTGATCATGCGCTATAAACAAAAAAAGATCGTCAATTTTGCAAAAATAACAATATTTTTCAATTTTTTTTTATATGAAATTCCCCCCAAAAAAATGTAAAAATCAAAATGTTTTAAAATTTTTGGCCAATTTGTTTTCTGCTACATATGTTTGGTAAAAAATAGCAATAAGCGTATTTTGATTGGTTTGCGGAAAAGTTATTGCGTTTACTAACTACGGGAAAGATTTTTGTAATTTTTTTTTTTTTAACGAGTAATGGCGGTGATCTGCGATTTTTTTTGCGGGACTGCGACATTGCGGCGGACAGATTGGACCCTTGGCTGACATTTTTGACACTTTTGGGGTTACCAGTGACATTACTAAAGTAATCAGTGCTATACATATGCACTGTTACTGTAAAAATGACACTGGCAGGGAAGGGGTTAACTTTATTGGAGAGGGAGGGGTTAAGTGTGTCCCTAGGGGCGTGCTTCTAACTGTGATTGGATATGGCTGTGTGTGTAACAGCAGAGATCAATGGTTCTACATAGCAGGACCGTATGATCTGTGCTGTTACACAGGGGAGAATGACAGGCGGCTTTGTTTACATTAGCCGCCTGCCTTTCTCCCTCTACATCCGACGATCGCAAGTGACCGGCGGACATCGAGTCCGCCGGTCACTCGCACGGAGGTGTCCGTGAACGAGCGGGGGCGGGAGCGCACCTCCGGCGGCGCGCGCTCGCCCCCTATTGGCTCACAGGCTAGTGACCTACCGGTACGTCACTTTGCCTGCACGGGGCTGACCGCCGCAGTATATATACTTGCGGCGGTCGGCAAGTGGTTAATGACCAGGCCCTATTTTGCGATTCGGCACTGCGTTATTTTAATGGACAACTGCATGGTCGTGCGACGCTGTATCCAAATAAAATTGATGTCCTTTTTTTCCCCACAAATAGAGCTTTCTTTTGGTGGTATTTGATCACCTCTGCGATTTTTATCTTTTGCGCTATAAACAAAAAATGACAACAATTTTGAAAATAAAAAAAAAACAATATTTTTCACATTCTACTACTGTATATGACATTCTCAAAAAAAAAATTTAAAAATCAAAATGTTTTAACATTTTAGGCCAATGTCTTCCCTGTGAATGGTCCCGCAGCCTCCTGGGTCATGTGACATGTGCCAGGAGGCTGTGGGAGGGAGTGGAACAAGGGACATCATCATCCCTTTGGCAAGAATTGCAGAAGTGGGTACAGATAAAAATCAAAGCTAATTTCTTCCCCCCCAAAAAAACTGTAACTTAGTTACAGGCTGGGGGGGTGAGCGAATTCACAGGACTACACTTTTTGAGTGAAGTTCAGCTTTAATCATTTTTTTTTCCCAATGGAAGCCATTGATGAGGGCCAGCACTGACCATGCCGGACACTCCGTCCTCGCTGCAGCTAAGTAACCTTGCCCACCAGGCATATTCTCTGAGCTGGTTGCTAGGACATTGGCGGCTGGGCAAGCAGAAGCCTGCAACCAATGACGCTGTGTGGCCCAGCTGGCTGCATCGGCAGGGCCACTGATAAGGCAGTACAGCCAGCCCTCCTGTACTGGCCCCATCAGTTCAAAAGGGGGGCCCAGTCACCTGGTGAGCAGGTGGGCTGGCTCTACTGTCTTATTGCAGACACCAATCCTCTTCTGCCTTCCCCTGAAACGCTGCCAGCTTCTCCCTCCTGCTGCACTGCAGGGGATTGGTTCTAGCACATGCACCCCTTCCATCAGCTGTCCAGGCCCACCTGTGTACCCCTTTCCCCCCGCAACGCTTCTGGTTTCCCTTCTCTCCTCTCCTTCCGGCAGCTGCTGCAGGCACACAAGGGGATGTTTCAGGATGGAGAGTGGGGGGAACAGGCTAATAAATATATAATTTATTGGCTCCTTCCTTTCCTGAATGAGCACAGTGAGTGATCAGTACCAATCACTCCTGTGTCCATTCCTCACTGAAGCATAGTAAACAGTTTTTACAATGCTTCAGCTTGTGAATGAGCTAGAAGCTTCAGAGCACTTCCAATTTATTCATCTATGCAACTGAGGCTGCAAAGAAAGGGACTGATAGCTCTATGCCCTCAGTCACTTCTGGCTGAGGAGGGGGGGACCCTGTCAGGTAGGCTGTATGGGGCCCCATGATTTCTAACAGCAACCCTGTGCATCTGAGCAACTAATGACTCTGCCTGGTCCATCCTAGTGACCGATGACGCACAATATAACAGGATGAGCAGAAATTCAAAAGATGGTAAAATGCTTCTGTGGGCCGACCTAGGCAGCAGGTAACCTAGGCACACATCTATCCAGAGGTGCCCAGTTGTGCTTTTTCGGTCACTGATACAAATATTATTTAAATCCTTGTCGCGCAGCACCTACCCTTTAAACCGCCTCATGACAAAGGTAAAACAAATCTTAACGCCCGAACACAGTTTTGCAAGCGTATCCGGATGAATTATACCTTTTATTGTTCAGGATCAATTGGGCTTTTATTTGGTGGTAAATAGTAATGGATATCTCCTGATATTTTTTTTTATTATAAAAGGAAAATTGCTTTCAAAATAAATATTTTAATATAAATAATAAAACATATATTTAAAATATTTTATTGATTTCGCTGTACACTTCCTTCAATTAACATAACTTACCACCAAAGGACAATTCAAAACAAATTCCCCTGATCTTGGTTATCGCAGTGATATCATATATATCATATGTGTATAATATTTTAGCTTGTAATAGGGCCTAGCAACAAAAGTGCACATTTAGCTTTTTTTTTTTATCCTACCCAAAACACACTAATGACACTAATACTAAATGAAACAATGACTTTTGACCCTAACCTTGACTCTAACCCAGGGGTGTCAAACTCAATTTCATTGTGGGCCGCATTGGCACTATGTTTGTCCTCAAATGTACTGTTGTATCCGTAAGACTATAGAAATGTATGCAGGGCATTTTTTCTCAGAGAATAGGTGCAGGAACTCAACTATATAAACCCCCCCCCCCTCCGTGCCGAATCGCATCAAAAGGTGGGTGTGACCAAATTGTACTAACAGTTGGAGGATCCTAAAGGGGCAATAAATACCAGGAGTTTAGGGGTGCGCTACATATATAGTGCAGAGTTCAGGGGTGCGCTGCATATATAGTGCAGAGTTCAGGGGTGCGCTGCATACATAGTGCAGAGTTCAGGGGTGCGCTGCATACATAGTGCAGAGTTCAGGGGTGCGCTGCATACATAGTGCAGAGTTCAGGGGTGCACTGTGTACATAGTGCAGAGTTCAGGGGTGCGCAGCATATATAGTGCAGAGTTCAGGGGTGCGCTGCATATATAGTGCAGAGTTCAGGGGTGCGCTGCATACATAGTGCAGAGTTCAGGGCTGCGCTATGTACATAGTGCAGAGTTCAGGGATGCGCTACGTACATAGTGCAGAGTTCAGGGGTGCGCTAAGTACATAGTGCAGAGTTCAGGGGTGCGCTACGTACATAGTGCAGAGTTCAGGGGTGTGCTATGTACATGTGCAGATTTCAGGATTGTGATATGTACATGTGCAGAGTTCAGGGGTGCACTGTATATAGAGTGCAGTGTTGAGGAGTGCGCTATATACAGAGTGCAGGGTTTTAGAGGTTTGCTATGCACAATGTGCAGGATACAGCTCTCTTTAACATGTTGTCGAAATCTCACTTCCATCCCTCCCCCTGGGTGCAAGGGCCACATGAACTGGTCTGGCGGACCAGATTCAGTTAGTTTGCCTTGTGTTTGACACATGTGCTCCGACCCTAATATTGTCCTAGATAAAACCCTGATCTAGTTATTTTATCTATTGCACATAGTTGCCCAGAACCTCCTCTTCTGGGGTCCCCCCCCATAGCAAGTGGCTTGCTTTTTGTATGGGGACAGACCTGTGGGCTCCCTCCCAAGCTGAGGGGGGGGGGGGGGGTTCAGACAGTGCATGTTTTTTATACCTTATTGCAGAGACTGCATTAAAGCAGAACTAAACCCATAATCTTAAAGCGGAGTTCCACTCCCCCGCCAAAAATCAAAAGTCAGCAGCTACACATACTGTGGCTGCTGACTTTTAATATAAAGAACACTTACCTGTCCTGGAATCCAGCGATGTCGGCACCCAAGCTGATGTTTCCATTGGCTGTCGGGTGCTGCCACCGCCATTGCCGGTAAGGGAACTCGGCAGTGAAGCCTTGAGGCTTCACAGCCAGTTCCCTACTGCGCATGCGCAAAGCTCGCTGTGCTCTTACTGACCTGGGAGTGGGGGAAACAGGAGGGAGGAGCGGGGGGGCAGAACTGGTTACGTACAGTAAGTGGGGGCAGGGTACCTGTCAAAAACAGGTACCCGCTCCCCCTCCCTCCCCCCCCCACCCCCGGAAAGGTGCCAAATGCTGACTCTGGCTTGTGACCCAACCTTGCTTTCTGTCTGCTGTTCCAGGACTTCTTCTGCTGCTCGCTTGATGCTGACCTTGGCCTGGCTCTGACTCTGCTCCTGGTTCCTGACTTTGCACTCCTGCTGCCCAGTTGTTGCCAACCTCTGCCCGTCTGACCACGCATCTGAGATCCAGTATCTTCCTACTGCCAGTTGGCCAGCTCCAACTCTTCTTCCAAGATATTCCAAACAGGATCTCCTACAGGTACCCGTGCCCAGGTCTTTTCTTCTCAGAGAATAGGTTCAGAAACTATTCTCTTTTAAGTCACCCTTCGCCTCTGCCCCTTACCCACCTCCAAGAACCGTTCCTTGGTTCCACCCCTTACCCACCTCCCAATACCGCCCCTTTTAGAGAATAGAGACCCAAGTATTATTTTGTGGTGCCAAGTATTTTGTATAGAATTTGTTAATGATAACAAGAAAGACAGTAAAATAGATCTAGCAACAATGGACACTCCAACGACAATAGACCCACCCCAGCAACAATAGACTCCCAACAGCCAGCATCAATAGACCATCCAGCAGCCAGCAACAAAGACCCCTCCCTCAACAGTACATCCCTGCCAGCAACAATTGACCCCCTGCAACATAAGATTCACCCCCAGCAACAATGGATCCCTACCAGCAACAATAGACCCCCCCCTGCAAAAATAGATCCCTTCCAGCAACAAAAGTTTCCTCAGTAGCCAGGATCAATAGACCCCTTCCTATTCAGTACCTCCCTCCCAGCAACAACTGACCCCCAGCAACAGTACATACATACATTCAGTTCTGGAGGTGCCGGAACTGCGTTCCCCCTCTTTCCCCGCTGAAAAAAAGCACTGCCCGTGCCACTCTGTGCCCTATAAGACCCTGTCATCATCCCCAGGGGAAACAGAACAAGAGGTGTAAGGGGAGCCCTCTCGTCAGCTCAGCCTCACCCAGGTACGTGACATGAGTGCTTTATTTAACTAGATCTTGTTCCATACCCACATGTTCATCCACCTTCTATGGTCTGTGGCCTGCTTTTGTAAACCCAAAAGAGTTATATTTCAAGAGCAGAGTAATTATTAACCCTACGGCCTTCTCCTTTTTAAAGAAAGCAAATAACCCTAGAGCAAACTGATCTGAAATAGCAAATAAGCTGAGAACTAAACAGGTGGGGAAGTGCTATATTTTTGTAGTCGTAGTTTCTAACTCGTAGAACTATAAGCCAGATTTGGACAGGTGAGTAAACCAAATCCATTGCTTACATTTTACTCTGCTTGGGCTATTTCACAAACAGGAAACTAAGCTATATTTTTATTTTTATGCACAGAGCCGGTGTTCATTTTTATGATATCACATATTTGTATCTATTCCTTGTTTTATTTGACAGAAAGATAACACTAAACTTTTAAAAGATGAATACCATGCAGATATAAAAAGACAGTCTACTGCACAGTTCGTGCCACAAAGCTCCAAGAAGGGGAGAAAGAAGCAGCATAAGGAAGCAGGTGTGCTGCATGGAGCGTGCTGATAGCAGGAGAGTACAGAGATGAGCTGATCATTGTGCTGCTTCTCCTTTCACTGTCCAGTGACAGGGTGAGAAGGGGACCTGTAAGTGAAACTGCAGCAGGGAAAGATCAGATCCCCTCCCTAGCTAGACAGGTGTGTGCTGTGTGGTGGGGTTGTGTAAATCCTAGGACTCAAGAGACAAAAATGCATATCCTTTGGCTAGGAAAACCAGCTCTTATATACAGCATATACACCGATCAGCCATACCATTATGACCACCCACCTAATATTGAGTATGGCCCCCTTTTGCTAAAACAGCCGTGACCCATCGAGGCATGGACACCAAAGTAACATCCACATGAATGGCAGGACCCAAGGTTTCCCAGCAGGACATAATTGAAAAGCAAGGGGGATTAAAGAAGGTGTGTAGAAACCAGCCGGTCCTTAGTTTGACCTTTTTAGTTTTAACCTATTTTGTTAGACAGGTTTATTTGGTTTGTTAGCAGATTGGTGGGTAAGTATAACAAACTGGTTTCTACACACCTTCTTTAATCCCCCTTGCTTTTCGATTTTGTTATATACAGGGATGGAGACGCTGAGCAGTGCTCGCCGGTGTCTCATCTAAAGTCCCAAAACTGCCCATTTTTTATATGTTCCCAGCAGGACATTGCCCAAAGCATCACACTGCCTCTGCTGACTTACCTTCTTATACTGCATCCTGGTGCCATCTCTTCCCCAGGTAAGTGACGCACCCGGCCATCCACATGATGTAAAAGAAAATGTGATTATCAAGACCTGACCACCTTCTTCCAGTGCTCCGTAGTCCAGTTCTGATGTTCATGTGTGCATACCCTGGAAGAAATCATGACATTTTGGAGATACAGAAATACAAATCCTTTGGCTGGTAAAACCAGTTATTTTATATACAGCATAGACCAGGTAGACTAAGAAAGATTCTTTGTATCCCGAACAATTATTCTGGCAGTTGTGGCTGCAATCTTTCTTGGTCTACCTGACCTTGGTTTGGTAGCAAGAGATCCCCAAATTTTCTACTTCCTAATAAGTGATTAAACATGACTAACTGGCATATTCAAGGCTTTGGATATCTTTTTTTATATCACTTTCCATCTTTATAAAGTTCCATTACCTTGTTACACAGGTCTTTTGATAGTTCTTTTCTGCTCTCCATGGGTCAGTATCTAGCCTGCTCAGTACATCCACTTGAGAGCTAACAAACTCACTGACTATTTATACACAGACACTAATTGCAATTTAAAAAGCCACAGATGTGGGAAATTAACCTTTATTTGCCATTTTAACCTGTGTGAGTGTCGCCTTGTGTGTCTGTACCAAGGCCAAACATTCCAGGGTATGGAAACTTTTCATCAGGGCCATTTGGGTGTTTTAAGTTTTCGTTATGATTCAAAAATGAGCCAAACATCTATGTGATAATAAATGACTTCATATGATCAGTACCCTTAAAAAAAGATACATTTTTGGCATGATCAACCATGTTTTCAATATTAATGCCAAACGTTCACAATTTCTGTCAGGGTATGGAAACTTCTGAGCACAACTGGATAGATAGATAGATAGATAGATAGATAGATAGATAGATAGATAGATAGATAGATAGATAGATAGATAGATAGATAGATAGATAGATAGATAGATAGATAGATAGATAGATAGATAGATAGATAGATAGATAGATAGATAGATAGATAGATAGATATCATACTGAACACTTGCCTCTGCATTTGATTGTTACTGATTTTAGTAATAACTTCAAGTGATTGTAAAGTCTCTTTTTTTTCTGTTAAAATAACAAACATGTTATACTTAACTTCTCTGTGCAGTTGGTTTTGCACAGGGCAGCCCAGATTCTCCTCTCCTTAAGTCCCTCTTCTGTGCTTCTGGCCCCTCCCTCTAGTGACGTATACCCCCACAGCAAGCAGCTTACTATGGGGGCACTCAAGCCGAGCCACAGCTCCGTGTATCCATTCAGACATGGAGCTTTCATTCGGCCCCGCCCCCTCTCTCTCCTGATTGGGTAGCTGAGTTTGATACAACGGGAGCCAATGGTGCAGCTTCTGTGTCTTAGCCAATAAGGAGAGGAAGTCCCGGGAGGGTGAGACACTAATGGACATCGCTGGATAGAGAGGGAGCTCAGATAAGTATTAGGGGGAGCTGGGGAGACTGCTACACCCAGGAGGCTTTTCATCTTAATGCAAAGAATGAATTAAGGTAAAAAAACCTTCTGACTCTACAACTCCTTTAAGACTTAAGCTACAAAGGGCAGGTGTAGACTGGCAGGGAGCCCACTCACACTCCTGTAGAAGATGATGCAAGTGTGAAAAGGAGGGTTGCACACTACTGGGATCATCCACAGGAAACGTTATTGGAGACTGCTTGGACAGAACATGGTTCTGTCATGGTGTTCTGGCTGAGCAGTCTCCAATAAAGTGTCTTGTGAAATAATTGTATTTTTCTCATAATAATTATAGGCAGATGTCCGAGGCACCTCACCCCCCCCCCCCTTACATCAGATGTTATGAGTCCCCACCACCATCAGAAGTCAGGAGTCCCCCACCCTCCCTTACATCACAGAGCACCATAGGCATGCGCATGGGGGTGTGCTGTGGCACACCCTAATGGCTACATGCAGTGCCGATTCCCCCAGTGCTGCTGGCTTCCCTCCTCTCCTCTCCCCCATGCTACTGCTGGACATTTTTCAGGATGGAGAGTGGAGAAAGGGGCTAGTAAATATGTCATTTACCAGTGCCTTCCTTTTCTAAATGAACACAGAGAGCACATTCGCACATTATTATGATATAGGATTTATATAGCGCCGACAGTTTACGCAGCTTTTTACAACTTGAGGGTAGACAGTACAAATACAATACACTTTAATAGAGTAGTAAAAAGAGGGCCCTGCTCATTAGAGCTTACAATCTAAGAGGGAGGGTCAAGAGATACAAGAGGTAATAACTGTGGGGGATGGGCTGATGGAAAAAATAAAAGTACAGTTGTTATGTCGATGCCAGATAGGTTTCTCTGAAGAGATGTGTTTTCAGGGATCGTCTAAAAGTAGACAAAGTAGGAGATAGTCGGACAGATGGGGGTAGAGCATTCCAGAGGATGGGAGAAGTTCGGGAGAAGTCCTGGAGGTGAGCATGGGAAGTGGTTACAAGGGAGCTAGAGAGCAGGAGGTCATGGGAGGAACAAAGAAAACGAGTTTGGTTGGTATTTTGAGACCAGATTAGTGAGGTAGCTGGGCACCAAGTTATGGATGGCTAACTAATGGTTATGGTTAGTAACTTGAATTTAATTTGTTGGTTGAGTGGCAGCCAATGGAGGGATTGGCAAAGAGGGGTAGCAGATATAGAGGGTTTTGCAAGGTGGATGAGCCTGGCAGCAGCGCTCATGATGGACTGAAGGGGGGATAGTCTTTTTAAAGGTAAGCCAATAAGAAGGGAGTTGCAGTAATCGAAAAGAGAGATAACCAGGGAGTGGATTAGAAGCTTTGTGGTATCATTGGTTAGGAAGAGACGTATCTTGGAGATATTGCGGAGGTTGAGGCAGCAATCTTTGGACAGTGACTGGATGTGTGGCCGAAAGGATAGTTCAGAGTCCAGGATTATACCTAGGACCTTGGCATGGTTGGACGGGTTGATAATTGTGCCGTTGATGTTGACAGAGAAATCAGGGGAAGAGGAACGTGATGGAGGAAATATCATGAGCTTAGTTTTGGATAGGTTAGGTCTGAGGAAGTGATGTGACATCCAGGCTGATATGTCTGTTAGTAAGCTGGTGATGCGTGAGGAGACTGATGGAGTGAGCTGAGGGGTGAAGAGATAGTTTTGGGTGTCATCAGCGTAGAGATGATATTGAAAGCCATGGGATGCAATCAGCTGACCCAGGGAGGAGGTGTAGATTGAGAAAAGGAGTGGTCCAAGAACCTTGGGAGACCCCAACAGAGAAAGGAAGAGGAGAGGAGGTAGTAGAGTTGTAAGTAGCACTGAAAGTGTGTTGGGATAGATAGGATGAGAACCAGTGAAAAGTATGGTCACGGAGGCCAAAGAAGTGGAGATTTTTTTTTGAGGAGGGGGTGGTCTACTGTGTTAAAGGCAGCAGAGAGGTCCAGGAGGAGTAGTACATAATAGTGTCCATTGATGTTTGCTGTTAGTAGATCATTTGTGAGTTTAAGGTTTCAGTGGAATGTTGAGGGCGAAATCCGGACTGAAGGGGATCAAGAAGATTGTTCTTAGTCAGATGGTCGCTCAGTCAGTTGTAAACCAATCGTTCAAGGAGTTTGGAGGAGAAGGGGAGTAAGGAGATGGGGCGTAGATTGTGAAGGTTGGTGGTAAACCAATCGTTCAAGGAGTTTGGAGGCGAAGGGGAGTAAGGAGATGGGGCGTAGATTGTGAAGGTTGGTGGGGTCCAGTGAGGGCTTTTTAAGGATGGTTGTGACTAGCGCGTGTTTTAGAGAATTAGGGAAGATG
This sequence comes from Pelophylax lessonae, assembly GCF_965119305.1. Lineage (NCBI taxonomy): Eukaryota > Metazoa > Chordata > Amphibia > Anura > Ranidae > Pelophylax > Pelophylax lessonae. The sequence goes on from NC_138774.1 coordinate 30,948,333, forward strand.
CCAGAAGAGAGGGAGAGGTTGAAGATGTGAGATAGAGAGCGTAGTATAGAGTCAGAGGGGGAGCGTAGCATGTGCGAGGGAGCAGAATCCAGGGGGCAGGGGGTTAGATAAAAATCCAGCAACCTCATTATTACTAGCAGGGTGGAACGAGGGAGGTAATGATTGTACCTGTGGACAGGGCCGCTGATAAGCCAGTACAACCGGCCCTGTTGTACTGGGCCCGGTGTACTGAACTCTGCAGGGGGGCCTGGGCAACCTCACAGTCAGTGCAGAATTTTGAAAAAACTGACTTTCTTAATTACACCCCTGCTTAGCCGCTACCTCTAGTTTAGTGGGGATTATTATTACTATTTTCTGGGCCCCTCTATGGTGATCTGTGTTGGTGAGAGTGGAGGGACTTTTTTTTTTTTCATTTTCGGGCGCATGCGCAGTGCATTCCATGCCCGGTCTACATGTCCCAGCTGTAAAGTCCCAGCTGGCGGAGTGATCTTCCTTTACTCCGCTCTCCACTCAGTAATCAGACTCTGAGTGTGAGAGAGATGGAGAGCGAAAGGCAGGCAGCTGACCGCATCCAGGAGGAGAGGGAAAGCTCTCAATGTCCCGCCTTATCTTTTTCCCAGCCGTTGTCCTGGAAATACAGACTCGTTTATGTGTGAGCCAATTCCAGCCAAGCACACAGCAGCTCAGCCTGACAGTCTATTGATATAAGCTTGCAGTACCTCTCCTCACCATTAGTAGCCGCTGTACAGAAGGGGGGCTTTTTTTTTACCAAGCAGGTATAGGCTTCAAGTTCTGAAGAGAAGCATTGCCTATGCACATGGCGGTGGCTAAAACACTCCAGGTCTGCCCTCGGCACATACTGTCAGCATAAGAGCATATGGAAGAAGATGGTGTGAAGGTAACTGTACAGTAATAGAGATGAGATGTTTGGCCACAGAGTTGTCATGAGAGAAGGGGGCCATATTTCAGGCAGTATTTTGTTGAGGGGGGTAGGGGGCATTGGAGGCAGTGCTGTGTCCATTCATTCCTAGAAGATGATCCCTGGTGACTGGACATTCACCCTTTTATTGCTGGTAGATGAATTGGAAATGTGTGATTAACCCTTTGTTTGTAGAAGATCTCTGTTAACCACTTAAGCCCCCAGAGGATTTTCCTGCTCAAAGACCAGGGCCTATTTTGCGATTCGGCACTGCGTGACTGTAACGGACAATTGTGCGGTCGTGCGACGATGTTCCCAAATGAAATTGACGTCCTTTTTTCCCCACAAACAGAGCTTTAATTTGGTGGTATTTGATCACCTGTGCGATTTTTATTTTTTGCGCTATAAACGAAAAAAGAGCGTCAATTTTGAAAAAATAACAATATTTTTCACATTTTTTTATTTGAAATCCCCCCCCCCCCCAAAAAAAAATTTAAAAATCAATATTTTTTAACATTTTAGGCCAATTTGTTTTCTGCTACCTATGTTTGGAAAAAAAAATCACAATAAGCGTATTTTGATTGGTTTGCGCAAAAGTTATTGCGTTTACTAACTAAGGGAAAGATTTTTGTCATTTTTATTGTTTATTTTTTAACTAGTAATGGCGGCGATCTGCGATTTTTTTTTTTTTTTTTTTTTTTTTTGCGGGACTGCGACATTGTGGCGGACAGATCAGACCCTTGACTGACATTTTTGACACTTTTGGGGTTACCAGTGACATTACTGCAGTAATCAGTGCTATACATATGCACTGTTACTGTAAAAATGACACTGGCAGGGAAGGGGTTAACTTTATTAGTGATCAAGGGGTAAAGTGTGTCCCTAGGGGCGTGATTCTAACTGTAAAGGGGTGTGGTTTTGGATGTAACCACAGAGACATACGATCCTACATAGCAGGATTGTATGATCTCTGCAGTTACACCAGGGAGAATGACAGGCGGCTTTGTTTACATCAGCCGCCTGCCTTTCTCCCTCTCCACCGGGAGATCGGGAGTGACCGGAGGACATCGGAGCCACCAGTCACTCACGCTGGGATGCCCGTGAACAAGCGGGGGCGGGAGCGCGCCTCCGGCGGCGCGAGCGCTCGCCCCCTGCAGGCTCCTCGGCGAGCGACGTAGTACTACGTCACTTTGCCCAGGAGGGGCTGCCCGCCGCAGTAAATATACTGTGGGTGGTCGGCAAGTGGTTAAGTAATGATTATTAACCATTTCATTGCTAGCAGATTCCTGTTGGAAATTTACATTTACCCCTTTAATAGCTAGATTAAAGGGTTATTCATGTATTTCCACAAGGGATCTGCTATCAAAAAAAGGGTTAATCGCGCTTCTATCAGGTATCTGACAGCAAAGAAATAGTTAAACATGTCTTTAGCCACCAGGGATCTTATTAGCCTAAGGTCCCTGGTGACTAGAGCCATGATTAACCTTATTATTGCTAGAAGATTCTTCCTGGCCTGGTGGCTGGACATGATTAACTATTTAATTGCTGTCAGATCCCTGATGGAAGCACATGATTAAACTTCTTGTAGGACCACGTCCATAATAAATGAATGCCCCGCCCCTAATTAAAGTGCATGTTCTGCCTACAGCAGCTCTATGGAAACAGTGAAAAAAAGGTGTCCCTAAAAACTTTTTTGGAATATTGGCAACTATGGAATTACTGCACTGCACATTACTATGTCACCCATCTATAACACACACACAGACAGCAGGTTCACTGTCACAGTGTGTCACATAGCATGGCTGTTGGATGCTGACTGGTCAAGTTAACAAGGTCAGCAACCAACAGCCATGCTATGTGACACACTGTGACAGAGAACGTGCTGACTGCTGCCTGTGTCTTATCATAATGCTGATAATCTTAACCTGCCAGTGTTGCTGTCTGTTATCAAGGCTTCTTTCACAAGGGGCGGAATCCGCTTGTTCAATGGGGGATCTGTCGGCTAATCCCCCAATGAGCAAAGTGGGCAGATGACAGGTTCATGTCCACTCAGCTTATGCAGAGCTGACACGGACACAGCCCGGTTTGCTCTAAGGATGGCTGGTGTAAACAAACTGGCTGTCTGTATACACCCAACTGTCATCCAATCTGATCCGCTAGCAGGGGCGGGCTGGGCCGGGGGGCAATTTCCCCCTGGGCCGATCTGATCCCCCCCAGAAAAGACCGCTCAGTTTCTTAATTAAAGTTCACGATCAGTATGCATTTATTGTGACTGGTATGGCCGCCCCGGAGACCCGGTTGCTAGATCACCAGCCGCTTGGCGTCTAGCAACCAGTGACGTCATGGACGGTCTCCAGAGGAGGAAAGCGCGGCAGGGTGGAGAGGACCTATCATGCAAAGAGGATCGTCCTCCGCGCCGATTACTGGCTCCACCTGCCTCTGGCTCCTCCCTCCATCTTCCACTGTCGGGCCGCTGTAGAAGAGAAGAAGAGGTGCGTGCTTACAATGGGAGCTTACTTGCCATTGCCTCTGTGGGAACAGCAGCATTCGTTGCTTTTAACTACATACACTGGCCGGTGATGTATGTAGTTAGAAGCTCCATTCCTGGTTTCTGTCTCTCCCCCAGTCCCCCTTGCCCCGAAGTGTCCTCCTGCACTCTGAGTCTGATCTCCGTCCCCCCCTCTGATCATCAGTGCTGTGCAATAAGAGAATCGGGAGGCGGAGCACACTGCAGGAAGGGAGATAGGTGAGCGGAGTTTGTTCTAGAAGTCTGGAGGTAAGCTGCAAAGTTTCTGTTAGGAGGATTTGTTTTGCAGTGAAGGGTCCTAAGTAAGAAGTAGAAGAGAGAGTGTGTGTGTGTGTGTGTGTGTGTGTATGTGTCTAAGATAGCAGCCCCCCAGAGCTGACATTTCCCAAACTGACACACAGCCCTATCTATACCAACAAACTCCAATTACTATGTCCAGTAAGGGCTCTTTCACACGGGCGATCCGATCAGATCCGCCTGTCAGTTTTTTAGGCGGATCTGATCGGATCCTCACATGCAGCTCTATGGGGCAGCGGATGTCAGTGAAGACACCTCCGCTGACACCCGCTGCCATCCGTATCCGATCCTGTCCGTGAAATCTGGACGGATGGAAACCCTATTCTTCCATCCGTCCAGGGATCGGATCGGATGAGAGCGGACAGACGGTCCGCTCTCATCCGATCCCCCATAGAGAGCAGCGGGAGCTGTGACACCTACCTCTCCGCACTGCAAGCGGAGACGGAGCTGTCATCCGCCGGCTCAGCGGGGATCGGCGGATCGATCCCCGCTGAGCAGCACAGATCCGCCTACGGAGACGGACCGTGTGAAAGAGCCCTTAATGTGAATTTAATTTATGACCATCCTTTTTAACCCTGTGTCAACCAAACTCTGTACAATCAAAAACTCACCACCTAACTAAACACTCTATAGCTCCTTCCACACTGGCGTTTTGTCCAGGGGACCCTGTTTTGCTCAGCGGGGATTGATCCGTTGATCCCTGCCAAGCAAGCGAATGACAGGTCAGTCTCTGCTCACTATACAGAGACGGACCTGTCAGATCCCCGCTATCCTCTATGGGAGATTGGATGATAATGGACTGCCTGTCCATCTTCATCATATCCAATCCTCCAGACGGATGGAAAATAGGATTTCATGGACAGGATCGGATAGCAGCGGGTGTCAGCGGACATGTCACCACTGACATCCACTGCTCCATAGGGGTACATGGAGTGTCCGATTAGGTCCGCCTGAAAAACTGACAGGCAGACCTGATCGGAAAGCCCTTCTGTCATACCCTCCATACTTGTCTCCTGTACATACAGCCCACTGTCATACCCTCCACACTCCTCTCCTGTACATACAGCCCACTGTCATACCCTCCACACTCCTCTCCTGTACATACTGCCCACTGTCATACCCTCCACTCTCCTCTCCTGTACATACTGCTCACTGTCATATCCTCCACACTCCTCTCCTGTACATACAGCCCACTGTCATACCCTCCACACTCCTCTCCTGTACATACCGCCCACTGTCATACCCTCCACACTCCTCTCCTGTACATACAGCCCACTGTCATACCCTCCACACTCCTCTCCTGTACATACTGCCCACTGTTATACCCTCCACACTCCTCTCCTTTACAAACTGCCCACTGCCATACCCTCCACACTCCTCTCCTGTACATACCGCCCACTGTCATACCCTCCACACTCCTCTCCTGTACATACCGCCCACTGTCATACCCTCCACACTCCTCTCCTGTACATACAGCCCACTGTCATACCCTCCACACTACTCTCCTGTACATACAGCCCACTGTCATACCCTCCACACTCCTCTCCTGTACATACTGCCCACTGTTATACCCTCCACACTCCTCTCCTTTACAAACTGCCCACTGCCATACCCTCCACACTCCTCTCCTGTACATACCGCCCACTGTCATACCCTCCACACTCCTCTCCTGTACATACCGCCCACTGTCATACCCTCCACACTCCTCTCCTGTACATACAGCCCACTGTCATACCCTCCACACTCCTCTTCTGTACATTCTACCTACTGTCATCCCTCCACACTCCTCTCCTGTACATACCGCTCACTGTCATATCCTCCACACTCCTCTCCTGTACATACTGCTCACTGTCATATCCTCCACACTCCTCTCCTGTACATACTGCTCACTGTCATACCCTCCACACTCCTCTCCTGTACATACCGCCCACTGTCATACCCTCCATACGCCTCTCCTGTACATACCGCCCACTGTCATACCCTCCACACTCCTCTCCTGTACATACTGCCCACTGTCATACCCTCCACACTCCTCTCCTGTACATACAGCCCACTGTCATACCCTCCACACTCCTCTCCTGTACATACTGCCCACTGTTATACCCTCCACACTCCTCTCCTGTACATACAGCCCACTGTGATACCCTCCACACTCCTCTTCTGTACATTCTACCTACTGTCATCCCTCCACACTCCTCTCCTGTACATACCGCTCACTGTCATATCCTCCACACTCCTCTCCTGTATATACCGCCCACTGTCATACCCTCCACTCTTCTCTCCTGTACATACTGCCCACTGTCATACCCTCCACACTTGTCTCCTGTACATACTACCCACTGTCATACCCTCAACACTCCTCTCCTGTAAATACCGCCCACTGTCATACCCTCCACACTCCTCTCCTGTAAATACCGCCCACTGTCATACGCTCCACACTCCTCTCCTGTACATACCGCCCACTGTCATATCCTCCACACTCCTCTCCTGTACATACCGCTCACTGTCATATCCTCCACACTCCTCTCCTGTACATACCGCCCACTGTCATATCCTCCACACCCCTCTTCTTTACATACCGCCCACTGTCATACCCACCACACTCCTCTCCTGTACATACTGCCCACTGTCATACCCTCCACACTCTACTCCTGTACATACTGCCCACTGTCATACCCTCCACACTCCTCTCCTGTACATACTGCCCACTGTCATACCCTCCACACTCCTCTTCTGTACATACTGCCCACTGTCATACCCTCCACACTCCTCTCCTGTACATGCTGCCCACTGTCATACCCTCCACACTCCTCTCCTGTACATGCTGCTCACTGTCATATCCTCCACACTCCTCTCCTGTACATACTGCCCACTGTCATACCCTCCACACTCCTCTTCTGTACATACTGCCCACTGTCATACCCTCCACACTCCTCTCCTGTACATACTGCCCACCTTCATACCCTCCACACTTCTCTCCTGTACATACTGCCCACTGTCATATCCTCCACACTCCTCTCCTGTACATACCGCCCACTGTCATACCCTCCACACTCCTCTCCGTTACATACTGCCCACTGTCATATCCTCCACACTCCTCTCCTGTACATACCGCCCACTGTCATACCCTCCACAATCCTCTCCTGTACATGCTACCTACTGTCATACCCTCCACACTTGTCTCCTGTACATACTGCCCATTGTCATACCCTCCACGCTTCTCTCCTGCACACAATACCCACCAGCATACCCTCCTTAGCATGTGTCCTTAGTCCCTTTCTTTGCATCAAATGTGAGACTTCAGGGATCTGTTTAGACCCCTGTTATCTCACCAAAGCTCCCTGCCCCCACCAGCATTGTGAAAAATAAAGTATAAAATCATTAAATTAAAATGAAAAAATAAAAATGGAAAAAAATTATTGTAAAAAAATATATAAAAATCACACCAAAATGTGGCATAATTTATCCACACCCACTGTGTGCCGCAATGCACTATGCACACCACAGGTCACCATCTCCCTGCTAAGTGTCCCAGGGCAGTACTTTTCCCAGGGGCCCATGATGCTGGTAAGGTGGCACTGACCTTATTTCTTTATTGGGTCACTGTAGTGTATTAACACAGACAGGCTGTACAGGTTGCTTCTTTATTCACTGCACATCAGCATGCAACTAACTTCAGCCACACCCAGCTCCCAGACATATACATAATTGTAACATTTTGCAGACAGCAACTTAACCCGTTGCTTACCATACTACATTCCCTCCTCTCTTTGAATAAAACATAACATGCACAACGTATTAATAAGATTAACAAAATGCATGGATGAACAGCTAAAAATTTAAACTATAAACTCCTGACTATACACATAGTCCTTAAGGTAGGCCGGTGGATTTGTTGCTCGTTTTTCTCTTGGCCATTCCGATGTGGATGGTTGTGGATTGAAGTCTGGATCACTGGCAGTATCATCACTACTCTTTGCCTGTTCGCCATCTTCCGATACTTGACCTTCTGACTCAATAAATTTCTTCACAAATGAGGAATTACGCACTTTTGTGTGTCCATCTAAATCCTCTAAAACCACTTGAGTACCTCTTTTCTCCTTTACAACATAAGGCTCAGGTTCAAAGGACGGAGCCAGTTTGTTAAACCGATCATTTTGAAGCAACACCTTATCACCCTGTTGAAGGCCACTAGGTTGACAATGGCGGCGGTGGTTTGCATACTGTTCTGCCCGGATCTTCCTTTCCTCATCAATATGCCGAAAAGGTTTCTGACTTGTAGGAGGACCCCCAATGTCTGGCAATTTTGTCCTGAATTTGCGACCACAAAGAAGTTCCGCAGGACTAACGCCAGTGACAGTATGCGGAGTTGTGCGATAAGCCAAAAGAAAACGCCACAGTTCCTTTTTCCAGTCTCTTCTCTCTAAATGAGCAATCCGCAAAGCTTTCAGCAAGGTTCGATTCTGGCTTTCCACTTCCCCGTTAGCCTGTGGCCAGTATGGAGTTGTACGATGATGTTCAATAGCATTTGATTTCAGATAATCCTGAAATTCCTGAGAAGTAAATTGGGCACCATTATCACTCACAATCCGTTTAGGCAACCCATGAGATGCAAAAATGCTCTCCAACCCCTCAATTACAGTTGATGATGTAGCTTTAGTGAGAACTACCACCTCTTGCCACCTTGAATAATAGTCCACAACATCTAAAAGATGGTGTCCAGATGGAATGTCGCACAGATCAATGGCTAAATCTTCCCATGGTCCCTCAGGTAGAACAGTGTGAGTTACTGGTTCTGGTTTAGGTTTGCTGCCCACCAACTGACATGCTCGACATGAAGAAACCAAACGTTCCACATCCTTGTCAATTCCTGGCCACCAGACTTTCTCACGTAATCATTGTTTGGTGCGTACAATGCCTTGATGGCCCTCATGGGCTAAGTGTAATGTACGTTTCCGTAAGTCTTTAGGCATCACAATACGATGGCCACGTAGAACTAGTTGTCCTGCAATACTCAGCTCTTGTTTGATTCTGTGATAGCTTGGGTCACAATCCACCCAAACCCCTTGTCTTACACATTTTCTCAACCGAGCAATTTCCGGATCCACAGATGACAATTCTTCAACCTCCCGCGGTGTCAATGCCTGAGGCATGGCGTTAGTAGCCACAAAACGAATGTACTCTTCTGCCAGGTTATGAACAGGTGCAGAAGACTGAGGCAATCTGGAAAGTGCATCTGCCGCATTAGTCGGTCCAGGTCTGTACCGCACTGTAAAGCGATATGGTAACAATCTGAGAACCCATCTCTCAATTCTGGCGGATGGTTTTGAGCGTGGCGAATATATCACTTCCAGAGGCTTGTGGTCTGTGATGATTTCAAAATCAAGGCCGTAGAGATAGGTGTGAAACCTTTCACATCCCCAAACAACAGCCAAAGCTTCTTTCTCGGTCTGAGAATAACGTCTCTCTACATCAGTGAGGGATCTGCTTGCATACTGAATAGGCCTGTAATCGCCTGTGCATTGTCTCTGAACCAAGATGGCGCCTAACCCCACAGGGCTAGCATCGACAATAACTTGGGTGTGTGCAGTAGGATTGAAATAAGCCAAAGTTGTGGCGCAAGTCAGCCGTCTCTTAAGTTCATCAAATGCACCTTGTTCCAAAAAGCCCCACTTCCACGGGACTGCTTTGCGAGTCAACACTCTCAAAGGTTCACTGACAGTCGCCATATCTGGAATAAACTTGGCACAGTAATTCACTAGCCCAAGAAAACTGCGTACTTCTGCAGGGTTTTCAGGATTTCTGGCATCAGACACAGCTTTAATTTTACAGTCCTCCGGACCAATGCCCCTGTCAGACAGCACATGGCCCATAAAAGTCATTTTATTCATTTGAAATGTGCACTTCTTCTCATTTAATGTTAACCCTTTCTCCTTCAAGCGATTTAGCACTGCACGGAGACGTTCATCGTGCTCCTGTGTGTTTGTTCCCCACACAATTATATCATCAGAAATGTTATGCGTGCCTTTACAACCATGTAGCACTTGCTGAATCACATGTTGATAGGCCTCCGGTGCGGACGATACGCCAAACATCAACCTCTTGTATCTAAAAAGACCTTTATGGCTTGCAAATGTAGTGATGACTCTAGATGCTGGGGTCAATTCAATCTGATGATAACCCCATTTCAAATCCAGTTTACTGAAGACACTTGCCCCATTCATTGCATGTAGAACATCTTCAATAGTGGGAATTGGATGTCTCTCTCTCTGCACAGCTTGGTTAGCACATCTCATGTCCACACAAATCCGAATATCTGTGCCCTTTGGTACAACAACTAATGGCGATACCCACGGAGTGGGCCCTTCCACAGGTTCAATAATGTCAAGGTCTAGCAGCTCTGCCAGTTTGTGCTCAACAGGTGATCTCAGGCTATAAGGAAGTCTGCGTACTGGCTGTGCAATAGGCTTTACATGTGGATCAATGTGAAGCTCCAACTGAAAATCCTTTAATTTTCCAAACCCAGAGAAGCAATCTTTAAATTCCTCTTTCAATGCAGAAATAGCAGGAGACACCATATTCACTCTTGCGCTGCCTACATCACGGCCAATCTGTAACACCCCTAGTGCCATTGCGGTTTGACGACCAAGCAGAGGCAACCCTGTGCCATCTACAACATAGAATTCGGTCTGCAATGGAGGACCAGTCTCATGTGTTTGAACAGAGGTATAAAATTTGCCTTTAAGTTGCAGTGGTGTACTGGAGCCATAAGTATAAATCTGTTTAGTGGTGTTACACAATTTAAGGTGATTTTCTCTGCCATTAAGACTGTGCCAAGAAGCTAAGTCCATAACATTGCATGTAGCTCCAGAGTCAATCAACACTGACACATCTGTATTTCCAATCTTAATGGTTAATGTCCCGGCTTGCAGAGAACACAAGGAGAATATAAATTCACAGTCAAGAGCACTCTCTTTATCCTCAGCTATAACATTTACTTGTGCAGATTGTCCTTTGGTTTTGTTATCTCTGGTTGTACTTCTACACACAGCTGCAAAATGACCTGTCTTTCCACAAGCAAAGCACATTTTATTCTGTACCACAGTGCAGTCCTGACTTGTGTGTCCCGCCCTGCCACATTTATTGCAGGTGATATGTAAAGTCCTCTTTGGAAAACTCTCTTTCCTACTCCAGATATTCCTATTATTATAGGTAGGTTTGGAGACTGTATTGACAGATGCAGTGTTCTTGGTTTCAATATGCAGAGCCTGGAGCTCAGACAGTTCAATGGCTCTTGCAATCTCCTGCAGACTAGTAAGTGTGAGACTAGGTTCTCTCAATAATCTCCTCCTGAGGTGCACAGATGTGCATTTCTCTATGACCTGATCTCTGATTATCTCCTCAGTTACAGTCCCAAAATCACAAGACTTTGCCAGATATTTCAGCCTAGTCACATAACTGTCTGTGGTTTCTCCCAGTTCTTGCACAGCCTGTCTAAACTTATATCTTTCATAGGGAATATTTTTCTTTGGCTCAAAGTACTCACTCAGTTTATTCATGGCTGTCTCATAGTCTGAATCTTCCCCTGTTGCTCCCAGGGTTTCAAAAATGTCCTGAACTTGAGGTCCAGCTAGATGCAGCAACATGGCTCTCTTCTGAGCAGGTGCAGTCACTCCTGTGGCTATAACATAGAGCTGAAATCCCTTCTTCCACTTGTCCCAGCGCTGTGAGAGACTAGTGTGGTCTCCAGACACATCAAACGGTCCGATAGCCGGTAAATCCAGAAAGCTAGCCATCCTAGTCGCCAAAATGTAGTGTATTAACACAGACAGGCTGTACAGGTTGCTTCTTTATTCACTGCACATCAGCATGCAACTAACTTCAGCCACACCCAGCTCCCAGACATATACATAATTGTAACATTTTGCAGACAGCAACTTAACCCGTTGCTTACCATACTACAGTCACCAGCTTTAAGTCTTCTGCCTGTCTGCACGTTCATGAGCTTCATGCCCTTCCACGTAGGCCTAATGCATTAATGTTGCATCATATTAGCAGCCATCTTTAAACCTGGGGGCCCCATGAGTTGTCAGTCCTGCCTGAAGACAAATTCCTTGTTTGGTGAACATGCTGGCCATACATTCCAAAGCTAGAGAATTAATGACCGGCAGCTCTGTGTACAGATCTCAGAGCACTTCCAAGGAAATGTACATCTATGGAGGTTCATTGCACAGATGAGAACACCGATCTGTCTGAGTTCTGATCCGTACATTGGGGTCACAGATGTACAGTACATTCTGGGAAGTGTTTGGAGTTCCATGCAGGCTGCCACCTGTCATTGATTTCAGCTGGTGGGCTGCATAGAACATCTGTGCACCCCACGAAGGTGTATGGATTGGATGTATGGATCAGTGTGGAGGGTATGGTGGAGAGTATGGTGCACGGATGTATGGATCGGTGTGGAGAGTATGGTGCATGGATGTATGGATCGGTGTGGATGGTATGGTGGAGAATATGGTGCACGGATGTAAGGATCTGTGTGGAGAGTATGGTGCATGGATGTATGGATCAGTGTGGAGGGTTTGAGGGAGAGTATGGATCAGTGTGGAGGGTATGAGGGAGAGTATGGATCAGTGTGGAGGGTATGAGGGAGAGTATGGTGCACAGATGTATGGATCAGTGTGGAGGGTATGAGGGAGAGTATAGTGCACGGATGTATGGATTGGTGTCGAGGATATGGCAAAGTGATATACTGGTATGTCACTAGCCTGGGAAACAATAGGGGGCCCCCGCTCGTTCCCTAAGCAGCCTGCGCGTGTGACCGGCGGACCCGATGTCCGCCGGTCACTCGCAATCGTCGGGGGAGAGGGAGAAAGGCAGGCGGCTGATGTAAACAAAGCTGCCTGTCATTCTCCCCTGTGTAAAAGCACAGATCATACGGTCCTGCTATGTAGGACCGTTGATCTCTGCTGTTACACACACAGCCACATCCAATCACAGTTAGAAGCACGCCCCTAGGGACACACTTAACCCCTCCCTCTCCAATAAAGTTAACCCCTTCCCTCCCAGTGTCATTTTTACAGTAACAGTGCATATGTATAGCACTGATTACTGTAGTAATGTCACTGGTACCCCCAAAAGTGTCAAAAATGTCAGTCAAGGGTCCGATCTGTCCGCCGCAATGTCGCAGTCCCGCAAAAAAAATTGCAGATCGCCGCCATTACTCGTTAAAAACAAAAACAATAAAAATGACAAAAATCTTTCCCTTAGTTAGTAAACGCAATAATTTTTGCGCAAACCAATCAAAATACGCTTTTTGCAATTTTTTTTACCAAGCATATGTAGCAGAAAACAAATTGGCCTAAAATGTTAAAAAATTTAGATTTTTACATTTTCTTTTGGGGAATTTCATATAAAAAAATTTTAATAATATTGTTATTTTTGCAAAATTGTCGCTCTTTTTTTGTTTATAGTGCATGATCAAAAAATCGCACAGGTGATCAAATAACACCAAAAGAAATCTCTGTTTGTGGGAAAAAAAGGACATCAATTTCATTTGGGTACAGCGCCGCATGACCGCGCCATTGTCCGTTAAAGTCACGCAGTGCCAAATCGCAAAATAGGCCCTGGTCAGGAAGGGGGTAAAATCTTCCGGGGCTTAAGTGGTTAACTGCTTGACGCACGTCCTCAGTGCATTTTCTGCGGAAGGGTGGTACAGGCAGGCTGGATAACATACATGTACGTCATCCAGCCTGTTCCAGGTTAGGGACGCGCATGCGTGTGCCTGCTGCTAATCCACTCAGGATTACACACAGCGAAATTTTGTCAGCAGGTCCTGGCCAAAGATTTAGGGCGGAGACATGCTGATCAGCTGTAGCCAATCACAGTACAATGTCCTGTGTTTACAAATACAGGGCTTCATATACAGATCAGTAATCTGGCTATTTCTTGCAGGGAGAAAAAAACAGCCAGATCTGTTAGTAAAAGCAGCACATAGTAAAAGTTACACACATGACACTTGTTAGGCACACAGTTAACCCCTTTATTGCCCCTTGATGTTAACCCAGCCAGTGGCATTATTATAGTGTACACTATACAGTAATTTAGCTGATCGCTGTTTGGGTGTCACTATTGATGTAAGTGTCAGTTAAACCAGCCATAGATTATTGCAATCTTGCCCAGGTTAGCAGGGACTGGCTAAGGCAGGCTGATTGTGTCCAAGTAATAGGTCGACAGGGGCAGACTGGCAACTTTCGGACCAGGGGGCAAGTAAAAACCAGAGGCCCATGATGCAGCGACTCGGCCCCACTCTCCCTATTCCTGTCCTCCTCCTGACCCCCATTCCAAGCTGAAGCCCTGCTCCAGATACTCTATACTTACCGGCTGAATCTGGGTTCCTGACCTGGCCAGCATAGGGTGGTTAGGGGGAGCTGAGACAGCTTGGTCGGGGCTGGCTGGGGAGAAGAGTCTCCAGTGTGGCATGGAACTGGCCTCTGCTTAGACACAGTTTACACCATCCATGCTGGGGGGGGGGGGGGGAGGCCCGTGATCTGTCCTTGTCTTCACCCCGCAATCAGTAGGTCAGTGGCAGGGACTTTTTACTTCTCTTCACCAATCTGTGGCAGAAGTGGTGCAGGGTTTATACGGGGCATCAGAGCGGCCCGGGGGGCAATTGCCCCCTGCCCCCTGGCCCAGTCCTCCCCTGTAGGTCGACATGGGTACAACCTGCCTGTCTGATTTTTAAATACGATTATTGTTTCAAGGCGGGGTCTAGGGAGGGGCCAGGGGTGGGGTTAAGGGTGGGGCTGAAGGGGGCCCCATCAGGTAGGCTGTACGGGGCCCCATGATTTCTATCAGCAGCCCTGCCTGTGGATATGGGTTGTTAAGTGGGGGAGGTTTCTGCACATTGGAGATCTCCTGTCGATTTGTATGGATCTTATTTTTGAAGTGATTGGCGATCTCCTGGGCAGTGAGTGAGTTAGAGGGTGGAGTTGGCAGAGGACAGAGTAGAGAGTTAAAGGTCGAGAAGAGATGATGGGGACTAGAAGAGAATGTTTGGAGGTTGGAGGGGGAGAAGGTGGAAGACAGGGAGAGTGCAAAACTAATAAGGTGCTGATCAGAGAGTGGGAGAGGTTTGTTGGAGAGGTTGCATGGAGTGCATAGATAGGAGAAGACAAGGTCAAGAGTGTTGCCAGTGGAGTGTATAGGAGCCTGTATTCATTGTTTCAGGTCAAGAGATGAGGTTAAACAGGCAATGGGGGAGCATACCCATGTATTTCTAAAGCTGCTGCAGCTATGAACCAAAAATTTTTTGCCTGTTTATTATGTATTCGGTCTGACCAGACTACCGAGGTTGAGCAACCCTCCCCACCCCCCACACACACCTGTACTCAATCAGTGTCCACCATCAAGTGGATATAGGAGGAGTCCCCTGTAGTGCATTTGCACATCTTTACCAGCAAGGAGTATTATCTCCAATGGTTAGAAAGGCTGGATTCATCTCTTTTTCATGGATAGTGTAGGACCCACTGATAATGGGGTACTTTGACGCAGTAGTGGGCTTGAGCACGATATGGCCATATGGTGGGACCAAATCCCCATTTTTATTTATGGATTGTCTTCAGATTTGGTAGTAATTTCTTTTGCATTTGCGCGCTATTCTTTTTTAATATACCGTATATACTCGAGTATAAGCCGACCCGAATATAAGCCGAGACCCCTACTTTTGCCACAAAAAAGTGGGAAAACTTATTGACTCGAGTATAAGCCTAGGGTGGGAAATGCTGCAGCTACTGGACCCAACTGGACCACCACGAGACACAAAATAGGGGCTGCGGGCATGGTACAGGAGATGGCGCAGGTCATAGTACAGGCATTGCACAGGTCATGGTAAGGGCATGGCACAGGTCAGGGCACAGGTGATGGTACAGGCATGGCACAGGTGAAGGTATAGGCATGGCACAGGTCATGGTACATGCATGTTACAGGTCATGGTACAGGCATGGCACAGGTCACAGTACAGGCATGGCACAGGTCACGGTACAGGCATGGCACAGGTCACGGTACAGGCATGGCACAGGTGATGGTATAGGCATAGTACAGGTGATGGTATAGGCATGGCACAGTAAGTACAGGCATGGCACAGTATGTATAGGCATGGCACAGTATGTATAGGCATGGCACAGTAATTACAGGCATGGCACAGTAATTACAGGCATGGCACAGTAATTACAGGCATGGCACAGTATGTACAGGCATGGCACAGTATGTATAGGCATGGCACAGTAGGTATAGGCATGGCACAGTATGTATAGGCATGGCACAGTATGTATAGGCATGGCACAGTATGTATAAGCATGGCACAGTAGGTATAGGCATGGCACAGTAGGTATAGGCATGGCACAGTAATTACAGGCATGGCACAGGAGATGCAGTGCTGCGGGCATGGTACAGGAGAATGTCCTGTACCATGCCCGCAGCACTGCATGAGGAAATACAGGGGCTGCGGAGGCATCTCACTTACCTGTCGGTGAGGCGCCGTCTTCGATTTAAAAATCGCGCCACCCGGCGCCGCCATACGTCACCGCAAATGCGCCACCGATGCTCGGGAAAAGCCGAACACATTCGGCTATTTCCGGGCATTCGGCACATGCGCAGTGACACGTCGGCGCCGAGCGGCGCCATTTTTAAAAAGACACTCCAGTCAGTGACTCGAGTATAAGCCGAGGGGTGCATTTTCAGCATGAAAAAACATGCTGAAAAACTCGGCTTATACTCGAGTATATACGGTACATGTCTTTTGGTTCATAGCTGCAGCAGCTTTAGAAATACATGGGTATGCTCCCCCAAATTTTTTGCCTGTTTATTATGTATTCAGTCTGACCAGACTACCGAGGTTAAGCAACCCTCCCCACCCCCCACATACACCTGTACTCAATCAGTGTCCACCATCAAGTGGATATAGAAGGAGTCCCCTGTAGTGCATTTGCACATCTTTCCCAGCAAGGAGTATTATCTCCAAGGGTTAGAAAGGCTGGATTCATCTCTTTTTCATGGATAGTGTAGGACCCACTGATAATGGGGTACTTTGATGCAGTAGTGGGCTTGAGCACGATATGGCCATATGGTGGGACCAAATCCCCATTTTTATTTATGGATTGTCTTCAGATTTGGTAGTAATTTCTTTTGCATTTGCGCGCTATTCTTTTTTAATATAAGAGATGAGGTTAGGCTGAGACGTTTAGAAGCAGTAGTAGTATTAGCATTAACAGGGATGTTGAAGTCATCAAGAATGATTGTGGGGATTTCAGAATAGAGAAAATAGGGTAGCCAGGCAGAAAAGTCATCAAGGAAGGTTGATACTGGTCTAGGGGGCCGGTAGAGGACAGCGATTCTTAAAGAAACAGGAGAAAATAAACAAATGCAATGCGCCTCAAAAGAGGAGAATATCAGAGAGGGAGGTGGGTGAAGTACCTGATAGGTGCTGTGTGGGGCTAGAAGAATTCCCACTCCACCTCCCTTCCATTCACCTAGTCTAGGGGAGTGAGTCCAGAGAAGGCCACCATGGGAGAGGGAAGCAGGAAAAGTAGTATCGGAATTATGAAGCCAGGTTTCAGTGATGGCGAGTAGGTTAAAGGAATTTGTGATGAAGAGATCGTGGAGGGAGGTGAGTTTGTTACAGACGGAGCGGGCGTTCCAGAGGGCACAAGAGAAGGGGAGGCTGGTATTGGGAAGAAGAGGAATGGAGACTAGGTTCTGTGGGTTGCTGCAACTGGCAGAGGGTGTAAGGTGGTGGGAGCGCAGTGAAAAGCCAAATGGAGGCCCTGGGTTTGGGGATATGTCACCAGAGGCAAGAAGAAGGGTGAGGGAGATAATGTGGGAGTGCGATTTATATGAAGGGACATGCCCCAGAGTCCTGGAAATTTTCTCAGTATGTGGATGTGAAATTAGGAAGAGTTGGTAGGAGCAGTAATAGGGAGAGGACAGAAGACGGGGTTATATATATAAGCTGTGGGGTGGAGAAGAGGGGTGAAGGTGAGTGAGTTTGAGAAGAGAGGACACAACTGTCAGCAGGAGTGGTAGGGAGTGCATGTTACAGAGTGTGCAAAGAGCTGAATAGAGAGACAAGGTCACCTGCAGCAGAGTGTTAATTCATAACTGAAGCATAGTAAACTGTGTTTTCTATGCTTTCAGTTTGTAATTTAACAGGAAACCGCTCAGCTCAGAGCACTTCCCATTAATTTACTGTCCAGTGCAGCTGAGGCTGCAGAGAAAGGCATGCGTGTTTGAATTTTGGGGTGCACACCCTTATGCTATATGCTGCACACACCCATGCAGTGCACCCTCCTTTCCTTTGTGCTGCTGCCTGGAAGAAGCTGGGGGCAGAGCTGGGAGGCAGAAAGTGCAAGGTCTGGAGGCAGGCCAGAGGAGGGCTAGAGTCAGCTGCAAGAGTCTGCTGAATGCTGAGTCCAGGAGGGTGCTGCGGCTGCACAGGGAGGTGTGGGATCTGTAGGAGGAGTTCTGTCCTCCTCTCTGCTGCCAACTGCTGAGAGGGGGGAGCAGAGCAATACTCTCCACGGCTGTACAGAGAAGTACAGGATCTGGTGGAGTTCTGTCCTCCTCTCTGCTGCCGACTGCTGAGATGTGGGGGTGGCAGAAACAAGCCTCTCTGCGGCTGTACAGAGAAGCACATGATATGGTGGAAGAGTTCTGTCCTCCTCTCTGCTGCCAACTGCTGAGATGGGGGGGGGGGTGGCAGAGACAAGCCTCTCTGCGGCTGTACTGAGAAGCACAGGATCTGGTGGAAGAGTTCTGTCCTCCTCTCTGCTGCCAACTGCTGAGATGGGGGGTGGCAGAGACAAGCCTCTCTGCGGCTGTACAGAGAAGCACAGGATCTGGTGGAAGAGTTCTTTCCTCCTCTCTTCTGCCAACTGCTGAGATGTGGGGGTGGCAGAGACAAGCCTCTCTGCGGCTGTACAGAGAAGCACAGGATGTGGTTGTTCTGTCCTCCTCTTTGCTGCTGACTGCTGAGACAAGATGGGGGGGGGGGGCGGAGATGAGGGGGGTGCCACAGCTGTAGGAGAGGTGTGAGGGTCACATGAAATGGCCTGGAGTTGCGTTTCCAACTGGAAGGAGAAGGGGGTGCACACTGCTCAGAGGCTGCCTGTAGTGGATAATTCCAATGAAGGACTGCAGTATTCATTACAGCTGGGTGCTCGCTAGGGTCCGTAGCCCACGAAGTCCATAGGTCAAAGCAAAGAAAAAGCAGCACCTCCAGCGATAAAAGAAACTATATTTTATTGAAAAATCACAGGTCCAAAAATCGACATAGCACAGGAACACACAGTTCAGCAGATGATTAAGCACTTTGTGTGAAACGCGTCTGCTGAACTGTGTGTTCCTGTGCTATGTCGATTTTTGGACCTGTGATTTTTCAATAAAATATAGTTTCTTTTATTGCTGGAGGTGCCGCTTTTTCTTTGCTTTGACCTCTGGAGTTGCGCTTGACATGTCTTGAAATACCAAATAGAATAAAAAAATGACCACAAGCCAATGAAGTCACAATTTTTCCAAGCTGCTACATCTTTTTCTTTGTACCTCAAGAATGACAATGACACTGTCCATGCACCACGTTTATGGATTTTTTGGATACCATTGAAATATTTTAACAATTGGAAAAGCAAATGTTTCGGCAGAAACATGTGGCTACTTAGCTTGTGAGTTTGGGAATTGAAGTTCCCACAGTATACCTCTTAGAATCATACTGTGGGCATTAAATCCCAAGCATGTTTTTCAGGTAGTTATTGCTAAGTTAAGTTTACTGCTTTTTTTTGTGCCAACATGTTAAAGAATTGCACTCTATAATATAGCTGGTCAAGCTGACACATTTTTATATGGTTTTGTTTAACAGGAGTAGAAACGATTGTTTTCACCCAAAAATGCTGTGGCTGGTTTTCCCGCTAATCTTCTTGTTTGACACAAGCGGTGCTCAAGAAGTTATTTTTGGTAAGAACAAGTACACAGAGTACCAGGTTGGAAACTTAAGCCTAATCCTAACGGTTCCCCATGGAGGATCTTTGGCACCCTCCTCAATACCTTCTCGAGATGCTGGATGCTGGGAAAAAGCTACAAAAACATGTTACTATGTGCATTCCTGTCCAACAGGAACAACAAAAGACACAACTAATTGTAAGGTTACAACGGTGAAGGATCTCTATACCCAAGAAATGGCATCAGCGGTGGCAAAAGAGATATGTCGTCTGACATCAGGATACTGTCCTCATGTTGTTATTAACAACTTATCAAGGTCTAAATTGGATCCTAACAGAGACAAGGACGAGGCTGCTTTTGGTGTTCCGGAAGCAGAGCAAGCCTGGGAAGAATTTATGGGTTTTATTCGTACTGCCAAGTCTCACATGTCAACTGGTCTGCTCATCGACATTCATGGTCACTCTCATGCTGAAGGGTGGGTAGAGCTTGGTTATCTCATTTCCAAAGCTAACTTAGATTCTGGAAATTTTAAAGCTGCTGACACCTCCATATATGCATTGTCCAGAAGACGCCCGGACACCACTTTCAATAATTTGCTTCGTGGTAAGGACAGTTTGGGGAAATTCATTGAAGAGCAAAATACAAGTTATGTTAGTGTCCCCTCGCCATCAAATCCAGGGCCCAATGGTGGTAATTATTTTTCTGGAGGTCACATTGTCGCCACCCATGGGTCTAAAATATCTGGTGAAGTTGATGCCATTCAAATTGAGCTTCCGAGGTGGATTCGGGAAAGTGCAGAGCGTCCCAACTTTGCTGCTGTTTTGGCTAAAGCTATACTGAATTATTACGATATACAGCTTGCAAAATCACAGAATGTTTAATTTTTCTTCAGCTATTAAACAGCAATAAGTGATGTTTTGTGGAACTTTTTTATATTTGTAATTATGATTTTTATATGGAAACAAATTTTTACACAATATTTTTTTTTTTGCAAAAACAAACAATTTTAAGGGAGAAGGGTACAAAAACCTCCAATATGGATTTTTTTGTCTCCACAAATATGCCAGCAACATATTATTAATTTCAAGACACCTAAAAAAGAACACATAGATGCTTTACATGGGTGGTAATACTGACCATGTGCTCATATTAGGTCAATGATGTCACGTGCATCCCCGCCCCTTTGTGTTCATTAGCTGTGGTTGGATAATTTCCCTCCCACAGTTCATTGGCCTAGCACTGAGAGCTACCTCCTGGGTTTAGACAAACTTTGGTTTGGAACAAACCCAAGCTCATCCCTACCTGAGAGTACTGTGTCGAACTTGTGGTGCGGAAACTTACAGTTCCAGCTCTAGTATAGTGATGATATTGGGTTGCCCACGCTCCACCTCATCCATTTCATTCAGTGATTGTGGTATTCATTCGTCCCTCCTCTCCACTCATCCATTCATAGAACACCTTATAATACATGTGACTGGAAGTACCTTTGTGACTGGAAGTACCTTTGGGACCGGGAGTACCCTTGTGACTGGGAGAACTTTAGTACCTTGTGACTGGGAGTACCTTTGTGACTGGGAGTACTTTAGTACCTTGTGACTGGGAATACCTTAGTACCTGTGAGTAAGCTGGTGTTGGCGGGGACCAGCGTAGAGGAGGGTGGAGACATAGAGGCACAGGAGCAGGATGTAGGTAGTTGGGTGACAGTTAGAAGGAGGGGTAGAGGGAAGAGCGCTTGGGAGGTCAGTCGGTTGCATGATGTTGGGGATATAATCTCAGGGGTGGTAGTGCTGGAGCAGGCGCCCTCTGTTAGCTGCCTGGGGAGTGACAGCTCCGGTAAAGAGGGGGACAGAGATACAGGAAAGGTTAGACAGGTAGTGGTAGTAGGGAACTCAATTATTAGGAGGACAGATAGGGCAATCTGTCAAAAAGACTGGGGTCACCGAACAGTATGTTGTTTACCGGGAGCTCGGGTTCAGCACATAGCGGATCGGGTGGACAGATTATTGGGCGAGGCTGGGGAGGACCCAAGGTCATGATGCACATAGGCACCAATGACAAAGTAAGAGGAAGGTGGAGAGTCCTAAAAAAACGATTTCAGGGAATTAGGGAATAGATTGAGGAAAAGGACCTCCAAGGTGGGTTTCTCTGAAATACTACCTGTGCCTCGAGCCACACCAGAGAGGCAGAAAGAGCTAAGGGAATTGAACAAGTGGCTGAGGAACTGGTGCAGGAAGGAGGGTTTTGGGTTCCTGGAGAATTTGGCTGACTTCTCAGTCTGTTACTTGCTCTTTAGTGAGTACGGGCTGCACCTTAATTGGGATGGTACAGCTCTACTAGGAAGAAAGATGGCCACAAAGTTGGAGAGGCTTTTAAAGTAGGTGTTGGGGGGGGGGGGGGTTCAAAGGTAGAACCATTCAGCAGTGAGCAAAAGAGAGAGGGTATTATGGGAGTCAGGAGCGGCAATAAAACAGTATAGTCAACTACCAGGGTGATTGAGTGGTCTAATCACAAACAAAGCATGAGAAAACTTAATGAGAAATCAATATCCACTCATACAACACTGAGAGAAGTATACACAAATGCCAGGAGCCTAGTAAACAAAATGGAAGAACTGGAACCGTTAATACATGAGGAGGACCTGGACTTTGTGGGGGTGGCAGAAACTTGGTTCGACACCTCACACTGGATGGCAAATATTCAAGGGTTTTCCTTGTATAGGAGGGACAAGTAGGGTAAAAGAGGGGGAGGGGTATGTCTCTATATCAAAAATGATGTAAGGGTGGTGCAGAGAAGTGACATTGTGGAAGGGACGAGTGAGGAGGTTGAAGGTGGGTAGAACTCCACAGGGAAGAAGTAAGGGGGAAAGTAATAGTAGGGGTATGATATAGGCCCCCCAACCTGAGAGAGGAGGTGGAGTTGGACTTTCTATCACAGATAGGAATGGTGGTGAAGCAGGGAAATGTCATCATAATGGGGGACTTCAATTATCCCGATCATGACTGGGATGTGGGGACAGCTCACTCATTAAAAGCCCGTCAATTCATTAATTTCTTACAGGACAACTTCATGTCTCAATTGGTGGACTCTCCTACTAGAAGGAATGCATTGCTAGATCTACTAATAACCAATGATCCAAGTCTAATCTCAGATGTGCCAATACGGGGCAACTTGGGATCTAGCGATCACAGGATGATCACATTTACCATAAATCATAGGAAAACAAGGCACGAGGGGAGCACAGGTACCCTAAACTTCAGAAGAGCAAACTTTTCTGAGCTGTGCTCAATACTAGAGGGCATCAATTGGGACCTAACCCTAGAAACATTGAACACAGAGGAGAAATGGGAATGCTTTAGAAACATATCAAACAAAGGCATCACACAGTGTATTTCAATGGGAAATTAATACAAAAGAGCCAAGGTCAGACTGGGGTGGCTTAACCGTAAAGTAAAAATACTTATTAGAGAAATGTGAAAACGGAATTAGGGTGGCTAAAAAAGACTATGAGAGACACAGCAGAGGAGAGTAAGACAAACCCTAAGAAATTCTTTAGATACATTAATAATAAAAAAGCGAGGTCAGAGCACGTTGCACACATAAATAGCAATAAGGGTGAATGGTTACAGATGACACACAGAAGGCAACTGTACTAAATGCATTCTTCTCCTCAGTTTTTACACAAGAAAAAGAGGGGTATACTGACTACAACAGTATTGTTAGCAGCACATCACAGGACGTACCGCTGTGGCTAAATCACCAGGACCAGATGGCGTACACCCGAGAGTGTGGAAGGAAATCAGTTGGGTTATATCTAGACCGTTGTTCCTAATCTTTGAGGACAGTATACTGACAGGAACTGTGCCAGCTGATTGGAGGAAAGCCAATGTGATACTAATATTCAAAAAAGGGCAGAGACATATTCCGGGAAACTATAGGCCAGTCAGCCTGACATCAATAGTATGTAAATTATTGGAGGGGATGATAAGGGACTATATCCAAGAATTTGCTGAGGACAACAGTATTAGTAGTAATCAGCATGGGTTTACAAAGGGACGTTCTTGCCAGACCAATCTGTTAACATTCTACGAGGAGGTGAGCAATGAACTAGACAGGGGGAGGCCTGTTGATGTGGTGTATCTGGATTTTGTGAAGGCATTTGATACAGTTCCCCATAAACGCTTAATCTACAAGCTAGAGACTGAAGGTATTGACCACAAGGTTTGTTCTTGGATAGAAAACTGGTTACAGGGGCGTGTCCAAAGGGTGGTGATAAATAATGTGTACTCAGACTGGTCTGGAGTTGTAAGTGGGGTACCCCAAGGCTCTGTCCTGGGACGAATTCTGTTCAATATAGTCATAAATAATATAGAGGACGGGACTATTTGTAACGTTCATGCGTTTTTGTTTGTGGATGGATTTACAGCTGCAGAATTATTACACTCAGTAGCCTTGTAGAGAATCTGTTGAACAACATATCCAACTCTCAGGACTTCATCACTGTGTACAGCCTGTTATATACTATATATATATATTAGTAGATGTTTAAATGGAGGGATAGAGTATATGAGGATATATAGATGAGAGACAGGCTATTGTATGGTGAGCACTAGAAGTAGTATAGGAGAGTTGCAGGTGATGGTAAGCAGATAGGTTCTGATGTCAAGTATAGTGCAGATGGTAAGAGGACACAGATGGAGTATACTTAGACAGAGTAACCTAGTGCAAAAATAGTTCAAGGTAGTCCCAAGAGCTAACAGTCTTATGCAGATGATAGTAAGTAGATAGATACAGATAGTCTTGGTAATTGCAGTAGATGACAGTAGGAGATTGGTTAGTAAGAATCCCCTGCTGGGTACTTATCACTTAGATAGGTTAGGAATAACAGTGTCCATTGGAGAGGGGTAATCCCGTAGCGGGATACGGATCACCAGCGAGGTTTCCGGCTTTAGTTCAGCAAGGAAGGTATGTCAGCAGCTCCGACTTCTCAGGCGTAGGTGCGATGAACATGTGGGTTTGAACGAGCGATGAGTAAGAGCAAACCGGCGATTGAAATAGCCGCTCATAGCGGCGCTCGGCAGTGATGTCATCCGTTCTTAAAGGTGTATGCGTCCTTTGTTATACAAGATGGGACGCAAAGAGAGGAGAAATATAGGAACAAGGGTACCATAGGTACCGGAACATTACAGTACCCCCCCTTAAGGCCGGCTCCGGAAGGCCTCTAGAACTGGTTTTTCCGGATATTTCGAGTGGAAATTACGAATCAGTCTAGGGGCATGGATATCGGAGGTATCCAGCCAGGTGTCATCTTGGGGCCCATAATTCTTCCATCGTACAAGATACTGGAGTCTTCTTCTATTGAAACGGGAATCCAAAATTTCTTTTATCTCAAATTCTTCTCCACCCTCCACTTGTACAGGAGGTGGAGGTGAGATAGTAGGCCTTATTCCTTGGTTAGGAACATGGGGCTTTAGTAGAGACACATGGAAGACAGGATGTATCTTGAGGTCTACTGGCAATGTGAGTTGTACTGCAGCTTTTCCAATAAGCTTCTCTATTGGAAAAGGTCCCAGAAATAGAGGTCCAAGTTTTTTACTAGGGATCTTTAGTCTCAGATTTTTTGTAGAAAGCCAAACAAGATCCCCAATGACATATTGGGGAGAGGGTTTCCTACGGAGGTCGTAGTATTTTTTTTGTTGGCTATGAGCATGAGATATGGTATTGTTGAGTAATCCCAAAGAATCCTTTATCTGGGCAAGATAATCAGATGCTACTGGATTACTTGATGGTAAGATACGTGGAGGAAGGAGTGTGGGATGAAACCCATAATTCAGGTAAAACGGACTTTGCTTAGTAGTGCTATGAGTAGCGTTGTTATAGGCGAATTCCGCCAGTGGGAGGAGATCTGCCCAATCGTCCTGTAGATACGAACTATAGCAACGCAGGTACTGTTCAATGCACTGGTTAACTCTCTCTGTCTGTCCGTTGGTCTGAGGGTGGTAGGCAGAAGTAAGGTTACGCTCTATTCGCAGTATCTGACATAGAGCTAGCCAAAACTTTGAGATGAATTGTGAACCACGGTCAGACAGCAGTGTTTTTGGAATACCATGTAACTTAAAGACATGTTTCACAAGTAATTCCGCTGTTTGTTTGGATGAAGGTAGTTTTCGGATAGGGGTGAAATGTGCCATCTTGGTCAGATGGTCCACTGATACCAAGATGGTGTTGAATCCTTTGGAAGGTGGTAGTTCCACTATGAAATCTAAGGATACCACTTCCCACGGAACCTGGGGTATCGGTAAACTACAAAGTAATCCTGATGGTTTCGTGTTGTCAGTTTTAGACCTTGCACAGATATCACAAGATGAAACAAACTTTTTTACGGTTGTCTTCATGTCTGGCCACCAAAATTGCCTAGTGAGTAGATTGAGAGTTTTAGTCATACCCATATGTCCTGCCATAGGTACATCATGCGACAATTCTAAGATCTTGGTTCGCATAGTAGGGGGTATGTATAATTTATCATTGTAGTAGAGGAAGCCTTCTGCGTCAGTAGTTAGTTGTGTTGGAGGTGAATCCAACCCTATGCTGTGCAAAATCTCCTCCTTCAGTGAGCGAACGACTCCGATGATACGTTCAAGTGGTATTATAGGAACTGAGGGAACCTCAGTGCAATCTTTCTCGGCTAGTCGTGAGAGTGCATCCGCTTTTTTATTTTTGTCTGCGGGCGTGTAAGTTACTAAAAAATTAAATCTCAGAAAGAATAACGACCACCGTACCTGCCGGTGGGAAAGAGTTCTATTAGTCTGAAGGTATTGGAGGTTTTTGTGATCAGTATATATCAGAATTGGCAATTGAGTGCCCTCAAGTAGGTGTCTCCAATTCTCTAATGCCAGTTTTATGGCTAATAACTCCTTCTCACCTACTGGGTAGTTCACCTCGGGGCTACTTAATGACTTTGAAAAGAAAGCAACTGGGTGAAGAGGTGAGGTGTTTGTTGGTCGTTGTGAGAGAACTGCTCCTACTGCCATATTAGACGCATCTACCTCCAAGATGTATTGAAGGGATGGGTCTGGATGGCATAGTATGGGGGCAGTAGTAAAGCTTGATTTCAGCAGAGAGAATGCTCCATTTGCTTCTTTTGACCAATTAAATGGTCTCTTCGTGCTTGTAAGTTTTGTGAGAGGTTTCACAATCGCAGAGAAGTTTTTAATGAATTTCCTATAGTAATTAGAGAATCCTAGGAACCTTTGTAATGCTTTGCGAGTGGTTGGCGCAGGCCAATCCAGAATGCAGGATATTTTGCTCATGTCCATTTTGATTCCACTTTTAGATATAATATATCCTAGGAATAGTAACTCCTCTTTATGAAACAGACATTTCTTTGCTTTAACATATAAGTTATGTGCAAGTAGTCTTGACAACACAAGTCTCACATGTTTTATGTGCTCAGGTAAGGAATGAGAATAGATAAGTATATCGTCCAAATATACTACCACACAAACATCAAGCAAGTCTCGGAATATCTCGTTTATAAAACGTTGGAAGGCTGCGGGGGCATTACATAGCCCAAATGGCATTACAAGGTACTCAAACAGTCCGTATCGGGTTCTGAATGCCGTCTTCCATTCATCCCCTTTGCGGATTCGAATTAAATTGTATGCCCCTTTTAGGTCCAATTTTGAAAAGAAAGAAGCCCCACGCACCTGTTCGATAAGTTCAGGAATAAGAGGTAAAGGATAACGATCCTTTATTGTGATGGCATTAAATTGTCTGAAATCAATGATAGGCCTAAGGCTAGAGTCCTTATTGCGGACAAAGAAAAGCCCAGCAGCAGTGGAGGAAGTAGAAGGTCGGATGAATCCTTTTGCCAAGTTTTCATCCAGATACTCCTTAAGGTGAGAGAGTTCATCCTGTGAGAGAGGATATACATGTCCGTAAGGCAACTTGCTATTAGGGAGCAGATCGATACAACAATCATAGTCCCTATGAGGAGGTAGCATTTGAGCGTTTTTCTCGAGGAAAACCTCCGATAAATCTTGATAACACTTAGGAATAATGTCATCTGGCAGTACAGACAGGATCCTATCATGTGTGGGGAGGTTACACGTCGTCTCGCAATAGTGAGAAGAGAAGGCTAACGTTCTTGTTTTCCAATCGATGATTGGTTGATGTATGTGTAACCAGGGAAGTCCCAAAATGATTGGAAAATGTGGCGAAGTTAATACATCAAAGGTGGTGGTCTCCACATGAGACTCGTCAGCAGTTACAAGAAGTGCCTGTGTCTGACTGGTGATAGGACCAGAGGATAAAGGGGTACCGTTAATAAAACTAACGGAGACAGGTTTGGGTTTTGAAACAATAGGTATTTTATTAAGGGAGACAAAACAAATGTCAATGTAGTTTCCACAAGATCCTGTGTCAATCATAGCCTTGGTGGTGATCCTAGTTTGGTCCCACTGCAATGTTAATTGAACAAAAAGATAAGGATTAGAAAAGGAAGTTGTGAGTCCCCCTAGCAAGACATTTGAACACTCACCCTCTTTTCTGCGGACAAGAGGACAGTCGTTTAACAAATGATTCGGGGATGCGCAGTACATGCAAAGATGTTCGGTTTTCCTCCTGGCACGTTCAGAAAGGGTCAGAGGTGGACGTATCATTCCTACTTCCATAGGAGTAGGGTCAGCAGGCAACATCCGAGAAGGACTGGAAAATGGTGAGCCCATCTTCTCAGCCTTTCTTTCTCGTAGTCGTCTGTCAATATTGATACTGGTCTGGATCAGTCCCTCTAGAGTGCCAGGTAAATCCGCTCGGGCGAGCTCGTCTTTAACGGCCTCAGATAGGCCGAGTCTAAACTGCGTTCGCAAAGATGTGTCGTTCCACCCTGAATCAGGGGACCATCTTTTAAAATTTGCCACGAAATCTTCAACAGGTCTCCTTCCTTGTTTTAGGACCCGTAACTGGGTGTCAGCGGTACTCTGCTTGTTGGGGTCTTCATATAAAGTAGCAAGTTGTGCTAGAAATAAGGGATAAGAATTAAGGAGTGGATCATCCTTTTCAAAGAGAGCATCTGCCCAGGCCCGGGGTTCACCCGTTAAATAGGAGATGATAGTACAAACCTTAATTTGGTCAGTGGTGTAGGTTAGAGGTTTTAACAAAAAAAACAATTGACATGCGTTTTTAAATTCACGGAATTTGCTCTGATCACCAGAAAACACTATAGGAGGGTTTATCTTAGGCTCACGGGGCTGAGCAGCAGGAGGCTGTGTGAGACGGCCAAGCTGCTGTCTCAAGGTTTGATTGTCATTTTTTACCTCTGTAAGCGCATGGATCAATGCATCTACTTCTTGTTTTAATTGTAGTACATGAGTGGATAATTCTGCTGAATCCATATTTTTTTTAAAGGCTCGTTCAATCTGTAACGTTCATGCGTTTTTGTTTGTGGATGGATTTACAGCTGCAGAATTATTACACTCAGTAGCCTTGTAGAGAATCTGTTGAACAACATATCCAACTCTCAGGACTTCATCACCGTGTACAGCCTGTTATATACTATATATATATTAGTAGATGTTTAAATGGAGGGATAGAGTATATGAGGATATATAGATGAGAGACAGGCTATTGTATGGTGAGCACTAGAAGTAGTATAGGAGAGTTGCAGGTGATGGTAAGCAAATAGGTTCTGATGTCAAGTATAGTGCAGATGGTAAGAGGACACAGATGGAGTATACTTAGACAGAGTAACCTAGTGCAAGGATAGTTCAAGGTAGTCCCAAGAGCTAACAGTCTTATGCAGATGATAGTAAGTAGATAGATACAGATAGTCTTGGTAATTGCAGTAGATGACAGTAGGAGATTGGTTAGTAAGAATCCCCTGCGGGGTACTTATCACTTAGATAGGTTAGGAATAACAGTGTCCATTGGAGAGGGGTGATCCCGTAGCGGGATACGGATCACCAGCGAGGTTTCCGGCTTTAGTTCAGCAAGGAAGGTATGTCAGCAGCTCCGACTTCTCAGGCGTAGGTGCGATGAACATGTGGGTTTGAACGAGCGATGAGTGAGAGCAAACCGGCGATTGAAATAGCCGCTCATAGCGGCGCTCGGCAGTGATGTCATCCGTTCTTAAAGGTGTATGCGTCCTTTGTTATACAAGATGGGACGCAAAGAGAGGAGAAATATAGGAACAAGGGTACCATAGGTACCGGAACATTACACTATTAGATCAATCTCAATTTTCGCAGATGACACAAAAATAGAAAATAGGCAGGGCAATAACTTCACATCACGACATAGAAATCTTACAGAAGGACAAAATAACAGAGTGGGCCACAACATAGCAAATGAAGTTTAATGTGGAGAAATGTAAGGTAAAGCATTTGGGGGCTAAAAACAAACACAAATTATTCACTAGGGGGGAAGCCCTGGGGAAATCAAGGATGGAGAACGATCTGGGGGCCCTAGTGGAGGAAAGACTAAGCAATAGCATGCAATGTCAAGCTGCAGCTGCCAAAGCCAGCAGAATATTAGCATGCTTAAAGAAGGGGATATATTCCAGAGATAAAACGATAATCCTACCACTTTATAAACTCTGGTCTGGCCACATCTAGAGTATTCTGTCCTGTTCTGGTCACCAATCCTCAGAAGGGACGTGCTGGAACTGGAGAGAGTCCAAAGAAGGGCAACTAAACTAATAAGGGGATTGCAAGACCTTAATTACGAGGAGCGATTACACGTGCTTAACTTATGGCGAAAAGACGCCTCAGAGGAGACATGATAGCGATTTACAAATACCTCAATAGCGATCCCAGCATAGGAAATAAACTATTTAGTCTAAGAGAGTGTAAGAGGACAGGTGGCCACACAATGAGATTAGAGGAGAAGCGGTTTAACCTTAAAGCGGAGTTCCACCCGAAATTTATACTTACCTCCATCTTCTCGCTCCCGGTCACCTGAAAAACAAATGGATAATCGCAATTTTTTTTTTTTTTTCACTTACCTTTTAGAGAAAATATACTCACCTTACTTCCTTCTTCCTCCCCTCGGCGGCCACGGCGATTCGTCACTTCCTGGCTTTTGCAATGATTCCTGGGAGCTGAACGTCATTGCTCCCAAGAATCATTGCGCCTGCACCGGCCCCGACGTGAATTCCGGGGCGCGCGCGTCATTCCCTTCTAAACAGCTTCTGGGCATGCCCAGAAGCTGTGGAGGGATGACGCGCGCGACCCGGAAGTGACGTCGGGGCCGGTGCAGTGCATTGTGGGACCGAAGAAGGAGGAAGAGGACCGAAGAGGACGCGGAAGAGGATCGCGCTGGCTTCAAGCTGCCCACACCTGAGATGGCAGCGCTGGAGAAGACAATTTCAAGGTAAGTATTTTTCCTGAAAGGTAAGTGCGACCCGGGACAGATCAGAGGCTAGCCATTGTGGAATGTGCTAGCCCTGACTGTCCCGGGGGTATTTTTATAAAAAAATGTATAACTAGGGTGGAACTCCACTTTAAGCTACGTAAGGGGTTTTTCACTGTCAGGGTGCTAAGAATGTGGAACTCTCTTCCACAATTGGTGGTAACAGCGGGGAGTGTCAATACTTTTTAAAGACTCTTGGATGTGCATCTCAAAGAAAAAAATATTTAGGGAAATGGGAAATGAATAATCATCACTGACACACACACACACCTACACAGGTCGAACTGGGTGGACTGTAAGGTATAAAGAGAGGCTGTTACAGTGGAAATGTAAAGCCGAGCATACATGGATCAGAAATTTGGCCGGTTTAGTAGGGACCAGGCTTGTTGTACACAAATTAATCTACTGATCAACCTCTGTACAACCAGCTTGTTGTACAGAAGAGAGGAGGTGGTACAACCAGCATGTTGTACAGAAGAGAGGAGGTGGTACAATCAGCCTGTTGTACAGAAGAGAGGAGGCGGTACAACCAGCCTGTTGTACAGAAGAGAAGAGGTGGTACAACCAGCCTGTTGTACAGAAGAGATGAGGCGGTAAAACCAGCCTGTTGTAAAGAAGAGAGGGGGCGGTACAACCAGCATGTTGTACAGAAGAGAGGAGGCGGTACAACCAGCATGTTGTACAGAAGAGAGGAGGTGGTACAATCAGCCTGTTGTACAGAAGAGAGGAGGTGGTACAATCAGCCTGTTGTACAGAAGAGAGGAGGCGGTACAACCAGCCTGTTGTACAGAAGAGAGGAGGTGGTACAACCAGCCTGTTGTACAGAAGAGAAGCGGTGGTACAACCAGCCTGCTGTACAGAAGAGAGGAGGCGGTACAACCAACGTGTTTCCACACGATCAGCTCCTCCAGGTGCAGCCAGTAGCAATGATCAGTGTATTGTGATGGTGAGGAAGTCTCCCTGCTGTCAGAACTCAATAGCTCAGTGGTAGTGATTTCCCCATCCACCTCGAATTGGGTAATTTATTCTTTTGTTTAACCCACTGGTTTAACATAAAAAAAAAAAAAAATTACTAGCGTATAGGCTGCCTACGTTTTAGCACCAGAAGTTTGGTGTCTACACTACTCTAGGGTAGTGGTCTTCAAACTGCAGGCCCAAGGGCCAGATGTGTCCCTTTGCTTGCTTTTATTAGGCCCTTGGGGCATTATTTAATCCACTGATTCCTGAAATGGGGCATAATCCCCCCCCCCCCACTGGGACCAGTGAAGGGGGGACAATGCCTCCCAAATACACCAATGATGGGGCACAATTCCTCCCAATGACACCAAAAGTTGGGCCCAATGAGGCCAATGATGGAGCACCATTCCTCCCAATGACACCAACAATTGGGCCCAATGACACCAACAATAGGGCACAATTCCTCCCACTGACACCAAAGATGGGGCATTGTTTATTCCCATTGATGTCAGGACCTCTTCTACTCCCAAAGGACACAATCTGGCCACCTAAAGTCCAAGAAACCGTAAACTGGCCCCCTGTTTAGAAAGTTTGGGGACCCCTGATCTAGGGTATGAATAAAAATATAAGTTTTAATTGATGCAGCACCACCCACATCCCAAACATCAGCTTGGAAATGCATCAGACTTTTTTTGCTGTGGTCATCGAGTATTAATAAGCCACTTTCAAAAAATTTTGGAGAAGATTTTAGCATGCTGGCTATCCATGTTTATTGTTGTAGGCGTTCTTGATCATTTGTCTTTTCCAAAAACAGGAGACAGATCTCTATGATTAAGTCCATTTGTTGGGAGAAAGTTGTTAAAGAGTGAGGGTCCTAGCGGCATCTATAGTCTGCTTGGTGCAATAAATGTTGAAGAACCTGGTGTGCAGCTTAACTTTTCAAGATTGTAATGTTAGCAGAGAGGGTGGGTGAACTCAGAAGCAGCCATTGTAACTGGGAGGCCAAAGATGACATTGGGGTGGATTTACTAAAGTCAACTAGACTGTGCACACCACAGAGCTTAGTAAATGAGCAGAAGCTCTGCTGACTTCCACTATCCAATCATGTGCAAGCAAAAATGCTGTATTTTTCCTTTTCCTTGCAGGTGATTGGGTATTCTTTGCAAAATATTGAGTAGTAGTGGATGGAACCAAGGCATATGAGTTTAGAGCAGTGTTTCTCAACTCCGGTCCTCAGGGCACACTAACAGGCCAGGTTTGCAAGAAAACTGAAATACATCACAGGTGATATCATTGGCTGCTGAGTGATTGCAGTATTCTATTCTGCATCTCCCCAAGGTAATACTTAAAATCTGGTCTGTTAGTGTGCCCTGAGGACCGGAGTTAAGAAACACTGGTTTAGAGTACCAACATCCCTATAAGTAAAAGTTCAAAAATGTATAGGTTGTGGGACTTTAACGGTACTTAATACACTAATCAAGTATATCACAAATACACAGGGATATATATATATATATATATATATATATATAAAAATATTAGTTTATTTCCATACAAATTCTTAAAAATGTTTATCCAATATATGTCTATAAACATTTATCCAAAATATGTCTATAAATGTGTGGATACAAAGTAAATTACTGAGATTCAATTTCCAGCCGGTTTCGCCGGATCGGCTTCTTCAGGAAAATGAAGATGTACAGTATACAGTATACACTAATAAAGAAATATAAATAATATGATCTCTGTTTTATCTGCATGCATCATGTAAAATGTATAAAATGTACAAAAAATGCTTTATATGTTTTCTTTCTTTATTAGTGTACACTGTACATCTTCATTTCCCTGAAGAAGCCGTTGTGTGAAACGCGTCTACTGTGAACAAGCACGCAGTAGTTGTGTGAAATGCGTCTACTGTCCTACCCTGCTGTACCTTGTACCACTTATGTGAATAAAGGAACCTTTCTTCATTGGATTCCGTGGTGGTGTGCAACCATTTTCTTTCTTCATGCTTCTCCTGGTGGCGAGCCGAGGTTCAGCACCCACCTTTAATCGTGGATTTTGACTAGCCTGAGCGGTGTTATCTCTCTTCATTGTTCAGGAGAGGACCAACAACAGCTGTGAAATGAATGGGAAGTGGCGTCACCCATAGAGTTACTATGGGGCTTCCGTTGTCGAGTGCCTTTCCTGCACTCACTTCCAAAGCTGAAGCCGCCGCTGACAGCTCAGCGTGGGACCGGATCAGGTGTAGCAAAGGCAAGTACAGTGGTTTTTGCTTTACAGGGTTAGATAGAATAGTCTTACAATGTGGCGCAGAACAGGTTTAGCGTTAGTTAGGTTTCGACTGGACTTATCCTTTAAACCCTAATAACACTTTGTGACTAATGGGTGACCACAATTTCTTGCATATTAGCCACTATGGAACCTTTGCGTGTCTCTTACATGATGTCATTTCTTCAAGACGAAGACTGTTAGAGGAATCATTAAATATTTTCCTTTCAATATTTTCAGTTTCGCAATAGGTACGGCATCAACAGTACGTTTTTACAAAATCCAGGAAAAAAAACTATTCTTGCCAGATGTTTGTCTTTGAAGGCTGACAAATCCAGGATTACAAAATTTAAAGCATGTCTAAACCTAAAAACAAAAGTGTAATATATTTCAGCATACAAGTCCTTAGAGGTGATGGCTGCATTGGACAACAAAACATCTCCCTCTCTTTTCTTTAATTGTATAACATATGGTGAGGTGTACTGTAGTTTATATAGAGGAACTGGGCAATCCTCTGCTTGAAGTTTGCAGATGAAATTAGGAAATTCGCTGAGTTTCTGGCAGGATTAACAGGTTTTTTTTTTTTTTTTTTTTTTTGCACCAGCAGATGACATGGCTCTCCAAATCATCATTATAAAAATTAGATAACAAGCGCTCAGGGAGATTTAGTGTTACACAAATATTTAATATTAATCAGCGAAATTAGTCCATAAAAAGTTCATGAGAAGTCTCTAATCTCTATATATCTCAGAATGTCCACTGATGATCATTAAAGTATAAAACACTTGGGCAGCTCTTCTAAGGAGTGAAGGCCAACTCTGGAAGTGAATATCCAAAAAACAGAAAACGCCTCATCAGATAGGAGTCCAACCATGCTGATCCGACTATGCAGAGACCGCGGTCAGGACAGGAAGAGATGCCGGCAGCATCCTGGTCATTCCGGGTTCTGTGTTGAGCCGCAGAGTGGAATGCAGCGCGGGAGGAACATGTGACGTCACTGAGGAACCAGGGCACGACGCGTTTCTCAGCATGCACGAAGCTCGTGCTGAGTATGCGCGCTTCTTTATCAAGTGTGACACTGATAAAGGAGCACGCAGTACCAGCCTCACACATGCTCAGAAACACGTTGTGTCCTGGTTTCTCGGTGACATCACACGCTGCATTTGACCCTGCGGCTCAACACAGAACCCGGAATGACCAGGATGCTGCCGGCATCTCTTCCCGTCCTGACCGCGGTCTCTGCAAAGTCGGATCAGCGTTGTTGCACTCTTCACAAACAAAACAGAGTGCTTGCACCTAATGGTCTTCAAAAAGGGGAGTTAAAAATACTTCTATCTCTATTCACCCATATAGACAGGTAATTTCCCTGCTACCGTCCGTTGACAGCCATACTAAAGAGACAAAAAGAGGGGGAGGAGGGACAGTCCTCCTCAAAGTAGTCAACTGGGTATACTGAGAAAAAAAAAAACCTTTATTGAAGTAGATTTAGTGTCATTGATTCCACAGACAATTACACAGACTCACATATAAAAACTAAAATAAAATCAAAATCATGGGGAAAACAGCAAAGACTGGAAAACTTTCCTAGACTTGTAGGGACATGAGATGATGTTGCTGTGAAGTAATTGGACATCAAAGGTGGATAAGTCACAGTTCAAATATAATCATTCACTTTGCAAGTAGAAATGGTTTAAAGGGAAAGACCCATGTTGGCAGAACTCCAAAGAACAATCTAGCATTTAGTGACACAGTTTATGCTGTATAAAAAACCCACTAGATGTTGTTGCACTCTTCACCTGTAGGAAATCCTTTCATCCTATCTGATGGGCTTTTTATATACTCTCATCTCGTGAGTTGCCAATTGTCACTGCTGTTTTCTCTGTATAATAAAGTAATACACTTAGAGGCGCTTTTCTGTTTTTTTGTATATCCAAATCATCATTGACTATGGAAACTTCACACTTGACCTCATGCAACTCATCCAAATTTGGGGAGCCATGTCATCTGCT
Source organism: Pelophylax lessonae (assembly GCF_965119305.1). Taxonomy (NCBI): domain Eukaryota; kingdom Metazoa; phylum Chordata; class Amphibia; order Anura; family Ranidae; genus Pelophylax; species Pelophylax lessonae. The sequence continues at coordinate 30,984,706 of NC_138774.1, forward strand.
GGTGTTGGTCCACTGTGTTTTATCAAGTTCAAAGTCAGCGCAGCCCTCTACCAGGAAATTCTAGAGGACTTCATGCTTCCCTCTGATGACCAGCTTTATGGAGATGCTGATTTAATTTTCCAGCAGGACTTGGCACCGCCCACACTGCCAAAACGACCAATACCTGGTTTAATGATCATGATATCACTGTGCATGATTGGACAGCAAACTCGCCTACCTAAACCCCATAGAGAATCTGTGGGGTATTGTCAAGAGGAAGATGAGAGACCCAAGACCAAACAATGTAGATGAGCTGAAGGCCGCTGTCAAAATAACCTGGGCTTCCATAACACCTCAGCAGTGCCACAGGCTGATCGCCTCCATTCCACGCTGCATTGATGCAGTAATTCATGCAAAAGGAGCCCTGACCAAGTATTGAGTGCATACTATACAGTACATGGACATACTTTTCAGTAAGCCAACATTTCTGTATTAAAAATACTTTTTTATTGGTCTTTTGTAATATTCTAATTTTCTGAGATACTGAATTTTGGGTTTTCCCTAGCTGTAAACCATAATAATCAACATTGAAGAAAGAAATGCTTGAACTATATCACTCTGTGTGTAACCCATCTATATAAAATATGAGTTTCACTTTTGAATTGAATTACTGAAATAAATCAACTTTTAATGATATTCTAATTTTATGAGATGCACCTGTATAACAATACAGATTAAGTGGTGTTTTTTATCAGACCAAAATGAAGCAAACAAGAATCATTTGTTAATATAAAGATATAAAAAAAAAGACTCTCCCCTTGAAGTCGAAATAGAAAAAATGTTGGGGTGCTGGTTGAGCAGCAACCGGATGTAATGTCAGATTTGGTGCCTGAACCGACGCAGCGGATATCAGATCATAAACGGACTCTATGCAATTTAATTGTATATGGAGTAAATCATCCAGGTTGCTAATCTAAAATGGGTGTCGCCTATTGTTGGATGAATAATATGCTTAGTGACCGCCCCATGCAGATATACCTAGTACATGATCTGACACTTCCGGGTCTGGGGCACGCTCGCTGCCGGCCACCCACTCCCACTGTGATTGGACATAGCGGGAGCCAATCAGCGGGTACGGCGGAAGCGATGTCCGCCAGGATCTGCAGATCATTCAGGAGAAAGTCAGGATGGTGGTCTGCCTATGTAAACAAGGCAGACCGCAATTCTTTGAGAGGGGGATGTGCTGATTCTGTGATCCTGCTAAGCAGGAACACGGATCTTTACATTCCCCCAGTCAAAGCAACTCCCCCACAGTTCGTAATCACACCCAGGGAACACAGTTGACCCTTTGAGCGCCCCTGATGTTAACCCCTTCCCTGCCAGTGTCATTAGTATACTAACAGTGCATATTTTGTAGCATTGATCACTGTATTGGTGTCACTGGTCCCCAAAAAGGGTCAATTAGGTGTCCGATTTGTCCACTGCAATATTGCAGTCCCGCTGTAAGTCGCTAATCGCCACCATTACTAGTAAAAAAAAAAAAAATATATATATATATATATATATATATATATATATATATATATACAGTGCCTTGCGAAAGTATTTGGCCCCCTTGAACTTTCAGGCTTCAAACACAAAGACATAAAACTGTAATTTTTTGTGAAGAATCAACAACAAGTGAGACACAATCATGAAGTGGAACAAAATTTATTGGATATTTCAAACTTTTTTAACAAATAAAAAACTGAAAATATGGGTGTGCAAAATTATTCAGCCCCTTTACTTTCAGTGCCGCAAACTCTCTCCAGAAGTTCAGTGAGGATCTCTGAATGATCCAATGTTGACCTAAATACAGCACTTTGAGATTCTACTGCACATTTCCCTCCAGATAAACCAAGGCTTCCAATATTTCAAATCAGGTAAACCAAGGCCTCCGATATTGTTTGGCAGATAAACCAAGGTTTATAATATTTCACACCAGATATGCCAAGGTTTCCGATATTTAACACCAGCTAAACCAATACCTCCAATATAGTTTAATGTGAATCAGCCCTTATGATCTGAGTGATAAGCTGCTAGCAAAAAGGTGTAAAATATACATACACTGAAATAATAGATAAACAAAAAGGATTGCAGCGCTCAAATGAAATGAAGTGCAAACACAGTGCATTGATTGTATACATTGTCCCAGTGATGGATTGTGCCAAATCTAAAGATTGTTCATTCAAAATTTCAAAAGTTCATAAATTAATCCCAGTGCAAATGATGAATCGTAAAAGTTCACACGTGTTGCTGTGTCCACCACCATATAAGTGAATTTCAAACTCACCAGAGCCAGATGCTGTCTACGTTATAGGACAGCACTAGGGTATTTGACAATAAGCCTCGTGATCTGTGGACGTCTGGGTTCTCAGCGACATCCCGCCACGGGGACACCCTCCAGTCAATTTGTCAGCTCAACACATCACATGAGAGTTCAAATAAAAAAGGAAGAGGCTCAGAGCCCATTCACACTAGCACGACTTGTGAGGCGACTTGTGTAGCCCCAGGTCGCTTGACATAACAAAAGCAATGTTAATCAATCAGTGCCGTCTTAATTGGCACTACTGAAGTCGCTCCGACTTCAGAAAAGGGTCCTGTACTACTTTGAGGCGACCTTGTGATCCGACTTGTCCCATATACTTCAATGGGAGTCGCCTCTTTATCTTAATTGACACGACTTGTTATCAGACTTTCCAGGAAGAAGAAAGAGATTAGCCAGGCATTCCCCACAGACAAAGTCGCCTGTCTCTTCAAAGTAGTGCACAAGTCTCTTCCAAGTCTCTTCCAAGTCTCTAAACAAGTCTCTTCAAGTCACGGGGCGACTTTCTGGTCGTGGTAGTGTGAACCGGCTCTTATGGTGTAGTACGAGGTAAAAGTAGAAATTTAATAAAATATTGTAACACTGACAACCAATACAGTGTACATAGGATAAAAAGCAAGCAATAAAAAGACTCACATCAAGAGCCACCACTTCATAAATGGAGTGGTGGCTGGACCTTAGGCATTGAGGTAATAGCTGCCGATATTTCACATCAGATAAACCAAAGTTTCCTGTATTTTACACCAAATAAACCAAAGCTTCTCAAGGTAATTCAAGGTTACTGATATTTTATACCAGATAAATAAAGGTTTCCAATATATCACATCAGATAAACAAAGGCAACCAATATTTTTTGGCAATAAAGTTCAAAAAATTTCCGCGCTAGTGTGATAAATGAAAAAATGATAAATGTCAGCAGCCAACACAGAATCAACCAACAATGACTCAAAATAATTATAATCCCTTCACGTATCTTGAGAGGTGGTCCATTTGTACTGAATAAGTATCCATGCAACATCAGATCTTCAGTGGTCTTGATTAAGAGCTGGGAGAGGCTGACTCATTAAGTTGAGCAGCCATGGAAATCTGGTAAGCTGCTTTTCTTACCCCATCACAGAGGTGTTCCTTTCCTCCACATACCCTTGGTGTCACGGGAAGAATCCCCCCTTGGATTATTGTGCATGCGGATTTATGAATTGACTTCACATCAGTTTTTCTTTGGAACTTATTGATTTGGACACAATTATTTTTCCTTTCTTCCTATATACACATTATTGTGATTATTAGTTGTTTATTCATTTGGACACTATTCATCATTGTTGTGATTTATACTTCTAGCGCTACACTTTTATGGTTTAATATTATTTGGCAGATAAACCAAGATTTCCAATTGTTCACATCAGATAAACCAAAGCTTCCAATATTTCACACCAGATAAACCAAGCTTCCAGTATTTTACACCAGATAAACTAAGGGTTCTGATATTCAGATAAAGAAAGGTTTCCAATATTACCGCCCAGATAAACCAAGACTTCCAATGTTTCATGCCAGATAAACCAAAGCTTCCAATATTTCACACCAGATAAACCAAGGTTTACAATAAATAATTGTTAACTGTCACCCATCTATGTTCTTGCATTCTCATAAATCACGTATAGCTCAAATTAAACAAAACTCTCCATAACGTAATTATGTTTATTATAAAACTTTCGATCAGTATACTATAAAACACTCACATTCTTAGGGCTCTTTCACACGGTCCGCCTCCGTAGGCGGATCCGTGTTGCTCAGCGGGGATCGATCCGCGATCCCCGCTGAGCCGACGGATGACGCGGATGACAGCTCCGTCTCCGCTTGCAGATCGGAGAGGGAGGTGTCTCAGCCCCCGCTGCCCTCTATGGGGGATCGGATGAGAGCGGACCGCCTGTCCGCTCTCATCAGATCCGATCCGATTACTGAACGGATGGAAAAATAGGGTTTCCATCGTCCAGATTTCACAGACAGGATCGGATACGGATGGCAGCGGGTGTCAGCGGAGGTGTCTCCGCTGACATCTGCTGCCCCATAGAGCTGCATGGAGGATCCGATCAGATCCGCCTAAAAAACTGACAGGCGGATCTGATCGGATCGCCCGTGTGAAAGAGCCTGCTGCAATAAAATCAAGCATATAAACATAACTGGTATACTGCACTCCAATAATTGTAACGGTCCCCTCCATATCTGATCAGCAAAGTGCTAGAGATGTAGCAAAAGCTCTAGAGATGACCTAGATTATCCCCACAATAACATGATAAGATGAATTTCTACCTAGTGGGGACACAGAAAACAATACAATCTTGACGGGGTTCTAGTCTTTCTCTATCCAAAAACTGAAATAAAAAGTGTTGGCTTTATTTACAGTGCAATTAAAAAAAAAAGTTGCAGAGAATGTAATAACTGTCTGTTGTCAAATCATCTCTTGTGGTTTTCTTGTCTTATCCCACGACACTTCTTGTGAAATTACTGGTGTTAATGACTTTTGTTGCGTAAATAACTTCCACTAGTCCCGTGCAAAACTGTAGAAATCAGAGTTCTGTTGTGTAACTGACTAATTTCTTGTGGCTGTCTTAAATGCTGGTGGGAAAGTTCAAAACAATGAGGGAGCCTCTGTATGGAGCATGGAATTTACCATCGTTAAACTCAAATGTTGTGAAAGCTTTTACTCAGCTGTCATGCTCATCTAATGGATAGAACCACTTACCTGAAACAAGCATGCTGATCAAGAGAAAAAAACTGACAGATCGCTGTACTAACACAATCTATGTCAGTGAGGCGACCTATAAAGAAACATATAAAAATGCAGCGGACCTCTCCATTATCAAAAAGTTAGATAAGATGTAATTAAAGAAAAATGCTGTGAGCACTGACTCATTAAAGATTATTGGTATGACCCATGTTACCCATGCAAACATATACAAAAGAAACAGGCTAGAAGAAACCAGGATGGTTACTCAAGGTCCGATCAGGCAGTATAAACAAACACGACTTTATTAAACAATTATTCAAATATAAACGTTGCATGAAAAACACCTCCATCTCAGAATTATAATGGAAACCTTGTCTAATGCAATGATAGCAGCTGTTCACACCGGATTCCCCAACGTACATACCCCCAGGCTAGAAGTAACCTCAATTAGCTTGTACCGCCTCCTAATAGGCTGAGGTCAGTGGGTAGGGATCACAGTGAATTTATCCAGTAAGTAATAGGTAGTAGCACCAGTTAGTAATCCTAGCTCTCTGGCGCTCACAAGTCATACTTAGGGACGAGCTTCGAGTTCTAGTCAAACATTGGTTGTTTGCTCGTTTGTTGGACGACGAACAAATGGGCTTCTTCGTGGGAACTTTGAGTTCCTGCATTATCATGGGCTCTGACCTCTGAATTCCAATAAATAAATCACTGTCTGGATGGGGGAAGTGAACTCACAGCTCTCTCATTGTAAGCCTAGTATTCTACCACCTATGCCACCATTAAGCCTGCTTAAGCTGAACACACTTTCCCTAACTTTTATCTCATCCACTGTGTGTAGGGTAAGATAGGAGTTAGTTAGTTAGTTAGTTAGTTAGGCAACCTAAGTATACTTGATGGTGGCGTAGCTGGTAGAATACCAGGCCTACAATTGCCATGGTTGTGGTTTCGAATCCCTTGGCCAGCGGTTGATTTATAAGTGGAATTTTATAATTAATAATACATTGCTAGCAGAGAGAAAGATTTGTGCTTTTTACAGTTTGTTGAGATCAGAAAGTGCAGTGTATACCACAAGTTATATCAGTTTATGTCAGTATTGCTGAAAAAAATGGTGTGGTTCCCCCCCCCAGTCCATACCAGGCCCATCGGGGACAGGGGTCTCTTCCCCACAACCCTGTTCTGTGGTTGTGGGGGTCTGCGGGGAGGCTTATCGGAATCTGGAAGCCCCCTTTAACAAGGGGACCCCCAGATCCCACCCCTCCATGTGAATGGATGTTGGGTACATCATACCCCTACCCATTCACCAAAAAAGTGTACAAAAAAATAATGGCAAAAGTCAGTTTTGGAAAAGTCTTTTATTAAAAAATAAAAAAATACTGTCCCCCGATGAGCAGTCGCCCGTCTGCCCGAAAAATAGAAGAAAAAAAAAGAAGCTCCTGCTTCTACGGACGCTTTGCACCGAATGAGCTGGCTTGAATTTGACAGCTCTTTTATAGTGACCTGACATCACAAGCCGCCCCACAATGCACTGCTCAGGTGCAGTGAATAAATTACTGATGTTGTGTAATTTATTCACTGCACCTGAGCAGTGCATTGTGGGGTGGCTTGTGATGTCAGGTCACTATAAAAAAGCTGTCAAAATCAAAACAAGTCATTCGGCGCGAAGTGTCCGTAAAAGCAGGAGCTTCTTCTTTTTTTCTTCTATTTTTCGGGCAGACGGGCGACTGATCATCTGGGGACAGTATTTTTTTTTATTTTTTAATAAAAGACTTTTCCAAAACTGTTTTTTGTCATTTTTTTTTGTACACTTTTTTGGTGAATGAGTAGGGGCATGATGTACCCGATTTCAATTCACATAGGGGGGCTGGGATTTGGGGGTCCCCTTGTTAAAGGGGTCTTCCAGATTTCGATAGGCCTCCCCCCGCAGACCCCCACAACCACAGCCCAGGGTTGTGGGGAAGGGACCCCTGTCCCCATCAACATGAGCACCCACCCCCCTATTTTAAAGGGGAATGTGGCCTGGTATGGTTCAGGAGGGGGGGGCGCTCACTCACCCCCACCCCCATCCTAGGGTAGTATAGGGGCAGGCTAGTGTAGTATGGGGCGGACTAGGGAAGTATAGGGGCAGGCTAGGGTAGTATAGGGGCGGACTAGGGTAGTATAGGGGCAGACAAGGGTAGTATAGGGGCGGACTAGGGTAGTATAGGGGCAGGCTAGTGTAGTATAGGGGCAGACTAGGGAAGTATAGGGGCAGGCTAGGCTAGTATAGGGGTGGACTAGGGTACTATATGGGCAGACTAGGGTAGTATAGGGGCGGACTAGGGTAGTATAGGGGCAGGCTAGTGTAGTATAGAACAGACTAGGGTAGTATAGGGGCGGACTAGGGTAGTATAGGGGCAGTCTAGGGTATTATAGGGGCAGGCTAGGTTAGTATAGGAGCAGACTAGGGTAGTATAGGGGCAGGCTAGGGTAGTACAGGGGCAGGCTAAGGTAGTACAGGGGCAGGCTAGGGTAGTATAATGGCAAGTTAGGGCTGTATAGTGATTTATGAGCATGACAGGCTATGCAACATTTGGCCATCCAGCAGATCAGCAGTCACTACTAGAAAAAATGATGTACAACCCTTGTGTCCTGTCACACAGAACTATTACCTCTTGGTAACCTCCCTTGGACAATGTGTCTAATTACAGCTGATCACATGTAAACATATGTCGGTTATCATCATTTCCTTTCCTCAGTGCTCCCACTGTCTGAGGAAAGGGAAGCCAATAAGCTGCTTTTCTGTGACAGGGGGCATTTTCACTGATAATCAGTGCAGCCCCATCAGTGCAGCATATCATTGTCCATCAGCGCAGCATATCTGGGCCCATTAGTGCCAACTATTACTACTGCATATCAGTGCCCATCAATGCCATCTTATCAGTGCAGCCTCATTAGTACCAGCCATCAGTGTGGTTCAATCAGTGCAGCCTCATCAGTGCCCATTAGTGCAGCCTATCAGTGCCCACCAGTGCAGTCTAATCAGTGCAGCCTGATCAGTGCAGTTTAATCAGTGCCCATCATTGCAGTCTAATCAGTGCAGCCTCATCAGTGCCCATAAGTGCAGTCTCATCAGTGGAGCCTCATCAGTGCAGCCTATCTGTGCCCACCAGTGCAGCCTCCTTAGTGCCCATCAGTGCAGCCAATCAGTGTCCATCAATGCCACCTATCAGTGCCTTCTCCCGACTAAACACACTGCATCAGGGTGAGGTCTGAGAGTCAGTGGCGCTCCCGGCCCTGTCCCCTCCCCTGCTTTCTGTGGACTACCGCTGCCTCAATGACAGTGGCATCATGAGGTGCAGGGCAACTCTAAAACAGTGACAGGGACCAAGGCATTTTCCCCGCGTTAAAGACGGCCCTGGTGCCGCCCCTCTCTAGTTGCCGCGTGGGTCCAATGGACCCACTAGGACCTATTGTAGGGTCGGCCCTGGGCTTCAGTATAAACAGTTTAATAAGGGTTTAGCTGTCATTAAAACCCAGCTAGCTTGTATCACATTTAATTCTTAGATCCTAGGCAGTCCTGCCAGTACACCAAATAAATCAGCTCACAAGTCCACATCGGTCTGGGCTGTAGTATAATCCGGTGTACCCAGGATACTCCTCTGGCCAATAGGTGGTGCTAATATTCTGTGCACAGGATCACAACAATCCACTATAATAATGTCATTCCACAAAGACCATCGTTGGAGCCTAGACCTCAATGCGGTAGGCGCACATGCTCGGGGTGGCTAGCGTGCGTGGTGACATCACGCACATGATGACTTCACATGACACATTTCGCCAGCCAATAGGATTAGGGGCTTTGTCTCTGTGCCCTCCAGCTAAATGTTTGATGCATTTCCAGTATCTGGTATAGATTTGGAGGGGAACCCCATGCCAAAATTTAAAAAAGAAACGGCGTGGGGTCCCCATCAATATCTGTACCAGACCCTTATCCAGGCATGCAGAGGAGGATACTCTGCCTAGATTTTCGTACAAACATTTTTGTAGGGGCCGCTGCCAAGGCTAATGAGGACATGGCTTACTTTTGGCGGGGGGGGGGGGGTGGATGTGGCGCCCCCCCCCTAGGCAGGTGCTAGAGTGAGTGTATATAGTTTTTGGTTTCTCTGCTTAACAGGGAGACAGATAGGCAAATGTATGTGCTGTCTGCTTAACAGGGGCTGTGGTTGTTTAGCAAGGTCTGCTCAGTGTGCTCTGGTGCTGCTTATGCTGTCTTGCGAAGTTTCACACTGGTCTAGTAGCTATGGAATGTCCTGGACAGTGGGTGGAAACCTGGCAGATGACAGCATGAATGTCCATACAGCCCTGGCCAATTAGAGGGAGATGTGCCCCAAGGCATGCTGGGTAATTGCATTTATATTTGATGAGCATGTGAATTCTGGGTCCCCCTCTACAGAGAGATGTCCAGGAGGGGAAGGGGCTGCTGCCCCTTCTCAGTGCAGGCTGCCACGCGGCCTTGGGTGGGTGACCTGAGGGCCTGAAACATTGAAACTGCAACCCATGGTTCTTGTGCGTGCTGACAGAAGGAGCATGTCCACGAATCGTGTTTGGTACTACTGAGGAAGCCTGCCGCTGGTGCTTCAAAAGCCTTTTGAGTACAGACAACCCCCGGGGATCCTGGGGACTGGGTATCCCCCTTGGTGCTAGAAGTCAGTTGCTAGATGCAGGCTGAAGTGGACACTGGCTTATGTCTTGAAAGTTCACTGAGTTTCTTCTGCTACAAAGGGACTTGTTTATTCCGTACTGCTGCTGTATGGTCCTACTGATAATCTGCTACACAGTTCTAGTAAGAAGTTGTCCTCACTTGTGAATAAGTAATTTGGAGTATCCTACTAAATCCCCTCTCTTATCCAAGTCCCCCAAACTAAACGCAAAAACAAATCTCCTAAACTGGTTATTGGAGACAACAAACGGAAGAGTGTGTGCACCTGGCTGTGTGAAAATACCCTGTGACTGGCTGTGGATTAATCATTGGGAGACCTGGGTACAAATATTCAAGCGGTTCCTCCAGGGGTAGGTCTACATGTTTTTTTTCGGAAGGGAGATCTACACCCAGTGTCTGAGATGTTTGATGCACACTACAAGATCTTCACCTGATGCAGGGGATGTTCGATCTATATGACCAGATCCTAACCTCATGCAGGAGATGCTCCTTCCATATGACCAGATCCTCACCTGATGCAGGAGATCTTCAATCTATATGACCAGACCCTCACCCAATGCAGGAGATCTGCAATCTATATGACCAAATTCTCATCCGATGCAGGAGATCTTCAATCTATATGACCAGACCCTCACCCAATGCAGGAGATCTTCAATCTATTTGTCACGTCTACTCAAATATTTCTATTTTTGGTAAAAAATAATCACATTTTTATTATTATTATTTAAGTCATTTTCATTGTTTTTATTTTTATTGTTTTTTTTTTTACTAGTAATGGAGGCAATCTGCGATTTTTTGCGGGACTGCGACATTGCAGCAGACAGATCTGACCCCCGACTGACATTTTTGACACTTTTGGGGGGACCAGTGACATTACTACAGTAATCAGTGCTAAAAATATGCACTGTTACTGTAATAATGACCCTGGCAGGGAAGGGGTTACCATTATGGGTGATCAAGGGGTTAAATGTGAGCCTAGGGAAGTTATTCTAACTGTGGGGGGGGGGGGGGGGGGGTTGTGGCTTCTGAAATGATCATAGAGACCTGTGATCCTATATAGAAGGATCACAGGTGCTCTGTGATCATTCCAGAGAGAAGAACGGTCAGCTGTGTTTACAACAGCCGACCGTCCTTCTCTCTCAGCGGGGAACGATCGCGGGTGTCAGGCGGCAATCGGAGCGGCCTGCCCGCTGCATCGGCTTCCCCGCTGACGGGTGGGGGCGGGAGCGCGCCGGTGGCGACGCGCGCTCGCCCCCTAGCCTCCCAAGAGCAAGCAACGTACAGCTACCGCAATTTGCCCAGGAGCGGCTGCCTGCCGCCGTATAAGTGCGGCGGGCGGTCGTTAAGTGGTTAAAAGGGCCCATGACCTTCTCACTTTGAGGTAGCGCATGCATCACCATGCTCATTACCACAATGCATGTACATTGCTGCATTGGGGTGCTAATTATTTTCAATGGCATCCCAAGGCAGTAAGGCAACACATCTGTAGTGCGTGCGTTGTGATGCACTGCTTTTGCGCAAAAAGGGTCGTTTGCACTCTTAGGCATGTTAGGGTGCGTTATGAATCCCATTCATTTTGAATGGACTACCTTAATGCAATGCACATTAACGCAAAACATGACGCTCATTACCAGACAAGTAAATGTGACCTTTCAGAAATGACTCTTTATAACAGATCAGCCAAGAAAAATTCTACGGTTATTCCCACATGTAGAAATGAGTTGCTGTTACATCATTTCTTCCAGTAATCATATAATAGCCAGCCCCTGCCAGCCAACCATAAAAAGGGAAGGAGAAGAGGAAGCAGAGCTGTCTGACAATTCCAGGAGAGGTAAGTGACACCGGCCAAGACTGGCAGATTATCTTTACATTTATAAACCCCTGCAGAGTATCGCAGCCTCCATAGACACCTTTTATATAAAGGGCGGCTTTGTTTTATACATTTATACTTTTTTGTCTAACTTAACCACTTCAGCCCGGAAGGATTTACCCCCTTAATGACCAGGCCATTTTTTGCGATTCGGCACTGCGTTACTTTAACTGACAATTGCACGGTCGTGCGAGGCTGTACCCAAATAAAATGGATAAAATAGAGCTTTCTTTTGGTGGTATTTGATCATCTGTGCGATTTTTATTTTTTACGCTATAAAAAAAAAAGAGCGACAATTTTGAAAAAAAAAAAAAAAAACAATATTTTTCACATTCCGCTATAGGACATCATTTTTTAACATTTTAGGCCAAATTGTTTTCTGCTACATATTTTTAGTAAAAAAAATCGCAATAAGCGTATTTTGATTGGTTTGCGCAAAAGTTATCGCGTCTACTAACTACGGGAAAGATTTATGCCCTTTTTATTGTTTTTTTTTTTTTTTACTAGTAATGGCGGCGATCTTTTGCGGGACTGCGACATTGCGGCGGACAGATCGGACCCCTAACTGACATTTTTGACACTTTTGGGGGGACCAGTGACATTACTACAGTAATCAGTGCTAAAAATATGCACTGTTACTGTACTAATAACACTGGCAGGGAAGGGGTTAACATTGTGGGTGATCAAGGGGTTAAATGTGAGCCTAGGGGAGTGATTCTAACTGTGGGGGGGCGTGGCTTCTGTAATGATCATAGAGACATGTGATCCTATATAGAAGGATCACAGGGGCTCTGTGATCATTGCAGGGAGAAGGACGGTTGGCTGTGTTTACAACAGCCGACCATCCTTCTCTCTCAGCGGGGAGCGACCACGGGTGTCAGGTGGCAATCGGAGCTGCCTCCCCCCTGCATTGGCTTTCCCGCTGACGAGCGGGGGCGGGAGCGCGCCGCTGGCGGTGCGCGCGTGCCCCCTACTAGCCTCCCGAGAGTGAGCGCCGTACATGTATGGCGATTTGCCTGGGAGTGGCTGCCTGCCGCAGTAAATCTGTGGCAGGCAGTCGTAAAGTGGTTAAAGAGGTTGTAAACCTCAGAAAAAAAAAGAAAACCTGTAAGACAAAGGCATAATGTGCTAGTATTCATTGCACACTAGCTCATTATGAAATGCTTACCTTAGAACAAAGCCCCCGCAGTGCGGCCCGCTCACTGGTGACACGGCCGACATATTCAGCCGTCTTTCTTTCCGGGTTTGCATCCTCCGACCATCTGATTGGCCGGAGCCGCAATGACGTCACTCCTGCGCATGCGCACAGGACCACCGATTACGGCACAGGTGGCCATTCCTTCAGAGCGCATGTGCCAGTGATGGCTTCATGCAAAGTAAATATCTCCTGGTGCATGTTTAAGAGATATTTACAGTACCTATGGGTAAGGTTTATCTATAGGTACAAGTTACAGAGGAAGCTTTACTTCCTGTTTAACCACTTAAGCCCCGGAAGATTTTACCCCCTTTCTGACCAGGGCCTATTTTGCGATTCGGCACTGCGTGACTTTAACGGACAATTGTGCAGTCGTGCAACGCTGTACCTAAACGAATTTGGCGTCCTTTTTTTCCCACAAACAGAGCTTTCTTTTGGTGGTATTTGATCACCTGTGCGATTTTTTGATCATGCGCTATAAACAAAAAAAGAGCGACAATTTTGCAAAAATAACAATATTTTTCACATTTTTTTTATATGAAATTCCCCCCAAAAAAATGTAAAAATCAAAATGTTTAAACATTTTAGGCCAATTTGTTTTATGCTACATATGTTTAGTAAAAAAAAAAATCGCAAAAAGCGTATTTTGATTGGTTTGCGCAAAAGTTATTGCGTTTACTAACCAAGGTAAAGATTTTTGTCATTTTTGTTGTTTTTTTTTCAACGAGTAATGGCAGCGATCTGCGTTTTTTTTTTTTTTTTGCGGGACAGCGACATTGCGGCGGACAGATCGGACCCTTGACTGACATTTTTGACACTTTTGGGGTTACCAGTGACATTACTGCAGTAATCAGTGCTATATATATATGCACTGTTACTGTAAAATGACACTGGCAGTGAAGGGGTTAACTTTATTTGAGAGGGAGGGGCTGTGTGTGTCCCTAGGGGCGTGATTCTAACTGTGATTGGCTGTGGCTTGAGCTGTAGGAACAGTGATCAACGGTCCTACATAGTAGAACCGTATGATCACTGTTTCTACACAGGGAAGAATGACAGGCGGCTTGTTTACACTAGCCGCCTGCCTTTCTCCCTCTCCACCGACGATTGCCGAGTGACCGGCGGACATCGGGTCCGCCGGTCCCAAGTGCGGGGGGGTCCGTGGCCGCGTGGGAGCGGGAGCGTGCCTCCGGCGGCGCACGCTCGCTCCCCAGAGCCTCACAGGCTAGTGACGTACCCATACGTCACTTTGCCTGTGAGGGGCTGACCGCCGCAGTATATGTACTTGCGGCGGTCGGCAAGTGGTTAAAAAAAAAAAGAAAAAAGGAAAACAGTTTAAATAATGTTTTTTTATATCTATACAAAATGTTTTGCCTTTCATTTCTATGTTAAAGTGAATGGCTTGTTTTACAAGGTGATCGTTAACAATCACTTTAATATCCATCAAAATCAATTAGTATTATGATGGCATTTTAAGGGTTTTAAACTTTAATAATAATATTTAGTACAAATGTGTCTTGAGGATTTCCAAGTAGCGATGGTAAAGCTCCAATGTAAAATATAGTTTCGTTCTACTGACTGTAGGGTTCAGCTGATGAGATTCAAATTTTTTATTCCTCCATATTCTGACCTCACATGTTACAATCTTAAGCTAGCTATACACTAGTAGATGTTCTAACGAGCAATCGTACGAAAATTCTCATTACAACAGCCTACGTTGCCGATCGAGTGGGGAAAATCTGACAGGGTGGTTATAGAGAAGTCAACCGGTAGATCAACTTCTGTCCAACCACAGTGGTCATTCACGGATCGAAATTCAACTGAACTGGCTGTATATAGCTGGCGTTTCATTTTCAGGTGTTTTTATGGGTGTTTTTCAACCGTTTTTTTTTGCAGGTGTTTGGAGGAAGGCATTGACATCTGACCAAAAACGCTTGTAATCTGCCCAAAAAGAAGCTTGTGTACTTCTATTGAGCTTCAGGCATTTTGCTTCAGGTGACTAAACGCTCAGATGTGGGGCCATTGAAATAAATTTTGCTTGTTGGGTGTTTTGGAACTTCAGAGCTGAGCGTTTTACGAGCTGAAAAATGTGAACAGGGCCTTAGACAGGTTCTCATACAAATTTTTTTTTTATATATATATACAGTGGTGGCTGGTGCTCAAAATTTTTGGGGGGGCGCAAACAGAAAAATGTAATAGGCATTGCTTTGCGGCAAAAAAGCTGTAAAAAATTGTGTGACTTTGAGGTCACAAAAGTGTGAAAGGGGCCTTCAGTAATTAAGGCATAGCGTGCCCCCTTTCAATGCACAGAGACCAGTGTCCCCCCTTTCAATGCACAGGGACCAGCGTGACCCCTTTCAATGCACAGGGAGCAGCGTGCCCCCTTTCAATGCACAGGGACCTGCATGCCCCCTTTCAATGCACAGGGACCAGCGTGCCCCCTTTCAATGCACAGAGACCAGTGTCCCCCCTTTCAATGCACAGGGACCAGCGTGACCCCTTTCAATGCACAGGGAGCAGCGTGCCCCCTTTCAATGCACAGGGACCTGCATGCCCCCTTTCAATGCACAGGGACCAGCGTGCCCCCTTTCAATGCACAGAGACCAGCGTGCCCCATTTCAATGCACAGAGATCAGCGTGCCCCCTTTGAATGCAGTGACCAGTGTGCCCCCTTTCAATGCAGAGATCACCATGCCCCCTTTCAATGCAGAGATGCCAGCGTGCCCCCTTTCAATGCAGAGATGCCAGTGTGCCCCCTTTCAATGCACAGAGACCAGCGTGCCCCCTTTCAATGCAGAGATGCCAGCGGGCCCCCTTTCAATGCAGAGATGCCAGCTTGCCCCCTTTCAATGCAGAGATGCCAGCGTGCCCCCATTCAATGCAGAGATGCCAGCGTGCCCCCTTTCAATGCAGAGATACCAGCATGCCCCCTTTCAATGCAGAGATGCCAGCGTGCCCCCCTTTCAATGCAGAGATGCCAGCGTGCCCCCCTTTCAATGCAGAGATGCCAGCGCGCCCCCTTTCAATGCAGAGATGCCAGCGTGCCCCCTTTCAATGAAGAGTGAACAGCATGCCAAGCCCCTCCCCCCCGAGACCAGTGCACTTACCTGTAGCGGCGGCTTCTCTTCAGTCCCCCGGCGTCTCCTCGAGTCCTCAGTCCTCCCGCCTCCTCCTCGGCCAATGGCATGGGGTTTGCCTTTCGGCCAATCAGGAAGCGCGTATCGGACCCGCTTCTTGATTGGCCAGGAGGAGGATCCATGTGACAATAGCAAATTTTAATTCGCTATTGTCACACACTGGGTGGGCACAATGGGTGGACTTCATTCTGCTTCAAGTGGTTGTAGTGGGATGATATGCAGCTGCAGGCTTCACCCCGGTACCGTTTTTTAGAGTTGACGGTCGGTTTTCTAGTAATAACATCCGATGCGGCTAAGCAGCAGGGGGGAGACCCGGAATCAGCTTTGATCGGGTCTCTGAAGTAGTAGCCCGGAAGCGACGTCAAAACCTAATTTACGGTTTACTTAAAGCGGAGTTCCACCCAAAAGTGGAACTTCCGCTTTAGGGAGTCCTGACCCCCCGACATGCCACATTTGGCATGTCATTTTTTGGGGGGGGGGGAGCGGGTACCTAATTTTGACAGGTACCCGCTCCCACTTCCGCTCGGAGCGCCGCGGCGCCCTGAGCGGAAGTTCTCCTCTCCCCCTCCCTCCCTGCAATCTTCTGGGACACGTCAGAGGTCCCAGAAGATTGCCGGCCAATCACGGCGCGCAGCACAACTCGCGCATGCGCAGTGGGTACCCGGCTGTGAAGCCGCAAACTGTAACAGCTGGGTGCCCACAGCAGTGATGCCGGCGCCGAGGGAGAGGATCGAGGCTTCGGGCGGCCGCATCGCTGGACCGTTGGACAGGTGAGTAAATGGCTGGAACTCCGCTTTAAGTATTAAGGCACCAGTTTTAAAAAGTTGAAACTATTGAAAAACGCCGATCTGGGCCTTTTAAATCCTTTCAAGTGCAGAGGAGGGGTTTGGGGTCTTATAGACCTCAAATCCTTCCATAAAGAGTACTTGTCACTGCCTATTACTGTCCCAAGGGATTATAGTTACATAGTTAGTCAGGTTGAAAAAAGACACAAGTTCATCTGGCTCAACCAATAAAAAAAACAAAAAAAAACAAACAGTATAGAAAACCCAACCATACAATCCCATATACACAATCCTATACCCGCAGTTGATCCAGAGGAAGGCGAAAAACCCCAACCAAGCCTGATCCAAGCAGGGGAAAAAAATGACTTCCTGATTCCCCGAGAGGCAATCGGATATTCCCTGGATCAACTTTACCTATAAATATTAGTACCCCGTTATTTTATGTACACCTAGGAAGAATCCAGGTCTTTTTTAAAGCAATCTAGTGAGCTAGCCAGAACCACCTCTGGAGGGAGTCTATTCCACATTTTCACAGCTCATACTGTGAAGAAACCTTTCCGTATTTGGAGACAAAATCTATTTTCCTCTAGACATAAAGAGTGCCCCCTTGTCCTCTGTGTTGACCTTAAAGTGAATAACTCAACGCCAAGTTCACTATATGGACCCCTTATGTATTTATACATGTTCATCATATCCCCCTTAATCTCCTCTTAAGAGAGAATAAATTCAGTTCCTCTAATCTTTCCTCATAGCTGAGCTCCTCCAAGCCTCTTATCAGTTTGGTTGCCCTTCTCTGCACTTTCTCCACTTCTCTGATATCCTTTTTAAAAACTGGAACCCAAAACTGAACCGCATATTCCAGATGAAGTCTTACTAATGATTTGTACAGGGGCAAAATTACATCTCTCTCTCTGGAGTCCATACCCCTCCTAATACAAGAAAGGTCTTTGCTTGCTTTGGAAACCGAAGCTTGGCATTGCACGCTATTATTAAGCTTATGATCTACCAGAACACCCAGATCCTTCTCCGCTATGGATTCCCCCAGTTCTACTCCCCCCTAGTATGTATGATGCATGCATATTCTTAGCCCCCAAGTGCAAAACTTTACATTTATCAACATTAAACCTCATTTGCCACATAGTTGCCCAATGAAACAGTGCATTGAGGTTAGCTTGTAAGTTGCTGACATTCCATGTGATCAAAAAAAAAAAAAAAAAAAAAACATTTATGGGAAAGTGTAAAAATAAAAAGTAAAATAAAATAAATAATTAAAAAAAATGTAAAGCGCCCCATCCCTCCGTGCTCGTGCGCAGAAGCGAACACATACGTAAGTCTCGCCCGCAAACGTAAACAGTGTTCTTCTAACCACACATGTGAGGTATCGCTACATTAGTTAGAGTGAGAGCAATAATTCTAGCACAATATCTCCTCTGTAGCTCTAAACTAAAAAATTTTAAAGCGTCCCCTATGGAGATTTTAAAATACATTCATTTATTGCCATTCCGCGAGCCTGCACAATTTTAAAGCATGACATGTTAGGAATCTATTTAATTGGTGTAACATCATCTTTCACATTATACAAAAAAAAAAAAATGGGCTAACTTCACTGTTTTGTTTCTTTCTTAATTCATGAAAGAGTATTTTTTCCCAAAAAAAATAAATAAATTGCGCAACTAAAGTGTGACATAAAATATAGCAGAAACCGCCATTTTATTCTCTAGGGTCTCTGCTAAATATATATATATAATGTTTGGGGGTTATAAGTAAATTTCTAGCAAAAAATACTGATTTTAACTTGTGAGCAACAAATGTCAGAAAAAGGCCTGGTCTTCAAGTGGTTAAGCAGGCTCCCTCCAGGGTTAATACTGGTCCCCCTCAGCCTCCTCTCTAAGCTTTGACTGCTCCACCATATTCAATGCAGGGTCATTAGCCATGCATTGTATGTGATGATGCAGAGGGACCACCCACAGACCAAAACTTCGGGGAGAAGAGGGCAGCACCAGAGCTGCCGACTGTGGGAGATTGGGTAAGAATTATTCCCTGTTCCTGCACACCTAGACATAATGAGCATTTAACCCTTGGGTTGGGCAGGGGTATGAGGGTAGATTTTTTTCTAATTCTTGGAATTGCTGAAATGCTCATTAAGTCTAGGGGTAGAAAAAAAAGCTGCAATACTTACCTTATTCTTCACTCGGGCTCCTCCTTGCTGTGCGCATTACGACAGACACACTGGTCTGAGCCATAGCGGCTCGTAGTTCATGCTGACAGGACACCGGGCAGCCACCTGGATCGTGATCCTATCTCCATCTGGATCTTACGGAGGCAAGACAGGAGAGTGGCCAAAAGACCTTTCATGTGCGATTTCCATTTTGCACCAAATGTGAGCGTACTGGATGGAGTGTGTGACGGTACTCACCGTCACTGGGAGTGATAATGATTTGAATTGCTTCAAGTAGGACAGTAATATTTGTCAACCATGTATCTCGAGAAATATGTGAGGAATTTTCCTGTTTGATTCTGAACATGTTCATTGAAAGAGCTAATGGCTTCTGTTCCATGTCCTTTAATGTCAGAGACAGGCTTTCCCTATTGTTTCTGTATTGAGATAATGTGTATTGTGTTAAGTCTGCCTGTCCCATTGTTAAATGTTAATGACCTCACATTGTTCTGTCCAGATGGCCAGATAATTAGTTCAGGTTAAATATGTTTCTGTATACAATTTACTCTGCATATGATAATGTAATCAGGCAGAGGGGAGGGATTGTGTACACTGTATGGGAGTGACTGAGTGTAAAACTCTGTTTTTATTGGATTGTGAATTTCATGTCCTGTTCCCCACAAGGTCCACCTGAGCGGTAACCTTGTGGGGGAAAACTGTATAAAAGAGCAGCTGTACCATTAAACCTAGAGTTATACTTCACCCTCAATCTAGAGTCCTGTCTCTTATTGGGGGAATCTGGTACAAGGGATTGCTATGCTCTTCATACTCCCTTGAATAATCAGTAAGCTCCTGTAAGAACTTGTTCCTGTTCCACTCTCTGGGGAAAGAGAGGTTCACCCACTGGAACTTGGAGCCTTGTCGTAGGTCCAGGGTGGGTAGGAGACAGCAAGACCCCAACCAAGCTGCGGCGGTTCCTGGGGTCTGCGGTGGCTATGGTCTCTGGTGGAGTGCTTGGAGCCCTCGGGAAGCACTAGGAGCATCCGCCAACAGAGGTACCCAGTCGGGATGCCAGTTGATCCGTTACAGAGTGTTTTATTTTTCTAATAAAGCTGTATCACACTAGGGCGGATGTGCCCTTTCTCTTTTGTCTTTGACTGATCCCCTCAAGCCTATTTGGTAGGAGGCTCCGGCTGGTGGTCACACTCTAACATCATCACATGCAATGTAGGTGAGAACGCCAATGGCCCACTCAGCCACATTGGAGAGAAGAGGAGAGCACTGGAACCTGAATCACATCCTGTTCTTCTACACCTAAACTTAAACATTTAACCTTTACAATGTACAGTGAACCTACTACAAAGGTTTTTTTTTTTTTTTTCTCGATTACAGTGTTTGGCTTTACCCACCCCAATACCATGTAAAAAATCTACTTTTTTTTTGCTAGAAAATTACTTAGAACCCCTAAACATGATATATTTTTTTTAAGCAAAAACCCTAGAGAATAAAATGGTGGGTGTTGCAATGTTTATGTCACATGGTATTTGTGCAGCATTTTATTAACGCAATTTATTTGGAAAAAATACACATGGATCAATTTTAGTGCACACAAACACAATATGATACCACTTTGTTTAGTAAAATATAAAAGATGATGTTACACTGAGTACAGGATATAAACAAGTCACGCTTTAAAATTGCGAACGCTCATGGAATGGTAACAAACTATAGTACTCTAAATTGTCCATAGGTGACGCTTTAAAAGCCTTTTCAGGTTACCAATTTACATTTACACGTGAGGTCTGGTGCTAGAATTATTGCTCTGACGTTCGCAGTGATACCTCACATGTGTGGTGTGATCACTGTTTACATATGCATGCGGGACCGACGTGTGCGTTCCCCACTGTGTGTGAGCAAGTGTGATGGGGTTCTTTTTTAAACTATTTTATTATTATTTTTATTTTTACAGTGTTTCTTTAAAAAAAAAAAAAAAAAAACTTTTTTTGATCACTTTTACTGCTTTCAAATGGAATGTAAACATCCCTTTTAACAGCATTGAGAGATACTCTTTATGGAGAGATCTGGGGTCCGTTAGACCCCCCCCTCCTATCTCTCATTTGGGCTCCAATTCCAGTCTGTTTGGCTGCTTCACTTTCCGCTTGGTGGCCAGTAAACAAAGAGCCGGCACTGGAACCGACAAAATAGTCATGAGGTTCTGAGGTCACACAGTGGAAGGAAGAGCTTGAGTTCCACTCACTGTGGGGTCAGAGCTGGATGCCGCAGGCCGCATCGTTACTGGGATTTCCAATCACTTGGGAGAACTCGGTAAAGGTGGCGTAACCTGTAAAAGCATTCCATTGGCTGCCCAGCCGCTTGGAGTACTTTTACCTAAGAGAGAACCGGCGGCACTAAAAATTGATCTCGGGATCATGGTTGTAGCCTCAACCATGATCCCGGTATAACCGCTTCCCTACCGTGACGTATATATATTAAGGCTGGTAGGTTAATGGGTAATGTAAAGAGCTTGAATAATCTCAGCTACACACAATACTCAGTGTCACGATCAGGGGTCGGGTCAGGCTCGAAGACCAGTAGCTATAGCAGCTCACACAGGAACCAGCAGGATAGGAACACAGGCAGGTCACTAGGGCTGCTGAATATAATCGCCGAATCGATGCATCGCGATGCGACCCTTCGCGATTCTGCATCGATTCGGGGTGGTTGAATAATCGATTCCCTAATGACATCACTTCCGGGGGCGGGGACAGAAGTGACATGGCGGCGCTGGCCGGGCTTGTGGGATACGGAGCTCCTCCTCCTGGCGTGGGAGAGGAGAGGAGGAGAGCGAAGTTATCAGTGCTCTCTCTGGCCCCGGGATACACACGGCACGCCCACTTAGCACGCTGCTGCCCGACCGCCCGCTCTGACAGCCCGGCCGCCCGAAGGCGCGGCCTTCCCAGCTCGGTACACTTCTGGTAGCGGTGCGGTTCTCGGCAGACAGCCTGAGTTGACCTCAGGGGAGCGAGGAGGCCCTGCTTTCCTCCTGTACTGTGCACTGCGCTAGTCCGAGCTCCAAATTCCCGACATGAGGCTCATCACCCAGGACCTGTCCGAGCCCTACTCCATACACCTACCACTACGTCATCCACAACTGGCTGCAGCTCTGCTTCCTGGTAAGTCGTGGCACTACAGGGACCAGCATTCCTCCTTACCAGGGCCTGCTATAATACAACTAGGGGCACTACAGAGCCCAGCATTCCTGCTTACCAGGGCCTGTTATACTACAACTAGGGGGACTACTACAGACTCTGTAGTCCCCCTAGTTGTTGTATAACAGGCCCTGGTAAGGAGGAATTCTGGGCTCTGTAGTGCCCCTAGTTGTAGTACAGTAGGCCCTGGTAAGGAGGAATGCTGGGCTCTGTAGTCCCCCTAGTTGTAGTACAGTAGGCCCTGGTAAGGAGGAATGCTGGGCTCTGTACAGAGCCCAGCATTCCTCCTTACCAGAGCCTGTTATACTACAACTAGGGGGACTACAGAGCCCAGCATTCCTCCTTACCAGAGCCTGCTATACTACAACTAGGGGGACTACAGAGCCCAGAATTCCTCCTTACCAGGGCCTACGGTACTACAACTAGCATCAGGTAACTCTTCTAACCTGATGTGGCCTGCTCTAAAGGGGGATCTATGAGGGGACCTGCTCTACTAAAGGGGGATCTATGGGGGGACCTGCTCTACTAAAGGGGGATCTCTGGGGATGCTGGCCTGCTTTAAAGGGGATCTATGGTGACCCTGCACTAAAGGGGATCTATTCCATTGATCCCCTTTAGAGCAGGGTCCCCATAGATCCCCCCTTAGAGCTCAGTTCCCCTGGATCCCCTTTAGGACAGGCCCAGGCTCCCCATAGATCTCCTTTAGAGCAGGGTCCCCATAGATCCCCCTTTAGAGAAGGGTCCCCATAGATCCGCCTTTAGAGCAGGGTCACCATAGATCCCCCTTTAGAAAAGGGTCCCCATAGTAATCGTGATGCATCGTGATGCATCGCGGAATCGAATCCTAATAACCGTAATCGCATCGAATCGTGAGGTAAGTGAAGATGCGCAGCCCTACAGGTCACCCTGGCAGATGAGGCAGGCTCACCCGAGGTGCGGAATCTAAGTACTAATCGGTGTTCACCAGAGCTCCTGATGATGGAGATTGATTTTGCTGCGTGTTAGTACTAGGTCGCGGTCCTCAGGATTGCCCCACCAGGAGGTGAGCAAGACAGGGTCCAATAGCAAATATAGCAGATAGGGGTCAAGCAGAAGAGTAGTCTAGGAGTAGCCAAAGGTCAGTAACGAGTAGTTGCAGGTTGGGATTAAGCAGAAGCGTAGTCGAGGAACAAGCCAAATGTCGATAACGAATGGTAGCGAAGATATGGACGCAGCAGGAGAGACAAGCGAGAATTGGCTGGTGAAGGCACAATATTCTGGCAAACAGGAAGTGCAGAGACATGGCTTAAATCAGGAAGTTCATGGGAGCAAAGGGTTCAAGGTTCAAGGCAATTAAGATTCAAGGCAGGATCATTCAAGGATTTGTCCAGGGATCTGTCTAGCATTCCAGGTGGCTCAGTAAGTAGAGTCATTGCCAGTCATGGTGGTGGTCCCAGGTTTAAATCTGGGTCCTGATGCTCAGACTGCTTTTCAGATGGGAAATAGAGCCTGCTGCCCAAGTGAATAAGCCCTTAGAGACCAGAACCATTGTTTCACTGTAAATACTAAAGTTTTGTATTTGTTCGTCTTGTTGTGTAGGGGTTTGAATGTATTGTTAATGGCCCTTTCCTCTTACAGGGTATTGCATCTCTGTGTCTTGGTGTCACCATGACCCGTTGGCTCATCCTTCTGACGGTGCTCTTCACAACTATACATGCTCAACGTAAGTGATCAGTAGTTTCCCTTATTTTAGACCCTGCACAAATGGCCAACTTGTCTCCTGGCTCTCATTCTCACCTTCTTCAACAATAACATTTGAGGTATCAGAGAGAGAGATGCAATACCAGACCTGAGTTCCATTGAGAAAGACGTAGTGCAAGACTTTGTACCGTGAAAGTAAGATACCGGTTGCTGTGATATTTGGATAGTATCACTGCAACCAGTATATTTTGTAGATAGCTTTGGCAAACAAAATAAAATGTGACGGATAAACCTTTTCTGTCATGGAGAGCGAACAGAATAAAAATCTAAATCAAATCAATATGTGGTGTGACAACCCTTTGGCTTCCAACCAGCATTAATTCTTCTAGGTAGACTTGCACACTGTTTTTGAAGGAATTCGGCAGGTAGGTTGTTCCAAACATCTTGGAGTATTAACCACAGATCTTGGATGTAGGCTGCCTCAAACCCTTCTATCCCTTCATATAATCCCAGACTTGGCTATGTTTGATAAGGGCACTGTGGGGGGCCAAACCATCACTTCCAGGACTCTTTGTTCTTCTTCAGTGCTCTATTGGAAAACCACATTCGACCTCATGTGACGTTTTTGACCTAGCATGCCCCGGTCGGTGGCAGCTGATGTCATTAGGTGACTCCGCACCTTAGCTATTTGACAAATGTCAGACGGAGGAGCAGGCAGTTGGTGGGAGCTTTCTACGAAGTGGGAGGTTTTTTTTTTTTTTTTCCAGGTCCTGGGGGACATTTTTTTTTTAAATAAAGGAATTGTCAAAAACTTGTGTTGTGTCTTTATTCACTTTTTACACTTTTTTTTGGGGCTCAGGGGGGATTTCAATAAGCCCCCTGCCCGGAGACCCCCACAACCACCACCCGGGGCTGTGGGGAAGAGGCCCTTGTCCCCATCAACAGTTACTTGTGGTAACTAGTTGTGTTTTGCTTCAACTTTCCAAAATGACCTAAACCAGTGTTTCTCAACTCCGGTCTTCAGGGCACACTAACAGGCCAGATTTTAAGTATTACCTTGGGGAGATGCAGACTAGAATACTGCAATCACTGAGCAGCAAATTATATCACCTGTGATGTATTTCAATTTTGTTGCAAACCTGGCCTGTTAGTGTGCCCTGAGGACCGGAGTTGAGAAACACTGACCTAAACTACTGCCAGCTGTAAGGTAATTGGTTGACTGGGATGATGAAGATCTTTTTCTGTGTGCATGTTGTGTAATCTAGGACCTGATTTTGATTATTTAATTTTTAATATCCATTCTATTATTTGCAGGCTGCCCAACTATTATAAGCCGATCACAATGGGGAGGCAGGAACCCCACGTGCAGGTCCAGACTATCCACTCCAGTACCGAACGTCATCATCCACCATACTGAAGGCGCTTTCTGTAACTCACAAGCTACATGCAGCGCTCAAGCCCGGAACATACAGAATTATCACATGAACACCCAAAAATGGTGTGACATTGGTTACAAGTAAGAAACATTGAAAATCTAGATTAATTAAATGACTTAGTTAGTGATAGCAAGGCATTGTACTGAGGTAATTTGACATAGGCAGTGAAATGTATAGTCGGTATTATGTTTTTATGTACAGTATCTCACAAAACACCCCTCACATTTTTGCAAATATTTTATTATATTTTTTATTTTATTATATTTTTTATGTGACAACACTGAAGAAATGACACTTTGCTACAATGTAAAGTAGTGAGTGTACAGCTTGTATAACAGTGTAAATTTGCTGTCCCCTCAAAATAACTCAACACACAGCCATTAATGTCTAAACCGCTGGCCACAAAAGTGAGTACCCAAAACGTCCAAATTGGGCCCAAAGTGACAATGTTTTGTGTGGCCACCAATTATTTTCCAGCATTGCCTTAACCCTCTTGGGCATGAAGTTCACCACAGCTTAACAGGTTTCCACTGGATTCCTCTTCCCCTCATCTATGAAGACATCACGGAGCTGGTGAATGTTAGAGACCTTGCGCTCCTCCACATTCCATTTCAATTTCAGGATGCCACACAGATGCTTAATAGGGTTTAAGTCTGGAGACATGCTTGGCCAGTCCATCACCTTTACCCTCAGCTTCTTTTGTAAGGCAGTGGTCGTCTTGGAGGTATGTTTGGGGTTGTTATCATGTTGGAATACTGCCCTGCGGCCCTGTCTCCGAAGGGAGGGGGCATGATGTTTCAGTATGTCATAGTACATGTTTCCACTTATGGTTCCCTCAATGAACTGTAGCTCCCCAGTGCCAGCAGCACTGATGCAGCGCCAGACCATGACACTCCCACCACCATTCTTGACTGTAGGCAAGACACACTTGTCTTTGTACTCCTCACCTGGTTGCTGCTAAACACGCTTGACACCATCTGTACCAAATAAGTTTATATTGGTCTCATCTGACCACAGGACATGGTTTCAGTAACCAATGTCCCTAGTCTACTTGTCTTCAGCAAACTGAGAGCTTTCTAGTGCATCATCTTTAGAAGAGGCTTCTTCTGGGATGACAGCCATGCAGACCAATTTGATGCAGTGTGCGACGTATGGTCTGAGCACTGACAGACTGACCCCCCACCCCTTCAATCTCTGAAAGATGCTGGCAGCACTCATACATTTATTTCCCAAAGACAACCTCTGGATATGACGCTGAGCATGTGCACTCATTTTCTTTGGTCGACCATGGCGAGGCCTGTTCTGAGTGGAACCTGTCCTGTTAAACCACTGTATGGTCTTGGCCACCGTGCTGCAGCTCAGTTTCAGGGTCTTGGCAATGTTCTTATAGCCTAGGCCATCTTTATGTAGAGCAACAATTCTTTTTTTCAGATTCTTAGAGAGTTCTTTACCATGAGGTGCCATGTTGAACTTTCAGTGAACAGTATGAGAGAGTGAAGGCGATAACACCCAAATTTAACACACCCGCTCCCCATTCACACCTGAGACCTTGTAACACTAACGAATCACATGACCCCGGGGAGGGAAAATGGCTAATTGGGCCCAATTTGGACATTTTTACTTTGGGATGTACTCACTTTTGATGCCAGCAGTTTAGACATTAATGGCTGTGTGTTGAGTTATTTTGAGGGGACAGCAAATTTACACTGTTATACAAGCTGTACACTCACTACTTTACATTGTAGCAAAGTGTCATTTCTTCAGTATTGTCATATGAAAACATATGATAAATTATTTACAAAAATGTGAGGGGTGTACTCACTTTTGTGAGATACTGTAATGTGTGGACTAAAAACTCCCTAAAGCAATTTAAAGGAAAAATTTAATTTAGACTTGAGTAAAGTGGGGAAGTGTGAGAACTACTGTTGGGGTTCTTTTGCTGTTGTGTCCTCAACAGTGTTGCCAACTGTCAGTATTTTTACTGGCAGCCAGTAAAAAATGGGCGCTTTTCTTCTGACAGTAAATGCCAGTCACAGGAAAAGGTCGCCAGTAAAAAATATGACTGCGACAGCTGGCCAGGACCATCCGAGTGCTTGCTACAGTCTGTTTGGACGGTGCCAGTGGGGGGCAGGTCTGGCGCAGACTGGTGCGCAGTCATGTTGGAACAGGAAGGGGCTGTCCCCAAACTGTTCCCACAAAGTAGGAAGCATGAAATTGTCCAAAATGTCTTGGTATGCTGACACCTTAAGAGTTCCCTTCACTGGAACCAAGGGCGCCAAGCCCAACCCCTGAAAAACAACCCCACACCATAATCCCCCCTCCACCAAATGATTTGGACCAGTGCACAAAGCAAGGTCCATAAAGACATGGATGAGCGAGTTTGGGGTGGAGGAACTTGACTGGCCTGCACAGAGTTCTGACCTCACCCCGACAGAACACCTTTGGGATGAATTAGAGCGGAGACTGTGAGCCAGACCTTCTCGTCCAAATGCGCTTCTGGAAGAATGGTCAAACATTCCCATAGACACTCCTAAACCTTGTGGAAAGCCTTCCCAGAAGAGTTGAAGCTGTTATAGCTGCAAAGGCCCTACGGACTAAGACTGGGATGCCATTACAGTTCATGTGTGTGTAACGGCAAGCGTCCCAATACTTTTGGTAACATAGTGTATGTTTTTTGCCTTTAAAATCGACCTTAAATCACATTGCTAATTGCATATTGTATTGCTTGTAGCCTAAATACTAAAAATTGCTCTTAAAACTGTAATTTTGTAACTTTTGGAAATGCCAGTAAAAACATGGCTGTGCCAGTAAATTTTGGTTGTCATGTCAGTAAATTTCAATCTGGTAGGATGGCAACACTACCCCATAAGGACATCTTGTTTCTATGTCACTAACTAATGTCACTAGGACAGGATACACGAGGAAATCAAAAATGTTACAGTTGTCAAAGAACAGGGGGCTAAGGCTTTGTTCACATATTGGCATCCTGGATCACGGGCAGAATCCCCACAGTTCTGACTGTGAATTCAAATCACGGCAAATCGCGGGATGCCCGGGCGATTCCCGTCACTTCCAATGGCACCCCAAACACGGTCCAATTTTGCCGCGACTATCACCCAACGAATCGTGGTAAAATCATGCAAACAGAATCGCGGGGTGCCTGTACAAGAACTTCTTTTGGACAACAGGCATCCCGCGATTGCATGATTTTACAGTGATTCGTCGGGCGACAATCGCGACAAAATCGCGCCGCATTTGGGGTGCCACTGGAAGTGACAGGAAACACGAAGGCGTCCCGCGATTTGCTGTGATTTGGAATTGCGGGCAAAATTGTGGTGATTCTACCTGCAATCCGGGACGCCAATATGTGAACGGAGCCTAAACGAAATCTTCTGATGGGGAACCATATACCTGTGTCAAGCATAAAAGACACAGGCATATGGGAGACACAAGGATATGGGAGATTTCCTCCCGCATTCTAATGTGTCTCTGGAACAGGAAGTGGGAGATCTTCCCACTGTGGACCCAGACAGCAAAAAAAAAAAAAAAACCTTAAACACGAAGAACAAACGGGGTGCTGAATTCAGATTTTGGTAAAGTGGTAATAAAGGTTCAGGTTTTTTTAAAGAAAAAATACCAAACATGTCATACTTACCTGCTCCAGTCAGTGGTTTTGCACAGACAAGCCCCAATCCTCCTCTTCTCGGGTCCCCGGCTGGTGCTCCTGGCTCCTCCCCCTTGACCAGTGCCCCTAATAGCAAGCCGCTTGCTATGGGGGCACTGGTGCATGCTTGCTCTCCAGCTCTGCTCTATGCATCTAAGAGACACATTGAGCCAGTGCTCTGCCCCTCCCCCTTGCTCTCTCCTCATTGTTGCACTGGCTGTGATTGGCAGCAGTGGGAACCAATGGCTCCCAAGGCTGTCTCAGCCAATGAGTAGAGGAAGTCCCGGACAGGCTCTTGTGCACATCACTGAATCAAGAGGGGGGCTCAGGTAAGTATTAGAGGGGGGGGGGGGCTGTGGGGAAGGGCAACAAGGAATTAAAAACATATTATTTCTGATAGAAAGATTGGAGTGTTTCAGATTAATACTGTAAAGGGGCTGAGAAGCTCTGCCATTACCTATTACATGGGTTCATTTTAAGCAGTTGGTTTTTTCACAGTGGTAGATGGGTGAGAAAAAGCTGCTGGAGACGATTATTTGTGGAGTAATCATTTGATAACAGGAAATCTTTCAATATTTCTTACACAGCTTCCTTGTTGGGGAAGATGGAAGAATTTACGAAGGTCGTGGTTGGACAACTCTTGGAGCTCATGCCAGATCCTATAACCACTTATCCATTGGTATCAGTTTCATTGGATCCTTCACCAGTAAGTTATTGTGGGGGTATTGTAAGAAGACCAAAGTAAGAAGGGGAAAGATATAATAGCTCAAATGATTTGTATAGGCATGACCCATATTTATTCCCCAAACCACCCTCTCCCCCACTAGATCAGCGGTCGCCAACCACTGATGGTTCATGAGAAAAATTTGGGGGTCCCCAGGGGTCCTGCCACAAATCAACAATGTGGTGTATGTATACTAGGGATCGACCGATTATCGGCAAAGCAAATATATCAGAGGCCGATATGCACTTTCCCCGATATGTCGGAATCAGCCCCTGAGGTTACCAATATTGCCGATATTTCGGGAAAGTGCTTGTACTGGAGTGATGCCTGCAGCTAGAGGCATCACCCCGGTACCGACGTCCATAGCCGACGGTCGGCTGTCTTGTAATGACAACCGATGCAGCTGAGAAGCCGCTCGGCTGTTATTACAAAGAGTGGGAGGGGACATCCCCCCCCCCCGGCGCCTTCCGCGACTCGCCCGGTGGGACGGGAGACCCGGGCAACCAGCCTGCACGGCCGCTGAAGACCCAATCAAAGCCACATTCAGCTCTGATCGGGTCTCCATGTAAAACCCGGAAGTGATGTCATGACATCACTTCTGGGTACTCGGCGCCAGATTAAAGAAAATTACAGCATTCAAAACAGCCAAACTTGGCGTTTTGAATGCTTTTAAGTACCTGTCAAGTGCTAAAAATAAAAACATTTTTTTTTTAAAATGTATGAAAATATCGGCCGATACCGATATGCATTGGCCAAAATATCGGTATCGGCAACGAAAAACCGATATCGGTCAATCACTAATGTATACGACCAAATGTTGTTTCCAGTGTTGTTCTCAATGCGCGCTGACAGTCAATACTGTCAATGCGCATTGATACCCAATGCCTCCTCTGTAGTTCTGGCTCAGAGGGAGGCGTCAGGAGTAGTGCAGAGAGTGGGAGGTGAAGAAGGAGGGGGCTTTTAATGGCAGTGCTGATCACAGAATGTGGGAGGGAGAACAGAGCCTAAGAAAATGGCTGGATAAGGAGGCGAGATCCAATGATGAGTCTGTGCAAGGCAGCAGTGTGATGCAGAGTGCAGGGGGGGGGGGGGGGTTAGTGAGCCAGGGCATTGTGTGTAAAGGGAAGCAGTGTGATCCTGAGGAAGGGTGGCAGAGAGCCAGAGCATTGTGTGTATAAGGCATGAAAAATTCCTGTTAGTGGTCCACGAGATTTAAAATTGTTAGTTTAGTGGTCCGTGAGGTCCGATGAAAGGTTGGCGACCACTGCTCTAGATCAAGTCTCAGCAGTAATGTTTTCTTTTACCTTGTTTCTGAAGCAAGAAACAGCTCCCTGTGACATCTTCTACTGGCTTGCCCATGCAATCGGGTACCATAGAGCTGACTGAGGACCAGATGGTCCCCGGTCATCTCTATGACACTCGGAGGAGGGGCGCAACCTTATGACGTCATGCCCAGCCCTGGCAGTTGTAAACACTGCTGTGTGTTCAGCTGGGAAGCCGAGATTGTTTTTTTTTTTTTTCTTATCACAGGCTTTTTAGCCTAGAGAGATGTGGGGTCCTATAGACCCCAGATCTCTCCATAAAGAGGACATGTCATGCCCTATTCCTATTACAAGTATGTGAAAAGTGTAGCGTGTATTTGTATTCAGCCCCCCTGAGTCAATACTTTGTAGAACTGCCTTTTCCCGCAATTACAGCTGCAAGTCTTTTTGGGGATGTCTCTACCAGCTGTGCACATCTCTGTCAGATTGGATAGAGGGTGTCTGTGAACAGCAATTTTTAAGTCTTGCCACAGATTCTCAATTGGATTTAGGTCTGAACTTTGAATGGGCCATTCTAACACATGAATATGCTTTGATCTAAACCATTCCATTGTAGCTCTGGCTGTATGTTTAGGGTCGTTGTCCTGCTGGAAGGTGAACTTCCACCCCAGTCTCAAGTCTTTTGCAGGCTCTAACAGGTTTTCTTCTAAGATTGTCCTGTATTTGGCTCCATCCATCTTCCCATCAACTTTGACCAGTTTCCCTGTCACTGCTGAAGAAAAGCATCCCCACAACATGATGCTGCCACCACCATGTTTCATGAAGGAGATGGTGTGTTTCAGCATTTTGCTTTTAGGCCAAAATGTTCAATTTTGCTCTCATCTGACCAGAGCACCTTCTTCCACATGTTTGCTATTTCCCCCCACATGGCTTCTTGCAAACTGCAAATGGGACTTCTTATGGCTTTCTTCTTACCACTCTTCCATAAAGGGCAGATTTGTAGAGTGCACAACTAATAGTCATCCTGTGGACAGATTCTCCCACCTGAGTTGTGGATCTCTGCAGCTCCTCCAGAGTTACCATGGGCCTCTTGGCTGCTTCTCTGATGAATGCTCTCCTTGCCCGGCCGGTCAGTTTAGGTGGACGGCCATGTGTTGGTAGGTTTGCAGTTGTGCCATATTCTTTCCATGTTCGGATGATGGATTGAACAGCGCTCCGTGAGATGTTCAAAGCTTGGGATATTTTTTTATAATCTAACCCTGCTTTAAACTTCTCCACAACTTGATCCCTGACCTGTATGCTGTGTTCATTGGCCTTCATGATGCTGTTTGCTCACTAAGGTTCTTTAACAAACCTCTGAGGGCTTCAAAGAACAGCTGTATTTATACTGAGATTAAATTACACACAGGTGGGCTCTATTTACTAATTAGGTGACTTCTGAAGGCAATCGGTTCAATTAGATTTTAGTTTGGAGTATTAGAATAAAGGGGGCTGAATACAAATGCACATCACACTTTTCAGATGTTTATTTATAAAAAAACTTTGAAAACCATTTATCATTTTCCTTCCAATTCACAATTATGTGCCACTTTGTGTTGGTCTATCACATAAAATCCCAATAAAATACTTTAGCACCCTCCTAGGTGCTAGATAGAGTATAGTTTTAAACCCTGTCTGCTTACCAGAGGGATTTCCAGGTAAATCTATATTGTTCTCTGCTTACCAGAGAGCAGGATCCATTAGTGAGGTCTGCTCATTGTGCTCAAGTTCAACTCGTTCTGTCTGCAGAGTGTTTCACACTGGTCCAATAGGGAGGCATATTGGACAGTGGGAGGAAACCTGACAAATGAGTGCTCTGGTGTTTGATACAGCCCTGGTGATTTGGCAGAGGAAAGTGCCTTGGTGCATGCTGGGATACTGTATAAATGCCAGGAGAACATGTACTCGGGGGCTTTCGGCTGGAGAGCGGAGTCCTGGAGGGAGGGGACGGCTGCCTTCTCCTCTGTAGAGGTGCCATGCGGCCTCAGGTAGTCAACCTGAGGGCCTAGAGAGTGCCAGTGAGGAGCTGAACCCAGAGGTCCTGTGAAGCTGACTGAGAGGGGAGACACTGGAGGATCTGATTTGAATACAGAGAGTACAGATCTGCGTCAAGGGGCCTGACCTG
Source organism: Pelophylax lessonae (assembly GCF_965119305.1). Lineage (NCBI taxonomy): Eukaryota > Metazoa > Chordata > Amphibia > Anura > Ranidae > Pelophylax > Pelophylax lessonae. The sequence continues at coordinate 31,017,758 of NC_138774.1, forward strand.
AGGGGGGCCACCCCTGCAGTTAGAAGAGTCAGTGGACAGGTGTCAGTAAAGGGGATTCTAGTGAGTGTCCTGAAGATAATGTAGATTTAACAAGTCTATTGCTTTGAAAGAAAAGAGCAAGGAGACTTAACTGTTTCCATACATGTGGCTGTATGGATTAAACAGTGCAGCTGCTCCCACAAGCAACCTGGTGAAGCCAAGTGAGAGTTGTCCTTATCCATTGTGAATAATTACAGTTGGAGTATCCCATTATTCTCTATTCCCATCCAAGTTCCAAAATAAGCACTAAAAACCAAAACCCCTGGACTGTTTATTGAGTGACGAGCCATTGGGAGTAAGAATGAATGTGTGAACTGTTCCCTAAGTGACTGTGTGCTGGTAATCAGAGGAGGCCCAACAAGTCATCACACAGCAAGCCCTACGGGGACAGTGCTACCATACATTTACGTTTTTGGTTGTGAGGTGACAAAATGTGGAAAATTTCAAGGGGTAAGAATACTTTTTCAAGGCACTGTAAGTGGTTTGTCTCCTCCATGTAAACTGATACATTGTGCTGGAGAGACTGAACTTGTGAAATATAACAGACTTCCTGGCTGAATCACGAGCTAAAAATAGAAGAAATCCATCACATCTAAGATTTGGTAAGGTGCAATATAAAAAATGTTTACTTTTGGGTTTAACACAGTTTTAAAGATGCAGAAGATGCTGCCTAATAAAGTCTACACAGATATGAGTACTTGTAGGAGACAGCATTAATTTCACAAACTAAAATATTTTCATCATAGTTTTCTTCAGCTGCATGTTTTCAGTGGCGAAAAGGAAAGGAAAATAAAATCTGAATTAAGCCAAGTGACGAAAAATTTAATTTTTTGTCAACGAAAGGAAACCGAGTGAAAATGTGAGGGAGGGAAGTTTACCCACCTAAACTTCTACTTTCCTCATAGCTCCGCCTGTCTGGTAAAGCCCCAGCCCCCTGGCTCTATCGGCAAGCTGTACTGGCTGAGAGACATGGGCTCCAATCAATCCTTTCCCTTTCCTATGCAGTTCCACACATTACACTTATTCACAATATCTCTTTGGCGCCCTCTGCTGGCCTGTTCTAAATTGGCAGCACAATATTATACCCAGCCTATAATAATAGCACATTAAAATTTAAACATGTATTGCGCTACTGCACTACCACATAAGAATACGTATGGGGCATCTACTAAGCTGCTGAAAGAAAGAAAAAATAGGTTTTTCTTTTTTTTTTTCTTAATATTTAATGTTGGTAATATATTCAGGTAATATGTGCAATGGCGTTACAGCCAATAGAGTTCACAGTTTTTTTTTTGTTTTTTTTTAGTTTCACTTCTGTTTGTCAAAAAGCAATATTTTTGTATGAAACTTGGTTTTATTTATAAAGATGTAATGTGTCTGTAATGCATGTTCAAACCTTAATGCCATAAATAACATTTTATTCGATTTTTCACACCAGGAGTATATCCACTTCTGGACCGGAAGATTTTCCCCCTAATGACCAGGCCATATTTTGTGATTCAGCACTGTGTTATTTTAACGGACAATTGCGTGGTTGTACCCCAATAAAATTGATGTCCTTTTTTTCCCACAAATAGAGCTTTTTTTAGTGGTATTTGATCACTTCTGCGATTTTATTTTTTATAAACAAAAAAATAAAGGCCAATTCTGAAAAAAAAAAAATAATATTTTTCACATTCTGCTTTAAAACATTCCCCCAAAAAAAATTAAAAATCAAAATTTTTTAACATGTTAGGCCAATTCGTTTTCTGCTACATATTTTTGGTTAAAAAAAATCGCAATAAGAGTATTTTAATTGGTTTGCGCAAAAGTTATCGCGTCTACTAACTACCGGAAATATTTATGTCATTTTTATTGTTTTTTTTTATACTAGTAATGAGGGCGATCTGCAATTTTTAGCGGGGCTGCCACATTGCGCTGGACAGATCGGACCCCTAACTGACATTTTTGACACTTTTGGGGGGACCAGTGACATTACTACAGTAATCAATGCTAAAAGATATGCACTGTTACTGTAGTAATGACACTGGCAGGGAAGGGGTTAACACTGTGGGTAATCAAGGGGTTAAATGTGTACCTAGGGGCGTGGTTCTAACTGTATGGGGGTTGGGCTTGTGAAATGATCATAGAGACATGTGATCCTATATAGAAGGATCACAGGAGCTCTGTGATCATTCCAGAGAGAAGAACGGTCGGCTGTGTTTACAACAGCTGCCGGTCCTTCTCTCTCAGCGGGGAGGAATCGCGGTTGTCAGGCGACAATCGGAGCCACCTGCCCCATGCATTGGAGTGCCCGCTGCTGAGTGGGGGCGGGAGCGTGCTACCGGCGGCAGCGTGCTCGCCCCCTAGCTGCAGGTGATCGGGTACCATAGAGCTGACTGAGGACCAGATGATCCCCAGTCATCTCTATGACACTCGGAGGAGGGGTGCAACGTTATGATGTTACGCCCAGCCCTGGCAGTTGTAAACACTGCTGTGTGTTCAGCTGGGAAGCCGACGTAGACCGACGTAGTTTCACGCGGGAGGGCCGCCCTGCCGCAGTAAATCGACAGCGGGCGGTCCGGAAGCTGATATAATGACTTTGGAAATGTATTTATTTATTTGTTTCAGGTACTTATATAGAGCTGTCAATTTATGCAGTGCTTTACATATACATTACACATTCACATCAGTCCCTGCCCTCAAGGAGCTTACAGTCTAAGGTCCCTACTCACATTCATACATACATAGTAGGGGCAATTTTATACAGGATCCAATTAACCTACCAGAAATGCTTAAATAATGCATTACAATTTCCCTAAACCCATTCGATTTTAGTAGACTAAAATAGAACTAAAACTAAAACAATTAAAATGACTAAAACTAAACTGGCATTTGAGTCAAAAGGCTATAACTAAAGCTAAATCGAAATTTGATGTAAAATTTAACACTGGTAGGAGATGACCTACATAGCAAAAGAGTTCTCTAAAGTTGTTTATTTTCTATTTCCTCCACCAATTCATCATTTATTTGTAACTACTCCTCACTATCTTTGTCTCCAAACTGCAGATCGCGCCCCCAACAGTGCAGCCCTGAATGCCGCTAGACAACTTATCGCTTGTGGAGTGCCAAGAAATTTTATCCAAAGCAACTATGTCCTTAAAGGGCACCGAAACGTAAATCCAACGAGCTGCCCAGGAAACGGCCTCTACAGAGTCATTCAAGGATGGCCTCACTTTAGGGCTTGAGACAAATCAAATCAATGCGTCCAATTTACCCAAATTGATTTGCAAGGTTTTGGTAGAGAAGACGTGGCTAAGAAGATAAATCTGCATATGTTTGTGTAAGCTTATTGATTTTCAGCTTTTCTCGCTTGGTTTCTCCTCTTCTGCTCTCCTCTGAAGAAGGTGTAGAGCGGACATCTGGTCTCCTCTTGCCAATTTCACCTCTGTGTTTATGGCAATGGGGCTTTGACCATGTGTGCTCAATTAGAAAAACATTAAAGGAAAGTATCTAGAACTATATTTGATAAAGAACTGCAGAAGGTGGGTGCAATGTGGTAATTACCAGAGATGTATAGTAACTAAGTAGAACTACTTCACTACTGTACTTAAGTACTGAAAGGCGGTATCTGTACTTTCCTAGAGTAGAATTTTTTTCTCCTACTTCCACTTTTACTTCACTACATTTTTTCGATGATTTCAATACTTCTACTCCGATATTTTTTTTTTTGTGCTGCAAAGTTACTCGTTACAATTATAAAAATGACCACTGCCAGTAGATGGCAGGTTTCATGAAGCTCAAAACTTGTGTATTATCAGCGCATAGGAAAACAAATGCTACTGTATGTATAAATAAAAGCTGCATTTGAAATAATAAAAAACAATAGGATGTTCAAACTTTTGACTTCTTTCTTTAATAACTACATAACACAGTACTTGTACTTTTACTTTCAGTACTTGAGTAGCAATTTTTTTTAAAAAAACTACTTGCAATACTTAAGCACAAAAAATGTTGAATACTTTAGTACTTCTACTCAAGTCACTTTTTGATGGAGCACTTCCACTTCTACTCAAGTCACTTTTTGATCGAGCACTTGTACTTTTAGGGCTCTTTCACACGGGCGTTCCTTTTTTTTTGCCCGATCAGGTCCTTTTTTTTTTTTTTTTTGTAACGGACACGGATGACACTTGTGTCATCCGGTCCGTATGTCCGTTTTTCATCCCATCCGTTTGCGGATGAAAAACTGACATAATGCATGTCTATGTAAATACGGATGTCTGCGGATGACACCACTGACATCCGTTTTTGCTTCCGTTCCGTTTTTTGAAAGGAAGAAAAAATAGGGTTCTCCTCCGTTCAAAAAAACTGAACTGACAAAAAACGGATGTCAGAGGATGATCATCCGATGACATCCGTATTTACATAGAGATACATTATGTCCGTTTTTCATCCGCAAACGGATGGGATGAAAAACGGACATACGGAACGCCCGTGTGAAAGAGCCCTAACTCAAGTATGGGTTTCGAGTACTTTATACAACTCTGGTGTTTATGGCAATGGGGCTTTGACCATGCGTGCTCAATTAGGAAAGCATTAAAGGAAATTATCTAGAACTATATTTGAGAGGGAACTGCAGAAGGTGGGTGAAATGTGGTAATTACACTTACCTCTGGTCTGGTTTTGAGATACCGCTCTCTGAAAACTCTAATGGTAGCGCAGCTCTGTCGTGAGCTCATTGTCCAATGAAATTATTTCTATGAAAATGGTCACCTCTATAGATTTCTACTGCAGTGATTCATAACAAGGAACATCAGGAGTGAGCTAATGATATCACTAGAAAACGAAAAGCCTGAACCAACCCAAAAACGTAACCAAGCTGACAATAAAAATACAGTTAGGTTTACAACTGGTTACAACGATCAATATAGGGTCATTTCACATATTGTCAAGAGACATTTCAATATCCTTCATCTTGACAATAGATTGGGTCCTATTTTACCTTCAGTGCCACAGGTTACTTTACAAAAAAAGGCACGCCTGTACTTCCATTAACCACTTGCCGACTGCCTAACGCCGATCTACGTCGGCAGTCAGCCCCTCACAGGCAAAGTGACGTAGGGCTACGTCACTAGCTTGTGAGGGTCTAGGGAGCGAGCACGCGCCCCCGGAGGTGCGCTCCCACTCCCGCGTGGTCACGGACCCCCCCGCGCGTGTGACCGGCGGACCCGATGTCCGCCGGCCACTCTGCGATCGGCGGGGGAGAGGGAGAAAGTCAGGCAGCTTGTGTAAACAAGCTGCCTGTCATTCTCCCCTGTGTATGAAGGATGATCATACGGTTCTACTATGTAGAACCGTTGATCACTCTTCATACATCTGAAGCCACAGCCAATCACAGTAGAAAGCACGCCCCTAGGGACACACATAGCCCCTCCCTTTCAAAAAAAGTTAACCCCTTCACTGCCAGTGTATTTTTACAGTAACAGTGCATATGTATAGCACTGATTACTGTAGAAATGTCACTGGTAACCCCAAAAGTGTCAAAAATGTCAGTCAAGGGTCCGATCTGTCCGCCGCAATGTCGCAGTACCGCAAAAAAAAATCGCAGATCGCCGCCATTACGCGTTAAAAAAAAAACAACAAAAATGACAAAAATCTTTCCCTTTGTTAGTAAACGCGATAACTTTTGCGCAAACCAATCAAAATACGCTTTTTGTGATTTTTTTTACCAAACATAGGTAGCATAAAACAAATTGGCCGAAAATGTTAAAAAAGTTTGATTTTTACATTTTTTTTGGGGGGAATTTCATTTCATAAAAAAAATGTGAAAAATATTGCTATTTTTGCAAAATTTACGCTGTTTTTTTGTTTATAGCGCGTGATCAAAAAATCGCACAGGTGATCAAATACCACCAAAAGAAAGCTCTGTTTGTGGGAAAAAAAGGACGCCAAATTAGTTTAGATACAGCGTCGCACGACCGCGCAATTGTCCGTTAACCACTTGCCGACCGCCGCACGACTATCTACGTCGGCGGTCAGCCCCTCACAGGCAAAGTGACGTAGGGCTACGTCACTAGCTTGTGAGGGTCTAGGGAGCGAGCGCGCGCCCCCGGAGGCGCGCTCCCGCTCCCGAGTGGTCACGGACCCCCCGCGCGTGTGACCGGCGGACCCGATGTCCGCCGGCCACTCTGCGATCGGCGGGGGAGAGGGAGAAAGTCAGGCAGCTTGTGTAAACAAGCCACCTGTCATTCTCCTCGCTGTATGAGAGCTGATCATCTGGATCTACTTTGTAGATCCGTTGATCACTCTGCATACAGCTGAAGCCCCAGCCAATCACAGTTAGAATCACGCCCCTAGGGACACACACAGCCCCTCCCTCTCAAATAAAGTTAACCCCTTCACTACCAGTGTATTTTTACAGTAACAGTGCATATGTATAGCACTGATTACTGTAGAAATGTCACTGGTAACCCCAAAAGTGTCAAAAATGTCAGTCAAGGGTCCGATCTGTCCGCCGCAATGTCGCAGTACCGCAAAAAAAATCGCAGATCGCCGCCATTACGCGTTAAAAAAAAAACAACAAAAATGACAAAAATCTTTCCCTTAGTTAGTAAACGCAATAACTTTTGCGCAAACCAATCAAAATACGCTTTTTGCGATTTTTTTTACCAAACATATGTAGCATAAAACAAATTGGCCGAAAATTTTAAAAAATTTTGATTTTTACATTTTTTTGGGGGGAATTTCATATAAAAAAAAGGGAAAAATATTGCTATTTTTGCAAAATGGACGCTCTTTTTTTGTTTATAGCGCGTGATCAAAAAATCGCACAGGTGATCAAATACCACCAAAAGAAAGCTCTGTTTGTGGGAAAAAAAGGACGCCAAATTCGTTTAGGTACAGCGTCGCACGACCGCGCAATTCTCCGTTAAAGTCACGCAGTGCCGAATCGCAAAATACCCCCTGGTCGGAATGGGGGTAAAATCTTCCGGGGCTTAAGTGGTTAAAGTCACGCAGTGCCGAATCGCAAAATACCCCCTGGTCAGGAAAGGGGTAAAATCTTCCGGGGCTTAAGTGGTTAATAATAGGGAGGATACTTTTCTCATTAAACAATTTATTACATGCTCTACCAAATATGTAATATATGTGTTAAGATGTCCAAGTAAATTGGTTTATGTGGGTCGTACTATGCGGACATTACGGAAAAGAATTAGGAGAACATCGCCGACTCATCCATAAAGGATGTGATAAGCATAGCGTCCCACGTCACTTTTTAAAGCACCATAACAAGGACTTCAGAAAACTTGAAATTATGGCAATAGAAAGTATTCCTAAAGGTACCCTGACAGAAAAGGAACGTTTCTCTCTTTTATGCAAAAGAGAAACTTATTGGATCTATAAATTTAATTGCTTGGCGCCCCAAGGCCTCAACGAAGAGCTAGAGGTGAATTGTCTTGTCTGATGCAGTTTTCAACGTTTGATTCTACATTTACATTTAAATTTTAAATTTGTCATTCTAGATTTGAGCCTGTAAGCGTATAGAGAGATTCAGGTGTTTATGGAGAATATTTTTATATAAAGTACACCAGTAATTTTTATGAATATAGGGTGCATTACCTACGTATTTATTTATTATTTTATTTCACAAATATATGCTATATTGATAGCTATTATTTTATGATGTTCCTTTATGGTTTATTATATGACTACGCCGCAAACTGCAGTAGTTATGTTTATATACCATTATGATTTGTGTATATTTTGATACACATATGGACAACTCATATATGATAGATTTTAATGATTTTTATTACAATGCCTTTACCTCCATGAAGCATTCTGGGTCTCCAATATGCCAGAAATAGACTTTCCCATTTTGTTTTCCAATCCTGATTGATCGCCATTCAGTTTTTATTACCATTTATTTTTTATATAATTTTTTATTTTTGTTTTTTCTTCACCATAATTAATCTACCATATTTTACCATTTTTAATTCAATATTTAAATATTTTCTTGAATCAATATATTTATGGATTTTTATTCTTTTTTTATTTCCACCATTTAATTTTTTATTTAATTTTTCAAATTTTTTCATATTTTTGCTATTTAGTTTTTTTTTTCTGATTCAGCCTATGGGGGATTTTCCATTGGCTAGTTAGCCTAACCCCGCCCACTATTTGGCTTCTTAGAGCCCCAGATTGCTTCCAGCCACAACTTGACAAAGCTACAATCGTAGCGAAACATGTTGTTGTGGCAATCGGGAGGCTCTGTAGAAGCGAGCGCATCTAGTCCTCCGCTCCCCTCGGCTTCCAGGTGACTCCTCTGCCGGCTACACACGGACTTCCGGTCTATCGCGGTGAAGTCGTCTACGTTCGCCTCCCAGTGCTCACGGCGGGCACTGGGTGAGCACAGCGCAGAGGCTCCGGTCTAGGAATGCGGCCGCACACCGGACCGTGCGAGCCCCCCCGCTTTTGACCGGTTCCGTTTCTCTATCTGCCAGCCCCACTCCTTTCTATCAGCTGCCAGGCCCCCAGGACCAACACCAGGAATTCCTGTCACAAGCATCCAGGAGACACAGAGGCTTCAAGGATCGGTAGGACGATTTATTTCACCATATTGTTTTAACCATTGTGGATCAACTCATTAAATCTTTATTAGACTGTCCATCCGAGACTCCATTGGGGTAATTTGTTAGCAACATGCATATCTGAGCGCCATCCTTTATTTTTTCTATTCACCTAAAAGCTATCCAGTGTCTAGGATTGGGCGAACAGTATTGCTATAGACATTCTTTTTTATATGCAACTGTGCATTCTCTGTGTAAGAATATTTCAGGAGATTACAACCTTGGAGTAGCGCCAGAACTTATTCTTTGAGCTAATGATATCACTAGACTCCTATCACAGTATTTGGAGAACCATATCTTGGAAAGTGCATACACACTTATGGCTCGTTTCCACTGAGCGGCACGGTTCGGTACGGTACTAGAGATGTATAGAACTGTTCGCCGGCGGACAGTTCCCGGCGAACTAAGCATGTTCGCGTTCGCCGCTGTGGGCGAACATATGCGATGTTCGGTCCGCCCCCCATAATACATCATTGAGGCAAACTTTGACCCTGAACTTTACAGTCAGCAGGCACATTTCCAGCCAATCAGCGTACCTCCCTCCCACACCCTCCCACCTCCTATAAATAAGCAAGGGCAGCATCCATCTTAGATCATTCTGAAGCAGTGTGTGTAGTGAGAGTAGGGAGAGCTGCTGCTGCTGCTGCTGCTGCTGCTGTTAAGCTAGGGACAGTTAGTCAGTGTTCCTGGTCTTGCAGTGTTCTTGGTCCACTACTGCTGTAAGGACAGCACCCCAAAAAGCCCTTCTAAGGGCTGGTATTTGTGTAATTTTTTTTATATATATATCTAGCGTCCCCAAAAGCCCTTTTAAGGGCTGGTAATTGAGGATTTTTTTTTTATTTATATATATACATATATATATATCTAGTGTCCCCAAAAGCCCTTTTAAGGGCTGGTAAGGTAATAGAGTTTTTTCTTTATATATATATATATATATCTATTGTACACTGCAGTTGCCTGCCCGCTGTGTGTGAGAGGCCACAGACCTACCACAGACTGTACTGTGTGCACACCACACTCATTTCGGGTGGCACAGGCACAGTACCTTGCATTTTAAAAAATATTTTTTTTTTCCTCTGTCATAATTGCAGTGAGTGCTGTGTCAGGTCCACAGAGTGTACTGTACCCACTGCAGTGCACTGCCCACCACTGATATATATATACGGTGGCACAGCATCTTGTTGCAAATTGAAAAAAAAAAAATATTTTTTATTATTGCAGTTGCCTGGGCTGCCAGTGACTGTCAGGCCCACAGAGTGTACTGTGCCCACTGCAGTGCCACTGTGTGCCCACCCACCACTGATATATAAGGTGGCACAGCAGCTTGCAAAGTAAAAAAATATATATATATTTTTAAATTGCAGTTGCCTGGGTGCCAGTGACTGCTGTCAGGTCCACAGAGAGTGTACTGTGCCACTGCCCACCCACCACTGATATATAAGGTGGCACAGCAGCTTGCAAAGTAAAAAAAAATATATATATTTTTTAATTGCAGTTGCCTGGGTGCCAGTGACTGCTGTCAGGTCCACAGAGAGTGTACTGTGCCACTGCCCACCCACCACTGATATATAAGGTGGCACAGCAGCTTGCAAAGTAAAAAAAATATATATATTTTTTAATTGCAGTTGCCTGGGTGCCAGTGACTGCTGTCAGTGTCAGGTCCACAGAGAGTGTACTGTGCCACTGCCCACCCACCACTGATATATAAGGTGGCACAGCAGCTTGCAAAGTAAAAAAAAATATATATTTTTTTTAATTGCAGTTGCCTGGGTGCCAGTGACTGTCAGGTCCACAGAGTGTACTGTACCCACTGCCCAACACTCCTATAGGGTGGCACAGCACCTTGCACTCATAGTACACAACACATAAAAAAAAAAAATGACAGGCAGAGGCAGGCCACCCCGCAAGGGCCGTCGTGGTCGTGGTGCTGTGATTTCCTTAGGCCCTAGAATAATGCCCAGTGTTCAGAGGCCACCACAGACCCTGAACTCAAAAAATTCTGAGGCCATAGTTGACTGGCTTACACAGGACACCCAATCGTCTACAGCTTCCGCTCGGAACCTTAATGCACCATCCTCCTCCAGCTCAGCTTCGGGCACCTCTCAATTTACCACTCGCCAGCCCGCCGGCACCACCACCAACACTAGCACCACAGCCGCTTCACTTGATCCGTCAGAGGAGTTATTTTCACATCAGTTGCAAGAAATAAGTGATGCGTAACTATTAGTGCCAGAGAATGTAGATAACGGGGATATGTCTCAGTCAGGCAGCATTATACACATGGACGTACATTGTGATGATGATGATGATGATGATGTTGTACCTGCTGCTGCTGCCTTTGCTGAGTTGTCAAGTGAAGCGGCTGATGATGACGATATGTCTGTGGATGTCACCTGGGTGCCTGCTCGAAGAGCAGAAGAAGAGGGGGAAAGTTCAGATGGGGAGACAGAGAGGAGGAGGAGACGAGTTGGAAGCAGGGGGAGGAGGTCATCGCAAGGAGCTAGTCGCGCAGTCAGACAGCATGTAGTTCGGCACCCGGGGTCAGCCAGACAGCACGCCAATCAACGCAAGCTGTTGCCACCACCAGAATGCCGTCCTTGCAAAGCTCAGCAGTGTGGCATTTTTTTTGTGTGTCTGCCTCTGATATCAGCGATGCCATTTGTAACCTGTGCCAAAAGAAACTGAGTTGTGGGAAGTCCAACACCCACCTAGGTACAACTGCTTTGCGAAGGCACATGATCTCACATCACAAACGCCTATGGGATCAACACATGAGTAAAAGCAGCACACAAACTGAAAGCCACCATCCTCCTCCTGGTCCAGCATCTTCAGCCACGTCAACCACTGCTGTCCTCCATGCCCCCTATCAACAACCCGCCCCTCCGCCTCTCACCTTCAGCAGTTCCTGCTCGTCACCTGCCCACAGTCAGGTGTCTGTCAAGGAAATGTTTGAGCGTAAAAAGCCAATCTCACAGAGTCACCCCCTTGCCCGGCGTCTGACAGCTGGCTTGTCGGAACTCTTAGCCCGCCAGCTTTTACCATACAAGCTGGTGGAGTCTGAGGCCTTCAAAAAATTTGTCGCTATTGGGACACCGCAGTGGAAGGTACCCGGCCGAAATTATTTTTCACAAAAGGCAATCCCCAACCTGTACTCTATTGTGGAAAAGGAAATCATGTCACGTCTGGCACACAGTGTTGGGGCAAGGGTCCATCTGACCACTGATAGCTGGTCTGCAAAGCACGGTCAGGGCAGGTATATAACTTACACTGCGCATTGGGTAAACCTGCTGGTGGCTGCCAAGCATGGAATGCGTGGCTCTGCTGCAGAGGAGTTGGTGACACCGCCACGACTTGCAGGCAGGCCTGCTGCCACCTCCTCTACTCCTCCTACTCCATCCTCTTTGCTAACCTCCTCGGCTGAGTCCTCTTCTGCTGTTGCGTCTTGCTCCACACCAACTGCACCCCCCCAGCTCCCCAGGGGCTATTTCACATGCCGGATACGACAGTGTCACGCTGTCTTGGGGTTGACTTGCCTGAAAGCAGAGAGTCACACCGAACCAGCACTACTGTCCGCCCTGAACGCACAGGTGGATCAGTGGCTGACCCCGCACCAACAGGAGATCGGCAAAGTGGTGTGTGACAACGGCAGCAATTTGTTGGCGGCATTGAATTTGGGCAAGTTGACACATGTGCCGTGCATGGCACATGTGTTGAATCTGATTGTGCAACGTTTTGTGCAGAAGTACCCAGGCTTACAGGACGTCCTCAAGCAGGCCAGGAAGGTGTGTGGCCATTTCAGGCGTTCCTACACGGCCATGGCGCACTTTGCAGATATTCAGCGGCGAAACAACATGCCAGTGAGGCGCTTGATTTGCGACAGCCCGACATGTTGGAATTCAACACTGCTAATGTTCGACCGCCTGCTCCAACAAGAAAAAGCGGTCAACGAGTATTTGTATGACCGGGGTGCTAGGACAGCCTCTGCGGAGCTGGGTATTTTTTTTCCACGTTACTGGACGCTCATGCGCAATGCCTGTAGGCTCATGCGTCCTTTTGAGGAGGTGACAAACCTAGTGAGTCGCACCGAAGGCACCATCAGCGACATCATCCCATATGTTTTTTTCCTGGAGCGTGCCCTGCGAAGAGTGCTGGATCAGGCCGTAGATGAGCGTGAAGAGGAAGAGTTGTAGTCACCATCACCACCACCAGAAACAGCCTTACCATCGCTTGCTGGACCTGCGGCAACACTGGAAGAGGAGTGTGAGGAAGAGGAGTCAGAGGAGGAATGTGGCTTTGAGGAGGAGGAACACCAACCACAGCAGGCATCCCAGGGTGCTCGTTGTCACCTATCTGGTACCCGTGGTGTTGTACGTGGCTGGGGGGAAGAACACAACTTCAATGACATCAGTGAGGATGAGGAATTGGACATGAGTAGCTCGGCATCCAACCTTGTGCAAATGGGGTCTTTCATGCTGTCATGCCTGTTGAGGGACCCTCGTATAAAAAGGCTGAAGGAGAACGACCTGTACTGGGTGGCCACGCTACTAGACCCCCGGTATAAGCAGAAAGTCTCTGATATGTTACCCAATTACCGGCAGTCGCAAAGGATGCAGCAGCTACAAAATAAGTTGAAAAGTATGCTTTACACAGCATATAAGGGTGATGTCACAGCACAACGGGAATCCAACAGGGGAAGAGGTGAAAGTAATCCTCCTCCTACCACCACAACCACGCCGGCAAGGACAGGACGCTTTACAGACGTCTTGTTCATGGAGGACATGCAGAGCTTTTTTAGTCCTATGCATCGCCACAGCCCTTCGGGGTCCACCCTCAGAGAACGACTCGACCGACAGGTAGCAGACTACCTTGCCTTAACTGCAGATATCGACACTCTGAGGAGCGATGAACCCCTTGACTACTGGGTGTGCAGGCTTGACCTGTGGCCTGAGCTATCCCAATTTGCCATTGAACTTCTGGCCTGCCCCGCTTCAAGTGTGCTGTCAGAAAGGACCTTCAGCGCAGCAGGAGGTATTGTCACTGAGAAGAGAAGTCGCCTAGGTCAAAAAAGTCTTGATTACCTCACGTTTATTAAGATGAATGAGGCATGGATCCCGAAGGGACTGACAGTGGGGGATGCATTTGACTAAAAAAGGCCTGGTGATGACTGAGATGCCTTGGCCTAAAAATGGTCCACACGCTGCTGTCTTTAATCATTCTCTGCATGCCGGATGACTTACGTGACGTCTCCGCCACCAACTACGGTTCAAGCCGCAATGTTTTAGTGCACTTTCTGCCTTGAAAACCTCAATTTTTCAGGCCGCTGCTACAGCAGCGGCTGCAACAATACCTGCTTTTTCATGCATGTGTACATGCCTAATTTTTCTGGCCTCTGTGGCTGCAAAAAAACAAAAAAAAAGGCACATACATGTGTCAATTCCCCTTCGTGATCGTTACCTTGTCGTGGTGAAGGGGCTTGCGTATCACAATGAAGCGATCACCTCTAGGAGTGTGTTGGCACACCCCAGATGATAAGGTCGTTGCTTCATTGTGTACAGACCAAAAGCGATCCGCAGGATAATTTTTCATAGAAAAAACATTCATTTTCTTTCATTCTTTCTGCGGAGCTGGGTATTTTTTGGCCGCGTTAATGAATGCTCATGAACAATGGCTGTAGGCTCATGCGTCCTTTTGCGGAGGTGACAACCCTGGTGGTCAGTCGAACCCAAGGCAACATCATCGACCTCATCCCATATGCGTTTTTTCTGGAGCGTGCCTTGCGAAGAGTACTGGATCAGGCTGTAGATGAGCATGAAGAGGAAGAGTTGTGGTCCACTCCCCATCACCACCAGAAGCAGCCTTGTCGTTGTCAATTGTTGGACCTGTGGCAACGCAGAGAGAGGAGTCTGAAGAAGAGAAGTCAGAGGAGGAAGGTGGCTTTGAGGAGGTGGAATACCAGCCACAGCAGGCGTCCCAGGGGGCTTGTTCTCACCTTTCGGGGACCCTTGGTGTTGTACGTGGCTGGGTGGAGGAAGAGACCTTCAATGATGTCAGTGAGGACAAGGAACGGGACATGGCTAGCTTGGTATCCAACCTTGTGCAAATGGGGAGTTTGCGGTTGTGCAAATGGACTGACTGACTGTTGTTAAATGGGGAGTTTGGTCTGTCAGAGTTTGGTCTGTCACTGTGAAGCGGGCGTAACCCTTACACTACTTGACCGATAAAACATCATACCTGATCGTATTCACGCACTGGATGTTTTAAAGCACGTTATTCCAAACAATTTAGGAATATTAGGTGATTTATGCCCTTTATGGATCAAAACCCGACTCTGCGTCAACTACGTAATTTTCCATGGGAGTTTTGCCATGGATCCCCCTCCGGCATGCCACAGTCCAGGTGTTAGTCCCCTTGAAACAACTTTTCCATCACTATTGTGGCCAGAAAGAGTCCCTGTGTGTTTTAAAATTCGCCTGCCTATTGAACTCTATGGCAGTTCGCCCGGTTCGCGAACATTTGCCGATGTTCGCGTTCGCGAACGGCGAATTTTAGGTTCGCGACATCACTATACGGTACTTTATTTTTGCAGTTTCCATTGTGAATGGTATCCTAATTCCGAACCCGTACCGTACCACTTTTGTGGGACCCTTTCATTGGGGTACCAAGCACATTAGTACCATACCAACAGGGTGGAGCTACACTCTGCAGAACTTTGATTGGTTGATAGAGAATCGTCTATCACAGCTTTCCTGCTACACCACGCCTATCATGAAAGGGTACTATTGGCAGTGGAAACGCAAGGTGTACCGTTCCGAACCGCACCGGACTGAACCGAACCGTACCGTACCACTCAGTGGAAACGAGGCATTAGTGGTCTATTTATAAAGCATTTGATGGACAAATGTCACACACATTTTGACTGTATATTCAGCAATGGGTTAATTCCTATGATCATTAGCTCCATCTAGTGGCCAACATGCAGTTTAGTTTCCTGAAACACCTCAAGGAGAAAATACGCTGCATATTTTATAAATAAACTCTAGACTTACACTTACTTCTCACAGTTCTTTCCATAGAAGACTCCTGGAGCTTACCTTTAACCACTTAGGCCCCGGAGGATTTGGCTGCTCAAAGACCAGGCCCTATTTTGCGATTCGGCACTGCGTGACTTTAACTGACAATTGCGCGGTTGTGCGACGCTGTACCAAAATGAAATTGACGTCCTTTTTTTTCCACAAACAGAGCTTTCTTTTGATGGTATTTGATCACCTGTGCAATTTTTATTTTTTGCGCTATAAACAAAAAAAGAGCGACAATTTTGAAAAAATAACAATGTTTTTCACATTTTTTTTATATGAAATTCTGGAGAAAAAAATTTTTAAAAATCAAAATTTTTTAACATTTTAGGGCAATTTGTTTTCTGCTACATATTTTTGGTAAAAAAAAATCGCAATAAGCGTATTTTGATTGGTTTGCGCAAAAGTTATTGCATTTACTAACTACTATGTCATTTGTATCGTTTTTTTTTTTTTTAACTAGTAATGTCGTCGATCTGCGATTTTTTTTGCGGAACTGTGACAAAAAATCTCAATAAGCGGATTTTGATTGGTTTGCATTTACTAACGACGGGAAAGATTTATTTTTATTGTTTGTTTTTTTTTACTAGTAATGGCGACAAGCTGCGATTTTTTTTGTTTTTTTTTGCGGGGGTGCGACATTGTGGTGGACAGATCGGACCCCTGAAAAAAAAATGCAAGTGTATTTTGATTGGTTTGCGCAAAAGTTATCGCGTCTACTAATTACGGGAAAGATTTATGTCATTTTTATTGGTTTTTTTTTACTAGTAATGGCGGTGATCTGTGATTTTTAGCGGGACTGCGACATTGCGGCGGACAGATCGGACCCCTGACTGACATTTTTGACACTTTTGGGAGTACCAGTGACATTACTACAGTAATTAGTGCTATAAATATGCACTGTTACTGTCAAAATGACACTGGCAGGGAAGGGGTTAACTTTATTGGTGATCAAGGGGTTAAGTGTGTCCCTAGGGGCGTGATTCTGTCAGGGGGCGTGGCTTGTTAGATCATCACAGAGACATACAATCTTACATAGCAGGATCGCATAGCCTCTGTGATGATCTAAGGGAGAATGACAGACGGCTGTGTTTACATCAGGTGTCAGTCTTTCTTCCTCTCCTGAGGGAGATTGCAAGTGGCCGGCGGACATCGGAGCCGCTGGTCACACGCGGGGGCTAGGCAGGGAACTAGCAGGGCGCCATCCTTTACCAGTGGCGCGCGCTCGCCTCCTACAGGCTCCTGGGCGAGCGATACATCACTTTGCCTGTAGGGGGCTTTGCCGGTACGTCACTTTGCCTGTAGGGGGCTGACTGCTGCATTATATAGTCGTGTGTGTGTGGCAGTCGGCAAGTGGTTAAGTGCCCTTTCTCTTTAATCTCCATTTTAAAGGCAGTTTATCTAGTGATACAGAATGCGAGTTAGTTCACATTAAACATATAAAGGGTTTTTAACTACAAATACAGATGGGGAAATGCTTCCTGCAGCGCTATTGTATGCTGCCGGTGGGAGAACGCCGGAGCCTTCCCGGCTTGCAGAATACAATAATTACTGCTAATGGCTATAGCCGCCGGCAGTGATTGTATGTATAGAAATCTGACAGGCTGGTTGTACCCCAGTCAATTGATGGATCAACATGGGAATGATCAGGCTGCCCATACATAGGTTTAAATTTGGCCAGTTGCTGCTGAACCGGCCAAATTTCAAACCAAGTATGGCCGGCTTAAGGAAAATAACATGAAGTATTTAGTCAGGGCTTAGATGGTGTCAAGTGGGGCGGCACTCTCAATGGTTTCTTCTCAAGTGCTAAATAAAGATTACACATTATTTTTTGTTAATCTACACAAGGACAGCTGGGCAGTGTAAGAAACAAATAAACTTTTATTACTTAGATTATCAATTTACTAAATTATATTATCGTTGCTAGTTACCAAATGATAGACTGTTCTTCACAACTTATTATTGTCAGTTTCTACATCCTTGTTCATGTTTTTCTGAAGACAGATAATACAGTATATCCCTTTATAAACAAGGAAATCAGGAAGAGGGCAACTAAACTAATTAGGGGGTTGGAGGACCTTGACTATGAAGAGCGTCTACAATCGCTCGATTTATTCTCCCTGGAGAAGAGACATCTGAGGGGGGACATGATAGCAATTTATAAATATCTTAATGGGGATCCCAGCTTAGAAAAAAAGCTGTTCATTCGAAGGGATTGCATGAGGACTCGAGGGCATACAATGCGATTAGAGGAGAAGCGTTTTAACCTAAGGCAACGTGGAGGGTTCTTTACTCTTAACTCTGGTCTGAGCACATCTGGAGTATTCTGTCCAATTCTGGTCGCCAGTCCTCAGGAGGGATGTGTTGGAGCTGGAGAGAGTCCAGAGAAGGGCAACTAAACTAATTAGGGGATTGGAGGACCTTAATTATGAAGAGCTTCTGCAAGCGCTTGATTTATTCTCCCTGGAGAAGAGACGCCTGAGAGGGGACATGATAGCAATTTATAAATATCTCAATGGTGATCTCGGCATAGAAAAACAGCTATTCAATCGAAGGGATTGCATGAGGACTCGAGGGCATACAATGCGATTAGAGGAGAAGCGTTTTAACCTAAGGCAACGTGGAGGGTTCTTTACTGTTAGGGCTACAAGATTGTGGAATTCTCTACCACAAGAGGTGGTTTCTGCGGGTAGTATGGTGGCTTTCAAAAGACTCTTAGACTTACATCTCAAGGATCAGAACATTCAGGGGTATGTGAGATGATTACAGCCACACACACCTACACAGGTTGAACTGGATGGACTGTTGTCTTTATTCAACCTCACCTACTATGTAACTATGTAACTATGTACATGAGTCTCTAAGGAATATTCATGTGACCTGGTAGCTATCAAAACTTGTAATCCTTCAATTTGAAGTACATTAAAGCGGAGTTCCACCCAAAAGTGGAACTTCCGCTTTAGGGAGTCCTGACCCCCTGACATGCCACATTTGGCATGTCATTTTTTTGGGGGGGAGCGGGTACCTAGTTTTGACAGGTACCCGCTCCCACTTCCGCTCGGAGCGCCGCGGCACCCTGAACGGAAGTTCTCCTCTCCCCCTCCCTCCCTGCAATCTTCTGGGACACGTCAGAGGTCCCAGAAGATTGCCGGCCAATCAAGACGCGCAGCGCGACTCGCGCATGCGCAGTGGGTACCCGGCTGTGAAGCCTCAAACTGTCACAGCCGGGTGCCCACAGCAGTGATGCCAGCGCCGAGGGAGAGGATCGAGGCTTCGGGCGGCCGCATCGCTGGACCGTTGGACAGGTGTGTGAATGGCTGGAACTCCGCTTTAATCACTTTTTCCCCCTTAATGACCAGGCCACATTTTGCCATTCGGCACTGCGTTACTTTAACGGACAATTGCGTGGTGGTGCGATGCTGTACCCTAATAAAATTGATGTCCTTTTTTCCCCACAAATAGAGCTTTCTTTTGGTGGTATTTGATCACCTGTGCGAGCTTTATTTTTTTCTCTATAAGCAAGAAAAGAGCGTCAATTCTGAAAAAAAAAAAAAAAAACAATATTTTTCACTTTCTGCTATATAACATTCTCAAAAAAAATTTAAAAATCAAAATTTTTTAACATTTCAGGCCAATGTGTTTTCTGCTACATTATTTTGTTAAAAAATCACAATAAGCGTATTTTGATTGGTTTGCGCAAAAGTTATTGCGTCTACTAACTACGGGAAAGATTTATGTAATTTTTATTGTTTTTTTTTATTAGTAATGGCGGCGATCTGCGATTTTTTGTGGGACTGCGACATTGTGGAGGACAGATCGGACCCCTAACTGACATTTTTGACACTTTTGGGGGGGACCAGTAACATTACTACAGTAATCAGTGCTAAAAATATGCACTGTTACTGTAATAATGACACTGGTAGGGAAGGGGTTAACACTGTGGGTGATCAAGGGGTTGAATGTGAGCCTAGGGGAGTGATTCTAACTGTGGGGGGGGGGGCTTGTGAAATGATCACAGAGACCTGTGTTTTTATATAGAAGGATCACAGGGGCTCTGTGATCATTCCAGAGAGAAGAACGGTGTTTACAACAGCTGACCATTCTTCTCTGTCTGCGGGGAACGATCGCGGGTGGCCAGCAGCAATCGGAGCCGCCTGCCCCGTGTATTAGAGTCCCCGCTGCCGAGTGGGGGCGGGAGCTCGACCCCTAGCTGCAGGCGCATGACGGACGTAGGTCTACGTAGGTTCGTGTAGGAGAGCCGCGCTGCCGCAGGAAATCGGCGGCGGGCGGTCAGGAACAGGTTAATGTTAATTAATATTTCTTCGCACTGGACTTTTTTTTTCACTATTTTTTAAGAAAGACATTTTTTATTATTATTATTTTTTCCAACAGATGTGTTTACTTATTCATTGAATGTTTATACTTTTATATTTGAATTGTTTGATTCTAGCTTATTCTCTATTTTAGTCCGATTTAGCGCTGCTCTATCTTTATTAATTACTTTTTTGTGATGGTGTGATGACACTATAGGAGTTAACAGCTTTTTCAGTTTTCTGTTTGATTACACGGGGTTTGTTTTGATCTCTATGGAGCTGGAAAAGTATGTGTTTGCCTTCTTCGCAGAGAGGGAGAAGGAAAGACCTAGGAGCTGCTATCCGCTTTTGTACAAAGAAACCCTACAACTATGGATAAAATACCTTCCCTCTATAACGCCCTGCAGGCCTAGATGGGACCCCCAAAGGTATCCATAAACTATCCACTTGGAGCATGAACCAATCCTGGTTGCTCCACTCGGTCAGTCCACTTACAGCATACCACTGACGCGCCCTTAAAGGTTCTCGTTGCTAAGTGAAGGGCAAACAAACTATACATGGAACAGAAAATAAAAAATAAATGGTGACAGTAATCTGTAAACCTTGACAAAGGCTTGTAAAAAGCCGAAACGCGTAGGTTACGCACCAGAAATTATCTCTGATCAAAAACTTCCAAGCCCACCAGCATGGAGGAACAGAGACATATATTCCTATAATATGTCACCATATGACACATGTCACGATACTTCCAACTTCTTTCACTCATCCACTCTGGGTCTATAACCCAGCACAATGAATGTATATATTTATTCCTTATGATTTATGTAAACAATTTCCTTTTCAAATAAATACGAACATTTTTTACCTTATATACTTTGTATATAACTTACTTGCCATAAAAGTCCCACCCCACTTGGCCTGAGGTACCAACCAAATATACTATTTGATCTACACAGCTTTGCATCTACAGTCTACCTTTAATTCACACATTGAGTAGCGCACAAGTCTTTTTGTTTAATCCAAAGAAATTATGTGCATCTGAAAGTTGAAGCACATACATGTAGTCAGGAAGTGGCTAAATTGGTTGGATCAGAAGTGTTGAGATATTGAAAAAAGGTGCAAAAAAGCATTTTATGGAAAAAAAAAAGAACAACGTGGCAATTGTTTATGATGTATAGTGCTTTACTAATATTTTACGACCCATGTCATCCATTTATGGTTTTGATCTACTACATTGTATATCTTCTGGTCTATGGAATCATCAAAGGAACCTGTAAGAAGCATATTCAGCTCTGCCATAGGTGGGGAAGATGGCGATTCTAGTAAATGGTGCTGACTGACTCGGCAGACAGATTAAAGGGCTCTCAATATCCTTACAGAACACCCTGGGGATTGCAGTGAGAGAGACCTTATCACTGGGGTGGGGAACATTTTTTCTGCCAAGGGCCATTTGGGTATTTATAAAACCATTCGGGGGCCGTACAAAATGATTACCTTAAAAATTAGCCTGTTATATTTGGTCAAACATTTAATTAACCAACCCCTAATGTGATGGCTGCAACTGCTTCTTTTTGGTGAGGGGTGTGATGTTAGCTGGTATTGATGATGTTGCTACTCGCAACAGGTTTTCCTGGTTTGCGTTGGTCAGTCTGGAGCGCAGTCGACTTTTTTGTGGTGGTAAGTTTTGAAAAGAACTGCTGGTGGGTATAGCTGGCTGTACTGTTGGTGGGTACAGCTGGCTGGTACTGCTGTGGGTACTGCTGGCTCAGGCTGGCACTGCTGGCTTGTACTGTGCTGTAAGTACTGCTGGATGGTACTGCTGGCTCAGGCTGATACTGCTGTGGGTACTGCTGGCTGGTACTGCTGACTCAGGCTGGTACTGTGCTGTAGGTACTGCTGGCTGGTACTGCTGGCTCAGGCTGGTACTGATGGCTGGTACTGTGCTGTGGGTACTGCTGGCTGGTACTGCTGGCTCAGGCTGGTACTACTGGCATGTACTGCTGGCTGGTATTGCTGTGGGTACTGCAGGTACTGCTGGCTGGTACTGTTGTAGGTACTGCTGACTCTGGCTGGTACTGGTGGCTCTGGCTGGTACTGCTGGCTCTGGCTAGTACTGCTGGTTCTGCTGTGGGTACTGCTGGTTCTGGCTGGTACTGCTGTGTGTACTGCTGGTACTGCTTTGAGTACTGCTGGCTCTGGCTGGTACTGCTGGTTCTGGCTGGTACTGCTGGCTCTGGCTGGTACTGCTGTGTGTGCTGCTGGCGGGAAATGCTGGCTAGGAGAAGTGTAGCAGCGCCACGCTGGAGGAAGAGGTGATGTTTCCTGTATTGGTCACAGGCGGAGTGCATTTGATATCACTCCACCTGTGACTCACTCAGACTGTCATAACGGAGCAGGAACTATACAGGAAGCATCGGCTCCATTCTGACAGATCAGCTGAGAGACACAGACTCAGCTGCATGGGGGGCCGGACCAGACGACTTTGGGGGCCGCATACGGGCCCCGAACTATAGGTTCCCCACCCCTGCCTTATCACTTGCACATGGATGAAATAATTCAAATACCTAAATTGTCACTAAATCCAGAACCCGCATTCACTATATCTGGCCTCCCACAGTACACAGAACATGGAAATGTAATTATTTTAGTAAATACAGTATCTCACAAAAGTGAGTACACCCCTCACATTTTTGTAAATATTTTTTTACATCTTTTCATGTGACAACACTGAAGAAATGACACTTTGCTACAATGTAAAGTAGTGAGTGTACAGCTTGTATAACAGTGTAAATTTGCTGTCCCCTCAAAATAACTCAACACACAGCCATTAATGTCTAATTGGCAACAAAAGTGAGCACACCCCTAAGTGAAAATGTACAAATTGGGCCCAAAGTGTCAATGTTTTGTGTGGCCACCGTTTTTTTCCAGCACTGCCTTAACCCTCTTGTGCATGGAGATCATCAGAGCTTCACAGGTTGCCACTGGAGTCCTCTTCCACTCCTCCATGACGACATCACAGAGCTGGTGGATGTTAGAGACCTTGCGCTCCTCCACCTTTCGTTTGAGGATGCCCCACAGATGCTCAATAGGGTTTAGGTATGGAGACATGCTTGGCCAGTCCATCACCTTTACCCTTCTTTAGCAAGGCAGTGGTCATATTGGAGGTGTGTTTGGGGTGGTTATCATGTTGGAATACTGCCCTGCAGCCCAGTCTCTGAAGGGAGGGGATCATGCTCTGCTTCAGTATGTCACAGTACATGTTGGTATTCATGGTTCCCTCAATGAACTGCAGCTCCCCAGTGCTGGCAGCATCCATGCAGTCCCAGACCATGACATTCCTGACACCATGCTTGACTGTAGGCAAGACACACTTGTCTTTGTACTCCTCACCTGGTTGCCGCCACACACGCTTGACACCATCTAAACCAGATACGTTTATCTTGGTCTCATCAGACCACAGGACATGGTTCCAGTAATCCATGTCCTTAGTCTGCTTGTCTTCAGCAACCTGTTTGTGGGCTTACTTCATCTTTAGAAGAGGTTTCCTTCTGGGACGACAGCCATACAGACCAATTGATGCAGTGTGCGGCGTATGGTCTGAGCACTGACAGGCTGACCCCCCCCCCCCCCCCACCCCTTCAACCTCTGCAGCAATGCTGGCAGCACTCATATGTCTATTTCCCAAAGACAACCTCTGGATATGACACTGAACACGTGCACTCAACTTCTTTGGTCGATCATGGCGAGGCCTGTTGTCGAATTTTCCTCAGGTACAAAATACCTGTTACCTGTTAGTCAGTGATACCAAATCAGACAATATAAATAGCTATGTATATAATGAGATCAGACAGACTCAATATGGCTGAATCATAGTGACCTGGTTTTATTACAGCAGGCAAGAGTTTAAATACACTAAATGAAGTACAGAAAATGGGTTGTTATTAAAATCTTTTGTCCAATCCAGGTTAACAATTAATTATAGTAAGCATTGGGTTATTCTATATTGTGATTTTTTGTCATAAGGGAATTTCTTTCGGTGATGCTCATCCAGAAGTTTCCAAAGGGACTTTTATGAAGAGATTATTGGCTCTGCGGTCAAGCTGTCCAGACAGAGTTCCCCTTATGACAGATCGTTGCGGGTAGAAACATCTCAGCTTACGGTATATATATTTTTAGATTTTGCAAGCTCAGTGACATATGTAAAGAAATCAAAGACAAAATGAGATTAATTAACTCGAAAGACATTTTGATTAAGTCAACCATTTTAAATGCCAATCAAGGTATCCTGCATATCCAGAAAGGTATCCTGTATAGGCCAGTAAGGTATCCAGGACATGCCAGCAAGGTATCCTGTATATGCCACGTCAAGGCCTGTTCTGAGTGGAGCCTGTCCTGTTAAAACCGCTGTATGGTCTTGGCCACCGTGCTGCTGCAACTCAGTTTCAGGGTCTTGGCAATCTTCCTATAGCCTAGGCCATCTTTATGTAGAGCAAAAATTCTTTTTTCAGATCCTCAGAGTTCCTTGCCATGAGGTGCCATGCTGAACTTCCAGTGACCAGTGTGAGAGAGTGAGAGCGATAATACCAAATTTAACACACCTGCTCCCCATTCACACCTGATACCTTGTAACACTAATGAGTCACATGAAACCAGGGAGGGAAAATGGCTAATTGGGCCCAATTTGGACATTTTGAATTAGGGGTGTTCTCACTTTTGTTACCAGCGGTTTAGATATTAATGGCTGTGTGTTGAGTTATTTTGAGGGGACAGCAAATTTACACTGTTATACAAGCTGTACACTCACTACTTTACATTGTAGCAAAGTGTCATTTCTTCAGTATTGTCACATGAAAAGATATAATAGAATATTTACAAAAATGTGAGGGGTGTACTCACTTTCGTGAGATACTATATACAGTGTATATATATATATATATATATATATATATATATATCTCAACAGAAAATTGTTACTGATGCTCACAAGCACCGATATAGGCAACCCACCTGGCTTACAAAGATGTAGATTATCCCTTAGTCTGTACCTCCACCATTGGTTTGTGCAGCCTATTGCCTTAGGGTGTGCACCAAAAAGCTCAAACACCAATGCCTTTCCCTGTGCTCTGTGCTGAGATACAGTTTACTATGCTTCAGTTATTATTTTAAATCAGAAAACATCTTTATTGAGAGAAAATCACATCACCACAGTAAAACAACAATACACGGTACAGACATAGTAACATGAAATCACCATCACCTCATAAAATAGTGTGCATAACAAATACACCCCAACCCCCCTTGAAGCAGACAACCACCAACAACAGTGCCTGAAACAGTACCATTATTACGGCCCTCCAATCCACCCCCAAAGTATCAAGCAATCATCCCCCAGCAGCCCCAACCCATATTTACACACATAAGATAGTAAACGGTCCAGGATGAGGTCAGTAGGGGCCATTCCCGGACAATTCAACCAAGCACCCCATATTTTAGAGAATTTTTGTGAAGATCCCCTATGTTGGTAAATAACCTTTTCCATTCTGAGAGTGCCCCCTATCTGCTCTAGCCAAATCCGAAAGGTCGGAGGTTCAGGTGCAGTCCATAGTCGCAATATAAGTAAGCGAGCCTGGAACAGGGCGCGGGAGGCCGCCTCCCTCAGATATCTGTCTTCCACATGTTGGTCTAGAATGCCCAGAAGGCAGTGTTTAGGGTCCCCAGGTACATCTATCCCCAGGGTACTATTAATAGCAGAGCCCACCTCAGTCCAGTACCTGTGCAGCTTTGGACAACGCCACAACAGGTGAATCAAGTCACCCACCTCCCTTTGGCAACGGCCGCATATATCGTCATCACAGACACCCATAGAGTACAGTTTCAGAGGAGTGTGGAGGATCCTAAGTAATATGTATAATTGAGACACCTGATGCGAAACATTCAAAGAACACGAGCGGACTGATTCTAAGGCCTCCTCCCACTGCTCACCCGGGATCTCCCCCACATCAGTGCTCCAGTGATCACAGGCCTTGCTAGGGTATTTTTCTAAGTATGCGCTCAGCAGGGCGGAATAGCAGCTAGATATGAACCCTTTGGTGTCAGTAAACTGTTGCATAAGATAGAATATAGGAGTAGGGGACAGGTGGAGCTGTCCCGTGGCAGCCTGAGCCCGCAGCGCATGTTGTAACTGTAGGTAGTAGAATTTCATGTGGTCGGGTAAGGAGAATCGCTCCTGTAATTGCGCAAATGGTAGCAGGACCCCCCCGCGGAGGATGTGCCGCAAATGAGTCACCCCCAAAGCCCGCCATCTGTCCGAATGATCTAATTTGCACAGCTCCGGATAGGTGCGATTACCCCAGATCGGACTAAATATGCTTCCGTTATTAATTAACATAGTCAGTGAGTGTGTTCATTTAGAAAAGGAAGGGGCTGGTAAATTACATATTTACTAGCCCCTTCTCTCATTCTCTATTCTGAAACATCCCCCGCAGCCGCCAGGGGAAGAGGAGAAGAGGGAAGCCAGCAGCACCGTGGGGGGAGGCGCAACACGGGGGGAAGCCCTGCCAGGAGGGGGAATCCACACCTAGTGATTGGGGTGTGCCCGGGCACACCTGGCACACCCCCTGCGCACGCCTATGACCTCCATCAAAATGTTTCCAGCATACGGAGGAGGGGAGAGAGAAAAAAACAAGCGGGGCAAGCTATAGAAGGAAAATGATAAAATATACCATTATGCAGCATCAGCACAAATCCATGTACCAGAAACTAGACATTATATGTGCCCTAAATAGCAAAAACATCTCACTCCTCAAAGCTGGAGTAGGGAAAGAGTCTGATATAACATGCTAGAGATCATGGGATACGATGGTATAGCCTTCTGTTAAACAGCATCAATAATCAAGGGTGTACTTTGAATGTCCGCCCCCTCCCCCAGACTGTTCTATTAGGGACTAGGAGAATGCCGCTGAAATGTAAGCCATACATATCTACTCTATGTTATTATTATATAGATAAAAGCATGTCAAATGATCTATGTAGTCCCTAATACAAAATGTTTTTATTTAAGGATAACTATGCTTGTACCCCCACAATCAAACAGTCCTGAAGAAGCTACTTACGAAACGCATTGACCATCCATCGGACAAGAGTTTTTGTATCTATGTATCCACTATTTGTATAATTATCATTTCTCTTGTCTGTGTTTGAAGTGTAGGGTAGACACATATACTGTTGTTGTAGGGAGGGCACCACCCCCCCTTCCGGTCGTCTTTGGCATCAAGGCCTACCTATTAACAGTAATTGTTTTATTAATTGTTTAAATAATTAAAATTTTTACTGACGCCACTTCTGTGTATGTGTCTCATGTTGTGCCTTCAAAGTCCACTTATACTCATAGGGGTCTCTACATGAGATTAGGTTATCCTTTTTCTTGGTCTATTAGGATGTTGGCATGTCTAGAAAGCGATTTTGTTCTATGCTCCATAACTTTTCTGCAAAATGAGATATAGTTACATAGTTAGTCAGGTTGAAAAAAGACACAAGTCCATCTGGTTCAACCATATAGCAATGAGAATGGTGCCACACCAATTATTATAAATGTATCTTTTTATTGATAGCAATAACATAAATTTACATTCATTTACTGTTTTTTCCATGTAACATTTTCATGCTCCCTCCACACCATTGGGACTGCGAAAGGTATGGACTTTTTCCTTTTGTTTAGCCAATGATGCAGATGAGCTGCAAATGTAATGCAACAAAAAATGAGGGGCCCAACTCTTGTCCTAATCCCCTATTTTGCATCCAAAATATAGGTGGTATGCCTTTTTTTTACCACTGCTGTCATGCTGCACTTTTGAGATGCAAATGTAACCTCGCCACAGATGTAGCAGAAGTTATCTGCGTTATTTGCACAGTTTCGGGGGAATCAAGGCTTCTGATGGAAAATATCACGCAACTGTTCCTTGGAAATGTTAGGCAATGACATCTTCACAAGCCACCAGATGTAACTG
The DNA here is from genome assembly GCF_965119305.1 of Pelophylax lessonae. Classification (NCBI taxonomy): domain Eukaryota; kingdom Metazoa; phylum Chordata; class Amphibia; order Anura; family Ranidae; genus Pelophylax; species Pelophylax lessonae. The sequence continues at coordinate 31,045,795 of NC_138774.1, forward strand.
TTTGATGCATAGATCTGACCAAGACAAATCTACCTTGCAATAAAAGAATTTGGATTGGATGCGCAATCAGATAGCAGTGATCTGAGCGCATATAAAAAGTAAATGGGTGCCATATCCCTAATAAGCTGGAAATGGATTGGTTGGAGAGGCAAGGACTTTAAAGGCACCAAGTTAAAAATAACAATTTTATTAGTAAATTATTAAAATTACATCAAAATGTGAATAATAGGCCCCAACAGGGGCATTAGTTAGTCAGTATATCAATAAGATTGATTGGTAACAGATAATATACAGAATAAATAATTATACAGTATTCTTAATGGCATAAGTTGGAGGATACATCACATCAGAAGGATCTCATGAGGGGTGACAGAAGATGAGGCTGCCGTCCATCGAGATCGATTGATGTTGTATTCAGACAATCAGAAGATTTATACAGTCATTTTGCTCGACATGTTTTGCTAAAATAGCTTTGTCTGGAGCTAATAATGAGATATCTTGCAATAAAAGATCAATAAATTACAGCTAGGTAATAATCTTTAGTCTCAAAGTGAAGATAAATTTATATACTTCCATGTGGTACCATTTTCATTGTTCTAACGTACTTTGTCGAGAAGTTACGAGGCATCATGATCATCAGACACCTCCCTCCCTTGTAGGCAAATATACTCGCCTGTGTATAAATCTATTGTGAAATATCTTGAAATGTTTAGACAACCAGCACCTTCGTCACCTGTTTTCTAATTCATTTAATCAAATTATGTAGGAATTATAACATTTTGTCTCGCAGGTCGATAATTTCCCAAAATTTGTAGACCAATTTTATGAGGTGGTTCGCCATTATGAAAGCTTACTGCTCAAGTGTTACAAAAAGATACCAAATTGTTTTATTGTTAATATTTAACAGTGACAGCTGCCCAGCGAGAGATACATGGATACTTTTATTATTGAGATTATCTACTTGCTGAATTATATGGCAGTTGCTTGCCACCAAATAAAAGACTCTTTCCTCCAAACTTGGTAATATCAGTTTGCTGATCTTTGTTTCGGTCTGTTAAAACAAGTGATTGTTTTTTCTGAAGACAATAAAAATAAAGGAATGAGGAGATCCAGAAAGGAGTTAGATTAAACTCTGAATGGTTATTCTTTATATGTGGTAGCTATTAAAACATCCTGTTATGTCAGAATAACACACGTTTTTCTTCTTTTAAAATTTAGGCACACCTAAGCTGACCATACATTATGCAATTTCCCTTCCTTCAACCACGGGAATGAAGGAAAGAAAATCGCTTAATTCTCCCATTAGGCAAGGCCCTGTTCACACCTAAGCGTTTTTTAAGCTCGTAAAACGCTCATCTCTGAAATTCCAAACACCCAACAAGCAAAATCCCATTCATTTTCATGGCCCCTGTTCACATATGAGCGTTTTGTCACCTAAAGCAAAACGCCTAAAGCTCAAAAAAGAACATGAACTTCTTTTTTGGCAGATTAAAAGCATTTTTGGTCAGATGTCAACGCCTGCCTCCAAAGGCCTGCAAAATACGCCTAAAAAAACACCAAAAAAAATGCCTGACAATGATATGCTCAGGTGTGAATGGAGCCTTAAGCCCCGTACACACGCAACGATTATCGGCCAACCGATCGTCCGACTTTTGTCCAGAGTGGTTTTTTGTTGGTTGGAATGTGCCTAGACTGCACACTAATTTTCTCGCCCAACAAAATCTACTTCAGAAGTGATGTCATGTGTTGGTTTGCTTTCTTTGTGTTTTTTCTTCTCTGAGCATGCCCAGACTTGCTCATCAGAGTTTTCCCTGTCGAAATCTGTACTGACTGTACGAAAATCGGCTGTGTTTTGACGGCCAACAAAAATTTTATAGTCTGCACACCAGATTTTTTTCGGCCGAAAAGTCGGAGTCGGTTGTCGGAAGCATCATACTAACAAGGCGAAAATTGGCAGATCGGACGTTGGACGAAAATTCCCTGCCAATTTTCGATGCGTGTGAACGGGGCTTTAGAGAGCTCCCATTATGTATTTCATCTGTATATTTAGCTGTTTTTTGTTTTGTTTTTTCCTAGAGTTCAGCTTTAAAATAGAACTAAATGCAAAACTCTTTTTTCCTAATTTGGATAGAGTAAAGGAGGGTTATAGCTAGTTCATATGTGACCTATTAGGGAGATTTCCCTTCACTTCCTGTCCCATAGCCAAAACAAAAGGGGGAATCCTTAGTTGTCACCAGGGTCTCCAGAACTAGTGTCTCCATTGGAAGAGTTCCCCTCTATTACTGTTCTGGTGACAGCCCAACATTTGAGATTGTCTTTCACTTTTGATATTAATGATAAACAGGGCAAATAGAAAAGATGAATCTCTCTAACGGAGGCATAGAAATCTTTAGAACCCTGACACGGGTTCTAATCCCACTCCACTCTGTCCAAACCAAGAACAGTTTTTTCATTTAGTTTTTCTTAAATGTAACATACAAAAAAGTGGAATCTGTTACACATGCAGGATTTTCCAATAAGACAAATAATAAAGTGCACTGGCCTTTGACCTTAAAAGAAGCTTGTCATGATGATACAAATAATGTATAACATTGCTGTGTGCAATAGTTGAGGAACAACCCCGTGCAGAGTCCTACAACTCAGTGGTATTGGTACACACCAGCCTTTCACAACCTTTTTACCCTAGAGGAACCCTTGAAGATATTTTAAGGTTTCAGGGAATCCTTGGTAAAACCAATTAATTGGAGGCAAGTGAGAGAAATGTATTTTACATTGGGGGGGCAGTAGAAATAATGGCCCCCTTATAGTGATGACCAGAATGCCACCCTTACAGACAGCTAAAGAGTTAATTGGTATTCTCAAGCTTGCTATGTCAAGTGTTGTTGACCCTGGAACTTTCCAAGTACCATCAAATGAGAAGCCAATTAGCCACGATTCAAGGAATTACCTAACAACTACTGGAGGAATCCTACAGTTCCATTGAACCCCAGTTGAGAATGGCTGATTGTCGTAAACAATCAGCCGACTGATGGTGCCCTGCGACTGACTGTGCCCTGCGACTGACGGTGCCCTGCAACCGACCGTGACTGACGGTGCCCTGCGACTGACGGTGTCCTGCAACTGACGGAGCCCTGCGACTGAGCGTGCTCTGTGACTGAGTACCTGGGAAGACTGGTAAGTATCTTAGCAACTGGTGAGTATCTTAGCGACTGGTAAGTATCTTAGCGACTGGTGAGTACCCCAGGTTTAGTACCAGGGGAGATAGAGGTAGTGTAGGTAAGGAATAGCAGGTCGTTACCATTATCCCCATAGAGTAGTGGGTAATAATGTCCGACAGGTTTGGGGATGCCACTCAGTGCACTTCTTACTCCATGTATGCATTCCTTGATGAACCCATTCGAGGGCGAATACTGCTGTGCAGGATGTGTGCGACTTGTTTCTCTGGAAGCCCAGATCCTGGATCTAGAAAACATAGTGGCAACACTGCATAGAATCAACAACCTGGAAAGGAGCTTAGACATTACCCATCAGGCGCTGGCAGGGGCCAGCATAGAGGAGGGAAGAGTAGAGGAGACGCAGGCATCAGAGGTAGGCAGTTGGGTGACTGTTAGGAAGGGTAGAGGGATGAGTGTCAGGGAGGCCAGTCCTGAGTTGGTACACCCTAACAAATTTGCCAAGTTGCAGGTTGAGGGGGATATCAGCTCAGGGGTGGCAGTGCTGGAGCAGACGCCCTCCCCCAGCTGCCAGGGGAGTGGCGGCTGCAGGAAGAAAGGGGGCCGAGATTCAGGAAAGGTTAGACAGGTTGTGGTAGTTGGGGACTCAATCATCAAGAGGACAGAGAGGGCAATCTGTTGAAAAGATCGCGGTAGCCGGACAGTATGTTGTTTACCGGGCGCTCGAGTTCGGCACATCGCGGATCGGGTAGACAGATTATTGGGCAGGGCTGGGGATGACCCAGCGGTCATGGTGCATGTGGGCACTAATGACCAAGTAAAAGGAAGGTGGAGGATCCTAAAGAATGATTTCAGGGACTTAGGGAACAGATTGAGGAATAGGACCTCCAAGGTGGTTTTCTCTGAAATACTGCCGGTACCTCGAGTCACACAGGAAAGGCAGAAGGAGCTTAGGGAACTTAACAAGTGGCTGAGGAATTGGTGTAGGAAGGAGGGGTTTGGGTTCCTAGAGAACTGGGCTGACTTCTCTGTCGGCTACCGGCTCTTTAGTAAGGATGGGCTGCACCTTAATGGGGATGGTACAGCTCTTTTGGGGAGAAAGAAGGCCACCGAGTTGGAGGGGCTTTTAAACTAGGAGATGGGAGGAGGGCTCAGAAGTAGAGTCAGTCAGGAGGGAGCAAAGGACAGAAGGCAGTAGTAGAGTCAGCAGCGACAGTAGTTCCATAACGTCAATTGGGGGGTCTGTGCGGGAAAACCTCAGACCAAACAGAAATAAACATAATCACCATTGACGATCAACTTCCACAAAACTAAGAGGGGTATATGCTAATGCCAGGAGCCTAGATAATAAAATGGATGAGTTGGAAATGTTAGTACATGAGGAAGACATAGACCTTGTGGGAATAATGGAAACTTGGTTCGACCCCTCACATGACTGGCTGGCCAATATCCAAGTGTATTCGGTGTACCGGAAGGACAGGGTAGGAAAAAGAGGGGGAGGGGTATGTCTCTATGTCAAGAACAATGTAAGGGTGATAGAGAGGAGTGATATTACGGAAGGGATGAGTATGGAGTTAGAATCCATGTGGGTAGAACTCCATAGGGAAGAAGAAAAGGGAAAAGTAATTGTGGGGGTTTGCTATAGGCCACCCAACCAAAGGGAGGAGGTAGAGCTGGAATTTATATCACTGTTGGGTAAAGTGGCAAAACTGGGATCAGTCATCATATTGGGGGACTTCAATTATCCCGACATTGACTGGGAAGAGGGAACTACACACTCACAGAAGGCCCGTCTATTCACGGAAACCTTACAGGACAACTACATGTCACAGTTGGTGGATTCTCCTACTAGAGAAAATTCAGTTCTGGAACTATTGATCACTAATGACCCAGACCTAATCACGGAGGTAGGAGTCCAGGACAACCTGGGCTCTAGCGATCACAGGATGATCACATTTAGTGTAAATAACAATATAACAAGCAGGGCCGCTGATAGAAATCATGGGGCCCCCTACAGCCTACCTGATGGGGCCCCCTTTAGCCCAACCCTCAACCCCGCCCCTGGCCCCTCCCCAGACCCCGCCCTGAAACAATAATTGCATGTAAAAATAAGACAGGCTGGTTGTACCCGAGTCGATCTATCACTTGAGTACAATCAGCCATTTTCCAGGCTGACCTGATCTGACCCCCCATTCACTACAAAAGAGCGATGGATCTAAACTGACTTTTTACACCCGCCTACCTCCAATCCGATCTGCTAAGCAAAACAGAAAGGGATCTGTTCCCCTCTGTTTAGTGCAGGGGTGGGAAACCTTTTTTCTGCCAAGGCCCATTTGGATTTTTGTAACATCAATCGGGGGCCTTACAAAATAATCAACTTAAAAATTAGCCTGTTATATTTGACCACTGCGTGCCTCCTTACAATGCAGACTGACCAAAGCGTGCCCCCTTACAATGCAGAGAGACCACAGCATGCCCCCTTACAATGCAGACTGACCACAGCGTGCCCCCTTACAATGCAGAGTGACCACTGCGTGCCTCCTTACAATGCAGACTGACCAAAGCGTGCCCCCTTACAATGCAGAGAGACCACAGCATGCCCCCTTACAATGCAGCGTGCCCCCTTACAATGCAGACTGCCCACAGCGTGCCTCCTTACAATGCAGACTGCCCACAGCGTGCCCCCTTACAATGCAGACTGACCACAGCGTGCCCCCTTACAATGCAGAGTGACCACTGCGTGCCTCCTTACAATGCAGACTGACCAAAGCGTGCCCCCTTACAATGCAGAGAGACCAAAGCGTGCCCCCTTACAATGCAGAGAGACCACTGCGTGCCCCCTTACAATGCAGAATGACCACAGCGTGCCCCCTTACAATGCAGAATGACCACAGCGTGCCCCCTTACAATGCAGACTGCCCACAGCGTGCCCCCTTACAATGCAGACTGCCCACAGCGTGCCTCCTTACAATGCAGACTGCCCACAGCGTGCCCCCTTACAATGCAGACTGACCACAGCGTGCCCCCTTACAAACGCAGACTGACCACAGTGTGCCCCCTTACAAACACAGACTGACCACAGCGTGCCCCCTTTCAATGCAGACTGACCAAAGCGTGCCCCCTTACAATGCAGACTGACCACAATGCAGAGTGAACAGCGTGCCCCCATAAAATGCAGAGTGAGCAGCGTGCCCCCTTAAAATGCAGAGTGAGCAGCGTGCCCCCTTACAATGCAGAGTGAACAGCGTGCCCCCTTACAATGAAGAGTGAACAGCGTGCCCCCTTAAAATGCAGAGTGAACAGCGTGCCCCCTTAAAATGCAGAGTGAACAGCGTGCCCCCTTAAAATGCAGAGTGAGCAGCGTGCCCCCTTACAATGCAGAGTGAACAGCGTGCCCCCTTACAATGAAGAGTGAACAGCGTGCCCCCTTACAATGCAGAGAGACCACAGCATGCCCCCTTACAATGCAGACTGACCACAGCGTGCCCCCTTACAATGCAGAGTGACCACTGCGTGCCTCCTTACAATGCAGACTGACCAAAGCGTGCCCCCTTACAATGCAGAGAGACCAAAGCGTGCCCCCTTACAATGCAGAGAGACCACTGCGTGCCCCCTTACAATGCAGAATGACCACAGCGTGCCCCCTTACAATGCAGAATGACCACAGCGTGCCCCCTTACAATGCAGACTGCCCACAGCGTGCCCCCTTACAATGCAGACTGCCCACAGCGTGCCTCCTTACAATGCAGACTGCCCACAGCGTGCCCCCTTACAATGCAGACTGACCACAGCGTGCCCCCTTACAAACGCAGACTGACCACAGCGTGCCCCCTTACAAACACAGACTGACCACAGCGTGCCCCCTTTCAATGCAGACTGACCAAAGCGTGCCCCCTTACAATGCAGACTGACCACAATGCAGAGTGAACAGCGTGCCCCCTTAAAATGCAGAGTGAGCAGCGTGCCCCCTTAAAATGCAGAGTGAGCAGCGTGCCCCCTTACAATGCAGAGTGAACAGCGTGCCCCCTTACAATGAAGAGTGAACAGCGTGCCCCCTTAAAATGCAGAGTGAACAGCGTGCCCCCTTAAAATGCAGAGTGAACAGCGTGCCCCCTTAAAATGCAGAGTGAGCAGCGTGCCCCCTTACAATGCAGAGTGAACAGCGTGCCCCCTTACAATGAAGAGTGAACAGCGTGCCCCCTTAAAATGCAGAGTGAACAGCGTGCCCCCTTAAAATGCAGAGTGAACAGCGTGCCCCCTTAAAATGCAGAGTGAGCAGCGTGCCCCCTTACAATGCAGAGTGAACAGCGTGCCCCCTTACAATGCAGAGTGAACAGCGTGCCAAGCCCCGCAGACCAGTGCACTTGACTTACCTGTTGTAGCGGTGGCTTCCTCTCTTCAGCCCCCGTGTCTCTTAGAGTCTTCCCGCGTCCCGCCTCCTCCTCGGCAATGGCATTGGCCGAGGAGGAGGAGGATCCGTGAGACAATAGCGAATTTTAATTCGCTATTGTCACACAAATGGGCGGGCTCGAGGCGCACTGCTCTGCGCCTCGGGTCCATCCTTTTCGGAGACTCAGTGTCAGGACAGAGCCATCGGCTCCTTCTGACACAGCGGCACGGGGAGGGGGGCCAGACGTCACGATCGTGCAGGCCGCAGGTTCCCCACCCCTGGTTTAGTGGATCCGATTGGAGGGAAGTCAGATGTAAACAGACAGTTGGTTTGTTTACACCAGATGCCCTTCGAGCAGAGTGGGCTTTGTCCTGGACTGATGACCTGTCATCTGCCCACTCAGCTCAGCAGGGGGATCAGTGGACAGATCCCCCACTGAACAAGCAGATTCTGCCCTAAGAAGCCTTAATAACAGCAACACAGGCATTTTAAAATCATCAGGATTATGATAACACACAGGCAGGTGCAGGTGCTCTATCATGGCTGGCTCTGTCACAGTGTTTTACATGACATGGCTGTTGGTGGCTGACCTTGTTAACTTATGACCAATAAGTTAACAAAATCAGCACCCAACAGCCATGTCATGTAAAACACTGTGACAGAGCCAGCCATGATAGAGCACCTGCACCTGCCTGTGTGTTATAGATAGTGATATAGTAATGTACATTACAATCACTGCTGTATATATAAAGATATAAATATATTACCCACCCCCAGGCACCCCTGTGCTGAAGCAGCCACTATGAATTCTAGCTTCCCTCTCCTCCTGGACAGTGTCAGATGACTGATGCCGCCACCCACCTCACAGCCTCTCACTCCCTTATCTCTCTCAAGCCGACTACTGAGCGGGGAGATGAGCGGAGGGATATCACTCTGACAGTGAAGGAAACAGACAGCAGCAGGCACCCGAACTTTAAGCAGCCGGTCTATGCAGAGCAGGAACTGAATACACTGGGCATGCGCCTGAAAATGAAAAAAAAGTTCCTCCACTCCCACCAACATACAGAAACAAAGAGAGGCTCAGAAGATAGTAATAATACACCCCCATAAGCTAGAAGGAGCAGCTGAGCGGGGGTGTAATTTAGAAAGACCTTTTTTTATTTTTTGCACTAATCATCTGCAAAGCTGCCCGGGCCCCCCCCCCTGCTGAGCCGAGGACGCCGGGCCCGGTACAACAGGGCTGGTTGTACTGGCCTATCAGCGGCCCTGATAACAAGGCAAGTGGGGAACATAAGAACCCTAAACTTCAGAAGGGCAAACTTTCCAAAATTGTGCTCATTGATGGAAAGGGTAAACTGGGACCAAACACTGGGATCACTGACCACGGAGGAAAATGGGAATGCTTTAGGAACATATTAAACAAATGCATCTTGCAGTGCATTCCTATGGGAAATAAATTTAGAAGAGACAAAGCCAAACCTGGCTGGCTAAACCGTAACGTTAAAAAACGTATTAGGGGAAAAAAATGGCCTTCAAGAAATATAAATCAGAGGGCACAGTATCGGCTTTCGAGCAATACAAGGAGGCAAATAAGAAAAGTAAATACGAAATCAAAATGGCTAAAATCAACTTGGAGAGACGAATAGCGGAGGATAGTAAAGAGAACCCAAAGAAATTCTTTAAATATATCAACAGCAAAAAAGCTAGGGAAGAGCATATTGCACACATAATTAACGATGATGGGAGGAAGGTTACAGAGGACACTGAAAAAGCAACCGTGCTGAACTCTTTTTTCTCGTCAGTCTTTACACAGGAAAAGGAGGGGTACACGGACCACGACTACATGTTTAGTAGTAACACACAGGTCTTGCCGCTATGGCTAACAGAGGGTGAAATCAGGGAAAGGCTGGATAAAATTAACACAAACAAATCACCAGGCCCGGATGGCTTACATCTGAGAGTACTCAAAGAACTCAGTAAGATTATATCTAGACCACTGTTCCTGATCTTTGCTGACAGTATTATGACAGGAAATGTACCAGGGGATTGGAGGAAAGCTAACGTGATACCATTATTCAAAAAGGGGCAGAGGCATATCCTGGGAAATTATAGGCCTGTCAGTCTGACATCGATAGTATGTAAACTTCTGGAGGGGATGATAAGGGACTATATTGTAGAGTTTGCTAAAGACAACAACATCATCAGCAGTAATCAGCACGGGTTTACAAATGGGCGTTCTTGTCAAACCAATCTCTTAACATTCTACGAGGTGAGCTGTGAGCTAGACAGGGGCAGACCAGTGGATGTGGTGTACCTGGATTTCGCTAAGGCGTTTGATACAGTTCCCCACAATCGCTTAATTTATAAAATAAGGTCTGCAGGTGTCGACAGCAGGGTTTGCTCTTGGATACGGAACTGGCTAAAAGGGCGTGACCAAAGGGTGGTAATAAACAGCGCATACTCAGACTGGTCTGAGGTGGTAAGCGGGGTCCCCCAAGGCTCAGTCCTGGGACCAACCTTGTTCAATTTATTCATAAACAGCATTGAGGACGGGATCAGTAGTTCAATATCAGTTTTTGCAGACGACACAAAATTGGGCAGGGCAATAACTGCACAGCATGAAGCAGATATCCTACAGAATGACCTGGACAAAATAACAGAGTGGGCAACAACATGGCAAATGAGGTTTAATGTGGAGAAGTGTAAGGTTTTGCACTTGGGGACTAAAAACATAAAAGCACAATACACATTAGGGATTAGGGGGGGAACCCTTGGGGGAATCAAAAATGGAGTAAGATCTGGGAGTCTTGGTAGATGATAGACTAGGCAATAGCATGCAATGTCAAGCGGCAGCTGCCAAAGCCAGCAGAATATTAGCATGCATAAAGAAAGGGATGTATTCCAGAGATAAGACTATAAGCCTTCCACTTTATAAAACTCTGGTCTGACCACATCTGGAGTATTCTGTCCAATTCTGGTCGCCAGTCCTCAGGAGGGATGTGTTGGAGCTGGAGAGAGTCCAGAGAAGGGCAACTAAACTAATTAGGGGATTGGAGGACCTTAATTATGAAGAGCTTCTGCAAGCGCTTGATTTATTCTCCCTGGAGAAGAGACGCCTGAGAGGGGACATGATAGCAATTTATAAATATCTCAATGGTGATCTCGGCATAGAAAAACAGCTATTCAATCGAAGGGATTGCATGAGGACTCGAGGGCATACAATGAGATTAGAGGAGAAGCATTTTAACCTCAGGCAACGTGGGGGGTTCTTTACTGTTAGGGCTACAAGATTGTGGAATTCTCTACCACAAGAGGTGGTTTCTGCGGGAAGTATGGTGGCTTTCAAAAGACTCTTAGACGTACATCTCAAGGATCAGAACATTCAGGGCTATGTGAGATGATTACAGCTACACACACCTACACAGGCTGAACTGGATGGACTATTGTCTTTATTCAACCTCATCTACTATGTAACTATAGCATACAAGAGGGATGGGAGAGGGAGGGAATAGGGACAGGGTAATTAAATGTATTAGGTAATATGAAAATATATGAACTAGTTTTACGGATGTTTGTAAATTATGCATTGAAAATAATTAAAAATTATTGAAAAAAAAATCTGTCTCCTCTTAATCTTCAGGTGCCATAGGTCTAGCATGGAGAACCAACAATTTCAATGTAAAGCCTCCAGAGTCTCTTCAATTCTGGGCAGTGTATACTGATCAGCTAATGTCCTCAGATTCAGATTTCTGTAATGTACACACAGGCAGATCAATCCGCATTTTTTCCACATCACCATATTAGAGGAGGCATTTGGGACTTTTACTATCCACAATGATGCCCTGGTCATTCATCTAGTGTCTGTCTTAGCTTATCCACATCTTTTGGTTTCTAATCTCTGGGGTCTTTGTCTGAAGGGAGTAGCATCAGTTTGTTTAAAAGATCGTTGGGCACCCTTTGCACAAAACAGCCCTGATCCTCTTCTTCTGGGGTCCCCCCGCCGGTGCTCCAGGCCGCTCCTCCTCGGCGAGTGCCCCCATGGAGACCCGATTTCCATGGGGGCACCCTGGCATGCTCGCTCGCCCTGTCTGTGTATTAACACAGAGCGGACGGCTGAGTCCCGCAACCCCACTCCCTCATCACAGCATTTGATTGACAGCAACGGGAGCCAACGGCTATCAATCTGCCCAATGAGGAGGGAGATGGTGGCGAGAGCCGCTGCTCTTGTGCAAGTCACTGGACTTGATCGAGATCAGGTAAGAAAAAGGGGGGGGGGTGAAGGGGAGCTGCAGCAAAGAAGATTTTTACCTTAATGCACAGAAAAACCTTAAAGGAATTGTAAAGTCAGAAGGTTTTTTTATTTCAATGCATTCTATGCATTAAGATAAAAAACCTTCTATGTGTAGCAGCCCCCTTCAGGCCCCCTAATACTTACCTGAGCCCCATCTATATCCAGTGATGTCCACGAGTCCCTTGGCTGTCTGGGACTCTCCTTCCTGTTTGGGAGCCAATGTTCCCATTTGGCTCCCGCTGCTGTGATTCAAAGTCAGTGAACCAATCAGGATAGAGAGTGGGTGGGGCCAAATGGCAGCTCGGTGAGCCAATCCCACAAGCAGGAAATTATGTTTCTGGGGGGCGTTCTGTATACATTCAGTGTTCATCTAACTACAGTGCTGCTGCGGAAGAGCGCCACCTGCAGTGGAGAAAGTAGCACCTGCTTAATAGTACATAAATCCAAAGTACAAACAGGTGTTATCAGCAAAGGGGCCGATAGGAGACCTGGTGGAATTGTACACAAATACCAGGGTATTTATAGCTATTAATAGAGATACCTCCAGATGAATGTTGCAGTAATGTCCATTGGCAGTGGCCTCTGACGTTGATGTGGCAACTGTCTTTGTGTCAGAGACCTAAAGACGAGATCTGTGGTCATGGGGAGATCCTCCAGCTGTCTTCCAACCAGTCTGGGATGAAGATTCTCAGGGACTGTGGCGTGGCCCTGGAAACTCCCTCCCTAATAGTTTCTAATCTGACATGCAACTGGATCTGTAAGCCTATGATTCCGATGTGGCTGCCGAAAACATAACCTGGATCTAGCCTAAGCTGGTTATCGAGCCATAAGCTAAGACTAGCTATAGAATGCAATACCAAAAGGGTCAGAGTTAACTAAAATAACAGGAGCTGCATAAAAACTATATTGCAATAAACAGGTTCACCTATCAATATGCTACTAATATGCTGGAAGGCGACCACTACACATTAGGTATCACAGACCAAGCTATCTGGCAGTGTGTATGTAAAATAATAACAAAGACAGTGCAGAGATACTCTAATCCTCACAGGGATTTAAATATACACTCAGCAGCTGTGGTTACACTATTAGATCCTATGAATGGTTGCATAACAGCCTCTATTGTTCCAGGATTTAGTAGACAGGACATGTTGCTAAGACCTTCTCTCTCTCCACTTCCTCCTTCTGGGGTTACAAAGCTAACAACCAGGGGCAGGAAGTGCATACATAAATATTTTGCAGGCATTTATAAATGCAAACAGCACATTTTACTTTCTTTTCTTTTTTTTTTCTGGAACTGGAACGCGCTGGAATTCTGCTGCCTACACTGGTGTGAACTATGCCATTGAAAACCATATAACCTACTATCCATGTGTTTTTGATGCAGAAAAAAAACCGCACTGAACCGCATGTGATGTGAATTGACCCTAAGAAAAAGGAGAAAAATGCACTAAAAATACAGTTCAATAAAGAAGGAATAGGAGGGCCCTGCTCATGGAGTTTACAGTCCAAAGGGGAGGGGGCCATTTTTTTTTATTCTTTTCCTGGATTTTGTAGAATTGATTTGGTGTAAGAAATAAATTTGTTGTGAACCCACCCGCTCCATAAATTTATGCTACGGTTAACACAGAACTCAATTAAAACAAGGTCTTCAGCAGTATTTATACCCCATGATTTTAAACAAGGTCAACTTAGGGAGAGGGTTCCATTTTTATTTTTTTACCTCTATACATCCCAAACTGATTGTAGAAATGACCTTCTATCGAGGAATAATGTCTGTGAAAAAAAAAGTTGATTATAAGATACAAAAAAATAAGGCAAATCACCGTTTGCAAATCAGAAAATGCATCTTGGGAGCAAGCTGTTTTCAAAGACCATACTAGACTGTTTACTGGCTGGTGGGTGGGGTCTGTGCTCCAAAAATGCTTCTGGTTGGCTGGTGGGCGGGGTACGCTTTCCTGGCAGGGCCGCTGACTTCCATACAGCGATAAGCACTCACGCAATGTGCTGTATTCTTTTTAAAATCAAATTTTCATTTCACAGACATTATTCCTCAGGAAGACGGTCATTTATAGAATTGGTTTGGAATGTATAGATGAAAATATTACAATTGTACCCTCTTCCTAAGTTCAAAATTTATTTTGGTCTGGACCGGCCATTTTTCTGACACTTGTTGTTTACAATTTAAAATCAGTTTAGGGATTTTTTGGCTAGAAAATTACTTAAAACCCCCCAAAGATTATGTATTTCTTTTTAGCAGAGACCCTAGAGAATAAAATGGAGATGGTTGCAGTATTTTTTAGCACACCGTATTTGCGCAGCGGTCTTACAAACGCAATAGGAATAGGAGGGCCCTGCTCATAGAGCTTACAATCCAAAGGGGGGGGGCATTTTTTATTCTTTGTTTTCACACGGGCAGAAGATTCAGCGTTGTCTAATATAGAACCGCACTTTTCTTTACACCCATATAGGTTACAGGTTACCGCACCCCCACTTCATCACATTAATATGGCTTTGCCGCAACCTCGATCAGAGGTTTGTAATAGAACTGTATCCTTCTAGCGCCCTCTATTGGTTTTCTTCTAATGTGACAGCTCAGTTCAGTTAAAAAAAAAAAGTGTTCAGTCATTCGTCGGTTTGCTATGACTTCAACTGGTCAGTAATAAATCTGTGATGCTTCAGCGCCATCTATTGGTTTGTTAGGACTTCAACCGGTCAGTAATACATCTGTACTACCTAGAGCGCCCTCTATTGGTTTTCTTCTAATGTGACAGCTCAGTTCAGTTAAAAAAAAAAAAAAAGTGTTCAGTCATTCGTCGGTTTGCTATGACTTCAACTGGTCAGTAATAAATCTGTGATGCTTCAGCGCCATCTATTGGTTTGTTATGACTTCAACCGGTCAGTAATACATCTGTACTACCTAGAGCGCCCTCTATTGGTTTTCTTCTAATGTGACAGCTCAGTTCAGTTAAAAGAAAAAAAAAAAAAAGTGTTCAGTCATTCGTCGGTTTGCTTTGACTTCAACTGGTCAGTAATAAATCTGTGATGCTTCAGCGCCATCTATTGGTTTGTTATGACTTCAACCGGTCAGTAATACATCTGTACTACCTAGAGCGCCATCTATTGGTTTATTACTGCAGGAGGTTAATAACTGTGACCTTTCAGCGCCATCCATTAGTTTATTATTTAAGCGGGTCAGCAATAAATCAGTACCTTTAGAGCCATCTATTGGTTTGCTAATAGTGCCGCAGTTCAATAATACATCCGTGACCCTTCATCGCCATCTATTGGTTTATTATAACTTCAGCCGTGCTGAAGTTATAATAAACCAATTACATCTGTGCTCTTTTCAGCGCCATCAATATTGGTTTTCTATTACTGCTGCAGTTCAATAATAAATCTGTGACCCTTTAACTCCATCTATTGGTTTGTTAGGACTTCAGCCAGGGCCAGTCATAAATTGAATGTTATGTGAATAAAGCCGACACAAGAAAAGTCTTCATCCAAGTAAAATACTTTATTCCAACATGGATAGCGGTGACAACAAGACAAACGCTGACGCGATTCGGCTTTACGCCTTCCTCGTAGCGTGGTGTGGGAAAAGATGCAATCTCATGCATTCCCACACCTGGTGTGATCCAGACCTAAGAAGAGTCTCACTTCTCCGAGGTACATTACCATTTATGGAGCACCCCACGCAGATGTACTGCGGCGGGGCGGCTCTCCTGCGCCAAATCGTGTACCTGTACGTGACTTCGTGCGCAGGGTCTGGGGCTCGCACCACTGGCAACCTGCTCCCGCTGTAGCCAATCAGCGGCTCCGGCAGACGTGATGTCCACTGGGCCCCGCCCATCGTTCACAGGAGAGGCAGAACAGCGGTCTGTCAGAGGGCAAGATGGAGATCTTGTGTTTCTGCTAAGCAGTTCCTCCAATTAAGCACCTCCACCGCAGTTAGAAAGCACTCCCTAGGAGCACACTTAGGGCCAGTTCACACCACATGTGGTCCGGTGTGTTTTTTATCCGCATCAAAAAAAAATGCATGGAGAATAGGTTGTACGGTTTTCAACGGCATAGTTCACAGCAGTGCGGTCAGTTCCAGAAAAAAAAAGTAGAACGTGCTGCATTTTTTCTGCACTGGAAAGCTGAAAAAACGCACCAAAAATTCACTGGAACGCACATGTCCTTATTTAGGGTTAAGGGCCAGTTCACACCATTGAAAAGCAGTCCGGGTGCCTTTCAGGAGGCTTTTTTGCATGCGTGTTTTGGAGGCATTCCAGTACGTTTTTGAAACGTTTTTGGCACGTTCCGGTGCACTTTTTCCCTGTCTTTTTTCTTCACCTTAAATAAGGATGTGCGTTCCAGTGCATTTTTGGTGCGTTTAGATGCATTCCAGTGTGATTTTTATATGTTTTACTGCGTTCCAGTAAAGTTCGGTGCAGGAAAAATGCAGCACGTTTTACTTTCTTTTCTTTTTTTTTTTTTTCTGGAACTGGAACGCGCTGGAATTCTGCTGCCTACACTGGTGTGAACTATGCCATTGAAAACCATATAACCTACTATCCATGTGTTTTTGATGCAGAAAAAAAAACGCACTGAACCGCATGTGGTGTGAATTGACCCTAAGAAAAAGGAGAAAAATGCACTAAAAATACAGTTCAATAAAGAAGGAATAGGAGGGCCCTGCTCATGGAGTTTACAGTCCAAAGGGGAATGGGCCATTTTTTTTTTTATTCTTTTCCTAGATTTTGTAGAATTGATTTGGTGTAAGAAATAAATTTGTTGTGAACCCACCTGCTCCATAAATTTATGCTACGGTTAACACAGAACTCAATTAAAACAAGGTCTTCAGCAGTATTTATACCCCATGATTTTAAACAGGGTCAACTTAGGGAGAGGGTTCTATTTTTATTTTTTTACCTCTATACGTCCCAAACTGATTGTAGAAATGACCTTCTATCGAGGAATAATGTCTGTGAAAAAAAAGTTGATTATAAGATACAAAAAAATAAGGCAAATCACCGTTTGCAAATCAAAAAATGCATCTTGGGAGCAAGCTGTTTTCAAAGACCATACTAGACTGTTTACTGGCTGGTGGGTGGGGTCTGTGCTCCAAAAATGCATCTGGTTGGCTGGTGGGCGGGGTACGCTTTCCTGGCAGGGCCGCTGACTTCCATACAGCGATAAGCCCTCACGCAATGTGCTGTATTCTTTTTAAAATCAAATTTTCATTTCACAGACATTATTCCTCAGGAAGACGGTCATTTATAGAATTGGTTTGGAATGTATAGATGAAAATATTACAATTGTACCCTCTTCCTAAGTTCAAAATTTATTTTGGTCTGGACCGGCCATTTTTCTGACACTTGTTGTTTACAATTTAAAATCAGTTTAGGGATTTTTTGGCTAGAAAATTACTTAAAACCCCCCAAAGATTATGTATTTCTTTTTAGCAGAGACCCTAGAGAATAAAATCGAGATGGTTGCAGTATTTTTTAGCACACCGCATTTGCGCAGCGGTCTTACAAACGCAATAGGAATAGGAGGGCCCTGCTCATAGAGCTTACAATCCAAAGGGGGGGGGGGGCATTTTTTATTCTTTGTTTTCACACGGGCAGAAGATTCAGCGTTGTCTAATATAGAACCGCACTTTGCTTTACACCCATATAGGTTACAGGTTACCGCACCCCCATGTCATCACGTTAATGTGGCTTTGCTGCAACCTCGATCAGAGGTTTGTAATAGAACTGTATCCTTCTAGCGCCCTCTATTGGTTTTCTTCTAATGTGACAGCTCAGTTCAGTTAAAAAAAAAAAAAAAAAAGTGTTCAGTCATTCGTCGGTTTGCTATGACTTCAACTGGTCAGTAATAAATCTGTGATGCTTCAGCGCCATCTATTGGTTTGTTATGACTTCAACCGGTCAGTAATACATCTGTACTACCTAGAGCGCCATCTATTGGTTTATTACTGCAGGAGGTTAATAACTGTGACCTTTCAGCGCCATCCATTAGTTTATTATTTAAGCGGGTCAGCAATAAATCAGTACCTTTAGAGCCATCTATTGGTTTGCTAATAGTGCCGCAGTTCAATAATACATCCGTGACCCTTCATCGCCATCTATTGGTTTATTTTAACTTCAGCCCCTGCTGAAGTTATAATAAACCAATTACATCTGTGCTCTCTTCAGCGCCATCAATATTGGTTTTCTATTACTGCTGCAGTTCAATAATAAATCTGTGACCCTTTAACTCCATCTATTGGTTTGTTAGGACTTCAGCCAGGGCCAGTCATAAATTGAATGTTATGTGAATAAAGCCGGCACACGAAAAGTCTTCTTCCAAGTAAAATTCTTTATTCCAACATGGATAGCGGTGACAACAAGACAAACCCTGACGCGATTCGGCTTTACGCCTTCCTCGTAGCGTGGTGTGGGAAAAGATGCAATCTCATGCATTCCCACACCTGGTGTGATCCAGACCTAAGAAGAGTCTCACTTCTCCGAGGTACATTACCATTTATGGAGCACCCCACGCAGATGTACTGCGGCGGGGCGGCTCTCCTGCGCCAAATCGTGTACCTGTACGTGACTTCGTGCGCAGGGTCTGGGGCTCGCACCACCGGCAACCTGCTCCCGCTGTAGCCAATCAGCGGCTCCGGCAGACGTGATGTCCACTGGGCCCCGCCCATCGTTCACAGGAGAGGCAGAACAGCGGTCTGTCAGAGGGCAAGATGGAGATCTTGTGTTTCTGCTAAGCAGTTCCTCCAATTAAGCACCTCCACCGCAGTTAGAAAGCACTCCCTAGGAGCACACTTAGGGCCAGTTCACACCACATGTGGTCCGGTGTGTTTTTTATCCGCATCAAAAAAAAAATGCATGGAGAATAGGTTGTACGGTTTTCAACGGCATAGTTCACAGCAGTGCGGTCAGTTCCAGAAAAAAAAAGTAGAACGTGCTGCATTTTTTCTGCACTGGAACGCTGAAAAAACGCACCAAAAATTCACTGGAATGCACATGTCCTTATTTAGGGTTAAGGGCCAGTTCACACCATTGAAAAGCAGTCCGGGTGCCTTTCAGGAGGCTTTTTTGCATGCGTGTTTTGGAGGCATTCCAGTACGTTTTTGAAACGTTTTTGGCACGTTCCGGTGCACTCTCTCCCTGTCTTTTTTCTTCACCTTAAATAAGGATGTGCGTTCCAGTGCATTTTTGGTGCGTTTAGGTGCATTCCAGTGTGATTTTTATATGTTTTACAGCGTTCCAGTAAAGTTCGGTGCAGGAAAAATGCAGTGCTGAACCGGGTGCAGAGCTGTGTGTGTGCGAGGAGGAAGAGGAGCTGCGGGAGACCAAAGCGGGAGCGTGGGACTGGTATCTTGTGACCGAGCAGCGGCGGCGGTTGGCCAGAAGGAGGGAGTGACAGCAGCAGGGACGTAGTAGGATACCGGGCGCGGGTGCAGTGGACCCCAGGGACTGGGGCAGAGAGGGCAGAGAGCGGTGGTGGTGGCGGCGGACGGACACGCACGTATCGTGAGGAGAGAGTTCCCGGGAGGAGGAGGAGAAGAGGAGGAGGGGACCGTCCCCAGTGTGTGAGGCAGCAGCAGCAGCTGCAAGCAAGGCAGGGAAGAGAGAGCCGTGTGAACCAATAACAGCGGCGACGACAAGGACCTGACAGGACCTGACTGGGGACGTAAGGTAACAACTGATCAGCTGGTGGGGTGACTAAAAGCACAACACTACTATCACCGCGACTGACCGCTCTGCGACCAACTGACCGCTCTGCGACTGACTGACCGCTCTGCGACTGACTGACTGCTCTGCGACCGACTGACCGATCTGCGACTGACTGACCGCTCTGCGACGGACTGACCGCTCTGCGACTGACTGCTCTGCGACCGACTGACCGATCTGCGACCGCTCTGCGACCGACTGACCGCTCTGTGACCGACTGACTCTGCGACCGACTGACTGCTCTGTGACCGACTGACTGCTCTGTGACCGACTGACCGCTCTGTGACCGACTGACCGCTCTGCGACCGACTGACTGCTCTGCGACCGACTGACCGCTCTGCGACCGACTGACCGCTCTGCGACTGTCTGACTGTGCTCTGCGACTGACTGACTGTGTTCTGTGACCGACCGACTGGTGAAGATCTTTGGACGGGTGAGTATCCTTGCGACTGGTGAGTATCTTTGCGACTGGTGAGTATCTGTGACTGGTGAGTATCAGCGACTGGTGAGTATCTGCGACTGGTGAGTATCTCTGCGACTGGTGAGTATCTTTGCGACTGGTGAGTATCTCTGCGACTGGTGAGTATCTTTGCGACTGGTGAGTATCTGCGACTGGTGAGTATCTTTGCGACTGGTGAGTATCTGCGACTGGTGAGTATCTTTGCGACTGGTGAGTATCTGCGACTGGTGAGTATCTCTGCGACTGGTGAGTATCTTGCGACTGGGATTAACTTGCGATTGGTGAGTATCTTTGCGTCTGAGGTATCTTTGCGACTGGTAAGTAAGTGAGTGTTGTGCAACTGAGTGTCAAGTGAGTGAAGCGGAGTACCAGAGGGTGAGAAGGTAGAGTTAGGAAGCCAGGAAATAGCCACATAGGAAAGACTTAAATTACTGAATCCCCATTAGATTAGATAGTAGGTACAATGCCCGGCGGGTGTGGAGATGCGACTCGGTGTACATCTTGTAATATGTATGCGTTCCTCAGACATGTGATCGAGGGCGAATACATATGCGCAAAATGTAAGCACGTTGTTTCCCTGGAAGCTCAGGTCCTGAATCTAGGGAAGCAGCTGGCAACACTGAGACGAATGTCCATACCGGAGGAGAGCCAGGATTGTACCAGTCAGGTGCAGGCAGGGGTCTGCACAGAGGTGGGCGGAGTATTGGAGGTGCAGGCATCAGAGCAGTTTAGAGGGGTGACAGTTAGGAGGGGTAGAAGGGGACAAGGCAAGGAGGCTGATCCTGGGCTGGAGCACCCCAATAGATACGCCCCGTTGTGTGATGTTGGGGAAACCAGTCAGGGACCAGCATTGCTGGAGCAGAGTGACGCCCCTAGCTGCCAGGGGAAGAACTCCTCCAGTAAGGCCGGGAGAAAGGGAAAGGAAAGACAGGTGCTGGTGGTAGGGGACTCAATTATTAGAAGGACAGACAGTGTAATCTGTGACAAAGACCGTATGCGCCGAACAGTCTGTTGTTTGCCGGGCGCTCGGGTTCGGCACATCGCGGATCGGGTGGACAGATTATTGGGTGGGGCTGGGGAAGACCCAGCTGTCATGGTACACGTGGGTACCAATGACATAGGCAGAGGAAGACGGAGAGTCCTAAACGATTTCAGGGACTTAGGCGCTAAGCTGAGGACTAGGACCTCCAAGGTAGTATTTTCCGAAATACTACCTGTACCTCGAGCCACACCAGAGAGGCAGCGGGAGATTAGGGAAGTTAACGAGTGGCTGAGGAGCTGGTGTAGTAAGGAGGGTTTCGGGTTCCTGGAGAACTGGGCTGACTTCTCAGTCGGTCACCGGCTCTTTGGTAGGGACGGATTGCACCTAAATGGGGTGGGTGCAGCCGTACTGGGTGCAAGGATGGCCAAAAAGTTAGAGGGGCTTTTAAACTAGGGAATGGGGGGGAGGGTACAGATGTAGAATTAGACAGTGGAAAGCAAGTTTCAGAGGGCAGAAATGGGGGCATTAGCGGTAGGGTGTTCGGAGCTCCTATACCCAGGGTGGGTATGGGTAAAAATCAAGAGAGCAGCCTAAAAACATCAAATGAGGATAAATGTAACCAATCAAAATTAAGAGGTTTGTATACCAATGCCAGAAGCCTGGCCAACAAGATGGGAGAGCTGGAGCTGCTGATGTTTGAGGAGGACTTAGATTTTGTGGGGATAACTGAGACTTGGTTTGACAGCTCTCATGATTGGATGGCAACCATTCAGGGGTATTCCCTTTATCGCAGAGATAGAGAAGGTAAAAAAGGGGGAGGGGTATGTCTGTATATTAAGAACAGCATACAGGTAAATATGAGGGATGATATTAATAATGGAGCTATGGATGAGGCAGAATCCCTATGGGTAGAGCTTCAAATGGATGGCACGGCGGGGAAGGTAATATTGGGCGTATGCTATAGGCCCCCCAACCAGAGGGAGGAGGGTGAGGCGGACCTCCTTTTACAGATAGGATTGGCAGCAAGGATGGGAAATGTCATTATAATGGGGGACTTTAATTATCCAGATATAGACTGGGCAGAAGGAACCGCGCACTCAGCCAAGGCTAGGCAGTTCCTAAATGTTTTGCTGGACAATTTTATGGGTCAGATGGTGAATGCACCGACAAGAAACAATGCGGTACTTGACCTACTGATTACCAACGATACAGACCTGCTCATGGATATAGAAATACGGGACAACTTAGGAAACAGTGACCATAGGTCAATAAGTTTCAGTATTAATTACAGTAATAGGAAGCAGAGGGGCAATATAAGAACACTGAATTTCAAAAGAGCCAATTTCCCTAAACTGCGCTTGCTGCTAGAAAATATCAATTGGGATAGAACCCTGGGAACAAAGAACACGGAGGAAAAATGGGAGCGCTTCAAGAGCATACTAAACAGGGGGATTGGCCAGTGCATTCCAAAGGGAAATACATTTAAAAGAGCAAAAATAAACCCTGGATGGCTAAACTCCAACATAAAAATGTATATTAGTGCTAAAGAAAAGGCCTTCAAAAAATACAAGACTGAGGGGTCATTGGCAGCATTTAAGCATTACAAAGAGTGTAATAAGAAATGTAAAGATGAAATCAGGGCGGCTAAAATAGAACACGAGAGACATATAGCGGAGGAGAGTAAAAAGAACCCCAAGAAGTTCTTTAAGTATATAAACAGTAAGAAAGCGAGGCCAGAACACATTGGCCCCATAAAAGATGATAAAGGAAATATGGCCACTGAGGACAAAGAAAAGGCGGAAGTGTTAAATAATTTCTTCTCTTCAGTCTTCACAAAAGAATCGGGGGGCTACACGAACCCAGCTTGTAAGGCCGAACTAAATAATACACCTCAGGAAGTGCCGCCATGGCTAACAGAGGATAGACTTAGAGCTAAACTAGAGAAACTTAACATAAATAAATCCCCGGGACCAGATGGCTTGCACCCGTGGGTTCTTAATGAGCTCAGCCAGGTGATTGCCAGACCATTATTCTTGATCTTTAAGGATAGTTTACAGATGGGTATGGTGCCAGCTGATTGGAAAAAAGCCAACGTGGTACCAATATTTAGGAAGGGGCCGAGATATATCCCGGGTAACTATAGGCCGGTCAGCCTAACATCTGTAGTCTGCAAAATTTTGGAGGGGATGTTAAGGGACCACATACAAGACTTTAGTAATGAAAACGGTATTATAAGTAGTAATCAGCATGGATTTATGAAAAATCGTTCTTGCCAAACCAATCTATTAACCTTCTACGATGAAGTGAGCAGCCACCTAGATAAAGGTAAGCCTGTGGATGTGGTGTATCTGGACTTTGCAAAGGCCTTTGACACCGTTCCCCACAAACGATTACTGTACAAACTAAGGAAGGTAGGTATGGATCATAAGGTGAGTACCTGGATAGAGAACTGGCTCCAGGGGAGAGTACAGAGGGTGGTGATTAATGGGGAGTACTCGGATTGGGCGGGTGTGGAAAGTGGGGTCCCCCAGGGTTCTGTCCTGGGACCAATCCTGTTTAATTTGTTCATAAATGATCTAGAGGAGGGGATATCGAGTACAATCTCAGTATTTGCAGATGATACTAAACTAGGCATGCCAATATCTTCTATGCAGGATGTGGAAACCTTGCAAGCGGACCTGAACAAAATAACGGGGTGGGCAACTACATGGCAGATGAGGTTTAATGTTGATAAATGTAAAGTAATGCACTTGGGGGCCAGAAACCAGAAAGCAAGCTACTCACTAGGGGGGGAACCTCTGGGTGAGTCTAGGATGGAAAAGGACTTGGGGGTACTGGTAGACAACAAGCTTGGCAGTGGCATGCAATGCCAAGCCGCCGCAAGCAAAGCCAACAGAATACTGGGATGTATAAAAAAGGGGATTCACTCCAGAAATAAAGAGATTATTCTCCCACTCTACAAGACTCTGGTCCGGCCACATCTGGAGTATGCTGTCCAGTTCTGGGCACCGGTCCTCAGGAAGGATGTGCTGGAATTGGAGAAAGTCCAGAGAAGGGCAACAAAAATAATTAGGGGAATGGAGGACATCAGCTATGAGGAAAGACTACAAGCACTGAACCTTTTCTCTCTGGAGAAAAGACGATTGAGGGGGGATATGATATCAATGTACAAATACTGTACTGGTGACCCGAGCATAAGGAACAAACTATTCAGAGAAAGGAGATACAATAAGACACGTGGCCACTCACTAAAACTAGAGGAAAGGCGGTTTAACCTTAAAGTGCGTAAGGGGTTCTTCACTGTAAGAACGGTAAGGATGTGGAATTCTCTTCCACAAGCAGTCGTATCAGCAGGGAGCATTGATAGTTTCAAAAAACTATTAGATGGACACCTTAAAGACCACAACATACAGGGGTATACAATGTACGGTTAAAAGCAAACACACACACGCATCATAGGTTGAACTGGATGGACTGATGTCTTTTTTCAGCCTCACTAACTATGTAACTATGTAACTAAGAGGGCAGCATGTTCTTTTTGTCATTTCGGAATATAATGCTGGGATGTACTTTATTTTCCAAATTCATTTGGCCTTTTATTTAGTGCTAGTGGGACCTATGCATAGCTCTAAATTGAGTCTGTCTGCATTGGATGCTGTACATCGGTCCCACACGTATGTCATGAATCAGTAGCAGGATGGCCAAATCTGCATTTAGGAAATTTGGGCCAGGTCATACTGTATATATTGAAATATAAAAAATAGGATGAAAGGGGGAAATAGGTGCAGAAAAATGTTTCCTCTACTATGCCTTCACTTGATGTGTGGGAACCAGCCTAACCTGACCCATATATTCAAAAAATGTTCCACAAAGAGCGTGGAAAAAAGGAGGTTATAGGGTTGGTTCACCAAATAGGCAGAGAAACCAATTAGGTTATTTCTGTCAATTTAATAATGGTATTGAAACATGTGCAAATACAATTTAACATGCAGGTACTTGAGCATTAATGAATGAATAAGAAAGTGACATGGAACACTGAAGACAAGACATAACACACATATATTGAAAGTAAGATTTATTTACAGAAAACCAAAATCCATCCAAGCACCAGCCCACAGCAAATATAAAGATAAAGGTGAACCAAAAACCCAGTGACAGAATACCTAACTAAACAACCTAACAAATACAAAGCCCAAACAGCAACTAACTATATACAAAACAGGGAACATAGGTCAACAAGGTAAACTGGAGACAGCTGGAGATGCAGGGAGCAGATGGGAAGGGCAAACCAGGCCTGGGATCAGGAACAAGGGGAGCAGACAGGAGGCAGCAGGGTAAAGGTTGCAGGGCAGGAGGAAAATCAGGGTCAGGATCAAAATGGCACACAATATCTGGCAGTAGGGCAAAACACTAGAGCAAGAGGCACTAGTAGATGGGGACCTAAATACCCTTCCAGCAGCCAGCATCAGATGGAAATGAATCACTGGGATCTGCTGGGAAACATCCACTGGTGGACAATGGAACTATAACCTTCCATTCTGGGTGCCACCAGCAGGTGATCCAGGTCCTGACAACATATGTACAAGCAGAGATGTACGTGAAAATCAGTGAAGATCCATCCACCTATCATTTATTACTGCATGGGGCTGTG
The DNA here is from genome assembly GCF_965119305.1 of Pelophylax lessonae. Lineage (NCBI taxonomy): Eukaryota > Metazoa > Chordata > Amphibia > Anura > Ranidae > Pelophylax > Pelophylax lessonae. The sequence goes on from NC_138774.1 coordinate 31,071,463, forward strand.
TGGGCCACAGGTGCCACCAGGTGGGTAAAAGCATCCCTCTGTGCAGGTGTATGGATATGAATGAGGCCTATGTAGTATGTTGTTGTTATATTGTGTTCTTCTAACATAGGGGTTTCCAAACTTTCTAAACAAAGGGACAGTTTATTGTCCTTTAGATTTTAGGGGGACTGGACTATGGCCAACGGGACTGGAAATTTTCCAGTCCCATTATTGGTGTCAGTGGGATAAATGTTGTTTCATTGTTGGTGACAGCGGGCAGAATAGTGTCTTGTATCAGTAGGAGGAATAGTGCCCCAAGATCTGGATAAAGGCAAGAAAGGGCTGCAGTTAGGAGACCACTGCTATAAAAGATGAGCCTGGAGAAGAACAGATGCAAATTTTTTGGACTTTAGAATTGTGACGTGATACAGATTTTATCTAAACAGATAGAAATAGGATGTATAAGGAACAGAATCCGCTTTGTAGCTGTTGGTCACCTGGAAGTCAATATTTATTGAAGATCAGTATTAATAGCACTACAATAACAATTTGCATATATTCCCAAAGTGATAGATCATAATCATTATCAGGGCAATTTGGAAATGTTTGCACACTTCATTCTTTGGAAAATTCAAACTTGGCTATTCCCCAACTAAACTATGTGCCAAGAATGTGGTCCTAATCAGATGCTTCTTGACCCAGCCCCAGCCAGAGAGAGGTATAAATGGAAGAAGAGGAAGTTGAAATTTAAAAGAATTCCAGGAAAGGTAAGTAACATAGCAATTGGCACTTACCTTCAACGGCAGTCTGGCTCCATATATCATTTCACATGTATACAACTAATAGTTTTGCTTTTAATCTAAATGTTGGAAACAGATGATAGATAGGTTCTCTCTGCTCACTGGAAGGATTAGGTGATATGTAATGGCTGATTGGTCATTTATATTTAGTTCATGTTTATAATCCTCTGCAGGACATGGCGTCTTTCTTGTCTAGCTACTGTAAAAGTCATTGGTGCCCAACCTTTTAACCATCTCCTATGTTATTTCTGCAGTCTCTGACCATCTCTTGTGATATATCCGCAGTCTCCGACCATCTCTTGTATCATGTCTGCAGTCTCTGACCATCTCTTGTATCATGTCCGCAGTCTCTGACCATCTCTTGTATCATGTCCGCAGTCTCTGACCATCTCTTTTATCATATCCGCAGTCTCTGACCATCTATTGTATCATGTCCGCAGTCTCTGACCATCTCTTGTATCATGTCTGCAGTCTCTGATCATCTCTTGTATCATGTTGGCAGTCTCTGACCATCTCTTGTATCATGTCCGCAGTCTCCGACCATCTCTTGTATCATGTCTGCAGTCTCTAACCATCTCTTGTATCATGTCCGCAGTCTCTGACCATCTCTTGTATCATGTTTGCAGTCTCTGACCATCTCTTGTATCATGTCTGCAGTCTCCGATCATCTCTTGCATCATGTCAGCAGTCTCTGACCATCTCTTGTAGCATGTCTGCAGTCTTTGACCAACTCTTGTATAATGTCTGCAGTCTCTGACCATCTCTTGTATCATGTCTGCAGTCTCTGATCATCTCTTGTATCATTTCTGCAGTCTTTGACCATCTCTCGTGTGATGTACGCAGTCTCTGATCATCTCTTGTATCATGTCCACAGTCTCTGACCATCTCTTCTATCATGTGGTCTCTGACCATCTCTTTTAGCATGTCTGCAGTCTTTGACTATCTCTTGTATCATGTCCGCAGTCTCTGATCATTTCTTATACCATGTCCACAGTCCATGTTCATCTCTTGTATTATGTTTGCAGTCTCCGGCATTCATTTAAAATGGGTGTGGTTTAACAAGAGACATATTGTTAACCTAATGCTATACTTTAATTAAACATATATAGGAGAACAATAGTTATGAGGCTAAAGAAATATAATAGTAAACAAAAACAGCTAAACATTGTTTTTAACAGTAAACATGTAAACCCAAGGTTTTAAGTAATTAGGGTGACATTACCTAGGTGGACAGTTACTCTGCACAATAAAGAAATGGTGGAAGAATACAACATGGGAAAAAATGAGGTGATCGAGCTGTCCCATACAACATAATATGCCTGATATATTAGCGCTTCCTTAGGTCAAGACAGAAGTATGAAGTATGCGGAGCAATAGTGTACCTAGCACAGTAAAGGGACACAGGGGCGCCACTAAGTGCAGTATTAAAAACAGCTTTTAATAAAATGTGCACACACATCAATCCACAAGAGGAACGCATGTAATGTATTAGCATCTGTGTATGGATCGCCCTCATACTGAGCCAAGATATCAGCAGCAGCAGAACCAGATAGTTGGATAAGTCACAGGAATGCTCGCCAGCTGAGGGTGGAAAGACATCCAGAACCACCATGGAGCGCGGAAGAGGAAGTGACGTAATGCCTGGAATCATAGGTGTGTGCAGCCCAGTGCATTAGGGTGTGCACTCCAAAGCTTAAACACACATGCGTGTGTGTGTGTGTGTGTGTGTGTGTGTGTGTGTGTGTGTGTGTGTGTGTGTGTGTATATACTATATATATATATATATTTATATACAGTATCTCACAAAAGTGAGTACACCCCTCACATTTTTGTAAATATTTTATTCTATCTTTTCATGTGAAATGACACTTTGCTACAATGTAAAGTAGTGAGTGTACAGCTTGTATAACAGTGTACATTTGCTGTCCCCTCAAAATAACTCAACACACAGCCATTAATGTCTAAATCGCTGGCAACAAAAGTGAGTACACCCCCAAGTGGAAATGTCCAAATTGCATCCAAAGTGTCAATATTTTGTGTTGCCACCATTATTTTCCAGCACTGCCTTAAGCCTCTTGGGCATGGAGTTCTCTAGAGCTTCACAGGTTGCCACTGGAGTCCTCTTCCACTCCTCCATGACAACATCACAGAGCTGGTGGATGTTAGAGACCTTGCGCTCCTCCACCTTCCATTTGAGGATGCCCCACAGATGCTCAATAGGGTTTATGTCTGGAGACATGCTTGGCCAGTTCATCACCTTTACCCTCAGCTTCTTTAGCAAGGCAGTGGTTGTCTTGGAGGTGTGTTTGGAGTCGTTATGTTGGAATACTGCCCTGCGGCTCAGTCTCTGAAGGGAGGGGGTCATGCTCTGCTTCAGTATGTCACAGCACATGTTGGCATTCATGGTTCCCTCCATGAACTGCAGCTCCCCAGTGCCGGCAGCACTCATGCAGCCCCAGACCATGACACTCCCACCACCATGCTTGACTGTAGGCAAGACACACTTGTCTTTGTACTCCTCACCCAGTTGCCGCTACACAAGCTTGACACCGTATGAACCAAATAAGTTTATCTTGGTCTCACCAGACCACAGGACATGGTTCCAGTAGTCCATGTCCTTAGTCTGATTGTCATCAGCTAACTGTTTGTGGGCTTTCTTGTACATCATCTTTAGTAGAGGCTTCCTTCTGGGACGACAGCCATGCAGACCAATTTGAAGTAGTGTGCTGCGTAAAGTCTGAGCACTGACAGGCTGACCCTCCCCACCTTCAACCTCTGCAGCAATGCTGGCAGCACTCATATGTTTATTTTCCAAAAACAACCTCTGGATATGACCCTGAGCACGTGCACTCAACTTCTTTTGTCCACCATGGTAAGGCCTGTTCTGAGTGGAACCTGTGAGGTTAAACCACTGTATGGTCTTGGCCAACGTGATGCAGCTCAGTTTTGGGGTCTTGGCAGTCTTCTTATAGCCTAGGCCATCAGCAACATTTCTTTTTTTCAGATCCTCAGAGAGTTCTTAGCTCTGGTGCCATGTTGTACTTCCAGTGACCAGTATGTGAGAGTGATAACACCAAATTTAACACACCTGCTCCCCATTCACACCTGAGACCTTGTAACACTAACGAGTCACATGACACCGGGGAGGGAAAATGGCTAATTGGGCCCAATTTGCACATTTTTACTTAGGGGTGTACTCACTTTTGTTGCCAGCGGTTTAGACATTAATGGCTCTGTGTTGAGTTATTTTGAGGGGACAGCAAATTTACACTGTTATACAAGTTGTACACTCACTACTTTACATTGTAGCAAAGTGTAATTTCTTCAGTGTTGTCACATGAAAAGGTATAATAAAATATTTACAAACATTTGAGGGGTGTACTCACTTTTGTGAGATACTGTGTATATATATATATATATACACACACACACACACACACACAGAAACACACGTGATTTTCACGTGACCGCATCGCATGGCAAACTGCTCCTTTAACCACTTTATAGACGCGCTATACCGGAAAGATGGCTACAGCGCAGTTCTGTTGTTCCAGGAGGGCATCTGTAAATGTCCTCCCTGAACCACGCCCCCTGTGTTCCCCCTGGTAGATCACTGTGTCCACAGATTGCGATAAAGGGCCCTTTACCATGTGATCATCTGTGTCCAATCACAGCTGATCACATGTAAACAGACTTGCTGGGTGTCGGCACTACTTTCCTCATGCACTGTTACAGCGCGAGGAAAGCAGAAACGATAACCGGCAAGTGTGACAGGGGATGTGTACACAGATAATCAGGGAATTATCAGGGCACATTTGGCATGTAATTTTTTTGTGGGGGGGAGCGGGTACCTAGTTTTGACAGGTACCCGCCTCCACTTCTGCTCGCGCTGCCTAGGCGGCTCAAGCAAATGTTCTCCTCTTTCCCCTCCTTCCCGGCAATCTTCTGGGACATGTCACAGGTCCCAGAAGATTGCCTGGCCACTAAGGAAGTTCAGCGCAACTCACGCATGCGCAGTGCACCCCAGGCTGTGAAGCCACAAGCTGTCACAGCCAGGTGCCCACACTAGTGATGTTGGCGCATTGTTGAGAAGAGGGAGAGAACCGAGGCTTTGGGTGACCGCATCGCTGGACCGTGAGACAGGTGAGAGAGTGTGTTTAATAAAAGTCAGCAGATAAACTTTTTGCAGCTACTGACTTTTAACCACTTAGGGACAAAGCCTTGTCAGAATTAATAATACATTAATAATTAATAATATCTCGCTGTGCCTCCATTATGTCAGAATGTTTATACTGCTCTGAATATAACAGTGTCTATTTATGGTTAATAATAAGCAAAGATCTGTGCGAAAGGAGAATCTCAACTTATTCCATAAATCAATATGTAGCGAGTTCTTTTTATTGAATAATTTCTTTTTAAAAGCATATACCAATCTTAGTGAAAACAGTCTACAGTATGGAATATATAAAAGTTTTATTCACGAGACATGTAATCATGATAAATGATCAAACTTGAGATGACCCAAAAAGATAACTTTACAAAAATACAAACTTCAAACAATGAATGCAATGTGATTTGTAGCTCAATAATGAAAGTGAAACTGAAACAAAGTTAAAGTGAAACGAAAGCAAGATTACCATTTCCCCAGATGTAGTAGAAACCATATTTAATGTATACTATACAATCAGACCACAATTGTCTGCGCAATGCAAAATCTGATAATCACTTCACTGCAGATGAAGTGAGAATAAGCCATGCAAAACGGAAGACTTAAAATCGCAAATAATGCGCTTAATCTGATATTAATAAAAATATTATAAAAAGCAAAAATCATCTCTTTAGAGAAAAATCTACATATGGTTTATATGGCTGGGATTGTACTTTCGTTACCCCTTAGGTATGAAATGTAAAACATTTAAGGCAGTACATAAACAATATTGAATAATAATCAAATAATTAGCAAGGCATAATTACCATATTTAAAATGGCCGCTAGCTTAGAATAGTAGTTACCAGGTTCCTTAAGATGGCTGCATTTCCAAGATGGTGGCCAATTAGGGAGGAGCTTCGTTTGGCGTCCCTCAAAGGTTCAGATACATGATGTATTGAAATGAAGTCTGTGTAGATGAGTCTGTGCATGGCTGTTATTAGTGTGTATGTTGTAAGTGTGATGTATATTGGGCAAAATGTGATGTGTCATGTGTCTCTCTCATCTGGGCTTTTATATGGTATAGAACAAAGGATTATTAAAATTACCATAAGTTAAACCCAGAGGGAGGAACATGATCATCATTGGTTGGAACATCTTATTCATTAACTGGTGATGTCATAGGGTGACACCTCTTGGTCAACCAGTATATTAAAATTAAATAAGATTTCTCCATTTAAGACTATTATAAAACAACATAAAATGTAATCATGCTCTCATCTATGACATGTCCATTTAATCCACCAGGTATCTGAATAAAGATTATTCTGGATAACACCATTCTCATATTTAATATATCTTATTTAAAATATATTGGATTTTACTTTTTAACCCAAGACTTCAATTACCGTAGTCAGCAAAATGGCAGTATTGCATTGCTCTTAGGTTCAGTATGACAGCATTATTTATCTTCAAATAAACATCGAACCTTTATATTGACCCATAGCTTACAACCAGACCTTCTAAATTAAACTCCTGGCAAGGCCAGAAAAGTTTATGATGCTTTCTACGACTTACAATTTACAAATGTTTACTGAAGCCTCTCGACATCAAAATCAGTAAAGTTAGAATTTAGCAAAATATGAAACAATTCTAATATATAACGGTCTTCTACATATCTATGTATGCTAGTTTTATATATATTTCAGTGTTAATATTATGTTACATATAAGATATAACGTATCTGTAAATCCTATTTTTAAATGAATTTAAACACAGAATACCTGACTCATTATATGATCCCACACAAACAGGATTACCTTGGTATATTGTCAGCTAGTCTTTATCTTAAAGAAAGTCAACAGACTATTTATTACTTTAGCTTAGGTCAACACAACATGTTTGGGTAAACCTGTTTAAGAAAATTTCCTGAACAGGCAATTTTCTGTTAAAGGATATTTTAACCATTTAGTAACCTGACCAAAATGGATGCTACTGCTTCATTTCTATGCAGATCAAAATATGACATTTCATTTCTATTTGTTAAATTTAACGTCCCCAAATAACCCTGACAGCCTATTTCTCACATTTGTTGTTTACAAGTTAAAATCAGTATTTTTAGCTAGGAAATTACTTAGAACCCCTAAACATTATATATTTTTTTTAGCAAAGACTCTGGAGAATAAAATGGCGGTCATTGCAACATTTTTTGTCACGTGGTATTTGCGCAGCGGTCTTTCAAATGGAATTTTTTGGGAAAAATACATTTTACTGCATTTAAAAAAAAAAAAAAAAAACGAAACAGTAAAGTTAGCCCAATTTTTTTGTATATTGTTAAAGATAATGTCACGTCAAGTAAATAGATACCTAACATGTTACGATTAAAAATTGCGAACACCTGTGGAATGGCGACAAACTCCATAGGCGATGCTTTAAAAAATTGTTAACAGTTACTAGTTTAGAGTTATAGCATAGGTCTTTTTTTTAAAAACATTGCTCTCACTCTGATGATTGCGGCGATACCTCACATGTGTGGTTTGAACACCATTTTCATTTGTAGGCGCGACTTAAGTATGCGTTTTCTTTCGTGCGTGAGCTCACGGCAACGGGGGCGCTTTACCATTTTTTTCCCCCTATTTATACTATTTGTTTTTTTTTTTAGCACTGTTCTTTTTTTAAAAAAAATAAAAAAAATCTGATCACTTTTGCAAACATCCCTTGTGACAGTAATAGGCAGTGACAGGTACTCTTTATGGAGGGATCGGGGGTCTAAAAGACCCCAAACCCCTCCTCTGCACTTCAAAGTATTCAAAATGCCAAAATCTGTATTTTTGAATACTGACAGTTTTTAAATTCGGCACCGTTAGCAGCCGAGTAAACTGGAAGTGGCGTCATGAACAAAGCCCGGATGTGCCGGCTGGTTGCTCAAGTCTCCCAGTGGGACAGGAGACCCGGGCAGAGCCACGGAAGGTGGCAGGATGGGGGGGGACATCATAATGGCCAAGCAGCTCTCAAGCCGCATCAGCTGTTATCTTCTGAAAGCCGACCGTCGGTTCTAAAGAACGGTACCAGAATGATGCCTGCAACTGCATATCATTCTGGTACAACCACTTCTCCGAGCCGACGTACAGGTATATCAATTCGTGGGAAGTGGAACTCCACTTTAAAGTTGTTATAGCTGCAAAGACTGGGCCAACTCAATATTAAACCCTACAGACTAAGACTGGGATGCTATTAACGTTCAAGTGCGTGTAAAAACAGGTGTCCCAACATGTTTGGTAATATAGTGTAAGTCAGTTGTGGAGTTGGGAAAGGGCATATAGCACATAAGTATGACAGGATTTAAGTTGACATTCCCATGCTGTGTCACTCCAGTTACTGTATACATTATAGCAAAGTTAATTTTGCACTTTGTCTTATTATTGTATATCAGTTTACATTTTCTGAATGCCTTTTTCAGCATTATCTCTGTATCCAGGTGTCATCATGATCCGTTGGCTTGTCCTTCTCCTGGTTCTCTGGGTAGCTGAAAATGCTCTGGGTAAGCACTCAGTTTTTGCATTATGTTGTAGAGATGTGTTGTAATACATTGCCTTATGGCTTATATAGTGCTTGGAGAGAGTTTAAGTGCCAAACCGGTCGTAATTTATTATGTTTTTAACAATGTGTAGTTGTAGCATTAATGTGCTAAAAAAATGATTGTACATAAGGCACTTGCGTCCTAGGATACTGTATGCCAGGGGTCTCCAAAATTTTCAAGCAAAGGGCCAGTTTACTGTCCTTCAGGATTTAGGGGGGCCAGACTGTGGCTAGTGGGAGTAGATAATACCCCAGCATCAGTGCCCCATCATTAGTTATAATGGGGGGAATAGTGCCCCATTATTATCAGTAAGATGAATAGTGCCCCATTGATGGTGCCAGTAGGGGGAATGGTGCCCCATCAATGGTGCCAGTTCCTGGAATAGTGCACCAAGGACCAGATAAGGGCAAGCAAAGGGCCACATCTGGCCCCCGGGGCCACAGTTTGGAGACCCCTGCTATATGCGAAAAAAGTGTGGTTGAGGCAGAATGGACTTCCATGGTACCACCATAGATGAAACCATAATTTTTGATTCACGAACAATATCAAAAATCTTGACAGACAGGCAATTCATGCTTAAAAAATCACATGTACGACTTTCTCAAAACTGGACTACTATATAATAGTGACACTAAATGGTGCCCTCAATCAAATAATATGATCTTAACAGTGTAATGTTCTGGTACCTTTGGGTACCCTAATTACTCTTTCATAAGTGTATGCGCCCCACCATTCTCTTTTGGTAAGGTGCGCATACACCTTTAAGACTGATGCTGTCATCACTGAGCGCCGGACTGATGGCTATTTAGATCGCCGGCTCTCACTCACATGTGTTCGTTCAAACTGCTTTGTGCCTTGATGCTAACCTGTCTTGAAGCTCTCATGCTTGCAAGCTTACCTCGCTGTCGGAACCACGCTGCGCTGATCCCTGTATCCTGCTACCGGATCATCCGCTCTTGCCGAACCTCTCCTCTGCTACATTGCTATTAGTGATAAGTACCCCGTAGGGGAAACCTCTATAACTTTCATACTAAAGCTTACACTATCTAGCTCTGCATACCAAGGACTATTACTACATCTGCATTTTCTAAGATTGCTAGCTCTTGAGCCTACTACCACCTGTTCTTGCACTGGGTTGATCTCTCTTGTATGTCCACCTGCTACTCTGTCATCTGCTACCATACATGATTGCTAAACCTATCTGCATCTCATCTGCTACTATCTTACTTTAAAGAACATTTCCTTTCAAGTGTCTGTCATCTACCATCTCTACCTAACCTGTCTCTTCAGCCTATCATCACTGTGTTACTATATACATAAGCCACTCTAGGAAACATCTTATTGAGTGTGTGTATTTACTTGCTGAATTGAGATCCTCCACACATGATGAGTCATTGAGAGTTGGGAATGGTGTCTCAGCGTTTCTCTACATGACTACTGAAGTGGAATATTTCTGCAGCTGAAAATCCACACCATACATAAAACGCAGGAGCGTTACAGATTGAACGAACCTCAAATGGATTCAGCAGAAATAACCACTCAGATGACACAATTAAAACAGCAAGTAACTGCGTTAATACACGCATTTGCTGAATTAAAAGAAGACAATCAGGCTCTGTCGCAGCAGGTAATTAGACTGACACAACTTACCACTGCTCAGTCCCCTGAACCCAAAATAAATCCTCCTTTGGTATTTACAGGCGATCGCAAAAGATTTCGCGAATTTAAAAACGCATGTGAGTTACTTTTCTTGCTAAAACCCCGTACCTACCTTACTGATCACATTAAGGTTTGTACTATTATTTCTTACCTAACAGGCGATCCTCGGGCCTGGGCAGACTCTCTTTTTGAGAAAAGCGATCAGCTTCTCAACTCCTATGCCTTGTTCCTAGCAGAACTCACTAGCCTATATGATGATCCCAATAGGCAGAGTACTGCCGATCTTCAATTAAGATCCTTGAAACAGGGTAGGAGACCTGTAGAAGACTTTGTCGCAGAATTCAAGAGATGGACCCTTGATTCAGAATGGAATGATGCATCTCTGAAAACCCAATTTAGGCCTGGCCTATCAGAGGCCGTTAAAGACGAGCTCGCCCGAGCGGATCTGCCAAAAACCCTGGATGCATTGATACAACTCAGTATCACCATAGATAGAAGACTACGAGAAAGAAAGGCTGAGAAAATGGGAATGCCATTATCCAGTTCTTCTCGGATTTCGGCTGTTGACCCCGTTCCTATGGAGATAGGAACCATACGCCCACCTCTATCAACTATGGAAAGAGCCAGAAGATGATCTGGTAATCTCTGCTTGTACTGTGCATCCCCAGATCACAAGATAAACGTCTGTCCCCTAGTCTACAAAAAGAAGGGTGAGTGTTCACATGTCCTCCTAGGGGGATTGACAACTTCAATCACTAACCCTTACCTTTCTGTTTGCTTAACATTACAGTGGGACCAGAACAGGATTACTACTAAGGCCATGATTGACACAGGATCTTGTGGAAATTATATTGACATACGTTTTGCTGCTTTAAATAAAGTTCCTATTATTTCTAAACTTAAACCTGTCTCAGTGAGTCTTATTAACGGTGTTCCTTTACCCTCTGGTCCGATCACTGATCAGACACAGGCACTCCTAGTCACTACTAACGGGTCTCATATGGAGACCACTACCTTCGATCTAATATCTTCACCCCACTTTCCCATTGTTTTGGGACTTCCCTGGTTGCACACACATCAACCAACCATAGATTGGAAGGAACGGACCCTGACCTTCCTCTCTTGCTATTGCGAGGGTACGTGTAACCTCCCGTCTTTCGGGAAGATCCTGTCTGTGGTGACAGATGAGATTGCACCATTATGTTATCAGGATCTCTCTGAGGTTTTTCTTGAGAAAAATGCTCAAGCACTACCTCCCCATTGAGACTATGATTGTAGCATTGATCTACTCCCAAATAGCAAATTGCCGTTCGGTCATGTTTATCCTCTTTCACAGGATGAACTTTCCCATCTCAAAGACTATTCGGATGAGAATTTGGAAAAAGGTTTTATTAGACCTTCCACTTCTTCCACAGCAGCAGGACTCTTTTTTGTCCGCAATAAGGACTCAAGTCTCAAGCCTATCATCGACTATAGGCAATTGAATGCTATTACAATAAAAGATCGCTATCCTCTACCGCTTATCCCTGAGCTCATTGAGCAGGTGTGTGGAGCTACCTATTTTTCAAAATTGGACCTGAAAGGAGCATACAATCTCATTCGAATCCGTGATGGACACGAGTGGAAGACTGCATTCAGAACCAGATACGGATTGTTCAAATATCTTGTAATGCCATTCGGGCTGTGCAACGCCCCTGCAGTTTTTCAACGATTTATAAACGATATTTTCAGAGACTTACTAGATGTCTGTGTTGTGGTATATCTGGACGATATACTTATATATTCACGATCCCTGTCTGAACACATAAGACATGTAAGACTAGTATTATCGAGATTGCTTGCACACAACCTTTATGTGAAACTGAAAAAATGCTTGTTTCATAAAGAAGAGGTACTGTTTCTAGGCTACATCATATCCAAAACAGGAATCGAGATGGACATGAGTAAGATATCCTGCATTCAGAATTGCACACCTGCAGATAAGAACAAAAAGGCGGATGCACTATCACGACTAACTGAAGAAAACTACTTCGAAATCCCTTCCGTTCCTATAATACCTCACAAACGCATTATTGGAGTTGTCCGTTCCTTGAAGGAAGAGGTTTTGCATGGTATAAGTTTGGATTCACCCCCACCACAACTAAATACTGATGCAGAAGGCTTCCTCTACTACAACGACAAACTTTACATACCACCTACCATACGCACCAAGATCTTGGAATTATCGCATGATGTGCCAATGGCAGGACATATGGGTATGACAAAGACTATTAATCTGATTGCCAGGCAATTCTGGTGGCCTGACATGAAAACATCTATACAAAAATTCGTCTCTTCATGCAATGTCTGTGCCAGGTCCAAAATTGACACTACGAGACCATCCGGTCTACTATGCAGTCTACCAATACCCCAAACTCCATGGGAAGTTGTGTCCTTGGACTTTATAGTGGAATTGCCTCCTTCCAAAGGATTTAATACCATCTTAGTGTCAGTGGACCATCTGACAAAAATGGCACATTTCATTGCTATTCGCAGACTACCTTCGTCCAAACAAACGGCAGAACTCCTGATGAAACATGTCTTTAAGTTACATGGTATCCCAAAAACTCTTCTGTCTGACCGTGGATCACAATTTATTTCCAAGTTCTGGCAAGAACTATGTCACATACTACGGATCGAGCGGAAGCTCACTTCTCCTTACCATCCGCAGACCAACGGACAGACTGAAAGAGTCAACCAATGCATCGAGCAATATTTACGTTGTTACACTTCTTACCAACAGGATGATTGGGTGGATCTTCTCCCTCTGGCAGAATTTGCCTACAACAACGCAACCCACAGTACGACCAAGCAGAGTCCGTTCTACTTGAACTATGGGTTTCATCCCTCTATTCTTCCACCACGCATCCTTCCTTCAAATAACCCAGTAGCTTCAGACTATCTTACCCAAATAAAGGACTCTCTGGGTTTGCTTAATACTACCATTGCACACGCTCATAGTCAACAAAAGAAATACTATGATCTTCGCAGAAGACCTTCTCCTCAGTACGCTATCGGGGACCTCGTTTGGCTCTCAACAAAAAATTTAAGACTGAAAATCCCTAGCAAAAAGCTTGGACCTCTGTTCTTGGGACCTTTCCCAATCAAGAAACTTATTGGAAAAGCTGCAGCACAGCTTACATTGCCAATAGACCTCAAAATACATCCCATTTTCCATGTGTCGCTACTGAAGCCCCATGTTCCTGACCAAGGAATAAGGCCTACTATCCCACCTCCTCCTCCTGTACAAGTTGAAGGTGGAGAAGAATATGAGATAAAAGAGATTCTGGTATCCACAGAGGAAGACTTCAGTACTTGGCTCGATGGAAGAACTATGGGCCCCAAGACGACACCTGGCTAAACACCTCTGACATACATGCCTCTAGATTAATCCGCAATTTTCATGCGAAGTACCCAGACAAACCAGCTCCAGAGGCCTTCAGGAGCCGGCCTTAAAGGGGGGGTACTGTAATGTTCTGGTACCTTTGGGTACCCTAATTACTCTTTCATAAGTGTATGCGCCCCACCATTCTCTTTTGGTAAGGTGCGCATACACCTTTAAGACTGATGCTGTCATCACTGAGCGCCGGACTGATGGCTATTTAGATCGCCGGCTCTCACTCACATGTGTTCGTTCAAACTGCTTTGTGCCTTGATGCTAACCTGTCTTGAAGCTCTCATGCTTGCAAGCTTACCTCGCTGTCGGAACCACGCTGCGCTGATCCCTGTATCCCGCTACCGGATCATCCGCTCTTGCCGAACCTCTCCTCTACTACATTGCTATTAGTGATAAGTACCCCGTAGGGGAAACCTCTATAACTTTCATACTAAAGCTTACACTATCTAGCTCTGCATACTAAGGACTATTACTACATCTGCATTTTCTAAGATTGCTAGCTCTTGAGCCTACTACCACCTGTTCTTGCACTGGGTTGATCTCTCTTGTATGTCCACCTGCTACTCTGTCATCTGCTACCATACATGATTGCTAAACCTATCTGCATCTCATCTGCTACTATCTTACTTTAAAGAACATTTCCTTTCAAGTGTCTGTCATCTACCATCTCTACCCAACCTGTCTCTTCAGCCTATCATCACTGTGTTACTATATACATAAGCCACTCTAGGAAACATCTTATTGAGTGTGTGTATTTACTTGCTGAATTGAGATCCTCCACACATGATGAGTCATTGAGAGTTGGGAATGGTGTCTCAGCGTTTCTCTACATGACTACTGAAGTGGAATATTTCTGCAGCTGAAAATCCACACCATACATAAAACGCAGGAGCGTTACAAACAGTAATTAGCCATTTCAGTTCTACAAGTTTTGTGCGATTACCGCTTCTTCAGGAATCTTTTGAGAGCGTGAGTAAATGGATGTACCGTATTTTTCCGTGTATAAGACGCTACTTTTTGCTAAAATCATTATACTGAAAATCGAGGGGTGTCTTATACGCGGACAGTCAGCAGAGGAGCGAGCCGCGCGGATGCGTAGCTGCCCCTACCCTGTCAAAGAAGCTTCCTCCAATCGCGAGCTTTGATACTGACGTCAGCTGATGCCGTAATTGGAGGTGCAGATGAGATCCCGTTGGAGGTGGAGAGTGCACAGATGCGAGAGAGCGTTCTGAGCCCAGATGTCACAAAATAAAAAAATGAATACTGGTAAGCGATTGTCTTATTCTGCAAAATTCAAACGTAACCACTTAAGCCCCGGAAGATTTTACCCCCTTCCTGACCAGGGCCTATTTTGCGATTCGGCACTGCGTAAATTTAACGGACGATTGCGCGGTCATGCAACGCTGTACCCAAATATAATTGACGTCCTTTTCTTCCCACAAATAGAGCTTTCTTTTGGTGGTATTTGATCCCCTGTGCGATTTTTACTTTTTGTGCTATAAACAAAAAAAGAGCGTAAATTTTGAAAAATAACAATATTTTTCACATTTTTTTATATGAAATTCCCCAAAAAAAATGTAAAAATCAAAATTTTTTAACATTTTTGGCCAATTTGTTTTCTGCTACATATGTTTGGTAAAAAAAATCGCAATAAGCGTATTTTGATTGGTTTGTGCAAAAGTTATTGCGTTTACTAACTAAGGTAAAGATTTCTGTCATTTTTGGTGTTTTTTTTTTTTAACGAGTAATGGCGGCGATCTGCGATTTTTTTTGCGGGACTGCGACGGACAGATCAGACCCTTTACCAACATTTTTGACACTTTTGGGGTTACCAGTGACATTACTACAGTAATCAGTGCTATACATATGCACTGTTACTGTAAAAAAACACACTGGCAGGGAAGGGGTTAACTTTATTGGTGATGCAGGGGTTAAGTGTGTCCCTAGGGGCGTGCTTCTAACTGTAAAGGGGTGTGGCTAGTGATGTAAGCACAGAGACATACGATCCTATATAGCAGGATCCTATGATCTCTGTTCTTACATCAGGGAGAATGACAGGCGACTTTGTTTACATTAGCCGCCTGCCTTTCTCCCTCTCCACGGGGAGATGGCGAGTGACCGGCGGACATCAGGTCACGCCGGTCACACGCGCGGACTGCTTAGGGAATGAGCGGGGGCGGGAGCGCACCTCCGGCGGTGCGTGCTGGCCCCTAGAGGCTCACAGGCTAGTGACGTTGTCCTACGTCATTTTGCCTGTACGGGGCTGACCGCCACTGTAAATAGTCGTGCGGCGGTCGGCAAGCGGTTAAGGTAATGTAACTATGCAAAAGAGCATGGGAATAGGGCTGCAGAGAGACAGTTTGGACCTCATTCCACTGAGTGTATGATCAGACAGTGGTAAAAACAGGAAGAACAACTCCTTAAGATGCCAAAAAAGAAGAGGGCCTTAAGAGGTAAACCAGCAAAATGGCCAAACTTGGAGCAGAGGCTTAAGACTTGGATTATGGAGCAGCGCCAGAGTGGCTTATGTGTGTCAACCAAGCTTATTTAAAGTCAGGCAAGAATATTTGGAAGTGAAATGAACATTGTTGATTTTACAGGAAAGGCAGAATGGTGCTTCAATTTTATGAGGAGAGAAGGATTGGCCATGAGAACACGAACAAAGTTAGCTCAGAAAATGCCACCAGTTTATGAGGACAAAATCCAACAGCTGCATTCCTATGTCATACAACTTAGAAAAAAATATGATTTTGAACCAAGTCAGATTACAAACGCGGATGAGGTGCCTCTCAATTTTGATGTGCCTTCCAACAGAACTATTGATGTGAAAGGAACCAAAACAGTGGCAATCACAAGTGACCATGAAAAGACACACTACACTGCTGTGCTTTCATGCTGTGCAGATGGAACTAAACTGCCTCCTATGCCTATTTTTAAGAGGAAAACATATCCTAAAGACACCATACCACCTGGCATTATTGTGCAAGTTCACAAGAAGGGATGGATGAATGAAGACATTATGGCCATTTGGTTTGCAAAGGTTTAGTCCAGATGACCTGGAGGACTCTTAAAGAAGCCAGCTCTGCTTGTCTTTGATCAGTTCCCGAGCACATTTAACAGGAAAGACAAAAAAGGGTTGCATCAGAACACACCTAGCAGTTATTCCTGGTGGACCTACAGGTCAGCTACAGCCACTAGATGTGTCAATCAACAAACCATTTAACCACTTAAGCCCCGGAGGATTTGGCTGCTAAACGACCAGGGGGTATTTTGCGATTCGTCACTGCGTGATTTTAACGGACAATTGCGCGGTCGTGTGACGCTTTACCTAAACAAATTTGGCGTCCTTTTTTTCCCACAAACAGAGCTTTCTTTTGGTGGTATTTGATCACCTGTGCGATTTTTTGATCATGCGCTATAAACAAAAAAAGAGCGTCAATTTTGCAAAAATAGCAATATTTTTCAAATTTTTTTATATGAAATTCCCCCCAAAAAAAATGTAAAAATCAAAATTTTTTAACATTTTCAGCCAATTTGTTTTATGCTACCTATGTTTGGTAAAAAAAATCGCAAAAAGCGTATTTTGATTGGTTTGCGCAAAAGTTATCGCGTTTACTAACAAAGGGAAAGATTTTTGTCATTTTTGTTGTTTTTTTTTTAACGCGTAATGGCGGCGATCTGCGATTTTTTTGCGGTACTGCGACATTGGGGCGGACAGATCGGACCCTTGACTG
Source organism: Pelophylax lessonae (assembly GCF_965119305.1). Classification (NCBI taxonomy): domain Eukaryota; kingdom Metazoa; phylum Chordata; class Amphibia; order Anura; family Ranidae; genus Pelophylax; species Pelophylax lessonae. Next base: position 31,088,797 of record NC_138774.1, read on the forward strand.
ACATTTTTGACACTTTTGGGGTTACCAGTGACATTTCTACAGTAATCAGTGCTATACATATGCACTGTTACTGTAAAAATACACTGGTAGTGAAGGGGTTAACTTTATTTGGGAGGGAGGGGCTGTGTGTGTCCCTAGGGGCGTGCTTTCTACTGTGATTGGCTGTGGCTTGAGCTGTAAGGACACTGATCAACGGATCTACATAGTAGATCCGTGTGATCAGTGTCTTTACACCGAGGAGAATGACAGGCAGCTTGTTTACACAAGCTGCCTGACATTCTCCCTCTCCCCCGCCGATCGCAGAGAGTGGCCGGCGGACATCGGGTCCGCTGGTCACACGCGCGGGGGGGGTCCGTGACTGCGCGGGAGCGGGAGCGCGCCGGCGGCGGCGCGCGCTCGCTCCCCAGACCCTCCCAGGCTAGTGACGTACCGATACGTCACTCTGCCTGTGAGGGGCTGACCGCCGCAGTACATAGTCGTGCGGCGGTCGGCAAGCGGTTAAAGCCCCGATGAGAGAAGAATGGAGTAGATGGATGCAAAAAGCAGGTGAGAACTTGACACCGACAGGAAGAGTGAAAAACCCAACCATTACTGAGGTCTGCAATTGGGTCCTAAACTCATGGTATGGCGTCAAACTAGAGGTGATTGTGAAGTTCTTTAAGAAATGTGGAATCAGCAATGCCATGGACAGAACTGAGGATTGTCCATGGCAAAATTGTCTGATCATGAAGGGGATTGTTTTTGTTTACTAAAACTTGTAACTGATTGTATATTTTTATTGTCAATGTTAACTTTTCTCTACTATTCTTTGCAGGTTGCCCATCTATTGTACCCCGCTCCCAGTGGGGAGCTAGGAGATCTTCATGTACAACCAGACTGAGTACTCCAGTGCCGGGGGTAATCATCCACCACACTGCCGGGGCTTTCTGCAGCAACCGCAATTTATGCAACGCCCAAATGAGGAACATACAGCACTTTCACATGAACACCAGGAAATGGTGTGACATCGGATACAAGTAAGAAACAAAATATGGGAAAACTAAATAGAAGAAGATAGCAGCCAGGGAGCCGTATTGAGTTAGTACATCACAGACCCCATGTGATCTTTCTATATAGGATCACATGTCTCTATGGTCATTCACAAGCCACGCCCCCACAGTCAGAATCACTCCCCTAGGCTCACATTTAACCCTTTGATCACCCATAATGTTAACCCCTTCCCTGCCAGTGTCATTATTACAGTAACTGTGCATATTTTTAGCACTGATTACTGTAGTAATGTCACTGGTCCCCCCAAAAGTGTCAAAAATGTCAGTCAGGGGTCCGATCTGTCCGCCGCATTCCCGCAAAAAAATTTGCAGATTGCCGCCATTACTAGTAAAAAAAAAAAAAAATGACATAAATCTCTCCCGTGGTTAGAAGACGCAATAATTTTTGCGCAAATCAATCAAAATTCACTTATTGCAATTTTTTTTTTACCAAAAATATGTAGCAGAAAACAAATTGGCCTAAAATGTTAAAAAAATTTGATTTTACATTTTTTTTTTCAGAATGTCATAAAGCAGAATGTTAGAAAAATTGGGAAAAAAAGGACATCAATTTTATTTGGGTAAAGTGTCGCACGACCAAACAATTGTCAGTTAAAGTAACGCAGTGCCGAATAGGTCCTGGTCAGGAAGGGGGTAAAACCTTCCAGGGCTGAAGTGGTTAAGGCTCTTTTTCCTTTTTTTTTTACATGGTGAGCCTGCCAGTAAAACCTTTCTGTCCTTGTGATAACACTTAGTTATTGTAGTGTGTCTATTGAGGAGCAGCATAGTCACCCTAGGGCAGGAAATGTGTTAAGCTAGCCATACACCTAACTAATTGCTCCATCCACACTATACAGGGTAGATCCCCTTCCCACTACAGCCATTGTAGGAAGGCTGTACCAAAAGTAATGTTAAAGTGGGCATAACTTTTTTATTTAAAATGGAACTTCACCTTTTGGGGGTAGCTGGTACCTGAGTTTTTACAGGTTCCTGCTCCCACTTCCGGTCAGATCGCTGCAGTGATCTGATCTAAGTTCAGCCCTCCCTCCTTCCCCCGCAGCCTTCCAGGACACATCACGGGTCCCAAAAGACTGTGGGACCGAACACAAAGCATAGCGAGGCTCACACATGCTCAGTAGGAAACCAGGTGTGAAGCTAGAAAGCTTTGTTGCCGGTGTCCATTACCTAAGATGCCGGTGCCTGCACCCAACCTGACTGAAGAATCGGCTCAGGTGAGGACATCGCTGGATCCCTGGACAGGTGAGTGTCCTTATATTCAAAGTCAGCAGCTACAGAATTTGTTTATTTTATTTTTTTGGGGGGAGACTGGAGCCCCTTTTTAACTTACATACGTCATTCAAATTTCACATGCTGGTAAAGTAACTCTTCCTCTAAAGTAATTCTTCTTCTTTTGCATTGCAGCTAAGTAATGGATTCCAAGCAGAAGCAATGTTCCATCATTAACTTCTTGATGAAGGCGGGGTGCTAGCTGTCCGACTTCCACAGAAGGCTACAGAATGTTTACGGAGATGACACCGTTGACAAGAACAATGTGCACAGATGGGTGAAGAAATTGTAATTTCTTTATAAACATTCTGTAGCTTTCTGTGGTTGTTGAACAGCCTGCACCCCTCCTTCATCAAGAACTCAATGACGGCTCATTGCTTCCACTTGGTATCCATTATTTACCGGCAGTGAAAAAGTAGATGAGTTATAGTACTATAGACTAGCCTTTTTCAACCAGCCAAAAATTGTATACAAGCTGGCATGTGGATGAAGGCTGCCTTTTTAGTTTACACTAAGTCGCAGGTTTTTTTATTGTGCACCATTACAACCTTCTAGCTGCTGGCGTCCTAACGACCAATGGCATCATCAGTTAACCACTTAAGCCCCAGAGGATTTTCCTGCTAAAAGACCAGGGGGTATTTTGCGATTCGGCACTGCGTGACTTTAACGGACAATTGCGCGGTCGTGCGACGCTGTACCTTAACGAATTTGACGTCCTTTTTTTCCCCACAAACAGAGCTTTCTTTTGGTGGTATTTGATCACCTGTGCGATTTTTTGATCACGCGCTATAAACAAAAAAAGAGTGTCAATTTTGCAAAAATAGCAATATTTTTCACATTTTTTTATATGAAATTCCCCCCCAAAAAAATGTAAAAATCTAAATTTTTTAACATTTTCGGCCAATTTGTTTTATGCTACCTATGTTTGGTAAATAAAATAGCAAAAAGCGTATTTTTATTGGTTTGCGCAAAAGTTATCGCGTTTACTAACAAAGGGAAAGATTTTTGTTGTTTTTTTTTTAATGCGTAATGGCGGCGATCTGCGATTTTTTTTGTGGTACTTCGACATTGGGGCGGACAGATCGGACCCTTGACTGACATTTTTGACACTTTTGGGGTTACCAGTGACATTTCTACAGTAATCAGTAGTGTTGAGCGAACACGGACTGTATTATTCGTGTTCGTACCGAATAATTGGATTTTTTTTACCCGAACACGGACACGGACACTTTACTGTATGTTCGGGTAAAAATCCGTGTTCGGTCGTTTTATTTCCGGGTTTTGCATGCTTTGGCGCTCTTTTCATGGCGGGCTTTCAACAGCCAATCAACAATCGTTTAACTGGTGTGCCTTAAGCCATCCCAGCCATGCCTGCAAATGTCTTAGTAGCTGTGATTGGCCGTCTGAAGCATGTGACCAAGTCTTTATAAGTTCGAGGCAGCCGCCGCAGCAGCGTCATTCTGCTGCTTAGCTAAGGGACAGAGCACACATCAATGTGCTGGCTGCTGATTAGGGAAAGATAGGCAGGAAAAAACCATTTGTGTCCGGATAGAATTGAGGGACAGGTCGGAGTGTTTAGGCAGGGCGAGTTGTAGGCATTTTAGGGATAGAGTCTGCTGAATTATAGGGTCAGTGTCTTCTACAAACTACAATCGATATTGCTGTGTGGGGGGTGGGGTGAATCTGCACTCAATCCTGATCTACGATCTCTTCTCAATCCTGTTAGGGACAGAGTCTGCTGAATTTTAGGGAAACTGTGTTCTACAAACTACAATCGATATTGCTGTGTGGTGTGGGATTGGAGATAGGCAGGTGTCAGTGATCCACATCCATTTTTCTGTGTGTGAGCTGCAGTGAACACAATCTTTTTGGGCTGCAGTGAACACAATCTTTTTGGGCTGCAGTGAACACAATCTTTTTGGGCTGCAGTGAACACAATCTTTTTGGGCTGCAGTGAACACAATCTTTTTGGGGTGCAGTGAACAAAATCTTTTTGGGGTGCAGTGAACACAATCCTTTTTGGTGTGCAGTGAACACAATCTTTGTGGGGTGCAGTGAACAAAATCCTTTGTGGGGTGCAGTGAACACAATCTTTTTGGGGTGCAGTGAACAAAATCCTTTTTGGGGTGCAGTGAACAACATCCTTTTTGGGGTGCAGTGAACACAATCTTTTTGGGGTGCAGTGAACAAAATCCTTTGTGGGGTGCAGTGAACACAATCTTTTTGGGGTGCAGTGAACACAATCTTTTTGGGGTGGAGTGAACAACATCCTTTTTGGGGTGCAGTGAACAAAATCCTTTTTGGGGTGCAGTGAACAAAATCATTTTTGGGGTGCAGTGAACACAATCTTTTTGGGGTGCAGTGAACACAATCTTTGTGGGGTGCAGTGAACACAATCTTTTTGGGGTGGAGTGAACAACATCCTTTTTGGGGTGCAGTGAACAACATCCTTTTTGGGGTGCAGTGAACACAATCTTTTTGGGGTGCAGTGAACACAATCTTTGTGGGGTACAGTGAACAGAATCTTTGTGGGGTGCAGTGAACACAATCTTTGGGGGGTACAGTGAACACAATCTTTTTGGGGTGCAGTGAACACAATCTTTGTGGGGTGCAGTGAACACAATCTTTTTGGGGTGGAGTGAACAAAATCATTTTTGGGGTGCAGTGAACAACATCCTTTTTGGGGTGCAGTGATCAAAATCCTTTTTGGGGTGCAGTGAACACAATCTTTTTGGGGTGCAGTGAACAAAATCCTTTGTGGGGTGCAGTGAACAGAATCTTTGTGGGGTGCAGTGAACACAATCTTTGGGGGGGTACAGTGAACACAATCTTTTTGGGGTGCAGTGAACACAATCTTTGTGGGGTACAGTGAACAGAATCTTTGTGGGGTGCAGTGAACACAATCTTTGGGGGGTACAGTGAACACAATCTTTTTGGGGTGCAGTGAACACAATCTTTGGGGGGTACAGTGAACACAATCTTTTTGGGGTGCAGTGAACACAATCTTTGTGGGGTGCAGTGAACACAATCTTTGGGGGGGTACAGTGAACACAATCTTTTTGGGGTGCAGTGAACAACATCCTTTTAGGGTGCAGTGAACACAATCTTTGTGGGGTGCAGTGAACAACATCCTTTTAGGGTGCAGTGAACACAATCTTTGTGGGGTACAGTGAACAGAATCTTTGTGGGGTGCAGTGAACACAATCTTTGGGGGGTACAGTGAACACAATCTTTGTGAGGTGCAGTGAACACAATCTTTGTGGGGTGCAGTGAACACAATCATTGTGGGGTGCAGTGAACTCAATCTTTGTGGGGTACAGTGAACACAATCTCATACTTCTGAAGATTTGAGGGTGCTGCCTGTTCCATACTCCCCCTACTCCTCATCTAGCCTTTTAGGGGTACAAACAATAGTAATTGGGGCCTAGTGTGGTTGTGTACGTGTGATATACATACACTTTTTTTGGATCATATTTTCTATTCCGCTATTTAATCAAAAACCTTTGGGGATCAGTTAAATTGGGGGATAGTCTGTGTTGGTACGTGTGAGAGAGATCCACCTTTCCAAGTTGTTGGGGTTCATCTCATACTTCTGAAGGTTTGAGGGTGCTGCCTGTTCCATACTCCCCCTACTCCTAGCCTTTTAGGGGTACAAACAATAGTAATTGGGGCCTAGTGTGGTTGTGTACGTGTGATATACATACACTTTTTTTGGATCATATTTTCTATTCCGCTATTTAATCAAAAACCTTTGGGGATCAGTTAAATTGGGGGATAGTCTGTGTTGGTACGTGTGAGAGAGATCCACCTTTCCAAGTTGTTGGGGTTCATCTCATACTTCTGAAGGTTTGAGGGTGCTGCCTGTTCCATACTCCCCCTACTCCTAGCCTTTTAGGGGTACAAACAATAGTAATTGGGGCCTAGTGTGGTTGTGTACGTGTGATATACATACACTTTTTTTGGATCATATTTTCTATTCCGCTATTTAATCAAAAACCTTTGGGGATCAGTTAAATTGGGGGATAGTCTGTGTTGGTACGTGTGAGAGAGATCCACCTTTCCAAGTTGTTGGGGTTCATCTCATACTTCTGAAGGTTTGAGGGTGCTGCCTGTTCCATACCCCCCCTACTCCTCATCTAGCCTTTTAGGGGTACAAACAATAGTAATTGGGGCCTAGTGTGGTTGTGTACGTGTGATATACATACACTTTTTTTGGATCATATTTTCTATTCCGCTATTTAATCAAAAACCTTTGGGGATCAGTTAAATTGGGGGATAGTCTGTGTTGGTACGTGTGAGAGAGATCCACCTTTCCAAGTTGTTGGGGTTCATCTCATACTTCTGAAGGTTTGAGGGTGCTGCCTGTTCCATACCCCCCCTACTCCTCATCTAGCCTTTTAGGGGTACAAACAATAGTAATTGGGGCCTAGTGTGGTTGTGTACGTGTGATATACATACACTTTTTTTGGATCATATTTTCTATTCCGCTATTTAATCAAAAACCTTTGGGGATCAGTTAAATTGGGGGATAGTCTGTGTTGGTACGTGTGAGAGAGATCCACCTTTCCAAGTTGTTGGGGTTCATCTCATACTTCTGAAGGTTTGAGGGTGCTGCCTGTTCCATACTCCCCCTACTCCTAGCCTTTTAGGGGTACAAACAATAGTAATTGGGGCCTAGTGTGGTTGTGTACGTGTGATATACATACACTTTTTTTGGATCATATTTTCTATTCCGCTATTTAATCAAAAACCTTTGGGGATCAGTTAAATTGGGGGATAGTCTGTGTTGGTACGTGTGAGAGAGATCCACCTTTCCAAGTTGTTGGGGTTCATCTCATACTTCTGAAGGTTTGAGGGTGCTGCCTGTTCCATACTCCCCCTACTCCTCATCTAGCCTTTTAGGGGTACAAACAATAGTAATTGGGGCCCAGTGTGGTTGTGTACGTGTGATATACATACACTTTTTTTGGATCATATTTTCTATTCCGCTATTTAATCAAAAACCTTTGGGGATCAGTTAAATTGGGGGATAGTCTGTGTTGGTACGTGTGAGAGAGATCCACCTTTCCAAGTTGTTGGGGTTCATCTCATACTTCTGAAGGTTTGAGGGTGCTGCCTGTTCCATACTCCCCCTACTCCTAGCCTTTTAGGGGTACAAACAATAGTAATTGGGGCCTAGTGTGGTTGTGTACGTGTGATATACATACACTTTTTTTGGATCATATTTTCTATTCCGCTATTTAATCAAAAACCTTTGGGGATCAGTTAAATTGGGGGATAGTCTGTGTTGGTACGTGTGAGAGAGATCCACCTTTCCAAGTTGTTGGGGTTCATCTCATACTTCTGAAGGTTTGAGGGTGCTGCCTGTTCCATACTCCCCCTACTCCTAGCCTTTTAGGGGTACAAACAATAGTAATTGGGGCCTAGTGTGGTTGTGTACGTGTGATATACATACACTTTTTTTGGATCATATTTTCTATTCCGCTATTTAATCAAAAACCTTTGGGGATCAGTTAAATTGGGGGATAGTCTGTGTTGGTACGTGTGAGAGAGATCCACCTTTCCAAGTTGTTGGGGTTCATCTCATACTTCTGAAGGTTTGAGGGTGCTGCCTGTTCCATACTCCCCCTACTCCTAGCCTTTTAGGGGTAAAAACAATAGTAATTGGGGCCTAGTGTGGTTGTGTACGTGTGATATACATACACTTTTTTTGGATCATATTTTCTATTCCGCTATTTAATCAAAAACCTTTGGGGATCAGTTAAATTGGGGGATAGTCTGTGTTGGTACGTGTGAGAGAGATCCACCTTTCCAAGTTGTTGGGGTTCATCTCATACTTCTGAAGGTTTGAGGGTGCTGCCTGTTCCATACCCCCCCTACTCCTCATCTAGCCTTTTAGGGGTACAAACAATAGTAATTGGGGCCTAGTGTGGTTGTGTACGTGTGATATACATACACTTTTTTTGGATCATATTTTCTATTCCGCTATTTAATCAAAAACCTTTGGGGATCAGTTAAATTGGGGGATAGTCTGTGTTGGTACGTGTGAGAGAGATCCACCTTTCCAAGTTGTTGGGGTTCATCTCATACTTCTGAAGGTTTGAGGGTGCTGCCTGTTCCATACCCCCCCTACTCCTCATCTAGCCTTTTAGGGGTACAAACAATAGTAATTGGGGCCTAGTGTGGTTGTCTACGTGTGATATACATACACTTTTTTTGGATCATATTTTCTATTCCGCTATTTAATCAAAAACCTTTGGGGATCAGTTAAATTGGGGGATAGTCTGTGTTGGTACGTGTGAGAGAGATCCACCTTTCCAAGTTGTTGGGGTTCATCTCATACTTCTGAAGGTTTGAGGGTGCTGCCTGTTCCATACTCCCCCTACTCCTAGCCTTTTAGGGGTACAAACAATAGTAATTGGGGCCTAGTGTGGTTGTGTACGTGTGATATACATACACTTTTTTTGGATCATATTTTCTATTCCGCTATTTAATCAAAAACCTTTGGGGATCAGTTAAATTGGGGGATAGTCTGTGTTGGTACGTGTGAGAGAGATCCACCTTTCCAAGTTGTTGGGGTTCATCTCATACTTCTGAAGGTTTGAGGGTGCTGCCTGTTCCATACTCCCCCTACTCCTCATCTAGCCTTTTAGGGGTACAAACAATAGTAATTGGGGCCCAGTGTGGTTGTGTACGTGTGATATACATACACTTTTTTTGGATCAAATTTTCTATTCCGCTATTTAATCAAAAACCTTTGGGGATCAGTTAAATTGGGGGATAGTCTGTGTTGGTACGTGTGAGAGAGATCCACCTTTCCAAGTTGTTGGGGTTCATCTCATACTTCTGAAGGTTTGAGGGTGCTGCCTGTTCCATACTCCCCCTACTCCTAGCCTTTTAGGGGTACAAACAATAGTAATTGGGGCCTAGTGTGGTTGTGTACGTGTGATATACATACACTTTTTTTGGATCATATTTTCTATTCCGCTATTTAATCAAAAACCTTTGGGGATCAGTTAAATTGGGGGATAGTCTGTGTTGGTACGTGTGAGAGAGATCCACCTTTCCAAGTTGTTGGGGTTCATCTCATACTTCTGAAGGTTTGAGGGTGCTGCCTGTTCCATACTCCCCCTACTCCTAGCCTTTTAGGGGTACAAACAATAGTAATTGGGGCCTAGTGTGGTTGTGTACGTGTGATATACATACACTTTTTTTGGATCATATTTTCTATTCCGCTATTTAATCAAAAACCTTTGGGGATCAGTTAAATTGGGGGATAGTCTGTGTTGGTACGTGTGAGAGAGATCCACCTTTCCAAGTTGTTGGGGTTCATCTCATACTTCTGAAGGTTTGAGGGTGCTGCCTGTTCCATACTCCCCCTACTCCTCATCTAGCCTTTTAGGGGTACAAACAATAGTAATTGGGGCCCAGTGTGGTTGTGTACGTGTGATATACATACACTTTTTTTGGATCATATTTTCTATTCCGCTATTTAATCAAAAACCTTTGGGGATCAGTTAAATTGGGGGATAGTCTGTGTTGGTACGTGTGAGAGAGATCCACCTTTCCAAGTTGTTGGGGTTCATCTCATACTTCTGAAGGTCTGAGGGTGCTGCCTGTTCCATACTCCCCCCTACTCCTAGCCTTTTAGGGGTACAAACAATAGTAATTGGGGCCTAGTGTGGTTGTGTACGTGTGATATACATACACTTTTTTTGGATCATATTTTCTATTCCGCTATTTAATCAAAAACCTTTGGGGATCAGTTAAATTGGGGGATAGTCTGTGTTGGTACGTGTGAGAGAGATCCACCTTTCCAAGTTGTTGGGGTTCATCTCATACTTCTGAAGGTTTGAGGGTGCTGCCTGTTCCATACTCCCCCTACTCCTAGCCTTTTAGGGGTACAAACAATAGTAATTGGGGCCTAGTGTGGTTGTGTACGTGTGATATACATACACTTTTTTTGGATCATATTTTCTATTCCGCTATTTAATCAAAAACCTTTGGGGATCAGTTAAATTGGGGGATAGTCTGTGTTGGTACGTGTGAGAGAGATCCACCTTTCCAAGTTGTTGGGGTTCATCTCATACTTCTGAAGGTTTGAGGGTGCTGCCTGTTCCATACTCCCCCTACTCCTCATCTAGCCTTTTAGGGGTACAAACAATAGTAATTGGGGCCCAGTGTGGTTGTGTACGTGTGATATACATACACTTTTTTTGGATCATATTTTCTATTCCGCTATTTAATCAAAAACCTTTGGGGATCAGTTAAATTGGGGGATAGTCTGTGTTGGTACGTGTGAGAGAGATCCACCTTTCCAAGTTGTTGGGGTTCATCTCATACTTCTGAAGGTTTGAGGGTGCTGCCTGTTCCATACTCCCCCTACTCCTAGCCTTTTAGGGGTACAAACAATAGTAATTGGGGCCTAGTGTGGTTGTGTACGTGTGATATACATACACTTTTTTTGGATCATATTTTCTATTCCGCTATTTAATCAAAAACCTTTGGGGATCAGTTAAATTGGGGGATAGTCTGTGTTGGTACGTGTGAGAGAGATCCACCTTTCCAAGTTGTTGGGGTTCATCTCATACTTCTGAAGGTTTGAGGGTGCTGCCTGTTCCATACTCCCCCTACTCCTCATCTAGCCTTTTAGGGGTACAAACAATAGTAATTGGGGCCCAGTGTGGTTGTGTACGTGTGATATACATACACTTTTTTTGGATCATATTTTCTATTCCGCTATTTAATCAAAAACCTTTGGGGATCAGTTAAATTGGGGGATAGTCTGTGTTGGTACGTGTGAGAGAGATCCACCTTTCCAAGTTGTTGGGGTTCATCTCATACTTCTGAAGGTTTGAGGGTGCTGCCTGTTCCATACTCCCCCTACTCCTAGCCTTTTAGGGGTACAAACAATAGTAATTGGGGCCTAGTGTGGTTGTGTACGTGTGATATACATACACTTTTTTTGGATCATATTTTCTATTCCGCTATTTAATCAAAAACCTTTGGGGATCAGTTAAATTGGGGGATAGTCTGTGTTGGTACGTGTGAGAGAGATCCACCTTTCCAAGTTGTTGGGGTTCATCTCATACTTCTGAAGGTTTGAGGGTGCTGCCTGTTCCATACTCCCCCTACTCCTAGCCTTTTAGGGGTACAAACAATAGTAATTGGGGCCTAGTGTGGTTGTGTACGTGTGATATACATACACTTTTTTTGGATCATATTTTCTATTCCGCTATTTAATCAAAAACCTTTGGGGATCAGTTAAATTGGGGGATAGTCTGTGTTGGTACGTGTGAGAGAGATCCACCTTTCCAAGTTGTTGGGGTTCATCTCATACTTCTGAGGGTTTGAGGGTGCTGCCTGTTCCATACCCCCCCTACTCCTCATCTAGCCTTTTAGGGGTACAAACAATAGTAATTGGGGCCTAGTGTGGTTGTGTACGTGTGATATACATACACTTTTTTTGGATCATATTTTCTATTCCGCTATTTAATCAAAAACCTTTGGGGATCAGTTAAATTGGGGGATAGTCTGTGTTGGTACGTGTGAGAGAGATCCACCTTTCCAAGTTGTTGGGGTTCATCTCATACTTCTGAAGGTTTGAGGGTGCTGCCTGTTCCATACCCCCCCTACTCCTCATCTAGCCTTTTAGGGGTACAAACAATAGTAATTGGGGCCTAGTGTGGTTGTGTACGTGTGATATACATACACTTTTTTTGGATCATATTTTCTATTCCGCTATTTAATCAAAAACCTTTGGGGATCAGTTAAATTGGGGGATAGTCTGTGTTGGTACGTGTGAGAGAGATCCACCTTTCCAAGTTGTTGGGGTTCATCTCATACTTCTGAAGGTTTGAGGGTGCTGCCTGTTCCATACCCCCCCTACTCCTCATCTAGCCTTTTAGGGGTACAAACAATAGTAATTGGGGCCTAGTGTGGTTGTGTACGTGTGATATACATACACTTTTTTTGGATCATATTTTCTATTCCGCTATTTAATCAAAAACCTTTGGGGATCAGTTAAATTGGGGGATAGTCTGTGTTGGTACGTGTGAGAGAGATCCACCTTTCCAAGTTGTTGGGGTTCATCTCATACTTCTGAAGGTTTGAGGGTGCTGCCTGTTCCATACCCCCCCTACTCCTCATCTAGCCTTTTAGGGGTACAAACAATAGTAATTGGGGCCTAGTGTGGTTGTGTACGTGTGATATACATACACTTTTTTTGGATCATATTTTCTATTCCGCTATTTAATCAAAAACCTTTGGGGATCAGTTAAATTGGGGGATAGTCTGTGTTGGTACGTGTGAGAGAGATCCACCTTTCCAAGTTGTTGGGGTTCATCTCATACTTCTGAAGGTTTGAGGGTGCTGCCTGTTCCATACTCCCCCTACTCCTAGCCTTTTAGGGGTACAAACAATAGTAATTGGGGCCTAGTGTGGTTGTGTACGTGTGATATACATACACTTTTTTTGGATCATATTTTCTATTCCGCTATTTAATCAAAAACCTTTGGGGATCAGTTAAATTGGGGGATAGTCTGTGTTGGTACGTGTGAGAGAGATCCACCTTTCCAAGTTGTTGGGGTTCATCTCATACTTCTGAAGGTTTGAGGGTGCTGCCTGTTCCATACTCCCCCTACTCCTCATCTAGCCTTTTAGGGGTACAAACAATAGTAATTGGGGCCCAGTGTGGTTGTGTACGTGTGATATACATACACTTTTTTTGGATCATATTTTCTATTCCGCTATTTAATCAAAAACCTTTGGGGATCAGTTAAATTGGGGGATAGTCTGTGTTGGTACGTGTGAAAGAGATCCACCTTTCCAAGTTGTTGGGGTTCATCTCATACTTCTGAAGGTTTGAGGGTGCTGCCTGTTCCATACTCCCCCTACTCCTAGCCTTTTAGGGGTACAAACAATAGTAATTGGGGCCTAGTGTGGTTGTGTACGTGTGATATACATACACTTTTTTTGGATCATATTTTCTATTCCGCTATTTAATCAAAAACCTTTGGGGATCAGTTAAATTGGGGGATAGTCTGTGTTGGTACGTGTGAGAGAGATCCACCTTTCCAAGTTGTTGGGGTTCATCTCATACTTCTGAAGGTTTGAGGGTGCTGCCTGTTCCATACTCCCCCTACTCCTAGCCTTTTAGGGGTACAAACAATAGTAATTGGGGCCTAGTGTGGTTGTGTACGTGTGATATACATACACTTTTTTTGGATCATATTTTCTATTCCGCTATTTAATCAAAAACCTTTGGGGATCAGTTAAATTGGGGGATAGTCTGTGTTGGTACGTGTGAGAGAGATCCACCTTTCCAAGTTGTTGGGGTTCATCTCATACTTCTGAAGGTTTGAGGGTGCTGCCTGTTCCATACTCCCCCTACTCCTCATCTAGCCTTTTAGGGGTACAAACAATAGTAATTGGGGCCCAGTGTGGTTGTGTACGTGTGATATACATACACTTTTTTTGGATCATATTTTCTATTCCGCTATTTAATCAAAAACCTTTGGGGATCAGTTAAATTGGGGGATAGTCTGTGTTGGTACGTGTGAGAGAGATCCACCTTTCCAAGTTGTTGGGGTTCATCTCATACTTCTGAAGGTTTGAGGGTGCTGCCTGTTCCATACTCCCCCTACTCCTAGCCTTTTAGGGGTACAAACAATAGTAATTGGGGCCTAGTGTGGTTGTGTACGTGTGATATACATACACTTTTTTTGGATCATATTTTCTATTCCGCTATTTAATCAAAAACCTTTGGGGATCAGTTAAATTGGGGGATAGTCTGTGTTGGTACGTGTGAGAGAGATCCACCTTTCCAAGTTGTTGGGGTTCATCTCATACTTCTGAAGGTTTGAGGGTGCTGCCTGTTCCATACTCCCCCTACTCCTAGCCTTTTAGGGGTACAAACAATAGTAATTGGGGCCTAGTGTGGTTGTGTACGTGTGATATACATACACTTTTTTTGGATCATATTTTCTATTCCGCTATTTAATCAAAAACCTTTGGGGATCAGTTAAATTGGGGGATAGTCTGTGTTGGTACGTGTGAGAGAGATCCACCTTTCCAAGTTGTTGGGGTTCATCTCATACTTCTGAAGGTTTGAGGGTGCTGCCTGTTCCATACTCCCCCTACTCCTCATCTAGCCTTTTAGGGGTACAAACAATAGTAATTGGGGCCCAGTGTGGTTGTGTACGTGTGATATACATACACTTTTTTTGGATCAAATTTTCTATTCCGCTATTTAATCAAAAACCTTTGGGGATCAGTTAAATTGGGGGATAGTCTGTGTTGGTACGTGTGAGAGAGATCCACCTTTCCAAGTTGTTGGGGTTCATCTCATACTTCTGAAGGTTTGAGGGTGCTGCCTGTTCCATACTCCCCCTACTCCTAGCCTTTTAGGGGTACAAACAATAGTAATTGGGGCCTAGTGTGGTTGTGTACGTGTGATATACATACACTTTTTTTGGATCATATTTTCTATTCCGCTATTTAATCAAAAACCTTTGGGGATCAGTTAAATTGGGGGATAGTCTGTGTTGGTACGTGTGAGAGAGATCCACCTTTCCAAGTTGTTGGGGTTCATCTCATACTTCTGAAGGTTTGAGGGTGCTGCCTGTTCCATACTCCCCCTACTCCTAGCCTTTTAGGGGTACAAACAATAGTAATTGGGGCCTAGTGTGGTTGTGTACGTGTGATATACATACACTTTTTTTGGATCATATTTTCTATTCCGCTATTTAATCAAAAACCTTTGGGGATCAGTTAAATTGGGGGATAGTCTGTGTTGGTACGTGTGAGAGAGATCCACCTTTCCAAGTTGTTGGGGTTCATCTCATACTTCTGAAGGTTTGAGGGTGCTGCCTGTTCCATACTCCCCCTACTCCTCATCTAGCCTTTTAGGGGTACAAACAATAGTAATTGGGGCCCAGTGTGGTTGTGTACGTGTGATATACATACACTTTTTTTGGATCATATTTTCTATTCCGCTATTTAATCAAAAACCTTTGGGGATCAGTTAAATTGGGGGATAGTCTGTGTTGGTACGTGTGAGAGAGATCCACCTTTCCAAGTTGTTGGGGTTCATCTCATACTTCTGAAGGTTTGAGGGTGCTGCCTGTTCCATACTCCCCCTACTCCTAGCCTTTTAGGGGTACAAACAATAGTAATTGGGGCCTAGTGTGGTTGTGTACGTGTGATATACATACACTTTTTTTGGATCATATTTTCTATTCCGCTATTTAATCAAAAACCTTTGGGGATCAGTTAAATTGGGGGATAGTCTGTGTTTGTACGTGTGAGAGAGATCCACCTTTCCAAGTTGTTGGGGTTCATCTCATACTTCTGAAGGTTTGAGGGTGCTGCCTGTTCCATACTCCCCCTACTCCTCATCTAGCCTTTTAGGGGTACAAACAATAGTAATTGGGGCCCAGTGTGGTTGTGTACGTGTGATATACATACACTTTTTTTGGATCATATTTTCTATTCCGCTATTTAATCAAAAACCTTTGGGGATCAGTTAAATTGGGGGATAGTCTGTGTTGGTACGTGTGAGAGAGATCCACCTTTCCAAGTTGTTGGGGTTCATCTCATACTTCTGAAGGTTTGAGGGTGCTGCCTGTTCCATACTCCCCCTACTCCTAGCCTTTTAGGGGTACAAACAATAGTAATTGGGGCCTAGTGTGGTTGTGTACGTGTGATATACATACACTTTTTTTGGATCATATTTTCTATTCCGCTATTTAATCAAAAACCTTTGGGGATCAGTTAAATTGGGGGATAGTCTGTGTTGGTACGTGTGAGAGAGATCCACCTTTCCAAGTTGTTGGGGTTCATCTCATACTTCTGAAGGTTTGAGGGTGCTGCCTGTTCCATACTCCCCCTACTCCTAGCCTTTTAGGGGTACAAACAATAGTAATTGGGGCCTAGTGTGGTTGTGTACGTGTGATATACATACACTTTTTTTGGATCATATTTTCTATTCCGCTATTTAATCAAAAACCTTTGGGGATCAGTTAAATTGGGGGATAGTCTGTGTTGGTACGTGTGAGAGAGATCCACCTTTCCAAGTTGTTGGGGTTCATCTCATACTTCTGAAGGTTTGAGGGTGCTGCCTGTTCCATACTCCCCCTACTCCTCATCTAGCCTTTTAGGGGTACAAACAATAGTAATTGGGGCCTAGTGTGGTTGTGTACGTGTGATATACATACACTTTTTTTGGATCATATTTTCTATTCCGCTATTTAATCAAAAACCTTTGGGGATCAGTTAAATTGGGGGATAGTCTGTGTTGGTACGTGTGAGAGAGATCCACCTTTCCAAGTTGTTGGGGTTCATCTCATACTTCTGAAGGTCTGAGGGTGCTGCCTGTTCCATACTCCCCCTACTCCTAGCCTTTTAGGGGTACAAACAATAGTAATTGGGGCCTAGTGTGGTTGTGTACGTGTGATATACATACACTTTTTTTGGATCATATTTTCTATTCCGCTATTTAATCAAAAACCTTTGGGGATCAGTTAAATTGGGGGATAGTCTGTGTTGGTACGTGTGAGAGAGATCCACCTTTCCAAGTTGTTGGGGTTCATCTCATACTTCTGAAGGTTTGAGGGTGCTGCCTGTTCCATACTCCCCCTACTCCTAGCCTTTTAGGGGTACAAACAATAGTAATTGGGGCCTAGTGTGGTTGTGTACGTGTGATATACATACACTTTTTTTGGATCATATTTTCTATTCCGCTATTTAATCAAAAACCTTTGGGGATCAGTTAAATTGGGGGATAGTCTGTGTTGGTACGTGTGAGAGAGATCCACCTTTCCAAGTTGTTGGGGTTCATCTCATACTTCTGAAGGTTTGAGGGTGCTGCCTGTTCCATACTCCCCCTACTCCTCATCTAGCCTTTTAGGGGTACAAACAATAGTAATTGGGGCCTAGTGTGGTTGTGTACGTGTGATATACATACACTTTTTTTGGATCATATTTTCTATTCCGCTATTTAATCAAAAACCTTTGGGGATCAGTTAAATTGGGGGATAGTCTGTGTTGGTACGTGTGAGAGAGATCCACCTTTCCAAGTTGTTGGGGTTCATCTCATACTTCTGAAGGTTTGAGGGTGCTGCCTGTTCCATACTCCCCCTACTCCTCATCTAGCCTTTTAGGGGTACAAACAATAGTAATTGGGGCCCAGTGTGGTTGTGTACGTGTGATATACATACACTTTTTTTGGATCATATTTTCTATTCCGCTATTTAATCAAAAACCTTTGGGGATCAGTTAAATTGGGGGATAGTCTGTGTTGGTACGTGTGAGAGAGATCCACCTTTCCAAGTTGTTGGGGTTCATCTCATACTTCTGAAGGTTTGAGGGTGCTGCCTGTTCCATACTCCCCCTACTCCTCATCTAGCCTTTTAGGGGTACAAACAATAGTAATTGGGGCCCAGTGTGGTTGTGTACGTGTGATATACATACACTTTTTTTGGATCATATTTTCTATTCCGCTATTTAATCAAAAACCTTTGGGGATCAGTTAAATTGGGGGATAGTCTGTGTTGGTACGTGTGAGAGAGATCCACCTTTCCAAGTTTTTGGGGTTCATCTCATACTACTGAAGATTTGAGGGTGCTGCCTGTTCCATACTCCTCCTCCTACTGCTCAACCATCCTTTTAGGGGTACAAACAATAGTAGTTGGGGCCTAGTGTGGTGGTGTACGTGCGAGATACATACACTTTCTTTTTGATCATATTTTCTATTCCGCTATTCAATTAAAACCTTTGGGGATCAATTCAATTGCGAGATAGTCTGTGTCGGTACGTGTGAGATCCACCTTTCCAAGTTGTTGGGGTTCATCTCATACTTCTGAAGATTTGAGGGTGCTGCCTGTTCCATACTCCTGCTCCTACTGCTCAACCATCCTTTTAGGGGTACAAACAATAGTAATTGGGGCCTAGTGTGGTTGTGTACATGCGAGATACATACACTTTTTTTGATCATATTTCCTATTCCGCTATTCAATAAAAACCTTTGAGGATCAATTGAATTGCGGGATAGTCTGTGTCGGTACGTGTGAGATCCACCTTTCCAAGTTTTTGGGGTTCATCTCATACTTCTGAAGATTTGAGGGTGCTGCCTGTTCCATACTCCTCCTCCTACTCCTCATCCATCCTTTTAGGGGTACAAACAATAGTAATTGGGGCCTAGTGTGGTTGTGTACGTGCGAGATACATACACTTTTTTTGATCATATTTCCTATTCCGCTATTCAATAAAAACCTTTGAGGATCAATTGAATTGCGGGATAGTCTGTGTCGGTACGTGTGAGATCCACCTTTCCAAGTTTTTGGGGTTCATCTCATACTTCTGAAGATTTGAGGGTGCTTTCTGTTCCATACTCCTCCTACTCCTCATCCATCCTTTTAGGGGTAGAAAAAATAGTAATTGGGGCCTAGTGTGGTTTTGTACGTGCGAGATACATACACTTTTTTGGATCATATTTCCTATTCCGCTATTCAATAAAAACCTTTCTAGGGCAAGATCTTAAATTACAGAAATATGAGGAGACCGTCAAATAAGGGCCGTGGCCTGGGTCGTGGTGCTGCTGGTAGAGCTCCTGTTGCAAGGAGAGGACGTGGTCGATCTGTGCCAGCTACACGCACAAGTGAAACACCTTCCTCAAGTGTGAGTAGGCGACAGAACCTGCATCAGTATTTGGTAGGGCATCAAACGCCCCTAGAAGTGATGAGGCCAGAACAAGTTGAGGCGATAGTAGATTGGTTTGCTGCTGACAGTGCCTCCAGTTCCTTCACATTGTCTCCCACCCAGTCTACTGCAGAAAGGTCAGAGTTGGCACCTGCAGCCAATGTCCAACCGTCTTTCACCTCACCCCCTTGCAAATCAGGCCAGCAGTCTGAGCCCCAAGCCATACAGCAGTCTCTTATTCTTTTTGAGGACTCTGTCAGCAGGGTTTCCCAGGGCCATCCACCTAGCCCTGCCCCAGAAGTGGAAGAGATTGAGTGCAGCGATGCCCAACCACTTATTTCTCAAGATGAGTACATGCAAGGATCATCGCAGCACGTCTCCGATGATGACGAAACGCAGGTGCCAACTGCTGCGGCGTTCAGCATTGTGGAGACCGACAAGGAGGGCAGGGGTGAAGACTGGGTGGAAGATGATGTGGAGGACGATGAGGTCCTCGACCCCACATGGAATGAACGTCATGCAGGTGACCTGAGTAGTTTGGAGGAAGAGGCGGTGGTCGCACAGAGCCACCAGCACAGCAGAAGAGGGAGCAGGGTGCAGAAGCGGAGCGGCCGTGCCCTAGACACTACGCCCGCTACTGCCCAACGCAGCAAGGGAACGAGCGCACCAAAGTCAGCTCAAAGGAGTTCTCTAGCGTGGAAGTTCTTTAGAAAATGTGCTGATGACAGGACACGAGTGGTTTGCACCCTGTGCAATCAGAGCTTGAAGCGAGGCATAAACCTTCTCAACCTGAGCACAACCTGCATGATCAGGCATCTAAGTGCAAAGCACGAGCTGCAGTGGAGTACACACCTTCAAAACCAAGAAACGTCTCTGGCTCATCCTGCTTCCTCTTCTGCTGCAGTCTCGGCCGCTCCAGCCACATCTGTAGTGATACCGGCACCTGCCACCCCGCAAACAGACGATCTGTCAGCAACACCACCACCTGGGTCACCAACAACCATCTCCACAATGTCCCGTGGAAGCGTTCAGCTTTCCATCTCCCAAACACTTGAGAGGAAGAGGAAGTACCCCCCTACCCACCCGCGATCCCTGGCCCTGAATGCCAGCATTTCAAAATTATTGGCCTTTGAAATGCTGTCATTCCGTCTGGTGGAGACGCACAGTTTTAAAAACCTTATGTCGGTGGCTGTCCCACAGTACGTCGTGCCCAGCCGCCACTACTTTTCCAGGCAAGCCATCCCTTCCCTGCACAACCAAGTGGGGGAAAATATCAGGTGTGCACTGCGCAACGCCATCTGTGCCAAGGTCCACCTAACTACGGATACGTGGACCAGTAAGCACGGTCAGGGGCGTTATATCTCCCTAACGGCACACTGGGTAAATGCAGTGGCGGATGGGCCTGAGGCGGATAGCAATTTGGCGCATGTCCTTCCACCACCGAGGATTGCAGGGCGCTTCAGTTTGCCTCCTGTTCCTAACTCCTCCTACTCCGCTTCCTCATCCTCTACCGCCTCCTCATCCGGACAGCGTAACACCTTCACCACCAACTTCAGCACGGCCAGGGGTAAACGACAGCAGGCAGTTTTACAACTTGCCTGTTTGGGGGACAAACCACACACCGCGCAGGAGTTGTGGAGGAGCATGGAACAGCAGACAAATGAGTGGTTGCTGCCAGCGAGCCTCAAGCCCGGCCTGGTGGTGTGCGATAACGGGCGAAATCTCATAGCAGCTCTGGGCCTAGCCGGTTTGACGCACATCCCTTGCCTGGCGCATGTGCTGAATTTGGTGGTGCAGAGGTTCCTTAAAAACTACCCCGATATGTCAGAGCTGCTGCAGAAAGTGCGGGCCGTTTGTGCGCACTTTCGGCGTTCTCACCCTGCTGCTGCTCGCCTGGCAGCGCTGCAGCGTAACTTCGGCCTTCCCGCTCACCGCCTCATATGTGACGTGCCCACAAGGTGGAACTCCACCTTGCACATGCTGGAAAGACTGTGCGAGCAGCAGCAGGCCATAGTGGAGTTTCAGCTGCAGCACGCACGCGTGAGTCGCTCTGCGGAACAGCACCACTTCACCACCAATAACTGGGCCTCCATGCGAGACCTGTGTGCCTTGTTGCGCTGTTTTGAGTACTCCACCAACATGGCCAGTGGCAATGACGCCGTTCTCAGCTTAACTATCCCACTTCTATGCCTCCTTGAAAAAACAATTCGGGCGATGATGGAAGAGGATGTGGCACAGGATGAGGAGGAGGAGGAGGATGAAGAGGTAACATTTCCAAGGCTTTCAGGGCAGTCATTCGCAAGGGGCTCCGAGGGTGGGTTCCTGCACACGCAAACGCCAGGGACGCAATTGTCCAGCAGGGGCACAGTTCTGGAGGATGAGGAGGATGAGGAGGAGGAGGAGCTGGAGGAGGAGATGGAACCATGTTCACAGCAGGGTGGCACCCAGGCCAGCTCATGGCCATCACTGGTGCGTGGCTGGGGGGATACAGAGGACACGGACGATACACCTCCCACAGAGGACAGCCTTTCGTTGCCTCTGGGCAGCCTGGCACACATGAGCGATTACATGCTGCAGTGTCTCCACAACGACCGCCGAGTTGCCCACATTCTAACTTGTGCTGATTACTGGGTGGCCACGCTGCTGGATCCCCGTTACAAGGACAACGTACCGTCCTTAATTCACTCACTGGAGCGCGATCGCAAGATGCGCGAGTACAAGCGCACGCTGGTAGACGCCATGCTGCTGGCATTCCCATCTGACAGCGGGGCCACAGTGGAAGCACAAGGCAGAGGAGGAGGAGGAGGAGGTCGCCAACGCAACCAGGGCACCGCCAGCACCTCAGAAGGCAGGGTTAGCATGGCCGAAATGTGGAAAAGCTTTGTCAGCACGCCACAACAAACAGCAGCACCAGCAGCTCAGATGGAACGTCTTAGCAGGAGGCAGCATTTTACCAACATGGTGGAGCAGTATGTGTGCACACGCCTACATGTAGTGAATGACGGGTCTGCCCCCTTCAACTTCTGGGTCTCCAAATTGGGCACATGGCCTGAGCTTGCCCTTTACGCCTTGGAGGTGCTGGCGTGCCCTGCAGCCAGTGTATTATCTGAACGGGTATTTAGCACGGCTGGGGGCGTTATAACAGACAAGCGCAGCCGCCTGTCCAGAGACAATGTGGACAAGCTCACGTTCATTAAAATGAACCAGGCATGGATCCCACGGGACTTTTCCGTACCTTATGCAGAATAGCAATGGATACCGACCTTACCCACCCATTGTTCCATTTTTGCTCTTTCTCACTCTTTTGGGGTGTACCCTCATTTAAAATTTTTGAAAAGAAGCAGTGTTGGCTACCTCGTCCTCCTCCTCAGGGCCAGATTAATGTAGGGGCTATTGGAGCTGCAGCTCCAGGCCCCTACCTTTTATATAGGCCCCGGGTTGGCCATATTCACTGTTACCGCTCTTCTGTCACTTGTAAACACAGAAGTCTGGCTTCTATGCTCGCTTCCCCAGGCAGCACCCTCAGAACCTCCCCACACAGCGTGAAGGCCGGACAAGGAGGGACAGTTGGCGATGCATGGATGTGTTTATGGGCTTCAGAGACAGCATCCCATGTTGAATTAGGCATGCATGGCTGCACCCTTCCTCCTCTGGGTGCATGGCAAGGCACGGCCCTTAAGGCCCTTCAAAATCCTCAGCACCAAGCCCATGATGCTGTTAATCCGGCCCTGGTCCTCCTCCACCGCCGCTTCCACCTACACCGCCCATAGGTGTGCGCAGCCTATTGCATTAAGGTGTGCACCCCAAAGTTGAAATACACATGCATGTGTTTGCCAGCAGGGAGAGTAATGTATCGGGGCCATGTACCTGTAGGCAAGGAGAAATAGAGCAGAGCAGGTCCCAGGGAGATCTTTCCCATCTCCTCACTGGCAATGCTATGTGCCCTAGGTGATTAGGGTGTGCCCAGGCACACCCAGCACACCCTGTGCGCACGCCTATGTCACCGCCACATCCACCACCACCTCAACCTCCCTCCTACTCCATATGGGCCTCGTCCTTCAGAGATGAAGAAGAACATTGTTTTATTTTTCTGTTTTTTTTTGTTGTTTTAAGTTATTTCCCTATCCACATTTGTTTGCAGAGCACTTGCCATGCTCTTAATTACGTTTTGCTGCCATTTGCAGCACTCTAGCCCTTTCCTTTGGTGTTTTAGAGCCATTTTAGTGCCTTAAAGTTCGGGTCCCCATTGACTTCAATGGGGTTCGGTGTCCGGGAAAAGTTCGGTAAAAGTCCGGGACACGGACCCGGACTTTTTTTTAAAGTTCGGCCGAACCCGTCGAACACGGACATCTAGGTGTCCGCTCAACCCTAGTAATCAGTACTATACGTATGCACTGTTACTGTAAAAATACACTGGTAGTGAAGGGGTTAACTTTATTTGGGAGGGAGGGGCTGTGTGTGTCCCTAGGGGCGTGCTTTCTACTGTGATTGGCTGTGGCTTGAGCTGTAAGGACACTGATCAACGGATCTACATAGTAGATCCGTGTGATCAGTGTCTTTACACCGAGGAGAATGACAGGCAGCTTGTTTACACAAGCTGCCTGACTTTCTCCCTCTCCCCCGCCGATCGCAGAGCGGCCGGTGGACATCGGGTCCGCCGGTCACACGCGCGGGGGGGTCCGTGACCGAGCGGGAGCGCGCCTCCGCGGGCGCGGGCTCGCTCGCTCCCCAGACCCTCCCAGGCTAGTGACGTTAATTAACGTCACTCTGCCTGGCAGGGGCTGACCGCCGCAGTAAATTTACTTGCGGCGGTCGGCAAGCGGTTAATAAGGAGGATGTCAATTGACTGCATAGCATCCATGTTTGACCCTCCCCTGCTCCTCTCCATCAGCCTTGGGTCACATTATCTGAGTGATGGAGAAAAACTGAGGGAGAAGAGAAACATTGGTGTAGCACTGTCCCCGTAGGGCTTGCTGTGTGTTGACTTCTTAGGCCTCCCTCTGATTACCTGCAGACAGTTGCTGGGGGTTTTTCACTTATCCCCCCCTTACTCCCGTTTGCACGTTTCTCATTAAACAGTCCAGGGTATTTGGTTTTTATATATATTGTGGAACTTGGATGGGAGAAAGGAATAGTGGGATACTACAACAGAACTATTTACAGTAGATAGGGACAACTCTTACTTAGCCTCACCCGATTACTTGTGGAAGCAGACACACTGCTTTTTACCAGACTACCGCTTGTATGGAGAAATTAGGTCTTTTTGCTCTCTCTAGCAGCAGACTTGATGCAACTACTTTATCTTCAGGACACTCTCTAGCATCCCCTTGACTGACACCCATCCTTTGACTCTTCTACTGAAGGGATGGCCCTCACACTACAGGCCCCATGACACAGATCTGTACTCACTTTAGGCAGATTCAGATCCTTTCCAGTGTCTCGCTTCCAGTCAGCTCTGCAGGACATCTGGGTTGCATCAGCTCCTATCTGACTTTCAGGCCTTCGGGTCGACTACCTGAGGCTGCATGGAAGCTTCTACAGAGGAGGAGGCAGCCGCCCCTCCCTCCGGGACTCCGCTATCCAGCCGAAAGACCCTGAGCACATGGGCTCCTGGCATTTATACAGTCACCCAGCATGCACCAATGCATTTTCCTCTGCCAATCACCAGGGCTATAACAATGCCTGTGCCCTCACTTGTCAGTTTTCCTCCCACTGTCCAATATGCCTTTTTATTGGATCAGTGTGAAACATTCAGACAAGCTGAGCTGCACCATAAGCAGACCCTACCAATGGATCCTGCTCCCTGGTAGGCAGAGAGCACTATAAATTTACTTGGCAATCTTCCAGGTAAGCAAAAAGACCCAAAAACAATACTCTCTTCCAGCACCTAGCTAGGACGGTGCTACATCAGAATACTAGTCAGAACAAGTTTGGAAAAGTGTATGTGCCTACTTGGACTAGTGGATGTTGCTGCATTATGTAAAACTATTACAATAGATTTTACATTTTAGAATGGGATGCCTCTAGACTGTCCATAATTTGTAAAGAGTGCATCGAGACTATCCATTATTTTTAAAGGGTGCCTCGAGATTGTCCATATTTTTTAAGGGGATCTTGACTTAAAAAAGGTTGAGAAACGCTGCTATAGAGGAAGAGTTACTCTAACAACATGTAAAATGAAAATGACTTATATAACTTTATAAAAAAGTAATGCCCACTTTTGCATTACTTTTGGTGCAGCCCTCTATTTTGACAGGCGGCGCTGTCGAAATACCCGAACAGCCACTGCATCTGACTGGATGCAGCTGTTTTTGGGCTGACAATTTTCTGCCTGACTCTGTTTCATTTTTCAGTCAAATGATGTTTAGCAGGAGGCATTTGACAGGGCTGCTGAATAAGCAAATTTTGGCTAGTTCATTAGGAACCAATCGAAATTTGAGCAGCGTATGGTCAGCTTTGGGACTACAGAACAATTACCCTGGATCCCTCTCTCTGGGATCAATCTGCTCTCCAATGGAGGTGTACTTTCCACACCAGAAACACTAAAAACCAAATAAAGATGAATCAGCACATCCTTACGATAGCTTAATACTTCCCATATAATTCTAAGAGAGTGAACCTCTTTATACTAAAATACATACAGTAGAAATATAATTAAGACCTTCTGGCTTTCTAATGCCCAGATGGTAAATCCAGGAAAGTTGCTTAGACAAAAATCTGGCTTTTACTTTACCCCCTTTTAATTCAACAGAATAAAGTATAATCTCCACCATGCTAGTTCAAAAAATGCCTACAGACATTAGAGGGATGAGTCGTTTGTGGAATATTTGAGTCCCTGATATGTTCTCCTGTTGCTGTTTTTAAAGGCCTCACAGTGCAACTGAGATATCCTTTGCTGTACCTAAATAAATGATGGGTTATTGTTTTGGTAACTGATGATCTCTAATTATTTTCCACAGCTTCCTCATTGGAGAGGATGGAACTGTGTACGAAGGTCGTGGCTGGACAACTCAAGGAGCTCATGCTAAATCTTATAACCATAACATTGGTATCTGCTTCATGGGAACATTTACAAGTAAGTAATGGTGCAGAACATCATTAGAGGACCAAATGGGGAGTTATTTCCTGTAGGCTGTTTAAATAGTGAGGAATGAGTCTTTGCTTGTTTTTGTAAATCACTTAGTGGTGCCCACTTGTTGTTGCACCCTGTTACTGGGGGGGGGGGGGGGGGCACTGGGGCAGACCTGATTGTCTCCTCAGATTTTCTGTTTTGGTCCCCTACTGGCCTTCATGTGCAATGTAATTATGATATGTAGATTATTGAGTAGTAGACAAATTGAAAAATTTTGGATAAATGTTTTTAAGAGTCTGTATGGAAATAAACTAATATTTTTTATATATATATTTTTGTGCATTTTTGGTATACATGATTATTGCATTGATTACCATTAAAGTCCCACAACCTCTATACTTCAAATTCCTATGATATGTAAATGATTACATACCAGTCAATCTGCTCAGATTCAGCATAGGTGGGAACCTTCTGGATCCCACCAGGCAATCCTTGAATTTTGTATACAATTTTGAAATCCGGCAAAAAAATAAATAAATTAGAAAAAATTATAGACCCCAAAAAATCACTGAAAAACAAAAAAAAAGCTGCAAAGGGTGGGAAGGCAGAATCTAGCAAGCAAGCCCACTTGTTCCTGTTACAAAAATAAAGTAGTCCTAAGAGTCTATGGAACTGTGAACAAAGGGGGTTACCAAAGGATATGTAGCCCACCATTGCAATACATAGTATAGCACACTATCTCTGCCTACACAGAACTGTCAGCTCTTCCAAACCAGCTCCAAAACACACTGACAATATGGCTGCCCTCCCTTCAAAAGGAGGTGGGGTTATGTATAGCTTCATATTATTGCTTCTTGTGACTAATCTTGCCTGGAGCAAGGGCTTTGCCACATAGGCAAGGATGCTATTAAAAACCTGGCTAACAAAGGGCTTTCCTTCTGGAAGCAGAGGAGATCCTAGTTGTATCTAATTGCAAGAGAACAACTTCTACATGCCAACAAACTTTTCAGAAGCCCTATTTGTTTTAATTTCTTATATTCTTTAATTGCTTCCTCCACTAAAGCTGTCAATTAATTTTAATGACTATCTTTGTCTCCGCTATGCAGAACGTGCCCCGAACAGTGCAGCCCTGAGGGCTGCCAGAAGTCTTATTAATTGTGGGGTGGCCAGAAATTACATCAAGAGAGATTATAGACTGCGGGGTCATCGAAACGTGAAATCAACCAGCTGTCCTGGAGATAGCCTCTACAATGTCATTCGAGGATGGCCTCGCTTTAGAGCTTGAGATGGATCAACAATATGCTCTGTTCTTACTGCACAATCCCAACAGGCAATTTAACTAAATAAATCAAAACAAGGCTTTAAGCATAGAAGTAGCAGCAAAGATTATACCTGCCTGTGCATATGTGTAATAAAAATTGCTTACAGATATCACCCATGGGCAGGTCATGAAAGGGAAGCATAATTAAACAGCAATAAAAATATAAATAAAAAAAAACTTTTTTATTCTATGTCTTCTTTTTGAGTCCCCATTCGTAAATTGTTCCATACCAGAATTGGATATATTAAATTTATGGAGAGCCTCACTGCTTGAATTCAAGACTCTCCTAAACAAAACAAGAAAGTTGTGGCACCTTACTGAGACTCTACATAGAGGCCATTCAAAATGGCACTTTTCAGGAATTGGTTTGAACCTGGAAACTCTGCAGTGTCTGGCTGTAGCTATTCTTGCTGTGCCACCTGAAATGTTGAACAGCTCCCTGCCTAATCCCTTGGACAACCTTGTCCTGTCTCTTGTTTCTGGTGAACCTTGAACTCTTTGCTTCTCCCATGAACTTCCTGATTTAAGCCATGTCTCTGCTCTTCCTGTTATTGTGCTCTCTCCTGCTGATATCTTGCTCCTTTGCGTACCTGCACCTGTTCTTATCTTCACTGCTACTTGTTACTGACCTTTGACTTGTTCCAGTGCTTTAAGTGGGCCGGTACGCACCGGTACTCAGTACCGCCACTTCCGCAAAAAGCTCTTGAGCGTACCGCCACCTCTCCCTGCGCCCAGAACGTGATTTTAGCGTGCCTCTGCTGTGCTTCCTTCCTTCTGTATTACTGGTTGCTAGATCGCCTACCGCTTGGCGTCTAGCAATCAGTGACGTCATACGCCCGGCCCGCCGCCCCAGCATTCACAGCGGAGGAGGAACTTATTCCTCCGCGCCTAAACAGTGCTCCATCCCCCACCCCCTCTAGCAGTGCCCTGCGCGGTTTGGAAGAACAGGTGTCCTGCCAGCTCCGGGAGAAAGTAAAGCCTGGCTGCCGCTGCTTGTCACCCCACAGTGCCTGGCTGCCTGCCACCTGCCACCAGAGCACCTGCCTGGCCTGCCAGTGCCACCACAGTGCCCTGCCATCCTTCCTGTCACCACAGCGCCCTGGCCCCTGCCACCAGCACAGCACAGCACAGGTGAGTAGCAGCAGAGCAGCACATTATAAGTGAGTGAGTCTTAGGTAACCAATGGTAGCAGCAAGTTAGGCATCGATGGGGGACTCTGTGGGGACCCTAATGTGAGGGGGGGTGCTCTGTGGGGACCCTGAAGTGGGATGGGATGGGGGGCTCTGTAGGGACCCTAATGTGAGGAGGGGGGTGCTCTGTGGGGACCCTGATGTGGGATGGGATGGGGGGCTCTGTAGGGACCCTAATTTGAGGAGGGGGGTGCTCTGTGGGGACCCTAATATGGGATGGGGGGGCTCTGTGGGGACCCTAATGTGAGGAGGGGGGGTGCTCTGTGGGGACCCTGATGTGAGGAGGGGGGGGTTTTGAGGACCCTGATGTGGGATGGGATGAGATGGGGGGGGCTCTGTGGGGACCCTAATGTGAGGAGGGGGGTGCTCTGTGGGGACCCTGATGTGGGATGGGATGACATGGGGGGGCTCTGTGGGGACCCTAATGTGAGGAGGGGGGTGCTCTGTGGGGACCCTGATGTGGGATGGGATGACATTGGGGGGGCTCTGTGGGGACCCTAATGTGAGGAGGGGGGGTGCTCTGTGGGGACCCTGATGTGGGATGGGATGGGGGGGCTCTGTGGGGACCCTAATGTGAGGAGGGGGTGCTCTGTGGGGACCCTGATGTGAGATGGGATGGGGGGGCTCTGTGGAGACCCTAATGTGAGGAGGGGGGTGCTCTGTGGGGACCCTGATGTGGGATGGGATGGGGGGCTCTGTGGGGGCCCTGATGTGGGGGGGTGCGCTCTGTGGGGGCCCTGATATAAAACAAATTTATAGGCTATAATAGAGTACTGGCACCTCTTCTGGGCCACTTAAAGCACCAACTTGTTCCTCAGCTATGCTTCCACTTGATTCCAACCTGCAATCACTCGTTTCAGACCTTTGGCCTGTTTAGTGACTACACTTCTGCTTGATCTCTTCCTGTTACATCTTCTACCGGACCTCAGCTTGCTCAACTCCTGGTGGGGTGATCCTGGGGACTTGTTAGTGCTTAGACCCCATTCCCCAGGTGAGCCTGTGTTATCCACCAGGGTGTAACGCTCCTGCGTTTTATGTATGGTGTGGATTTTCAGCTGCAGAAATATTCCACTTCAGTAGTCATGTAGAGAAACGCTGAGACACCAATTCCAACTCCCAATGACTCATCATGTGTGGATGATCTCAATTCAGCAAGTAAATACACACACTCAATAAGATGTTTCCTAGAGTGACTTATGTATATAGTAACACAGTGATGATAGGCTGAAGAGACAGGTTGGGTAGAGATGGTAGATGACAGACACTTGAAAGGAAATGTTCTTGAAAGTAAGATAGTAGCAGATGGGATGCAGATAGGTTTAGCAATCATGTATGGTAGCAGATGACAGAGTAGCAGGTGGACATACAAGAGAGATCAACCCAGTGCAAGAACAGGTGGTAGTAGGCTCAAGAGCTAGCAATCTTAGATAATGCAGATGTAGTAATAGTCCTTAGTATGCAGAGCTAGATAGTGTAAGCTTTAGTATGAAGGTTATAGAGGTTTCCCCTGTGGGCTACTTATCACTAATAGCAATGTAGCAGAGGAGAGGTTCAGCAAGAGCGGATGATCCGGTAGCGGGATACAGGGATCAGCGCAGCGTGGTTCCGACAGCGAGGTATGCTTGCAAGCATGAGAGCTTCAAGACAGGTTAGCATCAAGGCACAAAGCAGTTTGAACGAACACATGTGAGTGAGAGCCGGCGATCTAAATAGCCATCCAGTCCGGCGCTCAGTGATGACAGCATCAGTCTTAAAGGTGTATGCGCACCTTACCAAAAGAGAATGGTGGGGCGCATACACTTATGAAAGAGTAATTAGGGTACCCAAAGGTACCAGAACATTACAGTACCCCCCCCCCCCCTTAAGGCCGGCTCCTGAAGGCCTCTGGAGCTGGTTTGTCTGGGTACTTCGCATGAAAATTGCGGATTAATCTAGAGGCATGTATGTCAGAGGTGTTTAGCCAGGTGTCGTCTTGGGGCCCATAGTTCTTCCATCGAACCAAGTACTGAAGTCTTCCTCTGTGGATACGAGAATCCAGAATCTCTTTTATCTCATATTCTTCTCCACCTTCAACTTGTACAGGAGGAGGAGGTGGGATAGTAGGCCTTATTCCTTGGTCAGGAACATGGGGCTTCAGTAGCGACACATGGAAAATGGGATGTATTTTGAGGTCTATTGGCAATGTAAGCTGTACTGCAGCTTTTCCAATAAGTTTCTTGATTGGGAAAGGTACAGAGGTCCAAGCTTTTTGCTAGGGATTTTCAGTCTTAAATTTTTTGTTGAGAGCCAAACGAGGTCCCCGATAGCGTACTGAGGAGAAGGTCTTCTGCGAAGATCATAGTACTTCTTTGTTGACTATGAGCGTGTGCAATGGTAGTATTAAGCAAACCCAGAGAGTCCTTTATTTGGGTAAGATAGTCTGAGGCTACTGGGTTATTTGAAGGAAGGATGCGTGGTGGAGGAATAGAGGGATGATACCCATAGTTCAAGTAGAACGGACTCTGCTTGGTCGTACTGTGGGTTGCGTTGTTGTAGGCAAATTCTGCCAGAGGGAGAAGATCCACCCAATCATCCTGTTGGTAAGAAGTGTAACAACGTACATATTGCTCGATGCATTGGTTGACTCTTTCAGTCTGTCCGTTGGTCTGCGGATGGTAAGGAGAAGTGAGCTTCCGCTCGATCCGTAGTATGTGACATAGTTCTTGCCAGAACGTGGAAATAAATTGTGATCCACGGTCAGACAGAAGAGTTTTTGGGATACCATGTAACTTAAAGACATGTTTCATCAGGAGTTCTGCCGTTTGTTTGGACGAAGGTAGTCTGCGAATAGCAATGAAATGTGCCATTTTTGTCAGATGGTCCACTGACACTAAGATGGTATTAAATCCTTTGGAAGGAGGCAATTCCACTATAAAGTCCAAGGACACAACTTCCCATGGAGTTTGGGGTATTGGTAGACTGCATAGTAGACCGGATGGTCTCGTAGTGTCAATTTTGGACCTGGCACAGACATTGCATGAAGAGACGAATTTTTGTATAGATGTTTTCATGTCAGGCCACCAGAATTGCCTGGTAATCAGATTAAGAGTCTTTGTCATACCCATATGTCCTGCCATAGGCACATCGTGCGATAATTCCAAGATCTTGGTGCGTATGGTAGGTGGTATGTAAAGTTTGTCGTTGTAGTAGAGGAAGCCTTCTGCATCAGTATTTAGTTGTGGTGGGGGTGAATCCAAACTTATACCATGCAAAACCTCTTCCTTCAAGGAACGGACAACTCCAATAATGCGTTTGTGAGGTATTATAGGAACGGAAGGGATTTCGAAGTAGTTTTCTTCAGTTAGTCGTGATAGTGCATTGTAATGTTCCGGTACCTTTGGTACCCTAAATTACACTTTCCACAAGTGTATGCGCCCTACCATTTACTTTTGGAAAGGTGCGCATACACCTTTAAGACTGGAGCTGTCATCACTCAGCGCCGGACTAGATGGCTATTTAAAGGCGTCGGTTCTCACTCACATGTGTTCGTTCAAACACCAGTACCTGGATACTAATCTTGCTTGAAGCTTCCATGCTTGCAAGCTCTCCTCGCTGACGAACCTCGCTGCGCTGATCCCTGCATCCTGCTACTGGATCATCCGCATCTCCTGAGCGATCCTTCGGCTATCGCTATTAGTGCTAAGTACCCCACAGGGGAAATCTCTATAGACTTGTACTAGGCTTACACTATTTAGCTCTGCATAGCAAGGACTGTCTTTTACATCTGCATAACTAGATTGCTAGCTCTTGGGGCTACTGCTACTATTTCCTGCACTGGGTTGATCTCTCCTGTATGCACCTGCTACTCTGTCATCTGTTATCATACATGATCGCTAACCCTTCCTGCATCCATCTGCACTGTCTCACCTCAAGTGTCTGTCACCTACCACTTCCACTCAAACCTATCCCTAAGACCTTTATCATTGTCTTACCACATGTATATAAAGTCACACTAGGAACCAGCTTAATTACTGTGTGTATTTACTGGCTGAAATAAGACCTTCCATACATGATGAGTCATTGAGGTTGGGAATGGTATCTCAGCATATCTCTTACATGACTACTGACGTGGAACTACTTCTGCAGCTGAAAATCCACACCTTATAAGAAACGCAAGGAGCGTTACAGATTGAACGAACCCAAAAAATGGATTCAGCAGAAGTAGCCACTCAGGTGACACAATTAAAACAGCAGGTATCTGCGTTAATACACGCACTTGCTGAATTGAAAAACGACAATCAGGCTCTGTCGCAGCAGGTAATTAGACTGACACAACTTACCTCTGCACAGTCTCCTGAACCCAAGATAAATCCCCCTTTGGTATTTACAGGCGATCGCAAAAAATTTCGCGAATTTAAAAACGCATGTGAGTTACTTTTTTTGCTAAAACCTCGTACCTACCTTACTGATCACATTAAGGTTTGTACTATTATTTCTTACCTATCAAGCGATCCTCGAGCCTGGGCAGATTCTCTTTTTGAGAAAAACGACCAGCTTCTCAACTCCTATGCCTTGTTCCTGGCAGAGCTCACTAGCCTATATGATGACCCCAATAGGCAGAGTACTGCTGATCTTCAGTTAAGATCCTTGAAACAAGGAAGCAGGCCTGTAGAAGACTTTGTCGCAGAGTTCAAGAGATGGACCCTTGATTCCGAATGGAATGATGCATCTCTGAAAACCCAATTTAGGCTTGGCCTATCAGAAGCCGTTAAGGACGAGCTCGCCCGAGCGGATCTGCCAAAAACCCTGGATGCATTAATACAACTCAGTATTACCATAGATAGAAGACTACGAGAAAGAAAGGCTGAAAAGATGGGAATGCCATTATCCGTTTCCTCTCGGAGTCTGGCCGTTCCTATGGAGGTAGGAACCATACGCCCACTGCTATCAACTATGGAAAAAGCCAAAAGACGAAATGAAAATCTCTGCTTGTACTGTGCATCCCCGGATCACAAGATAAACGTCTGCCCCCTAGTCAACAAAAAGAAGGGTGAGTGTTCACATGTCTCCCTAGGAGGATTGACCACTTCATTCACTAACCCCTACATTTCTGTTTTGTTGACATTACAGTGGGACCAGAACAGGATTACTACTAAGGCCATGATTGACACAGGATCTTGTGGAAATTATATGGATATATGTTTTGCTGCTTTAAATAAAATTCCTATTATTTCTAAACTCAAACCTGTCTCAGTAAGTCTTATTACCGGTGTTCCGTTATCCTCTGGTCCGATCACCGATCAGACACAAGCACTTCTAGTCACTATTAACGAGTCTCATAGGGAGACTTCTACCTTCGATTTAATACCATCACCCCACTTTCCTATTGTGTTGGGACTTCCCTGGTTGCACACACACCAACCAACCATAGATTGGAAGAAACGGTCCTTGACCTTCCCTTCTTGTTATTGCGAGGAAACGTGTAACCTACCGTTTTCCGGGAAGATTCTGTCTGTGGTGACAGATGAGATTGCACCACTATGTTATCAGGATCTTTCTGAGGTTTTTCTTGAGAAAAATGCTCAAGCATTACCTCCTCATCGAGACTATGATTGTAGCATTGATCTACTCCCAAATAGCAAATTGCCGTTCGGTCATGTTTATCCTCTTTCACAGGATGAACTTGCCCATCTCAAAACCTATTTGGATGAGAACTTGGAAAAAGGTTTTATTAGACCTTCCACTTCTTCCACAGCAGCAGGACTCTTTTTTGTTCGCAATAAAGATTCAAGTCTCAGACCTATCATCGACTACAGGAAATTGAATGCTATCACAATAAAAGATCGCTATCCTCTACCGCTTATCCCTGAGCTCATTGAGCAGGTGCGTGGAGCTACCTATTTTTCAAAATTAGACCTGAAAGGAGCATACAATCTCATTCGAATCCGTGATGGACACGAGTGGAAGACTGCGTTCAGAACTAGATACGGATTGTTCGAATATCTTGTGATGCCATTCGGCCTATGCAATGCCCCTGCAGTTTTCCAACGATTTATAAACGATATTTTTAAAGACTTACTAGATGTCTGTGTTGTGGTATATCTGGACGATATACTTATATATTCACGGACCCTGTCTGAACACATAAGACATGTAAGACTTGTATTATCGAGATTGCTTGCACATAATCTTTATGTGAAGCTGAAGAAATGCTTGTTCCATAAAGATGAGGTACTCTTTCTAGGCTACATCATATCCAAAACAGGAATCGAGATGGACATGAGTAAAATATCCTGCATTCAGGATTGGCCTACACCAACTACACGCAAGGCGCTACAGCGATTCCTGGGATTTTCAAATTTCTACAGGAAGTTCATAAAAAACTTTTCTGCTATTGTGAGACCTCTCACACAGCTCACTAGCATAAAAATACCATTTAAATGGTCAGAAGAAGCAAATAAGGCTTTCCACTTGTTAAAGACAAGGTTTACTTCCGCTCCCATATTACGCCATCCAGACCCATCCCTCCAATACATTCTGGAGGTAGATGCGTCAAACCTGGCAGTAGGAGCAATACTCTCCCAACGACCAACCCACACTTCACTACTTCATCCAGTCACCTTTTTTTCTAAATCCCTAAGCAGTCCCAAGATAAATTACCCCGTGGGTGAGAAGGAACTGCTTGCTATAAAATTGGCTCTGGAGAATTGGCGACATTTACTCGAAGGCACCCAATTACCAATAATTATATACACGGACCATAAAAACCTCCAATATCTTCAGACTAGCAAAACTCTCTCGCATCGACAGGTACGATGGTCACTATTCTTTCTAAGGTTTAACTTCCTAGTGACCTACACACCTGCAGATAAGAACTATGGGCCGCAAGACGACACCTGGCTAAACACCTCTGACATACATGCCCCTAGATTAATCCGCAATTTTCATGCGAGGTACCCAGACAAACCAGCTCCAGAGGCCTTCAGGAGCAGGCCTTAAGGGGGGGGTATTGTAATGTTCCGGTACCTTTGGTACCCTAAATTACACTTTCCACAAGTGTATGCGCCCTACCATTTACTTTTGGAAAGGTGCGCATACACCTTTAAGACTGGAGCTGTCATCACTCAGCGCCGGACTAGATGGCTATTTAAGGCGTCGGTTCTCACTCACATGTGTTCGTTCAAACACCAGTACCTGGATACTAATCTTGCTTGAAGCTTCCATGCTTGCAAGCTCTCCTCGCTGACGAACCTCGCTGCGCTGATCCCTGCATCCTGCTACTGGATCATCCGCATCTCCTGAGCGATCCTTCGGCTATCGCTATTAGTGCTAAGTACCCCACAGGGGAAATCTCTATAGACTTGTACTAGGCTTACACTATTTAGCTCTGCATAGCAAGGACTGTCTTTTACATCTGCATAACTAGATTGCTAGCTCTTGGGGCTACTGCTACTATTTCCTGCACTGGGTTGATCTCTCCTGTATGCACCTGCTACTCTGTCATCTGTTATCATACATGATCGCTAACCCTTCCTGCATCCATCTGCACTGTCTCACCTCAAGTGTCTGTCACCTACCACTTCCACTCAAACCTATCCCTAAGACCTTTATCATTGTCTTACCACATGTATATAAAGTCACACTAGGAACCAGCTTAATTACTGTGTGTATTTACTGGCTGAAATAAGACCTTCCATACATGATGAGTCATTGAGGTTGGGAATGGTATCTCAGCATATCTCTTACATGACTACTGACGTGGAACTACTTCTGCAGCTGAAAATCCACACCTTATAAGAAACGCAAGGAGCGTTACATGCATCCGCCTTTTTGTTCTTATCTGCAGGTGTGTAGGTCACTAGGAAGTTAAACCTTAGAAAGAATAGTGACCATCGTACCTGTCGGTGAGAGAGAGTTTTGTTAGTCTGAAGATATTGGAGATTTTTATGGTCCGTGTATATAAGTATTGGTAATTGGGTGCCTTCGAGTAGATGTCGCCAATTCTCCAGAGCCAATTTTATAGCAAGCAGTTCCTTTTCACCCACGGGGTAATTTATCTCTGGACTGCTTAGGGATTTAGAAAAAAAGGCGACTGGATGAAGTGGTGAAGTGTGAGTTGGTCGTTGGGAGAGTATTGCTCCTACTGCCATGTTTGACGCATCTACTTCCAGAATGTATTGGAGGGATGGGTCTGGATGGCGTAGTATGGGAGCAGAAGTAAACCTTGTCTTTAACAGGTGAAAAGCTTTATTTGCTTCATCTGACCATTTGAATGGTTTTTTAATGCTAGTGAGCTGTGTGAGGGGTCTCACAATGGCAGAGAAGTTTCTGATGAACTTCCTGTAGAAATTCGAAAATCCAAGGAATCACTGTAGCGCCTTGCGTGTGGTTGGTGTAGGCCAATCCTGAATGCAGGATATCTTACTCATGTCCATCTCGATTCCTGTTTTGGATATGATGTAGCCTAGAAACAGTACCTCTTCTTTATGAAACAAGCATTTTTTCAGTTTCACATAAAGGTTGTGTGCAAGCAATCTCGATAATACTAGTCTTACATGTCTTATGTGTTCAGACAGGGATCGTGAATATATAAGTATATTGTCCAGATATACCACAACACAGACATCTAGTAAGTCTCTGAAAATATCGTTTATAAATCGTTGAAAAACTGCAGGGGCGTTGCATAGCCCGAATGGCATTACAAGATATTCGAACAATCCGTATCTGGTTCTGAATGCAGTCTTCCACTCGTGTCCATCACGGATTCGAATGAGATTGTATGCTCCTTTCAGGTCCAATTTTGAAAAATAGGTAGCTCCACGCACCTGCTCAATGAGCTCAGGGATAAGCGGTAGAGGATAGCGATCTTTTATTGTAATAGCATTCAATTGCCTATAGTCGATGATAGGCCTGAGACTTGAGTCCTTATTGCGGACAAAAAAGAGTCCTGCTGCTGTGGAAGAAGTGGAAGGTCTAATAAAACCTTTCTTCAAATTCTCATCCAAATAGTCTTTGAGATGGGAAAGTTCATCCTGTGAAAGAGGATAAACATGACCGAACGGCAATTTGCTATTTGGGAGTAGATCAATGCTACAATCATAGTCTCGATGGGGAGGTAGTGCTTGAGCATTTTTCTCAAGAAAAACCTCAGAGAGATCCTGATAACATAGTGGTGCAATCTCATCTGTCACCACAGACAGGATCTTCCCGAAAGACGGGAGGTTACACGTACCCTCATAATAGCAAGAGAGGAAGGCCAGGGTCCGTTCCTTCCAATCTATGGTTGGTTGATGTGTGTGCAACCAGGGAAGTCCCAACACAATGGGAAAGTGGGGTGAAGATATTAGATCGAAGGTAGTGGTCTCCATATGAGACCCGTTAGTAGTGACTAGGAGTGCCTGTGTCTGATCAGTGATCGGACCAGAGGATAAAGGAACACCGTTAATAAGACTCACTGAGACAGGTTTAAGTTTAGAAATAATAGGAACTTTATTTAAAGCAGCAAAACGTATGTCAATATAATTTCCACAAGATCCTGTGTCAATCATGGCCTTAGTAGTAATCCTGTTCTGGTCCCACTGTAATGTTAAGCAAACAGAAAGGTAAGGGTTAGTGATTGAAGTTGTCAATCCCCCTAGGAGGACATGTGAACACTCACCCTTCTTTTTGTAGAATAGGGGACAGACGTTTATCTTGTGATCCGGGGATGCACAGTACAAGCAGCGATTACCAGATTGTCTTTTGGCTCTTTCCATAGTTGATAGAGGTGGGCGTATGGTTCCTACCTCCATAGGAACGGGGTCAACGGCCGAAATCCGAGAAGAACTGGATAATGGCATTCCCATTTTCTCAGCCTTTCTTTCTCGTAGTCTTCTATCTATGGTGATACTGAGTTGTATCAATGCATCCAGGGTTTTTGGCAGATCCGCTCGGGCGAGCTCGTCTTTAACGGCCTCTGATAGGCCAAGCCTAAATTGGGTTTTCAGAGATGCATCATTCCATTCTGAATCAAGGGTCCATCTCTTGAATTCTGCGACAAAGTCTTCTACAGGTCTCCTACCTTGTTTCAAGGATCTTAATTGAAAATCGGCAGTACTCTGCCTATTGGGATCATCATATAGGCTAGTGAGTTCTGCCAGGAACAAGGCATAGGAGTTGAGAAGCTGGTCGCTTTTCTCAAAAAGAGTCTGCCCAGGCCTGAGGATCGCCTGTTAGGTAAGAAATAATAGTACAAAGCTTAATGTGATCAGTAAGGTAGGTACGGGGTTTTAGCAAGAAAAGTAACTCACATGCGTTTTTAAATTCGCAAAATTTTTTGCGATCGCCTGTAAATACCAAAGGAGGATTTATTTTGGGTTCAGGGGACTGAGCAGTGGTAAGTTGTGTCAGTCTAATTACCTGCTGCGACAGAGCCTGATTGTCTTCTTTTAATTCAGCAAGTGCGTGTATTAACGCAGTTACTTGCTGTTTTAATTGTGTCATCTGAGTGGTTATTTCTGCTGAATCCATTTGTGGTTCGTTCAATCTGTAACGCTCCTGCGTTTTATGTATGGTGTGGATTTTCAGCTGCAGAAATATTCCACTTCAGTAGTCATGTAGAGAAACGCTGAGACACCAATCCCAACTCCCAATGACTCATCATGTGTGGATGATCTCAATTCAGCAAGTAAATACACACACTCAATAAGATGTTTCCTAGAGTGACTTATGTATATAGTAACACAGTGATGATAGGCTGAAGAGACAGGTTGGGTAGAGATGGTAGATGACAGACACTTGAAAGGAAATGTTCTTGAAAGTAAGATAGTAGCAGATGGGATGCAGATAGGTTTAGCAATCATGTATGGTAGCAGATGACAGAGTAGCAGGTGGACATACAAGAGAGATCAACCCAGTGCAAGAACAGGTGGTAGTAGGCTCAAGAGCTAGCAATCTTAGATAATGCAGATGTAGTAATAGTCCTTAGTATGCAGAGCTAGATAGTGTAAGCTTTAGTATGAAGGTTATAGAGGTTTCCCCTGTGGGCTACTTATCACTAATAGCAATGTAGCAGAGGAGAGGTTCAGCAAGAGCGGATGATCCGGTAGCGGGATACAGGGATCAGCGCAGCGTGGTTCCGACAGCGAGGTATGCTTGCAAGCATGAGAGCTTCAAGACAGGTTAGCATCAAGGCACAAAGCAGTTTGAACGAACACATGTGAGTGAGAGCCGGCGATCTAAATAGCCATCCAGTCCGGCGCTCAGTGATGACAGCATCAGTCTTAAAGGTGTATGCGCACCTTACCAAAAGAGAATGGTGGGGCGCATACACTTATGAAAGAGTAATTAGGGTACCCAAAGGTACCAGAACATTACACAGGGTGACTTACTGGTGTACTTACCCTGCTGGTCAATGTGAACCTCTTTTTTGCTATAGCTACTGGTCTCCGAACCTGACCTTGACAACGACGGAAGTGGACATCTGATCAAGGGCCACTTCTGACCAACTTTAATTATCCACCAGTTCCATGGTGCAGGAAGATCTCTTGCTGCTCCTACCTGACATCCTTATCCTAGAGCTGCTGTGGAAAATTACCAGAGGCAGGAGTGCAGCTCTGAACCGCCACACAGCTGATCCTGTGTGCTCCCCATGCTTGGTGGGAATGGCTGCGTTTTCCTCATGTTCTGATATGGTAACACAAGCAGAGCAGCCAGACCCGGTCTGACAGAATTCTCCTTATTTCTTCACTCTGATGCAGGTTATCACAAGCTGCCAAACTGCCCTGACCTCCAAAATTGACCATATCCATTCTGATCTCGGACTCATACGTAAGGATTTGGACAGCTATCATGAGCATATCACTAAGCTGAAACAGAGGGTCTCTTCTAATAAATTAAGAAAAAATACCTAGATCAAAGTTTGATCTAGGTCAGAGCCAGGGTTAGTGTTTGGGTCAAGAAAGGACAAAGGTCATAGTCAGCATATTTTGGGCAGGATTTTTTTAAAATATTTTTTAACTAGTTTTAGTTTCAGTGACAGTGTGTTTTAGGTAAGATAAAAAAAAAAGCAAAAGGCGCACTATTGTTTCTGGGCTGTACTATAGGTACAAACAAAAAATAACATACACAAATGTGATATTGCTGCAATTGTTATGCGCAGGAGAATATATTTTGGGTTGTTCTTTGGTAGTAGGTTATTGTAGTAACAAGAAATTTACAGCTAAATTAAAAAAAAATTTTTTTTACTGTTTTGGGCCAGG
Organism: Pelophylax lessonae; assembly: GCF_965119305.1. NCBI lineage: Eukaryota > Metazoa > Chordata > Amphibia > Anura > Ranidae > Pelophylax > Pelophylax lessonae. Next base: position 31,129,611 of record NC_138774.1, read on the forward strand.
TTTACTTTGATAATAATAATTAAAAAAAATATCCATTACTATTTACCACCAAATGAAGGCCTAATTTGTCCTGAAAAAATGTGGTATAATCCACCTGGATGCACAAAGTAGTTCTGATATGTACAGTTTTACTAACACAGGTCAAAGTTGCAAAATTATTCTTATGCATTAACATTTGTTTTACCCTCAGGCGGGAAGGGGTTAAAGACCAAAGTTAAGTATCTGGAGGCATAAGCCCAGAACAATTTGCATATACTTGGCCTTCCAGAGGGATGCTAGGGCTCTGTACAGATATCTTTTACTAAGACCTTGCTCAAGTCACTGCTGCCACGGCCAAATTCTCATAATTTTTTTACAGCTGAGCATGCCCATCGCATGCCCATTGCATGCTAGCTGCTCGGGGACCACCAGGAGCCCCACCTCGCACCTTTATCTTTAAGCTCCTAAACTTCAGAGATCATGCCCTGATACTTGAGAATCCCACAACCATGGCAACCTGCTATACAAAAACTGAAAACTTCTCATATTGGTTACTCTGTGGAGGAGGACTCTACATAGTTTGATGTCCTTTTTTAATTCCCCTTATAGCTATGGCCCATTTTTCTGGTGCAATGTACTTGCAGCTAACCAGTGCAGTTGGAACAGTACTCTTTTTTTTCTTCTCTTCTGTTCATGTTCTCCTCCACTGATCTCCCACCTGGTTCTTTCTATACTCTCCCCCTGATATCAATCCATGTCTTTACAGAAATTGTAAACTAAGGTCCCCTGACCAGTATTCTACTATAATCATCTGTATGTCAGTAGTTGCTGGAGACCATTAAGCAGTAGTTCATATTTTATTGGAAACTCACGGCTTTGTGCTGGAAGCGATTACATTCTCAAATTAACATTATTACTCTCACTGTTGCTTATATTACAACTATACTGCTTTTTTATGTCTAGTTCTGATGCTTTCTGTTCAGGAATTGCCGTTCTAAATAAAAATGTACCCTGGCACAAATTCTGTATACTGCGATAAGTCACTTGAATACTTGTCTTTTCTTAATGTCATTGTATTCTGTTAGACATAAATAAAAAGTCAGTTATAAAAAAAAATAAATCAAGGAGGTCTTCTGTTAAAAGGGTGTCAACATCCACCCTTGACTTGATATAATTGGATATCATATGATTCAGCTGACAACAAGCTCAAATAGGATATATCCACTAAATACACTCACATGGTAGTAGAATTGATATGCAAAACGTATAGTCCAAGACAGATCTTCAGCAAGATGGTTGTGGTCCTAAGCTTAATGACGTCACGTAACTCCGCCCTGCGCGCTTTGTCATATGGTGACGTCATCAGGAGCGTGGCCAGTAACCATTATCCTGCTATAAATATCATCATACCGGAAGAGAAACTTCCCGTCCCGCCATTGATGCTCCAGGAACCGGAACTGGCGGAGCTCGCTGGAACTGGAAGTCACTATAACCACTTGCATTCCATGGACTGGATACTGTAATGTCACCATATGATGAAATGTATAAATAAAAACAAGCTGTGCTGAGTGATAAAAAATATAAATGTGACTGTAAATAATCAGACCAGGTAGAGACACAAATTTCTTCTCTCTTTCAAAAACTACACTACAAAATTATCCAGTAAATCTAAACGAGAGTCCTCAGTGTAAAAAGTTTTCACTGAAAGTTCCAATAAATGTGCAAAAGAAGCATAAATCGTTTAGATTTACTGGATAATTTTGAGTTGAATATTATATGTAATATTGTTTTTTTGGAATATTAATTCAACACCTTGTAATTATTTATATATTTATTAATCTAGAGGAAGCGCTATAGGTAGCCTTTTAGACTACTTACCTACATACTAAATATTTTGATCATTACAAAAGGGAATCAATTAATCCCCTTGGGTTACGCATCCAAATATTTCCCAACCTTAAACAAATTAGTAATGAGTTTAAACGGGCATGGGAAGGTAACCTACAAAATTGTTCAAAAACCATGATGGCTCTTCTAACCAAGGAATATGAAAAGCAAACCCTCTCCTTGGATATAGAAATTAAAAGTCTTGAACAATCCCTAGCCCCTTTCACAGAACACATTACGTATTCCAATCTTCAAAAGAAATGACAAGACAATCTGGCCAACTACTATAAAAACATCCTTCATAAAAAGGAGCAGAAATTTTGGCGAGATAAGACGGCTTTTTCGGCTGGTAGGGCATATAGGTGGAATAATTTGGCTAGTTTTGCGCCGAAAAAATTCCATTCATACAGAGATCCCTTTTACCAAGACGATTACACTAATCTTCCTAATGGGAGTGGAGGAACTACAAGGCCCCAGAATCGTAAACCACCACAAAGGAGCCGTGGGAAACATAAAAGAACAAGGAATAACAAAGGCTCTTTTGAACAAGAAACCAAATAACATACTGTTGAAACGGATTCAGATTATGCCTATATGGCTTAATCCATTGAACAGTCAGCACAAAATTATTCGATCCAGCCAACTACTTTACCATCAATAGAAATAGAATCCTCCCTATCCGATACTTCTAGTAATACCTGTCAGTCATCTCACCCCACAGGTGCTTAGGGGCCTTTAACCACTTCAATACAGGGCACTTTCACCCCCTTCCTGCCCAGGCCAATTTTCCCCTTTTAGCGCTGTTGCATTTTGAATGACAATTGCGCGGTCATGCAACACTGTACCTACACCAAATTTATGTAATTTTCCCCCCACAAATAGAGCTTTCTTTTGGTGGTATTTGATCACCTCTAGGTTTTTTCCTTTTTGCTAAATAAATAATAAAAGACCGAAAAGTTTGAAAAAAAAAAAAAGTTTTTTTGTTTATGTTATACAATTTTGTAAATAAATACGTTTTTTCCTGCACTGATGGGCACTGATGAGGAGGCACTGATGGGGTGGCACTGATGGGGTGGCACTGATAGGCGGCACTGATAGGCACTGATATTTGGCACTGATAGGTAGCACTGATATGCTGCATTGGTGGGCACTGATAGGCGGCAATGCTGGGTACTGATAGGCGGCACTGATGGGCACTGATAGGTTGCACTGATGGGCACTAATGGGTACTGATAGGCGGCACTGGTGGGCACTGATGGGCACTGATAGGCAGCACTGGTGGGCAATAATGGGCACTGGTGTGCGACACTGATAGATGGCAATGATGGGCACTGGTGGGCAGAACTGATAGGGAGGGCACTGGTGGGCAGCACTGATGGGGAGGGCAATGGGGGGCTCTGAGCCCTGATTGCCATCCCTGGTGGCTATAGTGGGCATACCTGTCTGCACTGGTAGTCAATGATCTGATTACCAGTGCCGACCCCCCCCCCCCCCTGTCAGGGGAGCCGCCGATCGGCGATCCTTTACTCGTGCCTGTCAGGCACGTACTGAGGAAAGCCGATCAACGGCTCTTCCTGTTTACTATGTGACCAGCCGTGATTGGACACGGCTGGTCACATGGTAAAGAGCCTACGTCAGTAGGCTCTTTACCCAGATCGGAGATGCAGGGAGTCAGACTGACACCTCGCATCACCGATCGCCGCTCTGCGCACCCCCGGCGGGCGCGCAGAGCGTATTATCCTGCCGCCATCATATGACGTCCGGTCGGGATAATACAACCACTATCCCGCCGTCAATCTGCTATAGGGCGGGCGGGATGTGGTTAAACTCCCTGCGGGGGACCGGTCCTCCTCACAGAGGCAAGGGAGGCAGAGGCCTAGAACCCTACCTAATTCGAACCTAGATAACAAGCTTAATGTGGTCAACCTCTCTTCATACACGTTGACCACAATTGAAGAACAGGTACTCGCAAGGGAATTAAGTTTTTGCCCTGAGCAAGATTTTGATTCATTTGAAATAGTAACAGACCTACATCTCTTTGCTCGCAAATTACTATTAAGATGCATGTATGACAAATCGGGCAGCAATATCGACACTGATATGATTGGTCAAAGTGATTAGTCAAAGTATAGTATGCGTGAATTCAAAGCCCTACGGAACTTGACCTTACTATATGAGGAAAATAAAAGTTTAGACCTAATTGATCGGATAGATTTGGAGGAATTACTCGATAGTGTAGAGGCAGACACATCCCTTCCACCAAATTGCTTTAGAAAGCCCTCTACCAAGTTTCCCCCATTAAATACAAATCCCAATATTGCCATCTTTCTTAAACAGGTTCTTAGGGACATTGCAAAATTGGAAAAAACATCCATAAAAAACTCAAAAAAAATTCTGAAATCACACAATCTGTCTAATCAGGAACAACTAGCACTACGAGATCTACAAAACAACAAAAGCATTGTAATTAAATCCTCTGATAAGGGGGGCAACGTTGTACTGGTGGATAATTTAGCATATAAAGAGATGTGCTTTAAAATCCTAAATAATAAAGAATGGTATAGACCTATACCTGCCAGGATGGTGGAGAAATTCAACACGGAATTTTATTCCTTTGTTGATCAAGCCCACCAGGCAGGCACTATTACAAAAGACCTTTATGACTACATCAAAACGAAATATCCACGAACCCCAACGTTCTAAAGCCTTCCTAAGATCCACAAGGATCCCCTTCCCCCCACCGGACGACCTATTGTCTCCAGAAATGGGAGTTTAACTGAAAATCTCAGTCGAGTGATCCACTCCCATCTGCAACCACATGTGCGTGCCCTTACTTAATTTGTAAAGGCCACCATACATTATTTGCAGATGATAGAGGAATTGACTGTTTCGGAAAGAGCTTACCTAGTCACCCTGGATGTCGAGGCGCTATGCAGCAGTATCCCACACTCTAGAGGTTTAGCAGCCATACACAAAATCTTGTGCCAACACTCGATACATAATAAACCGTTTAACGATTTTATCGTTAGCGGTTTAGAGTATATCCTAAACCACAATGTTTTTCTATTTGATGGTTCCCACTACCTCCCGGTACAGGACGTGGCGATGGGGACATGTTGTGCCCCATCGTACGCCAACCTGTACCTGGGGGAGTGGGAACGTACTTTTCTCTCAGACGAAAGTCTTGTCGATTGTACTAGCCACATTTCTACGTGGCTAAAATATATATCGATGACATTTTCGCTATCTGGGAGGGGTCAGAGAAGGCCCTTTTGAAATGTCTGGATCTCATGAATAAGAACGACTTGAATTTAAAATTCACCACAACCTACAACAGAAATGTCATCACCTTTCTAGATGTCCAAATTGGACGGACACCAGACGGCCATTTATGTAGCACGCTTTTCAGAAAAAGCACAGCTGGCAACACCCTGCTACATGCAGAAAGCTTTGATCCAACTCCTCTGAAGAACTCAATCCCTTTTGGACAGTACCTCTGGTTGCGGAGAAACTGCTCAAGCAACGAGTTCTTCAAGGGAGAGGCCGAAAAACTCCAACTCAGACTACTTGAAACAGGGTTACAGTCGCTCATGCCTAAAAAGGGCCTATAATAAGGCTCTTTTGAAATCACGACATGAACTACTGTTCGGCAATAAAAAAATCAAAGGTCTCTAAAGGCACGGACAGGGATCCATCACGCATTATTATGCGCTACTCCCGCCAACACTCAGCAATCAGAGACATCATTGGACAACACTGGTCAATTTTGACAGATGACCCAAAAATCAATAAATTTGTACCTACAGTTCCATCTATTACATTCAAAAGAGCCAGCTCCCTAAAGGACAAACTTACCCGCAGTGAATACCGGGACATAAGCAAAAACAAACACTATCCAACTGTGGGCTAGTTCCCATGTGGACACTGCTCCCACTGTCCTTATATGAAAAACGGAAATCTTTCAAACTCCCAAACGGGGAACTATTCATTCCGAAACATTTTGCAAATTGTCAGACACGGGATATCGTGTATCTTTTCCAGTGTGAGTGTGGCTCTTTTTACGTCGGTAAGACGAAGCAGGAGTTTTGGAGACGTCTATCCAAGCATGTATATAGTATGCGAATTGGCAACCAGTATCTCCCTTTGGGTAGACATGCAGCATTAATCCTTCATCATAATATGCCCAAAGTAACATTTACAGCTTTAGAATGTGTCCATATTCCAGATCGCGGAGGCGACTGGAATAAAATTCTGTTACAACTTGAGCAGGGCAAAACAAATCCAGCTCATATGTCCCCTTTTTAAAGGGCTTCGCTTCCGGTAAAACCCAATAAGGATCATACCCAATGGGCCTATTTTCCTAACCATAACAGATTTCTGATTATCTTGCTCTGTGTGGAACACTGCTTCTTTTGGTATATGCTCACAGTCACTTTGGGCATTTCAAGATGATCAAAATACATATAACATACATTACAGTATTTCTTCTCCCCCCTTTTCCATTTCTTTGATGGTATTGTTCTCTCCTTTTTTTTCTGTCCTTTTGTTGTTTTTTGGTTTACATTTATTTTCATTGTTGTTGTTGTTTTTGTTTTATTGATTTATGCATTATTATCATTATTACCTTGTTCTTTTGATGGTATTTTTGAAGCATTACTTCAGCTATATATGATTCCACAGCTCTGCTATACTCATTGTATAATATGCAATACCACTGTACTATAATGTTTTTTGTAACAGTGAGAATTATTACTTGATGTTGTTACTACATTTTCTCCTTCAAGCTTTGATTGTCATTGTCTCTTCTGGAGATCTCTCTTCCCCCTGGGCGGCATGATTGTGCCTGGTCTCCCAGCATGGGGAGACATTCAGCCAATCTCTCTGGCTGTCTGAATGTTCCACCAATTGGCCCTCGGCACACTGGGAGGAGCACCCCCATGCTGGCGTCGTTCCGGATCTCCCCTGCCCCCACTGCGCCGGTGCGCATGCGCGGAACGACAAGGGAGCCACTGCTTCCACTTATGTGGTTTCCATGCCACTACACCACCGGGGCTGCTCACCTGCTGGGAATTTTTTCATTACGATTCCTTACATATAAAAGTCTACCTAACCCATTAGCACTTGGATTCATTCACATGGAGATTTGTCAATAGGAGAACTATGTCGGTATACCGCTAGCAAACCGGTAAGTTGGAGATCTGATCTGGCTTTACATGGCTTTCTTTGCCACGCTATTTTCCCTCTTTGTTCTTTTATGCATTCCTGCACTCCAGCTATGTATTTTTCTACTTACTTAGTTCATTAGTCTCACTCATACTCCGAGCCTACTTTTTCATCTCTCTGGATATCTTGAACTGTTCACCATCCTTTTTCTTCCTTTTTACGGACAGGGTCCATTCTTGATTCTAAAAGATATGTCTTTGGAATTATTTATGCTTCAATATTGAGGCATATAATGCATATTATTCTTAAAGTTTCAATACTTGTGCAGTTTATATAATGCACTAAGCCCCTCCCTTTCTCACTCCCTCCTTCATCACACCCCCCTATACTTTCCCCCCTCCCCTCCCTTTTTTTCTCTTCTTCTTCTTCTTTTCCCCCCTTCCTTTGTTTCCTCCCCCTCCTCTCCCCCTTCCTCTCCCATCATCATTCTCCCCCCTTCTTCCTTCTTTCCCTTCCCCCTCCCCCTCTTTTTCCAGTACCCCCTCCCCCCTTTTCTCCCCCCTTTTTTCCTCCCCCCCCCCCTTTATTTCCCTTTTTTCCCCCTTTTCTTGCCTTTTGTCTCTGCTCTTCAGGTCATGGAGTGGTGTTTGGGCGTCTCCTACCTTCCCCTATATGTTGACAAAATATGGACCTAGTCGTCCTCTTCCTCTTTTTCTCCAATAAGTGAATAATATGTTTTTCCAGGCAGGTGTCCATGCCCCGCTCTGGTGGGCTATAGTTGTGGCTCCTTGTAGTCCGGCGCATTTTCTCCCTATCTCCATTTTTGAAGAGGATTTTCTAGTCATAAATATGCTTTCTGGTGTTCGATTGACATCGCTATTTTTGGTAAAACTACTTTACACGTTTGTATGTATGTATGCAACACTATACATTTTTGTATGTACTATAACTGGTAAATATGTTTTCTTTAGACATCACAGAATCCCTGAGGAAGACCTTACCCTATAGGTCGAAACGTGTCAGAGTTTTTGTATTTCAATGTGATGAGCTCATATGCGATTGTTACTTTGGTAACATTATGTCATATTTTAACCAGAGCTCATAATTTACTATTTTTCCCTTCGGGGATTTTTTATATATTGTGTGTGTTTTTTACATTTTCCATTTATAATAAAGGAACTTTTTTAGAAAAAAACTACTAGTCCTATATATTTCACCCTAAGTCATTGCGGCTAAAAAACCCCTGGGGGTTTGCACTTCTGTACTTTCTTCCTCGAGATCCCCTTTATGCTGGCACTCTGTCGCTGTGAACCCCTTTGTAACGAATCTTTGGACAGCTCAAAAAGAATAAATGATCCACATAGCGAAGTCCGTAAAAGTGAATTTTAATGGCCCGCAATAATATTACGTACAGAGATTCCATAGAATTAACGCATGTAGAGAAGGATCGGTTTCCACTGACCGATATACACCACTTCCGAGAACGCCGCCTTGCCTGCGTTCCACGGATACCAGGAAGTGACTTCACTGGTTGTAATGTAACCGTAAATAGGTCATGACGGTTGCATCGTAACCGGAGAAAATGGAAATACGACACTGGCTGTTTGTTTTTTGAAGCACCCCAGCACTTTTTGCAGCACTTCAAGCACTTGTTTATTATATTTCCATTTATTAACTACATTGCACGTTGTATGGACTTTTGTTAGCACTATTTGCACTTTCCAGAGAATTGTACAATTTATGAACTATATTTTTCCAAGCACTAGTGCACCTTTGCAATTACATTTTTTTTCATATATTTATTATATATCTTTTAACACCAATTTATGCACTTAAAATATTATATTATATGATGGGTATTGTATATTGTTTTTTTGCAAGCGCTATTTCTTTGATAGTCACTAAAATGGTAACCGTTAAAGATTTTTAAAGCGTCGCCTATGGAGATTTTTATTGACTGTAGTTTGTCGCCATTCCGCGAGAGTGCGCAATTTTTTACTGTTACATGTTAGGTATCTATTTACTTGGCGTGACATCATCTTTCTCGATATACAAAAAATGGACTAATGCCCCGTACACACGTGCAGATTATCTGAAGACTTTTGTCTGCAGACTTACCTTTTCTATGTAGTGCAAGGGCCTGCCGGATTGCATACAAATTGAAAGTGTTTAGGTATTCTCCAGAGTCTTTGCTAAAAAATATATATATAATGTTTGGGGGTTCTAAGTAATTTTCTAGCTAAAAATACAGATTTTAACGTGTAAACAATATGTGTCAGAAATGGGCTTGGTCCAGAAGTGGTTAATGTGAGATCTGGGGTCAAAAAGACCTCAGATCTCACATTTACACTTAAAAGCAATTAAAAGAAAAAAGTAATTAAAAAAAAAAAATCAAATAAAAAAAAAATTGGCCCTTTAACCAGTTATGGACCACCCACCGCAGATATACTGCAGCAGGCAGCCCCTCCTGCGCAAACCAACGTAGGGGTTCGTCAGTCGTGCGCCTGGTGCTGGGGGGCGCGCTCCAGCCTCCACTAGGCAGGGCCGGGGTAGCCGCGATTGCCGCTTGCAACCCGCGATCGCTCCCCGCTGAGAGAAAGAACGGCAGTTGTTGTAAACACAGCTGACTGTTCTTCTCTCCGGAATGATCACAGAGCCCCTGTGATCCTTCTATATAGGATCATGGGTCTCTATGGTCATTTCAAAAGCCCCTCCTCCCACAGTTAGTAATCACTCCCCCAGGCTTAAATTTAACCCCTTGATCACCCACCCTTCCTTGCCAATGTCATTCTTACAGTAACAGTGCATATTGTAGAAATGTCACTGGTCCCCCCAAAAGTGTCAAAAATGTCAGTTCAGGGTCCGATCTGTCCGCCGCAATGTTGCAGTCCTGCTAAGAATCACAGATTGCCGCCATTACTAGTAAAAAAAATAAAATAAATACAATAAAAATGACATAAATCTTTCCCCTACCTTGTAGACACAATAACTTTTGTGCAAACCAATCAAAATACGCCTATTGCGATTTTTTTTACCAAAAATATGTAGCAGAATACAAATTGGCCTAAAAGGTTGAAAAAATTAGATTTTTAAATGTTTAAATTTTTTTTTGAGGGGGGGGGGGAATGTTATATAGCACTCTTTTTTTATTTATAGCGCAAAAAATAAAAATCGCACAGGTGATCAAATACCACCAAAAGAAAGCTCTATTTGTGGGGGAAAAAGAACAACAATTTTTTTAGTACTGGTCAATTTAATGGCCTGGTCATTAAGGATGCAAATCCTTCCGGTCCAGAACCGGTTAAGGCTGTTGGGCGAAAGTGGCGTTTAATGACGCTCCAGTCCTCAAGGGCCATAAAGTCGAGTGGGGATCATCTTGCCCTCACTTGACTTCCTGCCCATCCGCACAGGGGATCAGATAGCTGACTGCTGCCATAACCCTGGTATTTAACAACGTTAACAAAGTAATGATGTGAATACACATTGGGCGGTCCGGAGGACTGCCAGTAGGACACCTCTTGGTTGTGAATAAGCACATGATATTTGTGTGAAACGTGTCAATCTTCCAATCTCTCTGTCATCTGGCGTGTGCTGTACAGTGTTTTCAATTAAATGGACTCCAGCATGGTGTCCAGCCATTCTTTTGACCAATATCTATGCTACTACATATTTTTGGTAAAAAAATAAAATAAAATCCCAATAATTGAGTTGCATCTACAAACTATGAGATATATACTGGAATTTTTATTTATTTCTTTATTTCTTTATTTTTTATATTAGTAATGGTCAGCGACTTATAGCGGGACTGCGATGGTGTGGCAATCGGACACTAACTGACACAATTTTTGGGGACCAGTGACACTAACACATTGATTAGTGCTAAAAATATATGCACTGTCACTGTACTAATGACACTGGCTGGGAAGGGGTTAACATCAGGGGCGATCAAAGAGTTAAACGTGTGCCTAGACAGTGTTTTTGTGTAAACAGGGTGCTGCTTTTACTAAGGGATATATTTTGTAGGGAATGAAAATCTATCACTTCCCCCTGTCAGAACGGAACTCTGCCTTGTTTACATAGACCGAGTTCCATTCTGTGTGTTTTCTAAAGTATCGGTGGGTGCCGGCGGACATCCATTGGCCCGGCACCCGCTTATCAGCTAGCTTCTGCTGTTACTAATCGGTGCAGAATATATACGTGACTCTGTACAGAGCGGCTGCCCTGTAGCATTAATCTGCTGTTTGGCGGTGGCAAGTGGCTAGTACAGCATACTCGTCATCTTAACCACTTCAGCCCCGGAAGGATTTGCCTCCTTTCGGACCAGGCCCTATTTTGTGATTTGGCACTGCGTTAATCTAACGAACAATTGCACGGTTGTGCGATGCTGTAGCCAAATAAAATTGTCATTCTTTTTTTCCCACAAATAGAGCTTTCTTTTGGTGGTATTTGATCACCTGTGGGATTTATTGCGGTATAAACAAAAAAAGAGCGACAATTTTGCAAGAAAAAAAAAAACAATATTTTTCACATTCTGCTATATAACATTCCCAAAAAAGAAAATTTAAAAATCAATTTATTTTTTTTTACATTTTAGGCCAATTTGTTTTCTGCTACATATTTTTGGTAAAAAAAAAAAATCGCAATAAGCGTATTTTGATTGGTTTGCGCAAAAGTTATCGTGTTTACTAACTACGGGAAAGATTTATGTCATTATTATTGTTTTTCATTTTTATTTTACTAGTAATGGCGGCGATCTGCGATTTTGTGTGGGACTGCGACATTGCGGCAGACAGATCGGACCCCTGACTGACATTTGTGACACTTTTGGGGGGACCAGTGACATTACTACAGTAATCAATGCTGCAAATATGCACTGTTACTGTAATAATGCCATTGGCAGGGAAGGGGTTAACACTGTTGGTGATCAAGGGGTTAAATGTATGCCTCATGCTTTCTGACGTGTGTGGGGGGAGGGGGTTCTGTGACAGACACAGAGATCGCAGGTTCAGCTATTCTGAATCCTGTGATCTCTCCCTGCCTGTCCGTCACTGAGAAGATCCGCCTACTTTGTTTACATAAGCAGGCGGGTCTTTTCACAATTTCCCTGATGATCGGGGAAGGGAGGCAGCAATCGCCGCCTCTCCCCCACCGGCCCGACTCCCACTGTGTCTAAACACAGCGGGAGCGCGCCTCCGGCGGCGCCACCGGGATCATTAGGAGTCCAGCGACTGGACCCAGGGGAGCCGCACTGCCGCAGCAATATTACTGTGAGCACTTGGCAAGTGGTTAAGATCAGAGTTACAATTTTGAGACCCGTCATATTAGAAGTTAGAGATAACGTGACATTAGATTCCACACATATACATTCATTTTTTTAGGCTCCTTTCATACGGGCGGTGCTCCCGACGGAGTCCGTTTTTTTTAGCTGGGATCGATCTGCTCTCCATTAACTTTTTAGATCTGACCATTTTTAGAAAAGGTAACAAGTTTGCCACCCGTTCTTATTTTAAACCGACAGACAAAAATGGCTTCATTGCCCTAGATAGTTGCCACCACCCTACATGGCTCAATGCAGTCCCTAAAGGGCAATTCAGACGAATAAGAAGGAACTGCACAGAAAAAACAGATTTTCAGGAACAAGCACTGATATTAAAAGGAAGATTCGTGGAAAAAGGGTACAATCCACAAGAGATGGATGAGGAAATACAGAAAATGAGCCTCATTGAACAATCTGCATTGACAGAACCAGTCAAGAAAATAAAACCAGAAGAAACTCGGTCTCACCATGAATTCGCTTTTGTTACGAAGTTTTCTTCAGGTTACAAATGGCTCAATCACGTATTTTGAAAATATTGGGGGGTACTACAGAATGATAAGGTCCTAGGACCCGTCATACCCCAAAAACCGAAAATCATCTTCAAAAAAGCGGCAAACATTAAAAACTTAGTAGCCCAAAATCCTGTGGAGAAACCAATAATAACGAAAATCTTCCCAGACATGAATGGATTTTACCCATGTGGCAAATGTAGGATATGCAAAGAAGCCAATACGGTCAGAACAAAGAAATTTTCATCCTGTGAGACTGGTAAAGAATATCCGATTAAAGATTTTATATCTTGTCATACTAAAGGAGTCATCTATTTGTTACAGTGTGAGTGTAACAAACAGTATGTAGGAAGAACCATTCGCACAGCCAGCATCAGGATAGGAGAACATTTGACTAACATTTACAAAGCCTTTCCAGGACACAGTTTTTCAAAACATTATGCCCAATGCCACCGCAAAAATCCTAAAAAAATGAAAATCACTGTTATAGAAAAATACACCCCACATTGGAGGGGGAGTAATCTAAAAAGGACGATTTCAAAAAGGGAAACTTTTTGGATTTTTGAATTAAAATGTTTCCAACCTAGAGGACACAACATAGAATGGGATATTAATGCCCACATCAACAATAGCTAATAAAAATTTCCCGAAGCCCTGAAATATTCATTCCCACCCCTACATTAATATCAAATTACATGATTTTAAGAATTTAATTAAATAAAATGATTTTAATGAAATTTTATCAAATTTTAATATTTTAAATTTTTAGCATACATTTTAATAAAGGTTTTATTCTTTTAGGCACACAATTCAGTATTATACATTTATTCCCATTCCAATATAATTTTAACCGATATATGGATTGTAATATAATTTACTGAATATTTGTGACCAGTTTTAGTTATGTATACTAGGATGTTTAAATTCTCATATAAACTCATTGATTTGTAAGTTATGTAGAAGGTTTAAACGATTTGTAAACAGGAAGTAGTTAATATCCTTCTCCGGTGTCAAATTCCCCTTTAAGACGTTAATGGATGCAGTATAATAGAAGTCCGAGCGCTAAATATCACTTAAATTACAATCATCTCTTGAAGAATACTGTAAAAGTGATAATATAAGTGACCCTTATAGTATAAACACTATCTGTGAAAAAAAGAGACACTTCCGGCGCTCGGGACATTCTCTGCGGACACCGGAAGAGGAAGATAACACTAACCTGCATAAATTGGCGGAAATGACGGCGCGCGCCTATCTCCCATCTCAAGTCGAAGCCCTATTGGAGGAAACGCGTCAGAAGGGAGGCGTGCCGTCATTGCGTCATCGGCGGTCCGTGCTGCAGCCGGACCCGATGCACCCAGAGATCCTCAGCCTGTAACTGTTTGATAATCTGCTCGTAACCATTCAACTTAACTGTAAGTGCAAGTCTATATACAAATAAATTGTTTATAAAGGTAATGCACTATCAGTCCCATCTGTTCTTTCATGTGCATTGGAACATCGTGGGGAGTATACTCTACTCACCCTAAGGAATAGGAGACATACGTTGGCTTGCACAGAGGGAAGAAAGTGGGAACGATCCTATCCATCCATTGTGTTAAGGAAGCATCCTCATGTCCATGATATTTAGAGGCTTGATTGTCTCTTACATCTGGTAAGAGGCTTGTATATACTTATCACCCGGGTGACCGTGCACGTGTGCAGGTGGAATTAGGACACTGGTTTTATCTACATGTGAATTATTATTATCAGGCACTTACCTTCTTTCCGCCGGGTAAGGAGGCATTTCACCTAGGTGGAGGGAACACCTTATCATCACCTTGATTTATATTTGGATTTTTTTCACCATTTCCCACTACTTTGGACCACATTATTTAATGGACTTTCATTTTAGTGGTTTATTTGTTGGAGTCACATTGAATGTTTTTTAAGACCTTATTTATTGATTTAACACTCCATTCACCCATCACTGTGATATTTGGGTTTTCATCCTTTATTTTTTATATATTGTTCAATATATGATTTTTTCACCAAATTAGAAAAGCGCACCATCACCTTTAAACATTTACACTACATATCATCTGGTTGCAGCCTTTCACATAATCAGCGCACCCCTTCTTTCAACATAACATTCCAAAAAAGGAAATTTAAAAATCAATTTTTTTTTTTACATTTTAGGCCAATTTGTTTTCTGCTACATATTTTTGGTAAAAAAAAAATCGCAATAAGCGTATTTTGATTGGTTTGCGCAAAAGTTATCGTGTTTACTAACTACGGGAAAGATTTATGTCATTATTATTGTTTTTCATTTTTATTTTACTAGTAATGGCGGCGATCTGCGATTTTGTGTGGGACTGCGACATTGCGGCAGACAGATCGGACCCCTGACTGACATTTGTGACACTTTTGGGGGGACCAGTGACATTACTACAGTAATCAATGCTGCAAATATGCACTGTTACTGTAATAATGCCATTGGCAGGGAAGGGGTTAACACTGTTGGTGATCAAGGGGTTAAATGTATGCCTCATGCTTTCTGACGTGTGTGGGGGGAGGGGGTTCTGTGACAGACACAGAGATCGCAGGTTCAGCTATTCTGAATCCTGTGATCTCTCCCTGCCTGTCCGTCACTGAGAAGATCCGCCTACTTTGTTTACATAAGCAGGCGGGTCTTTTCACAATTTCCCTGATGATCGGGGAAGGGAGGCAGCAATCGCCGCCTCTCCCCCACCGGCCCGACTCCCACTGTGTCTAAACACAGCGGGAGCGCGCCTCCGGCGGCGCCACCGGGATCATTAGGAGTCCAGCGACTGGACCCAGGGGAGCCGCACTGCCGCAGCAATATTACTGTGAGCACTTGGCAAGTGGTTAAGATCAGAGTTACAATTTTGAGACCCGTCATATTAGAAGTTAGAGATAACGTGACATTAGATTCCACACATATACATTCATTTTTTTAGGCTCCTTTCATACGAGCGGTGCGCCCGACGGAGTCCGTTTTTTTTAGCTGGGATCGATCTGCCAATCCCCGCTGAGCAGGCAGATGACAGCTCCGTCTCGGCGCTGTGTACAGAGACGGAGCTGTCAGATCCCCGCTGTCCTCTATGGGGAGATCGGATGAGAACGGACAGCCTGTCCGTTCTCATATGATCCTATTCGTTCCTCCAGACAGATAGAAAAAAGGGTTTCTATCCGTCTGGATTTCACAGACAGGATCGGATCGGATAGCAGTGGGTGTCAGCGGAGATGTCTCCGCTGACATCCGCCGTTCCATAGGGCTCCATAGGGCCGATCCATAGGGCCGATTGCTGCCTGACACCTGCGATCGCTCCCCGCTGAGAGAGAAGGACGGGCAGCTGTTGTAAACACAGCTGACTGTTCTTCTCCCTGCAATGATTACAGAGCTCCTGTGATCCTTCTATATAGGATCACAGGTCTCTATGGTCATTTCAGAAACCACGCACCCGCACAGTTAGAATCACTCCCCTAGGCTTACATTTAACCCCTTGATCACCCATAATGTTAACCCCTTCCCTGCCAGTGTCATTATTACAGTAACAATGCATATTTTTAGCACTGATTACTGTAGTAATGTCACTGGTCCCCCCAAAAGTGTCACAAATGTCAGTCAGGGGTCCGATCTGTCCGCCGAAATGTCGCAGTCCCGCAAGTAAAATGACATAAATCTTTCCTGTAGTTAGTAGACGTGATAACTTTTGCCCAAACCAGTCAAAATATGCTTATTGCGATATTTTGATTTTTAATTTTTTTTTTTTGAGAATGTCATATAGCAGAATGTGAAAAATATAGTTTTTTATTTCAAATTTGTCTCTCTTTTCTTTTTATAGCGCAAAAAATAAAAATTGCACAAGTAATCAAATACCACCAAAAGAAAGCTCTACTTGTGGGGAAAAAAAGGACATCAATTGTATTTGGGTACAGTGTTGCACGACCATGCAATTGTCCGTTAAAGTAACGCAGTGCTGAATCGCAAAATAGGGCCTGGTCAGGAAGGGGGTAAAATCTTCTGGGGCTGAAGTGGTTAATTAGTACAGTTTTCATCCAAAAAAAATTGTAAGAGTAAGACTAGGCATGCTCAGAAACGAAAGAACAATTCAACACATGACATCACTTCTGAAGTTGAATTCTGTCGTACGGGAATTTTCGTATGAAAGTAACCTCTTCACTTTCCATATGAGACTTATACAAAAAGAATTCCCCTTGTGGTATGGGACTATAAATGCCGCTGAACACTGTGTGCTACATAAAACAATCTTTATTGGTACAAATGAAACAAAATGTAAAAACACAATATTAGAAAAAGACACAAAAACACATACAGGGCATTAAAATTGCATGCATTTGACAGACCGAATACCGGACCAAGATGTGGACGCTCAGGTACATAGGGCAATCATGGAACCGGAACCGACCCTACGCGTTTCGGGCATGGAATCAGCCCTTCCTCAGGGGTCACCCAGAGTTCCAGATAGAGCACCTAGTGTATCTAGAAAAGTAAAACGATTTAATAACTTGTAAAGCAAAATATCTATATAACTGCATATCGCCTAGTATGTCTAGGAAAACAGAAATGCTTCGATATACTTTAAAACAGACATTTGTACAGTTATATGTTCACAAGCCGACAGTTGTGTACTCTTTCTTCTAGTATGGGCTCTATATTAATCGACCTACCCTTTGCGTCCAACCAGTGGATTGGATCGATCTGTCGGATAAAAACGGTATTGCTACCGTGTGGAGGGATGCCCAAGTTTCCCAAAGCCCGTTCAGGGCAGAGAACTCCGTGAGAGTATCGAGAGTATAGTAGCAGTAACTGCCCGGAGGGACCAGCAGGGCACCACGATGACCAGTCAGTAATGGCTCAACATGGACCGCTCACATGTAGAAGAGTATAGTCATTTGTAATACCTAATGCAAAAAATATATGAAAATACAGAACACAAGAATTGAAATACCCAGGGATATAAATTCCCTATAAATTGGTCCCAAACCCCTTTAAGGTCATGAGGATATTTACCTTGAGTATATAAAATTAATGTGACCGCAGAGGGTCAAATGAAGTGAATATGATACAAGTCTTATATTGGCGTAGTCAAGATTGTAATAGTGGTCTGAAAAAATATTAAGGGGGGGGGGGGGGGTTATAGAGGCTGTTACAACCCCAATAAATTGCAAAAAGTGCAAATAAAAAAGGAGGGGGTGTGGTGAGACCAAAATCCCAGATGCATACAGAGAACCCAAGAAGTCCATGCAAGACGCACCATGGTGCAAACCGGTGATAGGATACAAAGAAGGTGCATGAAATTTAGTATAGAAACATATACACAAGGCAGGGGGCATGGACGTGCAGATGCCTGAATTAATCCATAGTATGCAGCATAATGGTAAGCTGTATTGTCACATTGACATAACTTCCAAAAAATAAAAGAAAAAAAGCTCGAACTGTCCACAGTGATGTGTGCCATAAGAATATGACCGAACCATCGTGGGCAATCCAGGATCAAATCTCAGGCAGTGTGCATACATGGCCTCATAAAGATAAGAATAAATTGAAAAATAAACGTGCCAATTACCTATGTGGTAGTGAGAGGATAGTGAGAAGAAAATATGTTTGTATAGTGAATGAGGAAGTTTGTGATAAATTATGAAAAGGACATAAGGCAAATAGTGCAAATTGTCATGCAGTAATGTAATAAAAGGCATAATGGTGAAGGGCAGAGTTGATAGTAGAGTAACGTGCAACAAGAAAGATTCTGTAACTTACTATCCCCAGGTATTCATGGGCTTGGCATCCTCTGCGGATAGCCATAAGCCCGAACTGTTTAAAAGGCATTGTATGACGCCGGCGCGTGCGCAGTAGGGACGTATGACGTCAATGCGAGCGGTCCTGAGAGCCAATCCGGTCATCCGTCCGGAGAGCGCGGGCCCCGCCCATCCCGGAAGGAGAGGCCGGGTCCGCGCTCCACGGGCACCGACGCGGGAAACCAGCTACTCAGGAAGAGAGCTGGAGTAAGCGGGGAGCCAACACGGCGGGCGCCCCCTACCCGCGCCGGGGGAGCCTGCAACCACCAAGGCAGTAAGAATAAAGCCAGCCGAACGCTGGTAAGGAAAGAAGATTGAATAGGAAAGGAGAGTGTAGAAGGAAATGGAAAATGTGGGAAAAGGCAAGGAGAAAAAGAAAAGGAAGAAGAAAAAGGGAAGGAAAAAGGAGAAAAAGAATAAAAGAGGAAAGAAAATGGGGAGCAGGGAGAAAGAAACCCAGAGAAATGAAATATATGAAGTAAATATAATAAAAAATTGTAAAGACTTATATAAAGGAGAAAGAAAATCTGACTCCATCAACCCCTACTAAGCAAAAAATAAAGAAAAAAAGGGGGGGGGGGGGAGAGAAGGACAAATTATATATATATATCTATACTTGTCCGTCGCGGTGGCACAGTATTGGTCTCTCAATTGCATGTTACAACCAGTATACATCGTATGAAAAAAGCTTATGTGATAATAACTAAGGCCGTATTTCCACACCATATACCAGCCAGAAGGATCCAATAAACCATCGTAGATAGAATTGTACAAAACCCTGCATCTAATCGAATCAGAACATGTCAATCATACACAAAGAATATATGGCATATTATGTAAATATATTTATAATGCATATACAGTATATGACAGAAAATTTGAGTGGGCCTATATCACACAAAATAAGATGTCCGATATGAATATCCTAATGGTGTCGGGCTATTTTAATAGAGAGTCCTGAACGCAAATGTTGTATCGTAGATCCAACCTTTAACCCCACAGAGTTGTATGGTACTATTCAAACACACCCCAAATCATCTACGTGGGCAGTCCGTAGTGGATGATGAAAGAAATGGGGGTGGTTAATGGGAAGTGTGTGGTTATTCATCTTACATAGCAGGAGACACAACCTATTTTAGAGGGGGTGGCGTACTTACTCTTAGTTGGAAACATAATCGTAATCATTGTTCCCAGCCACCTGAGGAGAAACCCTCCAGAAATGGCCTGAAACTGATCACGTCGTTCAGGCCCGGGGCTGTGGTGGCATTTAAGTCCAGGATCCAACGTGTTTCCCGCTGTAGAAGGGTCTTGTTCCAGTCCCCTCCACGGGGACTGGGGTGGACCCTATCCAGAGCGAGAAACTTTGGAACCGGAGGGATACCTGTATGCATATCTCGTACGTGTCTACCGAGTGGTAGATCCGGGTCGCGTTTTTGCATACTCAATACGTGTCGGTAAATACGTTTATGGAAGGGCAATTGAGTTTTCCCTACATAGTAGGACCCACATGGACAGGAGAGCAAATACACCACCCCTGCCGTTTTCCAATTAGCGAAGTGGTGTGCCTTAAATGTCTTTCCATTGGGGAGACGGATGTTAGAGTCTCTATTAATGTACTGGCAGTAGTTGCACCCTCCGCATGTAAATGTTCTGAATCTTTTACAGGGATCTTTACGGTATTTGCCAACAAATTCACTTCGTGTGAGGTAGTCTTTTAAAGCTTTGGTTCTACGATATGTAATAGCCGGTCTTTGTGTAATATGTGGGCTAATATTAGGATCACAGCTCAACATATGCCAGTATTTTTGGATCGCTTTAAGTACTTGTTGATGCTGTTCCGAGTATTGCATTATGATGCGAGGGAGATTCGCATCCACAATGCCTGATTTTGTTTTTTTCTTGTTTTTAAACAGCAGTTCTTGTCGCGTGAAAGAGTTTGCTCTGTTAAACGCTTTTTTGAGGCAAGTTTTAGAATAACCTCTTTTGCGTAGGCGTGCCCTCAGGTTGTTAGCCTCAATTTTGAATTGTGTGTCATTTGAGCAATTTCTGCGAATACGAAGGTACTGGCTAAAGGGTATAGATCTGACTAGTGGTGCCGGGTGTGAACTGGACGCATCCGTCTCGTCCTCGTCCTTTAAACAGGATGTCCCTAGAAAATCCGTTAAGAACAAACAAAATTCTCCTAACAAACAGGTAAAAAATCCACCCAAAAAGCAAATAACAGAGGGAAGCCGTGCATTCCCTACGCCAATAGGGACATATAACACTCGTCAAAATCGCAATGTGCCTGGTACGTCTGATTCTACCAATGCACTGCCTAAACAAACTAAACGCCCAAACATCAACACGGCCCAAACAGAAATAGGATCAGAAAACAAAGATTCTGACAGTTTTTTAGAGACAGAGGACCAGGAAATATAAATGAAATCCACAACCTAGATTTATGTCCTAGGACACTGGGGGGCAGTGTACCTATACACATAGACCCCAGCAATATAAATACAGAACAGGACCACTGTGATGTCATTAACCTCACGGACTACCCTATTACCACCGCAGAATTATCCTTACTGTCAAAAGGCTTGAGCTTTTGCCCCCAAAGCAAACCAGATAAATTCTCTATGATAAAAGATTTACATTTATTCGCTAGGAAGGTTCTACTCAAAACCCAGTATGACAAAAAAACTAGAATCCCTCTCTCTTCTGTAAATACAGACAGCAGAACTACAAAGGAAAATGAAGCTATAGATTGTCTTATATCACTCCTTGAGGAACAAGAAGAAAGAGACCTGATTGACAACATCGACTTGGACTCATTACTCAACTTAGTTGAGACTGATCGTGACCAATCGATAGTCCAAACAACGCCCATATTTCGGAAAAAGTCAGACATGTTCCAGTCCCTTAATCTTAACTCAAACTTAGCAGCATTTGTCTCCCTGACTACACAGGAGATAAATAAAATAAAATTTTCCAATACCACCTCTAATTTGTCCAACGAGGAGAAAAAAGCTCTAAAATCTTTAATAGAGCAACATGATCTTACGATCAAACCATCAGATAAGGGCGGGAACATAGTCATACTTAGCAATTCCCAATACAGGGACATGTGTCTTCGTATCCTCAATAACAGGGAGTAGTATAAGCCTATCTCAAAAGGGGCCATTGATAGGTCCAACTTGGAGATTTATACCATGGTGGACCATGCCTATCTCTACAATATCATAGATAAGCCCACATGGGATTTTTTACGGACAAAATTTCCAGTGGTCCCCACCTTTTATAGCCTACCGAAGGTCCACAAACATCCTTCCAAACCCCCAGGACGCCCGATAGTGCCCGGATGTGGGAGCATATCAGAGAACCTAAGTAAGTTCATAGATTCAAAATTATGTCCCTTTGTACAGAGTTTACCCTCCTATGTTAGGGACACGATTCACCTACTCCAGGTCTTGGAGTCGACAGTGATTCCATCGGATGCCCTGTTGGTGGCTATCGATGTGGAAGCACTCTACAGCTCGATACCACACCAACAGGGCATCCAGGTAATCCAAAAAAAATTGTCCCAATCTGACAGACATCAAAGTGACCTCAATGGGTTTCTCATACAGGGCCTCAGATTTATACTCACCAACAATATTTTTTCATTTGATGGATCCCACTACCTCCAGGTGCAGGGGGTCGCGATGGGGACCTCGTGTGCCCCATCGTATGCCAACATGTACCTGGGGGAGTGGGAACGTCAGTTGTTATCTGAGGACTCATCTACAGGTTGGACCAGGCACATCCTAACCTGGTACCGCTACATTGATGACATTTTAGTTATTTGGAGCGGCTCGACTGAGGAACTCATTGAAGGGGTTACTCATATGAATAACAACAACTTCAATTTGAAGTTCACTATGAACTATGACTTACACTCAATTAACTTCCTTGATATTACCATCAAGAAGGATGATTTAGGAAATTTACAAACTACCCTATACCGCAAGCCCACATCCGCGAACACTATCTTGCATGCGTCCAGTTCACACCCGGCACCACTAGTCAGATCTATACCCTTTAGCCAGTACCTTCGTATTCGCAGAAATTGCTCAAATGACACACAATTCAAAATTGAGGCTAACAACCTGAGGGCACGCCTACGCAAAAGAGGTTATTCTAAAACTTGCCTCAAAAAAGCGTTTAACAGAGCAAACTCTTTCACGCGACAAGAACTGCTGTTTAAAAACAAGAAGAAAACAAAATCAGGCATTGTGGATGCGAATCTCCCTCGAATCATAATGCAATACTCGGAACAGCATCAACAAGTACTTAAAGCGATCCAAAAATACTGGCATATGTTGAGCTGTGATCCTAATATTAGCCCACATATTACACAAAGACCGGCTATTACATATCGTAGAACCAAAGCTTTAAAAGACTACCTCACACGAAGTGAATTTGTTGGCAAATACCGTAAAGATCCCTGTAAAAGATTCGGAACATTTACGTGCGGAGGGTGCAACTACTGCCAGTACATTAATAGAGACTCTAACATCCGTCTCCCCAATGGAAAGACATTTAAGGCACACCACTTCGCTAATTGCAAAACGGCAGGGGTGGTGTATTTGCTCTCCTGTCCATGTGGGTCCTACTATGTAGGGAAAACTCAATTGCCCTTCCATAAACGTATTTACCGACACGTATTGAGTATGCAAAAACACGACCCGGATCTACCACTCGGTAGACACGTACGAGATATGCATACAGGTATCCCTCCGGTTCCAAAGTTTCTCGCTCTGGATAGGGTCCACCCCAGTCCCCGTGGAGGGGACTGGAACAAGACCCTTCTACAGCGGGAAACACGTTGGATCCTGGACTTAAATGCCACCACAGCCCCGGGCCTGAACGACGTGATCAGTTTCAGGCCATTTCTGGAGGGTTTCTCCTCAGGTGGCTGGGAACAATGATTACGATTATGTTTCCAACTAAGAGTAAGTACGCCACCCCCTCTAAAATAGGTTGTGTCTCCTGCTATGTAAGATGAATAACCACACACTTCCCATTAACCACCCCCATTTCTTTCATCATCCACTACGGACTGCCCACGTAGATGATTTGGGGTGTGTTTGAATAGTACCATACAACTCTGTGGGGTTAAAGGTTGGATCTACGATACAACATTTGCGTTCAGGACTCTCTATTAAAATAGCCCGACACCATTAGGATATTCATATCGGACATCTTATTTTGTGTGATATAGGCCCACTCAAATTTTCTGTCATATACTGTATATGCATTATAAATATATTTACATAATATGCCATATATTCTTTGTGTATGATTGACATGTTCTGATTCGATTAGATGCAGGGTTTTGTACAATTCTATCTACGATGGTTTATTGGATCCTTCTGGCTGGTATATGGTGTGGAAATACGGCCTTATTTATTATCACATAAGCTTTTTTCATACGATGTATACTGGTTGTAACATGCAATTGAGAGACCAATACTGTGCCACCGCGACGGACAAGTATAGATATATATATATAATTTGTCCTTCTCTTCCCCCCCCCCCCCTTTTTTTCTTTATTTTTTGCTTAGTAGGGGTTGATGGAGTCAGATTTTCTTTCTCCTTTATATAAGTCTTTACAATTTTTTATTATATTTACTTCATATATTTCATTTCTCTGGGTTTCTATCTCCCTGCTCCCTATTTTCTTTTTCTTTTCCCCTTTTTCCTCTTTTATTCTTTTTCTCCTTTTTCCTTCCCTTTTTCTTCTTCCTTTTCTTTTTCTCCTTGCCTTTTCCCACATTTTCCATTTCCTTCTACACTCTCCTTTCCTATTCAATCTTCTTTCCTTACCAGCGTTCGGCTGGCTTTATTCTTACTGCCTTGGTGGTTGCAGGCTCCCCCGGCGCGGGTAGGGGGCGCCCGCCGTGTTGGCTCCCCGCTTACTCCAGCTCTCTTCCTGAGTAGCTGGTTTCCCGCGTCGGTGCCCGTGGAGCGCGGACCCGGCCTCTCCTTCCGGGATGGGCGGGGCCCGCTCTCTCCGGACGGATGACCAGATTGGCTCTCAGGACCGCTCGCATTGACGTCATACGTCTCTACTGCGCACGCGCCGGCATCATACGATGCCTTTTAAACAGTTCGGGCTTATGGCTATCCGCAGAGGATGCCAAGCCCATGAATACCTGGGGGTAGTAAGTTACAGAATCTTTCTTGTTGCACGTTACTCTACTATCAACTCTGCCCTTCACCATTATGCCTTTTATTACATTACTGCATGACAATTTGCACTATTTGCCTTATGTCCTTTTCATCATTTATCACAAACTTCCTCATTCACTATACAAACTCCTCCCCGCACTTCCTATATATATTTTCTTCTCACTATCCTCTCACTACCACATAGGTAATTGGCACATTTATTTTTCAATTTATTCTTATCTTTATGAGGTCATGTATGCACACTGCCTGAGATTTGATCCTGGATTGCCCACGATGGTTCGGTCATATTCTTATGGCACACATCACTGTGGACAGTTCGAGCTTTTTTTCTTTTATTTTTTGGAAGTTATGTCAATGTGACAATACAGCTTACCATTATGCTGCATACTATGGATTAATTCAGGCATCTGCACGTCCATGCCCCCTGCCTTGTGTATATGTTTCTATACTAAATTTCATGCACCTTCTTTGTATCCTATCACCGGTTTGCACCATGGTGCGTCTTGCATGGACTTCTTGGGTTCTCTGTATGCATCTGGGATTTTGGTCTCACCACACCCCCTCCTTTTTTATTTGCACTTTTTGCAATTTATTGGGGTTGTAACAGCCTCTATAACCCCCCCCCCCCCTTTAATATTTTTTCAGACCACTATTACAATCTTGACTATGCCAATATAAGACTTGTATCATATTCACTTCATTTGACCCTCTGCGGTCACATTAATTTTATATACTCAAGGTAAATATCCTCATGACCTTAAAGGGGTTTGGGACCAATTTATAGGGAATTTATATCCCTGGGTATTTCAATTCTTGTGTTCTGTATTTTCATATATTTTTTGCATTAGGTATTACAAATGACTATACTCTTCTACATGTGAGCGGTCCATGTTGAGCCATTACTGACTGGTCATCGTGGTGCCCTGCTGGTCCCTCCGGGCAGTTACTGCTACTATACTCTCGATACTCTCACGGAGTTCTCTGCCTTGAACGGGCTTTGGGAAACTTGGGCATCCCTCCACAATAACAGCAATACCGTTTTTATCCGACAGATCGATCCAATCCACTGGTTGGACGCAAAGGGTAGGTCGATTAATATAGAGCCCATACTAGAAGACAGAGTACACAACTGTCGGCTTGTGAACATATAACTGTACAAATGTCTGTTTTAAAGTATATCGAAGCATTTCTGTTTTCCTAGACATACTAGGCGATATGCAGTTATATAGATATTTTGCTTTACAAGTTATTAAATCGTTTTACTTTTCTAGATACACTAGGTGCTCTATCTGGAACTCTGGGTGACCCCTGAGGAAGGGCTGATTCCATGCCCGAAACGCGTAGGGTCGGTTCCGGTTCCATGATTGCCCTATGTACCTGAGCGTCCACATCTTGATCCGGTATTCGGTCTGTCAAATGCATGCAATTTTAATGACCTGTATGTGTTTTTGTGTCTTTTTCCAATATTGTGTTTTTACATTTTGTTTCATTTGTACCAATAAAGATTGTTTTATGTAGCACACAGTGTTCAGCGGCATTTATAGTCCCATACCACAAGGGGAATTCTTTTTGTATACATTGACTAGGGATGATGGCCGCTGTCACTGGGCACCGAGCATGAGAATACTTCTTGTCTCTTTCCATATGAGACTAGCATGCAACAAAAAAGGAATGAAAGATCGTTCAATAATCTGATCGTGTGTACGAGGCTTAAGAGTCACGCTGGTGCAGCTGCAGCATGACCCTTTTTCAGTGCAGTTTTTTTTTTTTTGCACCTTTTTTCATGCTTTGTGTTTTTTTTATTTATTTGTTTCTTTTTTTATTAGGAGAAGGAGACTGGATTTTATCTGCAAAACTTTGCTAAAAAAGCATGCATGTTTTTGGTGCATTTCTATTGAAGTCTATGGGGCCTAAATTGCACTGCAATAAATAGCACCTGTACCTTTTCTGGATAACGAGCTGCATTGATGTGACTGAGCACCATAGAGAATAATGGGATTTCAATTGTCATGTCGAGCAGCACATACAGCAGAAAATGCACTGGTGTGGACAGGGGCCTAGTGCTGTTTTTTGAGTCTAAAATTTGCTCCCCTTTGAAAAAAAAAACTAAACAAAACAAAAAAAACCCCTGCATTTGCTTGCAAAAGTGAAAAAAAAAAAAAAAAAAAAAAAGGTGCAACAGAAAAATTTGCTGAAAGACACATCATGCTGCAGCAGCACTAATAGTATGAACCTAACTTTAGGTCTCATTCATGCTTGCTTTGGTCTCTAAAGAGTTTTCCCGCGTTCTGTAAATGCTCGCGATTCAGAGATTATTTGTTGGCGGTGAGGAGGTGTTGTATCAAGTCCACCCCCTGGTTGTGGGGCGCTTGCAGAGCGGCCCCATTCATTTTAATTCATCATGCTCAGCAGAGATGTATAGTAACGAAGTAGAACTACTTAAGTACTGTACTTAAGTACCGAAATGCGGTATCTGTACTTTCCTAGAGTAGAATTTTTTTCTCCTACTTCTACTTTTACTTCACTACATTTTTTCGATGATTTCGATACTTCTACTCAAGTATTTTTTTTTTTTGCTGCATAGTTACTCGTTACTTTAAAAAAAATTACCACTGCCAGAACAGTAGATGGCAGGTTGCATAAAGCTCAAAAAAATGTGTATAATGTCATTTGTAAATCAGCGCATACGAAAATAAAGGCTGTTTATAATAAAAGCTGCTATACCAAATCTTTCCAATAAAAAGAAAATATGAAACAAACAAATAAATGGTGCTACAGCGCTTAAAGTGCATCAAGAAACTACTAACAAACACAGGTTAATCATTTGAATAAATCATTTGAAATAATAAAAACAATATGATGTTCAAACTTTTGACTTATTTCTT
This sequence comes from Pelophylax lessonae, assembly GCF_965119305.1. Taxonomy (NCBI): domain Eukaryota; kingdom Metazoa; phylum Chordata; class Amphibia; order Anura; family Ranidae; genus Pelophylax; species Pelophylax lessonae. The sequence continues at coordinate 31,157,390 of NC_138774.1, forward strand.
TAATAACTACATAACACAGTACTTGTACTTCTACTTTCAGTACTTGAGTAGAAATTTTTTTTCAAAACTACTGGTACTTTTTACTTTTAGTACTTAAGTAGCAAATTTTTTGAAAAAACTACTTGCAATACTTAAGTAAAAAAAATGTTGAATACTTTAGTACTTCTACTTAAGTAACTTTTTCTGCGAGCACTTCCACTTCTACTCAAGTAATTTTTTGATCGAGCACTTGTACTTTTACTCAAGTAGAAATTTCGAGTACTTTATACAAGTCTGATGCTCAGCGGCTTGCTATGGGGGGTATGTAGAGATGGGCTCGGGCATGTTTGGATCAAGCCCATCACTGTACACCGCCTTTCATAGGCAGTGAGGCATTTCCCGGCCCGCAGCTCCACATACACACGCGGCCTACGATTGGCGGTGTGCAGTGCCGGCTTCCTGGCGGACTTGTTCTGAACACGCCCGAGCCCATCGCTAGGGGTGTGTGATTTCAGCCAAGTATCATGGCTGTGGCCTGCAACTCCCCTGGCTACAGCCTCTGCGAGTAAACTGGGTGGTAAAAGGCTCAACTGTGGGATATTACTGCCCCCCCCCCATCCGCTAGTCTGAATAAGCCCTCATATTGCATCACTTACCAAATACGTGGGCTCTGCACAATGATTGCACGCCACATTGTGTGTCGACACGCAATGTGTGTCCTGCATTGTGGTGTGATGGAGGATCAACCAATGTAAACACCACAAGGGATATATATATATATATATACACACAGTATATTTATAACTGTCTATCACTCTGTATATCTATATATATACACACACAGTATATTTATCACTATCACTCTGTATATCTATATACCGTATATACACACGTTATATTTATCACTGTCTATCACTCTGTATATATATATATATATATATATATATATATATATACAGTATATTGTGTCTATAATCTGTTTATGCGCCGTGGCATGAGGTGTGATGGAGGACCAACCAATGTAAACACCACACAGGATGTACAGTGCGCTCCTCAGCTGCGTGCTATTATCCGTGTTTTACTATATGTGACCGCAAATGTTTTGTATTTGTCTTTCTATATGTGTAAATGAAACCTTATCAACTATTTGTCTCACAGACTGTAAGGATACGAAAGGAAACATGGCATCCTATAGAAGAATATATACATATACTGTACACTACTATATATATATATATATATTTGGAGGTACACTGTGTCTAATGATATATATATTTAGATAAATATATAAATATATCTTTATATATATATATATATTTAATTATATATAATTATCTCATATCTATCTATCTATCTATCTATCTATATATATATATATATATATATATATATATATATATATATTATATCGCACAGGTGATCAAATACCACCAAAAGAAAGCTCTATTTGTGGGGGAAAAAAGACATCAATTTTATTTAGGTACAGCGTCACACAACCGTGCAATCATCCGTTAAAGTAACGCAGTGCCGAATCGCAAAATAGGGCCTGGTCAGGAAGGGGGTAAAATCTTCCGGGGCCGAAGTGGTTAATTAGTACAGTTTTCGTCCGAAAAAATCATAAGAGCAAGACTAGGCATGCTCAGAAACGAAAGAACACATTCAAAACAATTCAACACATGACATCACTTCTGAAGTAGAATTCTGTCATACGGGAATTTTTGTATGAAAGTAACCTCTTCACTTTCCATATGAGACTAGCATGCAACAAAAAAGGAACAAAAGATCGTTCAATAATCTGATCGTGTGTACGAGGCTTAAGAGTCACGCTGGTGCAGCTGCAGCATGACCCTTTTTCAGTGCAGTTTTTTTTTTTTTGCACCTTTTTTCATGCTTTGTGTGTTTTTTATTTATTTGTTTGTTTTTTATTAGGAGAAGGAGACTGGATTTTATCTGCAAAACTCTGCTAAAAAAGCATGCATGTTTTTGGTGCATTTCTATTGAAGTCTATGGGGCCTAAATTGCACTGCAATAAATAGCACCTGTACCTTTTCTGGATAACGAGCTGCATTGATGTGAATGAGCACCATAGAGAATAATGGGATTTCAATTGTCATGTCGAGCAGCACATACAGCAGAAAATGCACTGGTGTGGACAGGGGCCTAGTGCTGTTTTTTGAGTCTAAAAGTTGTTCCCCTTTGAAAAAAAAAACTAAACAAAACAAACAAAAAAAACCCCTGCATTTGCTTGCAAAAGTGAAAAAAAAAAGAAATAAAGGTTCAATATTGCACAGAAAAATTTGCTGGAAGATACATCATGCTGCAGCAGCACTACTAGTATGAACCTAACTTTAGGTCTCATTCATGCTTGCTTTGCATTCGGGAAATGCTCGCTCTTAAGAGAGCATTTGTTGGCAGTGAGGAGGTGTTGTATCAAGTCCATCCCCTGGTTGTGGGGTGCTTGCAGAGCGGCCCCATTCATCATGCTCAGCGGCTTGCTATGGGGGGTATGTAGAGATGGGCTCGGGCATGTTTGGATCAAGCCCATCACTGTACAACGCCTTTCATAGGCAGTGAGGCATTTCCCGACCCACAGCTCCACATACACACGCGGCCTACGATTGGCGGTGTGCAGTGCCGGCTTCCTGGCGGACTTTTTCAGAACACGCCCGAGCCCATCACTAGGGGTGTGTGATTTCAGCCAAGTATCATGGATGCGGCCTGCGACTCCCCTGGCTACAGCCTCTGCGAGTAAAGTGGGTGGTGTTTGAAGGGTGGTAAAAGGCTCAACTGTGAGATTTTACTGCCCCCCTCAAACGCTAGTCTGAATAAGCCCCCATAGTGCATCACTTACCAAATACGTGGGCTCTGCACATTGATTGCACACCACATTCTGTGTCGACGCGCAATGTGTGTCCTGCGTTGTGGTGTGATGGAGGATCAACCAATGTAAACACCACAAGGGATATATATATACTGTATATATATATATATACACACACAGTATATTTATATATTTATAACTGTCTATCACTCTGTATATCTATATACAGTATATATATACACACAGACACAGTATATTTATCACTGTCTATCACTCTGTATATCTATATACAGTATATATATGCAGTATATATATATATATATATACACACAGTATATTTATCACTATCACTCTGTATATCTATATACTGTATATACACACACTATATTTATCACTGTCTATCACTCTGTATGTATGTATTTTTATATATATATATATATATATATATATAGTGTCTATAATCTGTATATGTATATGCGCTGTGGCATGAGGTGTGATGGAGGACCAACCAATGTAAACACCACACAGGATGTACAGTGCGCTCCTCAGCTACGTGCTATTATCTGTGTTTTACTATAGGTGACCGCAAATGTTTTGTATTTGTCTTTCTATATACGTGAATCAAACCGTAACAACTATTTTTCTCACAGACTGTAAGGATATGAAAGGAAACATGGCATCCTATGGAAGAATATATACATATACTGTACACTACTATATATATATATATATATATATGAGATAGATAGAGATACACGCATTTACAATTCAGGTATTCCATCTTTATTTATAGCATAGACATAGGGGACTAAAAAAAAAAAAGAGTACAAAATCCCAAGTACAACAAATGTACTACTTTTTTCATTACTACTTTTATAACATTTCAGGCTCATTATCCACAACAAAATGGCGTATGAGCAGTTATGACAGAGATAAGGGTTCTCTATCCACAACAAAATGGCGGCCAGACCCTCATCCTCGAACTGGACTTTGGCCTCTAGCGCTGTATATTACCTCTTTCCCTGTGTGGACTTGTGTTCAATGAAACTGAAGGCTGTATATCAACGGCAAAATGGCGGCTGCAGTTCGGAGACCAGAACTTGGTGTTTGGCCTCTAGGGTATGTGGGTGTGGGAGGAAGTGCGGGGAGAGCTGGGAAGGGGAAAGGAGGAGGAAAGAAGTCATTTTGTAGATGGCTGCCAAGGAGTGAGCATGTTGTGTGCAGACTTCTATACTTCTCTATATACAGGGAAGAGATCATTTTTTTTTACATACAGGGAAAGATTATCTTCTATATACAGGGAGAGATTATCTTCTATATACAGGGAGAGATTATCTTCTATATACAGGGAGAGATTATCTTCTATATACAGGGAGAGATTATCTTCTATATACAGGGAGAGATCATTATCTTCTATATACAGGGAGAGACCATTATCTTCTATATACAGGGAGAGACCATTATCTTCTATATACAGGGAGAGACCATCATCTCCTATATACAGGGAGAGATTATCTTCTATATACAGGGAGAGATCTATATACAGTGAGAGACCATCATCTTCTATATACAGGGAGAGACCGTCATCTATATACAGGGAGTGACCATTATCTTCTATATACAGGGAGTGACCATTATCTTCTATATATAGGAGAGACCATCATCTCCTATATACAGGGAGAGATTATCTTCTATATACAGGGAGAGACCATTATCTTCTATATACAGGGAGTGACCATTATCTTCTATATATAGGAGAGACCATCATCTCCTATATACAGGGAGAGATTATCTTCTATATACAGGGAGAGACCATTATCTTCTATATACAGGGAGAGACCATTATCTTCTATATACAGGGAGAGACCATTATCTTCTATATACAGGGAGAGATTATCTCCTATATACAGGGAGTGACCATTATCTTCTATATACAGGGAGAGACCGTCATCTATATACAGGGAGTGACCATTATCTTCTATATACAGGGAGAGATTATCTTCTATATACAGGGAGTGACCATTATCTTCTATATACAGGGAGTGACCATTATCTTCTATATATAGGAGAGACCATCATCTCCTATATACAGGGAGAGATTATCTTCTATATACAGGGAGAGACCATTATCTTCTATATACAGGGAGAGACCATTATCTTCTATATACAGGGAGAGACCATTATCTTCTATATACAGGGAGAGACCATTATCTTCTATATACAGGGAGAGATTATCTCCTATATACAGGGAGTGACCATTATCTTCTATATACAGGGAGTGACCATTATCTTCTATATATAGGAGAGACCATCATCTCCTATATACAGGGAGAGATTATCTTCTATATACAGGGAGAGACCATTATCTTCTATATAAAGGGAGTGACCATTATCTTCTATATACAGGGAAAGATTATTATCTTCTATATACAGAGAGAGACCACTATCTTCTATATACAGGGAGAGACCATTATCTTCTATATACAGGGAGAGATTATCTTCTATATACAGGGAGAGACCATTATCTCCTATATACAGGGAGAGATTATCTTCTATATACAGGGAGAGATCATTATCTTCTATATACAGGGAGTGACCATTATCTTCTATATACAGGGAGAGATCATTATCTTCTATATACAGGGAGAGACCATTATCTTTTATATACAGGGAGAGACCATTATCTTCTATATACAGGGAGAGATTATCTATATACAGGGAGAGACCATTATCTCCTATATACAGGGAGAGATTATCTTCTATATACAGGGAGAGATCATTATCTTCTATATACAGGGAGAGACCATCATCTCCTATATACAGGGAGAGATTATCTATATACAGGGAGAGACCATCATCTCCTATATACAGGGAGAGATTATCTTCTATATACAGGGAGAGACCATCATCTCCTATATACAGGGAGAGACCATTATCTTCTAATATACAGTGAGAGACCATTATCTTATATCTATATACAGGGAGTGACCATTATACAGGGAGAGATTATCTTCTATATACAGGGAGAGACCATTATCTTCTATATACAGGGAGAGATTATCTTCTATATACAGGGAGTGTCCATTATTTTCTATATACAGGGAGAGACCATTATCTTCTATATACAGGGAGAGAACATTATCTTCTATATACAGGGAGTGACCATTATCTTCTATATACAGGGAGTGACCATTATCTTCTATATATAGGGAGCGATTATTATCTTCTATATACAGGGAGAGATTATCTTCTATATACAGGGAGTGACCATTATCTTCTATATACAGGGAGAGATTATCTTCTATATACAGGGAGCGATTATCTTCTATATACAGGGAGAGACCATTATCTTCTATATACAATGAGAGACCATTATCTTCTATATACAATGACAAACCATTATCTTCTATATACAGGGAGAGATTATCTTCTATATACAGGGAGAGACCATTATCTTCTATATACAGGGAGTGACCATTATCTTCTATATACAGGCAGTGACCATTATCTTCTATATACAGGGAGAGACCATTATCTTCTATATACAGGGAGAGACCATTATCTTCTATATACAGGGAGAGACCATTATCTTCTATATACAGGGAGAGACCATTATCTTCTATATACAGGGAGAGATTCTCTAACATATCTTTCATTCACGATCTCCAACTAACAATGTTTCTTCATTCAAATTAAACAAACATAATTTATTTCATTCATGTTATGCTAACAGAAGTTTTGATTTATATTACACTATGAATAAAAATGATTTCATGCACATTATAATGCTAACAGAATGTATGGCTTTCACATTTTACTACCAATAGAATTTTTCAGTCGCAATTTACCACAAATAGAAGTCACTTGACTTGCTACTGCAGTCTTTCTTTGAAGAAAAAAATGTAAATAGATGGTGCATATTTTCCCTTTGTACTAATACATCCAATAACGGATAAATCATGTTAAAATACATATACATTTTATTAACCTATCACATTTAAATTTAGATACACAGACATGTAGACAAAACGACATGAATTCGTCCTTTACGCTAAAACATTTTGACCAGTTTCGCCGAAACGCTTCTTCAGAAAATGTGCGTAAGTATGGATCCCACTATTGAATGAACATATATATGTCAAAGATAGACAAATAATTAAAAGTGTAGCGCTAATCTAGATTAAGTATAACAGATGCACAAGTCCATAACAAGAAGGAAAAGTCCCCAATGTATAAGTGTCCACTCCACAACAAGGGTATGCTAGGGTGCAAACCAGAAGAACCACCACAGAGCTCAAAAAACACTGCCTCTTACCAGATGGCCAGGACCTTTATTACAAAGGCCATGGATAGCAGAGATCATATAGAAGTGCCGGTAATCAGAGTGCTTCTCCAATGTTCTCTCACTAGGCAACCGGTATAGCCCCTCTAGTTATGAATGGCTCAGATGAAAACAAAAAAGACATCCCTCATAGCGTATTAAGTCTAACAAAACTTTATTTTCACAAAACCCAAGCATATCAGCTTATATGACTGCAGAGTGGAAGCAGCGTTAAGCGATTCCTCCGTGAATGGCCGGCATCTGAGTATTTCCCACCGAGAAAATGGCCGCCGTGTCTCCTCGTGGTAGCGTCAGCCGCCGTAGGCTCCTCCCAATGCTTTTCGTCATACGCTGACGTCAGGGGTGTGGCCTAACGCCGCTGGCGCTACATTTATATAGATGGAGACAGGCAGGACAAGGACCAATCTCCCGGAAATTGTAATTTTAGATTCAACAGCGTATGATATGGAAATGAACAGGCTTTTGTCTGATCGAGACAACTATCTCCCTCTGAATGGGGATCCAACTAAATTGGTGTCACTAGTAAATAGTGGTTTCCAGAGGAAGCTCCTAACTAAGAAAGAAAAAGCATTTTTAGTACCTTCTGCTCCTAGAATCCCGTCATTTATTATTTACCGAAGGTGCATAAGGATCCAGTACACCCACCCGGGAGACCTATTGTCAGTGGTATCGACTCGGTAACTTCCCGGGTGGGTAAGTACGTTGATCACTTTTTGCAACCTTTGGTTGTCAAAACTCTTTCCTTCCTTAGGGATTCCATGCAGGTTATTAACGAGTTGAGGAATATTACATGGAAAGACAGCTATATTTTGGTTACCGCCGATGTATCATCATTGTATACCATCATCTCCCACCAGCATGGGCGGGAGGTATTATCCTACTTTTTGGAACATGATACATTATTAGATTTCCAGAGAGAATTTATACTGTCCCTGCTTGACTTTGCGATGGGCAATAATTATTTTTGGTTTAAGGGCACTTTCTACCTGCAAAACAGGGGTAGCCATGGGCGCAAAATTTGCGCCCAGTATGGCTAACCTTTTTATGGCCAAGTGGGAGGCTTGTGCTCTGGCGTAGGTATATCAACGACATCCTCCTCCTATGGGATGGCGATTCCGATTCTTTGAATCAGTTTATGGCCACTCTAAATGCCAAAGACAGGGGCATTATTTTACAATACGAATACAGTAGTTCGGAAATCCATTTTTTGGATCTGAACATTAGGGTGGTGTAGGGTCAGATTGTGACCTCTACTTTTTTCAAGGAGACTGACAGGAACGGACTTATTGATACCACCAGTTGCCATCATTCGGCATGGCTGAAATCGGTTCCGGTCAGTCAGTTCTTGAGGCTCAAGCGGAACTGTTCGAGAAGGAATGATTTTCTGTGGGAGGCCTCTTCTCTAAGGATTAAATTCCTAGAGAGGGGTTATAATGAGGGTGAGTTGGACAAGGCTTTGAAACTCGCTGATCAACGCGTCAGAGAGGAACTGTTACGGCCTAGGGTGAGGGAGAGGAATGAGTCATTTCAACATGCCTTCTTCTCCTCTTACTCGGCCCAGCACTTCTCTGTCAAAAAGATCTTACATAGGCACTGGCATGTGCTACGTAATGACGGTGTGCTTGGCCCCCTTATCCCTGACCTACCTCAGGTTGTCTATAGGGGAGTTCCCCATTTAAGGCTGCAGGTGGCCCCCAATATTAGGGATCCTCCTAGGACTGTGTCCTTCTTCCAGGGGGGGGGGGGGGGGTTACGAGAGACACTGTTGGTATATTGTTATCTCTATGAAGGCTATCTCTATGTTTTCTTCCGGTGCTTGGAAGGCTTTCATCTGGCTTCTGGGTTCCGGGAGATTGGTACGTGCCCCGCCTGTCTCCATCGATATAAATGTAGCACTAGTGCCGTTAGGCCACACCCCTGACGACGTCAGCGTATGACAAAATGCGTTGGGAGGAGCCTACGGCGGCTGACGCTACCTCGAGGAGAAGACGCGGCGGCCATTTTCTCGGTGGGGAATACTCAGATGTCGGCCATTCACGGAGGAATCGCTTAACGCTGCTTCCACTCTGCAGTCATGTAAGCTGATATGCTTGGGTTTTGTGAAAATAAAGTTTTGCTAGACTTAATACGCTATGAGGGATGTCTTTTTTGTTTCCATGTGAGCCATTCATAACTAGAGAAGCTATACCGGTTGCCTTGTGAGAGAACATTGGAGAAGCACTCTAATTACCGGCACTTCTATATGATCTCTGCTATCCATGACCTTTGTAATGAAGGTCCTGGCCATCTGGTAAGAGGCAGTGTTTTTTGAGCTTGGTGGTGGTTCTTCTGGTTTGCACCCTAGCATACCCTTGTTGTGGAGTGGACACTTATACTTATACTTTTCCTTCTTGTTATGGACTTGTGCATCTGTTATACTTAATCTAGATTAGCGCTACACTTTTAATTATTTGTCTATCTTTGATCCACTTTTGCATTCAGGATTTTGTGTCGGCCGCTTTTCATTTTTTTAAATTAGTGTCACTGTCAAATTTAAGCTAAGCGCAGCAATATCCCTTTTATATAATATATATGTCAAAAACATGTATAAATAGAGAGGCACATACATCATGAACAGTACATATATCAATCCAATGCAAACTAATGTTTAAGCATGATGGCGCTATATATTTGATGCAGTGAGTGGCCTATGGTCTGAGCACTGACAGGCTGACCCCCACCCCTTCAACCTCTGTAGCAATGCTGGTAGCACTCATACATCAATTTCCCAAAGACCACCTCTAAAAATGACGCTGAGCATGTGAACTCAACTTCTTTGGTTGACCATGGCGAGGCCGGTTCTGAGTGGAACTTGTCCTGTTAAACCGCTGTATGGTCTTGGCCACTGTGCTGCAGTTTATTTTCATGGTCTTGGCAATATTCTTGTAACCTAGGCCATCTTTATGTAGAGCAACAATTCTTTTTTTCAAATATTCAGAGAGTTCTTTGCCATGAGCTGCCACGTTGAACTTCCAGTGACCAGTATGAGAGAGTGAGAGCAAAAACACCAAATTTAACACACCTACTCCCCATTTACACCTGAGACCTTGTAACACTAACAAGTCACATGACACCGGGGAGGTAAAATGACTAATTGGGCCCAATTTGGACATTTCCACTTAGGGGTGCACTCACTTTTGTTGCCAGTGGTTTAGACATTAATGGCTGTGTGTTGAGTTATTTTGAGGGGACAGCAAATGTACACTGTTATACAAGCTGTACACTCACTACTTTATATTGTTGCAAAGTGTAATTTCTTCAGTGTTGTCACATGAAAAGATAGAATAAAATATTTACAAAATTGTGAGGGGTGTACTCACTTTTGTGAGATACTGTATATTTGAAAATTGATCAGTCCTGATGTACTGACTACCTATATAATTTATTGAGGCCCTTAAACGCCAGCACAGTACAATTGACCCCTTTTTTGGAAGTAGACAGTCTGAGGTAAATTAGTAGGAGGCATGGCAAGACTTTTGAAGTTTATTTATTTATTTTTTTGCCAACATTGGAAAACTTTGAAATTAAATTTTTTTTCTACCAAGTTTTTATTTTACCAAGTTATGTCTCATACACAGCCTATGCATACCTAAAACTACACTCTAAAACACGTTGTTCTACTCTTGTGAAAACAAAGAAAGAAGGGGTTCCCCTAAGGGTTTGGGACTTTTAAGGCACTCAATGTAGTAAAAGAAAGTATGTAAGTAGAGTATTTATCAAGCAATATAAAATTTTTTTTCTAAAAACAGCGAATATTGAACAAATACATAAATATGGGCAAGCAGATAACAAAATGTAACACAGCCGCAGAAACGTGCAAGAAAATCGCAGTCAAATACCCAACGCGTTTCGAAGCTATTCGCTTCTTCTTCAGGGGTAATACAAAATATTGCACATAGATTTCTACAATAAGGATAACATAGAGACATTTTAGAGGCATTAAATACATTATACAGCTTTGCAGAGTCTTAGAAAAAAAGAGAAAACAATTGTGGGTGAATACATACTTGCATAGTCTCTGACTGTGTTGGGATAGTTCTGCTTGCACAAGTTAAAACCAATTAAGCGGACTCAATGCTTCTCTGTGTGTCCCCAGTGCAGTATGAATGGTAAACAGGTCCCTTGTAGGTCATAAAGACCTGTAACTGAGGGGATGACCACCCTCAATTTGCATGAATCTAAAGAGATCCCATCCAGGAAGTTGTGTGCGGCTGGAGTCCAAATAATAAGAGCTCAGGCATAAAGGTGGTGTAGGAACAATGTTTCCTAAAAACAAGGATAATGGTAGTCTTATAAACAAGCAAGATTTACCGCCAAGGGTGAAATTAATAGTGAGGTGAACTAAAATGGAGAAAAAATACCAATAATAGGTGAAAATAGGGTATGCATAGGGGCAACCGACAAAAATGGGGGTGCCGATACAATTTGTGCCTGATCAGTAGTGATGAATGACCAGCAGGAGAGGGGAAAAAAAAAAAAAAAAAAAAAGCCTGAGCTTAATAGGGCTCTCTGGGAGGTTGGGGCTCGACACCGCTTCCCCCTCCACATGACGCAGAGGGGCGGGACCGCCACGAGGCCGCGGCCAGCCCACAACCTCCCACTGGCATGGAAGCTTCCCTCCACTGTACGCAGGACAGGGAGGGAAGCAAGTGCGTGAGTGTAGGGGCTACGGATGCCCCAGCTGGACAAACACTCAGGCGCATCGAGACAGCGCTCTCAAAGGAGGCGGTCTCACCCGTGCCGGGTCGCACACAGTATCCAAAGGATGGGCGGTATTCATGCCCGTTACAGTAAAATGTTTAGTGGGGTAGTCAAAAAATGACATAATATCAAAACGAATTATATTATAGTATCCCAAAATGCCGAAGGCGATTAGGTCATAAATGCAACCATGGGGCAGACACAGAAGCGCAGAGTCGCTAAATCGGATGCTCTGTAACAAAACATGCAGAGCATACAGAGAGAAGCATAACATCATTGGTATTTTCGGTATTTAGGCAATTAGGGATATACAGGGAGGGATGGGAGAAACAGCCAAAAAAGGGATCACAAATACAGAGAAATACATAGCAAACAATGTATAGAAATAATAAACAACCTTAAAGAATGTGAAATTGTGCAGTGTCAGAGTGTGTGTATCATGAAACTCTTATCATCCATCATGGACCACAGAGAAGGTCCAGACGGAGAAACAAGAGCAGATGGGAAAAAGAGAGAAGGAAACGGAAAAAGGGGGGGGGAAAGGGGAGAGGGGGAAAGAAGGGGGGGGGGAAGAGAAAAAAAAAAGGGGGGGGGGAGAGAAGAGGGGAAGGAGAAATTGGAATATAGAAGGGGAGAATTAAAGCAACGGGGAGGAAGAAAGTGAGGGCTTGAAGATCTGGTTATTTTTCCATACCTCCTGAAGAGAATCCCTCCAAGAAAGGTCTAAACGAGATCATATCATTTAACCCCGGGGGCTGTGTGGTTTGTTGTTTACTATCCACCTGAGCTCCATCTGGAGCAGGACCTTGTTCCAGTCCCCTCCTCTGGAGCTCGGGTGGATGCGGTCAAGTATAAGAAACTTGATTTTGGGGAAATTCCCATTGTGGACCAGCGTGGTTTGACGACCCAGGGGGAGATCCGGGTCACCTCTACGCATGCTTAGAATGTGGCGATATGCACGCCTCCAGAACTCCTGCTTCGTTTTGCCAATATAAAAGCAGCCACAGTCACATAATAAAAGGTAAACCACACCGAATGTGCGGCAGTTAGCAAAGTGTCTAGGTCGGTACTTTAGACCATTTGGTAACGTTAGATTTTTAGTTGTACACATGAATTTGCAATAATTGCAACTGCCGCACATGAACGTGCCCTTGTATTTACAAGGACAGTCCTTGTTTGTGCCTTTATATTCACTTTTAACCAATCGGTCTTTTAAGGCAGAGACCTTTTTGAAAGTGAACTGTGGGGTAGGAGGTATATAGCAGCCTAAGATGGGGTCCATGGAGAGAATGTGCCAGTATTTGTTGACAATTTGTCTCACCCTAGGGTGTTGGTCTGAGAATTTGGTAATGATTCTGATAACGTTAGCTTGGTCTTTCTCTTTCTTAGAGGAGGAGAGAATAAGATCTGACCTGTTACTGGTGGCCGCTTTCTTGTAGGCCCTCTTGAGAGAGGTCTTGGAATAGCCCCTCCGCAGAAGTCTGTCTCGGAGTCCATCAGCGGCCACTTGAAAATATGTAAAATCTGAGCAGTTACGTCTAATGCGTAAATATTGGCTGTAGGGGATTGAATTGATCAATGATTTGGGATGAAAGCTTGAAGCATATAATATAGTATTATAAAAGGATTGTAGTAGCGCCAAACTCTGAATGATAAAATATCAATAAAAATCAATAAAATATCAATATATGGTGTCCATAGAAAGTCCCAAAAGTCCAACAGATGGAGGAATAGTGAAGACAAAGTCCCAACTTCCAATTGTGCAGATGATAAAGAGCCAACACCCAAACGTGTTATATACACCAACTGCTTACCAGATGACAATGGATACAGGGCGGTGAATCAAGCTCAGAGTATACCATCAGACAAGGAAAGGTTCAATTCGTATAGACACATCAATTCCAATATACCTTGATGAAAAAGGCAGGACAATAGTGTAGACTGTATGGACACTTGTTTAATTAAAATAGCAGAATCATACTCACACATTTGTGGATATGTAAGGCATAATGGATAAAAACCGCGGTAAAAGGTGGCGTGCTGCTCGTTTCCAGGTCGCCTGACGCGTGTCGTCAAAGTAGTGACATCATCAGAGGCCGCCTCTGAGTGGGAGCCATTGAATGAGAAGACATTGTGTAGGAGAATAAACTCCAACAAGGAGGTGATGAATTCACCGTTGGCCTGTTCACCAGGTCCCTGTTGTGGCAACACATGTTTTATAGCTGCGATGCCCCTGGAATGGGGGATCGAGCTATATAAAGCCTCAACGTCTATTGTGACGAGCAAGGCTTCAGATGGAATAATGGTGTCTTCAATAATTTGTAACAGATGGATAGTATCACGTATATACGATGGCAATGAGGTGACATGGGGGCGTAGATACTCATCAACCAACTTGCTAGCGTTCTCTGTCAGTGCTCCTCGTCCTGAGATAATAGGTCTCCCAGGAGGGTTACACTTGCTTTTGTGCACTTTAGGAAGGGCGTAGAACAAGGGTGTAATCGGAAATGTTGTCCTGATGAACTCCCAGGTCTTTTTGAGAACTGTGCCATTATAGTATGCTAAGTCTACCAGTTCATAGAATTCTTTCGTATATTTTGCTATAATTTCTACCGTGATACGTCTGTACCAGCATACGTTGTTTAGAATTTTCATGCACATTTTGACATACCTGTGGTCGTCCATTAGGACGACATTTCCACCCTTGTCCGCTGGTTTTATGATGATAGAGTGGTTCTCTGAGAGTTTTCTAAGAACTTGTCTTTCTGAGGATGTAATGTTAGGAGTTTTTGAGGGAAATAGTTTGAGTTTTTCCACATCTTTGCTAACCAATTTGACAAAGGCACTGATGTTTGAATTTAGATTGGTGTTTGGGTATTTGTCAGATTTCTTTGATAATGATGATGGCTTAGGGACAATTGGAGTGTTTTCATTGTCCACCTCCTGTAAGAGGTGAGGGAGATCGATCCGGTCGATCAAATCCTCGTTTTCCTCGAGGAGGGACATCAGTATATCAAGAGCAGAGTCATTGACAGTGCCTTGTTTCTCAGAATTTTGTTGTTTGTGGAACATTGTTTTGAAGTTAAGTTTCCGCGCAAAGAGATGTATGTCTTTTAAAAATTCAAATTTGTCCAAGCCCTCATTCGGGCAAAAACTTAAGCCACGTGATAGAACACTCATCTCTTCAGCAGAAAGAGAATAAGAGGAAAGATTAAGAATGGATAAGTCAGTAGCGGTGATGGTTGGTTCAATCTGTGGGGTTTGTGGGTAGGGAGGGCTTAACTATGTGTTAAGGTGAGACAGTGACGGAGGGAGGTGAAACCCCAACGGGGGGTTATCTGAGAGGACAGTCTCCAAGGGCGTGTTATTGGGAGATGCACAGGCTCCCTCTAAAATTTCTTGTGGGTGGTCTGTAGGGAGATACGTGGGATCAGAAAGTGAGGGTCTGTGGTCCTTGTGTGTGGGACCATTGGATTTGAAGAGGGACAAGCCAGTCTTGGGAGCTTTACCTACATTGGATTTTTTGGTTTGGCCTCCTGAAGGATCTTCAGGGAACTGGCGTTTCCCTTTTGTTGGGATTTTCGAATTGCCAGATGTTTGAGAGGATATGGAGGACAGACTAGAGGAGGAGTGCGATAGATTCGCATAGTGATCTCTTTTATCCTCCCATTGGTTAAATCTCCTATTTTGTGTCCATTTGTATGCTTTTTGGTTTTGGAAGGCATTGATGTCTCTCACAAATTTCTTCTGTTTTTTAATTAGTACATTTTTATTAAAGACATCAAGATGCTCCTTTAGTTTTTTGTTTTCATCCGCAAACAAACTATGGGATTTATAAGTCTGGATTTTAGTATGGAATAGATTGATTTCAACATCTACCTTTTCTGATCTTGACTTATATTCTTTAATTGGGAGAGTCATCATTGCCTTGGAGCAATCACTTAGTACTTTCTCCCAATCTCTCTTGAACTCAGGGCCCAGATTCTCCAACATGGGAAAAATCTGGACCCTGAGGCCGAAGGGGTTGATGTTTTCCTTAATATAATCCTGGAATGATTGTACATGCCAGAAAAAAAGTGATTTTTTTCTCCAAAAGTTTAGACATCCTAGAGAAAAGGGAGGATATGTCTGAATCAATCATTTCATTCTTCCCAAAGTCTTTCAGATAATTTGACATGAGCGTGTCCCACTCTTTTCCCGTAAATTCCGACATTGCAACCAATGAACTAGCTTCTAGGATCTCAAACGTATGAGTATGTAGATTAGAAAAAAAGAACAAAGAATTTTTTTGGCGTTTTCAATATAAATTGGCAAGAATATGCAAAAATAAGGTACAGAAAAGGACAGGGGGAGATAGCTGAGGACAGAACGGGGAAATTGTATTTTCTACCTATCAAATGTATAGCAAAAGGTTGTCCTCGGCCATAAACCCCCTATAGGGGGAGGTGCCACATCCCGGGAAAGCAAGAAAACAAAGAAAGAAAGGGTTCCCCTAAGGGTTTGGGACTTTTAAGGCACTCAATGTAGTAAAAGAAAGTATGTAAGTAGAGTATTTATCAAGCAATATAACATTTTATTAATGACAATAGAGAATCTAAAAACAGCGAATATTGAACAAATACATAAATATGGGCAAGCAGATAACAAAATATAACACAGCCGCAGAAACGTGCAAGAAAATCGCAGTCAAATACCCAACGCGTTTCGAAGCTATTCGCTTCTTCTTCAGGGGTAATACAAAATATTGCACATAGATTTCTACAATAAGGATAACATAGAGACATGTTAGAGGCATTAAATACATTATACAGCTTTGCAGAGTCTTAGAAAAAAAGAGAAAACAATTCTGGGTGAATACATACTTGCATAGTCTCTGACTGTGTTCTACTCTTGTGAATGGTGACACCACATGTCAGACACTTTTTCACAAATGGAAGAGCACAAAAAGCCGCACAACCGGTTGAAGATGCAAAAAGTTAAAATCCAAATTTATTTTGCAGGCAAAAAGATAAAATCATCCAAGATGAAACCAAAACAGTCGGAGACATGGGGGGGAAAAGGGGAGCACGGCGGTTGACGTGTTTCACGGAGTCTTCCGCTTAGTCGTAACCATGCTGTACAATACAAGACACTGCTATATATAGAGGAAAAGGCATTTCAAATAACATGTACCTCCCAGAATGTGCTTGATTGAGCCCACACAGCTGCAGATACTAAATCCCAATTAAGGGCACACAAACAGCCCAGCAGGAATTGTATGTTTGTTTTTGCTTCACCTTTTGTCCAAAAACGCATAGCAAAAAAGTTCTATAAATGCATATGCGAAAAAGCTTTCAATAAAAATAAGGAAAAAACAGTAGTGATAATATAAAAAGACAGCTGGTAGAAGCCAAAAAATGAACAAAAACAAAGTAAAGGGAGAAAAGAAAAAAGAAAAATGAAGGGAAAAAAACAAAGGGGGAAAAAAAAAAAAAAAGGGGGAAAAAAGAAAAAAACAAGAAAAAGAAAAAAGAAAGACAAAGAAAAAGAAAACAGTAAAACGGAAGCATATAGATGTGTTCATACCCAGATGGAACTATGGTATAAAAAGAAATGGTGTATAATATAGTCATGAAGAGCATATATGTGTAAATATATAAGTGGTACACATAAAAATAATAAATGTAACCACAAACACATACATCACGTCCATATAGCATATGAAACAAATAGATAAATGGGGGGGGGGGGGGGGGAATTGTACACATATGTAATAGGTATGAGCACAACCCCCAAAAACGTATATAACCCCATCCATTGAGTGGTATATCTGCAACTGTGTTCACATACATAGGGCAATCCACCCAATCGAAAGAATATAAAAATAACCAATGAGATATGTAAGAACACTAAACATTACCATAAAAATAATAATAAATACATAAATGCATAAACATAGAAGTCCTGTGTGTCTTTATCAGCATAATGGTATTATTATCCCCTATAAAGATATAAAAATAGGGACATTTAAATGGATATATACCCAAGACATTGGTAACGTCTCAGGCATATCCCACATCGATCTAAAAAAAAAAAAAAAATATATATATATATATATGCTTACGTGTACATGTCGACTTAGATCATACTGAACACAGAGTATAGCATGCACATGTGTGAACCACCGTGCATATAGCACAATCAATATCCATAAAGGAATTAGCCACACATTGCATAAATATATAGCCATGGAGGCAAGCCGAACGGAACAACATGCATATATATCGAAGAACACATGCATTCCAAAAAAAAAAAAAAAAAAGATGCAGAGACCGAAATGGGACAAAAGGGAAGGAGAAATGAGAAAAAAAAAAAGAGAAAAGAAGAAACAAAGAAACACTAAGACATAGAATGGTCAATCAAAGAAACATGTACCATGTATGCGTATGGGATACAGGTAGCCCTCTCTGTATAGTTAAATGTATGTACCCACGAATAGATACATGAATCATTACTGGGAATAAAAGTGAGTAACATCCCATTCAAAGTTTAAACCGCCAGGTAAGCGGGTCTGGAGTTTATGAATCCAGAATACCTCCCGCTTACACAGAAGGCGGAACACATCGCCCCCTCTTACAGGAGCAACCACACGTTCGATCACTTGGACCGATATCAAAGACAGATCACCGTCATGTTCTGAATTAAAATGTCGGGCCACATTCGTGGATTTCCTCAATCTGACATCACTAAGGTGTTCCCTAAATCTGTCTTTAAGTTTTCGTGTGGTGCGACCCACATATTGTACAAAACATTCTCTGCAAGTAATGAGATAAATAAGGTATGTAGTGTTACAATTAAAAAACCTGTTGATTTTGTATGTTTTGTTCTCAATAGAGGATTGAAAGTTAACACCCCCTAGAATATGGGGACATGTAATGCAGTCCTTAGCCCCACATCGGAAATTACCTTTCAGATGCAACCATGTTTCTGATGTATTTTTAATTGTAGTGCTAAACAGACTTGGGGATAACTGGTTTCCCAGTGTTTTGGCCCTCTTGGCGACAATATTCACTCCTCCCTCTAAGATCCTGGCACAGTCCTTATCACCATACAGAATGGGAATATGTTTATTGATAATTTGTTTGATCCTGTTAAATTCCAAACTGTATGGGATGGTGAGATTAATGGAGCCATTATTGCCAGAAGTCTTAGATTCATTGAAATGTCTCTTTGGTGTAAGAAGGCTTTTCCTGTCCCTATTAAGGGCAATAGAGTATGCCCTGTCAAGGGTCCATTTTGGATAACCCCTAGCCAAAAAGCGTCTATACAAAAGTGCTGACTCTTTATTGAAAACGTCCAAGTCACTGCATATCCTTCTTATACGAAGAAATTGACCTACCGGTATACCCTTTCAAGTATGAAATGGGTGACTGGAGTCAGCATGTAACAAATTGTTACCAGCTGAGGGTTTCCTATATAGGCTAGTGACCACCTGATTTTGTCGATGCTCAAGGGTAACATCTAGGAAATCAATCCTATCAACATTGAATTGGCCAGTAAATGCCAGATTGTAATCATTGCGATTAAGATATTCCAAAAATAGGTCAAAAGGAAGGCCTTGTCTAGTGATAAAGATCAAATCATCTATATAACAAAAGAATATGACAATTTGATTCCTGTAGGGGTTACTATCTCCAAAAATGTGGACCCTCTCCCACCACCCCATGTAAAGGTTGGCCAGGGAGGGTGAAAAAATAGCCCCCATGGCTGCCCCGCACTTCTGGAGATAGTAAACCCCATCAAACATGAAATAATTGTGCCCAAGGAGGTATTCCAAGACCTCCAAAATGTATGTCTTGGCCACCTCAGCCAGATCAGTATAGTGGGTAAGTGAAAAATGTACAGCTTCTAGAGCTAGATTGTGGGGAATCGAAGAGTAGAGACTCACTACATCACAAGTCATCCACTGGTAATCTGGCTGCCAACAAATCTCACTGGTGATATTTAAGAGGTGCATAGTATCTCTTAGGTAACTGGGTAGAGTGTGCACAATGGGTTGAAGCTGGCCATCAAGCCACTCTCCCAGTTGTTCATTGAGAGACCCGATGCCAGCGACAATGGGCCTCCCCCGAACCGGGCGTGCCCCCTTGTGCACCTTAGGGAGGTGATGAAAAATTGGGGTGATGGGATATTCCGGTATCAGTTTATCAGACTCCTTAGGGGTAAGAGACTTTTTCACAACCTAGATGCATAGAGGGGCCCAAAATCCAAGGAGCATAAACTACGCTTCTAGATTCTGTCAGGGGCACTGTGGTATTGAGCCCTTGTAGATCGCCAGCTCAGGATTCCCCAGGGTGCGGAGTTTTAGCCCCAGCCTGCTTCTTCACCAGAGCCCCTGATGGTGGGGATGGACTTTCAGCAAGCTGGAACCAGGTTGTGGCCCCCAGGTAGGCCCAGCTGAAGATGCAGAGACCACTGGCGTGTGCAGAGTACAAGCAGCAGACCAAAGGATACCCAGGAGACAAGCTGAGGTCAGGGCAGGTAGTAAACAAACACAGATGGAAAAACGAAGCCGGGGTCGGTACACAGTTAATCAGACACAGTAGCCTAGGGGTACGCACTTGGGAGCTCAGAGAACTGTGAAGTTGCTCAGGCAATGAGGGATACGCTGAGCATCTTTTATATAGACAAGCCAACTAGGAGGCGGGCCAGGAAGTGACGGAAGAGACAGTAAATAAAGCCTACAGAATAGCAGATGATGCCCAGAGGTGATCACAGCCAAACCACACAAGTGAAAGGAAGCAAGGTTGAAGCACTGCATAAAGGAGGTAATAGTATACAAGAAAAAACTACAGGCTAACTTGTTACAGTTTCCTGACTGCCCAACACATTTTGGAGGCCCTTGAGTTCCAGGACAGTAAAAACACCTACAAAATGACCCCATTTTGGAAAGCAAATGTTCCAAGGTATTTTCTTAAAGGCATAGTGAGTCTCTTTTTTTTTTAAAATGAGGGATTTAAAATTATTTTTTTTAAACACAACATTGTCAGTTGATAAGATATTTCTAGCACACAGCATAGGCGTGCTTAAAATTACACCTCAAAATGCATTCTGCTACTCCTGAGTATGGCAATACCACATGTGCAAGACATAGAGGGACCCCACATCCAGTGAGCACCTTCAGGTGTTTTAGGGACTGAAATTACACCTCTAATTTTTTGACTACTCATGGCATTTTTTTATAGTCCTGGAGGACCAGGACAATGGCAAACACCCACAAAATTATCACATTTTAGAAAGCAAACACCCCAAGGTATTTTCTAAGAAGAACTGTTTTTGCCACAAGTTTTTTGGAAATGAGTAATGAAAATGTATTTGTTACGCAATGTTGTCAATTAATAAGATTTTTGTAATACGCAAAATTGGCATACTTAAAATTACACCTCAAAACACATTCTCTAAAGCCTTCTGAGTATGTTGATACTGTACATGTGAGACTTTTTCACAGCCTGGCCAAATAGAAGGTCCCAAAATCAAACGAGCACCTTCAGGCATTCTAGGGGCAAATTACACTAATTTCCTGACTACCTATCACATTTGTGGAAGCCCTGGAGCACCATGATAGTAGAAACAACCAAATAAATGACTACATTTTGGAAAGCAAATAACCCAATGTATTTTCTAAGAGACATAGCAAGTCTTTTGAAAATTGTCATTTTTTTTACCACAAATGTTTGAAAAATGTAAAAGGAAAAAGAAAATTTTTTTTTTTTTAAGCAATGTTGCCAATAAAGATATTTCTAACATACAGCATAGACATTCTTAGAATAACACTTCTGCTACTGTGTCTGGGTATGGGGATACCAAGTGTGTAGGATAAATGTTTGGACTAATTAGGTACAGCACAAAAATAAGCCAGCCCTGTATAGGAAACAATGAATTGTAATGGTCACCTTTTTATCAGTGGTCAGTCAAAATAGTGTATTGTAGCTTCACCTACAACAATCCTTGTTCCTAAAAGCCTAACTTACTGGTATGTTGCTGCCCCATTGCATGTTAACTCGCCAGAAAGTACAGGAGGTTTAACAGAGAGTAAACCAAAGAGTACCTGTGCTTTCAGTAGTGTAGTTGTCTGCAGAGGCTGGGTGACACCAGTGTCTCGCAGGAACGTAGCCAGTGGGATGTGCAGGTGGGCCAGTACAGCTGCCAAGTAGAGAAGTGGTCAGCAAACAGGCAAAGCAGTGGTCCAGGCAGAAGGCAGGAACATTGTCCATAAACAGGCCAGAGTCAGTACAGGCAGCAACGTAGTCAAAGGATTGATCCCGGCTGTAACATTAGGCTTAAGCCTTGGTTAGGTAAAACTGGACAAAGGTGTAGAGGCCGAAATCTCTTCGAGAGCCTCTGGTCTGAAGACTCTGATTTACAACCCCCGAATTACAACCCAAGAAAACCAAAACATAGTTTTGTCCACTCTGAAGTCCCTCGCAGACGTGAGACCCCTGTATTGTCTTGAATCCAATTACTACAGTGGGAGGGCTAATATTAGTCCAGGAAGCAGGCAAAAAAAACATGGGCGATTAACAGGCTGAAGTCAGTTCAGGTTGAAGGCAGAAGCAGATGGCTCCAAGCAGCAGGCAGAAACTTGGCAGGGAAATGGTAGAGAATACTGGAGAAATATCTTCACCACACTTGACTAATAGCTTGATGTATAGTAGATACGGAAGCACTCTCCTAAACAGAGGCCAGGCTGGGAGGGACACTGGGGACAACAGTATCTGGTGAGATGTTGAATTCTATTTTTGAAGCCTACACAACATTTTGGGGGGGGGGGGGGGTTGTGGTCTGTTTGGGTTGGTTGGAGGATATCTGGGAAATGTCTTTCGTAGTATGCTTACTGCATCAGAGTGAATTTGTTCAGGTGTGGGGCTCTCCTGAAAGATGAGGGATGTGACAATCCCGTAGATGAGAGGTGACCTGCCCTGCATTGTAACATGTAACATGTTAATTTGGTTCACTTTGGCATCATCCCAGATATATACATAATAAGAATTTAGAAAATAGAGAAAGGGGGCTTTATGTAAGCCATTGAGAACCACATCCCAAAATATATAAAAATTACAAAATGTTTTATTCTGTCATGCAATAAATTTGTTTAAAACACAATTTTTGTAAACATATACAGAAAAAGGAAAAACCCTTCAAGTAGTTCAGAACTTTGTTACTTGTATACAAATTCACAGGTGGTCTCCGCATTTTCACAGGAGCACCCCTGGTAAAAATGTCGGGTTTCTGTGATGAGACAAAAATAAATTATTTTAGACCCTTTTCCACCTTTTATTGTAATCTATAAACTGTACAACTCCGTTGAACAACAAACTGAAATATTTTAGGTAAAGGGAAGCAAAAATCAAATAATATGGTTGCATAAGTGTGCACACCCTTAAAAGATAAACTAGAAGAGGGTGCACTTCCCTACGCACCAAAGGGCAACTTAACTAAACTTCCTTTTATTGTAAATCGTAACTGGTATGCACTTGATCATAACCAGTATACTTATAGGATGAGGTTAGGTGCCATTATTTATGAATCCACGTTCTATCTCTATGTGGTAATATTAACATCTACCAGGTTTAAATGGTGAAACTTCTTTTGATATATACATATAGACAATATGCAGGTTATAATCTCCTACATTCAATGTAAGGGCTCCAAGCTGTTTAGAGGATATATAAACTCAAGGTCTACTCACCAACACCAACTGGTATGAAGAGCTGGGGGTACATCTGTAAACCTGGGCATATAGTTTACCTGGTTCATGTTTAGGTATGAACCTCATATTATCAGGGGATCATTCCCCCGGGTCATCTTTGAAATGCAGCGTATGTTATGTATTTATTCAGGCTATACTATTATCACTGTTTCTTTGGCATTAAGGTTGAATTGTCTTATGTATATTTTTTAGACTGTTGCATATATAAAATGTTGTGATTTATTATCTTCAGTGTTTGTTTACATAATGGTTGAATGGAGCACCATGAATCTCCGGTCGGGCTATGCGTCTGCCTCCTGTATGGTCACGGTCAGGTCTTGGATGGATGGGAGCTCTCCATCAATCGGGGGGGATGTTCGGGCGCAAAGCCCGGAGAGTGGGAGCTGGCTTCGGTCCCGCACACTTCCGGACCGGCTTATTTCCGGGTTAAGATGGCGGCACGCCGGGCGTGATGATGTCACGCTTGGCACGCACTGCCACCAATTAGCGCCCGCACCGGAAGTGGTTGCTACCGCTTCCGGTGGAGTCCGGTATATATATAAGGGGAGAGGCGCACGGCTGAACTATTGGCCTCTGCTCCTGCAGTTGATGCTAACTTTGGAGTCCTGACTCGGCTTTGACGCCAAGGTATATTGTATGGGGATATATTTTTGCTTCCTTCTCTTTATGGGTGGCCATGGCTTCTCTCAACTTGGGATCGCTTCACCGGTATGCCAGCTCCCCTCCCTGCTTTTGAATAAATGGCCTTTTTTGATTAATACCTATCTCAGGCACTAAATGTATTACGCTGGCTCTCTCTGCTTGAAATAGTTGGAAGGCATGATAGGAATAGCTGACTGCGGGACTGTGGTGAAGTGACCCTCAGTATGAAGGGAAGCCTTTTTTCAAGCTCTGGGATTTGGCTTATTATTGCCCCTTTTTTCTGTTTTCAGAACCCTACATTTATACCTGCACATTTTGTGTGTGGGGGGTATATATCGGGTCCTTCTCTGGCTCCATTCACGTTTGAACTAGTTGTGACCCCGGAAAAGTACCGGACTCGACACCCCGCCCTTTGGGACAGCCTCTTTTTTCCTTGGGCCATGAGCCCCTCTGTTCTGACCCCCCGTGGGTGTTTATGGCGCCATACGCATGATCAGTGACCGGACCTCTTGGTTCTCCAGCATCATTATTCAGCATTATCCATAATGTGGTGAGCATAACTCAACTCTTGAAAATCTCATATTTTAATATGAATGTAATATTCATCTATAAGAGAGTTTGAAATGTTGTTGAAAATGTATGTATTATTGTAAACTAATGACATATCTTTTCTTTTGTAATAATCTACCTGGGACTCAACGTGGTCTTTGAAAAAGCCCGCCCAAGGGCGAAACGCGTCAGCCCCGTCCCCTTTGGTTGAGACTACCATGGATGTGTTGTATATTCTATTATGAGATCCTTTTCTCTTTTAATCCTTTTTTAACAACTTAATAAAGCTATATGTATTTTGTCAATATGTGGTTGATTATTTAATTTATGCTCACCTGTCAGGAGCCCTCCTCAACAAATCCAATTTCTTTATCAAGAGGAGCCAGTGTCTTGCCACCTTTAGGTGTCCTGACCTGTGTCCTCTATTTTTATTCATTATCTAATTAGGATTGGAGGTCTCCTGATTGTATTGAATACATCCAACAAGGCACCCTTCTTTGTTTGCTATATCAGTGCCAAACTCAAAAACACCAATAATAACTGAATAAATAATATTGCTGCGCTAAGTGAATGAAAACAATTACTAAGTGATAAATAAATCAATTGATGAAGTGATCAAATCTTCTCCAATCAAAGAAATATTATCAAATCAAAATGTGAACCGTGATAATATAAAGTCCCATTACACAGTGAAAATAAAGTGACACAGTAATAACTGAAATCTTCATCTGTGAGTGTGATCAAAGGTGCTGCATGCTTCACTCCAAGTGATCCTAGTGCCAAGTGTAAGGTTAGCAGCTCACCTCAAAGACAGACTCCTGAGAGTCAAACACGTTTTGGGTAAATCACAGTCGACTGGTACGCTCTCCTATCACCGCCTCCAGATACTCTCTCTCCAGATGTATAAGGTGTTCGGTGTGGAAAATAAAAAGAAGATCTAGTGCTCTCTGTCTTATAAAGGCTATTTATTGATACAGAAGATGAAATCACACTTACATTGCCAAGCACTTAAGCAGTGCGGACTTCCAAAGCATTCAGAGCATTACAGCACTTCCTGCTACCTCCGGGAATCAGCGTGATGACGTTCAGGCTCCTCCCCCATACGCGTTGCATCATGGACTTCGTATATATAGTAGTATTGGTATACATTACCCCATGATGTTTTCCAGGCATCTAAAAGAGAAAAGTGTTATACTCTACTTACATGAAAACCAGGTAGAGTTCTCCATCTTCATTAATCCCCAGGAAACCCTGACTGTCCACAATGTCTTCATCAAGCCCCAGGATAACGTGAATTATGACAGGGTCTTCATCATGTTGATGAGGAATTATTGCCCAGCACTAGGGACAAGTAGAATTTTGCTGAAGCAACCTGAGTACAGAGTGGAAACAATGAGAACAGTGCAGTGCTCTTGTGTCCTCTGCAACATACTTAGGCAGATGGAACAGGTAGACTGCTCCACGGCAGGTGGTCTCTGTGGTGCTGGGTGGTGCTCAGCATCATTTGGTGAAGCAGTGGAAGAAAAGTGTGTTTCCTGAACACATTGAATGTCGCATATGTGGGTTTGGGCGGGGAGGATGTTTGGTGTTAGTTGATGTTTTCACCTTTTTTGAGAAGGTTGTAATTTTATGTCTAATGTGTTTTGCTGTTTATATTTTGAATTGGTTGCTACATTTTGTAGTCTGGTCTGGAGTTTTCATCTGAGAGGTAGTGACTTCATCAGGATGAAAGGACTCATTTTCTGTGGTAGTCGTTTGGAGTGTTTACCTTAGAACTAGAGGCTTCATCAGGATGAAGGGACTCCTTTCTGTAGTAGTCGTCTGGAGTGTTCACCTGAGAGTTGGTGACTTCATTAGGAGGAAGGGTCTCTTTTCTGTAGTAGTCGTCTGGAGTGTTCACCTGAGAGGTGGTGGCTTCATCAGGATGAAGGGACTTCTGTGGTAGAAGTCTGGTATACTAGTATAGTAGTATATACTACTATAATAGTAGTAGTGGTATACATTACCCCATGATGTTTTCCAGGCATCTAAAAGAGAAAGGTGTTATACTCTACTTACATGAAAACCAGGTAGAGTTCTCCATCTTCATCAATGCCCAGGAAAACCAGACTGTCCACAATGTCTTCATCAAGCCCCAGGATAACGTGAATTATCACAGGGTCTTCATCATGTTGATGAGGAATTATTGCCCAGCACAAGGGACAAGTAGAATTTTGCTGAAGCTACCTGAGTACAAAGTGGAAACAATGAGAACAGTGCAGTGCTCTTGTGTCCTCTGCAACATACTTAGGCAGATGGAACAGGTAGACTGCTCCACGGCAGGTGGTCTCTGTGGTGCTGGGTGGTGCTCAGCATCTCTGTTGGGGTCTCTGGGAGAACGGCTCCTGTTGTTGGCTGCATCCTCCCATCTCCTCTGAAGTTAGCTTCTCGTCCTGTGGGCGACCTTTCACGGGATCGGCATTGTGAAGTTAGTGGCATCCTAATGCTGACTGATAACGGTGTATCTGAAAATAGCTAAAAATTTGTATTAATAGTAATATGTACAGTAATAGTATGATAATAGTAATATGTTTGAATTAAAACACTGTTGATGGTGCAAATCAGTACTATGTAACGACCATTTGGGTCTAGAATCGTTTGATGGGGTTGGAAGGTTACCGTGTCTCTCACAGCAATTACGACTCCTCTCTTCTTGGCGGAGAAGGAGGCTTAATAGATGTGAGGAGAGCATTTGGTGAAGCAGTGGAAGAAAAGTGTGTTTCCTGAACACATTGAATGTCGCATATGTGGGTTTGGGCGGGGAGGATGTTTGGTGTTAGTTGACGTTTTCACCTTTTTTGAGAAGGTTGTAATTTTATGTCTAATGTGTTTTGCTGTTTATATTTTGAATTGGTTGCTACATTTTGTAGTCTGGTCTGGAGTGTCCATCTTAGAGGTAGTGGCTTCATCTGGATGAAAGGACACATTTTCTGTGGTAGTCGTTTGGAGTGTTTACCTTAGAACTAGAGGCTTCATCAGGATGAAGGGACTCCTTTCTGTAGTAGTCGTCTGGAGTGTTCACCTGAGAGGTGGTGACTTCATTAGGATGAAGGGTCTCTTTTTTCTGTAGTAGTCGTCTGGAGTGTTCACCTGAGAGGTGGTGGCTTCATCAGGATGATGGGACTTCTGTGGTAGAAGTCTGGTGTACTAGTATAGTAGTATTGGTATACATTACCCCATGATGTTTTCCAGGCATCTAAAAGAGAAAGGTGATATACTCTACTTACATGAAAACCAGGTAGAGTTCTCCATCTTCATCAATCCCCAGAAAACCCTGACTGTCAACAATGTCTTCATCAAGCCCCAAGATAACGTGAATTATCACAGGGTCTTCATCATGTTGATGAGGAATTATTGCCCAGCACAAGGGACAAGTAGAATTTTGCTGAAGCGACCTGAGTACAGAGTGGAAACAATGAGAACAGTGCAGTGCTCTTGTGTCCTCTGCAACATACTTAGGCAGATGGAACAGGTAGACTGCTCCACGGCAGGTGGTCTCTGTGGTGCTGGGTGGTGCTCAGCATCATTTGGTGAAGCAGTGGAAGAAAAGTGTGTTTCCTGAACACATTGAATGTCGCATATGTGGGTTTGGGCGGGGGGGATGTTTGGTGTTAGTTGATGTTTTCACCTTTTTTGAGAAGGTTGTAATTTTATGTCTAATGTGTTTTGCTGTTTATATTTTGAATTGGTTGCTACATTTTGTAGTCTGGTCTGGAGTGTTCATCTGAGAGGTAGTGACTTCATCAGGATGAAAGGACTCATTTTCTGTGGTAGTCGTTTGGAGTGTTTACCTTAGAACTAGAGGCTTCATCAGGATGAAGGGACTCCTTTCTGTAGTAGTTGTCTGGAGTGTTCACTTGAGAGGTGGTGACTTCATCAGGATGAAGGGTCTCTTTTCTGTATTAGTCGCCTGGAGTGTTCACCTGAGAGGTTGTGTCTTCATCAGGATGAAGGGACTTCTGAGGTAGAAGTCTGGTATACTAGTATAGTAGTATATACTACTAGAAATAGTATTGGTATACATTACCCCATGATGTGTTCCAGGCATCTAAAAGAGAAAAGTGTTATACTCTACTTATATGAAAACCAGGTAGAGTTCTCCATCTTCATCAATCCCCAGGAAACCCTGACTGTCAACAATGTCTTCATCAAGCCCCAAGATAACGTGAATTATCACAGGGTCTTCATCATGTTGATGAGGAATTATTGCCCAGCACATGGGACAAGTAGAATTTTGCTGAAGCGACCTGAGTACAGAGTGGAAACAATGAGAACAGTGCAGTGCTCTTGTGTCCTCTGCAACATACTTACTCAGGCAGATGGAACAGGTAGACTGCTCCACGGCAGGTGGTCTCTGTGGTGCTGGGTGGTGCTCAGCATCTCTGTTGGGGTCTCTGGGAGAACGGCTCCTGTTGTTGGCTGCGTCCTCCCATCTCCTCTGAAGTTAGCCTCTCGTCCTGTGGGCAACCTTCCGTGGGATCGGCATTGTGATTTTAGTGGCATCCTAATGGTGACTGATACCGGTGTATCTGAAAATAGCTAAAAATTAGTATTAATAGTAATATGTACAGTAATAGTATGATAATAGTAATATCTTTGAATCAAAACACTGTTAATGGTGCAAATCAGTACTATCTAACAACCATTTGGGTCTAGAATCGTTTGACGGGGTTGGAAAGTTACCGTGTCTCTCACAGCAATTACGACTCCTCTCTTCTTGGAGGAGAAGGAGGCTTAATAGATGTGAGGATAGCGTTTGTTGGAGCATTTGGTGTCGCAGTGGAAGAAAAGTTTGTTTCCTGAACACATTGAATGCCGCAAATGTGGGTTTGGGCGGGGAAGATGTTTGGTGTTAGTTGACGTTTTCACCTTTTTTGAGAATGTTGTAATTTTATGTCTAATGTGTTTTGCTGTTTATATTTTGAATTGGTTGCTACATTTTGTAGTCTGGTCTGGAGTATCCATCTTAGAGGTAGTGGCTTCATCTGGATGAAAGGACACATTTTCTGTTGTAGTCGTTTGGAGTGTTTACCTTAGAACTAGAGGCTTCATCAGGATGAAGGGACTCCTTTCTGTAGTAGTCGTCTGGAGTGTTCACCTGAGAGGTGGTGACTTCATTAGGATGAAGGGTCTCTTTTTTCTGTAGTAGTCGTCTGGAGTGTTCACCTGAGAGGTGGTGGCTTCATCAGGATGATGGGACTTCTGTGGTAGAAGTCTGGTGTACTAGTATAGTAGTATATACTACTATAATAGTAGTATTGGTATACATTACCCCATGATGTTTTCCAGGCATCTAAAAGAGAAAGGTGTTATACTCTACTTACATGAAAACCAGGTAGTGTTCTCCATCTTCATCAATCCCCAGGAAACCCTGACTGTCAACAATGTCTTCATCAAGCCCCAAGATAACGTGAATTATCACAGGGTCTTCATCATGTTGATGAGGAATTATTGCCCAGCACAAGGGACAAGTAGAATTTTGCTGAAGCGACCTGAGTACAGAGTGGAAACAATGAGAACAGTGCAGTGCTCTTGTGTCCTCTGCAACATACTTAGGCAGATGGAACAGGTAGACTGCTCCACGGCAGGTGGTCTCTGTGGTGCTGGGTGGTGCTCAGCATCTCTGTTGGGGTCTCTGGGAGAACGGCTCCTGTTGTTGGCTGCGTCCTACCATCTCCTCTGAAGTTAGCCTCTCGTCCTGTGGGCAACCTTCCACGGGATCGGCATTGTGAAGTTAGTGGCATCCTAATAGTGACTGATACCGGTGTATCTGAAAATAGCTAAAAATTAGTATTAATAGTAATATGTACAGTAATAGTATGATAATAGTAATATATTTGAATGAAAACACTGTTGATGGTGCAAATCAGTACTATGTAACGACCATTTGGGTCTAGAATCGTTTGATGGGGTTGGAAGGTTACTGTGTCTCTCACAGCAATTACGACTCCTCTCTTCTTGGAGAAGGAGGCTTAATAGATGTGAGGATAGAGTTTGTTGGAGCATTTGGTGTCGCAGTAGAAGAAAAGTGTGTTTCCTGAACACATTGAATGTCGCAAATGTTGGTTTGGGCGGGGAGGATGTTTGGTGTTAGTTGACGTTTTCACCTTTTTTGAGAAGGTTGTAATTTTATGTCTAATGTGTTTTGCTGTTTATATTTTGAATTGGTTGCTACATTTTGTAGTCTGGTCTGGAGTGTTCATCTGAGAGGTAGCGACTTCATCAGGATGAAAGGACTCATTTTCTGTGGTAGTCGTTTGGAGTGTTTACCTTTTAGAACTAGAGGCTTTATCAGGATGAAGGGACTCCTTTCTGTAGTAGTCGTCTGGAGTGTTCACCTGAGAGGTGGTGACTTCATTAGGATGAAGGGTCTCTTTTTTCTGTAGTAGTCGTCTGGAGTGTTCACCTGAGAGGTGGTGGCTTCATCAGGATGATGGGACTTCTGTGGTAGAAGTCTGGTGTACTAGTATAGTAGTATATACTACTATAATAGTAGTATTGGTATACATTACCCCATGATGTTTTCCAGGCATCTAAAAGAGAAAGGTGTTATACTCTACTTACATGAAAACCAGGTAGTGTTCTCCATCTTCATCAATCCCCAGGAAACCCTGACTGTCAACAATGTCTTCATCAAGCCCCAAGATAACGTGAATTATCACAGGGTCTTCATCATGTTGATGAGGAATTATTGCCCAGCACATGGGACAAGTAGAATTTTGCTGAAGCGACCTGAGTACAGAGTGGAAACAATGAGAACAGTGCAGTGCTCTTGTGTCCTCTGCAACATACTTACTCAGGCAGATGGAACAGGTAGACTGCTCCACGGCAGGTGGTCTCTGTGGTGCTGGGTGGTGCTCAGCATCTCTGTTGGGGTCTCTGGGAGAACGGCTCCTGTTGTTGGCTGCATCCTCCCATCTCCTCTGAAGTTAGCTTCTCGTCCTGTGGGCGACCTTTCACGGGATCGGCATTGTGAAGTTAGTGGCATCCTAATGCTGACTGATAACGGTGTATCTGAAAATAGCTAAAAATTTGTATTAATAGTAATATGTACAGTAATAGTATGATAATAGTAATATGTTTGAATTAAAACACTGTTGATGGTGCAAATCAGTACTATGTAACGACCATTTGGGTCTAGAATCGTTTGATGGGGTTGGAAGGTTACCGTGTCTCTCACAGCAATTACGACTCCTCTCTTCTTGGCGGAGAAGGAGGCTTAATAGATGTGAGGAGAGCATTTGGTGAAGCAGTGGAAGAAAAGTGTGTTTCCTGAACACATTGAATGTCGCATATGTGGGTTTGGGCGGGGAGGATGTTTGGTGTTAGTTGACGTTTTCACCTTTTTTGAGAAGGTTGTAATTTTATGTCTAATGTGTTTTGCTGTTTATATTTTGAATTGGTTGCTACATTTTGTAGTCTGGTCTGGAGTGTCCATCTTAGAGGTAGTGGCTTCATCTGGATGAAAGGACACATTTTCTGTGGTAGTCGTTTGGAGTGTTTACCTTAGAACTAGAGGCTTCATCAGGATGAAGGGACTCCTTTCTGTAGTAGTCGTCTGGAGTGTTCACCTGAGAGGTGGTGACTTCATTAGGATGAAGGGTCTCTTTTTTCTGTAGTAGTCGTCTGGAGTGTTCACCTGAGAGGTGGTGGCTTCATCAGGATGATGGGACTTCTGTGGTAGAAGTCTGGTGTACTAGTATAGTAGTATTGGTATACATTACCCCATGATGTTTTCCAGGCATCTAAAAGAGAAAGGTGATATACTCTACTTACATGAAAACCAGGTAGAGTTCTCCATCTTCATCAATCCCCAGAAAACCCTGACTGTCAACAATGTCTTCATCAAGCCCCAAGATAACGTGAATTATCACAGGGTCTTCATCATGTTGATGAGGAATTATTGCCCAGCACAAGGGACAAGTAGAATTTTGCTGAAGCGACCTGAGTACAGAGTGGAAACAATGAGAACAGTGCAGTGCTCTTGTGTCCTCTGCAACATACTTAGGCAGATGGAACAGGTAGACTGCTCCACGGCAGGTGGTCTCTGTGGTGCTGGGTGGTGCTCAGCATCATTTGGTGAAGCAGTGGAAGAAAAGTGTGTTTCCTGAACACATTGAATGTCGCATATGTGGGTTTGGGCGGGGGGGATGTTTGGTGTTAGTTGATGTTTTCACCTTTTTTGAGAAGGTTGTAATTTTATGTCTAATGTGTTTTGCTGTTTATATTTTGAATTGGTTGCTACATTTTGTAGTCTGGTCTGGAGTGTTCATCTGAGAGGTAGTGACTTCATCAGGATGAAAGGACTCATTTTCTGTGGTAGTCGTTTGGAGTGTTTACCTTAGAACTAGAGGCTTCATCAGGATGAAGGGACTCCTTTCTGTAGTAGTTGTCTGGAGTGTTCACTTGAGAGGTGGTGACTTCATCAGGATGAAGGGTCTCTTTTCTGTATTAGTCGCCTGGAGTGTTCACCTGAGAGGTTGTGTCTTCATCAGGATGAAGGGACTTCTGAGGTAGAAGTCTGGTATACTAGTATAGTAGTATATACTACTAGAAATAGTATTGGTATACATTACCCCATGATGTGTTCCAGGCATCTAAAAGAGAAAAGTGTTATACTCTACTTATATGAAAACCAGGTAGAGTTCTCCATCTTCATCAATCCCCAGGAAACCCTGACTGTCAACAATGTCTTCATCAAGCCCCAAGATAACGTGAATTATCACAGGGTCTTCATCATGTTGATGAGGAATTATTGCCCAGCACATGGGACAAGTAGAATTTTGCTGAAGCGACCTGAGTACAGAGTGGAAACAATGAGAACAGTGCAGTGCTCTTGTGTCCTCTGCAACATACTTACTCAGGCAGATGGAACAGGTAGACTGCTCCACGGCAGGTGGTCTCTGTGGTGCTGGGTGGTGCTCAGCATCTCTGTTGGGGTCTCTGGGAGAACGGCTCCTGTTGTTGGCTGCGTCCTCCCATCTCCTCTGAAGTTAGCCTCTCGTCCTGTGGGCAACCTTCCGTGGGATCGGCATTGTGATTTTAGTGGCATCCTAATGGTGACTGATACCGGTGTATCTGAAAATAGCTAAAAATTAGTATTAATAGTAATATGTACAGTAATAGTATGATAATAGTAATATCTTTGAATCAAAACACTGTTAATGGTGCAAATCAGTACTATCTAACAACCATTTGGGTCTAGAATCGTTTGACGGGGTTGGAAAGTTACCGTGTCTCTCACAGCAATTACGACTCCTCTCTTCTTGGAGGAGAAGGAGGCTTAATAGATGTGAGGATAGCGTTTGTTGGAGCATTTGGTGTCGCAGTGGAAGAAAAGTTTGTTTCCTGAACACATTGAATGCCGCAAATGTGGGTTTGGGCGGGGAAGATGTTTGGTGTTAGTTGACGTTTTCACCTTTTTTGAGAATGTTGTAATTTTATGTCTAATGTGTTTTGCTGTTTATATTTTGAATTGGTTGCTACATTTTGTAGTCTGGTCTGGAGTATCCATCTTAGAGGTAGTGGCTTCATCTGGATGAAAGGACACATTTTCTGTTGTAGTCGTTTGGAGTGTTTACCTTAGAACTAGAGGCTTCATCAGGATGAAGGGACTCCTTTCTGTAGTAGTCGTCTGGAGTGTTCACCTGAGAGGTGGTGACTTCATTAGGATGAAGGGTCTCTTTTTTCTGTAGTAGTCGTCTGGAGTGTTCACCTGAGAGGTGGTGGCTTCATCAGGATGATGGGACTTCTGTGGTAGAAGTCTGGTGTACTAGTATAGTAGTATATACTACTATAATAGTAGTATTGGTATACATTACCCCATGATGTTTTCCAGGCATCTAAAAGAGAAAGGTGTTATACTCTACTTACATGAAAACCAGGTAGTGTTCTCCATCTTCATCAATCCCCAGGAAACCCTGACTGTCAACAATGTCTTCATCAAGCCCCAAGATAACGTGAATTATCACAGGGTCTTCATCATGTTGATGAGGAATTATTGCCCAGCACAAGGGACAAGTAGAATTTTGCTGAAGCGACCTGAGTACAGAGTGGAAACAATGAGAACAGTGCAGTGCTCTTGTGTCCTCTGCAACATACTTAGGCAGATGGAACAGGTAGACTGCTCCACGGCAGGTGGTCTCTGTGGTGCTGGGTGGTGCTCAGCATCTCTGTTGGGGTCTCTGGGAGAACGGCTCCTGTTGTTGGCTGCGTCCTACCATCTCCTCTGAAGTTAGCCTCTCGTCCTGTGGGCAACCTTCCACGGGATCGGCATTGTGAAGTTAGTGGCATCCTAATAGTGACTGATACCGGTGTATCTGAAAATAGCTAAAAATTAGTATTAATAGTAATATGTACAGTAATAGTATGATAATAGTAATATATTTGAATGAAAACACTGTTGATGGTGCAAATCAGTACTATGTAACGACCATTTGGGTCTAGAATCGTTTGATGGGGTTGGAAGGTTACTGTGTCTCTCACAGCAATTACGACTCCTCTCTTCTTGGAGAAGGAGGCTTAATAGATGTGAGGATAGAGTTTGTTGGAGCATTTGGTGTCGCAGTAGAAGAAAAGTGTGTTTCCTGAACACATTGAATGTCGCAAATGTTGGTTTGGGCGGGGAGGATGTTTGGTGTTAGTTGACGTTTTCACCTTTTTTGAGAAGGTTGTAATTTTATGTCTAATGTGTTTTGCTGTTTATATTTTGAATTGGTTGCTACATTTTGTAGTCTGGTCTGGAGTGTTCATCTGAGAGGTAGCGACTTCATCAGGATGAAAGGACTCATTTTCTGTGGTAGTCGTTTGGAGTGTTTACCTTTTAGAA
Organism: Pelophylax lessonae; assembly: GCF_965119305.1. Taxonomy (NCBI): domain Eukaryota; kingdom Metazoa; phylum Chordata; class Amphibia; order Anura; family Ranidae; genus Pelophylax; species Pelophylax lessonae. The sequence continues at coordinate 31,193,079 of NC_138774.1, forward strand.
CTAGAGGCTTTATCAGGATGAAGGGACTCCTTTCTGTAGTAGTCGTCTGGAGTGTTCACCTGAGAGGTGGTGACTTCATTAGGATGAAGGGTCTCTTTTTTCTGTAGTAGTCGTCTGGAGTGTTCACCTGAGAGGTGGTGGCTTCATCAGGATGATGGGACTTCTGTGGTAGAAGTCTGGTGTACTAGTATAGTAGTATATACTACTATAATAGTAGTATTGGTATACATTACCCCATGATGTTTTCCAGGCATCTAAAAGAGAAAGGTGTTATACTCTACTTACATGAAAACCAGGTAGTGTTCTCCATCTTCATCAATCCCCAGGAAACCCTGACTGTCAACAATGTCTTCATCAAGCCCCAAGATAACGTGAATTATCACAGGGTCTTCATCATGTTGATGAGGAATTATTGCCCAGCACATGGGACAAGTAGAATTTTGCTGAAGCGACCTGAGTACAGAGTGGAAACAATGAGAACAGTGCAGTGCTCTTGTGTCCTCTGCAACATACTTACTCAGGCAGATGGAACAGGTAGACTGCTCCACGGCAGGTGGTCTCTGTGGTGCTGGGTGGTGCTCAGCATCTCTGTTGGGGTCTCTGGGAGAACGGCTCCTGTTGTTGGCTGCATCCTCCCATCTCCTCTGAAGTTAGCTTCTCGTCCTGTGGGCGACCTTTCACGGGATCGGCATTGTGAAGTTAGTGGCATCCTAATGCTGACTGATAACGGTGTATCTGAAAATAGCTAAAAATTTGTATTAATAGTAATATGTACAGTAATAGTATGATAATAGTAATATGTTTGAATTAAAACACTGTTGATGGTGCAAATCAGTACTATGTAACGACCATTTGGGTCTAGAATCGTTTGATGGGGTTGGAAGGTTACCGTGTCTCTCACAGCAATTACGACTCCTCTCTTCTTGGCGGAGAAGGAGGCTTAATAGATGTGAGGAGAGCATTTGGTGAAGCAGTGGAAGAAAAGTGTGTTTCCTGAACACATTGAATGTCGCATATGTGGGTTTGGGCGGGGAGGATGTTTGGTGTTAGTTGACGTTTTCACCTTTTTTGAGAAGGTTGTAATTTTATGTCTAATGTGTTTTGCTGTTTATATTTTGAATTGGTTGCTACATTTTGTAGTCTGGTCTGGAGTGTCCATCTTAGAGGTAGTGGCTTCATCTGGATGAAAGGACACATTTTCTGTGGTAGTCGTTTGGAGTGTTTACCTTAGAACTAGAGGCTTCATCAGGATGAAGGGACTCCTTTCTGTAGTAGTCGTCTGGAGTGTTCACCTGAGAGGTGGTGACTTCATTAGGATGAAGGGTCTCTTTTTTCTGTAGTAGTCGTCTGGAGTGTTCACCTGAGAGGTGGTGGCTTCATCAGGATGATGGGACTTCTGTGGTAGAAGTCTGGTGTACTAGTATAGTAGTATTGGTATACATTACCCCATGATGTTTTCCAGGCATCTAAAAGAGAAAGGTGATATACTCTACTTACATGAAAACCAGGTAGAGTTCTCCATCTTCATCAATCCCCAGAAAACCCTGACTGTCAACAATGTCTTCATCAAGCCCCAAGATAACGTGAATTATCACAGGGTCTTCATCATGTTGATGAGGAATTATTGCCCAGCACAAGGGACAAGTAGAATTTTGCTGAAGCGACCTGAGTACAGAGTGGAAACAATGAGAACAGTGCAGTGCTCTTGTGTCCTCTGCAACATACTTAGGCAGATGGAACAGGTAGACTGCTCCACGGCAGGTGGTCTCTGTGGTGCTGGGTGGTGCTCAGCATCATTTGGTGAAGCAGTGGAAGAAAAGTGTGTTTCCTGAACACATTGAATGTCGCATATGTGGGTTTGGGCGGGGGGGATGTTTGGTGTTAGTTGATGTTTTCACCTTTTTTGAGAAGGTTGTAATTTTATGTCTAATGTGTTTTGCTGTTTATATTTTGAATTGGTTGCTACATTTTGTAGTCTGGTCTGGAGTGTTCATCTGAGAGGTAGTGACTTCATCAGGATGAAAGGACTCATTTTCTGTGGTAGTCGTTTGGAGTGTTTACCTTAGAACTAGAGGCTTCATCAGGATGAAGGGACTCCTTTCTGTAGTAGTTGTCTGGAGTGTTCACTTGAGAGGTGGTGACTTCATCAGGATGAAGGGTCTCTTTTCTGTATTAGTCGCCTGGAGTGTTCACCTGAGAGGTTGTGTCTTCATCAGGATGAAGGGACTTCTGAGGTAGAAGTCTGGTATACTAGTATAGTAGTATATACTACTAGAAATAGTATTGGTATACATTACCCCATGATGTGTTCCAGGCATCTAAAAGAGAAAAGTGTTATACTCTACTTATATGAAAACCAGGTAGAGTTCTCCATCTTCATCAATCCCCAGGAAACCCTGACTGTCAACAATGTCTTCATCAAGCCCCAAGATAACGTGAATTATCACAGGGTCTTCATCATGTTGATGAGGAATTATTGCCCAGCACATGGGACAAGTAGAATTTTGCTGAAGCGACCTGAGTACAGAGTGGAAACAATGAGAACAGTGCAGTGCTCTTGTGTCCTCTGCAACATACTTACTCAGGCAGATGGAACAGGTAGACTGCTCCACGGCAGGTGGTCTCTGTGGTGCTGGGTGGTGCTCAGCATCTCTGTTGGGGTCTCTGGGAGAACGGCTCCTGTTGTTGGCTGCGTCCTCCCATCTCCTCTGAAGTTAGCCTCTCGTCCTGTGGGCAACCTTCCGTGGGATCGGCATTGTGATTTTAGTGGCATCCTAATGGTGACTGATACCGGTGTATCTGAAAATAGCTAAAAATTAGTATTAATAGTAATATGTACAGTAATAGTATGATAATAGTAATATCTTTGAATCAAAACACTGTTAATGGTGCAAATCAGTACTATCTAACAACCATTTGGGTCTAGAATCGTTTGACGGGGTTGGAAAGTTACCGTGTCTCTCACAGCAATTACGACTCCTCTCTTCTTGGAGGAGAAGGAGGCTTAATAGATGTGAGGATAGCGTTTGTTGGAGCATTTGGTGTCGCAGTGGAAGAAAAGTTTGTTTCCTGAACACATTGAATGCCGCAAATGTGGGTTTGGGCGGGGAAGATGTTTGGTGTTAGTTGACGTTTTCACCTTTTTTGAGAATGTTGTAATTTTATGTCTAATGTGTTTTGCTGTTTATATTTTGAATTGGTTGCTACATTTTGTAGTCTGGTCTGGAGTATCCATCTTAGAGGTAGTGGCTTCATCTGGATGAAAGGACACATTTTCTGTTGTAGTCGTTTGGAGTGTTTACCTTAGAACTAGAGGCTTCATCAGGATGAAGGGACTCCTTTCTGTAGTAGTCGTCTGGAGTGTTCACCTGAGAGGTGGTGACTTCATTAGGATGAAGGGTCTCTTTTTTCTGTAGTAGTCGTCTGGAGTGTTCACCTGAGAGGTGGTGGCTTCATCAGGATGATGGGACTTCTGTGGTAGAAGTCTGGTGTACTAGTATAGTAGTATATACTACTATAATAGTAGTATTGGTATACATTACCCCATGATGTTTTCCAGGCATCTAAAAGAGAAAGGTGTTATACTCTACTTACATGAAAACCAGGTAGTGTTCTCCATCTTCATCAATCCCCAGGAAACCCTGACTGTCAACAATGTCTTCATCAAGCCCCAAGATAACGTGAATTATCACAGGGTCTTCATCATGTTGATGAGGAATTATTGCCCAGCACAAGGGACAAGTAGAATTTTGCTGAAGCGACCTGAGTACAGAGTGGAAACAATGAGAACAGTGCAGTGCTCTTGTGTCCTCTGCAACATACTTAGGCAGATGGAACAGGTAGACTGCTCCACGGCAGGTGGTCTCTGTGGTGCTGGGTGGTGCTCAGCATCTCTGTTGGGGTCTCTGGGAGAACGGCTCCTGTTGTTGGCTGCGTCCTACCATCTCCTCTGAAGTTAGCCTCTCGTCCTGTGGGCAACCTTCCACGGGATCGGCATTGTGAAGTTAGTGGCATCCTAATAGTGACTGATACCGGTGTATCTGAAAATAGCTAAAAATTAGTATTAATAGTAATATGTACAGTAATAGTATGATAATAGTAATATATTTGAATGAAAACACTGTTGATGGTGCAAATCAGTACTATGTAACGACCATTTGGGTCTAGAATCGTTTGATGGGGTTGGAAGGTTACTGTGTCTCTCACAGCAATTACGACTCCTCTCTTCTTGGAGAAGGAGGCTTAATAGATGTGAGGATAGAGTTTGTTGGAGCATTTGGTGTCGCAGTAGAAGAAAAGTGTGTTTCCTGAACACATTGAATGTCGCAAATGTTGGTTTGGGCGGGGAGGATGTTTGGTGTTAGTTGACGTTTTCACCTTTTTTGAGAAGGTTGTAATTTTATGTCTAATGTGTTTTGCTGTTTATATTTTGAATTGGTTGCTACATTTTGTAGTCTGGTCTGGAGTGTTCATCTGAGAGGTAGCGACTTCATCAGGATGAAAGGACTCATTTTCTGTGGTAGTCGTTTGGAGTGTTTACCTTTTAGAACTAGAGGCTTTATCAGGATGAAGGGACTCCTTTCTGTAGTAGTCGTCTGGAGTGTTCACCTGAGAGGTGGTGACTTCATTAGGATGAAGGGTCTCTTTTTTCTGTAGTAGTCGTCTGGAGTGTTCACCTGAGAGGTGGTGGCTTCATCAGGATGATGGGACTTCTGTGGTAGAAGTCTGGTGTACTAGTATAGTAGTATATACTACTATAATAGTAGTATTGGTATACATTACCCCATGATGTTTTCCAGGCATCTAAAAGAGAAAGGTGTTATACTCTACTTACATGAAAACCAGGTAGTGTTCTCCATCTTCATCAATCCCCAGGAAACCCTGACTGTCAACAATGTCTTCATCAAGCCCCAAGATAACGTGAATTATCACAGGGTCTTCATCATGTTGATGAGGAATTATTGCCCAGCACATGGGACAAGTAGAATTTTGCTGAAGCGACCTGAGTACAGAGTGGAAACAATGAGAACAGTGCAGTGCTCTTGTGTCCTCTGCAACATACTTACTCAGGCAGATGGAACAGGTAGACTGCTCCACGGCAGGTGGTCTCTGTGGTGCTGGGTGGTGCTCAGCATCTCTGTTGGGGTCTCTGGGAGAACGGCTCCTGTTGTTGGCTGCGTCCTCCCATCTCCTCTGAAGTTAGCCTCTCGTCCTGTGGGCAACCTTCCACGGGATCGGCATTGTGAAGTTAGTGGCATCCTAATAGTGACTGATACCGGTGTATCTGAAAATAGCTAAAAATTAGTATTAATAGTAATATGTACAGTAATAGTATGATAATAGTAATATCTTTGAATTAAAACACTGTTAATGGTGCAAATCAGTACTATCTAACAACCATTTGAGTCTAGAATCGTTTGACGGGGTTGGAAAGTTACCGTGTCTCTCACAGCAATTACGACTCCTCTCTTCTTGGAGGAGAAGGAGGCTTAATAGATGTGAGGATAGCGTTTGTTGGAGCATTTGGTGTCGCAGTGGAAGAAAAGTTTGTTTCCTGAACACATTGAATGTCGCAAATGTGGGTTTGGGCGGGGAAGATGTTTGGTGTTGACGTTTTCACCTTTTTTGAGAATGTTGTAATTTTATGTCTAATGTGTTTTGCTGTTTATATTTTGAATTGATTGCTACATTTTGTAGTCTGGTCTGGAGTGTCCATCTTAGAGGTAGTGGCTTCATCTGGATGAAAGGACACATTTTCTGTGGTAGTCGTTTGGAGTGTTTACCTTAGAACTAGAGGCTTCATCAGGATATAGGGACTCCTTTCTGTAGTAGTCGTCTGGAGTGTTCACCTGAGAGGTGGTGACTTCATTAGGATGAAGGGTCTCTTTTTTCTGTAGTAGTCGTCTGGAGTGTTCACCTGAGAGGTGGTGGCTTCATCAGGATGATGGGACTTCTGTGGTAGAAGTCTGGTGTACTAGTATAGTAGTATATACTACTATAATAGTAGTATTGGTATACATTACCCCATGATATTTTCCAGGCATCTAAAAGAGAAAGGTGTTATACTCTACTTACATGAAAACCAGGTAGAGTTCTCCATCTTCATCAATCCCCAGGAAACCCTGACTGTCAACAATGTCTTCATCAAGCCCCAAGTTAACGTGAATTATCACAGGGTCTTCATCATGTTGATGAGGAATTATTGCCCAGCACAAGGGACAAGTAGAATTTTGCTGAAGCGACCTGAGTACAGAGTGGAAACAATGAGGACAGTGCAGTGCTCTTGTGTCCTCTGCAACATACTTAGGCAGATGGAACAGGTAGACTGCTCCACGGCAGGTGGTCTCTGTGGTGCTGGGTGGTGCTCAGCATCTCTGTTGGGGTCTCTGGGAGAACGGCTCCTGTTGTTGGCTGCGTCCTACCATCTCCTCTGAAGTTAGCCTCTCGTCCTGTGGGCGACCTTCCACGGGATCGGCATTGTGAAGTTAGTGGCATCCTAATGCTGATTGATACCGGTGTATCTGAAAATAGCTAAAATTAGTATTAATAGTAATATGTACAGTAATAGTATGATAATAGTAATATATTTGAATGAAAACACTGTTGATGGTGTAAATCAGTACTATGTAACGACCATTTGGATCTAGAATCGTTTGATGGGGTTGGAAGGTTACTGTGTCTCTCACAGCAATTACGACTCCTCTCTTCTTGGAGGAGAAGGAGGCTTAATAGATGTGAGGATAGAGTTTGTTGGAGCATTTGGTGTCGCAGTAGAAGAAAAGTGTGTTTCCTGAACACATTGAATGTCGAAAATGTTGGTTTGGGCGGGGAAGATGTTTGGTGTTAGTTGATGTTTTCACCTTTTTTGAGAAGGTTGTAATTTTATGTCTAATGTGTTTTGCTATTTATATTTTGAGTTGGTTGCTACATTTTGTAGTCTGGTCTGGAGTGTTCATCTGAGAGGTAGTGACTTCATCAGGATGAAAGGACTAATTTTCTGTGGTAGTCGTTTGTAGTGTTTACCTTAGAACTAGAGGCTTCATCAGGATGAAGGGACTCCTTTCTGTAGTAGTCGTCTGGAGTGTTCACCTGAGAGGTGGTGGCTTCATCAGGATGATGGGACTTCTGTGGTAGAAGTCTGGTGTACTAGTATAGTAGTATATACTACTATAATAGTAGTATTGGTATACATTACCCCATGATATTTTCCAGGCATCTAAAAGAGAAAGGTGTTATACTCTACTTACATGAAAACCAGGTAGAGTTCTCCATCTTCATCAATCCCCAGGAAACCCTGACTGTCAACAATGTCTTCATCAAGCCCCAAGTTAACGTGAATTATCACAGGGTCTTCATCATGTTGATGAGGAATTATTGCCCAGCACAAGGGACAAGTAGAATTTTGCTGAAGCGACCTGAGTACAGAGTGGAAACAATGAGAACAGTGCAGTGCTCTTGTGTCCTCTGCAACATACTTAGGCAGATGGAACAGGTAGACTGCTCCATGGCAGGTGGTCTCTGTGGTGCTGGGTGGTGCTCAGCATCTCTGTTGGGGTCTCTGGGAGAACGGCTCCTGTTGTTGGCTGCGTCCTACCATCTCTGAAGTTAGCCTCTCGTCCTGTGGGCGACCTTCCACGGGATCGGCATTGTGAAGTTAGTGGCATCCTAATGCTGACTGATACCGGTGTATCTGAAAATGGCTAAAAATTTGTATTAATAGTAATATGTACAGTAATAGTATGATAATAGTAATATATTTGAATTAAAACACTGTTGATGGTGCAAATCAGTACTATATAACGACCATTTGGGTCTAGAATCGTTTGATGGGGTTGGAAAGTTACTGTGTCTCTCACAGCAATTACGACTCCTCTCTTCTTGGAGGAGAAGGAGGCTTAATAGATGTGAGGATAGCGTTTGTTGGAGCATTTGGTGTCGCAGTAGAAGAAAAGTGTGTTTCCTGAACACATTGAATGTCGCAAATGTTGGTTTGGGCGGGGAGGATGTTTGGTGTTAGTTGACGTTTTCACCTTTTTTGAGAAGGTTGTAATTTTATGTCTAATGTGTTTTGCTGTTTATATTTTGAGTTGGTTGCTACATTTTGTAGTCTGGTCTGGAGTGTTCATCTGAGAGGTAGTGACTTCATCAGGATGAAAGGACTCATTTTCTGTGGTAGTCGTTTGGAGTGTTTACCTTAGAACTAGAGGCTTCATCAGGATGAAGGGACTCCTTTCTGTAGTAGTCGTCTGGAGTGTTCACCTGAGAGGTGGTGACTTCATTAGGATGAAGGGTCTCTTTTTTCTGTAGTAGTCGTCTGGAGTGTTCACCTGAGAGGTGGTGGCTTCATCAGGATGATGGGACTTCTGTGGTAGAAGTCTGGTGTCCTAGTATAGTAGTATATACTACTATAATAGTAGTATTGGTATACATTACCCCATGATGTTTTCCAGGCATCTAAAAGAGAAAGGTGTTATACTCTACTTACATGAAAACCAGGTAGAGTTCTCCATCTTCATCAATCCCCAGGAAACCCTGACTGTCAACAATGTCTTCATCAAGCCCCAAGATAACGTGAATTATCACAGGGTCTTCATCATGTTGATGAGGAATTATTGCCCAGCACATGGGACAAGTAGAATTTTGCTGAAGCGACCTGAGTACAGAGTGGAAACAATGAGAACAGTGCAGTGCTCTTGTGTCCTCTGCAACATACTTACTCAGGCAGATAGAACAGGTAGACTGCTCCACGGCAGGTGGTCTCTGTGGTGCTGGGTGGTGCTCAGCATCTCTGTTGGGGTCTCTGGGAGAATGGCTCCTGCTGTTGGCTGCGTCCTACCATCTCCTCTGAAGTTAGCCTCTCGTCCTGTGGGCGACCTTCCACGGGATCAGCATTGTGAAGTTAGTGGCATCCTAATGGTGACTGATACCGGTGTATCTGAAAATAGCTAAAAATTAGTATTAATAGTAATATGTACAGTAATAGTATGATAATAGTAATATATTTGAATTAAAACACTGTTGATGGTGCAAATCAGTACTATGTAACGACCATTTGGGTCTAGAATCGTTTGATGGGGTTGGAAGGTTACTGTGTCTCTCACAGCAATTACGACTCCTCTCTTCTTGGAGGAGAAGGAGGCTTAATAGATGTGAGGATAGAGTTTGTTGGAGCATTTGGTGTCGCAGTAGAAGAAAAGTGTGTTTCCTGAACACATTGAATGTCGCAAATGTTGGTTTGGGCGGGGAGGATGTTTGGTGTTAGTTGACGTTTTCACCTTTTTTGAGAAGGTTGTAATTTTATGTCTAATGTGTTTTGCTGTTTATATTTTGAGTTGGTTGCTACATTTTGTAGTCTGGTCTGGAGTGTTCATCTGAGAGGTAGTGACTTCATCAGGATGAAAGGACTCATTTTCTGTGGTAGTCGTTTGGAGTGTTTACCTTAGAACTAGAGGCTTCATCAGGATGAAGGGACTCCTTTCTGTAGTAGTCGTCTGGAGTGTTCACCTGAGAGGTGGTGACTTCATTAGGATGAAGGGTCTCTTTTTTCTGTAGTAGTCGTCTGGAGTGTTCACCTGAGAGGTGGTGGCTTCATCAGGATGATGGGACTTCTGTGGTAGAAGTCTGGTGTACTAGTATAGTAGTATATACTACTATAATAGTAGTATTGGTATACATTACCCCATGATGTTTTCCAGGCATCTAAAAGAGAAAGGTGTTATACTCTACTTACATGAAAACCAGGTAGAGTTCTCCATCTTCATCAATCCCCAGGAAACCCTGACTGTCAACAATGTCTTCATCAAGCCCCAAGATAACGTGAATTATCACAGGGTCTTCATCATGTTGATGAGGAATTATTGCCCAGCACATGGGACAAGTAGAATTTTGCTGAAGCGACCTGAGTACAGAGTGGAAACAATGAGAACAGTGCAGTGCTCTTGTGTCCTCTGCAACATACTTACTCAGGCAGATGGAACAGGTAGACTGCTCCACGGCAGGTGGTCTCTGTGGTGCTGGGTGGTGCTCAGCATCTCTGTTGGGGTCTCTGGGAGAACGGCTCCTGTTGTTGGCTGCGTCCTCCCATCTCCTCTGAAGTTAGCCTCTCGTCCTGTGGGCAACCTTCCACGGGATCGGCATTGTGAAGTTAGTGGCATCCTAATGGTGACTGATACCGGTGTATCTGAAAATAGCTAAAAATTAGTATTAATAGTAATATGTACAGTAATAGTATGATAATAGTAATATATTTGAATTAAAACACTGTTGATGGTGCAAATCAGTACTATCTAACAACCATTTGGGTCTAGAATCGTTTGACGGGGTTGGAAAGTTACCGTGTCTCTCACAGCAATTACGACTCCTCTCTTCTTGGAGGAGAAGGAGGCTTAATAGATGTGAGGATAGCGTTTGTTGGAGCATTTGGTGTCGCAGTGGAAGAAAATTTTGTTTCCTGAACACATTGAATGTCGCAAATGTGGGTTTGGGCGGGGAAGATGTTTGGTGTTAGTTGACGTTTTCACCTTTTTTGAGAATGTTGTAATTTTATGTCTAATGTGTTTTGCTGTTTATATTTTGAATTGGTTGCTACATTTTGTAGTCTCTGGAGTGTCCATCTTAGAGGTAGTGGCTTCATCTGGATGAAAGGACACATTTTCTGTGGTAGTCGTTTGGAGTATTTACCTTAGAACTAGAGGCTTCATCAGGATATAGGGACTCCTTTCTGTAGTAGTCGTCTGGAGTGTTCACCTGAGAGGTGGTGACTTCATTAGGATGAAGGGTCTCTTTTTTTCTGTAGTAGTCGTCTGGAGTGTTCACCTGAGAGGTGGTGGCTTCATCAGGATGATGGGACTTCTGTGGTAGAAGTCTGGTGTACTAGTATAGTAGTATATACTACTATAATAGTAGTATTGGTATACATTACCCCATGATGTTTTCCAGGCATCTAAAAGAGAAAGGTGTTATACTCTACTTACATGAAAACCAGGTAGAGTTCTCCATCTTCATCAATCCCCAGGAAACCCTGACTGTCAACAATGTCTTCATCAAGCCCCAAGATAACGTGAATTATCACAGGGTCTTCATCATGTTGATGAGGAATTATTGCCCAGCACAAGGGACAAGTAGAATTTTGCTGAAGCGACCTGAGTACAGAGTGGAAACAATGAGAACAGTGCAGTGCTCTTGTGTCCTCTGCAACATACTTAGGCAGATGGAACAGGTAGACTGCTCCACGGCAGGTGGTCTCTGTGGTGCTGGGTGGTGCTCAGCATCTCTGTTGGGGTCTCTGGGAGAACGGCTCCTGTTGTTGGCTGCGTCCTCCCATCTCCTCTGAAGTTAGCCTCTCGTCCTGTGGGCAACCTTCCACGGGATCGGCATTGTGAAGTTAGTGGCATCCTAATGGTGACTGATACCGGTGTATCTGAAAATAGCTAAAAATTAGTATTAATAGTAATATGTACAGTAATAGTATGATAATAGTAATATATTTGAATTAAAACACTGTTGATGGTGCAAATCAGTACTATGTAACGACCATTTGGGTCTAGAATCGTTTGATGGGGTTGGAAGGTTACTGTGTCTCTCACAGCAATTACGACTCCTCTCTTCTTGGAGGAGAAGGAGGCTTAATAGATGTGAGGATAGAGTTTGTTGGAGCATTTGGTGTCGCAGTAGAAGAAAAGTGTGTTTCCTGAACACATTGAATGTCGCAAATGTTGGTTTGGGCGGGGAGGATGTTTGGTGTTAGTTGACGTTTTCACCTTTTTTGAGAAGGTTGTAATTTTATGTCTAATGTGTTTTGCTGTTTATATTTTGAGTTGGTTGCTACATTTTGTAGTCTGGTCTGGAGTGTTCATCTGAGAGGTAGTGACTTCATCAGGATGAAAGGACTCATTTTCTGTGGTAGTCGTTTGGAGTGTTTACCTTAGAACTAGAGGCTTCATCAGGATGAAGGGACTCCTTTCTGTAGTAGTCGTCTGGAGTGTTCACCTGAGAGGTGGTGACTTCATTAGGATGAAGGGTCTCTTTTTTCTGTAGTAGTCGTCTGGAGTGTTCACCTGAGAGGTGGTGGCTTCATCAGGATGATGGGACTTCTGTGGTAGAAGTCTGGTGTACTAGTATAGTAGTATATACTACTATAATAGTAGTATTGGTATACATTACCCCATGATGTTTTCCAGGCATCTAAAAGAGAAAGGTGTTATACTCTACTTACATGAAAACCAGGTAGAGTTCTCCATCTTCATCAATCCCCAGGAAACCCTGACTGTCAACAATGTCTTCATCAAGCCCCAAGATAACGTGAATTATCACAGGGTCTTCATCATGTTGATGAGGAATTATTGCCCAGCACATGGGACAAGTAGAATTTTGCTGAAGCGACCTGAGTACAGAGTGGAAACAATGAGAACAGTGCAGTGCTCTTGTGTCCTCTGCAACATACTTACTCAGGCAGATGGAACAGGTAGACTGCTCCACGGCAGGTGGTCTCTGTGGTGCTGGGTGGTGCTCAGCATCTCTGTTGGGGTCTCTGGGAGAACGGCTCCTGTTGTTGGCTGCGTCCTCCCATCTCCTCTGAAGTTAGCCTCTCGTCCTGTGGGCAACCTTCCACGGGATCGGCATTGTGAAGTTAGTGGCATCCTAATGGTGACTGATACCGGTGTATCTGAAAATAGCTAAAAATTAGTATTAATAGTAATATGTACAGTAATAGTATGATAATAGTAATATATTTGAATTAAAACACTGTTGATGGTGCAAATCAGTACTATCTAACAACCATTTGGGTCTAGAATCGTTTGACGGGGTTGGAAAGTTACCGTGTCTCTCACAGCAATTACGACTCCTCTCTTCTTGGAGGAGAAGGAGGCTTAATAGATGTGAGGATAGCGTTTGTTGGAGCATTTGGTGTCGCAGTGGAAGAAAATTTTGTTTCCTGAACACATTGAATGTCGCAAATGTGGGTTTGGGCGGGGAAGATGTTTGGTGTTAGTTGACGTTTTCACCTTTTTTGAGAATGTTGTAATTTTATGTCTAATGTGTTTTGCTGTTTATATTTTGAATTGGTTGCTACATTTTGTAGTCTCTGGAGTGTCCATCTTAGAGGTAGTGGCTTCATCTGGATGAAAGGACACATTTTCTGTGGTAGTCGTTTGGAGTATTTACCTTAGAACTAGAGGCTTCATCAGGATATAGGGACTCCTTTCTGTAGTAGTCGTCTGGAGTGTTCACCTGAGAGGTGGTGACTTCATTAGGATGAAGGGTCTCTTTTTTTCTGTAGTAGTCGTCTGGAGTGTTCACCTGAGAGGTGGTGGCTTCATCAGGATGATGGGACTTCTGTGGTAGAAGTCTGGTGTACTAGTATAGTAGTATATACTACTATAATAGTAGTATTGGTATACATTACCCCATGATGTTTTCCAGGCATCTAAAAGAGAAAGGTGTTATACTCTACTTACATGAAAACCAGGTAGAGTTCTCCATCTTCATCAATCCCCAGGAAACCCTGACTGTCAACAATGTCTTCATCAAGCCCCAAGATAACGTGAATTATCACAGGGTCTTCATCATGTTGATGAGGAATTATTGCCCAGCACAAGGGACAAGTAGAATTTTGCTGAAGCGACCTGAGTACAGAGTGGAAACAATGAGAACAGTGCAGTGCTCTTGTGTCCTCTGCAACATACTTAGGCAGATGGAACAGGTAGACTGCTCCACGGCAGGTGGTCTCTGTGGTGCTGGGTGGTGCTCAGCATCTCTGTTGGGGTCTCTGGGAGAACGGCTCCTGTTGTTGGCTGCGTCCTCCCATCTCCTCTGAAGTTAGCCTCTCGTCCTGTGGGCAACCTTCCACGGGATCGGCATTGTGAAGTTAGTGGCATCCTAATGGTGACTGATACCGGTGTATCTGAAAATAGCTAAAAATTAGTATTAATAGTAATATGTACAGTAATAGTATGATAATAGTAATATATTTGAATTAAAACACTGTTGATGGTGCAAATCAGTACTATGTAACGACCATTTGGGTCTAGAATCGTTTGATGGGGTTGGAAGGTTACTGTGTCTCTCACAGCAATTACGACTCCTCTCTTCTTGGAGGAGAAGGAGGCTTAATAGATGTGAGGATAGAGTTTGTTGGAGCATTTGGTGTCGCAGTAGAAGAAAAGTGTGTTTCCTGAACACATTGAATGTCGCAAATGTTGGTTTGGGCGGGGAGGATGTTTGGTGTTAGTTGACGTTTTCACCTTTTTTGAGAAGGTTGTAATTTTATGTCTAATGTGTTTTGCTGTTTATATTTTGAGTTGGTTGCTACATTTTGTAGTCTGGTCTGGAGTGTTCATCTGAGAGGTAGTGACTTCATCAGGATGAAAGGACTCATTTTCTGTGGTAGTCGTTTGGAGTGTTTACCTTAGAACTAGAGGCTTCATCAGGATGAAGGGACTCCTTTCTGTAGTAGTCGTCTGGAGTGTTCACCTGAGAGGTGGTGACTTCATTAGGATGAAGGGTCTCTTTTTTCTGTAGTAGTCGTCTGGAGTGTTCACCTGAGAGGTGGTGGCTTCATCAGGATGATGGGACTTCTGTGGTAGAAGTCTGGTGTACTAGTATAGTAGTATATACTACTATAATAGTAGTATTGGTATACATTACCCCATGATGTTTTCCAGGCATCTAAAAGAGAAAGGTGTTATACTCTACTTACATGAAAACCAGGTAGAGTTCTCCATCTTCATCAATCCCCAGGAAACCCTGACTGTCAACAATGTCTTCATCAAGCCCCAAGATAACGTGAATTATCACAGGGTCTTCATCATGTTGATGAGGAATTATTGCCCAGCACATGGGACAAGTAGAATTTTGCTGAAGCGACCTGAGTACAGAGTGGAAACAATGAGAACAGTGCAGTGCTCTTGTGTCCTCTGCAACATACTTACTCAGGCAGATGGAACAGGTAGACTGCTCCACGGCAGGTGGTCTCTGTGGTGCTGGGTGGTGCTCAGCATCTCTGTTGGGGTCTCTGGGAGAACGGCTCCTGTTGTTGGCTGCGTCCTCCCATCTCCTCTGAAGTTAGCCTCTCATCCTGTGGGCAACCTTCCACGGGATCGGCATTGTGAAGTTAGTGGCATCCTAATGGTGACTGATACCGGTGTATCTGAAAATAGCTAAAAATTAGTATTAATAGTAATATGTACAGTAATAGTATGATAATAGTAATATATTTGAATTAAAACACTGTTGATGGTGCAAATCAGTACAATGTAACAACCATTTGGGTCTAGAATAGTTTGATGAGGTTGGAAGGTTACCGTGTCTCTCACAGCAATTACGACTCCTCTCTTCTTGGAGGAGAAGAAGGCTTAATACATGTGAGGATAGCGTTTGTTGGAGCATTTGGTGTCGCAGTGGAAGAAAAGTGTGTTTCCTGAACACGTTGAATGTCACAAATGTGGGTTTGGGCGGGGAGGATGTTTGGTGTTAGTTGACGTTTTCACCTTTTTCGAGAAGGTTGTAATTTTATGTCTAATGTGTTTTGCTGTTTATATTTTGAGTTGGTTGCTACATTTTGTAGTCTGGTCTATTTGTAGTCTGGTCTGGAGTGTTCATCTGAGAGGTAGTGGCTTCATCAGGATGAAAGGACTCATTTTCTGTGGTAGTCGTCTGGAGTGTTTACCTTAGAACTAGAGGCTTCATCAGGATGAAGGGACTCCTTTCTGTAGTAGTTGTGTGGAGTGTTCATCTGAGAGGTGGTGACTTCATCAGGATGAAGGGTCTCTTTTCTGTAGTAGTCGTCTGGAGTGTTCACCTGAGAGGTGGTGGCTTCATCAGGATAAAGGGACTTCTGTGGTAGAAGTCTGGTATACTAGTTTAGTAGCATATACTACTATAATAGTAGTATTGGTATACATTACCCCATGATGTTTTCCAGGCATCTAAAAGAGAAAGGTGTTATACTCTACTTACATTAAAACCAGGTAGAGTTCTCCATCTTCATCAATCCCCAGGAAAACCTGACTGTCCACAATGTCTTCATCAAGCCCCAGGATAACGTGAATTATCATAGGGTATTCATCATGTTGATGAGGAATTATTGCCCAGCACAAGGGACAAGTAGAATTTTGCTGAAGCGACCTGTTGATACAGAGTGGAAACAATGAGAACAGTGCAGTGCTCTTGTGTCCTCTGCAACATACTTACTCAGGCAGATGGAACAGGTAGACTGCTCCACGGCAGGTGGTCTCTGTGGTGCTGGGTGGTGCTCAGCATCTCTGTTGGGGTCTCTGGGAGAACGGCTCCTGTTGTTGGCTGCGTCCTCCCATCTCCTCTGAAGTTAGCCTCTCGTCCTGTGGGCAACCTTCCACGGGATCGGCATTGTGAAGTTAGTGGCATCCTAATGGTGACTGATACCAGTGTATCTGAAAATAGCTAAAAATTAGTATTAATAGTAATATGTACAGTAATAGTATGATAATAGTAATATATTTGAATTAAAACACTGTTAATGGTGCAAATCAGTACTATCTAACAACCATTTGGGTCTAGAATCGTTTGACGGGGTTGGAAAGTTACCGTGTCTCTCACAGCAATTACGACTCCTCTCTTCTTGGAGGAGAAGGAGGCTTAATAGATGTGAGAATAGCGTTTGTTGGAGCATTTGGTGTCGCAGTGGAAGAAAAGTTTGTTTCCTGAACACATTGAATGTAGCAAATGTGGGTTTGGGCGGGGAAGATGTTTGGTGTTAGTTGACGTTTTCACCTTTTTTGAGAATGTTGTAATTTTATGTCTAATGTGTTTTGCTGTTTATATTTTGAATTGGTTGCTACATTTTGTAGTCTGGTCTGGAGTGTCCATCTTAGAGGTAGTGGCTTCATCTGGATGAAAGGACACATTTTCTGTGGTAGTCGTTTGGAGTGTTTACCTTAGAACTAGAGGCTTCATCAGGATGAAGGGACTCCTTTCTGTAGTAGTCGTCTGGAGTGTTCACCTGAGAGGTGGTGACTTCATTAGGATGAAAGGTCTCTTTTTTTCTGTAGTAGTCGTCTGGAGTGTTCACCTGAGAGGTGGTGGCTTCATCAGGATGATGGGACTTCTGTGGTAGAAGTCTGGTGTACTAGTATAGTAGTATATACTACTATAATAGTAGTATTGGTATACATTACCCCATGATGTTTTCCAGGCATCTAAAAGAGAAAGGTGTTATACTCTACTTACATGAAAACCAGGTAGAGTTCTCCATCTTCATCAATCCCCAGGAAACCCTGACTGTCAACAATGTCTTCATCAAGCCCCAAGATAACGTGAATTATCACAGGGTCTTCATCATGTTGATGAGGAATTATTGCCCAGCACAAGGGACAAGTAGAATTTTGCTGAAGCAACCTGAGTACAGAGTGGAAACAATGAGAACAGTGCAGTGCTCTTGTGTCCTCTGCAACATACTTAGGCAGATGGAACAGGTAGACTGCTCCACGGCAGGTGGTCTCTGTGGTGCTGGGTGGTGCTCAGCATCTCTGTTGGGGTCTCTGGGAGAACGGCTCCTGTTGTTGGCTGCGTCCTACCATCTCCTCTGAAGTTAGCCTCTCGTCCTGTGGGCGACCTTCCACGGGATCGGCATTGTGAAGTTAGTGGCATCCTAATGCTGACTGATACCGGTGTATCTGAAAATAGCTAAAAATTAGTATTAATAGTAATATGTACAGTAATAGTATGATAATAGTAATATATTTGAATTCAAACACTGTTGATGGTGCAAATCAGTACTATGTAACGACCATTTGGGTCTAGAATCGTTTGATGGGGTTGGAAGGTTACTGTGTCTCTCACAGCAATTACGACTCCTCTCTTCTTGGAGGAGAAGGAGGCTTAATAGATGTGAGGATAGAGTTTGTTGGAGCATTTGGTGTCGCAGTAGAAGAAAAGTGTGTTTCCTGAACACATTGAATGTCGCAAATGTTGGTTTGGGCGGGGAGGATGTTTGGTGTTAGTTGACGTTTTCACCTTTTTTGAGAAGGTTGTAATTTTATGTCTAATGTGTTTTGCTGTTTATATTTTGAGTTGGTTGCTACATTTTGTAGTCTGGTCTGGAGTGTTCATCTGAGAGGTAGTGACTTCATCAGGATGAAAGGACTCATTTTCTGTGGTAGTCGTTTGGAGTGTTTACCTTAGAACTAGAGGCTTCATCAGGATGAAGGGACTCCTTTCTGTAGTAGTCGTCTGGAGTGTTCACCTGAGAGGTGGTGACTTCATTAGGATGAAGGGTCTCTTTTTTCTGTAGTAGTCGTCTGGAGTGTTCACCTGAGAGGTGGTGGCTTCATCAGGATGATGGGACTTCTGTGGTAGAAGTCTGGTGTACTAGTATAGTAGTATATACTACTATAATAGTAGTATTGGTATACATTACCCCATGATGTTTTCCAGGCATCTAAAAGAGAAAGGTGTTATACTCTACTTACATGAAAACCAGGTAGAGTTCTCCATCTTCATCAATCCCCAGGAAACCCTGACTGTCAACAATGTCTCCATCAAGCCCCAAGATAACGTGAATTATCACAGGGTCTTCATCATGTTGATGAGGAATTATTGCCCAGCACATGGGACAAGTAGAATTTTGCTGAAGCGACCTGAGTACAGAGTGGAAACAATGAGAACAGTGCAGTGCTCTTGTGTCCTCTGCAACATACTTACTCAGGCAGATGGAACAGGTAGACTGCTCCACGGCAGGTGGTCTCTGTGGTGCTGGGTGGTGCTCAGCATCTCTGTTGGGGTCTCTGGGAGAACGGCTCCTGTTGTTGGCTGCGTCCTCCCATCTCCTCTGAAGTTAGCCTCTCATCCTGTGGGCAACCTTCCACGGGATCGGCATTGTGAAGTTAGTGGCATCCTAATGGTGACTGATACCGGTGTATCTGAAAATAGCTAAAAATTAGTATTAATAGTAATATGTACAGTAATAGTATGATAATAGTAATATATTTGAATTAAAACACTGTTGATGGTGCAAATCAGTACTATCTAACAACCATTTGGGTCTAGAATCGTTTGACGGGGTTAGAAAGTTACCGTGTCTCTCACAGCAATTACGACTCCTCTCTTCTTGGAGGAGAAGGAGGCTTAATAGATGTGAGGATAGCGTTTGTTGGAGCATTTGGTGTCGCAGTGGAAGAAAAGTTTGTTTCCTGAACACATTGAATGTCGCAAATGTGGGTTTGGGCGGGGAAGATGTTTGGTGTTAGTTGACGTTTTCACCTTTTTTGAGAATGTTGTAATTTTATGTCTAATGTGTTTTGCTGTTTATATTTTGAATTGGTTGCTACATTTTGTAGTCTCTGGAGTGTCCATCTTAGAGGTAGTGGCTTCATCTGGATGAAAGGACACATTTTCTGTGGTAGTCTTTTGGAGTATTTACCTTTAGAACTAGAGGCTTCATCAGGATATAGGGACTCCTTTCTGTAGTAGTCGTCTGGAGTGTTCACCTGAGAGGTGGTGACTTCATTAGGATGAAGGGTCTCTTTTTTCTGTAGTAGTCGTCTGGAGTGTTCACCTGAGAGGTGGTGGCTTCATCAGGATGATGGGACTTCTGTGGTAGAAGTCTGGTGTACTAGTATAGTAGTATATACTACTATAATAGTAGTATTGGTATACATTACCCCATGATGTTTTCCAGGCATCTAAAAGAGAAAGGTGTTATACTCTACTTACATGAAAACCAGGCAGAGTTCTCCATCTTCATCAATCCCCAGGAAACCCTGACTGTCAACAATGTCTTCATCAAGCCCCAAGATAACGTGAATTATCACAGGGTCTTCATCATGTTGATGAGGAATTATTGCCCAGCACAAGGGACAAGTAGAATTTTGCTGAAGCGACCTGAGTACAGAGTGGAAACAATGAGAACAGTGCAGTGCTCTTGTGTCCTCTGCAACATACTTAGGCAGATGGAACAGGTAGACTGCTCCACGGCAGGTGGTCTCTGTGGTGCTGGGTGGTGCTCAGCATCTCTGTTGGGGTCTCTGGGAGAATGGCTCCTGTTGTTGGCTGCGTCCTACCATCTCCTCTGAAGTTAGCCTCTCGTCCTGTGGGCGACCTTCCACGGGATCGGCATTGTGAAGTTAGTGGCATCCTAAAGCTGACTGATACCGGTGTATCTGAAAATAGCTAAAAATTAGTATTAATAGTAATATGTACAGTAATAGTATGATAATAGTAATATATTTGAATTAAAACACTGTTGATGGTGCAAATCAGTACTATGTAACGACCATTTGGGTCTAGAATCGTTTGAAGGGGTTGGAAGGTTACTGTGTCTCTCACAGCAATTACGACTCCTCTCTTCTTGGAGGAGAAGGAGGCTTAATAGATGTGAGGATAGAGTTTGTTGGAGCATTTGGTGTCGCAGTAGAAGAAAAGTGTGTTTCCTGAACACATTGAATGTCGCAAATGTTGGTTTGGGCGGGGAGGATGTTTGGTGTTAGTTGACGTTTTCACCTTTTTTGAGAAGGTTGTAATTTTATGTCTAATGTGTTTTGCTGTTTATATTTTGAGTTGGTTGCTACATTTTGTAGTCTGGTCTGGAGTGTTCATCTGAGAGGTAGTGACTTCATCAGGATGAAAGGACTCATTTTCTGTGGTAGTCGTTTGGAGTGTTTACCTTAGAACTAGAGGCTTCATCAGGATGAAGGGACTCCTTTCTGTAGTAGTCGTCTGGAGTGTTCACCTGAGAGGTGGTGACTTCATTAGGATGAAGGGTCTCTTTTTTCTGTAGTAGTCGTCTCTGGAGTGTTCACCTGAGAGGTGGTGGCTTCATCAGGATGATGGGACTTCTGTGGTAGAAGTCTGGTGTACTAGTATAGTAGTATATACTACTATAATAGTAGTATTGGTATACATTACCCCATGATGTTTTCCAGGCATCTAAAAGTGAAAGGTGTTATACTCTACTTACATGAAAACCAGGTAGAGTTCTCCATCTTCATCAATCCCCAGGAAACCCTGACTGTCAACAATGTCTTCATCAAGCCCCAAGATAACGTGAATTATCACAGGGTCTTTATCATGTTGATGAGGAATTATTGCCCAGCACATGGGACAAGTAGACTTTTGCTGAAGCGACCTGAGTACAGAGTGGAAACAATGAGAACAGTGCAGTGCTCTTGTGTCCTCTGCAACATACTTACTCAGGCAGATGGAACAGGTAGACTGCTCCACGGCAGGTGGTCTCTGTGGTGCTGGGTGGTGCTCAGCATCTCTGTTGGGGTCTCTGGGAGAACGGCTCCTGTTGTTGGCTGCGTCCTCCCATCTCCTCTGAAGTTAGCCTCTCGTCCTGTGGGCAACCTTCCACGGGATCGGCATTGTGAAGTTAGTGGCATCCTAATGGTGACTGATACCTGTGTATCTGAAAATAGCTAAAAATTAGTATTAATAGTAATATGTACAGTAATAGTATGATAATAGTAATATATTTGAATTAAAACACTGTTGATGGTGCAAATCAGTACTATCTAACAACCATTTGGGTCTAGAATCGTTTGACGGGGTTGGAAAGTTACCGTGTCTCTCACAGCAATTACGACTCCTCTCTTCTTGGAGGAGAAGGAGGCTTAATAGATGTGAGGATAGCGTTTGTTGGAGCATTTGGTGTCGCAGTGGAAGAAAATTTTGTTTCCTGAACACATTGAATGTCGCAAATGTGGGTTTGGGCGGGGAAGATGTTTGGTGTTAGTTGACGTTTTCACCTTTTTTGAGAATGTTGTAATTTTATGTCTAATGTGTTTTGCTGTTTATATTTTGAATTGGTTGCTACATTTTGTAGTCTCTGGAGTGTCCATCTTAGAGGTAGTGGCTTCATCTGGATGAAAGGACACATTTTCTGTGGTAGTCGTTTGGAGTATTTACCTTAGAACTAGAGGCTTCATCAGGATATAGGGACTCCTTTCTGTAGTAGTCGTCTGGAGTGTTCACCTGAGAGGTGGTGACTTCATTAGGATGAAGGGTCTCTTTTTTTCTGTAGTAGTCGTCTGGAGTGTTCACCTGAGAGGTGGTGGCTTCATCAGGATGATGGGACTTCTGTGGTAGAAGTCTGGTGTACTAGTATAGTAGTATATACTACTATAATAGTAGTATTGGTATACATTACCCCATGATGTTTTCCAGGCATCTAAAAGAGAAAGGTGTTATACTCTACTTACATGAAAACCAGGTAGAGTTCTCCATCTTCATCAATCCCCAGGAAACCCTGACTGTCAACAATGTCTTCATCAAGCCCCAAGATAACGTGAATTATCACAGGGTCTTCATCATGTTGATGAGGAATTATTGCCCAGCACAAGGGACAAGTAGAATTTTGCTGAAGCGACCTGAGTACAGAGTGGAAACAATGAGAACAGTGCAGTGCTCTTGTGTCCTCTGCAACATACTTAGGCAGATGGAACAGGTAGACTGCTCCACGGCAGGTGGTCTCTGTGGTGCTGGGTGGTGCTCAGCATCTCTGTTGGGGTCTCTGGGAGAACGGCTCCTGTTGTTGGCTGCGTCCTCCCATCTCCTCTGAAGTTAGCCTCTCGTCCTGTGGGCAACCTTCCACGGGATCGGCATTGTGAAGTTAGTGGCATCCTAATGGTGACTGATACCGGTGTATCTGAAAATAGCTAAAAATTAGTATTAATAGTAATATGTACAGTAATAGTATGATAATAGTAATATATTTGAATTAAAACACTGTTGATGGTGCAAATCAGTACTATGTAACGACCATTTGGGTCTAGAATCGTTTGATGGGGTTGGAAGGTTACTGTGTCTCTCACAGCAATTACGACTCCTCTCTTCTTGGAGGAGAAGGAGGCTTAATAGATGTGAGGATAGAGTTTGTTGGAGCATTTGGTGTCGCAGTAGAAGAAAAGTGTGTTTCCTGAACACATTGAATGTCGCAAATGTTGGTTTGGGCGGGGAGGATGTTTGGTGTTAGTTGACGTTTTCACCTTTTTTGAGAAGGTTGTAATTTTATGTCTAATGTGTTTTGCTGTTTATATTTTGAGTTGGTTGCTACATTTTGTAGTCTGGTCTGGAGTGTTCATCTGAGAGGTAGTGACTTCATCAGGATGAAAGGACTCATTTTCTGTGGTAGTCGTTTGGAGTGTTTACCTTAGAACTAGAGGCTTCATCAGGATGAAGGGACTCCTTTCTGTAGTAGTCGTCTGGAGTGTTCACCTGAGAGGTGGTGACTTCATTAGGATGAAGGGTCTCTTTTTTCTGTAGTAGTCGTCTGGAGTGTTCACCTGAGAGGTGGTGGCTTCATCAGGATGATGGGACTTCTGTGGTAGAAGTCTGGTGTACTAGTATAGTAGTATATACTACTATAATAGTAGTATTGGTATACATTACCCCATGATGTTTTCCAGGCATCTAAAAGAGAAAGGTGTTATACTCTACTTACATGAAAACCAGGTAGAGTTCTCCATCTTCATCAATCCCCAGGAAACCCTGACTGTCAACAATGTCTTCATCAAGCCCCAAGATAACGTGAATTATCACAGGGTCTTCATCATGTTGATGAGGAATTATTGCCCAGCACATGGGACAAGTAGAATTTTGCTGAAGCGACCTGAGTACAGAGTGGAAACAATGAGAACAGTGCAGTGCTCTTGTGTCCTCTGCAACATACTTACTCAGGCAGATGGAACAGGTAGACTGCTCCACGGCAGGTGGTCTCTGTGGTGCTGGGTGGTGCTCAGCATCTCTGTTGGGGTCTCTGGGAGAACGGCTCCTGTTGTTGGCTGCGTCCTCCCATCTCCTCTGAAGTTAGCCTCTCGTCCTGTGGGCAACCTTCCACGGGATCGGCATTGTGAAGTTAGTGGCATCCTAATGGTGACTGATACCTGTGTATCTGAAAATAGCTAAAAATTAGTATTAATAGTAATATGTACAGTAATAGTATGATAATAGTAATATATTTGAATTAAAACACTGTTGATGGTGCAAATCAGTACTATCTAACAACCATTTGGGTCTAGAATCGTTTGACGGGGTTGGAAAGTTACCGTGTCTCTCACAGCAATTACGACTCCTCTCTTCTTGGAGGAGAAGGAGGCTTAATAGATGTGAGGATAGCGTTTGTTGGAGCATTTGGTGTCGCAGTGGAAGAAAATTTTGTTTCCTGAACACATTGAATGTCGCAAATGTGGGTTTGGGCGGGGAAGATGTTTGGTGTTAGTTGACGTTTTCACCTTTTTTGAGAATGTTGTAATTTTATGTCTAATGTGTTTTGCTGTTTATATTTTGAATTGGTTGCTACATTTTGTAGTCTCTGGAGTGTCCATCTTAGAGGTAGTGGCTTCATCTGGATGAAAGGACACATTTTCTGTGGTAGTCGTTTGGAGTATTTACCTTAGAACTAGAGGCTTCATCAGGATATAGGGACTCCTTTCTGTAGTAGTCGTCTGGAGTGTTCACCTGAGAGGTGGTGACTTCATTAGGATGAAGGGTCTCTTTTTTTCTGTAGTAGTCGTCTGGAGTGTTCACCTGAGAGGTGGTGGCTTCATCAGGATGATGGGACTTCTGTGGTAGAAGTCTGGTGTACTAGTATAGTAGTATATACTACTATAATAGTAGTATTGGTATACATTACCCCATGATGTTTTCCAGGCATCTAAAAGAGAAAGGTGTTATACTCTACTTACATGAAAACCAGGTAGAGTTCTCCATCTTCATCAATCCCCAGGAAACCCTGACTGTCAACAATGTCTTCATCAAGCCCCAAGATAACGTGAATTATCACAGGGTCTTCATCATGTTGATGAGGAATTATTGCCCAGCACAAGGGACAAGTAGAATTTTGCTGAAGCGACCTGAGTACAGAGTGGAAACAATGAGAACAGTGCAGTGCTCTTGTGTCCTCTGCAACATACTTAGGCAGATGGAACAGGTAGACTGCTCCACGGCAGGTGGTCTCTGTGGTGCTGGGTGGTGCTCAGCATCTCTGTTGGGGTCTCTGGGAGAACGGCTCCTGTTGTTGGCTGCGTCCTCCCATCTCCTCTGAAGTTAGCCTCTCGTCCTGTGGGCAACCTTCCACGGGATCGGCATTGTGAAGTTAGTGGCATCCTAATGGTGACTGATACCGGTGTATCTGAAAATAGCTAAAAATTAGTATTAATAGTAATATGTACAGTAATAGTATGATAATAGTAATATATTTGAATTAAAACACTGTTGATGGTGCAAATCAGTACTATGTAACGACCATTTGGGTCTAGAATCGTTTGATGGGGTTGGAAGGTTACTGTGTCTCTCACAGCAATTACGACTCCTCTCTTCTTGGAGGAGAAGGAGGCTTAATAGATGTGAGGATAGAGTTTGTTGGAGCATTTGGTGTCGCAGTAGAAGAAAAGTGTGTTTCCTGAACACATTGAATGTCGCAAATGTTGGTTTGGGCGGGGAGGATGTTTGGTGTTAGTTGACGTTTTCACCTTTTTTGAGAAGGTTGTAATTTTATGTCTAATGTGTTTTGCTGTTTATATTTTGAGTTGGTTGCTACATTTTGTAGTCTGGTCTGGAGTGTTCATCTGAGAGGTAGTGACTTCATCAGGATGAAAGGACTCATTTTCTGTGGTAGTCGTTTGGAGTGTTTACCTTAGAACTAGAGGCTTCATCAGGATGAAGGGACTCCTTTCTGTAGTAGTCGTCTGGAGTGTTCACCTGAGAGGTGGTGACTTCATTAGGATGAAGGGTCTCTTTTTTCTGTAGTAGTCGTCTGGAGTGTTCACCTGAGAGGTGGTGGCTTCATCAGGATGATGGGACTTCTGTGGTAGAAGTCTGGTGTACTAGTATAGTAGTATATACTACTATAATAGTAGTATTGGTATACATTACCCCATGATGTTTTCCAGGCATCTAAAAGAGAAAGGTGTTATACTCTACTTACATGAAAACCAGGTAGAGTTCTCCATCTTCATCAATCCCCAGGAAACCCTGACTGTCAACAATGTCTTCATCAAGCCCCAAGATAACGTGAATTATCACAGGGTCTTCATCATGTTGATGAGGAATTATTGCCCAGCACATGGGACAAGTAGAATTTTGCTGAAGCGACCTGAGTACAGAGTGGAAACAATGAGAACAGTGCAGTGCTCTTGTGTCCTCTGCAACATACTTACTCAGGCAGATGGAACAGGTAGACTGCTCCACGGCAGGTGGTCTCTGTGGTGCTGGGTGGTGCTCAGCATCTCTGTTGGGGTCTCTGGGAGAACGGCTCCTGTTGTTGGCTGCGTCCTCCCATCTCCTCTGAAGTTAGCCTCTCGTCCTGTGGGCAACCTTCCACGGGATCGGCATTGTGAAGTTAGTGGCATCCTAATGGTGACTGATACCGGTGTATCTGAAAATAGCTAAAAATTAGTATTAATAGTAATATGTACAGTAATAGTATGATAATAGTAATATATTTGAATTAAAACACTGTTGATGGTGCAAATCAGTACTATCTAACAACCATTTGGGTCTAGAATCGTTTGACGGGGTTGGAAAGTTACCGTGTCTCTCACAGCAATTACGACTCCTCTCTTCTTGGAGGAGAAGGAGGCTTAATAGATGTGAGGATAGCGTTTGTTGGAGCATTTGGTGTCGCAGTGGAAGAAAATTTTGTTTCCTGAACACATTGAATGTCGCAAATGTGGGTTTGGGCGGGGAAGATGTTTGGTGTTAGTTGACGTTTTCACCTTTTTTGAGAATGTTGTAATTTTATGTCTAATGTGTTTTGCTGTTTATATTTTGAATTGGTTGCTACATTTTGTAGTCTCTGGAGTGTCCATCTTAGAGGTAGTGGCTTCATCTGGATGAAAGGACACATTTTCTGTGGTAGTCGTTTGGAGTATTTACCTTAGAACTAGAGGCTTCATCAGGATATAGGGACTCCTTTCTGTAGTAGTCGTCTGGAGTGTTCACCTGAGAGGTGGTGACTTCATTAGGATGAAGGGTCTCTTTTTTCTGTAGTAGTCGTCTGGAGTGTTCACCTGAGAGGTGGTGGCTTCATCAGGATGATGGGACTTCTGTGGTAGAAGTCTGGTGTACTAGTATAGTAGTATATACTACTATAATAGTAGTATTGGTATACATTACCCCATGATGTTTTCCAGGCATCTAAAAGAGAAAGGTGTTATACTCTACTTACATGAAAACCAGGTAGAGTTCTCCATCTTCATCAATCCCCAGGAAACCCTGACTGTCAACAATGTCTTCATCAAGCCCCAAGATAACGTGAATTATCACAGGGTCTTCATCATGTTGATGAGGAATTATTGCCCAGCACAAGGGACAAGTAGAATTTTGCTGAAGCGACCTGAGTACAGAGTGGAAACAATGAGAACAGTGCAGTGCTCTTGTGTCCTCTGCAACATACTTAGGCAGATGGAACAGGTAGACTGCTCCACGGCAGGTGGTCTCTGTGGTGCTGGGTGGTGCTCAGCATCTCTGTTGGGGTCTCTGGGAGAACGGCTCCTGTTGTTGGCTGCGTCCTCCCATCTCCTCTGAAGTTAGCCTCTCGTCCTGTGGGCAACCTTCCACGGGATCGGTATTGTGAAGTTAGTGGCATCCTAATGGTGACTGATACCGGTGTATCTTAAAATAGCTAAAAATTAGTATTAATAGTAATATGTACAGTAATAGTATGATAATAGTAATATATTTGAATTAAAACACTGTTGATGGTGCAAATCAGTACTATGTAACGACCATTTGGGTCTAGAATCGTTTGATGGGGTTGGAAGGTTACTGTGTCTCTCACAGCAATTACGACTCCTCTCTTCTTGGAGGAGAAGGAGGCTTAATAGATGTGAGGATAGAGTTTGTTGGAGCATTTGGTGTCGCAGTAGAAGAAAAGTGTGTTTCCTGAACACATTGAATGTCGCAAATGTTGGTTTGGGCGGGGAGGATGTTTGGTGTTAGTTGACGTTTTCACCTTTTTTGAGAAGGTTGTAATTTTATGTCTAATGTGTTTTGCTGTTTATATTTTGAGTTGGTTGCTACATTTTGTAGTCTGGTCTGGAGTGTTCATCTGAGAGGTAGTGACTTCATCAGGATGAAAGGACTCATTTTCTGTGGTAGTCGTTTGGAGTGTTTACCTTAGAACTAGAGGCTTCATCAGGATGAAGGGACTCCTTTCTGTAGTAGTCGTCTGGAGTGTTCACCTGAGAGGTGGTGACTTCATTAGGATGAAGGGTCTCTTTTTTCTGTAGTAGTCGTCTGGAGTGTTCACCTGAGAGGTGGTGGCTTCATCAGGATGATGGGACTTCTGTGGTAGAAGTCTGGTGTACTAGTATAGTAGTATATACTACTATAATAGTAGTATTGGTATACATTACCCCATGATGTTTTCCAGGCATCTAAAAGAGAAAGGTGTTATACTCTACTTACATGAAAACCAGGTAGAGTTCTCCATCTTCATCAATCCCCAGGAAACCCTGACTGTCAACAATGTCTTCATCAAGCCCCAAGATAACGTGAATTATCACAGGGTCTTCATCATGTTGATGAGGAATTATTGCCCAGCACATGGGACAAGTAGAATTTTGCTGAAGCGACCTGAGTACAGAGTGGAAACAATGAGAACAGTGCAGTGCTCTTGTGTCCTCTGCAACATACTTAGGCAGATGGAACAGGTAGACTGCTCCACGGCAGGTGGTCTCTGTGGTGCTGGGTGGTGCTCAGCATCTGTGTTGGGGTCTCTGGGAGAACGGCTCCTGTTGTTGGCTGCGTCCTCCCATCTCCTCTGAAGTTAGCCTCGTCCTGTGAGTGACCTTCCACGGGATCGGCATTGTGAAGTTGGTGGCATCCTAAAGCTGACTGATACCGGTGTATCTGAATATAGCTAAAAATTAGTATTAATAGTAATATGTACAGTAATAGTATGATAATAGTAATGTATTTGAATTAAAACACAGTTGATGGTGCAAATCAGTACTATGTAACAACCATTTGGGTCTAGAATAGTTTGATGGGGTTGGAAGGTTAACGTGTCTCTCACAGAAATTACGACTCCTCTCTTCTTGGAGGAGAAGGAGGCTTAATAGATATGAGGATAGCTTTTCTTGGAGCATTTGGTGTCGCAGTGGAAGAAAAGTGTGTTTCCTGAACACATTGTATGTCGCAAATGTGGGTTTGGGCGGGGAGGATGTTTGGTGTTAGTTGACGTTTTCACCTTTTTCGAGAAGGTTGTAATTTTATGTCTAATGTGTTTTGCTGTTTATATTTTGAGTTGGTTGCTACATTTTTTAGTCTGGTCTGGAGTGTTCATCTGAGAGGTAGTGGTTTCATCAGCATGAAAGGACACATTTTCTGTGGTAGTCGTCTGGAGTGTTTACGTTAGAACTAGAGGCTTCATCAGGATCAAGGGACTCCTTTCTGTAGTAGTTGTGTGGAGTGTTCACCTGAGAGGGGGTGACTTCATCAGGATGAAGGGTCTCTTTTCTGTAGTAGTCATCTGGAGTGTTCACCTGAGAGGTGGTGGCTTCATCAGGATGAAGGGACTTCTGTGGTAGAAGTCTGGTATACTAGTATAGTAGTATATACTACTATAATAGTAGTATTGGTATACATTACCCCATGATGTTTTCCAGGCATCTAAAAGAGAAAGGTGTTATACTCTACTTATATGAAAACCAGGTAGAGTTCTCCATCTTCATCAATCCCCAGAAAAACCTGACTGTCTACAATGTCTTCATCAAGCCCCAGGATAACGTGAATAATCACAGGGTCTTCATCATGTTGATGAGGAATTATTGCCCAGCACAAGGGACAAGTAGAATTTTGCTGAAGCGACCTGTTGATACAGAGTGGAAACAATGAGAACAGTGCAATGCTCTTGTGTCCTCTGCAACGTACTTACTCAGGCAGATGGAACAGGTAGACTGCTCCACGGCAGGTGGTCTCTGTGGTGCTGGGTGGTGCTCAGCATCTGTGTTGGGGTCACCGGTAGAACGGCTCCTGTTGTTGGCTGCGTCCTCCCATCTCCTCTTAAGTTAGCCTCGTCCTGTGGGTGACCTTCCACGGGATCGGCATTGTGAAGTTAGTGGCATCCTGATGCTGACTGATACCGGTGTATCTGAAAATAGCAAAAAATTAGTATTAATAGTAATATGTACAGTAATAGTATGATAATAGTAATGTATTTGAATTAAAACACTGTTGATGGTGCAAATCAGTACTATGTAACAACCATTTGGGTCTAGAATAGTTTGATGGGGTTGGAAGGTTACAGTGTCTCTCACAGAAATTACGACTCCTCTCTTCTTGGAGGAGAAGGAGGCTTAATAGATGTGAGGATAGCTTTTCTTGGAGCATTTGGTGTCGCAGTGGAAGAAAAGTGTGTTTCCTGAACACATTGAATGTCGCAAATGTGGGTTTGGGCGGGGAGGATGTTTGGTGTTAGTTGACATTTTCACCTTCTTTGAGAAGGTTGTAATTTTATGTCTAATGTGTTTTGCTGTTTATATTTTGAGTTGGTTGCTACATTTTGTAGTCTGGTCTGGAGTGTTCATCTGAGAGGTAGTGGTTTCATCAGCATGAAAGGACTCATTTTCTGTGGTAGTCGTCTGGAGTGTTTACCTTAGAACTAGAGGCTTCATCAGGATCAAGGGACTCCTTTCTGTAGTAGTTGTGTGGAGTGTTCACCTGAGAGGGGGTGACTTCATCAGGATGAAGAGTCTCTTTTCTGTAGAAGTCGTCTGGAGTGTTCACCTGAGAGGTGGTGGCTTCATCAGGATGAAGGGACTTCTGTGGTAGAAGTTTGGTATACTAGTATAGTAGTATATACTACTATAATAGTAGTATTGGTATACATTACCCCATGATGTTTTCCAGGCATCTAAAAGAGAAAGGTGTTATACTCTACTTATATGAAAACCAGCTAGAGTTCTCCATCTTCATCAATCCCCAGGAAAACCTGACTGTCCACAATGTCTTCATCAAGCCCCAGGATAACGTGAATTATCACAGGGTCTTCATCATGTTGATGAGGAATTATTGCCCAGCACAAGGGACAAGTAGAATTTTGCTGAAGCGACCTGTTGATACAGAGTGGAAACAATGAGAATAGTGCAATGCTCTTGTGTCCTCTGCAACGTACTTACTCAGGCAGATGGAACAGGTAGACTGCTCCACGGCAGGTGGTCTCTGTGGTGCTGGGTGGTGCTCAGCATCTGTGTTGGGGTCACCGGTAGAACGGCTCCTGTTGTTGGCTGCGTCCTCCCATCTCCTCTTAAGTTAGCCTCGTCCTGTGGGTGACCTTCCACGGGATCGGCATTGTGAAGTTAGTGGCATCCTGATGCTGACTGATACCGGTGTATCTGAAAATAGCAAAAAATTAGTATTAATAGTAATATGTACAGTAATAGTATGATAATAGTAATGTATTTGAATTAAAACACTGTTGATGGTGCAAATCAGTACTATGTAACAACCATTTGGGTCTAGAATAGTTTGATGGGGTTGGAAGGTTACAGTGTCTCTCACAGAAATTACGACTCCTCTCTTCTTGGAGGAGAAGGAGGCTTAATAGATGTGAGGATAGCTTTTCTTGGAGCATTTGGTGTCGCAGTGGAAGAAAAGTGTGTTTCCTGAACACATTGAATGTCGCAAATGTGGGTTTGGGCGGGGAGGATGTTTGGTGTTAGTTGACATTTTCACCTTCTTTGAGAAGGTTGTAATTTTATGTCTAATGTGTTTTGCTGTTTATATTTTGAGTTGGTTGCTACATTTTGTAGTCTGGTCTGGAGTGTTCATCTGAGAGGTAGTGGTTTCATCAGCATGAAAGGACTCATTTT
This sequence comes from Pelophylax lessonae, assembly GCF_965119305.1. Classification (NCBI taxonomy): domain Eukaryota; kingdom Metazoa; phylum Chordata; class Amphibia; order Anura; family Ranidae; genus Pelophylax; species Pelophylax lessonae. Next base: position 31,224,869 of record NC_138774.1, read on the forward strand.
CTGTGGTAGTCGTCTGGAGTGTTTACCTTAGAACTAGAGGCTTCATCAGGATCAAGGGACTCCTTTCTGTAGTAGTTGTGTGGAGTGTTCACCTGAGAGGGGGTGACTTCATCAGGATGAAGAGTCTCTTTTCTGTAGAAGTCGTCTGGAGTGTTCACCTGAGAGGTGGTGGCTTCATCAGGATGAAGGGACTTCTGTGGTAGAAGTTTGGTATACTAGTATAGTAGTATATACTACTATAATAGTAGTATTGGTATACATTACCCCATGATGTTTTCCAGGCATCTAAAAGAGAAAGGTGTTATACTCTACTTATATGAAAACCAGCTAGAGTTCTCCATCTTCATCAATCCCCAGGAAAACCTGACTGTCCACAATGTCTTCATCAAGCCCCAGGATAACGTGAATTATCACAGGGTCTTCATCATGTTGATGAGGAATTATTGCCCAGCACAAGGGACAAGTAGAATTTTGCTGAAGCGACCTGTTGATACAGAGTGGAAACAATGAGAATAGTGCAATGCTCTTGTGTCCTCTGCAACGTACTTACTCAGGCAGATGGAACAGGTAGACTGCTCCACGGCAGGTGGTCTCTGTGGTGCTGGGTGGTGCTCAGCATCTGTGTTGGGGTCTCTGGGAGAACGGCTCCTGTTGTTGGCTGCGTCCTCCCATCTCCTCTGAAGTTAGCCTCGTCCTGTGGGTGACCTTCCACTGGATCGGCATTGTGAAGTTAGTGGCATCCTGATGCTGTCTGATACCGGTGTATCTGAAAATAGCTAAAAATTAGTATTAATAGTAATATGTACAGTAATAGTATGATAATAGTAATGTATTTGAATTAAAACACTGTTGATGGTGCAAATCAGTACTATGTAACAACCATTTGGGTCTAGAATAGTTTGATGAGTTTGGAAGGTTACCGTGTCTCTCACAGCAATTACGACTCCTCTCTTCTTGGAGGAGAAGGAGGCTTAATAGATGTGAGGATAGCGTTTGTTGGAGCATTTGGTGTCACAGTGGAAGAAAAGTGTGTTTCCTGAACACATTGAATGTCGCAAACGTGGGTTTGGGCGGGGAGGATGTTTGGTGTTGGTTGACGTTTTCACCTTTTTCGAGAAGGTTGTAATTTTATGTCTAATGTGTTTTGCTGTTTATATTTTGAGTTGGTTGCTACATTTTGTAGTCTAGTCTATTTGTAGTCTGGTCTGGAGTGTTCATCTGAGAGGTAGTGGCTTCATCAGGATGAAAGGACTCATTTTCTGTGGTAGTCGTCTGGAGTGTTTACCTTTAGAACTAGAGGCTTCATCAGGATCAAGGGACTCCTTTCTGTAGTAGTTGTGTGGAGTGTTCACCTGAGAGGGGGTGACTTCATCAGGATGAAGGGTCTCTTTTCTGTAGTAGTCGTCTGGAGTGTTCACCTGAGAGGTGGTGGCTTCATCAGGATGAAGGGACTTCTGTGGTAGAAGTCTGGTATACTAGTATAGTAGTATATACTACTATAATAGTAGTATTGGTATACATTACCCCATGATATTTTCCAGGCATCTAAAAGAGAAAGGTGTTATACTCTACTTATATGAAAACCAGGTAGAGTTCTCCATCTTCATCAATCCCCAGGAAAACCTGACTGTCCACAATGTCTTCATCAAGCCCCAGGATAACGTGAATTATCACAGGGTCTTCATCATGTTGATGAGGAATTATTGCCCAGCCCAAGGGACAAGTAGAATTTTGCTGAAGCGACCTGTTGATACAGAGTGGAAACAATGAGAACAGTGCAATGCTCTTGTGTCCTCTGCAACGTACTTACTCAGGCAGATGGAACAGGTAGACTGCTCCACGGCAGGTGGTCTCTGTGGTGCTGGTTGGTGCTCAGCATCTGTGTTGGGGTCTCTGGGAGAACGGCTCCTGTTGTTGGCTGCGTCCTCCCATCTCCTCTGAAGTTAGCCTCGTCCTGTGGGTGACCTTCCACGGGATCGGCATTGTGAAGTTAGTGGCATCCTGATGCTGACTGATAGCGGTGTATCTGAAAATAGCTAAACATTTGTATTAATTGTAATATGTACAGTAATAGTATGATAATAGTAATATATTTGAATTAAAACACTGTTGATGGTGCAAATCAGTACTATGTAACAACCATTTGGGTCTAGAATAGTTTGATGAGGTTGGAAGGTTACCGTGTCTCTCACAGCAATTACGACTCCTCTCTTCTTGGAGGAGAAGAAGGCTTAATACATGTGAGGATAGCGTTTGTTGGAGCATTTGGTGTCGCAGTGGAAGAAAAGTGTGTTTCCTGAACACGTTGAATGTCACAAATGTGGGTTTGGGCGGGGAGGATGTTTGGTGTTAGTTGACGTTTTCACCTTTTTCGAGAAGGTTGTAATTTTATGTCTAATGTGTTTTGCTGTTTATATTTTGAGTTGGTTGCTACATTTTGTAGTCTGGTCTATTTGTAGTCTGGTCTGGAGTGTTCATCTGAGAGGTAGTGGCTTCATCAGGATGAAAGGACTCATTTTCTGTGGTAGTCGTCTGGAGTGTTTACCTTAGAACTAGAGGCTTCATCAGGATGAAGGGACTCCTTTCTGTAGTAGTTGTGTGGAGTGTTCATCTGAGAGGTGGTGACTTCATCAGGATGAAGGGTCTCTTTTCTGTAGTAGTCGTCTGGAGTGTTCACCTGAGAGGTGGTGGCTTCATCAGGATAAAGGGACTTCTGTGGTAGAAGTCTGGTATACTAGTTTAGTAGCATATACTACTATAATAGTAGTATTGGTATACATTACCCCATGATGTTTTCCAGGCATCTAAAAGAGAAAGGTGTTATACTCTACTTACATTAAAACCAGGTAGAGTTCTCCATCTTCATCAATCCCCAGGAAAACCTGACTGTCCACAATGTCTTCATCAAGCCCCAGGATAACGTGAATTATCATAGGGTATTCATCATGTTGATGAGGAATTATTGCCCAGCACAAGGGACAAGTAGAATTTTGCTGAAGCGACCTGTTGATACAGAGTGGAAACAATGAGAACAGTGCAGTGCTCTTGTGTCCTCTGCAACATACTTACTCAGGCAGATGGAACAGGTAGACTGCTCCACGGCAGGTGGTCTCTGTGGTGCTGGGTGGTGCTCAGCATCTCTGTTGGGGTCTCTGGGAGAACGGCTCCTGTTGTTGGCTGCGTCCTCCCATCTCCTCTGAAGTTAGCCTCTCGTCCTGTGGGCAACCTTCCACGGGATCGGCATTGTGAAGTTAGTGGCATCCTAATGGTGACTGATACCAGTGTATCTGAAAATAGCTAAAAATTAGTATTAATAGTAATATGTACAGTAATAGTATGATAATAGTAATATATTTGAATTAAAACACTGTTAATGGTGCAAATCAGTACTATCTAACAACCATTTGGGTCTAGAATCGTTTGACGGGGTTGGAAAGTTACCGTGTCTCTCACAGCAATTACGACTCCTCTCTTCTTGGAGGAGAAGGAGGCTTAATAGATGTGAGGATAGCGTTTGTTGGAGCATTTGGTGTCGCAGTGGAAGAAAAGTTTGTTTCCTGAACACATTGAATGTAGCAAATGTGGGTTTGGGCGGGGAAGATGTTTGGTGTTAGTTGACGTTTTCACCTTTTTTGAGAATGTTGTAATTTTATGTCTAATGTGTTTTGCTGTTTATATTTTGAATTGGTTGCTACATTTTGTAGTCTGGTCTGGAGTGTCCATCTTAGAGGTAGTGGCTTCATCTGGATGAAAGGACACATTTTCTGTGGTAGTCGTTTGGAGTGTTTACCTTAGAACTAGAGGCTTCATCAGGATGAAGGGACTCCTTTCTGTAGTAGTCGTCTGGAGTGTTCACCTGAGAGGTGGTGACTTCATTAGGATGAAAGGTCTCTTTTTTTCTGTAGTAGTCGTCTGGAGTGTTCACCTGAGAGGTGGTGGCTTCATCAGGATGATGGGACTTCTGTGGTAGAAGTCTGGTGTACTAGTATAGTAGTATATACTACTATAATAGTAGTATTGGTATACATTACCCCATGATGTTTTCCAGGCATCTAAAAGAGAAAGGTGTTATACTCTACTTACATGAAAACCAGGTAGAGTTCTCCATCTTCATCAATCCCCAGGAAACCCTGACTGTCAACAATGTCTTCATCAAGCCCCAAGATAACGTGAATTATCACAGGGTCTTCATCATGTTGATGAGGAATTATTGCCCAGCACAAGGGACAAGTAGAATTTTGCTGAAGCAACCTGAGTACAGAGTGGAAACAATGAGAACAGTGCAGTGCTCTTGTGTCCTCTGCAACATACTTAGGCAGATGGAACAGGTAGACTGCTCCACGGCAGGTGGTCTCTGTGGTGCTGGGTGGTGCTCAGCATCTCTGTTGGGGTCTCTGGGAGAACGGCTCCTGTTGTTGGCTGCGTCCTACCATCTCCTCTGAAGTTAGCCTCTCGTCCTGTGGGCGACCTTCCACGGGATCGGCATTGTGAAGTTAGTGGCATCCTAATGCTGACTGATACCGGTGTATCTGAAAATAGCTAAAAATTAGTATTAATAGTAATATGTACAGTAATAGTATGATAATAGTAATATATTTGAATTAAAACACTGTTGATGGTGCAAATCAGTACTATGTAACGACCATTTGGGTCTAGAATCGTTTGATGGGGTTGGAAGGTTACTGTGTCTCTCACAGCAATTACGACTCCTCTCTTCTTGGAGGAGAAGGAGGCTTAATAGATGTGAGGATAGAGTTTGTTGGAGCATTTGGTGTCGCAGTAGAAGTAAAGTGTGTTTCCTGAACACATTGAATGTCGCAAATGTTGGTTTGGGCGGGGAGGATGTTTGGTGTTAGTTGACGTTTTCACCTTTTTTGAGAAGGTTGTAATTTTATGTCTAATGTGTTTTGCTGTTTATATTTTGAGTTGGTTGCTACATTTTGTAGTCTGGTCTGGAGTGTTCATCTGAGAGGTAGTGACTTCATCAGGATGAAAGGACTCATTTTCTGTGGTAGTCGTTTGGAGTGTTTACCTTAGAACTAGAGGCTTCATCAGGATGAAGGGACTCCTTTCTGTAGTAGTCGTCTGGAGTGTTCACCTGAGAGGTGGTGACTTCATTAGGATGAAGGGTCTCTTTTTTCTGTAGTAGTCGTCTGGAGTGTTCACCTGAGAGGTGGTGGCTTCATCAGGATGATGGGACTTCTGTGGTAGAAGTCTGGTGTACTAGTATAGTAGTATATACTACTATAATAGTAGTATTGGTATACATTACCCCATGATGTTTTCCAGGCATCTAAAAGAGAAAGGTGTTATACTCTACTTACATGAAAACCAGGTAGAGTTCTCCATCTTCATCAATCCCCAGGAAACCCTGACTGTCAACAATGTCTTCATCAAGCCCCAAGATAACGTGAATTATCACAGGGTCTTCATCATGTTGATGAGGAATTATTGCCCAGCACATGGGACAAGTAGAATTTTGCTGAAGCGACCTGAGTACAGAGTGGAAACAATGAGAACAGTGCAGTGCTCTTGTGTCCTCTGCAACATACTTACTCAGGCAGATGGAACAGGTAGACTGCTCCACGGCAGGTGGTCTCTGTGGTGCTGGGTGGTGCTCAGCATCTCTGTTGGGGTCTCTGGGAGAACGGCTCCTGTTGTTGGCTGCGTCCTCCCATCTCCTCTGAAGTTAGCCTCTCATCCTGTGGGCAACCTTCCACGGGATCGGCATTGTGAAGTTAGTGGCATCCTAATGGTGACTGATACCGGTGTATCTGAAAATAGCTAAAAATTAGTATTAATAGTAATATGTACAGTAATAGTATGATAATAGTAATATATTTGAATTAAAACACTGTTGATGGTGCAAATCAGTACTATCTAACAACCATTTGGGTCTAGAATCGTTTGACGGGGTTGGAAAGTTACCGTGTCTCTCACAGCAATTACGACTCCTCTCTTCTTGGAGGAGAAGGAGGCTTAATAGATGTGAGGATAGCGTTTGTTGGAGCATTTGGTGTCGCAGTGGAAGAAAAGTTTGTTTCCTGAACACATTGAATGTCGCAAATGTGGGTTTGGGCGGGGAAGATGTTTGGTGTTAGTTGACGTTTTCACCTTTTTTGAGAATGTTGTAATTTTATGTCTAATGTGTTTTGCTGTTTATATTTTGAATTGGTTGCTACATTTTGTAGTCTCTGGAGTGTCCATCTTAGAGGTAGTGGCTTCATCTGGATGAAAGGACACATTTTCTGTGGTAGTCGTTTGGAGTATTTACCTTTAGAACTAGAGGCTTCATCAGGATATAGGGACTCCTTTCTGTAGTAGTCGTCTGGAGTGTTCACCTGAGAGGTGGTGACTTCATTAGGATGAAGGGTCTCTTTTTTCTGTAGTAGTCGTCTGGAGTGTTCACCTGAGAGGTGGTGGCTTCATCAGGATGATGGGACTTCTGTGGTAGAAGTCTGGTGTACTAGTATAGTAGTATATACTACTATAATAGTAGTATTGGTATACATTACCCCATGATGTTTTCCAGGCATCTAAAAGAGAAAGGTGTTATACTCTACTTACATGAAAACCAGGCAGAGTTCTCCATCTTCATCAATCCCCAGGAAACCCTGACTGTCAACAATGTCTTCATCAAGCCCCAAGATAACGTGAATTATCACAGGGTCTTCATCATGTTGATGAGGAATTATTGCCCAGCACAAGGGACAAGTAGAATTTTGCTGAAGCGACCTGAGTACAGAGTGGAAACAATGAGAACAGTGCAGTGCTCTTGTGTCCTCTGCAACATACTTAGGCAGATGGAACAGGTAGACTGCTCCACGGCAGGTGGTCTCTGTGGTGCTGGGTGGTGCTCAGCATCTCTGTTGGGGTCTCTGGGAGAACGGCTCCTGTTGTTGGCTGCGTCCTACCATCTCCTCTGAAGTTAGCCTCTCGTCCTGTGGGCGACCTTCCACGGGATCGGCATTGTGAAGTTAGTGGCATCCTAATGCTGACTGATACCGGTGTATCTGAAAATAGCTAAAAATTAGTATTAATAGTAATATGTACAGTAATAGTATGATAATAGTAATATATTTGAATTAAAACACTGTTGATGGTGCAAATCAGTACTATGTAACGACCATTTGGGTCTAGAATCGTTTGAAGGGGTTGGAAGGTTACTGTGTCTCTCACAGCAATTACGACTCCTCTCTTCTTGGAGGAGAAGGAGGCTTAATAGATGTGAGGATAGAGTTTGTTGGAGCATTTGGTGTCGCAGTAGAAGAAAAGTGTGTTTCCTGAACACATTGAATGTCGCAAATGTTGGTTTGGGCGGGGAGGATGTTTGGTGTTAGTTGACGTTTTCACCTTTTTTGAGAAGGTTGTAATTTTATGTCTAATGTGTTTTGCTGTTTATATTTTGAGTTGGTTGCTACATTTTGTAGTCTGGTCTGGAGTGTTCATCTGAGAGGTAGTGACTTCATCAGGATGAAAGGACTCATTTTCTGTGGTAGTCGTTTGGAGTGTTTACCTTAGAACTAGAGGCTTCATCAGGATGAAGGGACTCCTTTCTGTAGTAGTCGTCTGGAGTGTTCACCTGAGAGGTGGTGACTTCATTAGGATGAAGGGTCTCTTTTTTCTGTAGTAGTCGTCTCTGGAGTGTTCACCTGAGAGGTGGTGGCTTCATCAGGATGATGGGACTTCTGTGGTAGAAGTCTGGTGTACTAGTATAGTAGTATATACTACTATAATAGTAGTATTGGTATACATTACCCCATGATGTTTTCCAGGCATCCAAAAGTGAAAGGTGTTATACTCTACTTACATGAAAACCAGGTAGAGTTCTCCATCTTCATCAATCCCCAGGAAACCCTGACTGTCAACAATGTCTTCATCAAGCCCCAAGATAACGTGAATTATCACAGGGTCTTTATCATGTTGATGAGGAATTATTGCCCAGCACATGGGACAAGTAGAATTTTGCTGAAGCGACCTGAGTACAGAGTGGAAACAATGAGAACAGTGCGGTGCTCTTGTGTCCTCTGCAACATACTTACTCAGGCAGATGGAACAGGTAGACTGCTCCACGGCAGGTGGTCTCTGTGGTGCTGGGTGGTGCTCAGCATCTCTGTTGGGGTCTCTGGGAGAACGGCTCCTGTTGTTGGCTGCGTCCTCCCATCTCCTCTGAAGTTAGCCTCTCGTCCTGTGGGCAACCTTCCACGGGATCGGCATTGTGAAGTTAGTGGCATCCTAATGGTGACTGATACCGGTGTATCTGAAAATAGCTAGAAATTAGTATTAATAGTAATATGTACAGTAATAGTATGATAATAGTAATATATTTGAATTAAAACACTGTTGATGGTGCAAATCAGTACTATCTAACAACCATTTGGGTCTAGAATCGTTTGACGGGGTTGGAAAGTTACCGTGTCTCTCACAGCAATTACGACTCCTCTCTTCTTGGAGGAGAAGGAGGCTTAATAGATGTGAGGATAGCGTTTGTTGGAGCATTTGGTGTCGCAGTGGAAGAAAATTTTGTTTCCTGAACACATTGAATGTCGCAAATGTGGGTTTGGGCGGGGAAGATGTTTGGTGTTAGTTGACGTTTTCACCTTTTTTGAGAATGTTGTAATTTTATGTCTAATGTGTTTTGCTGTTTATATTTTGAATTGGTTGCTACATTTTGTAGTCTCTGGAGTGTCCATCTTAGAGGTAGTGGCTTCATCTGGATGAAAGGACACATTTTCTGTGGTAGTCGTTTGGAGTATTTACCTTAGAACTAGAGGCTTCATCAGGATATAGGGACTCCTTTCTGTAGTAGTCGTCTGGAGTGTTCACCTGAGAGGTGGTGACTTCATTAGGATGAAGGGTCTCTTTTTTTCTGTAGTAGTCGTCTGGAGTGTTCACCTGAGAGGTGGTGGCTTCATCAGGATGATGGGACTTCTGTGGTAGAAGTCTGGTGTACTAGTATAGTAGTATATACTACTATAATAGTAGTATTGGTATACATTACCCCATGATGTTTTCCAGGCATCTAAAAGAGAAAGGTGTTATACTCTACTTACATGAAAACCAGGTAGAGTTCTCCATCTTCATCAATCCCCAGGAAACCCTGACTGTCAACAATGTCTTCATCAAGCCCCAAGATAACGTGAATTATCACAGGGTCTTCATCATGTTGATGAGGAATTATTGCCCAGCACAAGGGACAAGTAGAATTTTGCTGAAGCGACCTGAGTACAGAGTGGAAACAATGAGAACAGTGCAGTGCTCTTGTGTCCTCTGCAACATACTTAGGCAGATGGAACAGGTAGACTGCTCCACGGCAGGTGGTCTCTGTGGTGCTGGGTGGTGCTCAGCATCTCTGTTGGGGTCTCTGGGAGAACGGCTCCTGTTGTTGGCTGCGTCCTCCCATCTCCTCTGAAGTTAGCCTCTCGTCCTGTGGGCAACCTTCCACGGGATCGGCATTGTGAAGTTAGTGGCATCCTAATGGTGACTGATACCGGTGTATCTGAAAATAGCTAAAAATTAGTATTAATAGTAATATGTACAGTAATAGTATGATAATAGTAATATATTTGAATTAAAACACTGTTGATGGTGCAAATCAGTACTATGTAACGACCATTTGGGTCTAGAATCGTTTGATGGGGTTGGAAGGTTACTGTGTCTCTCACAGCAATTACGACTCCTCTCTTCTTGGAGGAGAAGGAGGCTTAATAGATGTGAGGATAGAGTTTGTTGGAGCATTTGGTGTCGCAGTAGAAGAAAAGTGTGTTTCCTGAACACATTGAATGTCGCAAATGTTGGTTTGGGCGGGGAGGATGTTTGGTGTTAGTTGACGTTTTCACCTTTTTTGAGAAGGTTGTAATTTTATGTCTAATGTGTTTTGCTGTTTATATTTTGAGTTGGTTGCTACATTTTGTAGTCTGGTCTGGAGTGTTCATCTGAGAGGTAGTGACTTCATCAGGATGAAAGGACTCATTTTCTGTGGTAGTCGTTTGGAGTGTTTACCTTAGAACTAGAGGCTTCATCAGGATGAAGGGACTCCTTTCTGTAGTAGTCGTCTGGAGTGTTCACCTGAGAGGTGGTGACTTCATTAGGATGAAGGGTCTCTTTTTTCTGTAGTAGTCGTCTGGAGTGTTCACCTGAGAGGTGGTGGCTTCATCAGGATGATGGGACTTCTGTGGTAGAAGTCTGGTGTACTAGTATAGTAGTATATACTACTATAATAGTAGTATTGGTATACATTACCCCATGATGTTTTCCAGGCATCTAAAAGAGAAAGGTGTTATACTCTACTTACATGAAAACCAGGTAGAGTTCTCCATCTTCATCAATCCCCAGGAAACCCTGACTGTCAACAATGTCTTCATCAAGCCCCAAGATAACGTGAATTATCACAGGGTCTTCATCATGTTGATGAGGAATTATTGCCCAGCACATGGGACAAGTAGAATTTTGCTGAAGCGACCTGAGTACAGAGTGGAAACAATGAGAACAGTGCAGTGCTCTTGTGTCCTCTGCAACATACTTACTCAGGCAGATGGAACAGGTAGACTGCTCCACGGCAGGTGGTCTCTGTGGTGCTGGGTGGTGCTCAGCATCTCTGTTGGGGTCTCTGGGAGAACGGCTCCTGTTGTTGGCTGCGTCCTCCCATCTCCTCTGAAGTTAGCCTCTCGTCCTGTGGGCAACCTTCCACGGGATCGGCATTGTGAAGTTAGTGGCATCCTAATGGTGACTGATACCGGTGTATCTGAAAATAGCTAAAAATTAGTATTAATAGTAATATGTACAGTAATAGTATGATAATAGTAATATATTTGAATTAAAACACTGTTGATGGTGCAAATCAGTACTATCTAACAACCATTTGGGTCTAGAATCGTTTGACGGGGTTGGAAAGTTACCGTGTCTCTCACAGCAATTACGACTCCTCTCTTCTTGGAGGAGAAGGAGGCTTAATAGATGTGAGGATAGCGTTTGTTGGAGCATTTGGTGTCGCAGTGGAAGAAAATTTTGTTTCCTGAACACATTGAATGTCGCAAATGTGGGTTTGGGCGGGGAAGATGTTTGGTGTTAGTTGACGTTTTCACCTTTTTTGAGAATGTTGTAATTTTATGTCTAATGTGTTTTGTTGTTTATATTTTGAATTGGTTGCTACATTTTGTAGTCTCTGGAGTGTCCATCTTAGAGGTAGTGGCTTCATCTGGATGAAAGGACACATTTTCTGTGGTAGTCGTTTGGAGTATTTACCTTAGAACTAGAGGCTTCATCAGGATATAGGGACTCCTTTCTGTAGTAGTCGTCTGGAGTGTTCACCTGAGAGGTGGTGACTTCATTAGGATGAAGGGTCTCTTTTTTTCTGTAGTAGTCGTCTGGAGTGTTCACCTGAGAGGTGGTGGCTTCATCAGGATGATGGGACTTCTGTGGTAGAAGTCTGGTGTACTAGTATAGTAGTATATACTACTATAATAGTAGTATTGGTATACATTACCCCATGATGTTTTCCAGGCATCTAAAAGAGAAAGGTGTTATACTCTACTTACATGAAAACCAGGTAGAGTTCTCCATCTTCATCAATCCCCAGGAAACCCTGACTGTCAACAATGTCTTCATCAAGCCCCAAGATAACGTGAATTATCACAGGGTCTTCATCATGTTGATGAGGAATTATTGCCCAGCACAAGGGACAAGTAGAATTTTGCTGAAGCGACCTGAGTACAGAGTGGAAACAATGAGAACAGTGCAGTGCTCTTGTGTCCTCTGCAACATACTTAGGCAGATGGAACAGGTAGACTGCTCCACGGCAGGTGGTCTCTGTGGTGCTGGGTGGTGCTCAGCATCTCTGTTGGGGTCTCTGGGAGAACGGCTCCTGTTGTTGGCTGCGTCCTACCATCTCCTCTGAAGTTAGCCTCTCGTCCTGTGGGCGACCTTCCACGGGATCGGCATTGTGAAGTTAGTGGCATCCTAATGCTGACTGATACCGGTGTATCTGAAAATAGCTAAAAATTAGTATTAATAGTAATATGTACAGTAATAGTATGATAATAGTAATATATTTGAATTAAAACACTGTTGATGGTGCAAATCAGTACTATGTAACGACCATTTGGGTCTAGAATCGTTTGAAGGGGTTGGAAGGTTACTGTGTCTCTCACAGCAATTACGACTCCTCTCTTCTTGGAGGAGAAGGAGGCTTAATAGATGTGAGGATAGAGTTTGTTGGAGCATTTGGTGTCGCAGTAGAAGAAAAGTGTGTTTCCTGAACACATTGAATGTCGCAAATGTTGGTTTGGGCGGGGAGGATGTTTGGTGTTAGTTGACGTTTTCACCTTTTTTGAGAAGGTTGTAATTTTATGTCTAATGTGTTTTGCTGTTTATATTTTGAGTTGGTTGCTACATTTTGTAGTCTGGTCTGGAGTGTTCATCTGAGAGGTAGTGACTTCATCAGGATGAAAGGACTCATTTTCTGTGGTAGTCGTTTGGAGTGTTTACCTTAGAACTAGAGGCTTCATCAGGATGAAGGGACTCCTTTCTGTAGTAGTCGTCTGGAGTGTTCACCTGAGAGGTGGTGACTTCATTAGGATGAAGGGTCTCTTTTTTCTGTAGTAGTCGTCTCTGGAGTGTTCACCTGAGAGGTGGTGGCTTCATCAGGATGATGGGACTTCTGTGGTAGAAGTCTGGTGTACTAGTATAGTAGTATATACTACTATAATAGTAGTATTGGTATACATTACCCCATGATGTTTTCCAGGCATCCAAAAGTGAAAGGTGTTATACTCTACTTACATGAAAACCAGGTAGAGTTCTCCATCTTCATCAATCCCCAGGAAACCCTGACTGTCAACAAGGTCTTCATCAAGCCCCAAGATAACGTGAATTATCACAGGGTCTTTATCATGTTGATGAGGAATTATTGCCCAGCACATGGGACAAGTAGAATTTTGCTGAAGCGACCTGAGTACAGAGTGGAAACAATGAGAACAGTGCAGTGCTCTTGTGTCCTCTGCAACATACTTACTCAGGCAGATGGAACAGGTAGACTGCTCCACGGCAGGTGGTCTCTGTGGTGCTGGGTGGTGCTCAGCATCTCTGTTGGGGTCTCTGGGAGAACGGCTCCTGTTGTTGGCTGCGTCCTCCCATCTCCTCTGAAGTTAGCCTCTCGTCCTGTGGGCAACCTTCCACGGGATCGGCATTGTGAAGTTAGTGGCATCCTAATGGTGACTGATACCGGTGTATCTGAAAATAGCTAGAAATTAGTATTAATAGTAATATGTACAGTAATAGTATGATAATAGTAATATATTTGAATTAAAACACTGTTGATGGTGCAAATCAGTACTATCTAACAACCATTTGGGTCTAGAATCGTTTGACGGGGTTGGAAAGTTACCGTGTCTCTCACAGCAATTACGACTCCTCTCTTCTTGGAGGAGAAGGAGGCTTAATAGATGTGAGGATAGCGTTTGTTGGAGCATTTGGTGTCGCAGTGGAAGAAAATTTTGTTTCCTGAACACATTGAATGTCGCAAATGTGGGTTTGGGCGGGGAAGATGTTTGGTGTTAGTTGACGTTTTCACCTTTTTTGAGAATGTTGTAATTTTATGTCTAATGTGTTTTGCTGTTTATATTTTGAATTGGTTGCTACATTTTGTAGTCTCTGGAGTGTCCATCTTAGAGGTAGTGGCTTCATCTGGATGAAAGGACACATTTTCTGTGGTAGTCGTTTGGAGTATTTACCTTAGAACTAGAGGCTTCATCAGGATATAGGGACTCCTTTCTGTAGTAGTCGTCTGGAGTGTTCACCTGAGAGGTGGTGACTTCATTAGGATGAAGGGTCTCTTTTTTTCTGTAGTAGTCGTCTGGAGTGTTCACCTGAGAGGTGGTGGCTTCATCAGGATGATGGGACTTCTGTGGTAGAAGTCTGGTGTACTAGTATAGTAGTATATACTACTATAATAGTAGTATTGGTATACATTACCCCATGATGTTTTCCAGGCATCTAAAAGAGAAAGGTGTTATACTCTACTTACATGAAAACCAGGTAGAGTTCTCCATCTTCATCAATCCCCAGGAAACCCTGACTGTCAACAATGTCTTCATCAAGCCCCAAGATAACGTGAATTATCACAGGGTCTTCATCATGTTGATGAGGAATTATTGCCCAGCACAAGGGACAAGTAGAATTTTGCTGAAGCGACCTGAGTACAGAGTGGAAACAATGAGAACAGTGCAGTGCTCTTGTGTCCTCTGCAACATACTTAGGCAGATGGAACAGGTAGACTGCTCCACGGCAGGTGGTCTCTGTGGTGCTGGGTGGTGCTCAGCATCTCTGTTGGGGTCTCTGGGAGAACGGCTCCTGTTGTTGGCTGCGTCCTCCCATCTCCTCTGAAGTTAGCCTCTCGTCCTGTGGGCAACCTTCCACGGGATCGGCATTGTGAAGTTAGTGGCATCCTAATGGTGACTGATACCGGTGTATCTGAAAATAGCTAAAAATTAGTATTAATAGTAATATGTACAGTAATAGTATGATAATAGTAATATATTTGAATTAAAACACTGTTGATGGTGCAAATCAGTACTATGTAACGACCATTTGGGTCTAGAATCGTTTGATGGGGTTGGAAGGTTACTGTGTCTCTCACAGCAATTACGACTCCTCTCTTCTTGGAGGAGAAGGAGGCTTAATAGATGTGAGGATAGAGTTTGTTGGAGCATTTGGTGTCGCAGTAGAAGAAAAGTGTGTTTCCTGAACACATTGAATGTCGCAAATGTTGGTTTGGGCGGGGAGGATGTTTGGTGTTAGTTGACGTTTTCACCTTTTTTGAGAAGGTTGTAATTTTATGTCTAATGTGTTTTGCTGTTTATATTTTGAGTTGGTTGCTACATTTTGTAGTCTGGTCTGGAGTGTTCATCTGAGAGGTAGTGACTTCATCAGGATGAAAGGACTCATTTTCTGTGGTAGTCGTTTGGAGTGTTTACCTTAGAACTAGAGGCTTCATCAGGATGAAGGGACTCCTTTCTGTAGTAGTCGTCTGGAGTGTTCACCTGAGAGGTGGTGACTTCATTAGGATGAAGGGTCTCTTTTTTCTGTAGTAGTCGTCTGGAGTGTTCACCTGAGAGGTGGTGGCTTCATCAGGATGATGGGACTTCTGTGGTAGAAGTCTGGTGTACTAGTATAGTAGTATATACTACTATAATAGTAGTATTGGTATACATTACCCCATGATGTTTTCCAGGCATCTAAAAGAGAAAGGTGTTATACTCTACTTACATGAAAACCAGGTAGAGTTCTCCATCTTCATCAATCCCCAGGAAACCCTGACTGTCAACAATGTCTTCATCAAGCCCCAAGATAACGTGAATTATCACAGGGTCTTCATCATGTTGATGAGGAATTATTGCCCAGCACATGGGACAAGTAGAATTTTGCTGAAGCGACCTGAGTACAGAGTGGAAACAATGAGAACAGTGCAGTGCTCTTGTGTCCTCTGCAACATACTTACTCAGGCAGATGGAACAGGTAGACTGCTCCACGGCAGGTGGTCTCTGTGGTGCTGGGTGGTGCTCAGCATCTCTGTTGGGGTCTCTGGGAGAACGGCTCCTGTTGTTGGCTGCGTCCTCCCATCTCCTCTGAAGTTAGCCTCTCGTCCTGTGGGCAACCTTCCACGGGATCGGCATTGTGAAGTTAGTGGCATCCTAATGGTGACTGATACCGGTGTATCTGAAAATAGCTAAAAATTAGTATTAATAGTAATATGTACAGTAATAGTATGATAATAGTAATATATTTGAATTAAAACACTGTTGATGGTGCAAATCAGTACTATCTAACAACCATTTGGGTCTAGAATCGTTTGACGGGGTTGGAAAGTTACCGTGTCTCTCACAGCAATTACGACTCCTCTCTTCTTGGAGGAGAAGGAGGCTTAATAGATGTGAGGATAGCGTTTGTTGGAGCATTTGGTGTCGCAGTGGAAGAAAATTTTGTTTCCTGAACACATTGAATGTCGCAAATGTGGGTTTGGGCGGGGAAGATGTTTGGTGTTAGTTGACGTTTTCACCTTTTTTGAGAATGTTGTAATTTTATGTCTAATGTGTTTTGCTGTTTATATTTTGAATTGGTTGCTACATTTTGTAGTCTCTGGAGTGTCCATCTTAGAGGTAGTGGCTTCATCTGGATGAAAGGACACATTTTCTGTGGTAGTCGTTTGGAGTATTTACCTTAGAACTAGAGGCTTCATCAGGATATAGGGACTCCTTTCTGTAGTAGTCGTCTGGAGTGTTCACCTGAGAGGTGGTGACTTCATTAGGATGAAGGGTCTCTTTTTTTCTGTAGTAGTCGTCTGGAGTGTTCACCTGAGAGGTGGTGGCTTCATCAGGATGATGGGACTTCTGTGGTAGAAGTCTGGTGTACTAGTATAGTAGTATATACTACTATAATAGTAGTATTGGTATACATTACCCCATGATGTTTTCCAGGCATCTAAAAGAGAAAGGTGTTATACTCTACTTACATGAAAACCAGGTAGAGTTCTCCATCTTCATCAATCCCCAGGAAACCCTGACTGTCAACAATGTCTTCATCAAGCCCCAAGATAACGTGAATTATCACAGGGTCTTCATCATGTTGATGAGGAATTATTGCCCAGCACAAGGGACAAGTAGAATTTTGCTGAAGCGACCTGAGTACAGAGTGGAAACAATGAGAACAGTGCAGTGCTCTTGTGTCCTCTGCAACATACTTAGGCAGATGGAACAGGTAGACTGCTCCACGGCAGGTGGTCTCTGTGGTGCTGGGTGGTGCTCAGCATCTCTGTTGGGGTCTCTGGGAGAACGGCTCCTGTTGTTGGCTGCGTCCTCCCATCTCCTCTGAAGTTAGCCTCTCGTCCTGTGGGCAACCTTCCACGGGATCGGCATTGTGAAGTTAGTGGCATCCTAATGGTGACTGATACCGGTGTATCTGAAAATAGCTAAAAATTAGTATTAATAGTAATATGTACAGTAATAGTATGATAATAGTAATATATTTGAATTAAAACACTGTTGATGGTGCAAATCAGTACTATGTAACGACCATTTGGGTCTAGAATCGTTTGATGGGGTTGGAAGGTTACTGTGTCTCTCACAGCAATTACGACTCCTCTCTTCTTGGAGGAGAAGGAGGCTTAATAGATGTGAGGATAGAGTTTGTTGGAGCATTTGGTGTCGCAGTAGAAGAAAAGTGTGTTTCCTGAACACATTGAATGTCGCAAATGTTGGTTTGGGCGGGGAGGATGTTTGGTGTTAGTTGACGTTTTCACCTTTTTTGAGAAGGTTGTAATTTTATGTCTAATGTGTTTTGCTGTTTATATTTTGAGTTGGTTGCTACATTTTGTAGTCTGGTCTGGAGTGTTCATCTGAGAGGTAGTGACTTCATCAGGATGAAAGGACTCATTTTCTGTGGTAGTCGTTTGGAGTGTTTACCTTAGAACTAGAGGCTTCATCAGGATGAAGGGACTCCTTTCTGTAGTAGTCGTCTGGAGTGTTCACCTGAGAGGTGGTGACTTCATTAGGATGAAGGGTCTCTTTTTTCTGTAGTAGTCGTCTGGAGTGTTCACCTGAGAGGTGGTGGCTTCATCAGGATGATGGGACTTCTGTGGTAGAAGTCTGGTGTACTAGTATAGTAGTATATACTACTATAATAGTAGTATTGGTATACATTACCCCATGATGTTTTCCAGGCATCTAAAAGAGAAAGGTGTTATACTCTACTTACATGAAAACCAGGTAGAGTTCTCCATCTTCATCAATCCCCAGGAAACCCTGACTGTCAACAATGTCTTCATCAAGCCCCAAGATAACGTGAATTATCACAGGGTCTTCATCATGTTGATGAGGAATTATTGCCCAGCACATGGGACAAGTAGAATTTTGCTGAAGCGACCTGAGTACAGAGTGGAAACAATGAGAACAGTGCAGTGCTCTTGTGTCCTCTGCAACATACTTACTCAGGCAGATGGAACAGGTAGACTGCTCCACGGCAGGTGGTCTCTGTGGTGCTGGGTGGTGCTCAGCATCTCTGTTGGGGTCTCTGGGAGAACGGCTCCTGTTGTTGGCTGCGTCCTCCCATCTCCTCTGAAGTTAGCCTCTCATCCTGTGGGCAACCTTCCACGGGATCGGCATTGTGAAGTTAGTGGCATCCTAATGGTGACTGATACCGGTGTATCTGAAAATAGCTAAAAATTAGTATTAATAGTAATATGTACAGTAATAGTATGATAATAGTAATATATTTGAATTAAAACACTGTTGATGGTGCAAATCAGTACTATGTAACAACCATTTGGGTCTAGAATAGTTTGATGAGGTTGGAAGGTTACCGTGTCTCTCACAGCAATTACGACTCCTCTCTTCTTGGAGGAGAAGAAGGCTTAATACATGTGAGGATAGCGTTTGTTGGAGCATTTGGTGTCGCAGTGGAAGAAAAGTGTGTTTCCTGAACACGTTGAATGTCACAAATGTGGGTTTGGGCGGGGAGGATGTTTGGTGTTAGTTGACGTTTTCACCTTTTTCGAGAAGGTTGTAATTTTATGTCTAATGTGTTTTGCTGTTTATATTTTGAGTTGGTTGCTACATTTTGTAGTCTGGTCTATTTGTAGTCTGGTCTGGAGTGTTCATCTGAGAGGTAGTGGCTTCATCAGGATGAAAGGACTAATTTTCTGTGGTAGTCGTCTGGAGTGTTTACCTTAGAACTAGAGGCTTCATCAGGATGAAGGGACTCCTTTCTGTAGTAGTTGTGTGGAGTGTTCATCTGAGAGGTGGTGACTTCATCAGGATGAAGGGTCTCTTTTCTGTAGTAGTCGTCTGGAGTGTTCACCTGAGAGGTGGTGGCTTCATCAGGATAAAGGGACTTCTGTGGTAGAAGTCTGGTATACTAGTTTAGTAGCATATACTACTATAATAGTAGTATTGGTATACATTACCCCATGATGTTTTCCAGGCATCTAAAAGAGAAAGGTGTTATACTCTACTTACATTAAAACCAGGTAGAGTTCTCCATCTTCATCAATCCCCAGGAAAACCTGACTGTCCACAATGTCTTCATCAAGCCCCAGGATAACGTGAATTATCATAGGGTATTCATCATGTTGATGAGGAATTATTGCCCAGCACAAGGGACAAGTAGAATTTTGCTGAAGCGACCTGTTGATACAGAGTGGAAACAATGAGAACAGTGCAGTGCTCTTGTGTCCTCTGCAACATACTTACTCAGGCAGATGGAACAGGTAGACTGCTCCACGGCAGGTGGTCTCTGTGGTGCTGGGTGGTGCTCAGCATCTCTGTTGGGGTCTCTGGGAGAACGGCTCCTGTTGTTGGCTGCGTCCTCCCATCTCCTCTGAAGTTAGCCTCTCGTCCTGTGGGCAACCTTCCACGGGATCGGCATTGTGAAGTTAGTGGCATCCTAATGGTGACTGATACCAGTGTATCTGAAAATAGCTAAAAATTAGTATTAATAGTAATATGTACAGTAATAGTATGATAATAGTAATATATTTGAATTAAAACACTGTTAATGGTGCAAATCAGTACTATCTAACAACCATTTGGGTCTAGAATCGTTTGACGGGGTTGGAAAGTTACCGTGTCTCTCACAGCAATTACGACTCCTCTCTTCTTGGAGGAGAAGGAGGCTTAATAGATGTGAGAATAGCGTTTGTTGGAGCATTTGGTGTCGCAGTGGAAGAAAAGTTTGTTTCCTGAACACATTGAATGTAGCAAATGTGGGTTTGGGCGGGGAAGATGTTTGGTGTTAGTTGACGTTTTCACCTTTTTTGAGAATGTTGTAATTTTATGTCTAATGTGTTTTGCTGTTTATATTTTGAATTGGTTGCTACATTTTGTAGTCTGGTCTGGAGTGTCCATCTTAGAGGTAGTGGCTTCATCTGGATGAAAGGACACATTTTCTGTGGTAGTCGTTTGGAGTGTTTACCTTAGAACTAGAGGCTTCATCAGGATGAAGGGACTCCTTTCTGTAGTAGTCGTCTGGAGTGTTCACCTGAGAGGTGGTGACTTCATTAGGATGAAAGGTCTCTTTTTTTCTGTAGTAGTCGTCTGGAGTGTTCACCTGAGAGGTGGTGGCTTCATCAGGATGATGGGACTTCTGTGGTAGAAGTCTGGTGTACTAGTATAGTAGTATATACTACTATAATAGTAGTATTGGTATACATTACCCCATGATGTTTTCCAGGCATCTAAAAGAGAAAGGTGTTATACTCTACTTACATGAAAACCAGGTAGAGTTCTCCATCTTCATCAATCCCCAGGAAACCCTGACTGTCAACAATGTCTTCATCAAGCCCCAAGATAACGTGAATTATCACAGGGTCTTCATCATGTTGATGAGGAATTATTGCCCAGCACAAGGGACAAGTAGAATTTTGCTGAAGCAACCTGAGTACAGAGTGGAAACAATGAGAACAGTGCAGTGCTCTTGTGTCCTCTGCAACATACTTAGGCAGATGGAACAGGTAGACTGCTCCACGGCAGGTGGTCTCTGTGGTGCTGGGTGGTGCTCAGCATCTCTGTTGGGGTCTCTGGGAGAACGGCTCCTGTTGTTGGCTGCGTCCTACCATCTCCTCTGAAGTTAGCCTCTCGTCCTGTGGGCGACCTTCCACGGGATCGGCATTGTGAAGTTAGTGGCATCCTAATGCTGACTGATACCGGTGTATCTGAAAATAGCTAAAAATTAGTATTAATAGTAATATGTACAGTAATAGTATGATAATAGTAATATATTTGAATTCAAACACTGTTGATGGTGCAAATCAGTACTATGTAACGACCATTTGGGTCTAGAATCGTTTGATGGGGTTGGAAGGTTACTGTGTCTCTCACAGCAATTACGACTCCTCTCTTCTTGGAGGAGAAGGAGGCTTAATAGATGTGAGGATAGAGTTTGTTGGAGCATTTGGTGTCGCAGTAGAAGAAAAGTGTGTTTCCTGAACACATTGAATGTCGCAAATGTTGGTTTGGGCGGGGAGGATGTTTGGTGTTAGTTGACGTTTTCACCTTTTTTGAGAAGGTTGTAATTTTATGTCTAATGTGTTTTGCTGTTTATATTTTGAGTTGGTTGCTACATTTTGTAGTCTGGTCTGGAGTGTTCATCTGAGAGGTAGTGACTTCATCAGGATGAAAGGACTCATTTTCTGTGGTAGTCGTTTGGAGTGTTTACCTTAGAACTAGAGGCTTCATCAGGATGAAGGGACTCCTTTCTGTAGTAGTCGTCTGGAGTGTTCACCTGAGAGGTGGTGACTTCATTAGGATGAAGGGTCTCTTTTTTCTGTAGTAGTCGTCTGGAGTGTTCACCTGAGAGGTGGTGGCTTCATCAGGATGATGGGACTTCTGTGGTAGAAGTCTGGTGTACTAGTATAGTAGTATATACTACTATAATAGTAGTATTGGTATACATTACCCCATGATGTTTTCCAGGCATCTAAAAGAGAAAGGTGTTATACTCTACTTACATGAAAACCAGGTAGAGTTCTCCATCTTCATCAATCCCCAGGAAACCCTGACTGTCAACAATGTCTTCATCAAGCCCCAAGATAACGTGAATTATCACAGGGTCTTCATCATGTTGATGAGGAATTATTGCCCAGCACATGGGACAAGTAGAATTTTGCTGAAGCGACCTGAGTACAGAGTGGAAACAATGAGAACAGTGCAGTGCTCTTGTGTCCTCTGCAACATACTTACTCAGGCAGATGGAACAGGTAGACTGCTCCACGGCAGGTGGTCTCTGTGGTGCTGGGTGGTGCTCAGCATCTCTGTTGGGGTCTCTGGGAGAACGGCTCCTGTTGTTGGCTGCGTCCTCCCATCTCCTCTGAAGTTAGCCTCTCATCCTGTGGGCAACCTTCCACGGGATCGGCATTGTGAAGTTAGTGGCATCCTAATGGTGACTGATACCGGTGTATCTGAAAATAGCTAAAAATTAGTATTAATAGTAATATGTACAGTAATAGTATGATAATAGTAATATATTTGAATTAAAACACTGTTGATGGTGCAAATCAGTACTATCTAACAACCATTTGGGTCTAGAATCGTTTGACGGGGTTAGAAAGTTACCGTGTCTCTCACAGCAATTACGACTCCTCTCTTCTTGGAGGAGAAGGAGGCTTAATAGATGTGAGGATAGCGTTTGTTGGAGCATTTGGTGTCGCAGTGGAAGAAAAGTTTGTTTCCTGAACACATTGAATGTCGCAAATGTGGGTTTGGGCGGGGAAGATGTTTGGTGTTAGTTGACGTTTTCACCTTTTTTGAGAATGTTGTAATTTTATGTCTAATGTGTTTTGCTGTTTATATTTTGAATTGGTTGCTACATTTTGTAGTCTCTGGAGTGTCCATCTTAGAGGTAGTGGCTTCATCTGGATGAAAGGACACATTTTCTGTGGTAGTCGTTTGGAGTATTTACCTTTAGAACTAGAGGCTTCATCAGGATATAGGGACTCCTTTCTGTAGTAGTCGTCTGGAGTGTTCACCTGAGAGGTGGTGACTTCATTAGGATGAAGGGTCTCTTTTTTCTGTAGTAGTCGTCTGGAGTGTTCACCTGAGAGGTGGTGGCTTCATCAGGATGATGGGACTTCTGTGGTAGAAGTCTGGTGTACTAGTATAGTAGTATATACTACTATAATAGTAGTATTGGTATACATTACCCCATGATGTTTTCCAGGCATCTAAAAGAGAAAGGTGTTATACTCTACTTACATGAAAACCAGGCAGAGTTCTCCATCTTCATCAATCCCCAGGAAACCCTGACTGTCAACAATGTCTTCATCAAGCCCCAAGATAACGTGAATTATCACAGGGTCTTCATCATGTTGATGAGGAATTATTGCCCAGCACAAGGGACAAGTAGAATTTTGCTGAAGCGACCTGAGTACAGAGTGGAAACAATGAGAACAGTGCAGTGCTCTTGTGTCCTCTGCAACATACTTAGGCAGATGGAACAGGTAGACTGCTCCACGGCAGGTGGTCTCTGTGGTGCTGGGTGGTGCTCAGCATCTCTGTTGGGGTCTCTGGGAGAATGGCTCCTGTTGTTGGCTGCGTCCTACCATCTCCTCTGAAGTTAGCCTCTCGTCCTGTGGGCGACCTTCCACGGGATCGGCATTGTGAAGTTAGTGGCATCCTAATGCTGACTGATACCGGTGTATCTGAAAATAGCTAAAAATTAGTATTAATAGTAATATGTACAGTAATAGTATGATAATAGTAATATATTTGAATTAAAACACTGTTGATGGTGCAAATCAGTACTATGTAACGACCATTTGGGTCTAGAATCGTTTGAAGGGGTTGGAAGGTTACTGTGTCTCTCACAACAATTACGACTCCTCTCTTCTTGGAGGAGAAGGAGGCTTAATAGATGTGAGGATAGAGTTTGTTGGAGCATTTGGTGTCGCAGTAGAAGAAAAGTGTGTTTCCTGAACACATTGAATGTCGCAAATGTTGGTTTGGGCGGGGAGGATGTTTGGTGTTAGTTGACGTTTTCACCTTTTTTGAGAAGGTTGTAATTTTATGTCTAATGTGTTTTGCTGTTTATATTTTGAGTTGGTTGCTACATTTTGTAGTCTGGTCTGGAGTGTTCATCTGAGAGGTAGTGACTTCATCAGGATGAAAGGACTCATTTTCTGTGGTAGTCGTTTGGAGTGTTTACCTTAGAACTAGAGGCTTCATCAGGATGAAGGGACTCCTTTCTGTAGTAGTCGTCTGGAGTGTTCACCTGAGAGGTGGTGACTTCATTAGGATGAAGGGTCTCTTTTTTCTGTAGTAGTCGTCTCTGGAGTGTTCACCTGAGAGGTGGTGGCTTCATCAGGATGATGGGACTTCTGTGGTAGAAGTCTGGTGTACTAGTATAGTAGTATATACTACTATAATAGTAGTATTGGTATACATTACCCCATGATGTTTTCCAGGCATCTAAAAGTGAAAGGTGTTATACTCTACTTACATGAAAACCAGGTAGAGTTCTCCATCTTCATCAATCCCCAGGAAACCCTGACTGTCAACAATGTCTTCATCAAGCCCCAAGATAACGTGAATTATCACAGGGTCTTTATCATGTTGATGAGGAATTATTGCCCAGCACATGGGACAAGTAGACTTTTGCTGAAGCGACCTGAGTACAGAGTGGAAACAATGAGAACAGTGCAGTGCTCTTGTGTCCTCTGCAACATACTTACTCAGGCAGATGGAACAGGTAGACTGCTCCACGGCAGGTGGTCTCTGTGGTGCTGGGTGGTGCTCAGCATCTCTGTTGGGGTCTCTGGGAGAACGGCTCCTGTTGTTGGCTGCGTCCTCCCATCTCCTCTGAAGTTAGCCTCTCGTCCTGTGGGCAACCTTCCACGGGATCGGCATTGTGAAGTTAGTGGCATCCTAATGGTGACTGATACCTGTGTATCTGAAAATAGCTAAAAATTAGTATTAATAGTAATATGTACAGTAATAGTATGATAATAGTAATATATTTGAATTAAAACACTGTTGATGGTGCAAATCAGTACTATCTAACAACCATTTGGGTCTAGAATCGTTTGACGGGGTTGGAAAGTTACCGTGTCTCTCACAGCAATTACGACTCCTCTCTTCTTGGAGGAGAAGGAGGCTTAATAGATGTGAGGATAGCGTTTGTTGGAGCATTTGGTGTCGCAGTGGAAGAAAATTTTGTTTCCTGAACACATTGAATGTCGCAAATGTGGGTTTGGGCGGGGAAGATGTTTGGTGTTAGTTGACGTTTTCACCTTTTTTGAGAATGTTGTAATTTTATGTCTAATGTGTTTTGCTGTTTATATTTTGAATTGGTTGCTACATTTTGTAGTCTCTGGAGTGTCCATCTTAGAGGTAGTGGCTTCATCTGGATGAAAGGACACATTTTCTGTGGTAGTCGTTTGGAGTATTTACCTTAGAACTAGAGGCTTCATCAGGATATAGGGACTCCTTTCTGTAGTAGTCGTCTGGAGTGTTCACCTGAGAGGTGATGACTTCATTAGGATGAAGGGTCTCTTTTTTTCTGTAGTAGTCGTCTGGAGTGTTCACCTGAGAGGTGGTGGCTTCATCAGGATGATGGGACTTCTGTGGTAGAAGTCTGGTGTACTAGTATAGTAGTATATACTACTATAATAGTAGTATTGGTATACATTACCCCATGATGTTTTCCAGGCATCTAAATGAGAAAGGTGTTATACTCTACTTACATGAAAACCAGGTAGAGTTCTCCATCTTCATCAATCCCCAGGAAACCCTGACTGTCAACAATGTCTTCATCAAGCCCCAAGATAACGTGAATTATCACAGGGTCTTCATCATGTTGATGAGGAATTATTGCCCAGCACAAGGGACAAGTAGAATTTTGCTGAAGCGACCTGAGTACAGAGTGGAAACAATGAGAACAGTGCAGTGCTCTTGTGTCCTCTGCAACATACTTAGGCAGATGGAACAGGTAGACTGCTCCACGGCAGGTGGTCTCTGTGGTGCTGGGTGGTGCTCAGCATCTCTGTTGGGGTCTCTGGGAGAACGGCTCCTGTTGTTGGCTGCGTCCTCCCATCTCCTCTGAAGTTAGCCTCTCGTCCTGTGGGCAACCTTCCACGGGATCGGCATTGTGAAGTTAGTGGCATCCTAATGGTGACTGATACCGGTGTATCTGAAAATAGCTAAAAATTAGTATTAATAGTAATATGTACAGTAATAGTATGATAATAGTAATATATTTGAATTAAAACACTGTTGATGGTGCAAATCAGTACTATGTAACGACCATTTGGGTCTAGAATCGTTTGATGGGGTTGGAAGGTTACTGTGTCTCTCACAGCAATTACGACTCCTCTCTTCTTGGAGGAGAAGGAGGCTTAATAGATGTGAGGATAGAGTTTGTTGGAGCATTTGGTGTCGCAGTAGAAGAAAAGTGTGTTTCCTGAACACATTGAATGTCGCAAATGTTGGTTTGGGCGGGGAGGATGTTTGGTGTTAGTTGACGTTTTCACCTTTTTTGAGAAGGTTGTAATTTTATGTCTAATGTGTTTTGCTGTTTATATTTTGAGTTGGTTGCTACATTTTGTAGTCTGGTCTGGAGTGTTCATCTGAGAGGTAGTGACTTCATCAGGATGAAAGGACTCATTTTCTGTGGTAGTCGTTTGGAGTGTTTACCTTAGAACTAGAGGCTTCATCAGGATGAAGGGACTCCTTTCTGTAGTAGTCGTCTGGAGTGTTCACCTGAGAGGTGGTGACTTCATTAGGATGAAGGGTCTCTTTTTTCTGTAGTAGTCGTCTGGAGTGTTCACCTGAGAGGTGGTGGCTTCATCAGGATGATGGGACTTCTGTGGTAGAAGTCTGGTGTACTAGTATAGTAGTATATACTACTATAATAGTAGTATTGGTATACATTACCCCATGATGTTTTCCAGGCATCTAAAAGAGAAAGGTGTTATACTCTACTTACATGAAAACCAGGTAGAGTTCTCCATCTTCATCAATCCCCAGGAAACCCTGACTGTCAACAATGTCTTCATCAAGCCCCAAGATAACGTGAATTATCACAGGGTCTTCATCATGTTGATGAGGAATTATTGCCCAGCACATGGGACAAGTAGAATTTTGCTGAAGCGACCTGAGTACAGAGTGGAAACAATGAGAACAGTGCAGTGCTCTTGTGTCCTCTGCAACATACTTACTCAGGCAGATGGAACAGGTAGACTGCTCCACGGCAGGTGGTCTCTGTGGTGCTGGGTGGTGCTCAGCATCTCTGTTGGGGTCTCTGGGAGAACGGCTCCTGTTGTTGGCTGCGTCCTCCCATCTCCTCTGAAGTTAGCCTCTCGTCCTGTGGGCAACCTTCCACGGGATCGGCATTGTGAAGTTAGTGGCATCCTAATGGTGACTGATACCGGTGTATCTGAAAATAGCTAAAAATTAGTATTAATAGTAATATGTACAGTAATAGTATGATAATAGTAATATATTTGAATTAAAACACTGTTGATGGTGCAAATCAGTACTATCTAACAACCATTTGGGTCTAGAATCGTTTGACGGGGTTGGAAAGTTACCGTGTCTCTCACAGCAATTACGACTCCTCTCTTCTTGGAGGAGAAGGAGGCTTAATAGATGTGAGGATAGCGTTTGTTGGAGCATTTGGTGTCGCAGTGGAAGAAAATTTTGTTTCCTGAACACATTGAATGTCGCAAATGTGGGTTTGGGCGGGGAAGATGTTTGGTGTTAGTTGACGTTTTCACCTTTTTTGAGAATGTTGTAATTTTATGTCTAATGTGTTTTGCTGTTTATATTTTGAATTGGTTGCTACATTTTGTAGTCTCTGGAGTGTCCATCTTAGAGGTAGTGGCTTCATCTGGATGAAAGGACACATTTTCTGTGGTAGTCGTTTGGAGTATTTACCTTAGAACTAGAGGCTTCATCAGGATATAGGGACTCCTTTCTGTAGTAGTCGTCTGGAGTGTTCACCTGAGAGGTGGTGACTTCATTAGGATGAAGGGTCTCTTTTTTTCTGTACTAGTCGTCTGGAGTGTTCACCTGAGAGGTGGTGGCTTCATCAGGATGATGGGACTTCTGTGGTAGAAGTCTGGTGTACTAGTATAGTAGTATATACTACTATAATAGTAGTATTGGTATACATTACCCCATGATGTTTTCCAGGCATCTAAAAGAGAAAGGTGTTATACTCTACTTACATGAAAACCAGGTAGAGTTCTCCATCTTCATCAATCCCCAGGAAACCCTGACTGTCAACAATGTCTTCATCAAGCCCCAAGATAACGTGAATTATCACAGGGTCTTCATCATGTTGATGAGGAATTATTGCCCAGCACAAGGGACAAGTAGAATTTTGCTGAAGCGACCTGAGTACAGAGTGGAAACAATGAGAACAGTGCAGTGCTCTTGTGTCCTCTGCAACATACTTAGGCAGATGGAACAGGTAGACTGCTCCACGGCAGGTGGTCTCTGTGGTGCTGGGTGGTGCTCAGCATCTCTGTTGGGGTCTCTGGGAGAACGGCTCCTGTTGTTGGCTGCGTCCTCCCATCTCCTCTGAAGTTAGCCTCTCGTCCTGTGGGCAACCTTCCACGGGATCGGCATTGTGAAGTTAGTGGCATCCTAATGGTGACTGATACCGGTGTATCTGAAAATAGCTAAAAATTAGTATTAATAGTAATATGTACAGTAATAGTATGATAATAGTAATATATTTGAATTAAAACACTGTTGATGGTGCAAATCAGTACTATGTAACGACCATTTGGGTCTAGAATCGTTTGATGGGGTTGGAAGGTTACTGTGTCTCTCACAGCAATTACGACTCCTCTCTTCTTGGAGGAGAAGGAGGCTTAATAGATGTGAGGATAGAGTTTGTTGGAGCATTTGGTGTCGCAGTAGAAGAAAAGTGTGTTTCCTGAACACATTGAATGTCGCAAATGTTGGTTTGGGCGGGGAGGATGTTTGGTGTTAGTTGACGTTTTCACCTTTTTTGAGAAGGTTGTAATTTTATGTCTAATGTGTTTTGCTGTTTATATTTTGAGTTGGTTGCTACATTTTGTAGTCTGGTCTGGAGTGTTCATCTGAGAGGTAGTGACTTCATCAGGATGAAAGGACTCATTTTCTGTGGTAGTCGTTTGGAGTGTTTACCTTAGAACTAGAGGCTTCATCAGGATGAAGGGACTCCTTTCTGTAGTAGTCGTCTGGAGTGTTCACCTGAGAGGTGGTGACTTCATTAGGATGAAGGGTCTCTTTTTTCTGTAGTAGTCGTCTGGAGTGTTCACCTGAGAGGTGGTGGCTTCATCAGGATGATGGGACTTCTGTGGTAGAAGTCTGGTGTACTAGTATAGTAGTATATACTACTATAATAGTAGTATTGGTATACATTACCCCATGATGTTTTCCAGGCATCTAAAAGAGAAAGGTGTTATACTCTACTTACATGAAAACCAGGTAGAGTTCTCCATCTTCATCAATCCCCAGGAAACCCTGACTGTCAACAATGTCTTCATCAAGCCCCAAGATAACGTGAATTATCACAGGGTCTTCATCATGTTGATGAGGAATTATTGCCCAGCACATGGGACAAGTAGAATTTTGCTGAAGCGACCTGAGTACAGAGTGGAAACAATGAGAACAGTGCAGTGCTCTTGTGTCCTCTGCAACATACTTACTCAGGCAGATGGAACAGGTAGACTGCTCCACGGCAGGTGGTCTCTGTGGTGCTGGGTGGTGCTCAGCATCTCTGTTGGGGTCTCTGGGAGAACGGCTCCTGTTGTTGGCTGCGTCCTCCCATCTCCTCTGAAGTTAGCCTCTCATCCTGTGGGCAACCTTCCACGGGATCGGCATTGTGAAGTTAGTGGCATCCTAATGGTGACTGATACCGGTGTATCTGAAAATAGCTAAAAATTAGTATTAATAGTAATATGTACAGTAATAGTATGATAATAGTAATATATTTGAATTAAAACACTGTTGATGGTGCAAATCAGTACTATCTAACAACCATTTGGGTCTAGAATCGTTTGACGGGGTTGGAAAGTTACCGTGTCTCTCACAGCAATTACGACTCCTCTCTTCTTGGAGGAGAAGGAGGCTTAATAGATGTGAGGATAGCGTTTGTTGGAGCATTTGGTGTCGCAGTGGAAGAAAAGTTTGTTTCCTGAACACATTGAATGTCGCAAATGTGGGTTTGGGCGGGGAAGATGTTTGGTGTTAGTTGACGTTTTCACCTTTTTTGAGAATGTTGTAATTTTATGTCTAATGTGTTTTGCTGTTTATATTTTGAATTGGTTGCTACATTTTGTAGTCTCTGGAGTGTCCATCTTAGAGGTAGTGGCTTCATCTGGATGAAAGGACACATTTTCTGTGGTAGTCGTTTGGAGTATTTACCTTAGAACTAGAGGCTTCATCAGGATATAGGGACTCCTTTCTGTAGTAGTCGTCTGGAGTGTTCACCTGAGAGGTGGTGACTTCATTAGGATGAAGGGTCTCTTTTTTCTGTAGTAGTCGTCTGGAGTGTTCACCTGAGAGGTGGTGGCTTCATCAGGATGATGGGACTTCTGTGGTAGAAGTCTGGTGTACTAGTATAGTAGTATATACTACTATAATAGTAGTATTGGTATACATTACCCCATGATGTTTTCCAGGCATCTAAAAGAGAAAGGTGTTATACTCTACTTACATGAAAACCAGGCAGAGTTCTCCATCTTCATCAATCCCCAGGAAACCCTGACTGTCAACAATGTCTTCATCAAGCCCCAAGATAACGTGAATTATCACAGGGTCTTCATCATGTTGATGAGGAATTATTGCCCAGCACAAGGGACAAGTAGAATTTTGCTGAAGCGACCTGAGTACAGAGTGGAAACAATGAGAACAGTGCAGTGCTCTTGTGTCCTCTGCAACATACTTAGGCAGATGGAACAGGTAGACTGCTCCATGGCAGGTGGTCTCTGTGGTGCTGGGTGGTGCTCAGCATCTCTGTTGGGGTCTCTGGGAGAACGGCTCCTGTTGTTGGCTGCGTCCTACCATCTCCTCTGAAGTTAGCCTCTCGTCCTGTGGGCGACCTTCCACGGGATCGGCATTGTGAAGTTAGTGGCATCCTAATGCTGACTGATACCGGTGTATCTGAAAATAGCTAAAAATTAGTATTAATAGTAATATGTACAGTAATAGTATGATAATAGTAATATATTTGAATTAAAACACTGTTGATGGTGCAAATCAGTACTATGTAACGACCATTTGGGTCTAGAATCGTTTGAAGGGGTTGGAAGGTTACTGTGTCTCTCACAGCAATTACGACTCCTCTCTTCTTGGAGGAGAAGGAGGCTTAATAGATGTGAGGATAGAGTTTGTTGGAGCATTTGGTGTCGCAGTAGAAGAAAAGTGTGTTTCCTGAACACATTGAATGTCGCAAATGTTGGTTTGGGCGGGGAGGATGTTTGGTGTTAGTTGACGTTTTCACCTTTTTTGAGAAGGTTGTAATTTTATGTCTAATGTGTTTTGCTGTTTATATTTTGAGTTGGTTGCTACATTTTGTAGTCTGGTCTAGAGTGTTCATCTGAGAGGTAGTGACTTCATCAGGATGAAAGGACTCATTTTCTGTGGTAGTCGTTTGGAGTGTTTACCTTAGAACTAGAGGCTTCATCAGGATGAAGGGACTCCTTTCTGTAGTAGTCGTCTGGAGTGTTCACCTGAGAGGTGGTGACTTCATTAGGATGAAGGGTCTCTTTTTTCTGTAGTAGTCGTCTCTGGAGTGTTCACCTGAGAGGTGGTGGCTTCATCAGGATGATGGGACTTCTGTGGTAGAAGTCTGGTGTACTAGTATAGTAGTATATACTACTATAATAGTAGTATTGGTATACATTACCCCATGATGTTTTCCAGGCATCTAAAAGTGAAAGGTGTTATACTCTACTTACATGAAAACCAGGTAGAGTTCTCCATCTTCATCAATCCCCAGGAAACCCTGACTGTCAACAATGTCTTCATCAAGCCCCAAGATAACGTGAATTATCACAGGGTCTTTATCATGTTGATGAGGAATTATTGCCCAGCACAAGGGACAAGTAGAATTTTGCTGAAGCGACCTGAGTACATAGTGGAAACAATGAGAACAGTGCAGTGCTCTTGTGTCCTCTGCAACATACTTAGGCAGATGGAACAGGTAGACTGCTCCACGGCAGGTGGTCTCTGTGGTGCTGGGTGGTGCTCAGCATCTCTGTTGGGGTCTCTGGGAGAACGGCTCCTGTTGTTGGCTGCGTCCTCCCATCTCCTCTGAAGTTAGCCTCTCGTCCTGTGGGCAACCTTCCACGGGATCGGCATTGTGAAGTTAGTGGCATCCTAATGGTGACTGATACCGGTGTATCTGAAAATAGCTAAAAATTAGTATTAATAGTAATATGTACAGTAATAGTATGATAATAGTAATATATTTGAATTAAAACACTGTTGATGGTGCAAATCAGTACTATCTAACAACCATTTGGGTCTAGAATCGTTTGACGGGGTTGGAAAGTTACCGTGTCTCTCACAGCAATTACGACTCCTCTCTTCTTGGAGGAGAAGGAGGCTTAATAGATGTGAGGATAGCGTTTGTTGGAGCATTTGGTGTCGCAGTGGAAGAAAAGTTTGTTTCCTGAACACATTGAATGTCGCAAATGTGGGTTTGGGCGGGGAAGATGTTTGGTGTTAGTTGACGTTTTCACCTTTTTTGAGAATGTTGTAATTTTATGTCTAATGTGTTTTGCTGTTTATATTTTGAATTGGTTGCTACATTTTGTAGTCTCTGGAGTGTCCATCTTAGAGGTAGTGGCTTCATCTGGATGAAAGGACACATTTTCTGTGGTAGTCGTTTGGAGTATTTACCTTAGAACTAGAGGCTTCATCAGGATATAGGGACTGCTTTCTGTAGTAGTCGTCTGGAGTGTTCACCTGAGAGGTGGTGACTTCATTAGGATGAAGGGTCTCTTTTTTTCTGTAGTAGTCGTCTGGAGTGTTCACCTGAGAGGTGGTGGCTTCATCAGGATGATGGGACTTCTGTGGTAGAAGTCTGGTGTACTAGTATAGTAGTATATACTACTATAATAGTAGTGTTGGTATACATTACCCCATGATGTTTTCCAGGCATCTAAAAGAGAAAGGTGTTATACTCTACTTACATGAAAACCAGGTAGAGTTCTCCATCTTTATCAATCCCCAGGAAACCCTGACTGTCAACAATGTCTTCATCAAGCCCCAAGATAACGTGAATTATCACAGGGTCTTCATCATGTTGATGAGGAATTATTGCCCAGCACAAGGGACAAGTAGAATTTTGCTGAAGCGACCTGAGTACAGAGTGGAAACAATGAGAACAGTGCAGTGCTCTTGTGTCCTCTGCAACATACTTAGGCAGATGGAACAGGTAGACTGCTCCACGGCAGGTGGTCTCTGTGGTGCTGGGTGGTGCTCAGCATCTCTGTTGGGGTCTCTGGGAGAACGGCTCCTGTTGTTGGCTGCGTCCTCCCATCTCCTCTGAAGTTAGCCTCTCGTCCTGTGGGCAACCTTCCACGGGATCGGCATTGTGAAGTTAGTGGCATCCTAATGGTGACTGATACCGGTGTATCTGAAATTAGCTAAAAATTAGTATTAATAGTAATATGTACAGTAATAGTATGATAATAGTAATATATTTGAATTAAAACACTGTTGATGGTGCAAATCAGTACTATCTAACAACCATTTGGGTCTAGAATCGTTTGACGGGGTTGGAAAGTTACCGTGTCTCTCACAGCAATTACGACTCCTCTCTTCTTGGAGGAGAAGGAGGCTTAATAGATGTGAGGATAGCGTTTGTTGGAGCATTTGGTGTCGCAGTGGAAGAAAAGTTTGTTTCCTGAACACATTGAATGTCGCAAATGTGGGTTTGGGCGGGGAAGATGTTTGGTGTTAGTTGACGTTTTCACCTTTTTTGAGAATGTTGTAATTTTATGTCTAATGTGTTTTGCTGTTTATATTTTGAATTGGTTGCTACATTTTGTAGTCTCTGGAGTGTCCATCTTAGAGGTAGTGGCTTCATTTGGATGAAAGGACACATTTTCTGTGGTAGTCGTTTGGAGTATTTACCTTAGAACTAGAGGCTTCATCAGGATATAGGGACTGCTTTCTGTAGTAGTCGTCTAGGGTGTTCACCTGAGAGGTGGTGACTTCATTAGGATGAAGGGTCTCTTTTTTTCTGTAGTAGTCGTCTGGAGTGTTCACCTGAGAGGTGGTGGCTTCATCAGGATGATGGGACTTCTGTGGTAGAAGTCTGGTGTACTAGTATAGTAGTATATACTACTATAATAGTAGTGTTGGTATACATTACCCCATGATGTTTTCCAGGCATCTAAAAGAGAAAGGTGTTATACTCTACTTACATGAAAACCAGGTAGAGTTCTCCATCTTTATCAATCCCCAGGAAACCCTGACTGTCAACAATGTCTTCATCAAGCCCCAAGATAACGTGAATTATCACAGGGTCTTCATCATGTTGATGAGGAATTATTGCCCAGCACAAGGGACAAGTAGAATTTTGCTGAAGCGACCTGAGTACAGAGTGGAAACAATGAGAACAGTGCAGTGCTCTTGTGTCCTCTGCAACATACTTAGGCAGATGGAACAGGTAGACTGCTCCACGGCAGGTGGTCTCTGTGGTGCTGGGTGGTGCTCAGCATCTCTGTTGGGGTCTCTGGGAGAACGGCTCCTGTTGTTGGCTGCGTCCTCCCATCTCCTCTGAAGTTAGCCTCTCGTCCTGTGGGCAACCTTCCACGGGATCGGCATTGTGAAGTTAGTGGCATCCTAATGGTGACTGATACCGGTGTATCTGAAAATAGCTAAAAATTAGTATTAATAGTAATATGTACAGTAATAGTATGATAATAGTAATATATTTGAATTAAAACACTGTTGATGGTGCAAATCAGTACTATCTAACAACCATTTGGGTCTAGAATCGTTTGACGGGGTTGGAAAGTTACCGTGTCTCTCACAGCAATTACGACTCCTCTCTTCTTGGAGGAGAAGGAGGCTTAATAGATGTGAGGATAGCGTTTGTTGGAGCATTTGGTGTCGCAGTGGAAGAAAAGTTTGTTTCCTGAACACATTGAATGTCGCAAATGTGGGTTTGGGCGGGGAAGATGTTTGGTGTTAGTTGACGTTTTCACCTTTTTTGAGAATGTTGTAATTTTATGTCTAATGTGTTTTGCTGTTTATATTTTGAATTGGTTGCTACATTTTGTAGTCTCTGGAGTGTCCATCTTAGAGGTAGTGGCTTCATTTGGATGAAAGGACACATTTTCTGTGGTAGTCGTTTGGAGTATTTACCTTAGAACTAGAGGCTTCATCAGGATATAGGGACTGCTTTCTGTAGTAGTCGTCTGGAGTGTTCACCTGAGAGGTGGTGACTTCATTAGGATGAAGGGTCTCTTTTTTTCTGTAGTAGTCGTCTGGAGTGTTCACCTGAGAGGTGGTGGCTTCATCAGGATGATGGGACTTCTGTGGTAGAAGTCTGGTGTACTAGTATAGTAGTATATACTACTATAATAGTAGTATTGGTATACATTACCCCATGATGTTTTCCAGGCATCTAAAAGAGAAAGGTGTTATACTCTACTTACATGAAAACCAGGTAGAGTTCTCCATCTTCATCAATCCCCAGGAAACCCTGACTGTCAACAATGTCTTCATCAAGCCCCAAGATAACGTGAATTATCACAGGGTCTTCATCATGTTGATGAGGAATTATTGCCCAGCACAAGGGACAAGTAGAATTTTGCTGAAGCGACCTGAGTACAGAGTGGAAACAATGAGAACAGTGCAGTGCTCTTGTGTCCTCTGCAACATACTTAGGCAGATGGAACAGGTAGACTGCTCCACGGCAGGTGGTCTCTGTGGTGCTGGGTGGTGCTCAGCATCTCTGTTGGGGTCTCTGGGAGAACGGCTCCTGTTGTTGGCTGCGTCCTCCCATCTCCTCTGAAGTTAGCCTCTCGTCCTGTGGGCAACCTTCCACGGGATCGGCATTGTGAAGTTAGTGGCATCCTAATGGTGACTGATACCGGTGTATCTGAAAATAGCTAAAAATTAGTATTAATAGTAATATGTACAGTAATAGTATGATAATAGTAATATATTTGAATTAAAACACTGTTGATGGTGCAAATCAGTACTATGTAACAACCATTTGGGTCTAGAATCGTTTGATGGGGTTGGAAGGTTACCGTGTCTCTCACAGCAATTACGACTCCTCTCTTCTTGGAGGAGAAGGAGGCTTACTAGATATGAGGATAGCGTTTGTTGGAGCATTTGGTGTCGCAGAGGAAGAAAAGTGAGTTTCCTGAACACATTGAATGTCGCAAACGTGGGTTTGGGCGGGGTGGATGTTTGGTGTTAGTCTACGTTTTCACCTTTTTTGAGGTTGTAATTTTATGTCTAGTGTGTTTTGCTGTTTATATTTTGAGCTGGTTGCTACATTTTGTAGTCTGGTCTGGAGTGTCCATATGAGAGGTAGTGGCTTCATCAGGATGAAAGGACTCATTTTCTCTGGTAGTCTTTTGCAGTGTTTCCCTTAGAACTAGAGGCTTCATCAGGATGAAGGGTCTCTTTTCTGTAGTAGTCATCTGGAGTGTTCACCTGAGAGGTGTTGGCTTCCATAGGATGAAGGGACTTCTGTGGTAGAAGTCTGGTATACTAGTATAGTAGTATATACTACTATAATAGTAGTATTGGTATACATTACCCCATGATGTTTTCCAGGCATCTAAAAGAGAAAGGTGTTATACTCTATTTACATGAAAACCAGATAGAGTTCTCCATCTTCATCAATGCCCAGGAAAACCTGACTGTCCACAAGTCATCACATCACAGCGTCTTCATCATGTTGATGAGGAATTATTCCAGCACAAGAGACAAGTAGAATTTTGCTGACGCAGCCCGAGTACAGAGTGGAAACAATGAGAACAGTGCAGTGCTCTTGTGTCCTCTGCAACGTACTTACTCAGGCAGATGGAACAGGTAGACTGCTCCACGGCAGGTGGTCTCTGTGGTGCTGGGTGGTGCTCAGCATCTCTGTTGGGGTCTCTGGGAGAACTGCTCCTGTTGTTGGCTGCAGCCTCCCATCTCCTCTGAAGTTAGCCTCTCGTCCTGTGGGCGATCTTCCACGGGATCGGCATTGTGAAGTTAGTGGCATCCTAATGCTGACTTATACCTGTGTATCTGAAGATAGCTAAAAATTAGTATTAATAGTAATATGTACAGTAATAGTATGATAATAGTAATATATTTAAATTAAAACACTGTTGATGGTGCAAATCAGTACTATGTAACGACCATTTGGGTATAGAATAGTTTGATGGGGTTGGAAGGTTACCGTGTCTCTCACAGCAATTACGACTCCTCTCTTCTTGGAGGAGAAGGAGGCTGAATAGATGTGAGGATAGCGTTTGTTGGAGCATTTGGTGTCGCAGTGGAAGAAAAGTGTGTTTCCTGAACACATTGAATGTTGCAAATGTGGGTTTGGGCGGGGAGGATGTTTGGTGTTAGTTGACGTTTTCACCTTTTTTGAGAAGGTTGTAATTTTATGTCTAATGTGTTTTGCTGTTTATACTTTGAGTTTGTTGCTACATTTTGTAGTCTGGTCTGGAGTGTCCATCTGAGAGGTAGTGGCTTCATCAGGATGAAAGGACTCATTTTCTGTGGTAGTCGTTAGGAGTGTTTACCTTAGAACTAGAAGCTTCATCAGGATGAAGGGACTCCTTTCTGTAGTAGTTGTCTGGAGTGTTCACTTGAGAGGTGGTGACTTCATCAGGATGAAGGGTCTCTTTTCTGTATTAGTCGCCTGGAGTGTTCACCTGAGAGGTTGTGTCTTCATCAGGATGAAGGGACTTCTGTGGTAGAAGTCTGGTATACTAGTATAGTAGTATATACTTCTAGAAATAGTATTGGTATACATTACCCCATGATGTTTTCCAGGCATCTAAAAGAGAAAGGTGTTATACTCTACTTACATGAAAACCAGGTAGAGTTCTCCATCTTCATCAATCCCCAGGAAACCCTGACTGTCCACAATGTCTTCATCAAGCCCCAGGATAACGTGAATTATCACAGGGTCTTCATCATGTTGATGAGGAATTATTGCCCAGCACAAGGGACAAGTAGAATTTTGCTGAAGCAATCTGAGTACAGAGTGGAAACAATGAGAACAGTGCAGTGCTCTTGTGTCCTCTGCAACATACTTACTCAGGCAGATGGAACAGGTAGACTGCTCCACGGCAGGTGGTCTCTGTGGTGCTGGGTGGTGCTCAGCATCTCTGTTGGGGTCTCTGGGAGAATTGCTCCTGTTGTTCGCTGCATCCTCCTATCTCCTCTGAAGTTAGCCTCTCGTCCTGTGGGCGATCTTCCACGGGATCGGCATTGTGAAGTTAGTGGCATCCTAATGGTGACTGATACCGGTGTATCTGAAAATAGCTAAAAATTTGTATTAATAGTAATATGTACAGTAATAGTATGATAATAGTTAATATATTTGAATTAAAACACTGTTGATGGTGCAAATCAGTACTATGTAACGACCATTTGGGTCTAGAATCGTTTGATGGGGTTGGAAGGTTACCGTGTCTCTCACAGCAATTACGACTCCTCTCTTCTTGGAGGAGAAGGAGGCTTAATAGATATGAGGATAGCCTTTGTTGGAGCATTTGGTGTCGCAGTGGAAGAAAAGTGTGTTTCCTGAACACATTGAATGTTGCAAATGTGGGTTTGGGTGGGGAGGATGTTTGGTGTTAGTTGACGTTTTCACCTTTTTTGATAAGGTTGTAATTTTATGTCTAATGTGTTTTGCTGTTCATATTTTGAGTTGGTTGCTACATTTTGTAGTCTGATCTGGAGTGTCCATCTGAGAGGTAGTGGCTTCATCAGGATGAAAGGACTAATTTTCTGTGGTAGTTGTTTGGAGTGTTTACCTTAGAACTAGAGGCTTCATCGGGATAAAGGGACTCCTTTCTGTAGTAGTTGTAGTAGTTGTCTGGAGTGTTCACCTGAGAGGTGGTGACTTCATCAGGATAAAGGGTCTCTTTTCTGTAGTAGTCGTCTTGAGTGTTTACCTGAGAGGTGGTGGCTTAATCAGGATGAAGGGACTTCTGTGGTAGAAGTCTGGTATACTAGTATAGTAGTATATACTACTATAATAGTAGTATTGGTATACATTACCCCATGATGTTTTCCAGGCATCTAAAAGAGAAAGGTGTTATACTCTACTTACATGAAAACCAGGTAGAGTTCTCCATCTTCATCAATCCCCAGGAAAACCTGACGGTCCACAATTCGATTCATCAAGCCCCAGGATAATGTGAATTATCACAGGGTCTTCATTATCTTGATGAGGAATTATTGCCCAGCACAAGGGACAAGTAGAATTTTGCTGAAGCGACCTGAGTACAGAGTGGAAACAATGAGAACAATGTAGTGCTCTTGTGTCCTCTGCAACATACTTGAACGGCTCCTGTTGTTGGCTGCAGCCTCCCATCTCCTCTGAAGTTAGCCTCTCGTCCTGTGGGCGACCTTTCACGGGATCGGCATTGTGAAGTTAGTGGCATCCTAATGCTGACTGATACCGGTGTATCTGAAAATAGCTAAAAATTAGTATTAATAGTAATATGTACAGTAATAGTATGATAATAGTAATATATTTGAATTAAAACACTGTTGATGGTGCAAATCAGTACTATGTACTATGTGGATCTAGAATCGTTTGATGGGGTTGGAAGGTTACCGTGTCTCTCACAGCAATTACGACTCCTCTCTTCTTGGAGGAAAAGGAGGCTCAATAGATGTGAGGATAGCGTTTGTTGGAGCATTTGGTGTCGCAGTGGAAGAAAAGTGTGTTTCCTGAACACATTGAATGGCGCAAATGTGGGTTTGGGCGGGGAGGATGTTTGGTGTTAGTTGACGTTTTCACCTTTTTTGAGAAGGTTGTAATACATAAACTATAAATATAGGGGATAAAAAAGTGAAAATATGTATATAAATTGTAGAAAGAAGTAAATGCAGACATATTTTATATAAAATATATTGTATAAAATATTAATAATATGTATCTCAATAGTTTGAAATAAAACAATTTAGATCAATATCTAAATTCATTCCAGAGGGATGCAACGTATCCATTTGATATATCCACAGTCTCGTTTCTGGAAATTTTCTGGGTTATATTTCCTCCCCTTTAATGGGGTTCTATCCTGTCAATCCTGCAAAAAGTTAAGCCACTTGGGTACCTGTTCTGGTGGGTACAAAAGTGGTTTGACAGGCTATGTTTAGGAAACCCCTTTTTGATATTTTTTATATGTTTATTAATTCTTACGCATAACTTGCGGGTGGTCCTCCCAATATATTGTAACCCGCAGAGGCAGGTAATAAGATACGTAACATCCGTGGATTTGCATGATATGAATTTCCTGATTTTGAAGGTTTGTCCTGTACTTTTAGACTGAAAGGATAACGTTTTTTCTGGATTTTTTGTTAGCTGTTTTGCAGGCCTTACATCTCCTGCATTGGAAAAAAACAGGTTGGTCTAAAAAGGTAACTTTTTTAGCTGGTGGAAAATTGTGGAGGGGGAGGTAGGCCTCTAAACAAAAAGAAGATATAATGGCACCTTCCCCCATGTAAGTTACATGTGCAAAAAATAGGGGGAGTACAGATCAACCATAAAGATGGTGGAGCTGTAACCAAGGGGGATTTAAATGTGCCTCACAGAATATCTGTATATGCGTGTATTTATACAAAACACAAGAAAAGATCTATTTTAAAAAATTAACAAACAATTTTTATTTAAAACAGATCATAGCATTAGACAACTCATACAATGTTCACAGTAGTGCGTGACCGTTGCTGGAACTACGCGTTTCGCAGTAGGTGCTTCCTCAGGGTGGGGCAAAAGTGTCTATACATTGATATTGAGTCAATTACACAGATCTAAAGGATATATAATATATTCATTAGAATTGTAAGCAATAATACATCAGTAAATCTTCTTCAATAGAGAATAATTCTAATGCAAAGATTAATTTATTTATTTTACATTGCTTATTCATGTCTATTCATTTGCAGCTATTCTTTTAAAGCTAATTAGATTATACAACATTTTTCAAAAATAAACTTAAACTAAGAATATCATTCTCTTTCTAAAATGGTATAGACAATTCAATATGAAGAAAGGGGCCATATAATTGACCAGCAAGCAAAAAAGAGTAAGGAGAAAACAGGGACAAAGGAAAGAGGGGATTGAAGAAAAAACATATAAAAATAAACATATAAAGGGGATAAAGGGATAGATGAGCAAACAGAATGTAAGGAATGAGTTACCACACCGCCCAAAGGGGGGGGGGGGGCATATTGGAGAATTAGGCTACCCCCTGAGTAAAGACGAAATCAGGGGGGAGCCCACCAAAGATGGAAGATAAGGGGTTGGAAAGATGGAAAAATAGGCGCCCATCTCAGATAAGGTAAAAATACTGAATATACAGTACAAACAATAATATTAATGAATAAATAGTCTAGAGAGTCATTTGTTATAGATAGAATATGAATCTTACCCTTGTTTGGTGATCAAAGTAGAGAATGTAGAGTATGCACGTTTATTTTAAAATCAAAGAGTAGGAAGACTCATGCCCTAGGACCTTTAAATAATAAAGGGGAGGGGACATCTGTATTAACTCTCTAATGTGCTCAATGTAATATATAGAGGAGTAGACAAAAGATGTATAGGGTGAAAAGGTTGACATTTGGATGACAGGATGATTCCCATTTACTGTTTACTTAATTAAGAGTATATTATATCTCAATTTTTTAGAATTACATATACTACATCATCCAGATTTTCCAAATGTTATTCTATAAGAAGACATGGTATTGAGCCATGTAAGTTAAGTTATATTGGTCAATATATAAGAAAATTAGGTGACAAGAGTCAAAGCATCAACTTTAGAAGGACTTACCCTAGTGTATTTGCATATATCTTCAAGTGAAGCAAAAAATAAAGAAAAGAAGGGTGTAGATACCGATGGTGCTGATTGTATTGATAGACAATCAGTGGAGGAAAATATAGGTATAAGAGTGCAAAATTAGCACATATATATAGGGTGAATTGATATATATATCCAGAGATTCTATTGGCGAGAGAGTCGACTCCAATAAATGTTTGTCCCAGGTTTCAAACTTTAGTCTGAAAAAATAGATATCAGGGAGCAGTGAGTATTAGGCTAAAGGTGTAACTCTATTTGTCACCAAGCAAATGGAAGATAGTGATTTTGCTTACCAGTTTCCAATAAAGCTCGTTTATCTTGGACAATTACATCACAGCAGCCTGGATGTAGGCTTACCTGATTCTTGTGTATTGGACTCGTACTATATACCCTCCTAAGATGGTGCCAAACCCCCCCTTCCTCCATGTCTCCCGCCCCCCACCTCCGCCCGCCAAAAACGTCCACGAAACGTCCACGAGGTGGACGTGCGGGAGGAAGTTCCCGCAAACCGGAAGTGACCGTCACTTCCGGTCCGAAGACCGGAAGTGACGAACATACGTCACAATAACATGTGACTGACGCTCTTTTCAGAATAGAATCGGCATCCGATAACTATCAGGCGCTTACAGTTTACACCAGAAGAATAGCAGAAAAAGCAGTCAGACTGGAGAAGGCAGAAACAGTATAGAGGCATTCAATATTGACATGAACAGCATCCTTCAGAATAATAATTATATATATTACATTTAGAAAAGCGCCAATCAGTGTTTATATAATTAGCTGTGCATGTTGGACATTACTTGAAGCTCTTCCATTGTTCGTAACTTCATAGCTACTGTATTGAGGATTAAATATATTGGCTATTACATTTCTTTTATACTGATCTATTCAATAGCTCTGACAGTAAAACTTCCAGTATGCAGGACAATGGACCGCATGATACACAGACCCACAGACAAAAGTAGGGAACATTAAAGATGGGGAAGAAAGTAAGGAAAAAAAAATTATTAAAAAAAAAAAAAAGTTATATATAAAATTATACAGTGGGTACGGAAAGTATTCAGACCCCCTTATATTTTTCACTCTTTGTTATATTGCAGCCATTTGCTAAAATCATTTAAGTTCATTCTTCTTCCTCATGAATGTACACACAGCTCCCCATATTGACGGAAAAACTGAAATATCACATGGTCCTAAGTATTCAGTCCCTTTGCTGTGACACTCATATATTTAACTCAGGTGCTTTCCATTTCTTCTGATCATCCTTGAGATGGTTCTACACCTTCATTTGAGTCCAGCTGTGTATGATTATACTGATTGGACTTGATTAGGAAAGCCACACACCTGTCTATATAAGACCTTCCAGATCACAATGCATGTCAGAGCAAATGAGAATCATGAGGTCAAAGGAACTGCCTGAAGAGCTCAGAGACAGAATTGTGGCAAGGCACAGATCTGGCCAAGGTTACAAAAAGATTTCTGCTGCACTTAAGGTTCCTAAGAGCACAGTGGCCTCCATAATCCTCAAATGGAAGACGTTTGGGACGACCAGAACCCTTCCTAGAGCTGGCCGTCCGGCCAAACTGAGCTATCAGGGGAGAAGAGCCTTGGTGAGAGAGGTAAAGAAGAACCCAAAGATCACTGTGGCTGAGCTCCAGAGATGCAGTCAGGAGATGGGAGAAAGTTGTAGAAAGTCAACCATCACTGCAGCCCTCCACCAGTCGGGGCTTTATGGCAGAGTGGCCCGACGGAAGCCTCTCCTCAGTGTAAGACACATGAAAGCCCGCATGGAGTTTGCTAAAAAACACCTGAAGGACTCCAAGAACTGGAGAGGATCTGCAAGGAGGAATGGCAGAGGATCCCCAAATCCAGGTGTGAAAGACTTGTTGCATCTTTCCCAAAAAGACTCCTGGCTGTATTAGATCAAAAGGGGGCTTCTACTAAATACTGAGCAAAGGGTCTGAATACTTAGGACCATGTGATATTTCAGTTTTTCTTTTTTTAATAAATCTGCAACAATGTCAACAATTCTGTGTTTTTCTGTCAGTATGGGGTGCTATGTGTACCTTCATGAGGAAGAAG
This sequence comes from Pelophylax lessonae, assembly GCF_965119305.1. NCBI lineage: Eukaryota > Metazoa > Chordata > Amphibia > Anura > Ranidae > Pelophylax > Pelophylax lessonae. Next base: position 31,268,499 of record NC_138774.1, read on the forward strand.
AATGAACCTAAATGATTTTAGCAAATGGCTGCAATATAACAAAGAGTGAAAAATTTAAGGGGGTCTGAATGCTTTCCGTACCCACTGTATATTAATTTATTGTGTGTTAAAGAGAAATGGTGAAGTTATTACTCCTCCAAAAAGGGAGAAAAACTTAAATGCTCGTTTGAACCAGGGGCAACACAAGCGTTTAGATGGAAAATCCAATGTGATTCTCTTTGTAAAATTATGTTGTCAAAAGGTCCACCTCTAGGTGCAGGGTGAATCCTTTCTAGAGCAAAGAACTTAAATTTTGGGCACTTGTATCGGTGTGTCTGGGCTATATGCCTCGCTATTGGACTCTCCAGATCCCCACCTCGTGTATAGGACACATGGTCCTTGATTCTTTCCCAGAAATGTCTCTTCGTCTTCCCCACGTAGAATGCTGGGCATTCACATTTCCATAGGTAGACGATGCCAATAGTTTGACATGTTACAAAGTGTTTTGATCTGAAGGAACGACCATTTGGAAGGGTTTGTTGAACTTTGGTGGCAATAAATTTGCAGTAGTCGCATAACCCGCATGGGAAAGTTCCATGGGGTAATTTAATACAGGGGTCTGTTTTTTTGTCTTTTTGATAGTGACTCGCAGTCACCAGATCTTTGATGGATTTATTTCTCCTGAAAATCATGTTTGGTCTAGTGTCTACAAATTTAGAATTTTATCTTCTGTTAGTAGGTGCCAGTGTCTGGCTATAACTTCTTTTAGTTGTTTTGATTGGGAGCAGTATCTGGTAATCATTCTGGTTTATTGGGAGGAATTGAGGGTTCACCTTGAAAAAGCAGTCTCTAGGGCTATCCTTAGCTTTTCTATATGCTCTCTTCGTACTTTTTCTACTGTAACCTCTTTGTAGAAATCTAGTTTGTAATTGTGAAGCTTCACTTTCAAATGTGGTTTCTTCTGAACAATTTCTGCGAATTCTGCAGTATTGACCCACTGGTATCCCTTCTATTACATGTTTGGGGTGGCTGCTATCGGCATGTAACAAAGAATTTGTGGCAGTCGGTTTTCTGTAAAGTGTGGTGGCTAGCATGTTGTCAGGGTTTCTATAGATCTCTAAATCAAGAAATGGAATTTTAAATTGATCATAAACATATGTATATGTGTAGATTAAAGTCATTTACATTTAAAGCTTCCATAAATTCCTTTAGGGTATCCAGAGGACCCGACCATAGAACAAAATATCGTCAATGTATCTTTTCCAAATCTCTATATGTTCGAGGAAACAGGATAAAGATTCTTGGGCAAAAAGCCAACGTTCCCACCCCCCCAGGTACAGGTTCGCGTAGGATGGGGCACACTTAGTCCCCATCGCCACTCCCTGCACCTGGAGGTAGTGGGAACCGTCAAACACAAAGACGTTGTGTGTTAGAAAAAAAAATAAAAGATCTAAAATAAATTTGTTTAGTTTTCTATGGTCGAGTCCTCTTTCGTTCAGGAATAATTCGACAATTTCCACACCTCGTATATGTGGTATGTTAGAATATAAAGACTCAACGTCTATCGACACTAAATAAGTATCATCTTTAATTTGAACGCCATCTATTGTTAAGAGCATATGCATGGTGTCTTTAAGATATGAGGGTAAAGACTCTACATGTGGACGTAGATATGCATCTACATATGAACTTGCATTCTGCGTGAGACTATTGATGCCTGACACTATAGGACGGCCTGGGGGATTTGCTTGTCCTTTATGCATTTTTGGAAGTGCATAAAATGTAGGTGTTGTGGGCTCTTTAATGATCAAGTATTTCATCAGTTCTTTGGTTATGATTCCCCCATTGATGATATTGGTTTATGAGTTTAAGGAATTCTCTTTGATTTTTTTGTAATTGTAAACTGCTTACTCTTGAGTACCGGTGGAGGAAAGGGGAGGGGAAACAGAAGGGAAGAAATAAAAGGGAGTGCAATGTGCATATAATATATGCTTGCCTTGTGTGCTAAATGTCTCCTGCATACAAATAACCTCTCTTTCTCTTTAGAAGAGCCTAGAATACTAGAGTCAACATAAACGTTAATGAATTTATCAGAACTACCATCAAAGGAAAACAAATCTCCAAATTGATAGAATACACGCATAGACTAATATCCATACAGGGTCTTTAAACTTGGCCCACACATCCTCCCCTTCAAAAAATGGGGATTTAGCTCCCCTGGACAGGAGGGAAAATTGTGGAGGGGGAGGTAGAGGCCTCTAAACAAAAAGAAGATATAATGGCACCTTCCCCCATGTAAGTTACATGTGCAAAAAAGAGGGGGGGTACAGATCAACCATAAAGATGGTGGAGCTGTAAACAAGGGGGATTTAAATGTGCCTCACAGAATATCTGTATATGTGTGTATTTATACAAAACACAAGAAAAGATCTATATTAAAAAATTAACAAACAATTTTTATTTAATACAGTACAAAATATGTTAAAATCTACATTGTTTGATCCAAACAGATCATAGCATTAAACAACTCATACAATGTTCACAATAGTGCGTAACCGTTGCTGGAACTACGCGTTTCGCAGTAGGTGCTTCCTCAGGGTCCAGCAAAAGTGTCTATACATTGATATTGAGTCAATTACACAGATCTAAAGGATATATAATATATTCATTAGAATTGTAAGCAATAATACATCAGTAAATCTTCTTCAATAGAGAATAATTCTAATGCAAAGATTCATTTATTTATTTTACATTGCTTATTCATATCTATTCATTTGCAGCTATTCTTTTAAACCTAATTAGATTATACAACATTTTTAAAAAATAAACTGATCTTATTCATGGAGGAAGGGGAGGTTTGGCGCCATCTCAGGAGGGTATATAGTACGAGTACAATGCACAAGAGTCAGGTAAGCCTACATCCAGGCTGCTGTGATGTAATTGTCCCAGATAAACAAGCTTTATTGGAAACTGGTAAGCAAAATCACTATCTTCCATTTGCTTGGTGACAAATAGAGTTACACCTTTAGCCTAATACTCACTGCTCCCTGATATCTATTTTTTCAGACTAAAGTTTGAAACCTGGGACAAACATTTATTGGAGTCGACTCTCTCGCCAATAGAATCTCTGGATATATATATCAATTCACCCTATATATATGTGCTAATTTTGCACTCTTATACCTATATTTTCCTCCACTGATTGTCTATCAATACAATCAGCACCATCGGTATCTACACCCTTCTTTTCTTTATTTTTTGCTTCACTTGAAGATATATGCAAATACACTAGGGTAAGTCCTTCTAAAGTTGATGCTTTGACTCTTGTCACCTAATTTTCTTACATATTGACCAATATAACTTAACTTACATGGCTCAATACCATGTCTTCTTATAGAATAACATTTTGGAAATCTGGATGATGTAGTATATGTAATTCTAGATTAAAAATTGAGATATAATATACTCTTAATTAAGTAAACAGTAAATGGGAATCATCCTGTCATCCAAATGTCAACATTTTCACCCTATACATCTTTTGTCTACTCCTCTATATATTACATTGAGCAAATTAGAGAGTTAATACAGATTTTCCCTCCCCTTTCTTATTTAAAGGTCCTAGGACATGAGTCTTCCTACTCTTTGATTTTAAAATAAACGTGCATACTCTACATTCTCTACTTTGATCACCAAACAAGGGTAAGATTCATATTCGAAACAAACAAAGATAAAATTCCCAGTTCAATTTGCCAACCAGTCTGCTTACCAACCAAATTGGCCTGTCTAACAGTTTGCGTCAATACAGGGGTTTAGTTAGCACACATTTGCAAACGCATGTGAAAGCCGCAGGGCCACGTCAAGGCTCCCTGTTACCTGCAGTCCTAACGCTAATGAATTTTAAAGAGTCTCCACAGTGGGAGCATATGCAAGCTAATGGATAGATAGGGGGCAGGTGAGCCTGGAGGTGGCCCATCCCTCCTGAAAGGTAATTGGGGGCATAATGGAAGCCCAGCTGATAGTATTACAGCAAAGGCACCCAGTATATCCACTCACCAGTACACATACACAACAAAGAAAATGGCCTCTGCCCCCACCTATAGCTGGCCTTCATAGCAAAGAACACATGGAAGGGCAACGCACATGAAACAAACAAAGATAAAATTCCCAGTTCAATTTGCCAACCAGTCTGCTTACCAACCAAATTGGCCTGTCTAACAGTTTGCGTCAATACAGGGGTTTAAGATTCATATTCTATCTATAACAAATGACTCTCTAGACTATTTATTCATTAATATTATTGTTTGTATATTCAGTATTTTTACCTTATCTATGATGGGCGCCTATTTTTCCATCTTTCCCACCCCTTATCTTCCATCTTTGGTGGGCTCCCCCTTAATTTCATCTTTACTCAGGGGGTAGCCTAATTCTCCAATATGCCCCCCCTTTGGGCGGTGTGGTAACTCATTCCTTACATTCTGTTTGTTCATCTATCCCTTTATCTCCTTTATATGTTTATTTTTATATGTTTTTTCTTTCCTCCCCCCCCCTTCCCCCCTCCCCTTCTTCCCCCCTCCCCCCTCCCCTTCTTCCCCCCTCCCCTCTTTCCTTTGTCCCTGTTTTCTGCTTACTCTTTTTTGCTTGCTGGTCAATTATATGGCCCTTTTCTTCATATTGAATTGTCTATACCATTTTAGAAAGAGAATAAGATCAGTTTATTTTTGAAAAATGTTGTATAATCTAATTAGGTTTAAAAGAATAGCTGCAAATGAATAGATATGAATAAGCAATGTAAAATAAATAAATTAATCTTTGCATTAGAATTATTCTCTATTGAAGAAGATTTACTGATGTATTATTGCTTACAATTCTAATGAATATATTATATATCCTTTAGATCTGTGTAATTGACTCAATATCAATGTATAGACACTTTGCTGGACCCTGAGGAAGCACCTACTGCAAAACGCGTAGTTCCAGCAACGGTTACGCACTATTGTGAACATTGTATGAGTTGTCTAATGCTATGATCTGTTTGGATCAAACAATGTAGATTTTAACATATTTTGTACTGTATTAAATAAAATTGTTTGTTAATTTTTTAATATAGATCTTTTCTTGTGTTTTGTATAAATACACGCATATACAGATATTCTGTGAGGCACATTTAAATCCCCCTTGGTTACAGCTCCACCATCTTTATGGTTGATCTGTACCCCCCTCTTTTTTGCACACTTTTTTAACTGGTGGATTCTGGGATCTTGGGTGCTATGCAATGTCTCAGGTTGGGGGCCTTACGATAAATAAATGATGGTCTCTTGGGTAAAATGCTGTTAAAGGTTTTATCCCTTTTTAAAATGGGCCAGTGTTTCCGAATAATCGACTCAACTTTTTTGTATTCCCAAATAAAATCAGTGATTATTGCCGTTTCCCCAATGTTGTTCACCTTTTTGGTTCTAGTAGCCAATAGGTCTTCCCTGGGCATACTCTTCACCCTCTCTCGTATGGATTGAATTTCACTATGGTTGTGTCCTTTATCCACGAATCGGTTCACTAACAGATTGGATTGTTCCACATAGTCCCTTACTTGTTTACAATTGTGTCTGACTTGCATAAACTGACCATTTAGGTATGGCTCCCAGCCATTGGAGATTGTGACAACTTTTTTTTGGGGATGTAGCTATTCCTGTCTGTCTCTTTACAATAAATTTTGATAATTATGGTATCACCGTATTTTTCCAACGTCAGATCCAGGAAATGTACTTCTCTCTGATTCCAGGTGGCCGTAAACTTGAGACCATATTTATTTATTATTTATATATTGTTGTTGATTTTTTCAATGAATTCCACAAGGGTTTCTTCTGATCCATTCCATAGGATCAAGAGATCATCAATTAATCTTTTATAGACTAATAGAGGGTTGATGTCTCGAAGATTTCTTCTTCTTCCCATTGACCCAGCAAGGATGTTGGTCACGCTGGGTGCAAATTTGGCCCCCATAGCCACACCCCTTGCTTAATTGTAGCAGGAGCCATCATGCCAAAAACAATTATTATTCATTGCTAATTCAAGAGAATCACAAATTCTTTTTTTCTGTGGAGTTTTGATATTTGTCTTAGTGTTCAGGGCAGTCAAGGTTGTATCTAAACACATATTGTTGTTTCTTTTTTCCTTTTTTTGTCTATAAACTTTTTCAATACAAAAATACAATATATAAGTAAATATATATAAGTTGTAAAAGAACATATCTCAAAATTTGTCTGAGTTCAGTAGTTAATCCAAACTTTTAACCATGTAATTATGAATTACAATTGTAATGTAATTGAAAAAAGAAAAACAATAAAATAAAAATAAATAATACAAAATTAAAGTATTGGGGAGTAGTCTATAGTTGTACAGCAAGTGAGACTTTGTATGCAAACCATGGATCCCATTTAAGGTCAAACAGATGCTTAGTATTTTTATTTTTTTCAAATATAGTTTTTATTAAAGTTTCCGGGTGAGACAGTATAATCCAAAAATCCAATAAACAAAACATATCATATTCAAGTATATTCCTACATCCATCTGTTCATTACACAGCTAATTTCGAATCTACTCTTCTCACCCAATCCTCTCTATTTCTATATGACCCAAATCAACCCCAAATCAACCCAAAAAAAAAAAAAATGGGGAAATGGAAAAAGGGAGTAGGGAAAAAGGGAGTAGGGAAAAGTTAGAAGGGTATCTCCTCCCTTTCCTTCCGGGTTATCTTTCTATTACTCAAGAGTCTGTCATGTCTTCTTCCAACCTATCTATCCCGTGATTCGATACGATAAACAAGTTCCAGGCGCCCCATGTTTCTGTATATTTTTCTCTTTTATGTTGGGCTGTCAAAACCAAGTCTTCCATTTTATTTATTTCCTCTACTTTATGTATCCAACATTCTATTGTTGGAGGCCCTTGTTTCTTCCATTTGAGGGGGGATACAAGATCTAGCTGCATTTGCCATATGGCATAATAAAGATCCTCTATATCTCTTCCCTGGAATCCCACTCAATTGTAAAGGAAAAAGGCCGGATCTTCTGGTATCTCCACTTCTGAAAACTTTTGCATTATCTCTCTAAATTTTTTCCAGTAATCTGATAATTTAGGGCAAGACCAAAAAATATGTATTAATGTGCCCTCTTCCACCGAGCATCAACAACATCTATCAGAGTTATTTATCGCTATTTTATGTAATTTGTATGGTGTATAATACCACCTTGTCAAAATGTTAAAGTTTAGTTCTTGAAATTTAGTACATATTGACGATTTAAAAACAAGACTAATCATTTGTTGTTTCTGCTCCATGGAGAAGGCACAAGATAACTCCCTTTCCCATTTATCAAAATAAGGCAATTGATATTCTACCTTAGGTATATTTATCAAATTATATATTTTGGCTAGCACATGAGATATATTCCCTGAGTCAGAACAATATTCTTCAAATGCCGTTAATTGACGTCTATACTTCTGTGGGTTAGGGATTGATCTTAAGAAATAATAAAGTTGAAGTGCATTCCAGAGAGAACGTCTGAAAGCACCTCCTTCATCCATTAGTATCTCCAGGGAAGGCCATTTATTCTCTCTCAAAAAATGAGAAGCTTGGAAACATCCCGATTTACCGAGGCTTCTAAAAGGTTGTGCTTCTAGTCCCATGGCAAATCATGGGTTCCCTATTATAGGATATAGTGGTGAGTCATAAGTAGTCTTTCGTTCTGGAAACAGATTTGTGAACATATTTTTAAGGTCGTCCCAATCAATTGGTGTGACTTTAATTCTGCCGGTAAATTCTCATAACACCATAGTGCCCTTTCCAAGGGAATCAATGTATTTGTCTGTTCCATTTTCACCCATAACTTTGTTTCACCATGTCGACACCAATCGATTTGCCTCCTAACATGTGAAGCATAATATATTATTTTTTTGGAAGAGTAAATAACTGTTGTGATATACAAGGCTTCTTATTCGCCCAGATGAATTTTGTAAATATTGAGTTTACCTGTTTAAAGTAACAAATTGGGATCTTAATAGGTAGTGTCTGAAAGAGATACAAAAATCTAGGTAGTATAGACATCCTAATAAGATTACACCTACCTAGCCAAGAATGTAGGCCTGTATTCCATTTTTCCAATTTAAAACAAATTGTAGTCAAAAGGGGCCTAAAATTCAATTCATATATTAGAGCAGGGTTAAAAGGTATATAAGTACCCAGGTATTTTACCGCTTTATCTGTCCACTTAAATTTAAAGTTCTGCTTTAGCATCTGTAAAGAACTACTAGATAATCTTATACCCATGGCCTCTGACTTATTAAAATTTATCTTTAAGTTGGATATGACACCATATTGTTCAAATTCTCTAATAAGATTAGGTAACGATATTAACGGGTTTATTATTGTAAATAATAAATCATCTGCATACGCTGAGATTTTATGCTGTTCTTTCCCCATCAAAATACCCTGAATGTCTGGGGTTTGTCTTATTCTACATAAAAATGGTTCCAGGGAAAGTACAAAAAGAATAGGGGATAAAGGACATCCCTGTCTCGTCCCATTTTTGATATTGAAAGGGTCTGATAAAATCCCATTCACTTTCACCTGTGCTGATTGGTCAGAGTATATAGATGAGATCCTTTGTATCATGGTACTACCCAGGCCAATATATTTAAGGGTCGATAACATACATTTCCAATTAACACGGTCAAACGCTTTTTCTGCGTCGGTGCCTAAAAAAACGCATTGGGTTTGGGATCTGTCTGCTTAAAATAATAAATTCAATACTTTTGTAGTATTATCTCTCGCCTCTCTATTGTTTATAAAACCTACTTGGTCCAAATGAATCAAAGATTGTAAGTGTTGAGTTAATCGAGATGCTATTATTTTAGTAAAACGTTTTAAGTCTGTATTAAGAAGTGATATAGGCCTGTAACTTCCGCATAATGTTAAATCTTTATCCTCTTTAGGTAAAACCGTGATATGTGCTCTCAACGTGTCTTTGCAGAAAACTGGTCTTCGCCCAACATCATTAAATAATTTTAACAAGTATGGTGCCAAAATCGGGGAAAGAACCTTGTAATACTGAGGGGAAAGCCGTCTGGCCCCGGCGCCCCTCCAGTCTTCATCATATTCAAGGCTTGTTGTACAGTGGGTACGGAAAGTATTCAGACCCCCTTAACTTTTTCACTCTTTGTTATATTGCAGCCATTTGCTAAAATCATTTAAGTTCATTCTTCTTCCTCATGAATGTACACATAGCACCCCATACTGACAGAAAAACACAGAATTGTTGACATTGTTGCAGATTTATTAAAAAAGAAAAACTGAAATATCACATGGTCCTAAGTATTCAGACCCTTTGCTCAGTATTTAGTAGAAGCCCCCTTTTGATCTAATACAGCCAGGAGTCTTTTTGGGAAAGATGCAACAAGTCTTTCACACCTGGATTTGGGGATCCTCTGCCATTCCTCCTTGCAGATCCTCTCCAGTTCTGTCAGGTTGGATGGTAAACGTTGGTGGACAGCCATTTTTAGGTCTCTCCAGAGATGCTCAATTGGGTTTAAGTCAGGGCTCTGGCTGGGCCATTCAAGAACAGTCATGGAGTTGTTGTGAAGCCACTCCTTCGTTATTTTAGCTGTGTGCTTAGGGTCATTGTCTTGTTGGAAGGTAAACCTTCGGCCCAGTCTGAGGTCCAGAGCACTCTGGAGAAGGTTTTTGTCCAGGATATCCCTGTACTTGGCCGCATTCATCTTTCCCTCGATTGCAACCAGTCGTCCTGTCCCTGCAGCTGAAAAACACCCCCACAGCATGATGCTGCCACCACCATGCTTCACTGTTGGGACTGTATTGGACAGGTGATGAGCAGTGCCTGGTTTTCTCCACACATACCGCTTAGAATTAAGGCCAAAAAGTTCTATTTTGGTCTCATCAGACCAGAGAATCTTATTTCTCACCATCTTGGAGTCCTTCAGGTGTTTTTTAGCAAACTCCATGCAGGCTTTCATGTGTCTTACACTGAGGAGAGGCTTCCGTCGGGCCACTCTGCCATAAAGCCCCGACTGGTGGAGGGCTGCAGTGATGGTTGACTTTCTACAACTTTCTCCCATCTCCTGACTGCATCTCTGGAGCTCAGCCACAGTGATCTTTGGGTTCTTCTTTACCTCTCTCACCAAGGCTCTTCTCCCCCAATAGCTCAGTTTGGCCGGACGGCCAGCTCTAGGAAGGGTTCTGGTCGTCCCAAACGTCTTCCATTTGAGGATTATGGAGGCCACTGTGCTCTTAGGAACCTTAAGTGCCGCAGAAATCTTTTTGTAACCTTGGCCAGATCTGTGCCTTGCCACAATTCTGTCTCTGAGCTCTTCAGGCAGTTCCTTTGACCTCATGATTCTCATTTGCTCTGACATGCATTGTGATCTGGAAGGTCTTATATAGACAGGTGTGTGGCTTTCCTAATCAAGTCCAATCAGTATAATCAAACACAGCTGGACTCAAATGAAGGTGTAGAACCATCTCAAGGATGATCAGAAGAAATGGAAAGCACCTGAGTTAAGTTTATGAGTGTCACAGCAAAGGGTCTGAATACTTAGGACCATGTGATATTTCAGTTTTTCTTTTTTAATAAATCTGCAACAATGTCAACAATTCTGTGTTTTTCTGTCAGTATGGGGTGCTATGTGTACATTCATGAGGAAGAAGAATGAACTTAAATGATTTTAGCAAATGGCTGCAATATAACAAAGAGTGAAAAATGTAAGGGGGTCTGAATACTTTCCGTACCCACTGTATTTCTATTAATTCTATTGGTGAATCCAGTTCCCTGCAAATTTCCTCCGACAGTTTAGGCATTTGAGCTGAGGCTATATATTCCTCCATCTGTATTGTGGATGGTGATTGATCTGTTAAATTATATAAGGAGGAATAATAGTCTCCAAAGGCCTGGGTAATCTGTCTAGGCAATGATATTTTACTACCCTTAGACGATAGAATTTGAGGTATGTATGTAGCCAATTTCATGTTCTTTACTGCTTTGGCTAGCAGTTTCCCGCACTTATTTCCTGATTCGTAACCTATTTTACGGCTCCTCTGCAAGGATGCTTTAGCTTTATAACCTAACAGGTCTGTGATTTGTTTTCGCACACGGTTCATTTCTGTCTCCATGCTGGGCATTGGGTTCCTTTTGTGATTATTCTCTAATTCATGTAAGGATGCAAACAATGTTACCATTTGTTTCTCCCTCTCCCTTTTAATCCTCGACCCATGCTTAATCAGCACCCCCCGGATCACAGTTTTATGAGCCTCCCACAGAATACACGGATCTCCTCCCGGTCACTCATTTATTTTAAAATAAAATTTTAATTCCTCTGTTACATCCCTGAGGATTTCCGGTGTCTGTAAGAGGCTCTCAGTCAATCTCCAGAACCGACTCCCAAAGGATAGAGTTTCAGAGAGTGAATACTGTAAGATAATTGGTGCATGGTCTGACCATGTTATATTTCCGATCTCTATTTTTTTTATTGCATGTAACTGTCTATGGGGGATGAGAAAATAATCTATTCTTGTGTATATTCCATGTACAGATGAATAGAAAGTATAATCTTTTTCACCAGGGTGTGTTAGACGCCATGCGTCCACAAGTTGATGTTTATATAGTTCTTGAATTATACGTTTACCGGTACGTGGGGGATTTGAAGAGCGTCCTACTGAAGTGTCCATCAAAGGGTTTAGGGGGGTATTTATATCCCCTTCCAATACTAATTGTCCTTCCACAAAATTGGACAATTTGTTCAGGACCCTCGTAAGGAAAGTATCTTGATTATAATTAGGGGCATATATGTTTGCCAACGTTACCTTCACCTCTCCTATTGATCCCTTAACAAAAACATACCTCCCTTCTAGATCTATATTGATAGCTTATTGGAGTTTGGTGAGTCCTCTGGACTCTTGATGTATCTCCTATGGAGGGGACTACAGATGTTGCGATTTAATGTATTATGCTGTTTATTTTTTATCACTGACTGACTAGTTGCTATTACTGTTTGGAGTCATGTTTTGTTATGTATTGTCTGGGTACGGAGTGCCTTTTCGCAGGCCACCCCCTTTTCTCTTGCCTATGTTTTCTACATTTTCTATTTTATGTTGTACTACTGCAATATGTTGTTTAAAATCAATAAAAAACTATTGAATACTATTTGTGTTTCATGCAGGGTCCATTGTAATCTATTGGCAATACGGATCGATACCCCTTTTGATTTAGCCTCTCTGTTCGTCGAATGGTATCCCCACGGATAATTTTTATTTCTGAATATAGGTACTTTATTTTCTTTAAAATGTGTCTCCTATATTATTGCTATGTCTATTTGAGAACATCTCAGATCATTTAGTAACATATGTCTCTTCTCGGGTGTGTTTAGACCCCTTGTGTTCAGTGTCATAATCTTTATAGTTGCCATTTAAACCCAAAAGTAGGAAGGGGATACGGAAAAAAAGGGGAGGACAAAAACAAAAAAAAAACAAAAAAAAAAAACCCCCCAAAAGCCCAAGCTTCTACCACCCTCCAACCCTCCCTTCACTATATAACAACTTGTTATTCAAACGCACACAACACCCTTGAGTGTCGCGTGCGTTTACCTAATTAGGTCCGTGGCTGAGGCAATCTACTGAGCAAGATTCAGCCCTCTCCCTCCCTGGACCTGACCAGATCCCATGACTCTTAAATTATTTATCAACACATATTGCCTTTATTCTATTAACCTCTATCCCCCTTATCATATCACCTTTCAAGATACTATTCTCCTCCCCTCCCTCCACTCCCTCCTGTCTCTCCATCGTCCTCCCCAAAAACTATAAAATAATATGATCTTTAATTCACTCAGACCCCTAGACACAGAGAAAGAAGAAAAAAAAAAAATATATATATATATATATATATATACTATCCCCTCAACACTCCAAACAAAATGTAATAAAAACAAACAAACCAATCCAACAAATCAAATGTGCATTCGTGTTCCCTCCCAGGGTAAAAAAAAAAGTGGTAAAACCTTTTAATAGTGCCTGGTGTTCTTTGTTGCCTCTGCATATCCCAAAAAAAACAAAAGGAAAAAAAACCCTTGTGGAAGAGGATATTCCTTCCTACCCCAAAAGGAGTTAGAGAAGGAGAGGAAAAGGGTATCCATAACTTAAATATGTGCATCTGTGTAACTATGTAGTATGTAACATCCAAAAAAAAAGAAGTGCCTAAGTGTCTTAAGTGTCCATCATCTCGATTGTGTGTATCCGTGAAATTAAATGACTGTGTCTAGGACTATGTCTAGGTGATTACCTCCTCTCTCATTCTCGTTGATCAATTCCTATAAATTCCTCCTGGGGGAGGGAGAAAGCTACCCCCCTCTACCTCTCATATCTTAGAGGAAAAAAAAAAGAGGATAACAGAGGGGAACAGAGAGAAAGGGGAGAGGAACATTTCCTATCCTTCCGTCTGAAAAAAAAAAATGAGATTTCATCTCATATTTCCAAAGTGTGAGATCACCCATACCAAGATCTCGGTAAACAAAAACCCCTAAAAAAAAAAAGGAGAGAGAGGTAGAACTAATAACATTCATCTTATAACATGCCATTCCCCTCATCTCGCTGGTATCCATTTAGTATCGTATTCCTACCCCCTCCCTCCTCTAAACTTAGAGAAGAGATAGAGGAGAAATATCAAAGCAGAGAGAGGTAAGGGGAAGGAGAAAAAAAAGAAGAATAATAATTTGGATTCAGGGTGGAAAAAAAGAAAAGATCCTATTTAAACGTCCATTACGAGAACGTTAATTAAATAAATGTCCATCCTGGGTCCAATACTTCTTATTTCAAGAAAAGTTCTCCTTAATTTCTGTGCTTTCTGGATTCTTTCTTTCTATGAATGTTCTTTTCCAGGTATTGGGTTAATGTTGCCCTCCAGTTAGCTACTTGTATTTCTTCTGTACCTAAGTATTCAAACAAGCCATGTTGGTCTGCCTTAGAGCGCAAGGTATAGTATGTGGTATCCTTATGGAATGTGACCATTAACGGGTAACCCCAATGGGACGTGAATCCCAGTGACTTGGCCTTTTCCAATATTGGGCGTAATATAGCCCTGCGGGTGAGTGTGGCTCCGGACAGATCTGATAATATTCTAATGTTGGCCCCATTATGTTCAATAGAGCCCTTAAGCCATGCCTTCCTAAGGATCTCTTCTCTTTGAGAAAAATAATGTACCCGGCAGATTACATCTCTTGGTCTATCGGAGTCAGCCATTTTAAGTCCCGGGGCTCTATGGACCCTATCCAGTACTACGGCAGTGGTGTTATCAGAACCTATTATTTTAGAGAAAATATCTCTTACCGTTTCCTGGAGTTGGTCTCTTTTCACTTGTTCCGACAGCCCTCTCAACCTAAGATTGTTCCGGCGACTCCGATCTTCTAAATCTTCCATCCTTAGCTGCATAGAGGCCACCATGTCCACATATTCTTCCTGGGATTTTTCAACTTCTGATATTCTGCGAGATAAAGTTGTTACAATTTTCTCTCCAGTAATAACTTTATCAGAGATACCACATACTTCCTTGCGCAATCCTTGCATTTAACGCAGATGTGTTTCTTCCATTTTCAACATCATGGTTTCTATATCTGATTTAGTTGGTAATGATCTAAATAATGTGCACATGTCTGGCTCCAGGTTTGCAGCACTCATTATTTTGTGTTTGGCCGCCAACCCACCACCTTGCTCTGCTCCCTCCGCAGCCTCTTGTATAACCCCCTCCATAGAGGTCCTCTGGGTTGGTTGTGCCACCGTCTCCCGAGCTCCCTTCTCCATCTCCTGATTTCCCCCTGTCTCACTCTCCAGGGTCACCAGGAGTTCGCTTATTGCTGTCCAACCGCCGTGCTCTCGCCGGTCTCCTCTCCCGCACTCACGTTCTCAGGGAGCTCTGGAGCGTTGAATTCTGCTTTCTTAATGCCAGTGAAGTAGCGTCCTATTTCTCCCGCTATTCCCCCTTCCTGGATGCGGGTTTGCGCTCGTGTTTGGCGGCTGCTTCCCCGAGCTCTGAGCTTTTTAGCTGGCATACCTCGAAGGCTTTTCGGCTGTGTTTGCGCTCATACTGGGATCCGGCTTATACACTCAGGGAGGGAGCGGCCAGGAGCTCACGCTGAACACCACCTCACTCCGCCATTACCCAGCCATGCCCCCGCTTAGTATTTTTAATGGTATGGTGTAAATATTCCATATGCTTTATTTCCTCTATTCTTGCCAAGACTTGTGAAAAGGATACAAAGTTCTCTTTCCAGTGTATAGCTATCATCCAATGGGCTGCCACACATATTGTGTGAATTAGCTGGATAAATTGTGGGGGTGTATCTTGTACGTTTTGAAAAAGTATACAATGATAGTGTGATAATATCATTTTTTTTACCTGCCAATTTATAAGGTGAAACACCTCTGACCACATCTGCTTGGTTTTGTCACAATCCCAGAATATATGTATAAATGTACCACAAAGCGCACAGCATCGAAAACAATCTGGGGAGGTGTCCACAAAAATTCTATTCAGTTGGACAGGTGTGTAATGCCGTCTTGTAAATAGCTTTACAGCGGTTTCTCTGACAGACAACGACGGGTTTGAGATCAGAGATCTTTCTTTTTTCACTCTGTTCCATAGTTTGATTGAATCTGAGATTACGGTATTGAGAACTGAAATCTGGCTCACCCAATTACCACTGGACCACAGCAAGCTTGTGAGGTGATAAGGGGCAATAGAAATATTTTAAAATTGCAGCCATGGAATAGATGGGCCAGAGATGTTCCAGATAAAGTATGCCCATAGTTGCGGAAGGTCCAGTCCAACTGATCTATGGGATTGATAAAGGATAGTCTTATTATATCTGGGCCTTTTCCCATTCTATATGAATTTATTTAAAATTGATTGAATTTCTGAAATATAGCCTTTAGAGAAGGTGATCGGTAGTGCTCTAAATAAATATAGCAATTTTGGGAGTATAGTCATTTTATTTGCTGTGATCTTCCAGAGAAAAGATAGAGAGTATGATGTCCAGATTTGAAAGGTGTGTTGAATCTTATTTATAAATCATGTTTATTGGTCAATTGGATCACTAAATAAGTAATTGAATTTTCAGATCAGGTAAAAGAGAACTGTTTTTTTAACCTGAACTATGATTCTGTCAGGAATTACATACCAAAAGCGGTACAATTCTTTTCATGGAAATTTGGCGTTATGTATTATAGGCCTACAATTCTTAGTAATTACTGACTTAAACCTGACCAAAACAAGACTCTAGTAGACATCCCAGATGTGATAAATTTGAAACACAAACGCATGAATTATAATCAAATCAATAATATAATTTTATTATTTAATATATAATATATATAATAAAATTATATTATTGATTAGATTATAATTCATGCATTATATATTATATATAGATATATGTGTGTGTGTGTATACATATATATATATATATATATATATATATATATATATATATAATATATAACGCATGAATTATAATTGAATTAATATAATTTTATATATATATATATATATATATATATATATATATATATATATATATACATATATATATATATATATATATATATATATATATACATATATATATGTGTGTGTGTGCATATATATATATATATACATATATACACACATATACACATATATATATATATATATATACAGTGGAACCTTGGTTTACGAGTGCCTTTGTTTACGAGCATTTTGAAAGACGAGCAACATTTTTTTTAAAAATCTGTCCTGGTTTACGAGCACTGTCTTGATATACGAGCAGTTTTATCCACTAAAAGCATGCCATCCCCTCTGTTAATGCCCCTCTGTCACATAACATTATGTGTCCCAGTGCTTCTACTGTATATAAAGATGCCTATATACTGTTTTAGAGTGTTTCCCTGCACTTACTTTGTACGATTCCTGTCCCTCTGTCACTCTCAGCTCTCCGTCCTGTCTGTTCTCCCCGGCGGGAGGGGCCGATCACTCCTCCTGACGTCATCTGAGGAGGAGGGGGAGGAGAGCAACAGAGCAGGGCTGATGAGTCACACAGAGCCAGACACGCTGTAATACACTATAAATCGGCTGTTATATACAATACAGACACAGGGGCACATAATGTTATCTAACAGAGGATATGGCATACTTATACTGTACAGTTATGTACTTTATATATAATACAGCATATCTTTTTATTTATAACATTAAATGCTTGTGGAACGAATCATCTGAGTTTCAATGCTTTCCTATGGGAAAACTTGCTTTGATATACGAGTGTTTTGGATTACAAGCAAGCTGCTGGAACCAATTATACTCGTAAACCAAGGTTCCACTGTATATATATATATATATATATATATATATATATATATATATATATATATATATGCGTATATATATATATATATATATAATATAAAATGTGTTTGTGTTTTGTGCAACGTTTTTTGTTTTTTTTTTAATTTCTCTCCCTAGTTCCGCTCCCATGCAGCATTGCTGCTGCAGGGAATGGAACTAGGAAGTCATCACACCGACGGAGGAGCGGCGGGACTCTCGGCTGGCGGTCACAGCAATGAGAGATCATCGATGGATCGCCAGGAGGTAAGAGACACCGCTGCTCTCTCTGCACATCTACCCCGAGCGTGACTCGGGGTTACCGCTCCTGATAGAAAAAATCAACCCCGAGTCATGCTCGGGATCACCGCCAGGGAGGTTAAGGCATGCAGCTCAGATGGGGTGAAGTTGATCGGAAGGGCCATAGATTTTTATACATTAATTTGAAGTCCTGAGATGTCAGCAAATTAATCTAACAATTGTAGTAGGTTTGGAAAGGAATAGTAATGTGTCATCTGTGTATAGAATGAGTTTAAAAGTAGCAGCACCTTTATTATAACCTAGAATGTTTGGGTGTCGTGAGATCGCTATGGAGAGCAGTTTTTTAGAGCCAAGTCGAATAGAAGAGGGGAAAGGGGGCACCCCTGTCTTGTACCTCTTTCCAGGAGTTGAATCCAGGGATCCTAATTCTAGTTTTAGGGTTATGATATTGTAATGGATCTAGAACCTCAATCAGGCTCAAAAATGGATTTCTGCTGCTGGTTCTAATTATTAGATGTTTTTTTTAGTGCATGCACGAGAAATACCACACTGAGACATGTTCAGATAAGTGATACTTTTTCTACAGCATACGTGGGTTATATATTGTAAATAGTTTCTGTCGTCATGAGCATAATATTATTTGATTGCTTACAGCTTTCTGGTTGGTTATGGTTTCCTCACACAAATTCCATCTCGGTGGGAGGGGGTATCTAGTAATGGCCATTTTGAGTAAGGAATGTAGAAAGCATATTTACATGTATATAAAAAAATAGACATAGGAAAACAGACATGTTGCCTGATTCATCAGTGTTCATTATATTCCTGCACAGTCCCCCCTAAAATGGCTATTTTTCTTCTGTCCCTCATACTAAAGCGCCTACCCACCTGGCCCATACTCCTCTGGGAACTTTTTTTTGAGGCTGTATATAGAGAAGAGCAGTAACTAGCTCACTGCCCCCCTTGATACAGCTTGGAGAGGGCATTCAGGTGCTATCTATCCCTATAACCCTATAGAACTGTGAAATTATGAACAGGGAGTGACTGTAGAGGGGTGAAGGGTTTGTCCTCCTCCATCATAAGGCGGTCTTCTTCTTATTGGTGTAGAAATGTAGGTGTGCTATTGTCTACAGCCTTGCTGATTAACTTCTTTACAAATGGTAGAATACAGCATACACTCAGGGCTAAAAGAACTAGGATTATTAGTACTGTTACCCCTACCTGGGCGAGCACCTTCTGTCACCCACTCATCCAGCTAAAATATTTATCCCAAGGGTCTGTAATACCTGAGTTCTTCTTCAACTCAAATGACAGATCTTCCAATTTCTTTATAGCTAGAGTAACCTTACCATTTGGACCAGTGTTGTCAGGAATGTATTTGCAACAGGTTCCCGATTTTTCTATCATTTTACAGACACCTCCTTTTCTCAGCTAACAGCTGTCTAAGGCCATCCGGTTCTGGAATGTCATATAGGAAGTGGGGGCTAACTGGTTAGCAATTCCCTGGAGGGCATCCCTTGTGTAAATCACAAATCTCTGTTGGTTATAATATATGTAGTTAATCCAATCTACATTTTTGGTGACAGTTATGGGGAACAAAGGCTCAAAACCAGCTTTTATCTGAATCCTGGCTTTGAATTCATCAGGGACCCCCCTGTGGCATATATGTACACATGAGGATCAAATCTTCCAGAGGGAGCTGCTCGCTTCCTACTGTGGTTGGGTGCTGTGTCAGTGTATTTATCAGCGGTATTATACTACAAAAATCAAAAGTAAATGCAACAACTTGTGTGCTGGATGAATTGTACCAAAATGTAGTGACACCTTTTGTCTTAGTGATGGTCATCTGTTGAGTACCTGTTTTGGTGATAATCACCTGCTGAGCTTTGATCAAAGTTATAAGATAAAGGATATACAACACTATCATTGTGCTGAACCAAACAAAATTTCATAACGAGACAGGGCATGTTTCCCCTGGGGGCGGTGTGTCTGACACTGAACAGGGCAATGGGCAAACTGTCTGGCCAACTCATGTTAGTCACTTGGGCCATCTTTAACATCCTGTTCTTTAGAGTCCCATTCATCCTTTCTACCTTCCCACTACTTTTAAGGGTGGTATGGGGTGTGTAAAGCCAACTGAACTCCTAGTGCTGCCCAAATCTCTTTTGTAAGGGTTGCTTTGAAAGCTGGGCCCTGATTGCTCTCTATCACCTCTGGGACCCCAAATCGACATACTATCTCACTGAGTTGTTTCTTGGCCGTGGTCTTGGCTGTCATGTTTGTAACAGCATAGACTTCTGGCCAACCGGAGAACATTCATATCCGGCCGCCTTTTGGCATCTGTATATGATCGATTTGTATCCTCTGGAAAAGATATAGGGGTTTCGCTGAATGTTTCTGCGGTGTCTTTTCTGTCCTCTCCGGATTGCATTTTGCACATACTGCACATGAGGCGCAGTAGTTTCTGGTTAATGTGGTTATTCCTAGGGCCCAGTAATATTTGCTGATCAGTGAATTCATTAAGTTCTTAGAGAGACGTGCAGGACCATGCGCCCATTGGACGACTGCTGGATACATATATTTTGGTAAACAGGTTTTCCCTTTCATCAGATACAGATCTCCTTCATGGTCTGCTTCTTTGTCGATCCATTTCAGCTTTTCTTCTGTGTGAGCCGCCCCTTGCATAGAGGCTAGGTATAGTCTGTCAGATGGCACATGCACTGCCAAAGGCATCTGCACTGGGGATTCACTCTCTTCAGCCACTTTGGACTTTTTTCGTTGGTTTGTTGCTGCTTTATCCGCCAAGTGGTTCCCTCTGGCATCTTGAGAATTCATAAGAAAAAGGAGGAGAAGTAGTTGGCGCTGCCTGGTGGGGTATTGGGAATACAATTTATGGTTGCTAGCCTCCTGAATTAAGTTATGTATAAAAATTCTATGTACTGTGATTTAGGGTGTATAAAACAACATGGACGAAATAGTAAAACTGGGTCAATCTATGCGTAGGAATCAATAGTGTTCCATGTGTAAATCAAAACATCAAAAAATCTTAAAAATTATAAAAATTAGATAAGCATATACATACAATGTGTGCAATCGGTGGGTATAAAGTGCAAAAAAAGGTGCAATAGTGAATATCAGGAGTGAAATGATAATAAATTAGTTAAAATATCCAATCATAAATAAGCAACCATATCATCACAATCAATAAATATAACCATAAAAATTCTAATAAATATAAGTGCAAAAAAAGTGCATATATATAGCTGCCAAAAAAATACGTGCAAAAGTGCAAAAAAGTGAAAAAAAAACAAACTGCTATACAGCTGTGCAAAAGAGACGGCAGCACAGAAAATTGAAGTGTCCTTATAAATTATGAAGCAAATAGATCACAACACGTGCAATCTCGGTGATTTGACAGATCCAGAGAAGTCCTAAATTGTGTAGTCCATATATAGTGATTATGGTGCTCTTTTCTCTATGCCCAGAGTGTGGTGAATGGGCAGAAAGAAGAAGTGTTCCCCTGAGCCTGGGGTCCTGCGCTTACCAGATTCCCTTACCCCTACAGGGGTAAACAGTGGGTCGATAATAAGGGATCGCTCCCATGCACTGGCAATCAGGATGTCCCCAGACCTCGATCTCTCTCCTTTAATAGTGTTCAGGTGTCAGCTCAGTAGGTATAATGAACTCCAATTCAGTACCCGGGTATGTAGAAGAAAAGGGAAGGAGCCTCCGATAGTGTAATATCGTTTTTAAAAAACACTTTATTGTTAAAAAAAGGACATGTACTCACATAAAAGTGTAACCTATCGTGTGCCCGTCTGGCATAGGAACCGCAACCTCCTCACTTGCGGTGCACGCTAGGGGATGGCGTGCGCGTCAACCGCCGGATGTGCGTTCCAGGCCTCGGGTTCGGAAAACGGAAATGACGTGGTCACGCTCTCAACCGGTTTCGTCTCACTGACGTCATCTGGAGAAGCGCCGACCACGTCGCCTCCGTTTCCTTAAATGTAATGTGGTTACCAGGCAACCCGTTCCGGAAATATTGAACTTGAACAATATAGCCAATCAAGCCATAGCTCATCAGTTGTTGCTAGTCAGAATACGAATCTCAAACACCCTATTCTGGTAGAAGTGTATGTGGCCAATCAGGAAATTAGGGGATAGATTTGTCAGAAGTTGCCGGGCAAATATGGTTTATTAATTGGAAAGCAGGAAATAGACGTAGAAAGGCTAAATGAATGGTTACGTGTGTATGTAGTAGGCACATCGGTGTCTACTATAGGGGCAGATTTGTATAATTACTATCAGAATGAAAGAGAAATAAATATGAACTTTACCCTAACACGGATAAAGTGCATGGGAGGCATCTTTAATTATATATCGGAATGTATAAGAAGGAATGTATGGTATGTTGTTAGCATAAATGCACTAGAGAGATATGTTAGGGAATGTTCCTATCGGACAGTTTTAAAAGGGAGATGATGTTCATCTAAAACCCATAAGGGTATTTTAAGCCATAATACTAATTTAAAACTTATTTCCAGTAAAGGTAAAAATACACTAAAATGTAATTAAATGGAGTTCTATGTGCTAATAAATATGAAAGTATCTGAAGTTAAAATATTTCATGTAATCGATTGACAGATATATGTAAAAATTCATCGGGGACACCAATTATGTGAAATACGGGAAATAATGTGCTCATTAATATTGATGTATATAAATGAATAAGTGTAAATTAAAAGGCAAATAAATATATATGTGGCGGAATCTATGTATGTGTGTACAATAAGGGAAGTGATGTGCTCATTAGTATATCTAAATGAATAGATAAAAATCGAATAAATATATATATAGTGGAGTCTAAAAAGGAGAACAAAGTTTTTTGAGAAAGCATAGGGGGCAACATGTGTGTGGTAATAAAATCTACAGAAAGTGGTGCTAAAAATGATTAAAAAAATCAACCGTTAGCTGTAATTCTAAATAAGATGAGTAGTAATAATAAATATATTATATAACCGGTGGTCTGGTAAGCACTCAACACTTAATTAATTCATATATTATTATCTCTAATACACATCTTGTAGCAGAACGACCATTATATCATGATCAGATATATAATCTGTACATTCATATGTATATATATATAAGGATATTCATAAAACAATCACATGTCTATCAGTGTATATGTGTAAAATCATCACTATAACCTCATAATGTAATTCGTCCTGGTATTAGGAGTCTCGAAAAAACCTGTGTATGGGCCTGCTAGAAATCTTGCTAGAATCCTCAGCCCATATACACCAATGGGTTGATATCCTAGTGCCTAATTACCATTCTAACCACTTCGTTGGAAGTGACATGGTCCTAAGGCATGAAGTGTCTTACTGTATGGACCTAGAGGTATATAATAATCTTAATATATATTGCACATAGAATCAAAATTAAAATGTATAAAAATGTATAAAAATCTATAAAAGGATGTAAAAAGAAGGGGTTCTCATAATTGTATATATACTGAGGCCTGATATATCTCTATTCATCGGAGGATATGTAGGTAGCCTAGACCAAAGATTTTTTTAGTAATTGGAAATAAAACAGTTAAGATCTACATCAAGATTCAGTCCTCCAGGCTGGAGTGATTCCAATTGGAATATCCACTTTGTTTCATTTTTCGAGATCTTCCTAGTTTTGTTCTCTCCTCTCCAGTGGGCTTTGATGGTATCGATGCCATAGAATAATAGACCTTTTGGGTTTTTGTTATGTGTTTCAAGAAAATGTCTTGATAGACCATGCTTAGGAAAACCATTTTTAATATTTTTTATGTGCTCTCTAATACGAACATACAATGGCCTTGTGGTTCTCCCCACATATTGTTTGTGACACGGGCACTCTATGACATATGTCACATGTGTACTGGAGCAGGTAATTAATTCATTGATCTTGAACTTTCGTTTATTAAAACAAGATCTGAATTCTGTCATCTTCCTTGGTTGTGATGTGTTGTTTTTGCATGCTAGGCATTTCCTGCATCTTATGAATCCTTTTAGATCTGGAAAAATTTTTATAGGTTTAGGTGGGTCCACCACATTGTGGACTAACCTATTCCTAAGTGCTGGTGCTTTTCGATATATGAACTTCGGTTGTCTAGGTAAGATTTTTGCTAAAGTCCTGTCTGATTTCAAAATTGGCCAGTATTTTTTGACGATTTTCTCCATTTGTCTGTGTTGTTGGTTAAAACCGGTAATAAAGGCCATTTCAAATGCGTTATTGTTTTCTCTAGGCTTTTCTTTTAGTAATTCGTCTCTCTTCATATTTCTAACTTTCTCCTTTGTAGTCTCCAGTATTTTCTTATTATACCCTTTTTCGATGAACTTCTTGGTGAGTATATTTGCTTGTATATCGTACTCCTCTATTTTGCCGCAATTTCTTCTCAGTCGCATGTATTGTCCTTTGGGTATGTTTTGTTTCCACTTAGGATGGTGGCAACTTGATGTAGGGATATACCCGTTTTTATCTGTTGGTTTGAAAAAAGTGCGTGTGCTCAATTTCCCATTATCTTTAAAAATTTGTAAGTCTAAAAAATCTACTTGTTTTGGGTCCTGGTGTCCAGTGAATTTGATGCCATATTGATTGTTGTTTAACTCGTTAATAAAGGTTTCTAATGTATCTTGAGGTCCTTTCCATATCATAAAGATATCATCTATATATCTGCGGTAGAAGCTCAGGTGCGGTCTATGGGTGGAATAAATGAGTTCCTCCTCCAGTAGGTTCATAAATACGTTTGCTACGCTTGGTGCGTATCTCGCTCCCATCGCCACTCCCTTGGTTTGGACATAGAAATCCTTTGAGCGCCAAAAATAATTGTGGGACATGGCCAGTTGTAAACCTTCTAAAATATATTTTATCTGTGTTTGTTTAAGATCTGAATCTAGATGTAGTGCTCTTTTCACCCCTTTCAATCCATCCTTTTGCTTAATGCTAGTATACAGTGAATTGGCATCCACTGTTACTAAAAAACACTGTTCATCTACTTCAAGGTTTTGTAGTTCCCTGATAAGTTGTGCACTGTCGTTTAGGTAGGATTTCCCTTTTGGTACTAAGGTTGGAGGTATTTGTCCAGATACTCTCCCAGTCTGGAAAAAAGGGAATCTACCCCGCTAATAATGGGTCTGCCCGGAGGTTTCTCTAATCTTTTGTGAATCTTCGGGAGGTAATACATCACTGGTGTCTTGGATGAGGATGGGAGTAGGTATTTAGCTTCTTTGTCCGTGAGTATGCCTAATTCTTTACCTTTCTCTATATACCCTTTCAATTTCTCTCTGTATTCTCTCCTGGGATTTGTTCTCAATTTCTGATAAGTATTTGGCGTAGTTATTAAATTGTTCATCTCCTCTTCATAATCCTCTTTGTTAAGGA
This sequence comes from Pelophylax lessonae, assembly GCF_965119305.1. Taxonomy (NCBI): domain Eukaryota; kingdom Metazoa; phylum Chordata; class Amphibia; order Anura; family Ranidae; genus Pelophylax; species Pelophylax lessonae. The sequence continues at coordinate 31,293,563 of NC_138774.1, forward strand.
TCACTAGGCCTCCCCTTTGTCTGCAGGGCGTATGACCACATGTTTATTTTCCTCCAACTTTTTGATGGTTTTCCAAATTTTCTTACTGTCCCTACTTTCTATCTTTAGATTCCTAATTTCATGTTCTACCATTTTTTTGAAGGCATTGGTGCATTCGTTGTTGGGTACTTTCGGGTTAAAGATCGATTTGTTTCTAAGATTGGTCTGTTTATAATAAGCGTTGACGGTTTGATTTTGTGTTCCCTTTAAACTAAAAAATTTTTTAATATTCAATTTCCTGATGAATTTTTGTACATCAATAAAAGTTTTGAATTTGTCCAGGTTTTTCTGCGGTGCGAATTTGAGGCCGAGATCTAAAATTTCTAATTCTTCCTTACTAAAAACAATTTGGCTCAAATTAAAAATGCCCTTCCCTAAAACTCGCGCCTTCTTTTTCTTTCGGCCCCCACGTTTGCCCCTTGTGCGCTTCCTCCGTGCCATTCTCTGTTCTCGAAATTCTGCCCCCCAAATTCTTGGCTCATTCCCCCTCTCTGAAAGTTCCGTCCGAAATTGTGGTCTTGTCTCCACTGGTTCCCCCTGTATCCTGGTCCGAAGTTGTTGTTGTTGCCCTGTCGCCACTGATTCCCTCTGTATCCTTGGCCGTAATTGTTGTCGTGGTTTTGTCCCCATCGATTCTCTGTGTGGCCTGGATATCTGGGGCCTCTTGGTCCTGTTCGGTAGTTCTGCCACCCTTGTTGTCTCGGGGGTCTTCCTCTGTTGTTCCTCTGAAAAAAATTATATCCTCTGTTGTTCCATCCTTCTTCTCTTGGGGTGAAATTCCTTCTATTTCCCAGTGGTGAAAACCTGTTATAGGTAGGGATCCTATAATGGGGAGATATGTATTCCCGATCATGGAATCTGGTTTCCCTCGTTTCTCTAGGGGTCTCATAGTTGGAATTCATGTTCCTCATATTGTTAGGGCCCCTTGGAGTCCTGGGGGGTCTGGGTGGAGGATCTCCGTGGTGTCGGTCTTGTCTGGGTGCATTTGTTCCGGATTCTCTGTTAGGCCTAGCTGGTCTAAATTCCAGTTCCTGAGGTGTTCTAGGAAAAGGTGTAGCCGGTGTCCTGGTCAGTGGTGTGATAGGTTCGTCGTCCTGTTCCTCTTCCTCATCATCTGGAGTGGTTTCCCTTGATAAATAGGCCGGTACTGAATCTGGTATTTCTATGGCTTCATCACCTATAGATGCTTGCCATTTATAAACTTTATTGTTCTTGTAATCCAAGGTGTCTAGTGAACTTCTTCTGTTTCTTTTTTTGCACTTCCATATCATATTTGGTAATATATGTTTATAGTTCCCTTTCTTTTGTTTTGTAGTCATTGGTATCAGCAAAGGGAGTCAATAGAGTTTTCAGGTTGGTGATTCTCTCCTCTATCTCTCTTAATTTAAATTTCCTACGACCTATGATTTGTTTCAGTAATTCGGTCTCACACCTGTTGAAAAAATTATACCACTCATCCATTAGGCCCTCATCAGTGAGGGCATCATTGGGATGGACTTCCCACCTAAGTCTCCGTGGGGTCATTCTTTCTTTAATATACATTTCTAGGGTGGAGATGTCCCACCAAACCCTAAGTTGTTTTTCCATATCGTGTTTCAGTTGTTTAAAAAGGTCATTGAGGTCTTGGTTGGTGGAGACTTTCTCATGATTAAATATTTCTTCAATATTGATTTCCCTTTTTCCTAAATACCCAAAAATTTCCATAGCTGCAGAAGGAACACTCATATTAATGAGTGTGAAGTATGAAAGGATTTATGTGGTTCCGCGCTTAGGATAGGGGGTATATATGGAAAAATATGACACCACACCTGGCTGCTGCCCACTTCAAAAAATGCAACCCTGAAAGGGGGGCATTTGAATGAATAAGAAAAAGGAGGAGAAGTAGTTGGCGCTGCCTGGTGGGGTATTGGGAATACAATTTATGGTTGCTATCCTCCTGAATTAAGTTATGTATAAAAATTCTATGTACTGTGATTTAGGGTGTATAAAACAACATGGACAAAATAGTAAAACTGGGTCAATCTATGCGTAGAATCAATAGTGTTCCATGTGTAAATCAAAATATCAAAAAATCTTAAAAAATTTAAAAATTAGATCAGCATATACATACAATGTGTGCAATCGGTGGGTATAAAGTGCAAAAAAGGGTGCAATAGTGAATATCAGGAGTGGAATGATAATAAATTAGTTAAAATATCCAATCATAAATAAGCAACCATATCATCACAATCAATAAATATAACCATAAAAATTCTAATAAATATAAGTGCAAAAAAAGTGCATATGTATAGCTGCCAAAAAAATACGTGCAAAAAAGTGAAAACGATCAAAAAGATCTTTCTGCTATACAGCTGTGCAAAAGAGACGGCAGCACAGAAAATTGAAGTGTCCTTATAAATTATGAAGCAAATAGATCACAACACATGTGCAATCTCGGTGATTTGACAGATCCAGAGAAGTCCTAAATTGTGTAGTCCATATATAGTGATTATGGTGCTCTTTTCTCCATGCCCAGAGTGTGGTGAATGGGCAGAAGGAAGAAGTGTTCCTCCTTTTTCTTATTCATTCAAATGCCCCCCTTTCAGGGTTGCATTTTTTGAAGTGGGCAGCAGCCAGGTGTGGTGTCATATTTTTCTATATATACCCTCTATCCTAAGCGCGGAACCACATAAATCCTTTCATCTTGAGAATTCAGTTTGCCATGTGCTTTAACCTTCAAGACAGTCACTTGTTCAGGCAGGAGTAGTGCACCCATTAAATCCTGTATGGCTGGGCCATGTTTCACCGGTGTTCCGGCCTCTGTCAGGAACCCTCTAGCTCCCAGATGATACCAAAGTCATGAGCTACTCCAAGGGCGTACCTTGAGTCTGTGTAAATGTTGGCTCTTTTGCCTTCTGCTATCTTGCACGCTGCAGTGAGGGCTTGATTCTCTGCTTCCTGAGCACATACAGTTGGCGGTAATGCTCCTGCTTGTAGGATTTCAAATTCAGAGGTCACAGCATAACCTGTGTGGTACTTGCCTCCTTCATCTGCATATCTTGAGCTGTCCACAAAAAGTGTGTAGTCAGGGCTTTCCAGAGGAATTTCATTCACTGTAGGGAGATATCACTGTAGGGAGATATGTGGTTTCCAAGCGCATCATTTCAAGGCAGTCATGTGGAGTATTATAGGGGTCTCCTTCTTCACCTTCTCCTTCTTGTCCCCCCCTCGAAAAACAGCAGAAGGGTGGCCGGGTTGAGAGTGAGACACTTTTGGAGGGTCACATTGTCGGGAAGGAAAAGGGAGATTTGCAACCGTAGATGTCTGGCCGTGGACAGGTGTCGAGGTTGCACCTGATTTAGGATGGCAGCAATGTCATGCAGTGCCAGAAGAAGCAGGGGGTGTGCCAAAACGAGGTCTGAAGTTTTGTCCAGCAGTGCTTGGGCAGCAAAGACAGCTCGTAGACAGGAAGGGCCACCCCTAGCCGCTAGGTCCAAGCGGCATGAATAGTACCCAATGGGTCTAGTCTGTCCTCCATGTTCCTGAGCCAGGACCCCTGTGGCGTGGCCATTCTTCTCCGACACAGACAGTTTAAAGAGTTTCCCATAATCTGGAAGGCCCAAAGCAGGAGCGGTGCAACCACTCTATGATGCTCTTAAGTCTGTGCCATTTACCCTGCCAAATGAGGTTCTGGACAATTTTATTCTGCTGAAGCTCACCTAAGTCAGGACACTCAATACAACTATACATTCAGTCTGTTGAGACACACTTCATTCCAGATGACAGACACAGAACAAATAATATTCAGTGAGCATAAATCTTACTGCAAGTTAATAAAAACAGCCCCAGGTGAGGAATAAAAGATTACCTGCCTCTAAAACAACTTCCGGAAGCCGACAAGATCGGTAGAAAGATTAGACAGAAACAAGTCGTACAGTGGTAAGTGTAAAAGTACCTACCATACTCTCAGGGTTGTGCAGGCCCTCTTGGTCTGTCTCATCCTGTCACTAAATCTCCTTTGCGGACTGCCTTCGGACGAAAACCTGGGGCCCCACGTTGGGACGCCATCTGTAATGGATCTAGAACCTCAATCAGACTCAAAAATGGATTTCTGCTGCTGGTTCTAATTATTGGATGTTTTTTTTTTAGTGCATGCGCGAGAAATACCACACTGAGACATGTTTAGATAAGTGATACTTCTGTTTATTTCTACAGCATAGGTGGGTTATATTTTAATTATATTGTGAGTAGTTTCTGTCATCATGAGCATAATATTATTTGATTGCTTGCAGTTTTCTGGTTGGTTATGTCCATTATAAGGTAAACTCCCTCCAAATTATGAATGTTATCTTTCGGAGGAGTGGTCCGTACAGAGGCGCCATCTTCCTCACACAAATTCCATCTCGGTGGGAGGGGGTATCTAGTAACGGCCATTTTGAGTAAGGATACAGAAAGCATATTTACATGTATATAAAAAAAATAGACATAGGAAAATAGACATTTTGCCTGATTCATCACAGTGTTCATTACATTCCTTCACAATATAGTACTAGAAATCCATTTAGAAATTCTCCCTCAAAGCCATATCTAGACAATATTAGTTGTAGGTATTGCCATGAAACACTGTCAAAGGCGTTGTGTATATCTAAACCTAAAAGCAATAATTTATGGCTGAATTTATTAGCGTCTTGAATAATGTTGCTGGCTAGTCTAATATTATCTGTGATCTGTCGATTAGGTATAAAGCCGGATTGTTGGGGGACACTATGTTAGCAATAAGGGATGATAATCTAATTGACAGTATTTTACTAAAAATGTTAAGGTCATTGTTTTTATGACCGATATAGGTCTGTAATTTTGTGGATGATATAAATCTTTATTTGGTTTGGGTATGAGTGTCATATTGGCTAGTAGCATCTCTTCTGGGAACTTATTTCCTTGTAGGATATGATTGAATAGTAGTGTAAGCCTCGGGGGCAAGAGGAGAAGAAAATTTCTTATAATATATTGCGTGTATATCCGTCTGGGCATGGAGCAGAAGAATTTTTAAGTTTTTTTATACCGTATAATATTTCCTCTTCTGTAATGGGGGCATTTAACGATTCTATTTGTGAGGTGGTTCGTTTGGGAATGTCATTTAGTTCTTTCCTCTTTTTGTCAATATTTAGTCTAATTTCCCTGTCATGAAGAGTATTTGGATTTTTATGTAAGTCTTCTATTTCCTTTGTAAGGGTATATATTTTCTTTGTTCGTTCTTTATTTTTGAGTACCGCCTTAGCAAGTAAATTACCCCACATATACGCTTTATGCGTAACCCAGGTATTAGCAATAGAGGTTTCGTAACATGGGTTAAGGAGGTAAAATTCACTCAACACTCACGAGAGCTCCTGTTCTACCATTGCGTCTTTGATCAGAGATTCATTTAATCTCCATGAAAAAGGTGTGGGGGTTTGACCTATACACTTAGTGACAAACGATACTATATGATGATCTGACTAAACACAGTGATATATATCTGCAGAAAGTGAATTTGCTAAAATAATTTGGGAACAAAAAATATAGTCCAATCTGGCTGAAGAGTTATGAGGGTTAGAGAAAAAAGTATATTCCTTTGCCCCTATGTTTAGTGTGCGCCAGGTATCTTGTTAGTTGCATGTCTGTGAGTTTCCTAGTAAGGGATTTCGGGAATGTCTTGAAGATAGATGTCGGGTTGCTTCTATCTAAAGTAGGATGTGCTACCATGTTAAAATCCCCTCCCAGTAGAATGTGAGAAGAGTGATACCTCTCCAAGGTAGTAAAGAATTCTTGGAAAAATTGTGTTGAGGAACCATTAGGAGCATATCAATTTGCGATTGTTAGTTCCTTCCCTAAAATGCGCCCTTTTAGTATTAGGGATCTACTATCTTCATCTTTATATATTTCTTGAACTTCAAAGGGCAATGTATTATGTATAAATATAGCTACTCCTCTACTCTTAGAGGAACGAAGTGTATAATAAGCTTGATTATATGATCTGTGAAAATATTTGAGGAGATTGGCCTCAGCAAAATGAGTTTATTGGATTAATATTTTAGCACCTATACGTTTATAGTGATGATAGATGATAGTGATAGGATAAAATCCTTGTACATTGTGAGAAATACATCTAATGTTCATTTTACATTATTTTAATAAAGTTAGTCTGAAAGGGATAATAAGAGAGAATACCCAAATTTAGATTAGAGGTCCATGAGTCTCTGCTGGTTCTAGACATTAAATCTGCATAGTGTATACAATAAAGTCTGGAAGTGCCCGATAAAAGATGTGCCTTAAATGTAGATGAAGGAAAAATAGGAGTGGCAGAACGATGATAACATAAAAAAAAAAAAATAATAATTTTGCTGGCATGTCGTTGATATTAAAATAAAAATTAAGTAACATTCTTTCTAGATGGATCAGTATACTGAAGAAGAAATGTTTAACCAGAGAAAGTTTTTCTCCTATACAGCAAACCTGATGCCACTAGTCCAATTGTAGAGCAAAAGTGGAAACAACCACTTGTGGGACCAGATAGCACTATGTGAGCTGAGTGGGGGAAACATGTACTTGCACGGAACTAACATTATAACCAGAAATTATGCAGAGTATGCAAAACACTGGAATGTCAACCCCAAAATAATCTGGAATCATTACAGGATACAAATTTCGGTGTGGTTCCTTTGAGTTTGTATGGTTTCATTAAAAAAAAAAAGGGAGGGGGGGGGGGAGAGGAAGTGGGATGAACTCTGTAATGTCCCATGGTCTCTTCACGAAAATTCCGTGTCATGTGTTGCACAATCAGTTGACAGTCTGCAGCAAGAAAAGTATATGGTAAGAAGTGTGATTATCCTTATTACAGCATTGCCAATTCTGACCACAAGATGTAACTGTTGTATTAAGAGTTTTTATTTCCTGCGAAAAATTAACCTGCTGAAAAAAGCACGTCGGAGCTATGAGAATATCCTCAGAACACCCAGAGTTGCTTAATAAAGGTATCACAGCAGTTATTGTCAGTAAGAAGGTTATATGTGACCGTGTAGCAGCAACTGATTTAGCACGGCTGATGAGGGTATTGCTGATATTTTCAGTGAAAAATCAAGGAATAAATGAAATCGTCAGAGACATATTTTCTTAGAACACAAAAAAAAAAGGGGGGGAGAAGGTGGGGGATATTATTCCACTGTCTATTAATATCCTTTTATTACTTTCTTTTCTTTTGAGGGGTTCTGAGATGAAAAAAGTAAACCCCTATGAAAAATAGCATCTACAAGTGTGAATTTTGAAGATGTGCATCAATAAATATTTAAAGGCAGCAACTTATCCGATTTTGTTTCTGATTCTGTGGCGGCCTCTTATGGAAGCTGGTGTCTGCCAAAGTGGGGACAATCTTGGTGAAGGAGAAAGATGGGGAGCAGCAGAAGGGTCTAGCAATCCCAGTTTGACAAGAATTTCCTGACCCTCTGGTATGTTTGTAGCAATGTATGTTGATCCGTTATGGGGGATTATGAGCTTGAAAGGGAATCCCCAGCGGTACCTCAGACGGGCTGATTGTAAAACTGATGTAATAGCTCTCATACTGTCTTCTCTCTAGGGTTGCCTGTGAAATATCTGGATATATTTGCAGTTTATGACCATCAATCAGTATGTTTTGTGAGTTTCTGGCAACTTTAAGAGTTTCTTCTCTTATGAGAAAGTCCTTCATACAGAGAATTATATCTCTGGACGGTTTGTCTGCTGGGGGTTGGGTCTGAGAGCACGGTGAATACGGTGTAATGTTTGGGGGGACTGTAGCTCCACAGGACTGACTGCAAAACCATTAAACTTAAAAACGGCTTTTATTCAGCACATAAAACAAAATAAGGCTTCCAGCAGCACACAAATATAAAATAAAGTCCACTTATCTTCAGCACAAAGGAAAGGTAAAGCACATACAGTTTGTAGATGAATCTTCGCCCCAAGGTTTAACCGTCCTTATTAAGTCCTATTTTCTGCATCTCCAGCAAAACTCACAGCTTTCCCAGACAGGTGCTTACACCAACTCCTCCTCACCACCACACCTATCACTACTTCCTGTCTTTTAAGAGCTGCTTCCTGGAGGTTCTTAACCCTCTGGCTAGGTTTGTACCTCCCAGCGGTCCACCCGCTGAGCCCGGACAGCTGTGGTCACTCCCAGACGGGCCAGGATCTCTGCCTTCAGATGCCCATAGTCTCTGATATGCTCTAAAAGGAGGTCAAAGTTGGCCTTTTGCGGGTCACCAGTGAGGAAAGGGGAGATAATGCAAGTCCATTGGTCACGGGGCCACCCCTCTCTCTCTGCTATCCTCTCAAAGGTGGTGAGAAAAGCCTCCACATCATCGCTGGGTGTCAGTTTTTGCGAAAAATGGCTGGCTCTCACAGATACCTGAAAAAACTCAAAGGTGCTCACACTAATGACAGATCTTTAAACAATAATAAAAAAAGGAACTGCTCCCTAGTCACCCCTGCAGTAGATAATTAACCAACTGCTGACCGTTGACCGGCATACTTGTAAAAAAAAAGGGGGGGGGGAGAGGAGAGAAAAAGGAAGCTCTCCTCAAAAGAAGTCAACTAAGGACATAGGGTATACTGGTGCAGTAGAATAACTTTATTGATAAGTGAAAAAGTTATTGGTTCCAGGTTGAACAAATACACACTCCTTATATAAAAACATACAAAATTAAAATCAAACACGGAGGTCTGCAATAACCAATTTCTACACTTAAGGAACTATACTGTGAATGTATAGCTTTCATCACCTTTGGAAACAAGATACCTGGTTGCCAGCGGTGATGACCGCTTGCTCTCGTCCCTGAGCCAGACGCTGTACTGCTTCCTGCCACTTGTGCTTGCGTGAACTCCTGCTGGGCAGTAAACTGGGCGGCTAGCAACCGTGTGTTTTCCTGTTGTGCAGCTACAGCCTGTGCCAGGGCCTGCTGCTGCTGGGCCATCGCTTCCTCGTGGCGACGGTTTGCCTCTGCTGGGTCACGGTGGCTTGCGCCAAAGCTTTGATGACCTCCTCCATGCTTTTTACTGCTTTTTGCAGTGTCTGAGCGGATTTCACCCAAGACATGCCATAAGTACACTGTCTCTTTAAATGTCAGTTTTAAGTTTTAAACGGCTTTTGCGGCTGCAAGTGCACTCTGCCCGCATCCTCCACCAGTTGTAATGTTTGTGGGGACTGAAGCCCCACAATTAATTAATTCAGTAATTTGATCCTTCTTCTTCTTGAGGTCTTATATTCTAATATACACTGTTGGTTCTTAATCCGGGAATTTCTGAGCAGATCTGTGTGCGCGCACCATTTCCTGAGCTGTTCCTTGGGTATGTGCAATAAGGAGAGATATAATTGGTATTTATGTTCTTTCTTTTCTTGTATTTGTGTGCATCACTTTCAGAGATGTATAGTAACTAAGTAGAACTACTTCACTACTGTACTTAAGGACCGAAAGGCGGTATCTGTACTTTCCTAGAGTAGAATTTTTTTCTCCTACTTCCACTTTTACTTCACTACATTTTTTCAATGATTTCAATACTTCTACTCCAATATTTTTTTTTTGTGCTGCATAGTTACTCGTTACAATTATAAAAATTACCACTGCCAGAACAGTTGATGGCAGGCTTCATGAAGCTCAAAACATGTGTATTATCAGCGCATACGAAAATAAAAGTTACTGTATGTATAAATAAAAGCTGCATTTGAAATAATAAAAAACAATATGATGTTCAAACTTTTGACTTCTTTCTTTAATAACTACATAACACAGTACTTGTACTTTTACTTTCAGTACTTGAGTAGCAATTTTTTTTCAAAACTACTGGTACTTTTACTTTCAGTACTTGAGTAGCAAAATTTAAAAAAAAAACTACTTGCAATACTTAAGTACAAAAAATGTTGAATACTTTAGTACTTCTACTCAAGTCACTTTTTGATCGAGCACTTCCACTTCTACTCAAGTCACTTTTTGATTGAGCACTTGTACTTTTACTCAAGTATGAATTTTGAGTACTTTATACAACTCTGATCACTTTTCAGTGGTCTGTTATGTACATCCGAATAGCGGGTGTGGATGTAATATATCACTACTGTTCTTGTTTATTCTCTCTTGTATGATACATGCATTGTTATTGTATATGCTTTCTCCTTTCAGCTCATTGTTTTTTGCCCCCCTTCACGGCTCCGTTGTGTGTGTCTCTATCCCTGCCTTCCACTGATTGGTGGGCGCTCCGTGGCCGTGCATTGGTCCTGTGGGCGGGTGTGCGCTGTCAGGAGGGGGGCGGTGGCTTGATGGGCGGGTTCAGCCCGCGACTGCCGCCTCCCCTGGTCTGTCGGGCTGTGGAGCTCCACTCCGCTCGGCCTGTTACGTGCAATGCGCGTGTGCGCACTTTGACAGCGAGTCCGGTGCATCACTTCCGGTCCTTTTTGGATTGGAGGATTCCCGGATTGTGGCGCAATTTAAGACGCTGCCCTAGTGTGCTGGCAGATTCAGGCGGCCATTACTCTTGTGCGGTCCAGACACCAGGTATTGAACTCTTTCCTTACATCTATTACCTTGAAACCATATCTTATATCAATATGGGGACTTTAGACTTAGTGCTTTGGTATTTTTTATTTATTTAGCCTCTTCATTGGGAATCTGTGACCACTTACAAGTGGCTATAGTCTCTATTGAGAGCTACTTCTTGGCACCTACCATCAACATCAGTGGCCAACTTTTCTTGAACCGTACAATCTGCTGATGGCCGCACAATTTGGCTCCCTGATCATCTTAAGGACCATTTTTATGGTAGGAGGATATTTTTCTTGCTCTGTCATATATAGCTTATCACAAGTATTCTTGTGATAACTCTTATCCCTAATATTTCTTTCTTAGGTATAGGGTATAACTGATGATGTTATTCCATCAAGATATGGGTCATTTCTTTGATCTTATACTAAACCTCAGAGGACATATGGGCATATAGGAGGCATATACCCTGTCTGCTGGTCTATAGGTGGGCTATACATTTGAGTATATTTGAATCCCTTTTTATCACAATCCTTCTTTATTCATTATTTGTACCACAGGGCTAGTCTTTCTTTTTTTGCCTGTCACCGCACTCGCCCGGAGGGCCTTTTTGATACGGCTGGGGGCTCCCTTTAATCGCTCTTCCTCTTTTGGCTTGGGGTGGGTGCTTACACCGGTGCCGGTTTTCGGGCAAAATCAAGGAGCTGATGTATTATACATGTATTATTCTTGTTACTGACGCTGTTATCTGTCTCATTTGTAATTATAGTATCTATATTTCTTTATACAATAAACTTCGGAAGAAGTGGTCCCAATACCGCGAAACATGTAAAGTCTTGTGGATGGACATGGACCCCCTCTACTACCAACTTACCGGATGTTCTGGTTTATTGGAAATTTGTATCTCTCCATGTCCTATCTGTTATAACACATCTTCATTTTCTGTATCATATGTTCTCTGAATGGATGTATTCATTCCGTTCCTTGAGTATTTTTTAATGAAATGTTTGTTTTGATTTAATAATAAACTTCCTATTTTTTTACGTTTGCTTCTATAAGTTCTTTGTATGACACCATAAAAATCCCGCCAGCCCATCCCATTTGTTTGTTTGACCTTCTGCGTTGCTGATGCGATAGCCCATTCACCATATGGTGGACTGGCGTCTCCCACCATTGGACCTGGGTTACCGTTTTCGCATCCGATCCGTGGAAACTCTTTGAAATATTTTTATATGTTCAATTGGGATGAAGGTGTCTTCATATACGGGTTCAAATATGGCCATATATCAGTTTTTTCATAGATAACAAGCTAATAGCGATCCCTGTATCAATTATGGCTTTTAAGGAATTGTAAGTAGGATGAATGAGGTTTGTCTGAGCATGTAGAGTGGTGTAAGGGATCGTGTGGAAAAGATTAGAGTAATACGATAAATATTCCACCAGAAAATATGCGATTTTAAGCCTATTGCTACAGTTATTACAGAGGGTGGGCAGGGGGTTATTTCCATTTTAAAAATACTACAGGGTAGGGGGTCGGGAGTTGAGGGGTGAATGGAGGTTGGGTTGTTGTTTTTAACTGTTGAGTTGTATGTCTTCTTGCTTATTTTTTTGTTTTTGTAAATCTTAAAAAATTTTCAATAAAGAGATAAAGTGAAAAAAATATATATAAATGTGTTAATCAATTAATTATTGTGCATAAAGATGTAAGAGTTCATAAAATTGTGGGAAGCATGTCAGAAGGAGCGTGAATCACGCCCAATAAATGGGTATACGGTGAAATGTAGACTGCGCTCACATGAAAGATTAATACCAAGCTCATAAACGTGCATATAGTGATTACCACAATAAAAGATATTCATTTTTTTTTTTATACTTATTTTATACATAAATATATATATACATATTTTTTTTTTTCAATCAATAAATTTTTATTTGCATTTAAAAAAGGAAAACATACATGAGAACAAGAAAACAGGGAGAGACGACTGTTTTTGGATGATGGAATGGAATTTTGGCTTTCTCAAATCATCTGTTGGTATAGGTATATTAATGACCTGTTCATTATTTGGACAGGAACCCTACCAGACTTACATGCCTTTCTTACAAGTCTGAATACCACGAACTTAATTTAAAGTTCATGCATTACATTCATCCCCGAACAGTCTCTTTCCTTGACCTGGAGGTCCAATTGGAATCCAATGGTACTATTTCTACCAACCTGTATAGAAAACCCAGTGCTGGCAACACTGTGTTGTGCGCAGCAAGTGCCCATCCCACCCCCTTGGTAAGGAGTATACCCTATGCACAGTATCTAAGACTACGTAGGAACTGCTCTTCAGACACAGATTTTCTGAATCAGGCAAACAAACTACGGTCCAGGCTACTGGATCGTGGTTATACACGATCAACCCTCAGGAAGGCATTCAATAAAGCGTCAGGTCATTCGAGGGCCTCCTTACTATACATAAAACCTAATCCGACATCATCTAACACGGTCAGACTCACTACACAATTTTCTGGCAATGAAGGAGCCTTATGTAACCTCCTAAACAAACATTGGCACCTATTAACCAGTGACCCTACACTCAAGAAATATATAAGAGATACCCCTCAAATAACCTTTAGACGGGCCCTCTCTTTAAGGGATCAGTTTACTAACAGTCACTACATTGTGGAACCTCCTATTCAGAAATTACCAAGGGGGACGTACCAATGTGGTTCATGTACACGTTGCCCATGGGTAAATCAAACCAAGAGCATACAGTTGCCAAATGGGGAATGGTATAATTGCAAATCTTTTGCAGATTGCACTACACAGGGAGTTATTTATCTTATGACTTGCTGTTGCAAAGCCTTCTACGTGGGTAAGACCATCAGACAATTTGGCCAACGTATCGGTGACCACCTCTACTGTGCTGGAGGTGGTAAATCTCTTACGAGTGTCACTAGACACATAGGTCTACACCATAGGTATAACAACGAAGTTGTGTCCTTTTTTGTTCTAGAAGTCGTCCCCCAGGACCCCAGGATAGACGCATTTTGCAAACGGAGACATTATGGATCGAACGCCTTAATGCTACTTCTCCCCCTGGCATCAATGAGATGCTGACATATAAGTACTTTCTATGATGATTAGTACATTGTCTAAAATTCAATTGGTCTGGGAACGATTAATTCAGTAATTTGATCCTTCTTCTTCTTGAGGTCTTATATTCTAATATACACTGTTGGTTCTTTATCCTTGAATTTCTGAGCAGATCTGTGTGCGCGCACCATTTCCTGAGCTTTTCCTTGGGTATGTGCAATAAGGAGAGATATAATTGGTATTTATGTTCTTTCTTTTCGTGTATTTGTATGCATCACTTTTCAGTGGTCTGTTATGTACATCCGAATAGCAGGTGTGGATGTAATATATCACTACTGTTCTTGTTTATTCTCTCTTGTATGATACATGCATTGTTATTGTATATGCTTTCTCCTTTCAGCTCATTGTTTTTTGCCCCCCTTCATGGCACCGTTGTGTGTGTCTCTATCCCTGCCTTCCACTGATTGGTGGGTGCTCCGTGGCCGTGCATTGGTCCTGTGGGCGGGTGTGCGCTGTCAGGAGGGGGGGCGGGGGCTTGATGGGCGGGTTCCGCCCACGACCGCTGCCTCTCCGCTCGGCCTGTTATGTGCAGTGCATACGTGCATCGCGCGCGCGCGCACTTTGACAGCGGGTCCGGTGCATCACTTCCGGTCCTTTTGGATTGGAGGATGACTGGATTGTGGCGCAATTTTAAGACGCTGCCCTAGCATGCTGGCAGATTCAGGCGGCCATTACTCTTGTGCGGTCCAGACACCAGGTATTGAACTCTTTCCTTACATCTATTACCTTGAAGCCATATCTTATATCAATATGGGGACTTTAGACTTACTGCTTTGGTATTTTTTATTTATTTAGCCTCTTCATTGGGAATCTGTGACCACTTACAAGTGGCTATAGTCTCTATTGAGAGCTACTTGTTGGCACCTACCATCAACATTAGTGGCCAACTTTTCTTGAACCGTACAATCTGCTGATGGCTGCACAATTTGGCTCCCTGATCATCTAAAGGACCATTTTTATGGTAGGAGGATACTATTTTTCTTGCTCTGTCATATATAGCTTATCACAAGTATTCTTGTGATAACTTTTATCCCTAATATTTCTTTCTTAGGTATAGGGTATAACTGATGATGTTATTCCATCAAGATATGGGTCATTTCTTTGATCTTATACTAAACCTCAGAGGACATATGGGCATATAGGAGGCATATACCCTGTCTGCTGGTCTATAGGTGGGCTATACATTTGAGTATATTTGAATCCCTTTTTATCACTATCCTTCTTTATTCATTATTTCTACCACAGGGCTAGTCTCTCTTTTTTTGCATGTCACCGGACTCGCCCGGAGGGCCTTTTTGATACGGCTGGGGGCTCCCTTCAATCACTCTTCCACTTGTGGCTTTGTGGCTTGGGGTGGGCGCTTACACCAGTGCCGGTTTTCGGGCAAAATCAGTGAACTGATGTATTATACATTCATATACATGAGGGGTGAATGGAGGTTGGGTTTTTGTTTTTAACTGTTGAGTTGTATGTCTTCTTGCTTATTTTTTTGTTTTTGTAAATCTTGAAAAATTTTCAATAAAGAGATAAAGTGAAAATAAAAATATAAATGTGTTAATCAATTAATTATTGTGCATAAAGATGTAAGAGTGCATAAAATTGTGGGCAGCATGTCAGAAGGAGCATGAATCACGCCCAATAAATGGGTATACGGTGAAATGTAGACTGCGCTCACATGAATGATTAATACCAAGCTCATAAACGTGCATATAGTGATTACCACAATAAAAGATATTCATTTTTTTTATACTTATTTTATACATATATATATATACACATATATATATATATATATATATATATATACACATATATTTCTTTTTCAATCAATACATTTTTATTTGCATTTAAAAAAGGAAAACATACATGAGAACAAGAAAACATCAACGTGATGTAGGTAACATAAGAAACAACAGGGGGGTGGAACATCTTCCATTGGTGAGCTTGTAGAGTGCATATAGTTATTAGCGAATATGGTACAAGAATTTTATACATGTATCATAATAATGTCGTAGCAATATATCACACATGTCCATTTCTAGCTGGAAGAGGAAAGGGGTAGCATCCACTGCCTCCAGGCCGGAGCCCGGAAGGGAGCAATGACACCGGGTCAGAGGCAGCGGGTACATCCCTCCCCTCTTAAAGAGGGATTTGAAGCCTCAGCTGTTATTACTTCATTAATTCTTAATTACAGGTGGTGAGTAGGGCCATGCCAACCAAGCTTTTTGGAATTTTTGGTAGGCTAGAGTATTGAAAGAGAGGGCTTTTTCCTGTTTTTAGTTGTCATTCACTAGGGCTATCACTTCAGAAAGGTTTGGAACTACTGTGGTTTTCCATTTGCGTAGAATTAGAGTTCTGGAGGTCAATAGGAGGTGCAGAACCATCTGTCTAAAATTGAGTGGGTATAGATCGATTATTTATATTTAGTAGTGCTAATTCTGGTTTCGGGGGAGACAGGATTGCTGTCGTGGATGCTATACACCTGAATATTGACCTCCAGAAACTTGTGAGAGAAGGGCATTCCCATAGGATGTGCTGTAGGGTACCAATTTTCCCACATTCCCTCCAACACAATGGGGAGAAAGTAGAGTTCATTTTAGATAATCTATACGGGGTAAAGTACCATCTGTTGATCATTTTTGTCATCATTTCCCAGTTATTGGTGCAGTGTGATAGTTTGTGAGTTGCGATTAGAGCTTTTTGCCATTGTTTAAGGGTAAAGGAATTGTTTAGGGATTTTTCCCATTTTTCCATGTGAGTAGATTTGACTGTAAGGGAAGTGGATGTTAGTCTAGAGTAGAAAAAGGAAATACTCTTAGTTTGTTGTGATGTTGCCGTGAGGAAACTCCACGTTTGGTAGTCAGTCTTCAAATCGACAATAGGGTGTTTCGCTAGTGCGAGATTTATCTTAGGGATGATGATGGAAATCTGTGGAGGGAGAGTAGTTTCTTCAACTGTTTTGAGTTTGTTATTATCATATAACTGGGGAATTAGAGATAGTCCGGACTTCCTTAAGTTGTCAGTGTCCAGTTTACTAAATTTAGATTTGATTATTTTGATAGGGATATTGTAGGTGTGGAAGAGGTTTATTTTGGGAGAGAGAGTTGAAATGATCCTCCAGGCTTGCAATGAGGCTTTGATTGTGATGGGTATTTTGGACCATTGCCAAGGAATCCAAAGGTCATGTGTATTAAGTTTTTGGTTGGGACAAGCTGTTCTTCCATCAATGCCCACCTTGGTTTGTCATTATCTAAGAAACAGTGTTTAATTTGGGCTAGTCTAGAGGCCCACCAATACGCTTGGAGGTTGGGTAAACCTGCTCCTCCCATGGATTTATGTGCTGTTAGTATCTTGAACGCTATACGTGCTTTTTTCCCCAGACCAGATGAATTTCCTCATCAAGTTGGTAAGAACATTCAACTGGGATTTGGGCATAGGGACAGGTAGGGTTCTAAATAGGTATAGGATTTGTGGGAGTATAGTCATTTTGATTATTGACATTTTTGCACCCCAGGAAAGGTCTATAGTAGTTAGGGACTTTAGATCTTCTGAGATTTTGTGTTTTAGGGATTTGAGGTTTACAGGAATTAGGTCAGAGGTTTTGGGAGTGATGAGGATACCTAGATAAGGTATTTTTTCCTCTGTCCATGAGAAAGGGCATTCTTTTTGTAACTTGTTTTTTAGGCCTGGTCCTACGTTTAGGTTAAGGACTAGGGATTTTGAGTTGTTAACTTTATAGTAAGAAATCTAACTAAAATTGTTTAAAATGGTATGGGCTGTGGGTAGGGAAAGTTCTGGTTCAGTAAACATTAGAATAATGTCGTTGGCAAATAGAGTAATCCGATGGTTGGCATTACCAATAGCCAACCATACCTTTGATGTTGGGTGCTGTTCTGATCGCTAATGCAAGCGGTTCAATTGATAAATTGAAAATAGTTGGGGATAGAGGGCAACCTTGTCTGGTTCCATTCGAGATATGAAAAGGTTTAGACAATGTCTCAGAAGTAAAGACCCTGGCCGTGGGCTGGGAGTATAATGACATTATTGCTGAATATACATTGCCTTCTAAGCCAAATTTTCGCAAGACTAATGACATCTAGTTCCAATTGATCCCGTTGAACGCCTTCTCTGCATCAAGCGTGAGCAACAGAGTAGGCGTTTGACATTTTTCCGCGATATTAGTGATATTGATGATTCTCCTAGTGGCGTCTGACGTTTGACGTCCAGGTATAAAGCCTAATTGGTCGTTTTGGACCAGAGAAGGAAGGACCTTTTGCAATCTTTTAGCCAATAGTTTTGCAAATATTTTTAAATCTGTGTTTAACAGTGAGATTGGCCTGTAACTTTCCGGTAGGGTCAGGTCTTTACCTTGCTTAGGAATTATGGTAACATATGCTCCCAGCATTTCTTTCGGGAATGAGGATGTTTCAATTGCCTTATTGAATACCTCCATTAGAAACGGTGATAGGGTGTGATAGGGATAGGGTGTGATGGAATAGTTTATAATACTCGCTGGGAAAGCCATCCGGACCTGGGGATTTCCCTTGGGGTAGCGATAGGATCGTTTTTCTGATTTTGTCAAGTGATATAGGCATATTGAGGTTTTGGAGTTGGGATGCTGATAGTCGGGGTAAAGAGAGGTTATCTGAAAATTTTGAGATTTTGGAAAGTAGAAGAGTCCGAGTGCAGGTTATAGAGTGTGTGATAATAGTCGGCAAATTCATCTGCTATGCTTGGGGGTGGGTAAGTATATGTCCTGTCTGGGCTTGTTTGAGGTTTGAGATTTTAGATCTGATTTGTCGGGATTTCATTCTGTTGGCTAGTGTCTTGCCTATTCTGTTGGTATGTGTATAGCAGAATAGTTTGTTTTCGAAAGTAGGCGTTGTTTTGTTCCATTAGAATAGAACGGAGTTCTGCTCTGAGCTTAAACAAGGTAGTAGTCGTTTGGGGGTCTGAATGATTTTATTTTGGGATTCAAGGTTGTGAATTTGGTATAAAATGTGTGTAGTTTTACGATTCTATTGTTTTTTGATTCTGGAGTTCTGCTGAATGCAGATTCCCCTCATATAGGCTTTATGGGCTCCCCAAATACTCCAGGGGTCTGTTACTGACTTTGCGTTTATACTAAAAAATTTGTCTAAATGCTGGGAGATATGTTTTTTACATTCATCAGATTGCAGGTTTTTGATATTACATCTCCAAATAGGATTGGCTCCTCTGGGGATTCCTTCATCTATGGTCACGTCTACTACTGCGTGGTCTGACCAAGTTATGTCTTTGATGACCACAGATGAGATCCTCCCCAGTAGGCGCCAGTCCGACACAAACATGTCTAGTCTCGAGTATGTGTGATGTCTGGTGGAGAAAAAAGTGTACTGTATATACTCGAGTATAAGCCGACCCGAGTATAAGCCGACCCGAGTATAAGCCGAGGCCCCTACTTTTACCACAAAAAGATGGGAAAAATTATTGACTCGAGTATAAGCCTAGGGTGAGAATGCAGGGTGGCTGGCAGGGTACAGGAGAATGCAGGGTACTGGCATGGTGCAGGAGAATGCAGGGTGGCTGGCATGGTGCAGGAGAATGCAGGGTGGCTGGCAGGGTACAGGAGAATGCAGGGTACTGGCATGGTGCAGGAGAATGCAGGGTACTGGCATGGTGCAGGAGAATGCAGGGTACTGGCATGGTGCAGGAGAATGCAGGGTACTGGCATGGTACAGGAGAATGCAGGGTACTGGCATGGTGCAGGAGAATGCAGGGTGGCTGGCATGGTGCATGAGAATGCAGGGTGGCTGGCAGGGTACAGGAGAATGCAGGGTACTGGCATGGTGCAGGAGAATGCAGGGTACTGGCATGGTGCAGGAGAATGCAGGGTACTGGCATGGTACAGGAGAATGCAGGGTACTGGCATGGTACAGTAGAATGCAGGGTGACTGGCATGGTGCAGGAAAATGCAGGGTACTGGCATGGTGCAGGAGAATGCAGGGTGACTGGCATGGTGCAGGATAATGCAGGGTGACTGGCATTGTACAAGAGGATCCGGGGGTTGTGGGCATACTACAGGAGATGCAGTGCTGTGGGCATGGTACAGGTGGACCATGCCCACAGCACTGCATCCCTTGTAGTATACCCGCAGCCCTGCAGAATGGCAGGTAGTGCAGCAGTTTCCCTTACCTGTTCCAGAGGCGCCTTCATTTTAAAAATGGTGCCGCCCGGCCCCGACACGTCATTGCGCACGCGCCGCCGCCGCTCGTATACTTTCGGCTATTCCCGGCCTCTCCCGAGTGGCGGCGGCGCGTGCGCAATGACATGTATGCGCCGGGCGGCGCCATTTTTAAAACTCAAGCACGTCGGAGCGGCCGGGAACTTTTTTTTTTTTTCTTGACTCGAGTATAAGCCGAGGGGGGATGTTTTCAGCACAAAAAAATGTGCTGAAAAACTCGGCTTATACTCGAGTATATACGGTAATCTCTTTCCGAGGCATGAAAGCACCTCCAAACATCATACAGACTCTCCTTGTGAAACAAACCATGAAGCGAGGTTCTTCTCTTGGATGGGGGAGAGGACATGTCCATATCCGGGTTAGTTGTAAGGTTGAAGTCCCTGCAGAGCATGAGGTCACCATATTTAATTTTTGAAATAAGTTTGAGTATTCTTCTGATGAACTTTAGTTGGTGCGTGTTGGGGGCATAGATAGAAGCAAGAGTCATAGGTAAGTTATTGAATGTTCCTGTGATGATGAGGTATCGACCTTCAGGATCAGTCACAATGTCTTTCGGTTGCCAGGAGATAGTCCTTTTAATGGCTAGCAGGATTCCTCTTTTTTTAGCAGGAGAGGTGGCCAAGTATACGTGTGGAAAATCCTTGTGGGTGCATTTAGGGTGATTGGATAATTGGAAGTGTGTTTCCTGAACAGAAACTATATCAGCATTAGAGGATTTTGCTTCTCTCCAGAGGGAGTATGGTTTGGTTGGGTGGTTAAGTCCATTAGCATTTATAGATATTATTTTAAACGGCATTAATTAAAACAAGTGGGAGGTCTGCTGAAGTTGTCTGAGGTTTACAGATAAGGCATTTGATTTGTGCGATTCCCGCTGTCACATTGATGGGCAAGACGCATTGGGAATGATGTAGCGATTCACTCACTGGAAGACTGTTGTTAAAAAGTGTCGGAAGAGGGAGAAGGGGATAGAAAAATAAAACTTCGTAAAAAAGAGACCTCAAAATGGGTCCGAGTTCGACCAACATGGTCGATATTCTGTGTGGAAGAGGGGCCGTAAGGAAGTTTTTTACTCCATGGGCCTAGAACCATTGTAGTGCTGTTGAGAGGTGCTGGGGTGTTCACCTAGCGACTTGTTTTTCTTTTTTCCAGATTTTTTCTTGGCGACGATCTGCCAGTCTGCGTTGGTTGGTAGCGAGATTGGTGTTTCACATAGAAACATAGAATGTGTCGGCAGATAAGAACCATTTGGCCCATCTAGTCTGCCCAATATATCTGAATCCTATGAATAGTCCCTGGCCCTATCTTATATGAAGGATAGCCTTATGCCTATCCCATGCATGCTTAAACTCCTTCACTGTATTTGCAGCTACCACTTCTGCAGGAAGGTTATTCCATGCATCCACTACTCTCTCAGTAAAGTAATACTTCCTCATATTACTTTTAAACCTTTGCCCCTCTAATTTAAAACTGTGTCCTCTTGTGGTAGTTTTTCTTCTTTTAAATATGCTCTCCTCCTTTACAGAGTTGATTCCCTTTATGTATTTAAAAGTTTCTATCATATCCCCTCTGTCTCTTCTTTCTTCCAAACTATACATGTTAAGGTCCTTTAACCTTTCCTGGTAAGTTTTTTCCTGCAATCCGTGTACTAGTTTAGTAGCTCTTCTCTGAACTCTCTCTAGAGTATCTATATCCTTCTGGAGATATGGCCTCCAGTTTCACGTTGGGGAATCTCATTTGGGGGGATGATACCCCATTTTTGCAGTAGAGAAATGCCTTCTTCCAAAGAGGAGATTGCTGTGGTGGAACCATTGTGGGTGATAAGGAGAGTGGCAGGGTGTTTCCACTTGTGCAGTATTTTGTGGTTCCTCATCGCTTTTGTAATGGTCGCTAAATTTCTCCTTCTTTGAAGGGTATGTCTGGACAGATTGGGTAAAATCTGGATGTTAGCAAACTCTGGAGGTAGCTCAGAGAATTGGCGGGAGGATGCCATTATTTTTTCTTTAGAGTGAAAAAAGTGTACTCTTAAGAGAACATCTCTTGGGACTTCTTAGCTTAAGAAGGCTGGCTTGGGCAGTCTATGGATTCTATCGATGATTTTATCAGATAGGGTTGGTACAAGTGTGGAGAACAACTTGATCGGATATTGTTCTAGCTGATGCGACTGCACCGATTCAGGAACTCATCTTAATTTTACATTGTTCCTCCTAGACCTGTCTTCCAGGTCAGCGACCTTGTCTTTAAGCCACTGAATCTCTTCAGAGTGCTGGTTGTGAGCTTCAACCATTGTGTTGAAAGACAGGGTGTGAGTGCTGAGAGAGGCTTCCACTGTGTTCACTCTGTCTCCTAGATGGTGTACTTCCTGTCTATACTGCTGCATCCATCCCATAATATCTGCCTGTAGTGTAGATCTGAAAGAATGAAGCATGTCTTTCAGCATGGATTCAGAAACGAATCATTCCTCTGTGGGGAGCCCAGCAGTCTGACCCCTCTGGTAAGACACTGAGCTTGTGCTGTGAGTCTGTGGCAGATGAAGCATGTTATCCCCTGATCCCTGTTTGGCTGGGAATATTATGCGGGGCTTGTTTTTGGCAGGGCTTCTGCTGGATGGGGAGGCAGGGGATGATGAGCCTGAAGAGAATTCGCTGTCAGGATTTCCTACCTGCTTTGTAGGTGTGTGGTTCTTCGCTCTGTCAATCCCTGGTGGTGCTAGTGCAGCATGCAGTGAGCCGCCGCCACCGCCATCTTGCAGAATGCCTGGGAGATGTGAGCCGTGGATGGTCTCCAGTTTAGACAGCTTCGGCGATTCCTTCCTCCGGCGGATTATCTCCAGTGAGGACAGGGGGTTGTGTGGAGCCGGTTTTGGAGTCGCTGCGGTGATTGTATTCGGGCACGGTTCTGTGTGGCAAGGGAGAGCTGTTCTATCAGGCAGCCATCAGCGTCCCGGTCGCCACGCCCCCTCCTATATATATATATATATATATATATACATATTTGCACATTTTTATTCCCTATATTTAGAGTTTATGTATACATTGTAAAATATAACATTTATTCTACTTTTTTATCATATAATCTACAATTTTATACATTTTAATTACATCTATTCATGGTCTGTCTATTGATAGATATTTTTGTATCCATGGTTTTAGAACATAATTTCAGGTGTTGTGATTCCTATGCTGATACTGAATCTAGTTTCCAGATACTTCACAGAGAAATGGTCACCCCACCTATTTTACCACTATGGGGCTAGTATCTTTTAAATTGCCTTATAATCAATAATGGAAATGGATGCATTTATATATATATATATATATATATATATATTATTTATTTATTAATTCATACATGGCATATGTATTGATAAGTCATTTATATAAAGCATTCAGTAGAGAATATTCGCTTTATTTGTTTTTATTCAAACATTGTTTGGATGTTGGTAAATCATTCTACTTCATGGAAAGGAGGTCTTTGATGAAGAGGAAACTCGATTGGCTGCTGGCACGGCTAGATGGTATAAAGCTTGATCCGACGTATGCAATCACATAACCCCTGATGACGTCAGTTGTGTGCTGACGAAACTCGTCAGGGCGTGAGATTGCCATACGCCACTTCCGGCATCCAGAGCGCAGGTAAAACGCAGAAGCGGCATCCCCTGTTTGCTGAATACCGCTACTGTTAAGGATTACCGGTCTGATGTGGTCTACACGATTGTAAGTTACTATTATGCTAAATAAAGTTGAAATCGAAATTGTACTACACTATGAGGATCCTTTTTATTGTCTCTCCTGCACCCAAATTGTTTGCTGAGCTTCAATCATTCTGGTACCCGAGAAACAGCCATAAGAAGATCACCTTCTATCTCCTTGGCTTGATTTGACCGCCTGATTTAGGGGTCAAGTCAATCTGGTAAGCTGCCATCAATATTACAAGCTTGGGTGAAATTCTTGTTATCTGGTGGAGGCTGTACAAGATCTGTGTGAGCACGGTTGACCCCATACAAGGAACACCATATGGATTGGGACTGTGTCCGTATTAAATAGAGACTCATATATTTATTGATGCTCATATATTGCACATATTTATTTTAGTTCAATCCCCTTGGATTACTAATTGTTCCAGCATGGTTTGCACTTTATAATATTTATTGTGATCACTGAATATCTTTTATTGTAGTAATCTCTATATGCACGTTGATGAGCTTGGTATTAATCATTCATGTGAGCGCGGTCTACATTTCACCATATACCCATTTATTGGGCATGATTCACGCTCCTTCTGACACGCTGCCCACAATTTTATGCACTCTTACATCCTTATGCACAATAATTATTTAATTTACACATTTATATTTACTTTTTAGTGTACATATTACGCACCTTAATGGATTGTTAAATACAATCCATATACACTCATATCTTTAGGAAAGGAACTTATTGAGGTTTCCTTTCTGATGACACATTTTTTGTCCTTAGCGCAGGTAAATTAGTATAGCACTAATTGGTTCATTACTAATCGTGGATTTTGGGCTGCAGGTTTTGGGCTGGGGGTTTTGTGCTGCAGGTTGTGGGTTGTGGGCTGAGGGCTAAAGAAGAGGTTGGGAGGTAATGGAGGAGGATGAGAGAAGGAGGCAAAAACAATCTTATTAAAAATACCATATTTATCGGCGTATAACATGTACTTTTTCCTCCTAAAAATGGAGGAAAAAGTAGCAGTGCGTGTTATACGCCGATATAAGAAAAAAAAAGTCCAGAAAGCACTAGCAGCGCCAAGATGTAAAAGGGGGCGGGCGGCGCCGAGGAGAAGGGAGGACGCGCTGTCATTGGAAGTCCCGCCTCCTATGCCAACGTCAATCATAGGCGCCGGGACTTCAGAAGATAGCACGTCCTTCCTTCTCCTCGGCGCCGCCCGCCCCCTTCTACCTCTTGGCGCTGCTTTCTGGACAAGTGATTTGTATAGTGGCGCTGGTGAGGCTGCAGTTATGGGCGCTGGCGAGGCTGCATGTATGGGCGCTGGCGAGGCTGCATGTATGGGCACTGGCGAGGCTACATGTATGGGCACTGTGCTGGCGAGGCTGTAATTATAGGCACGGGTGCTGGCGAGGCTGCAATTATGGGCACTGGAAAGGCTGCATGTATGGGCACTGGCGAGGCTGCATGTATGGGTACTGGCAAGGCTGCATGTATGGGTATTGCACTGGCGAGGCTGCATGTATGGGCACTGCACTGGCGAGGCTGCATTTAAGGACACTGCGCTGATGAGGCTGCATTCGTGGGCACTGGTAAGACTACATTTAATTAAAAAAAAATGTTCTGAGTTCAAAGCTGTTTATTTTAAATTTCAGCTTTTTTCCTGAAATTTCTGCCCTAAAATTTAGGTGCGTGTTATACGCTGATAAATACGGTACTTTACAAGGACAATAACTAGAATGTCTATCTAATCTGCAAAAACTATCTATATATTATTTAACTATATACATGTTTTTTTTATTCACTATCTTATCTATGTTTACAAACTATATGTGTATATATATATATATATATATATATATATTTTTTTTTTCAAACAAACAGAAGTAAGGGAAAATAAATAGGTTCAGGAGTTAACATAGGATGTGACAAAGAATCAAAAACACACATTAGGAAACAATTTCATGACAAATAATTTACAAGTACTATAATATCTACATAATATATATATATATATATATATATATATATATATATATATATATATATATATATGTCTGTGTATATATATATGTCTGTATATATATATATGTATATATATATATATATATATATATATATATATATTTCTTTTAAACAAAACACACATACTATCTTTATCATATCACTATCTTATCTACGTTTACTGAAATTTTTTTTGGTATTTTTTTTTTTTTTTCAAACAAACCAAAGTCAGGGGAAAAAGGTTCAGGAGTTAATAGAGGATGTGACAAGGAATCAGAGACACACAGATAACAAAATTATTTGATAAAAATAAATGTCCTCCCCTAATAGCTGACCAATCACACTCCCTTTTCGTTAGATGGTGAAGAAGTATTGCTAACCTCTCGTTTAAAAAAATATCCAATTCAGGTATGTGTTCAGACTCCTCTAAATCTCCATATATTTTTCTATTTTTTTTTTTTTTTTTGTGTTCTGACTTTCTGCTGTGGGCTAGGGGCTGTGGCCGTGGACAGTAGGCTATGGGCTTTGAAGTGTACATGGAATAGTGCACATAACTATGACTAATGTGCACTGTTCATTCTAAACAAGCAGAAGTGAAAGGGAAAAGGAGAGGTGTGGGAGCTCATGGAGGATGTTACAGTACCATGAAGCAGAAAAAAAAAAAAAAAAAGTAAGAAATGATTTAATGAAAAATAGATAACAGGCTCATTACCTAGTGGATGAGTATGGATTTTTACTGAAAAATGATTGTTTAGTGGTGCAAAAAAAAAAATATATATATATTTTATATATATATATATATATATATATATATATATATATATATATATATATATATATATATATATATAATCGGCCTCCTCCCTTTATAGCCAGCCAATCACACTCCTTTGTAAGATGTTAAAGAGGTAACACTAAATTCAATCTATGCAATTTAAGTATGTGTTCTTAACCCAAAATAAGTAACTTTGGGCTGTGGGCTTCCTTCTCCACAATCACACTTATTTTGTGCAAGTTGGTAAAGAAGTGACACTAATCTCTGATACGTGTATTATTTTTTTATGATCCAACTTCCTAAAAAGGGCTTTAGGCTCTGAGCTTTTGACTTTGGGCTGGGGGCTAAAGAAGAGGTTTGGGAGGTAATGGAGGAGGATGACAGAAGGAGGCAGAAACACAGAGAGACAATTTCATGAGAGCCCCTGGTACCTTAAGGATACAATTTAATGTCCTACAACACCCCCCCCCCCCAACCTGCCCCCCACAACACCTCCTTACATCCCTTGCAATTGCCTCAAGGATGATTGGCTGTCATTGCCCGTGCAGCCGGTGCAATGCATTTAAAATCCCTGCTCATCTTCCCCTTCTATATCAGAGGGATTCTGATTGGTCAGTGCTGGCACATGACCGCTTGGAGCTGCTTTAAACTATCCCTGAAGTTCTACAGAAAGAAGAGGAAGAAGAGAGAGGATTATAAATCCCAGGACTGCTACATCTGCTGAGTGAACACTGACAGCTCATCACCCAAAGAGGTAAGTGCAGTAGGGAGAATGTTGGATGCTAGTTGACCTTTTCACCTTTTTTGAGAAGGTTGTAATTTTACATGTCTGATGTGTTTTTCTGTTTATATTTTGAGTTGGTTGCTACATTTTGTAGTCTGATCTGGAGTGTTCATCTGAGTGCTAGAGGCTTCATCGAAATGAAGGGACCCTTTTCTGTAGTAGTAGTCTGGAGTGTTCACCTGAGAGCCAGAGGCTTCATCAGGATGAAGAGACCCTTTTCTGTAGTAGTCGTCTGGAGTGTTCACCTGAGAGCCAGAGGCTTCATCAGGATGAAGGGACCCTTTTCTGTAGTAGTCGTCTGGAGTGTTCACCTGAGAGCCAGAGGCTTCATCAGGATGAAGGGACTCCTTTTTTATAGTAGTTGTATGGAGTGTTCACCTGGGAGGTGGTGGCTTTATCAGGATGAAAAGACTTCTTTTCTGTGGTAGAAATCTGGTATACTAGTATAGTAGTATATATTACTATAATATTAGTATTGGTATACATTACCCCATGATGTTTTCCAGGCATCTGAAAGAGAAAGGTAAAATTGGATGTGGGAATTCCAACACCTTCCATCATGCTCAAAGGCTGAGAGGGAGGTGTGTATGCATAGACCCACCAATAAATTGGGACTTTGAAGGCAGAGAGATATGGTGGAAACACATATAAAATATGGACCAATATTAAACATCAACTTTATTTGACAATCACATTAAATTTTTTTAAAAATAATGATGCAATAAATTCATCAAAAACAAGTTGTGAACATACAAGAAATACAAAAGTATTCGCTGATAGTTTCGCTGATATGATTGACTTCTTCAGGGACCAAATAAATTTGTGACCTATTTTTGGTTCTGAACAACAAGACAAGCAGAGTTAATTAATAGAATGTTATGGGGGTCAATAGCCACAAACATAACATATGTGTAGTGGCAGAAAGCTCCCACATACAAACAGATGTATGTAACATTTTGCTTACCAATAATTAAAATAATAGATATGTCCATTGACAGTGACAAGGGTCCTGAAATAAGGGGCAACCACACAGGGTGAACCGGCCTAGGTCACGTAATGACATAAGAACCACATGCCTCCAACATTTGGTAAGTACTGGACCGGACTGAGGCCAACAGCAGGTGTGTAATATCCCACAAAGAGGACAGGGAATATGTGTCCAAGCCTCTAAAAATCAGAAAGAAATTTAGCAAAAATGGTCATGAGATATTGAACTGGAAAACCGTATTTAAATACATGGTGCGGTGATAAGTAGAGAGGGTGTGCAAAAGAGGTAGTCCAAAGTGCACGATTGATAAATGAGTGAAGAAAAAGAACAATACATATGGGTAGGTGAGCGCTAAAAAGTTAATTAGGAAAACTGAACCATGTAGCCAGAAATATTGATGAGGGGCCCCCAGTGAGCGGTGAACCAGTGAGGGTAAAATGAAAGAAAGGACCATGGAATGGAAAGGTAGGAGGTGCATATGAACCATATGCACAAAGTCGCAGCGTGCTCCGGAGGGATGAGTGAAGAGGGGAGTTCTATATGCTGTCTGTGTAAGTAAAGTTCTCCGAAATATAATGCTCTTTATATGCGATTGTATAATAAAATACACAGAACGTGACCTCAAGTCATACACAACTTCTGCACTGGGGTGTTAGGGGACACAAGGGCTGCTGCTTTCCCTACCCATCATCTGAAATAGACATTACACCAACAAAAATAAAAATCCTAAGACTCTTCTACTGATTAAGGGACACGAGGGCTGCTGCTTTACTTATGATAACACTGAGACTGCTCAGGGGGACTATGAGTAAAGATCCTTCCAGTAATCAGTCAGTGTGCTAAAAGTATTGCTATGACCCACATGAGTGTGTTTCGGGAAGAATGTACGGTTGTGTGTTCTGAACTCCTACCAAGGTCTGTATAACCTGTAAAGGGTTTTGTCTTTAAAGAGAAGGTAAAGCTCTGTGTATACTCACTATAGCTACGAGTTTATGGAGGTGAATGTCCTCGCTTTTTGAAAATCCGGGTCCTCGGTAAGGAGAGTCATGGATGAACTTCCATTCTGGTTTTCCTTGATCTTTCTAAAGTAATGCGCGCTAACGGACATCTCATACACTATCACTCCCAAGGAGTAATAGTCCGCTATGGTGTGGTATCGGTAATCTTTTGTGACCTATAGAAACATAAGGAGAGAAAAAAGGATGAGAACATTGCTAGGCCAGGCAGAGGACAGAGATGACTCCATGCTGACATACTTGATGTATGAAGCCTCCCAGGAGTCCTAAAATTGAGTTTAAAATACATCAAACTAAGGCAAAGCATGTGAATGGTGGAGGCAGGGCTTAACATTTATATATAGTCAAACCTTTTGTTTTCTAAGTTTTGGATAGAGTACAGAAGGTTTGAGACCCATGCTAGTTTATTTTTGCTGTCTGTGTGCCATTGGGGGAATTTCCCTTCACTTCCTGTCCCCGAGATTCAATAGGAAGTCGAAGGAGTTCTCCCAAAGTGAGGGAAACTCTACTCTTAGGATCTTGTCCCCAAACAAGTGTCACCGTTGGAAGACTTTCCCTCTATTCTTGTTCTGGAGACAGCTGTAACATTTTTCATCCTGCTACATTTTCCTTTCTCGCTAACAATGATCACCAATACACATAAAGAGTGTGACTTCCCTAATGAAGACACCAATAAGAAAGTGAGAGAGGGTCTAACCCTATCCATTTAGGCTGCCTTCACACATGGGCATATTGAGCTTCACATCACGTGAAGCTTGCCGCCCAAAAAAAGTTCAGGAGCTTCTTTTGGGCAACACGCTTCATGCAATGCAGTTTGCCACGACTGCAGCAGTTGATCATGTGACAATCGCGGCAGACCCACACAGTTTTTTTAAGTACAATTCAAATGAATGGCATCTGAAATGTGCATTGTGCAATTTGTCATTCGCACCTGGACATTTGAAAGTCCAGATTCATAACGCCTGTGTGTGAATGGGGCCTTTATGAAAGGGGAGTGCCTTTATCTCTTCTCTATATCCCGTAGTAAATATTACAATTCAGTCTAATGTTCATCTATAAGGAATCTTACATCTGGCGTCTGTACCCGCAACTCCCAAGATCCTATTAGTCTCAGTGACGTCAGTCCACGAGAAGCTGAAATCTGCAATCTTGACGTGACCGTTGCTGTCCAGTAGAATGTTCTCAGGTTTGAGATCTCTGTGAAGAAAATAACAGATCCTCTGCATATCCCACATTATAATAAAGAAACAAACAATACAAATATACATCTATAGAAAGAAGAATTTTAGATTGATGGGTGGACATTGGCTTCTTTTATATCCGCCTACAGGAAGATCATTGTTCTAGGGTTTCCAGCTCCGCCCACCTGCTATATTCCTCATGAGGTGGTCTCACTTCTCTTGCTGGAATTTGTATAAATTGTACATTAAGCAGAATATGGCATGAGCAGGGAGATTTCTGCAGCAGATGGAAGGAGACAGTGCAACTGGGGACTCTGGTAGAAAGTCTTCCCCATTTGATAAAACATACCAGAAGCCAAGGGGTGATATTAGTCAGCTAATCCAATACTTACCTATGGATGACCTCACGAGCATGGAGGAATTGCAGGCCACAAAGAATCTTGGCAGTGAGACATCTGAAGGATAAGGAAAAATATGAATTAGCATTTAAAATCATCACAGACCAATAAAAGGTAAATATGAAGAGACTTCCCCTATAGTAAATAGGGGTGTGGATGGACGGGGCTCAATTGGGGGGCCTGGCTGTGTCACGGCCTGTTCTCAGTGGTCAGCCACCCCCGACTCCATCCCAACCCTGTCATTGTACTTACCTTGTGATATCACCGTAAAGTGGAGCTGAAGTCTCTATCAGTTCTCGTAGATTCCCGCCACTCGGGAATTCCATGGCAAGGAATATTTGAGTCTGTGTGAAAATAAGAGATAAATTTTACATTAGAGACGAGTAAGATTTCACTTTGTAGAGGAATATAGGAAGGCACACACACTGGCAGGCCATGCAATGTGGAATCTTCCTTCTGTTCTTACCTATACTGCTTCCCCAACTACAGCCGGAGCCCTCAGAAAAAGAAGCGTGTGGGATACAAGTGGAGCCCCCCTCTCCCTCTCACAATTCAACAATCATTGGTTGAAGGACTAATTGATAGGCCCAAAGACCATCATGTGGGGGGGGGGGGGGGGGAGGGCTTATCCTTGTACTACTTTTGCCTCCCAAAAAGTTATAATTTGCATAACATTAGTTTTAGAGGGTCTTGGTAAGTAGGGGGTGAAGTACAGGTATAGGAGGAAAACACTGGGATATGAAAATACTTACCTCTGTTTGGAATGTTCCAAATAGATGAGTTATATATGGATGTTCCTGAATTTTTCCAGTAGGTGACGCTCTTGAATGTCATCGACGGATCCAAATCTTCCCGGTTTAACGATCTTAACCGCCAGCTTTTGTTGAAAGGAGGGATGGGAGGCCAACATCACCTTCCCATAGGACCCTTCTCCAAGTAGTTTATGGAAAGTAAAATTTTCCATTGATAAAACGCATAACTTGTCCACTATGACACCGCTGGATGTGGTCAGCAGAGATGTCCCATGGATTGTGTTGCTAGGCATTGGAGTTCATTTATTACTCTCAATGTCCCTGTTGAATGGGGCTTCATCTGATGAAGATGAATATCTCTTTCTCTGTTGGGTGAATGAAGGAGTCACCTGTATTTGTTTGTCCTTGGTGAATAGCATGAGTTGTAATTTGTGACCTTCCAGTTGCTCTCTGTTTACAATGGATTTGTAACCCTGCAGTTCTTCTATGTTTATTTTAACCCTCCAGTTCTTCTATGTTTATAACGGATTTGTAACCCTCCAATTTCTGTCTGTTTACAACAGATTTTTCGTAACCGAGTTTCATTTGATAATACACTTCATCGCATGTCATGGAACAAGCTTCGGAATACTCCGAGTCCTCTGGGTTCGCAGAGTCTTCTTCGCTTATCATGGTAAAATCTTCGAAATACTCCAGGTCATCTGAGGTTACCCTTGGAATCCCTTGGTTTTCCTGGGCCATAAATTCCTCTATCTTCATTCTAAAATATTCAGGTTCCGTGAGAGTCTGGAAAGAGAAAAGGACATTTGTCAGTATTTCTGATTGATACAGAAAATGGTCACAAAGCTTGGTGATCCCAACCCCCAATGTGCAGCAGATTACTCCAAAAGCCTTCCTCCAACCCCAGCTCCCTCTAATAGTCAGAAGAAGCACTGCATCTAATCTCAAGAACAGAAAGGTCAACTAATCCAGCAAGGTCCTTACATGTGGAGGCTGCATTCGTTTTGGTTCTTTCAGGCTAAGTAAATTTTCTGCAGGTACAGAAAAATACCTATTAATCCTGTCAGAAATCCAGTGACCTTGTAAGTTCTTGTGGCCCGAGCTGAGATCTCAGTTTTATCCGCTTTCTCAGCTTCTGTCTGTGTACTACAAAGCAACTACCCTCTGTGTAATGGAGATAAGGAGAGCTGAAGGTGTTTGTAGTTCTAACCAGGCTAAGGTGACAACACTTCTTCTCCATAGATACAGTGTGTCTGTGTTGTCACCTCATAACAGGAAGTGTGTTTCTGGTTAAATTTCCAGAATTAAGCAGGTCTAAGCTGTGCATCTGACACATACACAATAATTATCACCAATAATAAATAGAATTCCTCCAGAAAAGTCCCCAGACCATGTGATTGTGCAGTGACTACAAAATTACAAATGGAAGAATTCTGTAGAAAAAAAAACTTCTTAGATGCTGCTGAAAATCTCCCCTCCCCCAATATACATGGATCCCCCATTATTGAAACATATACCGGTTCTGGTGTAAATGCTGGGGGTGACTTTCCTTTTCTCCACCTTGGCCAAGTCAATCCTCTCAAAAAAATGGGCCCAGTCAATCCTCTTGAAAAATGGGTGCTGTCTGATGTTACGTACCAGGTATGTCCGTGTTTACTGGTGTCCCCATAAGAGCTGTAAGAAGAAAGAAATATGGTAAGAAACACTGAGAGAACAATAACAAAATGAACAATAGAACTCCCCATTGTAATGACTCTGACTGTGACATATTTCAGCTTCCTTGATTTTGCTTGTAAACCCGCCACTATGTCATGATTGGATGGGGTCTCATGTTCGCTCATGAGAGGCTTTAAAGGAAAACTAAAAACACAACGAAGGATAATTGTTATAATGAATATATAAAACGATCTTTCTATCAAATCTGCCACTGCCATGATTTTTTTCTTCCACCGATAACCGCAACAGGGGAGTTCTATATACTGTCTGTGTAAGGAAAGTTCTCAGAAATATAATGCTCTGTGTATGCGATTGGCTTTTTAAATAAAATACACAGAACGTGACCTCAAGTCATACACAATCTCTGCACTGGGGTGTTAGGGGACACAAGGGCTGCTGCTTTCCCTACCCATCATCTGAAATAGACATTACACCAACAAAAATAAAAATCCTAAAACTCTTCTACTGATTAAGGGACAGGAGGGCTGCTGCTTTCCTTATGATAACACTGAGACTGCTCAGGGGACTATAAGTAAAGATCCTTCCACTAATCAGTCAGCGTGCTAAAAGTATTGCTATGACCCACATGAGTGTGTTCCGGGAAGAATGTACGGTTGTGTGTTCTGAACTCCTACCAAGGTCTGTATAACCTGGAAAGGGTTTTGTCTGTAAAGAGAAGGTAAAGCTCTGTGTATACTTACTATAGCTACGAGTTCATGGAGGTGAATGTCCTCGATTTTTTTAAATTCCGGGTCCTCGGTGAGGAGAGTCATGAATAAACTTCCACTCTGGTTTTCCTTGATCTTTCTGAAGTAATGCGCGCTAACGGACATCTCATACACGATCAGTCCCAAGGAGTAATAGTCCGCTATGGTGTGGTATGAGTAATCTTTTGTGAGGAGAGAAAAAAGGATGAGAACATTCCTAGGCCAGGCAGAGGACAGAGATGACTCCATGCTGACATACTTGATGTATGAAGCCTCCAAGGAGTCCTAAAGTTCTAAATACATGAAACTAAGGCGAAGCATGTGAATGGTGGAGACAGGGCTTAACATTTATCTATAGTCAAACCTTTTGTTTTCTAAGTTTTAGACAGAGTACAGAAGGGTTGAGACCCATGCTAGTTTATTTTTGCTGTCTGTGTGCCATTGGGGGAATTTCCCTTCACTTCCTGTCCCCGAGATTCAGGATGAAGTCGAAGGAGTTCTCCCAAAGTGAGGGAAACTCTACTCTTATAATCTTGTCTCCAAACAAGTTTCACCATTGGAAGACTTTCCCTCTATTCCTGTTCTAGAGACAGCTGTAACATTTTCCATCCTGCTGCATTTTCCTTTCTGGCTAACAATGATCACCAATACACATAAAGAGTGTGACTTCCCTAATGAGGACACCAATAAGAACCTGAGAGAGGGTCTAACCCTATCCATTTAGGCTGCATTCACACATGGGCATTTTGAGCTTCACATCACGTGAAGCTTGCCGCCCAAAAAAAAGTTCAGGAGCTTCTTTTGGACAACACGCTTCATGCAATGCAATTCGCCACAACTGCAGCGCAGTTGATCATGTGACAATCGCGGCAGACCCACACAGCTTTTTAAAGTGCAATTCAAATGAATGGCATCTGAAATGTGCATTGTGCAATTTGTCATTCGCACCTGGACATTTTGAAAGTCCAGATTCATAACGCCTGTGTGTGAATGGGGCCTTAATGAAAGGGGAGTCCCTTTATCTCTTCTCTATATCCCGTAGTAAATATTACAATTCAGTCTAATGTTCATCTATAAGGAATCTTACATCTGACGTCTGTACACGCAACTCCCATGATCCTATTAGTCTCAGTGACGTCAGTCCACGAGAAGCTGAAATCTGCAATCCTGACGTGACCGGTGCTGTCCAGTAGAATGTTCTCAGGTTTGAGATCTCTGTGAAGAAAATAACAGAATCCTCTGCATACCCCACATTTATAATAAAGAAACAAACAATACAAATATACATCTATAGAAAGAAGAATTTTAGATTGATGCTTGGACATTGGCTTCTTTTATATCCGCCTACAGGAAGATCATTGTTCTAGGGTTTCCAGCTCCGCCCACCTGCTATATTCCTCATGAGGTGGTCTCACTCCTCTTGCTGGAATTTGTATAAATTGTACATTAAGCAGAATATGGCATGAGCAGGGAGATTTCTGCAGCAGATGGAAGGAGACAGTGCAACTGGGGACTCTGGTAGAAAGTCTTCCCCATCATTGGACTTACCTTGTGATATCACCATAAAGTGGAGCTGAAGTCTCTATCAGTTCCCGTAGATTCCCGCCACTCGGGAATTCCATGGCAAGGAATTGACGAGTCTGTGTGAAAATAAGAGAAAAATTTTACATTAGAGACAAGTAAGATTTCACTTTGTAGAGGAATATAGGAAGGCACACACACTGGCTGGCTTTGCAATGTGGAATCTTCCTTCTCCTCCTACCTTTACTGCTTCCCCAACTACAGCCGGAGCCCTCAGAAAAAGAAGTGTGTGGGATACAAGTGGAACCCCCCTCTCCCTCTCACAATTCAACAATCATTGGTTGAAGGACTAATTGATAGGCCCAAAGACCATCATGTGGGGGGGGGGGGGCTTATCCTTCTACTACTTTTGCCTCCCAAAAAGTTATAATTTGCATAACATTAGTTTTAGAGGGTCTTGGTAAGTAGGGGGTGAAGTACAGGTATAGGAGGAAAACACTGCGATATGAAAAGACTTACCTCTGTTTGGAATGTTCCAAATAGATGAGTTATATATGGATGGTTCTCGAATTTTTCCAGTATGTGACGCTCTTGAATTTCATCGATGGATCCAATTCCTCCCGTTTTAATGATCTTCAGAACCTCCGCCTTCTGTGGATAGGAGTAATTGGTGATCCAAACCAACTTCCCATAGGACCCTTCTCCAAGTGTATGATGGAAAGTAAACTTTTCCATTGATGGATCGCATGACTTGTCCACTATGACACCGCTGGATGGGATCAGCGAAGATGTCTCATGGACTGTGTTGCTAGGCATTGGAGTTAATTTATTACTCTCAATGTCCCTGTTGAATGGGGCTTCATCTGATGAAGATGAATATCTCTTTCTCTGTTGGATGAATGAAGGAGTGACCTGTATTTGTTTTTCCTTGGTGAATAGTATGACTTGTAATTTGTGACCCTCCAGTTGCTCTCTCTTTACAACGGATTTGTAACCCTCCAGTTGCTCTCTGTTTACAATGGATTTGTAACCCTCCAGTTCCTCTGTGTTTATAATGGATTTGTAACCCTCCAGTTCCTCTATGTTCATAACGGATTTCTAACCCTCCAATTCCTGTCTGTTTACAACAGATTTTTCGTAACCGAGTTTAATTTGATAATGCACTTCATCGCTTGTCATGGAACAAGCTTCGGAATACTCCAGGTCCTCTGTGGTTACCCTTGGAATCCCTTGGTTTTCCTTGGCCATAAATTCCTCTATCTTCATTCTAAAATATTCAGGTTCTGTGAGAGTCTGGAAAGAGAAAAGGACATTTGTCAGTATTTCTGATTGATACAGAAAATGGTAACAAAGCTTGGTGATCCTAACCCCCAATGTGCAGCATATTACTCCAAGATCGATCCTCCAACCCCAGCTCCCTCTAGTAGTCAGAAGAAGCACTGCATTACCACACTCTTTGTGAATATCTAAACTCAAGAACAGAAAGGTCAACTAATCCAGGAAGGTCTTTACATGTGGAGGCTGCATTCAGTTTGGTTCTTTCAGGCTAAGTACATTTTCTGCAGGTACATAAAAATACCTATTAATCAGAAATCCAGTGACCTTGTAAGTTCCTGTGGCCCGAGCTGAGATCTTTGTGTTATCCACTTTCTCAGCTTCTGTCTGTGTACTACAAAGCAACACCCCTCTGTGTAATGGAGATAAGGAGAGCTGAAGGTGGGAAAAAAGGGGTTCCAGACCTGCCGAATAAGCAGACCTGGAAGAGGATTTAAATGTGCCTCTCAAAAATTATTTAAGGAAACATTATATAAAAAAATATAAAAATGTATTGAATATATATATATCATAAAAGTTACATCATACATGTTACAAGCATAAATATAATCATAATGATCACTGAAATGCAGTAATCCCAAAGGGGCATTGCGTGAGTAAATACACTGCTGGAACTACGCATTTCGCTGTGGATGCTTCATCAGGGTCCAGCAAGTTTTATTTCACAGTAGGATTATATAAAGATAACAAATCTAAAGATAAACTATACAATAGTTAAGATATACAAAAAATACAAGACAATAAGCATACTAGAAAGATATATCACATAATCCTCAACATATTGGTCAAAATCAGATAAGTATATTTTCTATAACTTAATCACACATTCTCTACATATGCATGTATATTAGATCTTAGTATTCAAAAGGAATAACTATAAACATCTAGCCAATTTTAAGTATAGGTATTCAATACAGGAAAATGAGTAAAAGAAAAGGAAAGGACTGGGGGGGGGGGGGAACAAAGGGAGGGAAAAGGAAAATAATTGTGAGAGAGTGAAGCACCATGTTCTCCAAAGGGAGGGAGAGAGACAGAAGTCCCCAGAAGGTGTATGAACACACCAGTGGGAACCTGGAAGGGAGGGGGAGGGAACTCTGGAGCCCAAAACCCAGACCCAAACCGGGACATTTAGCAAAGAATATAAGTCAGTCTGCCAGTATAAAAATCAAGATCAATCTTACCCTTTGTTCATGACTGTAGCAAGACAAAAGATATATATAATATGGACAGCACAAATTATTATAGGGTTAAAAACAAGCGAAAAAGATAGCCACTGGTCCTATATGGTTAAAAAAGGAAAAAGAGAAATTAATACTGGTGAGTTACAAAAAATGACCAAAATACCTAAAAAATATTATACTGTATATAATTCCAAAAAGGGGTTAAGATCTATATGCCAGATATAGGAAAGAACATAACCATGTTTAAAAATGAACCGATGAGTGAAATGCCAATGTGAGAGATAAGAGTAAAAGTCATACCAAATATGGTGAAGTATACAAATAAAGAGGTGAAAAGCCCCATTAAGTGATATAAGTAAATATAAAGGTATGCAAGAGTATGCATACTCAGGATAAGAGTGAATAGTGAACCTCCAATGCAGACTCACCCCATAATTGATGGGGGAAAAGGGAAAATTGATGTTCTCTTTACAGAAAAAGAACCGCTTCACAGTGTACTTCTATTGGGTCCCAGCAAGATCAAAAAATCCATAAATGAGGGGGGAGGGGGGGGGGGGAATGCCACGTCGCCGTATATCCGCATCCGGCAGTCAGAGGACCCCAAGTGTAAGGAAAAAGCAAGGGACATCGAGAAAGTAGCCAGTGTTGACAACATCCCAGCGCAGAACAAGGAAAAAGAGAAACAAAGGCACTGACATATAAAAGGGAATTCATAAAACAAATAGATATACGTTAATAACATACACTTAATCCAAAGTACATCTAGAAGGACTTATTGGGGTAGTAGGCTCTTTGATGATGAGAAATTCAACTAGTTCTTTAGTAATAATTCCCCATTGATGGTATTGATTTATTAATTGGAGAAATTCTCGTTGATTTTTTTGTAGTGTAAGACTACCTACTTTTGAGTACCAGGATCTAGTGTTGAGAATATTCATGCACATCTCTGTGTATTGTGTATCATTAAGAATAGCCACATTTCGGCCCTTATCTGTGGCTTTAATTATTATATCTTTTCGTTTTTGTAAATTCAAAAGAACCTGGTATTCAATTTCGGATAGGTTTGTTGCATTTTTCCGTATGTTCATTTGTTTGATGTCTCTAGTGACCATATGAACAAAGAGGTCTACCTTTGGATTAGTTTGGTTCGGAAACCGTGTTGACTTTTTTTTGAAGGATTGTGTTTTGTCTTTCACTGTCACTTCTGAGGTCGAGTATGGGCCAGGTCCCTCAGATACGGGGCCTGACTCATCCTCAAGCTCAGTAAGTATTTTAAGCATTTTATAGTCTTTTTTGGTCCAATCACGCCATTCCTTAATAAGACCTCCTAAAGGAGCTTTTTTCTTAATTTTGGGGCCTTCAATGAGGTTCCTAAAATTCAATTTGCGTGCAAATAAATTAATATCTTTGATAAATTCAAACCTGTCTAGGTCTCTTGAAGGGCAGAAATTGAGGCCTAATTGTAACAATTTTACTTCCTCATCTTTTAGGTCAATACCCAAAATATTTATCACTTGTAAGCTATTTATGTCTTGGTTTGATATGTATCTTCTGTGGGAGATATCCTTTGAGGACCCAGAAGTCCCAAAGTCATCTGCTCTAAAAAAGTGTCATCCTGTGTAGTAGGGTGGCCCTTCTTCGGAACAGTGTCGCAGTGGGCCTTCTGTGTGTTAGGGGTGGGAGTCCCCAGAGTCTGTGACACATGTCCCATGGCCTGTGTGGTTGGATTAGAGATATTAGAACCCAGTTTTGGTACCTTTGCAGTTTGAGAAGTTTGAAAGTTATGATGCGTCCCCGTAGGAAGATCTCTTTCGTCATCCTTTCTTTTAGACCCTGTTATATCAGGTCTCATTTCATTTGCGCTATCTTTGCATGTACCCCAAAAATTAGATGAAGTAGACGATGCTACTGAGGAGTCTGATCAATTGCCATCCTCACGATTTTGTTGGGTCGAAGGTTTAGGTCTAATTGGTCTATTTGAATTTCTTTCCCATCTATAGGCTCTTCCTGAGCAAAAGGCCATGAGATCTCTGCTCACTTTTTTGTCTTTTCTTTTGATAATCTCACCACTATATTTTTCAACTGCGTTTTTGATTTCTAGATTTTTTTCCTTAAAGATGGGTTTATTTTAGAAAGGCTGCTAGTTGCTTTACAATTTCCAAGATCTCTTTATCTAGTATGAGGGCCTCCGTTTCATAATATTCCTTCAAGATTTCCATCATACCAATTGAGCATCATGTCAGATTTTCCTCCCATTTACTTTTAATATCTGAAGAAACTGAATGAATGGTCGGAAAAATTTGAATCCGTAGTCCAATTGGTATGACTGTAGATTCAATATATTGTTGAAAATATGCAATATGCCAAAAAAACTTGTCTTACGAATGAGAAGCTGTTTTAAACAGGTAGTTATCTGTGAAATCTCTGAGTCTTTCTTGTTAGATCCTCTTATGTCCATTTAAATTTGAAGCATATAATTCAACCAAAGATTGCCTAGGTAAACGGTCATGTTGCCTGAGAGAAAAAAAAAAATAGGGGAGGAAGATGAGAAAGAAAACCCAAGAAGAAACAATGATTAATAATCCTGTATCTTTTACATACACAACATCAATGTAATGGTGACTTAAACATATATCCAAGATAAAATATGTACATAAAGAAAAAAGGAATAAAGGGAATGAGGAAAAAATCTCTAATTTATATCAATCCTCCTGGAAGAATTATTTTCTGCCAGAAGAAATGAAAAAGGAAAAAACAAACAAAGAAAACAACAGCCAAAATCTCCACCAGGAATGAGGGATTTAACTCCCAAGGGAACACAGTGGAAATTGTATGGGGGGGATATTGGCCTGATTTAGACCTTATATAAAATGGCACCTTCCCCTATACAGTAAAAGTGGGAAAAAAGGGGTTCCAAACCTGCCGAATAAGCAGACCTGGAAGAAGGGGATTTAAATGTGCCTCTCAAAAATTATTTAAGAAAACATTATGTGACGAGACCAATCTCGCCACTGGGCATTGGAGAAGCCTGGTTGCTCGCCTCCTGCAATGTGACTATGGACCCTCTCATCAGCCCATGCTAAACGTAAACCCCATGGCGATTTGACTGTGTTTGTGGCATCTGAGCGCTGTTTGGATATGTTGAGCGCTCAGATCCAGGCTATCTGGGGATGGGTTGAATGTGGGGGTTCTGTTCAGTAGACTGGGATGGGAGTTATGCATTTTTGTGTCTTTATGTGTTTCTTTAACCATGTGGCTAATGGAGTCTAGCCTCTATCCTGGAAGCTAAACCTTATTCCTGTAAACTGTAAGGCACAGGAAGTGCACTCCTAATATGGTCATTCCAGGAAGTTCTGAGGAGACGGACTGTCTGAGGTGGCTCTCCATTCACCTATTGTCGGGTGTGCTAAGAGATGTATTGACACTCAGAGTAATGTGTATTGAGGGCTCGTTAGGGAACCATTGTTCGGTGTCTAGCATTGTGTACATTGATTACCCCCTGGGGGCTTCTGTCTCCTTGCACATGACAGTCCTTCTGGTCAAGCTATCTGACCAATCACTGCTGACTCATTTTCAAGCCCTCATTTGCATGGCTGGAGAGGACCTTATGGGGAACTGCAGGTACTTTACAATTGACCAATAGGAAAGCGGTTGTTGGGGGCAGGATGTTCCAAATTCTGTATAAAAGTGTGCTGTGTTCTTCCAATAAATGTTGTTCCTGTTTTACCCTCAACTCGGAGCTTTGTCTCGTTATTGGGGGGATTTATTGTATGCTGTTCCAGTTTGACTGCTAGGAGTGCAAACCCTTCATATGGTTTTTCCTATTCAGCTGTATGCAGCATTCATAAGGTTCCAG
Organism: Pelophylax lessonae; assembly: GCF_965119305.1. NCBI lineage: Eukaryota > Metazoa > Chordata > Amphibia > Anura > Ranidae > Pelophylax > Pelophylax lessonae. Next base: position 31,335,393 of record NC_138774.1, read on the forward strand.
CTACACTGTTTGCATCATTCCTTGGTTTCCAGTTCGGGAGTTTGGTGTCCTGCAAGTAGCTGTGACTGTAGCTCTGGAAGGGGAAGATCTCCTAAACGGTTTTAACCCTTTTGTGTCCGGGTTGCCGTAACAATTGGTGGCAGTGGTGGGATGCGGCGGGATCGTTCTCACAGCCAGAAGGACAGCTACAGGAGGGACCATTCCGTGGATTTACAAATTGGGGGCAACGCATGTCTCAGTACAGCGACCCTTAAAGCAACAGGATGGAACCAGCAGTGGAGTACAGATATTCTCTGAAAGAATATGACCGTATGGTGTGGTTACGGCTGAGCTTCTTCGGACCCAATCCACTGGAGAGATCCAAGCAGTTTGTGAAGAACTTAGTGTTCGGGACTCTGCTAGACAGGGCAGAGAGAGAGGGCCACCTGGCACGTTGGGAGGAACTCCAGCGGCAGGTACAGTTAAGGGAAGAGGAGAACCCAGTCTCCATTCCCCAGCGGCAGCCTGATTTATTGGGAATTGGGAGCCCAGTCTCCATTCTCCAGCAGCAGGCTGAGTTACAGGGGGCAGAGACAGTCAGTCCTGTCGCCCAGCAGCAGATTGATTTGTTGGGAATTGGGAGCTCAGTCTCCATCCCACAGCAGCAGAGTGTCCTGCAGGAAACAGAGAGCCTAGTCTCCTTTCCCCAGCAACAGGACACTGTATTGGGAGCAGAGACAGTCGGTCTCCCTCCCCAGGGGCTGGAAGTATATTTGGGAGAGGAGCTTGTTACCCCCTCTCCCCATTGGCAGAGTGATATCCAGGGAATTGGGAGCACAGTCTCCATCCCTGAGCGGCAGATTGAGTTATAGGGGGCAGACACAGTTGCTCCTGTCCCCCAGCGGCAGATTGAGCTATTGGGAATTGGGAGCCCAGTCTCCATCCCACAGCAGCAGCTTAACGTACCAGGGGGAGACAGTAAGCCCCCCAACAGTGCAGATGGGACCGTGGTCTCTGCACTCACAGCACAGGGGGTAGGGACAGTCGGTCCTGACCCCCAGCAACAGGGCTGTTTAGCCAAAGGGAAGACAGTCGGTCTTCCCCCACAGCAGCATGGTGGTGTATCTAAAGGGGAGACAGTCGGTCTCCCCCTCCAACAACCCGTCTCCAACCAGGCTACTTCTGTGGTAGCGCTGGCACCAGGGCAGAGTACCGCTGGTCTCTGCCCACTCAGCAACCCACCAAGGCAGTCTACCAGTCCCCAACAGAGCCAAGGTGAGGCACCTGGACATGGACACATTTCTCTTCTACCCAGGTGTAGTAACCAGTTATTTTGGGTGGGCTGTACTGCTGTTTCTGTTTTGTGGGTGGGCTGCTGGACTAACAAGGGCACTGACCGGCAGAAGGTCAGATACCCTGTTAGTCTGTTTGGAAAAATGGAGAAATTTGACGAGACCAATCTCGCCACTGGGCATTGGAGAAGCCTGGTTGCTCGCCTCCTGCAATGTGACTATGGACCCTCTCATCAGCCCATGCTAAACGTAAACCCCATGGCGATTTGACTGTGTTTGTGGCATCTGAGCGCTGTTTTAATATGTTGAGCGCTCAGATCCAGGCTATCTGGGGATGGGTTGAATGTGGGGGTTCTGTTCAGTAGACTGGGAGTTATGCATTTTTGTGTCTTTATGTGTTTCTTTAACCATGTGGCTAATGGAGTCTTGCCTCTATCCTGGAAGCTAAACCTTATTCCTGTAAACTGTAAGGCACAGGAAGTGCACTCCTAATATGGTCATTCCAGGAAGTTCTGAGGAGACGGACTGTCTGAGGTGGCTCTCCATTCACCTATTGTCGGGGGTGCTAAGAGATGTATTGACACTCAGAGTAATGTGTATTGAGGGCTCGTTAGGGAACCATTGTTCAGTGTCTGGCATTGTGTACATTGATTACCCCCTGGGGGCTTCTGTCTCCTTGCACATGACAGTCCTTCTGGTCAAGCTATCTGACCAATCACTGCTGACTCATTTTCAAGCCCTCATTTGCATGGCTGGAGAGGACCTTATGGGGAACTGCAGGTACTTTACAATTGACCAATAGGAAAGCGGTTGTTGGGGGCAGGATGTTCCAAATTCTGTATAAAAGTGTGCTGTGTTCTTCCAATAAATGTTGTTCCTGTTTTACCCTCAACTCGGAGCTTTGTCTCGTTATTGGGGGGATTTATTGTATGCTGTTCCAGTTTGACTGCTAGGAGTGCAAACCCTTTATATGGTTTTTCCTATTCAGCTGTATGCAGCATTCATAAGGTTCCAGCTACACTGTTTGCATCATTCCTTGGTTTCCAGTTCGGGAGTTTGGTGTCCTGCAAGTAGCTGTGCCTGTAGCTCTGGAAGGGGAAGATCTCCTAAACGGTTTTAACCCATTTGTGTCCGGGGTGCCGTAACACATTATATAAAAAAATATCAAAATGTATTGAATATATATCATAAAAGTTACATCATACATGTTACAAACATAAATATAATCATAATGATCACTGAAATGCAGTAATCCCAAAGGGGCATTGCGTGAGTAAATACACTGCTGGAACTACGCGTTTCGCTGTGGATGCTTTATCAGGGTCCAGCAAGCTTTTATTTCACAGTAGGATTATATAAAGATAACAAATCTAAAGATAAATTATACAATAGTTAAGATATACAAAAAAATACAAGACAATAAGCATAACAGAAAGATATATTATTATATATTATTAATCCTCAACATATTGAGAGCTGAAGATGTTTGTAGTTCTAATCAGGCTAGGGTGACAACACTTCTTCTCCATAAATACAGTGTGTCTGTGTTGTCACCTCATAACAGGAAGTGTGTTTCTGGTTAAATTTCCAGAATTAAGCAGGTCTAAGCCCAGTCAATCCTCTTGAAAAATGGGCCCAGTCAATCCTCTTGAAAAATGGGTGCTGAAAAATGGGTGCTCTCTGATGTTATGTACCAGGTATGTCCATGTTTACTGGTGTCCCCATAAGAGCTGTAAAGAAGAAATAAATATGATAAGAAACACTGTGTAATAATAATAATAACAATGTGAACAATAGAACTCCCCATTGTAATGATTCTGACAGTGACATATTTCAGCTTCCTTGATTTTGCTTGTAAACCTGCCACTTTGTCATGATTGGATGGGGTCTCATATTCACTCATGAGAGGCTTTAAAGGAAAACTAAAAACACAGCGAAGGATAATTGTTATGATGAATATATAAAACAATCTTTTTAGCAAATCTGCCACTGCCATGATTTTTTTCTTCCACCGATGACAGCACCAGGGGAGTTCTATATGCTGTCTGTGTAAGGAAAGTTCTCCGAAATCGAATGCTCTGTATATGCGATTGGCTTTTTAAATGAAACACACAGAAAGTGACCTCAAGTCATACACAACTTCTGCACTGGGGTGTTAGGGGACACAAGGGCTGCTGCTTTCCCTACCCATCATCTGAAATAGATATTACACCAACAAAAATAAAAATCCTAAGACTCTTCTACTGATTAAGGGACACAAGGGTTGCGGCTTTCCTTATGATAACACTGAGACGGCTCAATGGGACTATAAGTAAAGATCCTTCCACTAATCAGTCAGTGTGCTAAAAGTATTGCTATGACCCACATGAGTGTGTTTCGGGAAGAATGTACGGTTGTGTTTTCTGAACTCCTAACAAGGTCTTTATAACCTGGAAAGGGTTTTGTTTTTAAAGAGAAGGTAAAGCTCTGTGTATACTTACTATAGCTACAAGTTTATGGAGGTGAATGTCCTCGCTTTTTTGAAAATCCGGGTCCTCGGTAAGGAGATGAGGATGGGATGAGAACATTGCTAGGCCAGGCAGAGGACAGAGATGACTCCATGCTGACATACTTGATGTATGAAGTCTCCCAGGAGTCCTAAAATTGAGTTCAAAATACATCAAACTAAGGCAAAGCATGTGAATGGTGGAGGTGGGGCTTAACATTTATATATAGTCAAACCTTTTGTTTTCTAAGTTTTAGATAGAGTACAGAAGGGTTGAGACCCATGCTAGTTTATTTTTGCTGTCTGTGTGCCATTGGGGGAATTTCCCTTCACTTCCTGTCCCCGAGAATCAAGAGGAAGTCGAAGGAGTTCTCCCAAAGTGAGGGAGCGCAGTTGATTATGTGACAATCGCGGCAGACCCACAAAGTTTTTTTAAGTGCAATTCAAAATGAATGCCATCTGAAATGTGCATTGTGCAATTTGTCATTCGCACCTGGACATTTGAAAGTCCAGATTCATAATGCCTATGTGTGAATGGAGCCTTAATGAAAGGGGAGTCCCTTTATCTCTTCTCTATATCCCGTAGTAAATATTACAATTCAGTCTAATGTTCAGATATCAGGAATTTTACCTCTGGGGCCATGTAACCGTCTGTACCCGCAACTCCCATGATCCTATTAGTCTCAGTGATGTCAGTCCACGAGAAGCTGAAATCTGCAATCTTGACGTGACCGGTGATGTCCAGTAGAATGTTCTCAGGTTTGAGATCTCTTTGAAGAAAATTCCAGAATCCTCTGCGTATCCCACATTATAATAAAGAAACAAACAATACAAATATACATCTATAGAAAGAAGAATTTTAGATTGATGGGTGGACATTGGCTTCTTTTATATCCGCCTACAGGAAGATCATTGTTCCAGGGTTTCCAGCTCCGCCCACCTGCTATATTCCTCATGAGGTGGTCTCACTTCTCTTGCTGGAATTTGTATAAATTGTACATTAAGCAGAATATGGCATGAGCAGGGAGATCTCTGCAGCAGATGGAAGGAGACAGTGCAACTGGGAACTCTGGTAGAAAGTCTTCCCCATTTGATAAAACATACCAGAAGCCAAGGGGTGATTATTAGTCAGCTAATCCAATACTTACCTATGGATGACCTCACGAGCATGGAGGAATTGCAGGCAACAAAGAATCTTGGCAGTGAGACATCTGAAGGATAAAGAAAAATATGAATTAGCATTTAAAATCATCACAGACCAATAAAAGGTAAATATGAAGAGACTTCCCCTATAATAAATAGGGGTGTGAATGGATGGGGCTCAATGGGGGGGCCTCTTTGTGTCACAAACTGTTCTCAGTGGTCAGCCACCCCCGACTCCATCCCAACCCTGTCATTGGACTTACCTTGTGATATCACCGTGAAGTGGAGCTGAAGTCTCTATCAGTTCCCGTAGATTCCCGCCACTCGGGAATTCCATGGCAAGGAATTGACGAGTCTGTGTGAAAATAAGAGAAAAATTTTACATTAGAGACGAGTAAGATTTCACTTTGTAGAGGAATATAGGAAGGCACACACACTGGCAGGCCATGCAATGTGGAATCTTCCTTCTGTTCTTACCTATACTGCTTCCCCAACTACAGCCGGAGCCCTCAGAAAAAGAAGTGTGTGGGATACAAGTGGAGCCCCCCTCCCCCTCTCACAATTCAACAATCATTGTTTGAAGGACTAATTGATAGGCCCAAAGACAATCATGCGGGGGGGGGGGGGGGCTTATCCTTGTACTACTTTTGCCTTCCAAAAGGTTATCATTTGCATAACATTAGTTTTAGAGGGTCTTGGTAAGTAGAGGGTGCAGTACAGGAATAGAAGGAAAACACTGGGCGATAAAAAGGACTTACCTCTGTTTGGAATGTTCCTAATAGAAGAGTTATATGTGGATGTTCCTGAATTTTTCCAGAATGTGACGCTCTTGAATGTCTTCGACGGATCCAAATCTTCCCGGTTTAATGATCTTAACCGCCAGCTTTTGTTGAAAGGAGGGATGGGAGGCCAACACCACCTTCCCATAGGACCCTTCTCTAAGTAGTTTATGGAAAGTAAAACTTTCCATTGATAGAACGCATGACTTGTTTTGGATGGAATCAGCGGAGATGTCCCATGGATTGTGTTGCTAGGCATTGGAGTTAATTTATTACTCTCAATGTCCCTGTTGAATGGGGCTTCATCTGATGAAGATGAATATCTCTTTCTCTGTTGGGTGAATGAAGGAGTCACCTGTATTTGTTTTTCCTTGGTGAATAGCATGACTTGTAATTTGTGACCTTCCAGTTGCTGTCTGTTTACAACGGATTTGTAACCCTCCAGTTCCTCTATGTTCATAACGGATTTGTAACCCTCCAGTTGCTCTTGGTTTACAACAGATTTTTCGTAACTGAGTTGCATTTGATAATACGCTTCATCGCTTGTCATGGAACAAGCTTTGGAATACTCCGAGTCCTCTGGGTTCACAGAGCCTTCTTCGCTTATCATGGAAGAATCTTTGGAATTCTCCAGGTCCTCTGAGTTTACCCTTGGAATCCCTTGGATTTCCTGGGCCATAAATTCCTCTATCTTCTTTCTAAAATATTCAGGTTCCGTGAAAGTCTGGAAAGAGAAAAGGACATTTGTCAGTGTTTCTGATTGATACAGAAAATGGTCACAAAGCTTAGTGATCCCAACCCCCAATGTGCAGCAGATTACCTCAAGAGGGATCCTACAACCCCAGCTCCCTCTAGTGGTCAGAGGAATCACTTCATTAACACCCACTTTGCGTATATCTAAACCCAAGAAGAAAAGGTCACCTATTCCAGCAATGTCCTTACATTTGGAGGCTGCATTCGTTTTGGTTCTTTCAGGCTAAGTACATTTTCTGCAGGTACAGAAAAATACCTATTAATCCTGTCAGAAATCCAGTGAACTTGTAAGTTCCTGTGGCCTGAGCTGAGATCTCAGTGTTATCCACTTTCTTAGCTTCTGTCTGTGTACTACAAAGCAACGCCACTGTGTAATAGAGATAAGGAGAGGTAAAGTTGTTTGTAGTTCTAATCAGGCTAAGGTGACAACACTTTTTCTCCATAGATACAGTGAGTATGTGTTGTCACCTGATAACAGGAAGTGTGTTTCTGGGGGAATTTCCAGAATTAGGCAGGTCTAAGCTGTGCACCTGACATGTACAGAATAATTATCACCAATAATAAACAGAATTCCTTCAGACAAGTCCCCAGACCATGTGATTGTGCAGTGACCAAAGAATCACAAATGGGATAATTCTGTACAAAAATACTTCTTAGATGTTGCTGAAAATCTCCCCTCCCCAATATACATGGACCCCTTCATTATTCATATACTTACCGATTCTGGTGTAAATGCTGGGGGGGACTTCCCTGTCCCCACGTCGGGCCAGTCAATCCTCTCAATAAATGGGTGTTGTCTGATGTCACGTACAAGGTATGTCCATGTTTGGTGTTCTCCCATAAGAGCTGTAAAGAAGAAAGAAATATGATAAGAAACACTGAGAGAAGAATAACAATATGTGAACAATATATCTCCCCATTGTAATATTTGATTCTGACAGTGACATATTTCAGCTTCCTTGATTTTGCTTCTAAACCCGCCACTATGTCATGATTGGATGGGTTTGTAGTATGGTACCCTTTTTGTGTCATGTTCGCTCATGAGAGGCTTTAAAGGAAAACTCAAAACACATCTAAGGATATTTTGCAATAAATTGTTATGATGAATATATAAAACAATCTTTCTATCAAATCTGCCACTGCCATGATTTTTTTCTTCCACCAATGATTGCACCAGGGGAGTTCTATATGCTGTCTGTGTAAGGAAAGTTCTCAGAAATCGAATGCTCTGTATATGCGATTGGCTTTTTAAATAAAACACACAGAAAGTGATCTCACAACCTCTGCACTGTAGTATTAGGGGACACAAGAGCTTCTGCTTTCCCTACACATCCTCTGTAATAGGATTTTTTTTTTTTTTTGGTGTAATATCTAAGACTCTTCTTCTGCTAAAGCAGGGGTGGGGAACCTTTTTTCTGCCAAGGGCCATTTGGGTATTTAAAAAAATCATACGGGGGCCGTACAAAATTATCAACTTAAAAATGTGCCTGTTATATTTGGTCAAACATTTAACTCACCCCTAATGTGATGGCTGCAACTGCTTCTCTTTGGTGAGGTGTGTGATGTTAGCTGGTATTGATGATGTTGCAACACGCAACTGGTTTTCCAGGTTTGCGTCGGTCAGTCTGGAGCGCAGTCAACTCTTTGTGGTGGTAGGTTTTGAAAAGAGCTGCTGGCAGGTACTGCTGGTGGGTATAGCTGGCTGGTACTGCTGGTGGGTACAGCTGGCTGGTACTGTTGGTGGGTACAGCTGGCTCAGGCTGGTACTGCTGGCTTGTACTGTGCTGTGGGTACTGCTGGCTGGTACTGCTGTGGGTAATGCTGGCTCAGGCTGGTACTGCTGTGGGTACTGCTGACTCAGGCTGGTACTGTGCTGTAGGTACTGCTGGCTGGTACTGCTGGCTCAGGCTAGTACTGCTGGCTGGTACTGTGCTGTGGGTACTGTTGGCTGGTACTGCTGGCTCACGGTGGTACTACTGGCTAGTACTGCTGGCTGGTATTGCTTGCTGTGGGTACTGCTGGCTCAGGCTGGTACTTCTGGCTGGTACTGTGCTGTAGGTACTGCTGACTCTGGCTGGTACTGCTGTGGGTACTGCTGGCTCTGGCTGGTACTGCTGGTTCTGCTGTGGGTACTGTTGGCTCTGGCTGGTACTGCTGTGGGTACTGTTGGCTCTGGCTGGTACTGCTGGCTCTGCCTGGTACTGCTGTGTGTGCTGCTGGTGGGAAATTCTGGCTAGCAGCGGCGCCGTGCTGGTGGAAGAGGCAATGTTTTCTGTATTGTCACAGGTGGAGTGCATTAGATATCACTCCGCCTGTGACTCACTCAATCTGTTAAAACAGAGCAGGAACTATACAGGAAGCATCGGCTCCGTTCTGACAGACCAGCTGAGAGACACAGACTCAGCTTCACAGGGGGCCGGACCAAATGACTTTGAGGGCCACATACGGCCCCCGGGCCATAGGTTCCCCACCCCTGTGCTAAAGGGACACAAGGGCTGCTGCTTTCCTTACGATAACTCTAGAGCAGGGGTACTCAAATATAAAATTGAAAGGTCCACTTACCAATTTTCCATTCAGTCCGAGGTCCGGAAAAGTTACCGTCTGGCTGCTGGTCCTGGCTTCTGGTCTCTGTGGTGCTGGGCTCTGTGGTGCTGGCTGGTGTTGGCTCTGTGGTGCTGGCTGGTGTTGGCTCTGTGGTGCTGGCTGGTGCTGGCTCTGTGGTTCTGGCTGGTGCTGGCTCTGTGGTGCTGACTGGTGCTGGCTCTGTGGTGCTGACTGGTGCTGGCTCTGTGGTGCTGACTGGTGCTGGCTCTGTGGTGCAGGCTGGTGTTGGCTCTGTGGTGCTGGCTCTTTGGTGCTGGCTGGTGCTGGCTGGTGTTGGCTCTGTGGTGCTGGCTGGTGCTGGCTCTGTGGTGCTGGCTGGTGCTGACTGTGGTGCTGACTGGTGCTGACTCTGTGGTGCTGGCTGGTGCTGACTCTGTGGTGCTGACTGGTGCTGGCTGGTGTTGGCTCTGTGGTGCTGGCTGGTGTTGGCTCTGTGGTGCTGGCTGGTGCTGACTGGTGCTGGCTCTGTGGTGCTGACTGGTGCTGGCTCTGTGGTGCTGGCTGGTGTTGGCTCTGTGGTGCTGGCTGGTGTTGGCTCTGTGGTGCTGGCTGGTGCTGGCTCTGTCCTGCTGACTGGTGCTGGCTCTGTGGTGCTGACTGGTGCTGGCTGGTGTTGGCTCTGTGGTGCTGGCTGGTGCTGGCTCTGTGGTGCTGGCTGGTGCTGGCTCTGTGGTGCTGGCTGGTGTTGGCTCTGTGGTGCTGGCTGGTGCTGGCTCTGTGGTGCTGGCTGGTGTTGGCTCTGTGGTGCTGGCTGGTGCTGGCTCTGTGGTGTTGGCTGGTGCTGGCTCTGTGGTGTTGGCTGGTGCTGGCTCTGTGGTGCTGGCTGGTGTTGGCTTTTTTTGGCTCTGTGGTGCTGGCTCTGTAATGCTGGCTGGTGTTGGCTCTGTGGTGTTGGCTGGTGCTGGGTCTATGGTGCTGGCTGGTGTTGGCTCTGTGGTGCTGACTGGTGCTGGCTCTGTGGTGCTGGCTGGTGTTGGTTCTGTGGTGCTGGCTGGTGTTGGCTCTGTGGTGCTGGCTGGTGCTGGCTCTGTGGTGTTGGCTGGTGCTGGCTCTGTGGTGCTGGGCTCCTGTGCGATATCCTACTGCGGCTGTCACTGAAAATGGTGCCTCTTTGCTCTTTCTAATTCCTTCATAGTTCCGGTTCACAGGCGGAGTGATATCAAATGCACTCCGCCTGTGAGAGGAGGATCCGTATAGAGAAAGCAGGCGGCTGCAGCAGAGAGCAAAGCCGCTGCTTCCTCTGTACGACTCCTTCTCTTACAGGCGGAGTGCATTTGATATCACTCCGCCTGTGAGCCGGAACTATGAAGGATGCGGCGGCTCCATTCCCTCACTGCAGCGGGCGGGCGTGTGATGTCACAGGATGCTAGACGCCGGGCGGCCGGTGATCCAGATCTAAGGGCGTCGGGGTCCGGGTGCGGCCCGGAGTCCGCCTATTGAGGACCTGGGCTCTAGGGATTGCTCAGGGGGGCTATAAGTAAAGGCAGATCCTTCCGCTAAGCAGTCAGCGTGCTAAAATTTTTGCTATAACCCACATGAATGTGTTACGGGAAGAATGTACGGTTGTGTGTTCTAAAACTCCTAACAAGGTCTGTATACCCTGGAAAGGGTTTTGTCTGTAAAGAGAATGTAAAGCTCTGTGTATACTCACTATAGCTACGAGTTCATGGAGGTGAATGTCCTCAGTTTTTTTAAAGTCCGGGTTCTCGGTAAGGAGAGTCATAAACAAACTTCCACTCTGGTTTTTCTTGATCTTTCTGAAGTAATGCGTGCTAACAGACATCTCATACACTATCACTCCCAAGGAGTAATAGTCCGCTGTGGTGTGGTATCGGCAATCTTTTATGACCTGTAGAAACATAAGGCTGGCCATACATTATACAATTTTCTTACAATTTTCTGCACAATTTTCTTTATATTTACCTTCAACTATGTAGTACATGGGCTTGCCTAATTGGATACAATTGAAAGTGTTGTTTAGTTTTGACCTCATATTATATGGTTTTTGGTAAATCTAACATAAAATTGTACAAGAAAATTGAACATGTATGGCCAGCTAAGAAAGGAAAAAAGGATGAGAACATTTCTAGGCCAGGCAGAAGACAGAGATGACTCCATGCTGAGATATGTGATGTATGAAACCTACCAGAAGTCCTAAAATTGAGCTTAAAATACATCAAACTAAGGCTGAGCTTGTGAATGTTGGAGGTAGGGCTTAACATTTATATATAGTCAAAACTTTTGTTTTCTATGTTTTGTATAGAGTAGGGAAGGGTTGAGACCCCTGACAGTTTTTTTTTTGATGACTGTGTGCCATTGGGGGAATTTCCCTTCACGTCCTTTCTCCGAGATTCAAGAGGAAGTCAAAGGAATTCTCCCAAAGTGAGGAAAAATCAGGTGTGGGAAAAGTGTGACTTCCTTAATGAGGACACCAATAAAAACCTGAGAGAGGGTCTATCCCTATCCATTTAGGCTGCATTCACACATGGGCATTTTGAGCTTCACATCGCGTGAAGCTTGTCCCCCAAAAAATGTTCAGGAGCCTCTTTTAGGCAACGTCTTCATGCAATGCAGTTCGCCACTACTGCGGCACAGTTCATGTGAAAATCGCGACTGCTTTTTTAAGTGCAAATGAATGGTGTCTGAAATGTGCATTGTGCGATTTGTCATTCATGCCTGGACATTTGAAAGTCAAGATTCAAAATGCATATGTGTGAATGCGACCTTAATGAAAGGGGAGTCCCTTTATCTCTTCTCTATATCCTGTAGTAAATATTACAATTCAGTCTAATGTTAGGATATCAGGAATCTTACCACTGGGGCCATGTAACCGTCTGTACCCGCAACTCCAATGATCTTATTGGTCTCAGTGACGTCAGTCCGTGAGATGCTGAAATCAGCAATCCTGATGTGACCGGCGCTGTCCAGTAGAATATTCTGAGGTTTGAGATCTCTGTGAAGAAAAGAAGAGAACCGTTAGCTCTGCATATCCCACATTATATTAAAGAAAGAAACTATACAAATATACATCTATAGAAAGAAGAATGAAGATTGATGGGTGGACATTGGCTTCTTTTATATCCGCCTACAGGAAGATCATTGTTCCGGGGTTTCTAGCTTTGCCCACCTGCTATATTCCTCATGAGGAGGTCTCACTCCTCTTGCTGGATTTTGTATAACGCGTACATTAGGCAGAATATGAAAAGATACTCATCTAGGTAGGGCGAGGTGTTATATGGCCAACATTCCAGATAAACTGCAAAGGAAAAACCCCCCTGATAGGGATTGGGACTTTAGGGGCCAAAATAACACCACAATTGTAAAATTTAAAGCATAATTTTAATGAGCAAGCATAAAATCAACATAGTAGAAAAAACACATATAACACAGAACATATATCACAATGAAATACTTGTCATAATGAGAGAAGGATGTAGTAAAGCATAGACTTCCAATGGGCACCCAACACCCATCATTTTGGGCTAGGTAGATAAAGGAAAGGTTGGAGTTGTATGATACTATACTGTTTCGTGGCTATGGAGGCTTGGTTCGTTTGGGTAGTTGGGGGGGCAATGCTTTCAGCGTGCCCAGGGAGTATGTCAAGGACGCCTTGAGGTACCATTCAGAGTACTGAAAAGTGGACATTAGAGTGTATATTTCCGTTGGTGAGTGCAAATGCAATGTAGGCTCGCCATCTTTTAAAGAACGTTTTTGTGGTGATGGAGTTGGACGCCTGGGCTTCTGTGATTAGTTTTTCTCTGTAAAGGAGGCTTGTAAGGACATTAGTTAGTATGCGGACCGTAGGAGTGGAGGAGGTGGTCCGATTTTTCAGGATCGGTTTCCTTGCAGCCATTAGGCAGATGTGAGCCCGTTGGGGAATGGTGTTTTTCCAATGAGGAGGCGATGTAGACCCTTGTTCATCATAGCTGAATAACAGTATGTGTGGAGACTTTGGTAATGTTAGACCTGTTACATCCTGGATCAACTTAACCACATGGTACCAAAAGGTGTGGACCGAAGTACGATGCCAGAATCTGTGCACCAGGGAGGGTCTGGGTTGGCCACATTTTGGGCAGTACTGGAGTTGAGGTGGTGAGCCATTAGTGGCAAAAGGAATGAAGGCTGCATGTATCAGCTTGAACTGGGTCTCTCTGAGATTAGTGATGGTTTTGCGAATTGCGAGGTATCCTTCAAGAATTTTGTCACAGATGTCGACATCAGGAAAGTGCTTTTTTCATTTCCCAAAAAGGGCTTCAGGGGTAGAGCTGAGTGTTTGTTGGAGCAGAAATGGAATACAAGCGTTGAGTGATCATTTTTTCCAGCAAGGAGGGTTGAAGATATCTGTAAAAGTCCTTGGAAAAGGAGTTGAGATGAGAAGTGATTTGACCATGGTAAAAAGCATGTGATTGAGGGAGTCGGTATTCAGCGGCCAGTTGGGTGAAAGGCTTAAACGATTTGAGGTCTGGTTTAAATAGGGAGGATATTTTGTCCAGTCCCTTATTTTGCCAAGTCTTGAATGCCTGGTATTCGAGGGCTTGCGTAAAAGTTAGTTTCCGTATATGGGAAGAAAGTAAGATATGTGACTCGGTAAGTTTAATTTCTTCCGTATTTCTCTCAATGCAATTATCGCGTCTCTGATTAGTATATGGTGTTTAAGATTCTTAAGAAGGGTCTTTATGCTGCTATGGAGTATACCTAAGAGAAGGTACAGGTGGGCTATATTGGATTCCAGGTTATAGTTGGAATAGGTTAAAGAGCCAGCCAGCCAGTCTAAACCATATCTAAGAAGGCATGCTAAATTGGACAGCCGTATGTTAGGCAGGCCAGCTCCCCCCTTGCTCTTCGGAAGATGCCTTTTTGTTTAATGAAATCCTAACTTTTAGAGTTCCAAATAAACTGTGATATTGATTTGTTGACTTTTTGTATATCTTTGTGTTTGAGCAGTATGGGTATGGTTTGTATTGGGTAAAGCAGGCGAGGAAAGCTCACCATCTTGACTAAGTGGCATCTTCCGAAGAACGAGAGAGGTAGAGTCATCCAAACCCCCAGTGCCTTGGTCAGTTTCTCGAAGAGGGGAGGAAGATTTAGATAGTATAGCGAGGATGGGTCTTTCCCAATTTTGATTCCTAGATAAGTGATGTATTGCGAGGATGGGTCTTTCCCAATTTTGATTCCTAGATAAGTGATGTATTGTTTTGCTAGCAGGAAGGGCGAGGTCGGGTCCCAGTTTGTCAGGGTATTATTCGTAAGAGCCAGCACTTCGCTTTTGTCATAGTTGGCCTTTAAGCATGTGATGTCTCAGAATTTATCTATCAGGGCCTGTAAAGTATTTAAGTTGGTGGTTGGTTTAGAGGTGAAAAGAAGCTTGTCATCAGCAAACCGAGCTGTTCAAAGTTCCTCTCTTCCTATCGGGATGCCGTGTAGTTGTGCTAGCTCTGCGAAATATCTGGAAATGGGTTCCAGCGCAAGATTGAACAGAATGGGTGAGAGTGGGCATCCCTGCCTAGTGCCCTTATGAAGGGGGATGTTACTAGACATACCCGCTGATGTGACAATGCGTGCTGTAGGGTTAGCGCTAATACATAGCCCTAATGAAGTTCGTCACTCTACCGGAGAGGCCAAATTTCGACAATGTCGCGAAGAGTCAGCCGAAATTTACATTGTCAAAGGCCTTCTCCGTGCGAGGGATAAAATAGCCAGGAGTGAGGTCAGGTGAGCCTTGGCATATTACAGAGTCGCAAGTACCCTGCGGATATTGGAAGTTACTGAGCGGCCCTTGATCAAGCCTGCTTCAAAGGGTGTATGAGCTCTGGAAGAATTTGCGCTAGTCTACTTGCAATTATTTTAGACACAATTTTTGTGTCTATGTTTAATAGTTATATAGGCCGGTAGGAGCCCGTCATGGTGTTGTACTTCCCTTTTTTGCTATAAGCTGAATGTATTACAAGCTTGGTTCCCCGAGGGTAGGTATGAGCTGTAATTCCATATCGTGTTATACAGGGACGTGAGGGTGGGTAAAAGTGTGTCGGTGTGTGTTTTAAAGAATTCTACCCTGTAGCCGTCTGGGCCTGGAGCAGTGGCGGCTGGTGCTCAAAATTTTTTGGGGGGGGGGCCCAAAAAGAAAAATGTAATAGGTATTGCTTCCCGTCAAAAAACGCAGTAAAAAATTGCGTGACTTTGAAGTCATGGTACAGGCATGGCACAGGTGATGGTACAGGCATGGCACAGGTGATGGTATAGGCATGTCACAGGTCATGGTACAGGAGATGGTATATGCCCCCTTTCAATGCAGAGACCAGCGTACATGCCCCCTTTCAATGCAGTGACCAGCGTACATGCCCCCTTTCAATGCAGAGACCAGCGTGCGTGCCCCCTTTAATGCAGAGATCAGCGTGCATGCCCCCTTCAATGCAATAAACACTGTGCCCCCTTCACTTCAATGCAATGAACACTGTGCTGTGCCCCCACAATGCAGAGTTCAGCGTGCATGCCCCCTTCAATGCAACTGTGCTGTGCCCCCTTCAATGCAATGAACAATGTGCTGTGCCCCTTCAATGCAATGAACAATGTGCTGTGCCCCCTTCAATGCAATAAACACTGTGCTGTGACCCCTTCAATGCAATGAACACTGTGCTGTGCCCCCACAATGCAGAGTTCAGCGTGCATGCCCCCTTCAATGCAACTGTGCTGTGCCCCCTTCAATGCAATGAACAATGTGCTGTGCCCCCTTCAATGTAATAAACACGGTGCTTTGCCCCCTTCAATGCAATAAACACTGTGCTGTGCCCCCTTCAATGCAATAAACACTGTTCTGTGCCCCCTTCAATGCAATGAACACTGTGCTGTGCCCCCACAATGCAGAGTTCAGCGTGTGTGCCCCCTTCAATGCAACTGTGCTGTGCCCCCTTCAATGCAATGAACACTGTTCCGTGCCCCCATCAATGCAGAGTTCAGCGCGCCATCCCCTTTCAATGCAGAGCGCCACAGCATTGTCCCCAATCACTGCAGAGCACCACAGCATTGTCCCCAATCACTGCAGAGTGCCACAGCATTGTACCCCAATGATTGCAGAGTGCCACAGCATTGTACCACAATGATTGCAGTGCCCACAGCATTGTACCCCAATGATTGCAGAGTACCACAGCATTGTACCCCAATGATTGCAGAGTGCCCACAGCATTGTACCCCAATGATTGCAGAGTGCCCATAGCATTGTACCCCAATGATTGCAGAGTGCCACAGCATTGTACCCTAATGATTGCAGAGTGCCACAGCATTGTACCCCAATGATTGCAGAGTGCCCACAGCATTGTACCCCAATGATTGCAGAGTGCCCACAGCATTGTACCCCAATGATTGCAGAGTGCCCACAGCATTGTACCCCAATGATTGCAGAGTGCCCACAGCATTGTCCCCCAATCAATGCAGAGAAAAGCATATGAAACCTCCCAGAAGTCCTAAAATTGAGCTTAAAATACATCAAACTAAGGCTGAGCTTGTGAATGTTGGAGGTAGGGCTTAGCATTTATATATAGTCAAAACTTTTGTTTTCTATGTTTTGTATAGAGTAGGGAAGGGTTGAGACCCCTGACAGTTTTTTTTTTGATGACTGTGTGCCATTGGGGGAATTTCCCTTCACGTCCTTTCTCCGAGATTCAAGAGGAAGTCAAAGGAATTCTCCCAAAGTGAGGAAAAATCAGGTGTGGGAAAAGTGTGACTTCCTTAATGAGGACACCAATAAAAATCTGAGAGAGGGTCTATCCCTATCCATTTAGGCTGCATTCACACATGGGCGTTTTGAGCTTCACATCGCGTGAAGCTTGTCCCCCAAAAAATGTTCAGGAGCCTCTTTTAGGCAACGTCTTCATGCAATGCGGTTCGCCACTACTGCGGCACAGTTCATGTGAAAATCGCGACTGCTTTTTTAAGTGCAAATGAATGGCGTCTGAAATGTGCATTGTGCGATTTGTCATTCATGCCTGGACATTTGAAAGTCAAGATTCAAAATGCATATGTGTGAATGCGACCTTAATGAAAGGGGAGTCCCTTTATCTCTTCTCTATATCCTGTAGTAAATATTACAATTCAGTCTAATGTTAGGATATCAGGAATCTTACCACTGGGGCCATGTAACCGTCTGTACCCGCAACTCCCATGATCTTATTGGTCTCAGTGACGTCAGTCCGTGAGATGCTGAAATCAGCAATCCTGATGTGACCGGCGCTGTCCAGTAGAATATTCTTAGGTTTGAGATCTTTGTGAAGAAAAGAAGAGAACCGTTAGCTCTGCATATCTCACATTATATTAAAGAAAGAAACTATACAAATATACATCTATAGAAAGAAGAATGAAGATTGATGGGTGGACATTGGCTTCTTTTTATATCCGCCTACAGGAAGATCATTGTTCCGGGGTTTCTAGCTTCGCCCACCTGCTATATTCCTCATGAGGAGGTCTCACTCCTCTTGCTGGATTTTGTATAACTCGTACATTAGGCAGAATATGAAAAGACACTCATCTAGGTTGGGTGAGGTGTTATATGGCCAACATTCCAGATAACCTGCAAAGGAAAAACCTCCCTGATAGGGATTGGGACTTTAGCGGCCAAAATGACACCACAATTGTAAAATTTAAAGCATCATTTTAATGAGTAAGCATAAAATCAACATCGTAGAAAAAACACATATAACACAGTACATATATCACAATAAAATACTTGTCATAATGAGACAAGGATGTAGTGAAGCATAGACTTCCAATGGGCACCCAACACCCATCATTTTGGGCTAGGTAGATAAAGGAAAGGTTGGAGTTGTATGATACTATACTGTTTCGTGGCTATGGAGGCTTGGTTCATTTGGGTAGTTGGGGGGGCAATGCTTTCAGCGTGCCCAGGGAGTATGTCAAGGACGCCTTGAGGTACCATTCAGAGTACTGAAAAGTGGACATTAGAGTGTATATTTCCGTTGGTGAGTGCAAATGCAATGTAGGCTCGCCATCTTTTAAAGAACGTTTTTGTGGTGATGGAGTTGGACGCCTGGGCTTCTGTGATTAGTTTTTCTCTGTAAAGGAGGCTTGTAAGGACATTAGTTAGTATGCGGACCGTAGGAGTGGAGGAGGTGGTCCAATTTTTCAGGATCGGTTTCCTTGCAGCCATTAGGCAGATGTGAGCCCGTTGGGGAATGGTGTTTTTCCAATGAGGAGGCGATGTAGACCCTTGTTCATCATAGCTGAATAACAGTATGTGTGGAGACTTTGGTAATGTTAGACCTGTTACATCCTGGATCAACTTAACCACATGGTCCTAAAAGGTGTGGACTGAAGTACGATGCCAGAATCTGTGCACCAGGGAGGGTCTGGGTTGGCCACATTTTGGGCAGTACTGGAGTTGAGGTGGTAAGCCATTAGTGGCAAAAGGAATGAAGGCTGCATGTATCAGCTTGAACTGGGTCTCTCTGAGATTAGTGATGGTTTTGCGAATTGCGAGGTATCCTTCAAGAATTTTGTCGCAAATGTCGACATCAGGAAAGTGCTTTTTTCATTTCCCAAAAAGGGCTTCAGGGGTAGAGCTGAGTGTTTGTTGGAGCAGAAATGGAATACAAGCGTTGAGTGATCATTTTTTCCAGCAAGGAGGGTTGAAGATATCTGTAAAAGTCCTTGGAAAAGGAGTTAAGATGAGAAGTGATTTGACCATGGTAAAAAGCATGTGATTGAGGGAGTCGGTATTCAGCGGCCAGTTGGGTGAAAGGTTTAAACGATTTGAGGTCTGGTTTAAATAGGGAGGATATTTTGTCCAGTCCCTTATCTTGCCAAGTCTTGAATGCCTGGTATTCGAGGGCTTGCGTAAAAGTTAGTTTCCGTATATGGGGAGAAAGTAAGATATGTGACTCGGTAAGTTTAATTTCTTCCGTATTTCTCTCAATGCAATTATCGTGTCTCTGATTAGTATATGGTGTTGAAAATTCTTAAGAAGGGTCTTTATGCTGCTATGGAGTATACCTAAGAGAAGGTACAGGTGGACTATATTGGATTCCAGGTTATAGTTGGAATAGGTTAAAGAGCCAGCCAGCCAGTCTAAACCATATCTAAGAAGGCATGCTAAATTGGACAGCCGTATGTTAGGCAGGCCAGCTCCCCCCTTGCTCTTCGGAAGATGCCTTTTTGTTTAATGAAATCCTAACTTTTAGAGTTCCAAATAAACTGTGATATTGATTTGTTGACTTTTTGTATATCTTTGTGTTTGAGCAGTATGGGTATGGTTTGTATTGGGTAAAGCAGGCGAGGAAAGCTCACCATCTTGACTAAGTGGCATCTTCCGAAGAACGAGAGAGGTAGAGTCATCCAAACCCCCAGTGCCTTGGTCAGTTTCTCAAAGAGGGGAGGAAGATTTAGATAGTATAGCGAGGATGGGTCTTTCCCAATTTTGATTCCTAGATAAGTGATGTATTGCGAGGATGGGTCTTTCCCAATTTTGATTCCTAGATAAGTGATGTATTGTTTTGCTAGCAGGAAGGGCGAGGTCGGGTCCCAGTTTGTCAGGGTATTATTCGTAAGAGCCAGCACTTCGCTTTTGTCATAGTTGACCTTTAAGCATGTGATGTCTCAGAATTTATCCATCAGGGCCTGTAAAGTATTTAAGTCGGTGGTTGGTTTAGAGGTGAAAAGAAGCTTGTCATCAGCAAACCGAGCTGTTCGAAGTTCCTCTCTTCCTATCGGGATGCCGTGTAGTTGTGCTAGCTCTGCGAGATATCTGGAAATGGGTTCCAGCGCAAGATTGAACAGAATGGGTGAGAGTGGGCATCCCTGCCTAGTGCCCTTATGAAGGGGAATGTTACTAGACATACCTGCTGATGTGACAATGCGTGCTGTAGGGTTAGCGCTAATACATAGCCCTAATGAAGTTCGTCACTCTACCGGAGAGGCCAAATTTCGACAATGTCGCGAAGAGTCAGCCGAAATTTACATTGTCAAAGGCCTTCTCCACGCGAGGGATAAAATAGCCAGGGGTGAGGTCAGGTGAGCCTTGGCATATTACAGAGTCGCAAGTACCCTGCGGATATTGGCAGCTAAAGAAGAAAGAAGCCTGTGTGGCAGAATTACAGTCTCATTCCCAGAAACTAGCCAATGAGGTGAAGGCTCTTATGCAGGGAAAAGGAGATTCTGATCACAAAAGAAAAAAAGTAGAGGCACAGCTGCAGGAATCGCAAGTCAAGGTGTCAGAAGGTGACCGATTGTGTGCTAAGCTGTCAGAGAAGGCAAACCAACTGCAGGTTGAGTTGGACAAAGTCACAAATCAGCTTTCTCAAGCAGACAGCAAATCTAGAGAAATTGCCAAAGATTTCTCTATCTTGGAATGGCAGCTGCAAGACACTCAGGAACTCTTACAGGAAGAGAGGTGTCAAAGGCTAAGCTTTAGCACAAAGCTCAAACAAATGGAAGATGAGAAAAATGGTGTCCTGGAACAATTAAAAGAGGAGGAGGAAGCAAAGAAAAACCTATCAGAGCAAGTCGCAACATTGCAAGCTCAGATAGCGGATATGAAAAAATGCATGGTAGAAAGCGTTGGTTCATTAGAGAGTGTTGAAGATGTGAAAAAGAAGTTGAATCAGATGCTTGGTGAGGAGAAGCCTGTGTCTGCAAAATATGCAGAAGAACGCGACCGTGCAGAAACGGAGGCGCGTGATAAAGAGAGCAAAGCCCTGTTCTTGGCTCGCTCCTTGGAGGAAGCTCTAGAGTGTAAGGTTGAACTAGAAAGAGTTAACAAACAGCTGCGTACAGAAATGGAAGATTTGGTCAGCTCCAAGGATGATGTTTTGAAAAGCGTTCAGGAGCTAGAAAAGTCTAAGCGAGCCTTAGAACAGCAAGTAGAAGAGATGAAGATTCAGTTGGTAGAACTTGAAGATTATCTGTCCCAAAGAGGGGATAGTGTGCCTGATGCAGTTTATAAAAGGATCAGTGTTTTGGGGTCTGTCCTGAGTGAGCATCAGAAATTTGATGACATGTTGTTAGAATCACCCCTCTGGATTAAACACTTCCTTCAAAAACGTCAAGCACTGGAAAATGTATCATTAGAACTTCAGCAAACAAAGGAGCTGTGTAAGAAATGTGATGATTTCTCAGTTCAGGCTGAAAACCTAGTGGAGAAAACTAAGGCTGTTGGTGAAAACGTGAAGCAAATGAATAAGTGCCTTTCAGGGAATATTTCCAAAATGGAACTGGTAAAAGACAGGTGGCAGAAGATTGATCGTGATCTGGAGATACATTCCATGTGGAGTTCAGATAAAGAAAAGGAACTAGGTGACCTTGAGCGGTCAAATAGTTCAGCAGATATGCAAATCAAGGAAATACTAAAGGGGCTACAAGGGAAAAGTAATGCAATAGCAGAAAGTGCATTGAAGAAACCTGTAATAGACGGTGTTGGTGCCTTTGACCCATGTGTTGGTGGAAGGAAAGTTGATGATGTCTCTGGAAAAAGGAACAGGGGTCACTTTGAAGAAATGTGTGACCGCCTGTTGTCGCAAATGGAAGGCCCTCTGCACAGCATCTTAGAGCAAGCTAAGCTTAAGAAAGATTATTCCCTTTTACAACAAAGAGTCAATGATTGTGTACAGCTGTATGGAGAGGCAACTCAAGTCACAGAGGGACGTCAAGAGTCCCTACTTGGAACAAAGCTTAGTGAAGCAGAGGTTCTCAAAGTTTTGTGGAAAACATTTATTGATTGCAGAGAAAGGCAGCTCAAGAAGGTTGAAGAATTTAAGACTAGCACAATTGAGTTGCCTATGGATCACGGTCCTCCATGGCGGATAGGACAGATGGTTATGCAAGACAAACTTGAGAAGGAGCGAAATGATGCCAAAAATGCAGTTGAGGAATGTGTATATGAGATGAGGGACAAACTGTGACATTTATGAGAAATCTGTCAATGAAGATGACAGAAACAGTTTCATCCTGAAGCTTGAAGATACAGAGAATTGGCTATATGAAGATGGAGAGGATCAGCCAAAACAAGTGCATATAGACAAGCTAACGGACTTAAAGAAAGAGCCACCCCTACAAGCATTTCAACAAAGGTTAGCAGTTGTTAATGAACTGGGGAGGGAAGATACTAAGAGGCTTATCAGTGAGAGTCAAGAACAGTGCCTGACACATGCGTGCCTGGAAAACTGTGTCCCAACCCTAGGGTTGAAACAAGAGGGGGGGGTATGTGACAGGAAGTCAGGAAAATCTGTGGATGTTGTCACAGACAGGAGATACATCTCTGCTTGGTTTAGACAGTTCACCAATTACTATAGGGTGTCGGCTGAAAAGGTAGCCAGGACGGCTTAAGGAAGTTGAAAGGCCTTCAGCTGTTCGGAATGAGGAAGTTAAGGCCTCTATAATTTGTCCAAAGGAAGTCCTATTGATTGCTGCCTCCTGACGCTGTGTGAGCTGGGGAGAAGAGGACAGTCAGATGTGTGCCTCCCGACGCTGTGTGAGCATGGGAGAAGGAATGCCCCCTGAAGCTGTGTGAGCATGGGGAAGACCTCCTGGAGCGATGTGCGCTGAGGAGGGTAAAAAGTGTGAAGACTTCTCAAGGTGAGAAAATGAACTATTTCTATGTGAAGAGTGTGAAGAGAAAAACCAATGGATGTTTTCTATGTGAAAGGACAGTCCAATGAACATGTGCTGTGTGAAGAGAAAAGGGACATTCTCTATGTGAAGAGATAATAAATGGACTATTGATAGTCTGCTGTATGATCAGCCAAGTCTGCCCAACAGTAGGTTGGGGACAGACTTCCTTAGATAGGTTCCTGTGTGTGAGAAGGTAGCCACCCACAGTGGCAAGGATTTATTTTGTGTTTTATTTTATTTTGGATGTTTTTGACGCTTGCAGTCTGGTGAAGAAAATTGCATGAATAAACCAAACTGTTGTTTGCAACCACTTCTCGGCTATCTCCCTGTGTAACTAACCCCCCCAAGGGGTCATCCACACCCACCACCGAGTTAATCCCTCACAATATATATACAGAGTTGTATAAAGTACTCGAAACCCATACTTGAGTAAAAGTACAAGTGCTAGATCAAAAAGTGACTTGAGTAGAAGTACTAAAGTATTCAAAATTTTTTGTACTTAAGTATTGCAAGTAGTTTTTTTTTAAATTTTGCTACTCAAGTACCGAACGTAAAAGTACCAGTAGTTTTAAAAAAAAAATTGCTACTCAAGTACTGAAAGTAAAAGTACAAGTACTGTGTTATGTAGTTATTAAAGAAAGAAGTCAAAAGTTTGAACATCATATTGATTTTTATTATTTCAAATGCAGCTTTTATTTATACATACAGTAGCATTTATTTTCGTATGCGCTGATAATACACATGTTTTGAGCTTCATGAAACCTGCCATGTACTGTTCTGGCAGTGGTAATTTTTATAATAGTAACGAGTAACTATGCAGCACAAAAAAAAATATATATATTGGAGTAGAAGTATTGAAATCATTGAAAAAATGTAGTGAAGTAAAAGTGGAAGTAGGAGAAAAAAATTCTACTCCAGGAAAGTACAGATACCGCCTTTCGGTACTTAAGTACAGTAGTGAAGTAGTTCTACTTAGTTACTATACATCTCTGTATGTATATATATATATATATATATATACACACACAGGCAGGCGGTGGCCTCCTCTATACTGCACTCATATATATATATATATATATATATATATATATATATATATATATACACACACACACAGGATGTGGCCTCCTCTATACCGCACTCTATATATACACAGGATGTGGCTTCCTCTATACTACACACTCTCTCTCTCTCTCATATATATATATATATATATATATATATATATATATATATATCGGTGCCACCTTATCAGTGAATATATAAAGAAATAGTGTAGCGCTGAAATTACACAAATAAAATAAAGGAAGAAAGTCCACATCAAAAGATCAAATGAAGGTCCATGCAAAAACAGCCTTCTGGTGTAGAATATAACGTGGCAAAGATCTTGATGAGAAACACAAACAGTGCCAGGTGTTTGATACTGACAGGTGCTCTTCACACAGCCCACCACCTTACAATATGGCCTCTCACCTCAGCCCGATCAAGTCAGGCAATCGAATCTCCACTCTCCTCAGGTGGAACTCATACACCACTAAAACCAGGGACCCTGAGACCAAAGAACTTCCAGACTTCCTCCTCCATATACATTATAAAAGAAACAAAAAGCAGCCCATAGCTTGAACCTGATAGATTTTATTGATAAGCAAACAAGATAAAAGTGGCCTCTTACTCTGAGACGTTATTCATCAGCGTTGTATGTCATAAGTGTGGCTCCGGCGGGAGCTGCAAGACCAGCTCGGTCCTCGCCGGGATCCAAGTTATCAGCGGGTGACGTCAGACGCTCCTCCTAACCCCCCGCACGCGTATCGCCTCCCGTGGGTGGAGGCTTCCTCAGCGGTCTTTGGGATTGGTCACCATCATTCATAGCCCTCAGCAAATGCTGATTGGCTAACTCCCTTGCTTGTTGTCATAACAACATAGACGCCGGAACCCGGAACACACCGGGCTACAGCGGAAGCACAGGGAAACATAACAACACTGTCATTTAAAAACAGAAGGGGCCAGATATTTGCCTCATCTGTAAAGAAGGACTAAACAGCCAATAGAATATAAAAACACGTAATACTTAAATGTTTTTAAAAGCAGAAGAATCCTGCTGAAATATAACGATTTACATATGAAAATATAATATAATATATTTTATATATGAAAAAAGGAGCGTAAAAAACGACACAACCCGCTGTCACAAAGAGTTTATGAATTCATCATAAAAACAGTTAATAACATAAAAATACATTACATAGATAAAAGACATAAAATACATTTGAATAAAATACATTTGAATGAAATAAAACAATCAGCGATCAGAGATTAAACAATTTAGGTCAAAATCAACGTTTAACCCTCGGGGTACGGCAACCTTGGCTTCAAAAATCCAGAAAGATTCTCTCTTGCTCAACTCACGAATAAAATTGCCTCCCCTCCAGTGCCTTTTAACCTTTTCAATACCCCAAAACTTAAGGTCTTTGGGGTTTTTGTCATGTTTGAAATGTTGGTAAAGGTAATGGGGTGATTTGCCTTTTTTGATACACCTCACATGCTCTGCTACACGTACTTGCAATGCTCTGGAGGTCCTGCCAATATACTGTAACCCACAGTTACACTCCAACATACAGTATATACAACTCCGGTAGTAGAGCATGTAATTAGATCACCGATTGTGTATTTCTTCTTTGTGGCATTAGCCATAAACTCTTTTCATCGCTTCATGTTGTTCTTAACTGTACGACACACTACACATTTCCCGCAGGTGTAAAAACCAGAAAGGAAAGAGAACAACTTGATATGACTTTGCAAAGGTGGGTCCACAACACCTGGAGCAAGTATATTCCTAAGGGTTGGGGCCTTCTTGTAAACAAACCGAGGTCTCTCTGGCAAATTATTGCCCAAGATCTTATCCTGCAACAAAATCGGCCAATGCTTATTAATAATCCTCTCTATCTTTTTATGTTGTATACTGTAATCCAATATGATCCTCACTTCTTCCCCATTAGGAGCTTTCCGCTTCGGACCATTGGATAACAGCATTTCCCTATCTACAGCTTGGACTGATAACATATCTCTCTCTAATTTGCACTTGTTATAGCCCTTTTGTATGAACCGTTCCGAGAGAATGTCTGACTGTGTAACAAAATCAGCTTCAGAGGAGCAGTTGCGCCTCAACCGCACAAACTGCCCCTTTGGAATATTACAAAGCCAGGAAAAATGATGGCAGCTGTCCAAGGGAATGTAGGAATTCCGATCTGTGGGCTTTGAGAAGTTACTGGTGGTAAACTTATTAGTGCCTTTAGTGATAACCAGATCAAGGAATACTACTCTTTCTGCACTAGTCATCCACGAAAGAACAATATTCTTGTTGTTTCCGTTTAGTCTATCCATAAATGACACCAAACCACCAGGAACAGGTCATCTATGTAACGCCTGTAGCATACTAACTTGGGTGGGCAATTAAGGAACACAGCCTCTTCCTCCCAGTGGGCCATAAAAAGATTGGCCACACTGGGAGCAAACCGTGCGCCCATAGCCACTCCCCTATTCTGTAAGTAGTATGTACTGTCATACCAGAAATAATTTCTTGATAGACAGAAACACAAACTACTTAAAAGAAAACTTCTCAACTTCCTAGGTAGATTGAAAAATAAAAAAGCCCATTTGACTGCCTCCTCAGCTGCGTGATGATCAATAATACTATATAACGAACTGACGTCAGCTGTCACTAAAATTGAGGAGGAGGTGCATGGTAGTTCCTGTAAGGTTTGGATTATATGTTTTGTGTCCTTTAAATACGCCTTGGTTGAGACTACCAACGGCTGAAGGTACACATCGATAAACTGGCCTAGCCTAGAAGTCACAGAATCTATGCCGTTGACAATAGGCCTTCCTGGTGGACACTCTTTGTCCTTATGGACCTTTCGGCAAAAAATAAATGATTGGAGTCCTGCAAAAAAGTGGGTCCAAATACAAGGATTCTTTCTTATTCAGAACCCCTTTCTCCTTACCGTACTCCACCAACTTGCTCAATTCCCCCTTAACTTTGAGCAGAGGGTCACCTTTTAAAACCTCATAGGTGTCATGATCTGATAATAGGCGGCTCATCTCTTTTTTGTAGTAATCAGAACTCAGAACAACCAAACCTCCCCCTTTATCAGCAGGTCTGATCACTATCTGTTTATTAAAGCAGGGATTAAGTCCCTGGAAGATAATAAACTGTGGATCAGACACCTTTTTAACCCTTAAGGTCTCCAGATCGTTGTACACCATGTTTTTAAACACATCCACAAACTTATTATTTTTATTAAGAGGGTTAAATGTGGATTTGTTCCCTTAAGTTTGTGCTATGAATAACAGGTCTAGGAGAACTGGTTAGAATTGAGGAGCCTGGGTTACTGGCAGAATTCTTAATAATTGGATTTCACAAGCAGTATTTTTTAACATTAAGTGTCCTGACAAATATTTGTAAGCTCACATATGTTTGGAACTTATTCAAGTTCCGCACTGGGGCAAATTTCAGGCCTTTGTCAAGAGTTTTGAGTTCTTCCACCCCCAGGGGGACCCCACTCAGGTTAAAAATCCAGGCCCCTATCGGGACCTTTTTCCTTTGAATCCTCCGGCCTCCTCTATTTCCTCTCGGCTTCTTTTTCCGGCCTTGTTCCCTGGGGTCTCTTGTGCTGGACCTCTCAACCAATTGTCTGCCTGGCTCTGAAAGTGGGGGGGCATTTGCCTGACCCCCCCAATTCCCTAAAAAAGGCCCATCTCCATGGTCGACACTGAGGGGCTCAAACCTATTTTGAGTAGCCACTTGCGCATAAGACTGGTGGCTCCCTCTATTGGAATATCCTCCCCTTGGGGGGGTTAGGCTTTCCCCCTCTACCCCGACCTCGGGCTGGCTGTTCCCAATTAGGATTTTGAGAAGAATGGGGATAGGGTCTCGGAGATACTCCATAATGGCTATCCATATGACCATTATGATAAGAGTTATTATACTGGCCTCTTCCCCTCCTGGGGGTGTTATTTCTACCCCTCCCCCCTCTACCTCCCCTCTTCTTCCCCCTATTCACATATCCTTGTTGATAATCATTGTAGTAAACTGGGGTTGGAGGTGCCCTCCAGATCTCAACAGGGGCATTTCTAATTATTGGGGCTGGGGTAGAAGTGGGGCCTGTTGGCCACTTTCCCCTTCACTTTCTATGTTGTTACTATTTAAATTATTTTGCCATTTAAATATGTTATTGGTCTGGAAATCATCAAGATCCCTCAAGTATTTTTTCTTCTTTTTGTTTTGGGTTTCATTATCCCATTTAACCAGTCTGCTCTTTAAAGTACTTGAACACTTTATGAACTCGTCATTATCTTTAAAAGGTTCAAGAGCTGACTGGATCTCTTTAATCTGGGCTGCAATCCCTTTCAATTTGCGGCGTTTCCTCATTAACAAGAACTCAATCAGCTCCAATCACTTTTTAGAGAAAAATTCTCTCCATTCCACAAGAGACTCCTCATCCATTACCCCGTCATTAGGCGGTAAATCCCACCTGAGACGTCTCGGGATGAGTTTTGCTTGTACATAATATTCAAAAGTGGTGATATCCCACCACAGTTTAACTTTCTTTTCCAGTGCATACCTTAACTTTTTAAACAGAGATGACACATCACCTTCTGTATTAGGGACCTGAGCAGTGGAAAAAATATCTCTGAGATTAATCTCTCTCTTCTCTAAATAACTAAAAACATCCATATTGAGCTGCTAGATATATGTAAATTGATTACTGAACAAAATAAAGGAACAAAAGGTTATATCAGCGCTCAAAACCTAACGCTAAGCGGCTAAACACTCAGGTTCCAAAACAAAACCAGCATAGCAAATATAAAGAAATAGTGTAGCGCTGAAATTACACAAATAAAATAAAATAAAGGAAGAAAGTCCACATCAAAAGATCAAATGAAGGTCCATGCAAAAACAGCCCTCTGGTGTAGAATATAACGTGGCAAAGATCTTGATGAGAAACACAAAACAGTGCCAGATATTTGATACTGACAGGTGCTCTTCACACAGCCCACCACCTTACAATATGGCCTCTCACCTCAGCCCAATCAAGTCAGGCAATCGAATCTCCACTCTCCTCAGGTGGAACTCATACACCACTAAAACCAGGGACCCTGAGACCAAAGAACTTCCAGACTTCCTCCTCCATACACATTATAAAAGAAACAAAAAGCAGCCCATAGCGTGAACCTGATAGATTTTATTGATAAGCAAACAAGATAAAAATGGCCTCTTACTCTGAGACATTATTCATCAGCGTTGTATGTCATAAGTGTGGCTCCGGCGGGAGCTGCGAGACCAGCCCGGTCCTCG
Organism: Pelophylax lessonae; assembly: GCF_965119305.1. Taxonomy (NCBI): domain Eukaryota; kingdom Metazoa; phylum Chordata; class Amphibia; order Anura; family Ranidae; genus Pelophylax; species Pelophylax lessonae. The sequence goes on from NC_138774.1 coordinate 31,364,394, forward strand.
CCGGGATCCAAGTTATCAGCGGGTGACGTCAGACGCTCCTCCTAACCCCCCGCATGCGTATCGCCTCCCGTGGGTCACCATCATTCATAGCCCTCAGCAAATGCTGATTGGCTAACTCCCTTGCATGTTGTCATAACATTATCAGTGCTCACCAGTGCCACTTTATCAGGGCCCATCGGTGCCGCCTCATCAGCACACATTAATGAAGGAGAACAATTACCTGTTTGAAAAATTTTATAACAGTCTTTTTTTATTTGTTCAGCAATCCCAGTAGTGATTAAATACCACCAAAAGAAAGCTCTATTTACAGTGGGTACGGAAAGTATTCAGACTCCCTTAAATTTTTCACTCTTTGTTATATTGCAGCCATTTGCTAAAATCATTTAAGTTCATTCTTCTTCCTCATGAATGTACACATAGCACCCCATACTGACAGAAAAACACAGAATTGTTGACATTGTTGCAGATTTATTAAAAAAGAAAAACTGAAATATCACATGGTCCTAAGTATTCAGACCCTTTGCTCAGTATTTAGTAGAAGCCCCCTTTTGATCTAATACAGCCAGGAGTCTTTTTGGGAAAGATGCAACAAGTCTTTCACACCTGGATTTGGGGATCCTCTGCCATTCCTCCTTGCAGATCCTCTCCAGTTCTGTCAGGTTGGATGGTAAACGTTGGTGGACAGCCATTTTTAGGTCTCTCCAGAGATGCTCAATTGGGTTTAAGTCAGGGCTCTGGCTGGGCCATTCAAGAACAGTCACGGAGTTGTTGTGAAGCCACTCCTTCGTTATTTTAGCTGTGTGCTTAGGGTCATTGTCTTGTTGGTAGGTAAACCTTCGGCCCAGTCTGAGGTCCAGAGCACTCTGGAGAAGGTTTTTGTCCAGGATATCCCTGTACTTGGCCGCATTCATCTTTCCCTCGATTGCAACCAGTCGTCCTGTCCCTGCAGCTGAAAAACACCCCCACAGCATGATGCTGCCACCACCATGCTTCACTGTTGGGACTGTATTGGACAGGTGATGAGCAGTGCCTGGTTTTCTCCACACATACCGCTTAGAATTAAGGCCAAAAAGTTCTATTTTGGTCTCATCAGACCAGAGAATCTTATTTCTCACCATCTTGGAGTCCTTCAGGTGTTTTTTAGCAAACTCCATGCAGGCTTTCATGTGTCTTACACTGAGGAGAGGCTTCCGTCGGGCCACTCTGCCATAAAGCCCCGACTGGTGGAGGGCTGCAGTGATGGTTGACTTTCTACAACTTTCTCCCATCTCCTGACTGCATCTCTGGAGCTCAGCCACAGTGATCTTTGGGTTCTTCTTTACCTGTCTCACCAAGGCTCTTCTCCCCCGTTAGCTCAGTTTGGCCGGACGGCCAGCTCTAGGAAGGGTTCTGGTCGTCCCAAACGTCTTCCATTTGAGGATTATGGAGGCCACTGTGCTCTTAGGAACCTTAAGTGCAGCACAAATCTTTTTGTAACCTTGGCCAGATCTGTGCCTTGCCACAATTCTGTCTCTGAGCTCTTCAGGCAGTTCCTTTGACCTCATGATTCTCATTTGCTCTGACATGCATTGTGATCTGGAAGGTCTTATATAGACAGGTGTGTGGCTTTCCTAATCAAGTCCAATCAGTATAATCAAACACAGCTGGACTCAAATGAAGGTGTAGAACCATCTCAATGATGATCAGAAGAAATGGAAAGCACCTGAGTTAAATATATGAGTGTCACAGCAAAGGGTCTGAATACTTAGGACCATGTGATATTTCAGTTTTTCTTTTTTAATAAATCTGCAACAATGTCAACAATTCTGTGTTTTTCTGTCAGTATGGGGTGCTATGTGTACATTCATGAGGAAGAAGAATGAACTTAAATGATTTTAGCAAATGGCTGCAATATAACAAAGAGTGAAAAATTTAAGGGGGTCTGAATACTTTCCGTACCCACTGTATGTGAAAAAATGATAAAAATGTCATATGGGTACAGTGTAGCATGACCGCGCAATTGCCATTCAAAGTGCGACAGCGCTGAAAGCTGTGAATTGTCCAGGGCAGGAAAGGGGTTTAAGTGCCCAGTAGGCAAGTGGTTAACCCCCGCAGTGTGTCAGAACTATGCTATTCTATATAAAATGTGTTGATTTAAATAGTTTAGCAATTGCCTTTATCTGTTGTCAATATACTCCAACAATGAAGGAACTTCAGTCAAATCTTTATTTGTTAGTTTTGCCTAAAGTGGGCAAAGGTTTAGACCATTCTCAGGTTTAAAATACTGTCTATGCCCCCTTAGAATAGATTTCTCCTCTTGTCCGGTGACACAGCCAGGAATAAAAGTAATGAAGTAGAAGATTGATCTCTTAAAGTAGTAGATGTTCTCAGGCAGGTCTTAAGCACTGTGGAGGGATTGATTCTCCTTTGGCAGTGGGAAGCCAATGGTTGGCTCTTTGCTCACAGTTAGGGACGGGATTTGCAAGAAGGAAAACATTTGAGTACTTTTGGTGCTTTCCTTCTTTTTCACCCAGTCCCTACTAGAAGAATAAAATCCAGACAAAGCTAAATGTTCCTCACTGTACAAGAACATGTGCTTTTATGTCTGTCTGTGTCCCTGTAGGGGAATTCCCCTTAATTTCCACTTCTGTCAATCACCAGTCAGATAGAAAGTGGGGAAAAATTATTTTCCTGACAGACTCCATGGCAGCATACGTATCGGGTTTGGCCCCGCCTCCAAACCTACCCATAGGACCTCACTCCCATAAATCTTTGCTCCTGTTCAGCACACGTGTTCTTTTTTTGTCCTCCAAAGGATTACCTGATATCCTACCTGAAGATGGATTCCGGGTGATGGATGGCTCTACCAGTCGGGTATGGAGCTCTCCAATAAGCCCCAGCTGCTGCGGGGTATGGAGTAGGGGCGAAGATGTATGCAGCCTTGGCCAAAAAGCCCAGCTGCTGCGGGTGGCCGGTACCCTAAGAATGAGATAAGTCCGGTGTGTGCATCCATCCCTGGTGATCTGCGGTCCGTGAGTACAAAGTCCTCCATGGCAGCTATTTTGTTTATATTATTGCTTGCTCGTGCCTTTATGTCTTACCTGGTTTTTCTCCTGCCTTCCCTGGTGGCTAGTGGTCCGGGGCCGGTCAGCGATTCACTTCCTGACCGGCCTCCGGTGCGCGCTACTGCGCATGTGCGGCGCCTCGGGAACGAGGCTTGGTTCTCGCGCATGCGCAGTGTAAGCACGGCGCATGCGCAGTAAGCTGGCGTCGGTGGCGATCGCTGATGACGTCACCAGGCGCCATATTTAAACCCCAGAGCTGTCAGCAGTGTTGTGTTTGTACACACTGCTGATACTGGGTGTTACACATCGTTTTTGTGGTCATTTTGCTGTGCGCTGCCGCTCTGCCTGCTAACCTTGGTTCCTGGTGAGTACTGGCCCCAGTTTGGGAGCAACCCCCCCCCCCCCCCCGCTTTGCTGGTTTTTCTGACATGCTGTCCGGCTCATTCTTGTAGGTCAGCATCAGAATGGAAGCTACTTTGCCCTCCGGTGGTCAGCCCGCCCCTAACAGGTATTTGGGGCTTCTTGGTGGGGTTGTGGGTTATAGGGGGTGGGGGTAGGAACTCAAGTGTTCCTAGCTTCCTGTCTGTGTTTTCTGTTTTTTCTCTTGTTCACAGCCCTCCTCGTTCAGAGACTAGGCACTCTTCTCAAAGAAGTGAAAGGCGCTCAAGCTCTCGCCACCGGCACTCTACTGGAAAGTCCCGTTCGGGCTCACATCATCGTAAAGCGTCCACTTCAGCCAGCCACGCACAGAGACCTGACAAAGCAGGTTGCAGGGGCTGTGGCGCTAGTGTCCCGGAGAGGAAGCTTTTCTGTGACAGATGTTTCTCCCAGGCTGCGGGAGAAAGGGATACTTCCGATCAACGCATTGAGGCTTTGGTCAAGAGAGTGGTAAAGGACTCTTTGGCAGAGTTGGGTGTCAGTCGTTCTCAAGACACTGCAACGGCTTCCCCAAGCCCTTCCCCTGTAGCACTACAGGTACAGGAAGATTTCGAGTCGGCCCACACAAGCCATCAGTCGGTGCTCTTGTCGGGTAGCGACTCTGAAGATGAAGATCCCTGCTTGGGTTTTGAATATACCTTGGTGCCTTCCCTGGTTAAAGCGGTCAGAGAGACCTTAAATTGGGAAGAGTCAGCTGTTCCCCCTCCCAAGCAGAAGAAGTACTTTAAACAGCTCAATAAGGAGCGTGTTAATTTTCCCTTCCTGGGAGAGTTGGGTGAAATCATCTTGGAGGAGTGGAAAAAGGTGGAACGAAAGAATTCCTTAGTATCCAAGATGGCTAAACTTTACCCCTTCAAAGAGGATGATGTGAAACATCTTGAGTCTCCTCCCCTAGTTGACGCAGCAGTCATGAGACTGGTCAAGCACGTGACCCTTCCCTTAGAGGATACGGTCTCATTTAAAGACCCGTTGGACCGAAGGATGGACTCTGATTTGAAGAGAATCTACCTTACAGCAGGTATGGCCTGTAAACCAGTCCTGGCTTTGGCTGCTCTATCCAAAGCCATGGAGTCTTGGGCTGATGTGGTAGACGAATCGGTCAGATCGGTTTCGGAGGAGGTGGCCAGAAGCGCTCCAATCCAGGAGCTTAGGCTGGGTGCGTCGTTCCTTGGGGAGGCTTCCATAGACTTGATCCGTCTATTGGCAAGAGTTATGCTGTCCTCGGTCACAGCTAAGAGAGCTCTTTGGCTCCGCCCTTGGGTTGCGGATCCGGCATCAAAGCAAGTTTGGTGCCGTATTCCCTTTGAGGGGTCCTCCCTTTTCGGGAATAAACTTGACGAGGCCATAACCCGGGCTACAGGCGGTAAGTCTGGGTTTCTTCCCCAGGATCGGCGCCAGTTCAACGTCAAGAAAGGACAGCCTACCAGAAAATTTGTGCCTGACCGGGCCAGGGAAGCTCGTTCTTATAGACCTGGTCGGGAGTTCAACCGGAACTGGAGATCCAGACAGTCTTCCAGGAAGACGACAAAGAACGTCTCCTCGGGGGACCGTGAGCCCACTAAGTCCTTTTGAAGGTGGGCCCGCTCAGACATGTCGGGTGGGTGCGCGTCTACGCTCCTTCCGACATGTCTGGGCGGCTTCGATTCAGGACCCCTGGGCCGTCAGGACGGTGTCTTCAGGCCACAAGTGGGTCTTCAAGGAGAGGCCAGGCTCAAGGTTCCTGCCTACTGCCATACCATGCCTAGAAGAAAGGCGTCAGATTTTGTTTTCTTACGTCGAAGCTCTCATTGCTCAAGGGGCTGTCATCTCCGTTCCAGAGTCCGAGCGAGGCCAAGGAATATATTCTCCGCTCTTTCTGGTCCAAAAGAAGAACGGATCATGGAGACCAGTAATAGATTTGACCTTCTTGAACAAATTCATAAAAAAAGAAAGGTTCAAAATGGAGACCCTGTTGTCCATACAGCAGTCAGTCCAGCCGGCAGATTGGATGGTGTCCATCGACTTGAAAGACGCCTACTTTCATGTCCCTGTGGACGAAGATTTTCAAAGGTTTCTCCGGTTCGAAGTGGGAGGATTACATCTTCAGTTTATCTGTCTCCCATTCGGGCTCTCAACATCTCCACGGACCTTTTCAAAAATCTTATTGGCCGTGGTAGCCCTACTGAGATTGAAAGGTATCCGTCTTCACCACTATTTGGACGATCTACTCCTGTTGTCCCAAGACAGAGGCCAACTATTAGTTCATCTGGAGCAGGTCGTGTCCACTCTCCAGAAGTTTGGTTGGTTACTCAACAAGGAGAAGAGTCACCTGATTCCAACTCAGTCCCTGATCTACTTGGGCGCTCTGTTCGACACAGAGAAGGCGACTATCTCTCTTCCAGAGGAAAAGATAGGGACTCTTCGAGACAGGATTCGCTTTGCCCTCTCATCCTCTCATCTTCAGGCACGTCAATGCCTGAAGGTGATCGGGACTATGGTCGCAGTAGTCCCCATGGTGAAGTGGGCCCTGTGGAGGATGAGACCCTTTCAGAAGGGATTCCTTCAGCAATGGGATACGTGGCATCTGGATCAACGCATCTTCTTAACCCCTTCAATGAGAGCGAGTCTCCCCTGGTGGTTATGCAGAGACCACCTGCTGAACTGCCACTCTCTGAGGCCAGCTCCGTGGGTAGTGGTTACCTCGGACGCCAGCAACATAGGCTGGGGTGCCCACTGTCTGTCAGAGGTGGCACAGGGCAGGTGGGAGTTTTCCACTCGAGGAATAGTATCCAACATACTAGAACTCCGAGCAGCATTCCAAGCTCTTCGAGCATTTGCTCACCTGACAAAAGACCAACCTGTCATGCTGCGCCTGGACAACACCTCAGCAGTGGCATACATCAGGAAACAAGGGGGAACACGCAGCTGGTCCCTATTGAGGGAAGTGGAGCCGATTATGTCCTGGGCACAGAAAAATCTCTCGAATCTTTCAGCGGTTTATGTTCCAGGAGTCCAGAATGTCAAAGCAGACTTCTTGTCCAGAGTGGATCTGGACAACAACGAGTGGTCCCTTCACAAGGAAACGTTCAACTGGATCCTAACATTGGGGCTTTCTCCAGAGGTAGACCTCTTCGCCTCCCCCTGCAATCACAAACTGCCGAAGTACTACTCAAGATTCAGAGATCCACAAGCATCAGGGATAGATGCACTCTCGGATCAGTGGAGATTCCACAGGGCATACGCCTTCCCACCAATTCCGATTGTGTTGCAGTTCCTTCGGAGACTCAGGTCGGAGCCAGTGGAGGTAGTGGCGGTGATTCCCTTCTGGCCGAACAGGCCATGGTTTCCCCTTCTGACGCTACTCAGTGTCCGAGACCCAATCCCGCTACCCTTCAGACCGGATCTGTTGTCCCAGGGGTCTGTACTCCATCCGTGCCCAGACCGTTTACATCTCAGGGTCTGGATGTTGAGAGGAGGAGGTTACAGGCTTTAGGCTGTCCAGAAACGGCAATCTCGACATTACTTAGTGCTAGAAGAAGCTCAACGAACAGGGTGTATCAGAGAATCTGGGAAAAATTTTCTGCACAACTGAATACAAGGCCTGATCCTCAATCTTCAATTAAGATCCAGGATGTATTGAGCTTTCTCCAATCAGGACTGGATTTGCCTCTATCAGTGAGTTCGCTCAGAGTCCAGGTCTCGGCTATTTCCGCTTTTACAGGGATCTCCTGGGCCACTCATGCCCTAATTCGTCAGTTCTTCCAAGGGGCAGTGAGAATCAGACCTCAGAGAAAACCCAGGTTTCCCAAGTGGGATCTGCCACTAGTTCTGGATTTCCTGGCGAGTCAGATTCAAGACATGTCTGATTCTTTGACCATAAGAGAGCTTTCACTGATAACAGTGTTTCTGGTAGCTATAACCTCAGCAAAAAGAGTGTCGGAAATTGGGTCCTTTGGGACACAAGAGCCTTTCTTAACCTTTTTTCCTGACAGAGTGGTGCTCATCCCCATGCTGGATGCGAGACCAAAAAGGACCTCTGTCTTCCATGAAAACATAGAAACAGTATTACCAACCTTTAGACAGGAAGAGGAAGAATCTTCGGTTCATCCGCTGGATGTTGGAGAGTGTATTAAGAAATATTTAGATGCCACTTCCTCTTTCAGAAAATCAGAACATCTTTTTGTTACCTTCTATGGAAAAAACAAAGGTTCAAGAGCCTCGACGAGATCCATTTCCTCTTGGATCATCCAGACCATCCAGTGGGCTTATAGGGCTAAGGGCTTGACCCCTCCAGCAGTAGTTACAGCTCATTCGACGCGGAGCATCTCTACCTCCTGGGCAGTATCCAGACATGTGGCTCCTGAAGTCATTTGCAGAGCAGCGTCGTGGTCCTCTATTAACACTTTCTTATCCCATTACTGTGTTGAGCCAGCGGCTCTTTCTTCTGTGAATTTCGGTTTGCAAGTCCTGTCTGTTTGACAAAATGCATTAAACTTTTCTGTTCAGCACCTGCCCACCCTGTGTGTACGGCGAGTTATTTCCCGATACGTATGCTGCCATGGAGTCTGTCAGGAAAACGGAAAATTTATATCAAATACTTACCGTAATTTTCCTTTCCTGATGGACTCCATGGCAGCAGGAGTTCCCTCCCGGATTTCTGTGGAGGATAGTTACAGAACACGTGTGCTGAACAGGAGCAAAGATTTATGGGAGTGAGGTCCTATGGGTAGGTTTGGAGGCGGGGCCAAACCCGATACGTATGCTGCCATGGAGTCCATCAGGAAAGGAAAATTACGGTAAATATTTGATATAAATTTTCCGTTTTTAACCACTTGCCGACCAGTCACTGGGACTGTACTGCGGCAAAGTTGGCTCGATTCCGTCCAGCGACGTAGACCTATGTCGCTGGACTCCTCCCCCTGTAGGCGGCGCTCGCACGCCGCCGGAGGCGCGCTCCCGCTGTTTTCAGTCACAGCGGGAGTCGGGCCAGGGGAGGAGCATCGGCGATCGCCGCTGCTCTTCCCCAATCGTCGTGTGTAAACAAAGCGGGCGGATCTCCTAAGTGACAAGGGGTGACAGATTGCAGGGTTCAGCATAGCTGAACATGCGATCTGTCCCTGTGTCACTCAGTCACCTCCCCCCACACACGTTAGTAAGCACCAGGCATACATTAACCCCTCCCTCTCCAATAAAATTAACCCTTTCCCTGCCAGTGTCATTTTTACAGTAACAGTGCATATTTATAGCACTGATTACTGTAGAAATGTCACTGGTACCCCCAAAAGTGTCAGAAATGTCAGTCAAGGGTCTGATCTGTCCGCCGCAAAATCGCAGATCGCTGCCATTACTCGTTAAAAAAAAAAACACCAAAAATGACAGAAATCTTTCCCTTAGTTAGTAAACGCAATAACTTTTGCGCAAACCAATCAAAATACGCTTATTGTGATTTTTTTTTTACCAAACATAGGTAGTAGAAAACAAATTGGCCAAAAATTTAAAAAAATGTTGATTTTTACATTTTTTGGGGGTAATTTCATATAAAAATGTTAAAAATATTGTTATTTTTTCAAAATAAACGTTCTTTTTTTGTTTATAGCGCAAAAAGTAAAAATCGCACAGGTGATCAAATACCACCAAAAAAAAGCTCTATTTGTGGGAAAAAAAGGACGTAAATTTTGTTTAGGTACAGCGTCGCATGACCGCGCAATTGTCAGTTAAAGTTGCACAGGGCCGAATCGCAAAAAGTGGCCTGGACGTAAGACAGCAAAATCCTCCGGTGGTAAAGTGGTTAAATGTAGTGCACTCAGAAGTGCACGCAGGACTGTGCCACGGTCGGCAAAGAAGGACCTCCTTCTGCTCCTATGCACAAGTGGAGAGTGGGAATAATATCTGAGCCGAGCAGAATCCACCTCTCTGCATGTGTTAGTTGGCAAGGAGCAGCTGAGCTGTAAACACACCCCCAGTAAGGCCCCTTTCACACAGCCGCACCGCCCGACGGAGTCTGTTCTGTTCAGCTGGGGATCGATCCTCCAATCCCCGCTGAGAAAGCGGATGACAGCTTTGTCTCCGCTGTGTGTGCAGAGACGGGGCTGTCAGATCCCCGCTGTCCTTTATGGGTAGATCGGATGAGAACAGACCGCCTGTCCGTTCTCATCCGATCCGATCCTCCAGACAGATGGAAAATAGGGTTTCCATCCGTCCGGATTTCACGGACAGGATCAGATCGGGTGTCAGCGGAGATTTCTCCGCTGACACCCTCTGCCCCATAGGGATGCATGGAGCATCCGATTAGGTCCGCCTGAAAAACTGACAGGCGGATCGGATCGCCTGTGTGAAAGTGGCCTATGTGTAAATTATTTACTTTACCAGGCTGTCTGGGGGTACCGGGCTGTCGGGTATATATAAAATGTGTTTATTGAAGGAGGGGGTGCAGAATTATAATAAAACAAATAACCCCGATGTCACATTGAAGTTGTCCCACAGTAAATCCCATGGAATTTTATGGTGTATTTTGGGTAGTGTAGACCTTAAAATACTCTTGATGGCTACAAAATGGTCTACTGGCCTACTACAGCTGCACAATCATGTTCTACTGCACAAATTCTCAGTCTGTGAAAGTGCAGAACTAGCAGACTTGGTTTCCTTTGATGTCATATGTACATGATAGATAGAATATTGATCACAAGTATTGTTTTGTATGTGTTTTGTTTTTTTTTTGTATTATTTCTTTTTGGTTTACTAAGGAAAGAATTGTATACACACACATTGTTTACTATTGGAAATAGGCTGAGCTTGTTTTGATATAGTATTAATCTAAATGTATCTTCAAAAATAGAAAATGGTTTATATTGCATTAGACTGACAATGGTGGATAATACATTGGGAGGGGGGATGGCGAAGAGATTATTCTCCCGCTCTAATGCACTTGGGGGCCAGAAACCAGAAAGCAAGCTACTCACTAGGGAGGGAACCTCTGGGTGAGTCTAGGATGGAAAAGGACCTGGGGGTACTGGTAGACAAAAGGCTTGGCAGTGGCATGCAATGCCAAGCCGCTGCAAGCAAAGTGAACAGAATACTGGGATGTATAAAAAAGGGGATTCACTCCAGAAATAAAGAGATTATTCTCCCGCTCTACAAGACTCTGGTCCGGCCACATCTGGAGTATGCTGTCCAGTTCTGGGCACCGATCCTCAGGAAGGATGTGCTGGAACTGGAGAAAGTCCAGAGAAGGGCAACAAAAATAATTAGGGGAATGGAGGACATCAGCTATGAGGAAAGACTACAAGCACTGAACCTATTCTTACTGGAGAAAAGACGATTGAGGGGGGATATGATATCAATGTACAAATACTGTACTGGTGTCCCTAGCATAAGGAACAAACTTTTTAGAGAAAGGGAATACAATAAGACACATGGCCACTCACTAAAACTAGAGGAAAAGCGGTTTAACCTTAAAATAAGTAAGGGGTTCTTCACTGTAAGAGCGGTAAGGATGTGGAATTCTCTTCCAAAAGCAGTCGTATCAGCAGGGAGCATTGATAGTTTCAAAAAACTATTAGATGGGCACCTTAAAGACCACAACATACAGGGGTATACAATGTACGGTTAACAGCAAACACACATCATAGGTTGAACTGGATGGACTGATGTCTTTTTTCAACCTCACTAACTATGTAACAATGTGTGGGCATGTTCAGAAGGATTTTGAGGAGAAGCAATGAAGTTTGATTATGTTTGTTATGGGAGGAAATTATGGGGAAAAGGCAGATTTGAGATATTTATATAAAAATGATTACTCTTAAAAATATTTAGACTGACAATTAATAATGGGGGGGGGGGTGTCCCCCCACATTCCTACTGCCATATGTCTTCCTACTGCCCCATGCACACCTCATACCCACTGCTGCTTCAACCCCTCTAAAACTGCCATGATGTGCCAATTTTATGCATCTCAAACTGATTGCCATGGTGTGCCAAATTTCAGCATCTAAAACTGCCATGATGTGCCTGTATTATGCATCTAAAACCGATTGCCATGGTTTTCCAATTTTATGCATCTAAAACAGCCATAATGTGCCATTTTGATGCATCTAAAACTGATTGCCATGGTGTGCCAACTCTGCTGCCTTCATTTTAAAATATGCAATACAAGCAAGTGGTAAAATATTTACCATCAGTCTTGAAAATCTAGGGGAATTAGGAAAATCCATGTTGGGTGCTGGTGTCCTGTATGACAATATTACACCATGTGGTGCTTTAGCATTAGTTTAAACAGTACTAAGTTCTATTTATTGATGTGAGTTGTCACTCTTCATGATTGTTTAGTGTGTTATCTATGCATTCAAAACAGCATTTTACCATACCAAGGATTTTTGTGCTGCAAGTGAAGCCTGCAGAAGTGTTTCCTGTACTTTTTAACCACTTAAGCCCCGTAAGATTTTACCCCCTTCCTGACCAGGGCCTATTTTGCGATTCGGCACTGCGTGACTTTAACGTACAATTGCGCGGTCGTGCGACGCTGTACCTAAACAAATTTAACGTCCTTTTTTTCCCCACAAACAGAGCTTTCTTTTGGGGGTATTTGATCACCTGTGCGATTTTTTGATCATGCGCTTTAAACAAAAAAAGGGCGACAATTTTGCAAAAATAACAATATTTTTCACATTTTTTTATATGAAATTCCCCCCCAAAAAAATGTAAAAATCAAAATTTTTTAACATTTTCGGCCAATTTGTTTTATGCTACATATGTTTGGTAAAAAAAAATTGCAAAAAGCGTATTTTGATTGGTTTGCACAAAGGGAAAGATTTTTGTTGTTTTTTTTTAACGCGTAATGGCGGCGATATGCGATTTTTTTTGCGGTACTGCGACATTGCGGCGGACAGATCGGACATTTTTGACACTTTTGGGGTTACCAGTGACATTTCTACAGTAATCAGTGCTATACATATGCATTGTTACTGTAAAATTACACTGGCAGTGAAGGGGTAAACATTTTTTGAGAGGGAGGGGTTATGTGTGTCCCTAGGGGTGTGATTCTAACTGTGATTGGCTGTGGCTTGAGGTGTAGGAACAGTGATCAACGGTCCTACATAGTAGAACCGTATGATCACTATTCCTACACAGGGCAGAATGACAGGCGGCTTGTTTACATCAGCTGCCTGCCTTTCTCCCTCTGCACTGACGATCGCCGAGTGACCGGCGGACCCGACGTGCGGGGGGGGGGGGGCATCCGTGACCGCGCGGGAGCGCGCCAGCCCCCTAGACCCTCACAGGCTAGCGACGTAGTACTATGTCGCTCTGCCTGTGAGGGGCTGACCGCCGCAGTAAATAGTCGTGTGGCGGTCGGCAAGCGGTTAAGAAGTGGAAAGGTGACCCGTTTAATGACCCAGGGGTGTCCAATGCCTTGTACGAAGTAAACAGGTGAGTGCTGTTGAATGGTATTTTTAATGCAAAGATTGCATCAAGTTTAAGCATTTTATTAGCAATCATTTATTGCAATAATACACTTGATTCAATATTTCAATTAAACATAATTTTTTTTTTGTGCCCATTTAACTTAGATTAATAATCTGACTGTCTGCAGAGGGGCAAAACAGTGCCTGCAACATGGGACCTAAAAAGCCATCTGGTAGTGCATTTAGAAAGCTGAAAAGAGAAAGAGAAAAAAAATTGCTTGTTTATCTGGAGGTCTTAATAACTGGCTGCACCCAAACAACGAGGGATATGCTAGTGGTTGTAAAACAGATGCAGACGGAGCTAATCAACATCCTTTGACAGAAAAAGAAGCAAGCAACTGTCAGAGCCATGAAGCTGAAATTTCTTTTACAGAACCTATAGGAAATGAATATGATTCTGTGATTCCAAAGGTCGAGGACTTCGCTGTGGCTTCTTCTTCATGCATATCTACAGAGACAAAGAGCAGTGAGCCTATAATAGGTGTGAATGACGAAGAACAAGATTCAAATGTAACCAAGTACAACTAAAAGTGATTGCTTATGAAGATCCATCCAAGTGGTTGGGAATTCCTGAGATCACTGATAGTGTTCGTACACAGCTTGTTGTTGACCATGGCCCTGAAACAGTCGATATATCCAAATTAAAATTTCCAACCTCAGATGATGGAAGACATCTTGACGCCAAATGGTTTTATAAGATTCTTAAAAATGGGGAACGTGTCAGAAGACAATGGATGATTTACAGCGAATCTTAAGATGCTCTTTTTGTTTTCCATGTCTACTGTTTTCCAAGAGCCCAAAACTCACAGCCTTTTCTGACTTTGACAGAGGTTTTCAGGATTGGAAACACTTAAATCCCTCTCTTCAAATTCATGAAAACTAATCCCATCACAGAGATTGCTACATGACGTGTAAAGACTTTGAAAGGAGATTAAAAATTGGTCAAACTGTGGATGCTAAAATACAAAGCAGACTTCAAAAAGAAAAGGAGAAATGGCGCAATATCTTAAGTCCCCCATTCACACTAGCGCGACTTGTCAGGCGACTTGGTCGCCTGACAAGTCACGGTGGGTCGCCTGCCATTGATTAGCACAGGACCGTTCTAATAGGAGCGACACAAGTCGCTCCAACTTAGAAAAAGGGTCCTGTACTACTTTGGGGCGACCTGGAGGTGACCTGCATTGACTTCAATGATATGAAGTCCATGCATGTCGCGCCGAGGTCGCGGTGCACCGTGACTTCACAGGTCGCCCCAGCAAGTAGCGTCGCCCCTGTGTGAACGGGGGTCTAAAAGTTGTTGTTGACGTTATTTTGTTTTGTGCCAAAAACAATTTGGCATTTCGTGGAAGCAATTCAAAGGGAATCGCAGGGGAGCCTGAATGTGGTATATTCCTCAGTAACTTGGAATTGTTAAGCCAATATCACCCTCAGCTAGCAGCTCACATGACCTACGTGAAAGAAAACAAACACTCTGTGAGTTATTTTCACCAAAAATTCAAAATGAGTTAACTGTGTTAATAGCCAGAAAAGTAAAAGAGGAGATACTGAAAAAAATTAAAGCAGCCAAATATTTTTCTCTCATATTTGACTGCACCCCAGATAGTGTTCAGATGGAGCAGATGAGTCAAGTTATACGGTTTGTAGACCTCTTGGATGGCCTTTGTTAAATTGAGGAAAGTTTCTTTGATTTTATTAATACAGATGAAAAAACAGGAAAGGGCCTTTCAAATACTATTTTATTAAAACTGCCAGCAGACGGTCTGAAAATCGATGACTGCCGTGGTCAAGCATATGATAATGGAAGCAATATGGCTGGAAAATATAGCGGAGTACAAGCAAGATTATCTCAGGTTAATGAATTGGCAAGATATATACCCTGTGCTGCCCACAGTTTAAATCTTGTTGGCTCCCATGCTGCAAGTGTTTCACCGATGATGTTAACATTTTTTGGAACTGTACAGCAAATCTTCAATTTTTTCAGTGGTTCCATAGGAAGATGGCAAGTTTTAATGCAGAAACTTGAAGTTAGTTTAAAAGGTCACAGCGATACGAGGTGGTCATCCAAACAGAGAGAAGTTAGCGCCTTAAAAAAGTCTGTAAAATCTGTTTTTTATGTACTGAATGACATGTCAGATTGCACAAATTATAACGAGGAAACAGCATATGGAGCACAAACTTTGATGAGACAAATAGACTTCAGATTTCTTTGCCTTCTTCACATATGGGAAAGAATACTGTGTTGCATTGACAAGGTCAACCAGTCTCTTCAAAGCAAGGCTATTTCTCTTGATGTAGCAAACAAAATGTTAAAGGGTCTCACAGAATCATTGCAGAAAATGCGAGATGATGGAACGGAACAAGGCATAATGTTTGCCAAAGAGAAATCCTCAGAAATGGAATTAGAAGGCGACTTTCCTAATGTGAGGGTGAAGAAAGTGAAATTGTTTCACGACAGTGCCTCTGACAAAGACCCCTATATTTCCCATGAACAAAGCTTTAGAAGAGAAATAAATACAGTTTATGACAGAATTTTAACCAAAATGAAGTCACGATATGAGGCCATGTCAGCTATATCTTCAGAATTTTCCTTTCTGTGTGGTAATAACTTGAAGAATATGAGTTTCAGCAAGCTGAAAAAACATGCCACTGACTTCGGACTTCGCTACTCATCGGACATAGACATCGTGGGGCTTGTTTCCGAATTAGAAGTATTCAAAGAACAAGTGCAACTCCCATGGATTTATTGAAGTGTATACAAGAGGACTCTCTGGGTGATATCTATCCAAACATCAAAACAGCACTTCAAATTTATTTAACCTTACCAGTGACCATGGCGTCTTGTGAACGCAGCTTTAGCAAACTCAAGTTGACAAAGAATTATCTACGTTCTACAATGAGCCAAGAAAGTAACCAGCCTTGCCTTATTATCAATCGAACATAAAATGGTTTCACAGATTAATGTAGATGCCATAGTAGATGATTTTGCTACAGTCAAAGCAAGAAAAGTGAAATTTTAGATAGCCAAGCTAAGCACAGAGGCAGCTTTTCTTTTTACTTGGAGAGTTATCCATAATTGATAAAAAACATAACATTTAAAATAATATTGTTCTGGCATGAATTTGTTTTCTCAGAACTATCGGCGGTTGCTAGACTGATGTACCCTAGCTTGTTACTGACCTGTCCCTTCCGACCATGCCGCTTCCCTACCTTTCCTCCCCCCCCTTTTCTATCCTCCTAGTCTTCCCTCTTCAGTCCTTCCACCTTCCCCCCCACCCCTCTATGCCTACTCTTGTCTCTCTTAAATCCAGGGACCTGTGCACCAGTACACTCACAACCCTCAAATGCGAGGTGTGGGTGGAGTGTAACCCCCAGCCTACTCAAGAGTACAGTAAACATGACAAAGTATCCCCCACAAAGTGGGTTTCTTGTAGACCAACAATAGCAGGCTGGTACTTACGAAGAGCTGAAAATACCATCGCCCTCTTTAAGGGACTGCCAAGACCCCTGACATTCCAGGAAATTATGGGGGTAACCGCCATGACAGGTCAGAAGTAATTTCTGAGGTCACATCACCCAGTGTTGCAACCAAGTCCAAACACTGGAACATCTCCTAAAATCAAATAAACAAAATGAAGCATAATCAAACACAATAAGGCACGTAAGTGCCTCTAAACATCTAACCCTGAGGACATAAGGTCGCTCAAGCATAAGGGCGGCCAATACATGGCCCACCCAATCCCCTTCATCCTGCCCATACTCCTAAGAAGGCAGGGAAGGGCCGGACTAGAGGGATCATTCAATTAGTTAATTCCTCAAAGAGCATAAATCAGGTACCCCAAAAAAAGAGGGGAGAAAAAACACAACACAAAAAAAAGAAAGGGAGGAGAAAAAATAAAAAAAAAATAAAAGGGAGAATAACGTTCCCCGGGCCAGGAACCAATGTGGAGTAACTATTATCACTTCAATTGAGCTAACAAATAATATAATGAATCATAAAGCAAAAGCAAACTTCAGTCCTCGGAAATCGTCTCAGAAGTCGCCCTATTATGATGTCGCAAAGTAGGCTCATTCACGTCCAGCCATGATGCTGCTTCAGAAGCCAAGTTGAAAAAATGCACTTTCCCTTCCACCGTAATCCTGAGACGTGCTAAAAAGCATCGCATACACCAAACCCAGTCTACGCAACCTCTGTTTTACTTCCATAAACTTGGCCCGCTGTTTTTGCATCTCCATTGAAAAGTCAGGGTAGAAAGAGACCCGGCTGCCATTATATGTAATAGTTTTTTCAATGGCTAGTTCCAAAATTTCCTCTCTGTCTCGGTAATGCAGTATCCGTGCCAATATGGGCCTGGGTGTATTACCCGGTATAGCTCTAGTAGGGACTTGGTGTGCTCGTTCCACTGCAAAAATAGGAGAAAGAGCTTCTTTGCCAAATACTTCATAGAGCCAAGATTGAACAAAATCAGTCGGGTCCTCCACTTTTTCAGGCAGGCCCACAATACGCACATTATTACGTCTGAGTCTATTTTCCATGTCATCCGTCTTTTCCTTTATCTCATTGACCAAACGAACATTATTACGAATGTCTATTATAAGTGGTAGAAGTTTGTCTTCTAGGTTACTAACACGATTTTCCACTGTAGTGGTTCGCTAACGCATTTTCTGTAAATCTTGGCGAATAAGACCCACTTCCTCTGTCAATCCCCCCAGCTGTTCTTTAACAGTATTAACTGATGCAGTACAGGTAAGTACTGCCTGCAGAATTTGGCTCAATGTGGGTTGTTTAACATCTTCCAATATATTCCCTTGGGATTCAGACTGTTCAACATCCACCAGGGAGTAGGTTTCCCTCCCTGCATATTATCAATGGCCATATCACTGTCAGGCCCCACACATGTAGACAAACTTTTATCATTGAAAGAGTTTATGTGATTCCGCGCTTAGGATAGGGAGTATATATGGAAAAAATGACACCGCACCTGGCTGCTGCCCACTTCAAAAAATGCAACCCTAAAAGGGGAGCATTTAGATAGATAGAGAAAAAAGGAAGAAGTGATTGGCGCTGCCTAGTGGGGTGTTTGGGAATTCAATTTATGGTTGCTACACTCCTGAAATGAATATTGTATAAATTACAATATAATTTATATTAAGACCTGTGTATAGCCTTATAAAATCCTAAAACAAATGGTTCACCTGTGTAAACTCAGAGGTGGTATATGTGCAACTTATAAACATAAAGTAAAAAACTTATAAATTCAAGTCAACATATGCATACAATGTGTGCAATTGGTGAATATAAAGTGCAATAGTGAAATATCAGGAGTGGAGTGATAAATGATTAAATAATTAAAACATCCAATCATAAATTAGCAACCCTGGAATAACCATCAATAAATATGACCATAAAACTACTAATAAATATAAGTGCAAAATATTATATATATAGCTGCCAATAAATACGTGCAAAAAGTGAAAAAAATTCCTTCTTATATATAGCTGTGCAGAAACGGCAGCAAAAAAGGTAAAAAGTGTCCGTATAAATTATCAAATAAATAAATCCAAAGACATGTGCAATTTCAGGTGATTTGATAGATCCAAAGAAGTCCTATATATGTCTAGTCCGTATATGGTGGTTAAGGTGCTCTTTTCTCTATGCCCAGAGTGTGGTGAATGGGCAGAAGAAGTGGGAAGAAGTGTTCCCCTGAGCCTGGGGTCCTGCGCTTACCAGATTCCCTTACCCCTACAGGGGTAAACAGCGGGTCGATATTAGGGGATCGCTCCCATACACTGGCAATCAGGATATCCCCAGACCTCGATCTCTCTCCTCTAGTAGTATTCAGATGTCAGCTCAGTAGGTATAATATACTCCAGTGCAGTACCCGGGTATGGAGAAGAAAAGGGAAGGAGCCTCCGATAGTGTAATATTGTTTTAAAATGGCTTTATTAATAAAAAAGACATGTACTCACATAATAGTGGAACCTAACGTGCGCCCGTCTGGCATAGGAGATTGCACCGCGAGAGAGGAGGTTGCGGCTCCTATGCCAGACGGGCGCACGTTAGGTTCCACTATTATGTGAGTACATGTCTTTTTTATTAATAAAGCCATTTTAAAACAATATTACACTATCGGAGGCTCCTTCCCTTTTCTTCTCCATACCCGGGTACTGCACTGGAGTATATTATACCTACTGAGCTGACATCTGAATACTACTAGAGGAGAGAGATCGAGGTCTGGGGATATCCTGATTGCCAGTGTATGGGAGCGATCCCCTAATATCGACCCGCTGTTTACCCCTGTAGGGGTAAGGGAATCTGGTAAGCGCAGGACCCCAGGCTCAGGGGAACACTTCTTCCCACTTCTTCTGCCCATTCACCACACTCTGGGCATAGAGAAAAGAGCACCTTAACCACTATATACGGACTAGACATATATAGGACTTCTTTGGATCTATCAAATCACCTGAAATTGCACATGTCTTTGGATTTATTTACTTGATAATTTATACGGACACTTTTTACCTTTTTTGCTGCCGTTTCTGCACAGCTATATATAAGAAGGAATTTTTTCCACTTTTTGCACTTTTGCACGTATTTATTGGCAGCTATATATATAATTTTTTGCACTTATATTTATTAGTAGTTTTATGGTCATATTTATTGATTGTTATTCCAGGGTTGCTAATTTATGATTGGATGTTTTAATTATTTAACTATTTAATCATTTATCACTCCACTCTTGATATTTCACTATTGCACTTTTTTGCACTTTATATTCACCAATCGCACACATTGTATGCATATGTTGACTTGAATTTATACGTTTTTTACTTTATGTTTATAAGTTGCACATATACCACCTCTGAGTTTACACAGGTGAACCATTTGTTTTAGGATTTTATAAGGCTATACACAGGTCTTAATATAAATTATATTGTAATTTATACAATATTCAATTCAGGAGTGTAGCAACCATAAATTGAATTCCCAAACACCCCACTAGGCAGCGCCAATCACTTCAAACTTTTATCATTAGCCCAGGCCTCCTCCTCCTCCACTAATGGCAAAGAATGCAGTTTTTTAGCATATAAAAGAATATCACCATCGCTCTCCTTACCTGGAGGGCGAGAAAGTTTGCTTTTAATACCTGTTTCCTTGGGTCTATCAGCCCCTCTCATTCCCTTGTGTGATGCGGGCGCAAACGCCCCGGCGCCATTTTGGGATTCCTGGGTCGCCACATCTTTCTTGCTTTTACCCCCTCTTGTCATGACTGCCGGCATAAAGAAAGGATCCTGGTAAATCTCTAAAAGCTGGAGGGGGGCTGCAAAGTATCAACGGTCGGCTGGTAAGTTGGTAGGCTGGTCAGCTGGTAGACTAGTAAGCTGGTAGGTAGGCTGAGGAGGCCGTGGAGTTTCAGCACTTCTAAAGCTGAGTATGGAGGAAACTTTAAGATGTCAGTGGTGTCCATGGTCAGCAAAAGCAGCCCAGCACGAGTTCACTTTAAGGTCTAAAGTCTGGATCTGATTGAATGGGCTGCACACTGTCAGCAAATGGCTGGATGGCCGGATTCCTAAGTAGCTGAGTAACTGAATAGCTAGAAAAACAATGAAGTGTCCGCAATCTGAGACTACTAGGGATAATATGGAGATTCAGCACCTATGCAATCAGCAGGAAAAACAGGAGAAACAGAGGGAGCTGAGTCAGCAATCAGATATCAGCAGTCTGGGACTAGCAGTGTAGACCTCAAAGGCTGCGAAGACTGCAAAGGCTGTGAAGTGTCTGCGGCATCAAACAGTCAGCAGCCGCCCAGCATAGGTATCCTATCCGGCCAGGGAGAGGATCGATGACCGGGTATTCCTGATGGGAGCTCAGTGAGAGCAGTCTTCTCACATGCCTTACTCGGTGACGCCCACCACAGGAGCCTGCAAAGCGTCTTGAATGCTCAAGGGGGACTGGTGATTCTGAGGATGACTTCCTGGAAAAGGGAATTGAGGAGGAAGAGGATGTGGAAGTGACTGATCTGTCACGGTCAGGATGTGTGATGGCATAACTAGTGTGCAAGGGAAGTAGTGGAACCGCACTCAGGTATATGAAAACAATGAGGTCTCTTTATTCTTCAAAATCATAAGTAGACAGACAGTGCAGGGAACAGGTAGTACCTGGACTACCTGTTCCCTGCACTGTCTGTCTACTTATGATTTTGAAGAATAAAGAGACCTCATTGTTTTCATATACCTGAGTGCGGTTCCACTACTTCCCTTGCATTGCTCCGGACCACGGGTCTTGCCAGCACCAGGTCAGACTGACACACCTGAGCGGCTTTCTTCCTTTTGATAACTAGTGTGCCCCATTCTGAAAATCTGAAAAATGGGGTAAAACATGCTGTACTGCGGTGGTTATGGAGGAAACCAATTGGACATAAGAAAGTCCTTATGCTGAATGGAGGACCAACAGGAAGCTTCTGGATTCTTCAAAACAAGCCCTCTGCACTCATCTCATGTCAGTTGTTCAGGACTTCACCTTATTGTTTGTGCTATAAAGTTTGATACCTGCCATAAGGGGTAAATAAGGGGTAAAGAGTCCATTGATCCAAGGCAAGGTAAGATTAGTGACATATGCCAGTTGTAGCTCTTATTCTCCTTTGGGGTTCTGGAAATTACCAGTATATTGATTATTATGAAGAGCAACTTGCTTGCCTCTCTCCAGGAGCAAAATATAAAATTTTGTATCAGAAGAATAAATAGAATGTTATGTCAGGATGAACTGTTATCAAGTGGGATGGCATCACCTCACTGCACAAGTGTTACAAAAAGATTACTTATTACTGAGATTATCCACTTGTTATATTGTGTAATGATCACTGGTGACCAACTAAACTTGTAAATATCAGTTTGTTGCTCTTCGTTTTGTTTAACAAATTATTGTTTTTCTGAGGACAATTAAAATAAGTCTAACACGGAAATCCAGAAAGTAATTTGCTTAAGCTGTAAATGATTATTCTTTATATCGGGTAGCTATTAAAACATTGTAATATGCCAAGAATATAAAGGTTTTCTTTTTTCAAAATGAAAGCACCCATAGGTGATGTATGAGTAAGCATTACAGCTGAACTCAAAGGCAGACAGAAAAGATGCAACCTCTGTTTTCAATAATAAATCCTTCAATATATATATATATATTTTTTTTTTTTTAATGCAAGCAGTGTCAGTACCTGAATTTGGCTTGGAATCAGCCTCTTGCAGCCCCTGTACAGGAGAGTTTTGACTGAAAGAGAGATAAGCAGCATGAAGAGCCAATCAGTTGTGCCTCGAGATGTAAAGTTTCCAGAAATGTTGAAGCCGTGGAAAAAAAAAATTCCCAAAATTTTGGAAAAACTGAAAAGTATTCAGTGTGAAGTAGTTTTACAAATTGAAAGTCATTTTGTTACACTGGGAAGGTGAAATGCAGTGTATATAAAAGTATTATGGTAAAAAGACAAGCTTATTCAGTGAATAAACTAAACCTGCTTTTTAAAGGTTATTTTTATTACAAATGTAATAACATGGACTGTTTATGTTAAGAACATTTCACCTATTCAGGAGAATGCGGCCCCCCAGGTCATTTCATGTGGCCCTCGCACCTCTCTTGCAGCTAAGACATCCCTCTTGTCTCTGCCCCCACCTTGTCTCAGTAGTCGGCAGAAGAGAGGACAGAACTCCTTTGCCAGATCCTGTGCTTCTCTGTGCTGCTGCAGAAAGGCTCGTCTTTGCCCATTGCCCGATCTCAGCATTCTGCAGCAGAGAGGAGGGCAGAGCTCCTCCTACAGATGCTGCACCTCTCTGTGCAGCTACAACACCACCTTGTCTCTGCCTCCCCTGGTCTCAGCATTCAGCAGACTCTGTAAGCGGACTCCAGCCCTCCTCTGGTCCTCCTCCAGAACTTGCACTTTCTTCTTCCCAGGTCCACCCGCATCTTCTCCCTGGCAGTAGCACAAGGTAAGGGGGTGCATTTTGATGTAAGGAAGGGTGGGTGACTCTTGACTTATGATGGTGGGGGTGGGGGCTCTTGACATTTCATGTAAGGGTGTAAAGGGGCGTGGGGTGCTCTGGACATCTAATGTTACAGATATAACCGGCCCCTTGAAGGCAACCATAATGCTGATGTGGCCCGCAATGAAATTGAGTTTGACACCCCTGCTCTAGATGTTGGTCTGACCATTTTACTGAGAGGAGGAAAAGAAAAAACAATTTATTGACCAGACTATAGGGAAACATTATGCGGTGGTGGTGGAGAACATTAATAGTATAGCAGGTTTTCCAGGCATTGGGCCTGATGTGGGTCTGCCATTGTTACCGGTTACCTCTCCAGCCCATGTGAGCTGCGACCCTGGGTGTGAGAACTGAGACATTGACAACTCCAGCATCTTTGTTTTGTTTTTATATTGTAATTAATGGGATGGGAGAAGGGAATGAGTGGGATATTCCTTTAGGCTTCAACTAAGTACAACTTGGGACTTTCTCAGGAAATGTCTGTTAACGCTGTCTTGATGCCAGCCGACGCTAGCCAACGCTCACTGACACTCAGAACACACTGTAACTTGAAGGAAGTGCTAGATCCTCGACCTTGAGTCCAAAAGATCCAGGACTGTAGAACAATGAGCTACAAACACTACTTGTACTGCAAAGTCACTGACTTCTTCCTCCAGCCTTGCACTGGCTTGAGGTAAACTGTTGTGGAATCCTTTATGGCTGCAACTCTCAACTAAGACACTGTACACTGTCTCTTCAGGGCCCAAACTGTAGGTGCCCCCTTTAACTCTTCAGGGCCCCCTGACTAGGTACCCCCTCTGTCACTTCAGGGTCCTCAACCTAGGTACCCCCTTTGTCCGCTAGCTGATATCTGTATCCTAGAACCATCTCCGGAGTGGTCCCCTCTAACACTTCAGGCAGACCCCCCAGGGGCAATCCTCAGTACTCACGACCTGTGCAAGCTTTCCTGGGACAGGACCCCTCTCGCTCTCCACCGGTTCTCTGCACACCGGATACCCCTCAGCTCATATCAGCACTCTCTGGATTCTCAGGCTGCACCCGAGACATCCTCTTCCTCAAACAGGAGGAGGGACAGCCATTCTCTCCCTCCTGTACTCTGCATTCGCGAAAGACACCCAATCACGCACTTCCCTCAAACTTATACCCACTCCCAGAATCCCTTGCAGTATAATCTGGGGTAGTTACAAGCCTGAATGTGTCCCCTGATTGGGTTTCCTCCACTGCTCTATGAGAAGCCTCTCACAGGAACCAGTGGGGAGACTCCCCTCTCAGCAGGCACACCTGGAAGCCTGACTGTGACGGTACTAACCGTCACTATGAGTGAAAGACAGATAAGTAATGGTTTGGATTGCTTAAATATTTGTCAGCAAAATCTTCATATAGAAATATGAAGATTTAATACCACCTTACACAGTGTATTCCATGCTTGGCTGTGAGAGAGACACAAAGACTTTCATTCGCAGACTTCCCTATCGTTTGTGTATTGGGAGGGAATGTGTATTGTGATGAAGTTTACCTGTCTGTTCCATTGTTAAATGTTAATGACCTCACATTGTTCTGTCCAGATGGCTAGATAATTAGTTTAGTCCCTGTATACACTTTCAGCTGTATATGCTTCTGTAATCAGCCAGAGGGGAAGGATTGTGTACACTGTATGAGAGTGTAAAACTGTTCCTATTGGATTGTGAATATCACGTCCAGTCTTCAACAAGGTCCATCTGGGTGGTAACCTTGTGGGTGAAAACTGTATATAAGTCTTGTTCAATAAAGTTGTTCTAGAGTTCTTCACTCTCAATCTAGAGTCCTGTCTCTTATTGGGGGATATGCTACAAGGGATTGCTATGGTCTTCTATACTCCCTTAGAGAATCACTGAGCTCTTGTAAGAGCTTGTTCTGCTGCACTCTCTGGGGAAAGGAGGTTCACCCACGGGAACCTGGAGCCTTGTCGTAGGTCCAGGGTGGGTAGGAGATTGCGAGACCCTAACCAAGCTGCGGCGGTTCGTGGAGTCTGAAGTGGTTACGGTGTCTGGTGGAGTGCTTGGAACCCCTCGGGAAGCACTAGGAGCATCTGTCAATGGAGGTACCCGGTTAGGGGTGCCCTGTTCCGTTACACTGACAAAAATAAATCATGGCCCTGCTGTTAGGCAGACAAGGCCCACTATACATTTGCCTAGCACCTAACTGTAGGGTGCTACAATAGGAATCATTTAACCACTTTAAGACCGGAAGATTTTGCTGCTTAAAGACCAGGCCCTATTTTGCGATTCGGCACTGCGTTACTTTAACGGACAATTGCGCGGTTGTGCAATGTTGTACCCAAAAACAAAATTGACGTCCTTTTTTTCCCACAAATAGAGCTTTCTTTTGTCGGTATTTGATCATCTGTGCGATTTTTATTTTTTGCACTATAAACAAAAAAAAAATGTGTCAATTTAAAAAAAAAAAACTATATTTTTCACATTCTGCTATATAACATTCCCCCCAAAAAAATTTAAAAATCTAATTTTTTTTTAACATTTTAGGCCAATTTGTTTTCTGCTACATACAGTGCCTTGCGAAAGTATTCGGCCCCCTTGAACTTTGCGACCTTTTGCCACATTTCAGGCTTCAAACATAAAGATATAAAACTGTAATTTTTTGTGAAGAATCAACAACAAGTAGGACACAATCATGAAGTGGAACAAAATTTATTGGATATTTCAAACTTTTTTAACAAATAAAAAACTGAAAAATTGGGCATGCAAAATTATTCAGCCCCTTTACTTTCAGTGCAGCAAACTCTCTCCAGAAGTTCAGTGAGGATCTCTGAATGATCCAATGTTGACCTAAATGACTAATGATGATAAATAGAATCCACCTGTGTGTAATCAAGTCTCCGTATAAATGCACCTGCACTGTGATAGTCTCAGAGGTCCGTTTAAAGCGCAGAGAGCATCATGAAGAACAAGGAACACACCAGGCAGGTCCAAGATACTGTTGTGGAGAAGTTTAAAGCCGGATTTGGATCCAAAAAGATTTCCCAAGCTTTAAATATCCCAAGGAGCACTGTGCAAGCGATAAAATTGAAATGGAAGGAGTATCAGACCACTGCAAATCTACGAAGACTTGGCCGTCCCTCTAAACTTTCAGCTCATACAGGGAGAAGACTGATCAGAGATGCAGCCAAGAGGCCCATGATCACTCTGGATGAACTGCAGAGATCTACAGCTGAGGTGGGAGACTCTGTCCATAGGACAACAATCAGTCGTATACTGCACAAATCTGGCCTTTATGGAAGAGTGGCAAGAAGAAAGCCATTTCTTAAAGATATCCATAAAAAGTGTCGTTTAAAGTTTGCCACAAGCCACCTGGGAGACACCAAACATGTGGAAGAAGGTGCTCTGGTAAGATGAAACCAAAATTTAACTATTTGGCAACAATGCAAAACGTTATGTTTGGCGTAAAAGCAACACCGCTCATCACCCTGAACACACCATCCCCACTGTCAAACATGGTGGTGGCAGCATCATGGTTTGGGCCTGCTTTTCTTCAGCAGGGACAAGGAAGATGGTTAAAATTGATGGAAAGATGGATGGAGCCAAATACAGGACCAATCTGGAAGAAAACCTGATGGAGTCTGCAAAAGACCTGAGACTGGGACGGAGATTTGTCTTCCAAAACATAAAGCAAAATCTACAATGGAATGGTTCACAAATAAACATATTCAGGTGTTAGAATGGCCAAGTCAAAGTCCAGACCTGAATCCAATTGAGAATCTGTGGAAAGAACTGAAAACTGCTGTTCACAAACGCTCTCCATCCAACCTCACTGAGCTCGAGCTGTTTTGCAAGGAGGAATGGGCAAAAATTTCAGTCTCTTGATGTGCAAAACTGATAGAGACATGCCCCAAGCGACTTACAGCTGTAATCGCAGCAAAAGGTGGCGCTACAAAGTATTAACTTAAGGGGGCTGAATAATTTTGAACGCCCAATTATTTTCAGTTTTTTATTTGTTAAAAAAGTTTGAAATATCCAATAAATTTCGTTCCACTTCATGATTGTGTCCCACTTGTTGTTGATTCTTCACAAAAAATTACAGTTTTATATCTTTTTTTTTTAAGCCTGAAATGTGGCAAAAGGTCGCAAAGTTCAAGGGGGCCAAATACTTTCGCAAGGCACTATATTTTTGGTAAAAAAAATCGCAATAAGCATATTTTGATTGGTTTGTGCAAAAGTTATCGCGTCTACAAATTACGGGAAAAATTTGTCATTTTTATTGTTTTTTTTTTTTTACTAGTAATGGTGGCGATCTGCGATTTTTTTTTGCGGGACTGCGACATTGCGGTGGTCAGATCGGACCCCTGACTGACATTTTTGACACTTTTGGGGGTACCAGTGACATTACTACAGTAATCAGTGCTATAAATATGCACTGTTACTGTAATAATGACACTGGCAGGAAAGGGGTTAACAGTATAGGTGATCAAGGGGTTAAATGTGACCCTAGGGGAGTTATTCTAACTGTATGGGGGTTGGGCTTGTGAAATGATCACAGAGACATGTGATCCTATATAGAAGGATCACAGGCGCTCTGTGATCATTGCAAAGAGAAGGACGTATGGCTGTGTTTACAACAGCTGACCGTTCTTCTCTCTCAGCGGGGAACGATCAAGAGTGTCAGGCGGCAATTGGAGCCTCCGACACATGCATCAGCTCCCTCGCTGACGAGTGGGATGGGGAGCGTGCCGCCAGCGGCGCACGCTCGCCCCCTAGCTCCTCCCAGGCAAATCACATATGCATACATGGTTTTGCCTGGGAGAGCCACTCTGCCGCCGTATATATACAGTATGCGGTCAGCAAGTGGTTAAGATACGGTCTAGTAGTCATTTCCAAAGTTTCTAATGGTAGTCGGTTAAAGGAGCGCCCAAAATCAGAAATAAGGATCCCACTTAGATTAAAAGATTTGTCGTTTTATTGGTAGCAGAACATGTTAAAGCCAACACGTTTCGGGGGAACAGAGACTCCCCCTTCTTCAGGGCTATTGGAGACAAAATTAAAACACATACATAAAAATATACTGTATAGTAACTTGTATATACAACATGATATGCATGTATTAAAATATTGATAAAAAGTCTATAAAAATAAGAGTCTATAAGAGGCAAAATATAAAAAAAAAAAAAAACGATATTTAAAACGTTTTTTTGGGGGTGAATCCTGTGGCTAATGATTGGGCGGAGAGGTGGGGGGGGGGGAAGAAGGGAACGGAACCAGAAAGGGGAGGATTGACTGTAAAATCAAAGAAGAATGTGCTGGAAAAGGGGACAGTAGTGTGAGATGCCAGCTGACCAGTAGAGCGAGCGAAGTGCCTGCTCGATTCACTGGTCAGCCGGCATCTCACACTACTGTCCCCTTTTCCAGTACATTCTTCTCTGAGTTTACAGTCAATCCCCCCTTTCTGGCTCCATTCATTTTTTTTAAAAAAAATCGAAATATCTTTTTTTTTTTTTTTTTTTAATTGTTTGCCTCTTATTGTATTCTTCTTTCTTCATGCATTTGTCAGATTTTTCATAGATCACCCAGAAGAGAGTGTTTTTGCTTTTCAACAAAAGTGGAATTACTCTATAAAGTGAACCTGTTGCTCTGCCGCTCTGTATCCAAAACCCAAATCTTTAGATGAAGCTCCACTTTAATAAAATGCCTCCTATGTAAGCCATTCTCCCAACCTTGGCAAGCGCAGTAACAATTCGTCTTTATTGGCATTTGGAATTACAACCATTTGTATATCTTTCTGATAGATTATTCATAATCATTATCAGGGCAATTTGCTAATGTTTGTACTCGTTAATCTTTTATGTCAATACCAAACCAGTTCTACAACTCAAACTTGGCCAAACTTCTTAGTCCTTTCCTTTATGTAGAAAATATATAAACAAGGTAACAATTAACCAAATGATGAATGACCCAACCTGAGCCAGAGGGGGATAGAGAGGGAAGGAGAGGAGGAAGCTGGCAGATTTCAGATGTTTGTATATGTAATGTCATATATGTCAACACCAAGCAACTTCCCGGACTCAGACATAACTTAGCAAATAATTCTGAACGTCACCCAGAAGTTATAAAAATGTATAAAAAATGTACAAAAAATTAGGCAAATGAATGACTTTAGGCATATGATGGTGACCCAACCCTAACCAGAGAGGAGTATAAAAGGAAGGAGAGGAGGAAGCTGTAATGTCAGAGAATTTCAGGAAAGGTGAGTAACATTGTAGTAATTGGCATTTATCTCGAGCAACAGCTTGGCTCCATATATGTAATTTCACATGTATGCTTTACAACCTTTTAGCCTCCTGCTTTTTAATTCAAATTTAGGCAGCATATGATAGATGATGGGTTCTCTTAACTGGCTGGCAGGATTAAAGGATGGGTAGTGATGAGCTGAACTGGCTTGGGTTTAGTTCGAGCAGGATTTGGCAAAGAAATTTGGACTTCAAACCTGAACCTCATTAAAATCAATGGAAACCAAATCTGTAAAAGAAAAAAGGCCCATTTTCTGGTCTAATAGGCAAGGGGGCATGAAAAATAGCATGGGGGGGGGGGGGGTGAACACTGGACTGGGGAACATGTACCAATACAAAAAATGAAAAAAAAAAAAAACTATTTGTCCAAGAGCAGTGTTTTTTTTAAGCACTTACATTTACAAAGGAAAAAGTGTTTTAACTGGTTCCAGACTTTTGGCATGCTACACATGCCCAAAAAAAGGTTATTGTACACAGGATGTGTGTAGCAGGTCCAGTTCTTCTGCCATACTCCCCTATTTCAGTATATGGCAATTTGGCTCTGATTATTCAAAGGCAGATTATTGTGAACACTGAGAAGGTCAGCAACTTTCAGCTGTCCAAAAACAGTGGCAGTGTTTATAAATAACACTTGCTCAGATGCTACAGAAAGATACAATGTAACATATTGTTACTTTTGTATCATTCTGTTCATTCATCTGCAGATCAGAGGCATACACTTTGATCTGTAAATTATGTCAGTTAAAGCAACCTGACAATAGTGTTGGGCGAATGGTTCGGTCTGAGCATAAGGTCGGGCCCAACATTGGCTGTTCTCGCCCATTCGAAGAACACTCAAATTATCGGGGTGTTTGACTGTTTGTTCAGCCTGCCAAGCAACCACAATGTACTGCACTGTCACACAGTGAAAGCCCTGATTGGCTGAAGCAATGAAAGCTTTGCCCAATCAGGGCACAATGCACTGTCAGAGCCATGATTGGACACTGTCATTATGTTTCTATCCAATCATGGCTCATTGCTCTTAGTCACACCCCACACTGTAAAAATATTTTTCCCATAACGCCCATTTGCAGTGTGATATTGAGAGATAGAACAGAGCTCTGTTTAGTGTTTCTATAGAGTTAGTGTGATGTAGTGTGCTATTGTGATTCTGTTGTGTAAAGTATCAGTTTAGTGTGAATCTAGCGATTGTGCAGTGTGAGAGTAGTGCAACCATTCATTTTTTCTTTAGTGTCATTTCAGTTTGGCAGAGCAGGTTTCCCGCAGTATATTTCAGTGAATGATTGCAGGTTTACGGCAGTATATTGCAGTGCATTATTGCAGGTTTACGGCAGTATATTGCAGTGCATTATTGCAGGTTTACCGCAGTATATTGCAGTGCGTTAATGCACGTTTACCGCAGTATATTGCAGTGCGTTAGTGCACGTTTAATGCAGTATGTTACTGCATTGGTGCACGTTTCACAGTATATTACAGTGCATTAGTGTCGGTTTAACGCAGTATATTTCAGTCTGTTATTGAAGGTTTACTGCAGTATATTGCTGTGCATTAGTGCACCTTTAACGCAGTAGATTTCAGTGCGTTATAGCAGGTTTGCCGCAGTATATTGCATTGTGATAGTGCACCTTTAACACAGTATTTTTCAATGTGTTGGTGCACGTTTAACGCAATATATTGCAGTGCGTTAGTGCACATTTAACGCAGCATATTTAAGTGCGTTATTGCATGCTTACCACAGTATATTGCAGTGCGTTACTACACAATTAACAGGGCATTATTGCAGGTTTACCAAAGTATATTGCAATGTAGTAGTGCACGTTTAAACCAGTATATTTCAGTGCGTTATTGCTGGTTTGCCGCAGTATATCGCAGTGTGTTAGTGCATGTTAATTGCAGTATATTTCAGTGTGCTGATGTACATTTACTGCAGTACTTTTCAGTGCGTTATTGCATGTTTACTTCAGTATATTGCAGTGTGTTAGTGCACGTTTAAGTATATTTGTGTGCGGTATTGCATGTTTACTGCAGTATATTTCAGTGCGTTACTGTACACTTGACGCAGTATGTATTTTAGTGTGTTATTGCACGTTTAACACAGTATTTTTCAGTGTGTTACTGCATGTTTACCGCAGTACATTTAATGCATTACTGCACGTTTAACGCAGTATATTTTAGTGCGTTATTGCAGGTTTACTGCAGTATATTGCAGTGCGTTACTGCATGTTTACCGCAGTATATTTCAGTATGGTTTTTTTTTCAGTGTGCTGATGTACATTTACCGCAGTACTTTTCAGTGTGTTATTGCATGTTTACCGCAGTATATTGCAGTGCATTTTTGCACATTAAACGCAGTAAATTTCAGTGCGTTATTGCAGGTTTACTTCAGTATATTGCATTGTGTTAGTGCACGTTTACCGCAGTATATTGCAGTGCGTTAGTACACGTTTACCTAAGTATATTTATGTGCGGTATTGCATGTTTACTGCAGTATATTTCAGTGCGTTACTGCACACTTAACACAGTATATATTTTAGTGTGTTATTGCACATTAGCCACAGTATATTGCAGTGCGTTACTGCACGTTTAACACAGTCCATTTCAGTACGTTATTGCACGTTTACCACAGTATATTGCAGTGCATTACTGCACGTTTAACACAGTATATTTCAGTGCGTTACTGCATGTTTACTGCAATACATTTAATGCATTACTGCACGTTTAACGCAGTATGTTTTGGTGGTTATTGCAGGTTTGCCGCAGTATATTGCCGTGTGTTAGTGCACATTTAACGCAGTATATTTCAGTGCGTTGGTGCACGTTTACCGCAGTATACTGCATTGCATTAGTGCACGTTTAACGCAGTATATTCCAGTGTGTTATTGCTCTGTACCATCATGTGGAAGGCAATGTTGTGGCATAGTGGGGAAAGGCAGTCAGCCACAAGGTCCACGTTACTGCTAACATGTGGTCCAGAAAGCATGGTCAGGGATGCTATATTTCTTTAACAGCACACTGGGTAACTCTGCTTGCAGTTCAGAAGTATGTTGTGCCGCAACATCTCTATACAGCTAGTGGTGATGATGCAAGATTTGTCAGCTCCACTCCCTCCTCCTCCCCCCCCCATGCCCTCCTCTGCTGAGTTGTCTTATGAACCACCAGTACCCTCTAAGCGTTCAAGGGGCTATTCAATGAGTCAGGCTAAAAGGTACCATGCAGTGCTTCAGCGGATCTGTGTAGGGGACAAGAGCCACACCGGAGCAGAGATTCTTGCCACCAGAAGTGATTCACCCCACACCAGCTGGAGCCAGGAATTCTGGTGTGCGATATGGCACATACTTCCTGTCCACCCTTAGACAGGGAAAATTGACACATGTGCCATGCCTTGCACATGTCCCCAATTTGGTGGTACAGCGTTTCCTAAGCAGGTACCCGGGGTTGGAAGATCTGCTAAAGCGGGCCAGAAGAGTCTGTAGCCATATCAGGCAGTCATACACCAGCGGGTGCTCGGTTGGCTGAAATTCAGCGGGAATTCCACCTGCCCATAAATCACCTGATTTGTGACCTGCCCACCAGGTGGAACTCAACCTTAGCAATGCTGCAACGGCTGCACATGCAGCAGAGGGCTGTTAACCACTTAAGCCCCGGAGGATAAGACCAGGGGGTATTTTGCGATTCGGCACTGCGTGACTTTAACGGACCATTGCGCGGTCGTACGAATTTGACGTCCTTTTTTTCCCACAAACAGAATTTCTTTTGGTGGTATTTGATCACCTGTGCGATTTTTTGATCATGCGCTATAAACAAAAAAAGAGCGTAAATTTTGCAAAAATAACAATATTTTTCACATTTTTTTTATATGAAATTCCCCAAAAAAATGTAAAAATCAAAATTTTTTAACATTTGCGGCCAATTTGTTTTATGCTACATATGTAAAAAAAAAATCGCAAAAAGCGTATTTTGATTGGTTTGCGCAAAAGTTATCGCGTTTACTAACAAAGGGAAAGATTTTTGTCATTTTTGTTGGTTTTTTTTAACGCGTAATGGCGGCGATCTGCGATTTTTTTTGCGGTACTGCGACATTGGGGCGGACAGATCGGACCCTTGACTGACATTTTTGACACTTTTGGGGTTACCAGTGACATTTCTACAGTAATCAGTGCTATATATATGCACTGTTACTGTAAAATTACACTGGCAGTGAAGGGGTTAACTTTATTTGAGAGGGAGGGGCTGTGTGTGTCCCTAGGGGCGTGCTTTCTACTGTGATTGGCTGTGGCTACTAGTGTAGGAACAGTGATCAACGGTCCTACATAGTAGAACCGTCTGATCACTGTTTCTACACAGGGGAGAATGACAGGTGGCTTGTTTACATCAGCCGCCTGACTTTCTCCCTCTGTACCGACGATCGGCGAGTGACCGGCGGACATTGGGTCCGCCGGTCACACGCACTAACTTCCCTGTGAACGAGCCGCGGCGGGTGCGCGCCTCCGTGGGCGCGCGCTCGCCCGCTATTGGCTCACAAGGAAGTGACAGGCAAGTGACGTACCGGTACGTCACTCTGCCTGGCCGGGGCTGACCGCCGCAGTATATAGTCGTGCGGCGGTCGGCAACCGGTTAACGGGTACCTATGTCAGTATGGCACAATGACAGGCTCAGGCGGGCTCGGCTTTTTTTCCCCACCCCAATGGCTGCTGATAAAGGATGCATGCACTGTACTGTCACCATATAAGGAGGTGACAAGGATGGTGAGCTGTGACAATGCATGCATCAGTGACACAATCCCTGTTGTGTTCCTGCTGGAGCAGATTCTGCGTGGCATTATGGACAGGGCACTTGAGGCAGAGCAGTGGGAGGAAGAGGAGGACTTCCCTTCCTCTCAAAGCCCGCTTTATGCAGACACCAGATGAGAGGGAGGAATAGGAGGATTCTGGCAGTTTTGGAGGCATTGAAGCAGAGGAAAACATATGTTAACCCTTAACAGGTGGTTTTCCATCCCCAGAACCCTTGGGAGTAGTACGTGGCTCGGAGGAGGCAGTCCCAGATACTGTAATCCTCAGTGACCCCGAGGAGTCTGCTTCTCATGCCTCTGCAAACTTGTGGTGCATGGGCTCCCTCATTTTTTAAAGCCTGCAAAAAGGACCGAGAATACGTGGCATCAAGGAGAAGGATCACTATTGGTTGGCAACCCTCCTTGACCACCGTTACAAGGGGAAAATCTCGGAACTCATTCCGTCCCCACAGAGGGAGCAGAAGATAAAATCTCTAGAGAACAATTTAAAGAGGAGTTTATGTAACGCCTTTCCAGACTCTGGAAGGTTACAGTCTTGTGAAAAACGTAATTTTGAGACTTCTGTTGTTCAAGAGAGGAGCGGTGGAGAAGGGGGCTGCCTTGGTAATGCATTTCAAAAATGTTTAGGTCCTCTGTGGTTGTCAGCTTCCACTTCCCATAGGCAGTGTCTGCATAATATGGTGGGAGATTATCTAGGGGCCAAAACAGACATGGAGAGCTTTCCAGTTGACGATCCACAGGGTTACTGGGTCATGAAGCTAGACCACTGGCCAGTATGCAATCGAGCTGCTGGCCTGCATGCAGTGTGCTTTCAGAATGGGCATTCAGTGCTGCTGGAGGTTTAGTGACAGATAAGAGAGTGCGTCTGTCCACAGACTCCGTGAACTGGCTGACATTTATCAAAATGAATCAGTCCTGGATTAGCAGCAGCTATCAAGCTCCTGATGCTGATGTTGCTGATTAAGGCTCCATGTACGCGGGATGCTGGAAATGGCCGTTTAGGAGCAGTTGGGCGTTTTTTTTTAGAAGCCCCTGAACCCATCTACATTTTATCTTATATGTCCATGTACACCAGGTCGTTTGCGGTCGTTTGCGGGCAGTTGCGTTCAGGGACTGTTTTTAGAACGCAATTATTTGCGTTCGAACGCGTGTTTCCTGGTGTGTCAAACGCAAAAACGCGCCCGAATGCGACTGAACGCGATGACCCGCGTTTGGCGTTCGCGTTTTTCCATTTTAAAGGGGAATAATTTTTTTGACCTCTAGGAACGGTTCTAAACGCAAACGCCTGCTAAACGCGTGTACAAACGCGACCGAACGGACGTTTCAAACGTCCTAAAAATTCCAGCATTCAAAGGGACTTTTAACAACGTCCCGTGTACATGGACCCTAAGTGCTTTCTGGATCTGGAATCTCTGAAAGACTGTCCAGGCTCCCTAGCTTTGTGGTTATTCATTTCATCTGGAAGAAATATTTGGTAGAGGTTTCATGGACACAAACGGAGTTGCCTCGGATCCATTTGTTTTTAGCAACGGAACTAGACAGGGCTGCCCCTCTCTCGACACCTTTTCATACTTTCTCTAGAGCCTCTTTTGCAACACATCCTGACAACAGAGGCCTTGAAACTAGTACATACCACCATAAAACAACTGCTTACACGGATGATTTACTGTTTTATGTATCAGAGCCGCTTACTTCTTTACCGGTCCTATTGTCCAAAATACATGCATATGGTGACTTGTCGGACTTACAAAAATCAGAGGCCCTTAACTTTTCTTTTCCACATCATTCTCTTGCTCAACTCAATAGCAACTTTTCTTTTCGTTGGGCTTCTCATGCCATCCAGTACCTGGGTATCAAAATCCCTTCTAATCTTCACCTTATTTTTCAATACAACTTTCAACCTTAATTAGGCATATTCTCTGCGGACCCAGACTTTGTTCCGGGTATCTATGATAAAGCCTTTTGGCTGCAGCCTGAACAGAGCCTAACTAGAGCTTCGCCCTTTCTGGGTTCTTCGGGATAGGTACGCCCATCCATCTTATATGGAACACTCAACTCCTGTAGGCTAGGCAGGTGGAAAATTTGGCAACTAGCTAATTTCCTCCGGTCCCTTCCAATCCACACTTATTTCCACAGATAACCTACTTCTTACGGTATCTTGCTTGCAGTCACATCCCAGCACGACCCTCCCTATTTGCGCAAATGGGAAAAAGACATTAACACTACATTCTCGGAAGTCTTACAGATCATTCACAAACTTACAGACATCTCTATTTTTAAAAACCCAGCTTCAGTGTTCCTTAATTTAACCACTTAAGCCCTGGAAGATTTTACCCCCTTCCTGACCAGGGCCTATTTTGCGATTCGGCACTGCATGATTTTAACAGACAATTGCGCGGTCGTGCGACGCTGTACCTAAACGAATTTGGCGTCCTTTTTTCCCATAAACAGAGCTTTCTTTTGGTGGTATTTGATCACCTGTGCGATTTTTTGATCATGCGCTATAAACAAAAAAAGAGCGTAAATTTTGCAAAAATAACAATATTTTTTTATATGAAATTCCCAAAAAAAATGTAAAAATCTAAAATTTTTAACATTTTAGGCCAATTTTTTTTTTTTACCATATGTTTGGTAAAAAAAAATCGCAAAAAGCATATTTTGATTGGTTTGCGCAAAAGTTATTGCGTTTACTAACAAAGGGAAAGATTTCTGTCATTTTTGTTGTTTTTTTTTTTTAACGCGTAATGGCGGCGATCTGCGATTTTTTTTTTTTTTGCGGGACTGCGACATTGGGGCGGACAGATCGGACCCTTGACTGACATTTTTGACACTTTTGGGGTTACCAGTGACATTACTACAGTAATCAGTGCTATACATATGTACTGTTACTGTAAAAAATGACACTGGCAGTAAGGGGGTTAACTTTTTTTGAGAGGGAGGGGTTAAGTGTGTCCCTAGGGGCGTGTTTCTAACTGTGATTGGCTGTGGCTTGATGTGTAAGAACAGTGATCAACGGTCCTACATAGTAGAACCGTTTGATCACCATTCTTACACAGGGGAGACTGACAGGCGGCTTTGTTTACACTAGACGCCTGCCTTTCTTCCGCTGTCAAGGACGATCGCGATTGCCTGGTGGACATCGGGTCCGCCGGGGGTCCGTGACCGAGCGGGAGCGCGCATCCTTGCTCCCAAAACCCTTACAGGCTAGCGACGTAGCCCTACGTCGCTCTGCCTGTGAGGGGCTGACTGCCGACGTAAATAGTCTTGCGGCAGTCGGCAAGTGGTTAACCCCTATGTCAAGTAGAAATTATGTAATTCTTTAACCACTTTACATGGAGGCTACTGCGGCAAAGTGCCGCGATCCCGTCCAGCGACGTAGGTCCACGTCGCTGGACTCCGCCCCTTGTGGGCGGCGCTCGCGCGCCGCCAGAGGCTCGCTCCCGCTGTGTTCATTCACAGCGGGAGTCGGGCCAGCGGAGGAGCAGCGGCGATTGCCGCTGCTCTGCCCCGATCGTCGGGGATCGAGTCTTACACACAGCGGGCGGATCTCCATAGTGACAGGGACTGACAGATCGGAGTGTTCAGCATAGCTGGACATCCGATCTGTCCTTCTGTCACTCAGTCACCCCCCCCCCCACACGTCAGTAAGCACCAGGCATACATTAACCCCTCCCTCTCCAATAAAATTAACCCCTTCCCTGCCAGTGTCATTTTTACAGTAACAGTGCATATATATAGCACTGATTACTGTAGAAATGTCACTGGTACCCCCAAAAGTGTCAAAAATGTCAGTCAAGGGCCC
Source organism: Pelophylax lessonae (assembly GCF_965119305.1). NCBI lineage: Eukaryota > Metazoa > Chordata > Amphibia > Anura > Ranidae > Pelophylax > Pelophylax lessonae. Next base: position 31,402,207 of record NC_138774.1, read on the forward strand.
GATCTGATGAAAAATTGCAGATCACCGCCATTACGCGTTAAAAAAAAAAACACCAAAAATGACAGAAATCTTTCCCTTAGTTAGTAAACGCAATAACTTTTGCGCAAACCAATCAAAATACGCTTATTGCGATTTTTTTTACTAAACATAGGTAGCAGAAAACAAATTGGCCAAAAATTTAAAAAAAATTTGATTTTTACATTTTTTTTGGGGGGGAATTTCATATAAAAAAATGTGAAAAATATTGTTATTTTTTCAAAATAAACGCTCTTTTTTTGTTTATAGCGCAAAAAGTAAAAATCGCACAGGTGATCAAATACCACCAAAAGAAAGCTCTGTTTGTGGGAAAAAAAGGACGTAAATTTTGTTTGGGTACGGCGTCGCACGACCGCGCAATTGTCAGTTAAATTCGCACAGCGCCGAATCGCAAAAAGTGGCCTGGACGGAAGACAGCAAAATCCTCCGGTGGTAAAGTGGTTAATGAAACATCTTCTAAATTCCGCCATGGCATGTATCCCCAGCTTGTGGAAACAACAATCCCCTCCTACAGTATCCCAATGGTTTGCCAGAGTGAGCAATCCAACAGATCCAACAGATGGAACACTTGACCGCTGCCCTCAGGGACAAGACTGGCGAACATAATGCATGATAGCTGTACTGGGACTTGTTTTATTTCTCAGATGAGTACTTGACCTACTCCTAAATTAAATACTCTCATATTGGAATCTGACTTCTTGAGACGTTGACCCTTCCCCCCCCCCCTTTTTTTCTCCTCCCACCTTTTTTCTCCTCCCTTTTTTCCTAGACACCCAGTGTGTATATTTCTTCCTCTCAAAATAAAGGAAAAAAAAGGCTACACGGTATGCGCTGACCCCTCCCCCCCACCCCAACCTCATGGTAGTTTTGTACCTACCATTATGTGCCATCTTCTCGGTATGTACATTACAGACATATTCTCCTATGTGACTCTCTGCAAAATGCAAGTTCTACGTACCGTTGATGCCATGGCCCTCTGCCTTTAGGTAGGGTATGTTATTGGAAGGACATTGGCCTGTGGCTTCAATGCTATCTTTAAACCCCTGTTTGTATTCGCTTTTTGTATCACTGTTAATGTCATTGAGAACGGACTGTCATGTTGTACTACATTGTCATGTTGAATACCTTAACCACTTAAGCCCCGGAGGATTTGGCTGCTCAATGACCAGGCCCTATGTTGCAATTCGGCACTGTGTGATTTTAACGGACAATTGCGCGGTCGTGCGACGCTGAACCCAAATGAAATTGATGTCCTTTTTTCCCCACAAACAGAGCTTTCTTTTGGTGGTATTTGATCACCTGTGCGATTTTTTTTATTTTTTTGCGCTATAAACAAAAAAAAGAGCGACAATTTTGAAAAAATAACAATATTTTTCACATTTTTTTTATATGAAATTCTCATAAAAAATGTAAAAATCAAAATTTTTTAACATTTTAGGTCAATTTTTTTTCTGCTACATATTTTTGGTAAAAAAAATCTCAATAAGCGTATATTAATTGGTTTGCGCAAAAGTTATTGTGTTTACTAACTACAGAAAAGATTTATGTCATTTTTATTGTTTTTTTTTAACTAGTAATGGCGGCGATCTGTGATTTTTTTTTTTGCGGGACTGCGACATTGCGGCGGACAGATCGGACCCCTGACTGACATTTTTTACACTTTTGGGGGTACCAGTGACATTACTACAGTAATCAGTGCTATAAATATGCACTGTTGCTGTAAAAATGACACTGGCAGGGAAGGGGTTAACTTTATTGGTGATCAAGGGGATAAGTGTGTCCCTAGGGGCGTGATTCTAACTGTTAGGGGGCGTGGCTAGTGAAGTAACCACAGAGACATGCGATCCTATAGAGCAGGATCGCATAGCCTCTGTGCCTACTTCAGGGAGAATGACAGACGGCTGTGTTTACATCAGCCGTTTGTCTTTCTCCCTCTCCTGCGGGAGATTGTGATCGGAGCCACCGGTCACACACGCTGGCTCCTCAGGGAACAAGTGGGGGCGGGAACGGCACCGCCGGGGGTGCGCGCTTGCCCCCTACAGGCTCGTGGGCGAGCGACGTAGGTCTACATTGCTTTGCCTGCAGGGGGCTGACTGCCGCAGTAAATAGTCCTGCGGCGGTCGGCAAGTGCTTAAATAAAGAGTTAAGAAAACAAAAAAACACCCAAGGACCAATTTTTGGCACGTGTGACAGATGCATATAATTTCAAATTTTCACAGCAAGGCCAATTCTTTCTTTCATCCAGAGAGGACCTCTATAGGGTTATGGTGTGAAGGAACCTCCGACACACAAAGCCTAATTTTTTTTGTTACTTCTATCCTGTCTGAAAAAGAGACACCCAAATTTACCCCAAAAACCTCTAATCTTGTTCCCAGTGCACTTCATTGTGGCCTCATCATACAGACTGGCTACCCAAGCCATTGTTTATAAAATAAAGAAAGCTTGCAGGAAAAATGTAATTTATGACAATATTGCTGCAGCAGGCTCTATACACAGCACAGATGTGCCACTTTACAGGCAGACTAAAGGGACTCCTCAGGGACTATATTTAAAGGAATTTTTCATTGTAATTTCTCGTTTTTTTTTTGTTTCAGGTTAAGCATCAGTAAATCACTGCTCATTTAAAAATGATGTTTTCTACAAACTTTTTTTTCATTGAAACATGTCCCCAGGGGCAGTACCCGTACCCCCATAACCATTGTATGCCCAACTACTTGCATAACAGCCTTCAAAATGGGCACTTTAGATTTTTACAGTTTGGGTCCCATAGACTTCAATAGGGTTCATTATTCAGTTCCGAACGTTTGCGATATTTAAAAGTTCTGCCGCGAACCGAACCAGGGGTCATACGGCCCATGACCTGACAAGTAAAGTTTTTTTTTTTTCTCTTTTTTTTTTCTGTTTATCTGTTTAACCCCTTATTAGCCCATAGTTCACTCTAATCGGCCATAATTAACCACTTCTGAGCCGGAAAGGATTTATCCCCTTAATGACCAGGCCATTACTACAGTGATCATTTCTAAAAATATGCACTGGTACTGTAAAAATGACACTGGCAGGGAAAGGGTTAACACCAGGCGTGATCAAAGGGTGAAGCGTGAGCCTAGGGGGTGTTTTCTAACTGTGTGGGGGATGGGCTTGTAATATCAACACAGAGACCTGTAAACCTAAATAGGAGGAACACAGGAGCTCTGTGATGATTCCAGAGAGAACAACGGTCTGCTGTGTTTACAACAGCAGACCGCAATTCTGTCTTCACAGGGAGCGATTGCGGATCGCTGGCCCTGCGCCTCAGCTTCCCCGCTGACAAATGCGCCCACAAGATCGCTCCCGCGAACCGCTGTACAGGTAAGGCGATTCGAAGGAACCTGCCGACCTGCCGCCAAGTGGTTAAAATACCAGCACATGACCACATGGCACACAGACCCTAAGTGTCTCCAAATCCATAACACATCCCTAAGAATTTGTATTTTGGGTACCTTTGGAAGGATCTGTGTGCTGTTGTTTTTTATTTATTTATATATTTACATTTTTTTTTATTTTATTTATTTTTTTTTTTAGAAACCAGAAATGAAGTATTATCTTTTTTTCTAAATGTCACTTTTGCTGTAGCACATCCCACAACAATATAAAAAAAAAGAGTGTAGAGTCCCCTCCCCTCAGACTGACAATGCTGTTGTCCAAATGTGCCCTCTGTTCTACTACATCCAGAGTGGGAGCTCTCCAATACAGGAGGTGTGTTACTGGCCAGATCACCAGGTGAAAACGGAGGGGAAAAGGCCTGGAAAAAAGAAGGTTGGTAAGCTGTACTATATTACAGTGCCTTGAAAAAGTATTCACCCCCCTAGAAATTTTCCACCTTTTGTCATGCTACAACCAAAAACATGGGATTTTATGTCATAGACCAACACAAAGTGGTGCATAATTGTGAAGTGGAAGGAAAATGATAAATGGTTTTCAACATTTTTTACAAATAAATATGTGAAAAGTGTGATGTGCATTTGTATTCACCCCCCCCCCCCTTTACTCTGACACCCCTAACTAAAATCTAGTAGAACCAATTGCCTTAAAAACACACCTAGTTAGTAAAAAGAGTCCACCTGTGTGTAATTTAATCTCAGTATAAATACAGCTGTTCTGTGAAGCCCTCAAAGGTTTGTTAGAGAACCGTATGGGCCATACACACTATAAGATTTTCTGAAGACTTTTTTCTTTAGACTTACCAAAACCATATAATATGAGGTCAAACCTAAACACTTTCAATTTGTATGCAATCTGGCAGGCCCTTGCACTACATAGAAAAGGTAAATCTGAAGGAAATCTAACCACAAAAGTTGGATAGTGTGTATCCAGCTTTAGGCTGGCCATACACTATACAATTTTCTTTAGATTTACCTTCAACTATGTAGTACAAAGTTGTTTCTAATGTGAAGGCGTCTGGTGGTTTTAATAGGTCTATAGTATACCTGCTGCCTCTTTAATTGTATAGAATACAATAATAAGTATGGGTATAGGGTAAAAAGGCGCTGATATCGTTTATAATAATTTTTTTTTTATATATGTGCAATATACTGTCATTGGTTTTGCAATAAACCGCTAACTCTCTATGCAAAATATGCTATAAATATACAGTTACAAAAATAAAGTGCTATCCTTATGTGCAAAACAAACAATTTTTGTGGTTTGTATTGGTATTTGTACTTTTTTTTTATATAATGTGATGACAATTTATAAAAGTGCTAATAATAGTGCTAAAATCAATTGCTCGTTCCATATTTAATCAATATATAAAAATTATATGTATGCAATCAATACAATACATTTCTAATATTCCAATATTAAAGTGAACGGTGCATAAATGGTGAACTGTGATCCACGCTACAAGGGGAAATATAGATACACTGCGCAAATAGGAGGATTTACAACCACCGCACCGATCCCTTGCCATAGCAACCAACGTACATTGCCCTGTGCCAGGTGGGCACAGCTAAATGTAAGCAGCACATTTTAAAGCCCCTTTTTATTGATTCTTAATAAATTTACAGTATTACACTATTTTGGCTTTATATATTGTTTCCCTGCATATCGGCTTAATACTTTCCTATGAGCTTGAGTACAAGGAGGAGTGAGGAGAAATCTGTCTTTTACTATTTTCCCACATTTTATGGTATTACATTATGAGGAATGGAGGAGTTTTGATGGTCTGATCCACCCCAATTAATTAGGATCAAAGGCGCTTGAGGTCTGTGTGACCTGGTATAATCTGGTAAGAGGCATTAATTACCACTTATCACTCACCGGAGCACCTGAATGAATAAGAACTCCTACGTCACTGCATTAATTATATTGGATATATGGCAAGGGATCGGTGCGGTGGTTGTAAATCCTCCTATTTGCGCAGTGTATCTATATTTCCCCTTGTAGCGTGGATCACAGTTCACCATTTATGCACCGTTCACTTTAATATTGGAATATTAGAAATGTATTGTATTGATTGCATACATATAATTTTTATATATTGATTAAATATGGAACAAGCATTGATTTTAGCACTATTATTAGCACTTTTATAAATTGTCAACACATTAAATAAAAAAAGTAAAAATACCAATACAAACCAAAATTGTTTGTTTTGCACATAAGGATAGCACTTTATTTGTGTAACTGTTTATTTATAGCATATTTTGCACAGAGAGTAAGCAGTTTATTGCAAAACTTTTCACAGTATATTGCACATATATAAAAAAAATTGTTATAAACTATACCAGCGCCTTTTTACCCTATACCCAAATGTAGTACAAAGGCCTGCTTTATAGGATACAATTGAAAGTGTTGTTTCGTTTTTGACCCCATATTATATGGTTTATGGTAAATCTTACAGAAAATTGTACAAGAACGTTGAACATACAGTTGTATTCAAAATGATTCAACCCCCCCAATGCTGTAAAGGGTTTAAGGGAATTTAGTGAACATTTGTAATTGTATTCAGAATGAAATCCTACAAGAACTTCTTAAAGAACCATATGCAACTAAAATGACATCAATTGGTTTTGTAATACAGTAGTGAATGTTTATTTTGTGAATTCTTCATTGACACAATTATTCAACCCCTTAAAGACTACCACTCTGAAGAACAGAGGTTCATTGAAGTGTTTTCAATCAGGTATTGAAAACACCTGTGGATGTCAGGGAGCAGCAATAAAGCCTAATAAGCACCAATTAGGCAGCTTTAAAATGACTGTGATACTCAGCTCCTTCTAGACATTTACTGGTGTGGTTACAAACATGGTGAAGTCAAGAGAATGGTCTGGGAAGACAAGAGAAGAGGTGATTACTCTTCACAGGAAGGGCAATGGCTATAAGAAGATTGCAAATATGTTAAACATACCAAGAGACACCATAGGAAGCATCATTCGCAAATTCAAGGCAAAGGGCACTGTTGAAACGCTACCTGGTCGTGGCAGAAAGAAGATGCTGACTTCGACTGCTGTGCGCTACCTGAAGCGTAGAGTGGAGAAAAGTCCCCGTGTGACTGCTGAGGAACTGAGAAAAGATTTGTCAGATGTGGGTACTGAAGTTTCTGCTCAGACAATACAGCGCACATTGCGTAATGAAGGCCTCCATGCCAGAACTCCCAGGTGCACCACCTTGCTGTCTCCAAAGAATAAGAAGAGTGGACTGCAGTATGCCAAAAGTCATGTGGACAAACCACAGAAGTTTTGGGATAGTGTTCTGTGGACTGATGAAACAAAATTAGAACTGTTTGGGCCCATGGATCAACGCTATGTTTGGAGGAGGAAGAACAAGGCCTATGAAGAAAAGAACACCTGCCTACTGTGAAGCATGGCGGGGGGTCAATCATGCTTTGGGGCTGTTTTGCTTCTGCAGGTACAGGGAAGCTTCAGCGTGTGCAAGGTACCATGAATTCTCTTGAGTACCAGGAGATATTGGATGACAATGTGATGCAGTCCGTCACAAACCTTAGGCTTGGGAGACGTTGGACCTTTCAACAGGACAATGATCCCAAGCATACCTCCAAGTCCACTAGAGCATGGTTGCAGATTAAAGGCTGGAACATTTTGGAGTGGCCATCACAGTCACCAGACTTAAATCCGATTGAGAACCTCTGGTGGGACTTAAAGAAAGCAGTTGCAGTGCACAAGCCTAAGAATGTGACTGAACTGGAGGTTTTTGCCCATGACAAATGGGCGAAGATACCCGTAGATCGCTGCAAGACACTTGTGTCAAGCTATGCTTCACGTTTAAAAGCTGTTATAACTGTAAAAGGATGTTGTACTAAGTACTAAGATTGAATGTCACTTGGGGGTTGAATAAAACTGATAATGATGTGAGCACAGAAAAGACATTTTGTGGTTATTTCTTTATAAATGTTATGTTATATCTGTCTGACCTACACGTGCCTCTTTGATTTAATTGTAAGCAGGATGGCTGAATGATCAAAATCAATGTCAAACTGGCCAAAACAATCAATTTCAGTGGGGGTTGAATAATTTTGAATAGAACTGTATATGGCCAGCCTTAGTGAACAAACAGCATCGTGAAGGCCAAGGAACACATCAGACAGGTCAGGGATAAAGTTGTGGAGAAGGTTAAAGCAGGGTTAGGTTATGACAAAAAATATCCCAAGCTTTGAACATCTCACGGAGCACTGTTCAATCCATCATCCGAAAATGGAAAGAGTATGGCACAACTGCAAACCTAACAAGACATGGCCGTCCACCTAACTGACAGGCCGGGCAAGGAGAGCATTAATCAGAGAAGCAGCCAAGAGGCCCATGGTAACTCTGGAGGAGAGGAGAGATCCACAGCTCAGATGGGAGAATCTGTCCACAGGACAACTATTAGTCGTGCGCTCCACAAATCTGCCCTTTATGGAAGAGTGGTAAGAAAAAAGCCATTGATGAAAGCCATAAGAATTCCCCATTTGCAGTTTGCGAGAAGCCATGTGGAGCACACAGCAAACATGTGGAAGAATGTTCTCTGGTCAGATGAGACAAAAATGTTACTTTTTGGCCTAAGGGAAAAACGTTATGTGTGGGGTAAAACCAACACTGCACATCACCCTGAACACACCATGTTGTATGGATGCTTTTCTTCAGGAGGAACAGGGAAGCTGGTCAGAGTTGATGGGAAGATGGATGGAGCCAAATACAAGACAATCTTAGAAGAAAACCTATTAGAGTCTGCAAAAGACTTGAGACTGGGGCGGAGGTTCCTCTTCCAGCAGGACAACGACCCTAAACATACAGCCAGAGCTACAATGGAATGGTTTGGATCAAACCATATTCATGTGTTAGAATGGCCCAGTCAAAGTCCAGACCTAAATCCAATTGAGAATCTGTGGCAAGACTTGAAAATTATGTAAATAAAAATCCGCGCTTAGGATATTTTAGATTCCTATTATAGCTGGCTGAAGCCTACCTCTAAGACTATAATCCTGGGATTTATAGTAAAGTGAAAGGGTGAGAGGGAGGTATGTGGCGCTGCCTATAGCTTCCTGATTGGTTGAGATAAAAAGTGCTGTAGTGCAAATAAATAGAATGTGACCTTGTGAAATTAATAGCTGATATTAGGATTAGAAAATTAGGTGAATAAATAAAGTGATGAGTACATATATCTAAAAATATATGAAATATCAATTTAGTGGTAAAAAGGTGAGTACCGTGACTCTGTGTAATGGTGTGAAATATAGAATTATATAAAAAATTCAATTAATATTGGTAAAAATTAAGAAAATTAAATATGGTCAAAAAGGATCCACAATGTATACGTCTTAAAAGGTGTAAAACCAACAGGATGCTAATTACAAACTGGCTAAGAGATACTCAATGTATAAAATTATAAACTTATAAAACAGCAGGGAATTCCACATAAAACCTGGGGTAAATGCAAGAATAAATATCAGAACACACTTTCAATCGATGGGATAAAAGGTTTTCACTGGATATAAAAAGTCCCACAATAAGTGTCCAATAACTTATATTCCACAGAGCATGAATATGGCAATCACAAATAACTCTGGTGTAGAGAGAGACAATTTCCCAACAAGGTGACTTCAGTGCAGGTGTTCCAATAATTCCTTAAGGGTGCTGGCTATGGTGCTCACTCTGTGCTCCCCATGTCCCCTGTACCGCACTCACCAGAAATGATTACCCCTACAGGGGTGACAAGCCTTGGGTATAGTATCGCCTCTGATGCCTCCGGATCCTGTAAGGATTCGCTGGCCGATCCTCTTTACCCTGTGCGCTGTCCTATAGCCTGCCCGAGTCCACTCTCACTGTACACTGCATATGTGCTCCGTAGATGTATATGGGGAAAGAAAGGGCCTCACATAGAGTAGTATTGTCTGATAGATTTATTTAAATTCAATGAATAATACTCACAATTAGTGTTGAGCGAACACGGACTGTATTATTCGTGTTCGTACCGAATAATTGGATTTTTTTTACCCGAACACGGACACGGACACTTTACTGTATGTTCGGGTAAAAATCCGTGTTCGGTCGTTTTATTTCCGGGTTTTGCATGCTTTGGCGCTCTTTTCATGGCGGGCTTTCAACAGCCAATCAACAATCGTTTAACTGGTGTGCCTTAAGCCATCCCAGCCATGCCTGCAAATGTCTTAGTAGCTGTGATTGGCCGTCTGAAGCATGTGACCAAGTCTTTATAAGTTCGAGGCAGCCGCCGCAGCAGCGTCATTCTGCTGCTTAGCTAAGGGACAGAGCACACATCAATGTGCTGGCTGCTGATTAGGGAAAGATAGGCAGGAAAAAAACATTTGTGTCCGGATAGAATTGAGGGACAGGTCGGAGTGTTTAGGCAGGGCGAGTTGTAGGCATTTTAGGGATAGAGTCTGCTGAATTATAGGGTCAGTGTCTTCTACAAACTACAATCGATATTGCTGTGTGGGGGGTGGGGTGAATCTGCACTCAATCCTGATCTACGATCTCTTCTCAATCCTGTTAGGGACAGAGTCTGCTGAATTTTAGGGAAACTGTGTTCTACAAACTACAATCGATATTGCTGTGTGGTGTGGGATTGGAGATAGGCAGGTGTCAGTGATCCACATCCATTTTTCTGTGTGTGAGCTGCAGTGAACACAATCTTTTTGGGCTGCAGTGAACACAATCTTTTTGGGCTGCAGTGAACACAATCTTTTTGGGCTGCAGTGAACACAATCTTTTTGGGGTGCAGTGAACAAAATCTTTTTGGGGTGCAGTGAACACAATCCTTTTTGGTGTGCAGTGAACACAATCTTTGTGGGGTGCAGTGAACAAAATCCTTTGTGGGGTGCAGTGAACACAATCTTTTTGGGGTGCAGTGAACAAAATCCTTTTTGGGGTGCAGTGAACAACATCCTTTTTGGGGTGCAGTGAACACAATCTTTTTGGGGTGCAGTGAACAAAATCCTTTGTGGGGTGCAGTGAACACAATCTTTTTGGGGTGCAGTGAACACAATCTTTTTGGGGTGGAGTGAACAACATCCTTTTTGGGGTGCAGTGAACAAAATCCTTTTTGGGGTGCAGTGAACAAAATCATTTTTGGGGTGCAGTGAACACAATCTTTTTGGGGTGCAGTGAACACAATCTTTGTGGGGTGCAGTGAACACAATCTTTTTGGGGTGGAGTGAACAACATCCTTTTTGGGGTGCAGTGAACAACATCCTTTTTGGGGTGCAGTGAACACAATCTTTTTGGGGTGCAGTGAACACAATCTTTGTGGGGTACAGTGAACAGAATCTTTGTGGGGTGCAGTGAACACAATCTTTGGGGGGTACAGTGAACACAATCTTTTTGGGGTGCAGTGAACACAATCTTTGTGGGGTGCAGTGAACACAATCTTTTTGGGGTGGAGTGAACAAAATCATTTTTGGGGTGCAGTGAACAACATCCTTTTTGGGGTGCAGTGATCAAAATCCTTTTTGGGGTGCAGTGAACACAATCTTTTTGGGGTGCAGTGAACAAAATCCTTTGTGGGGTGCAGTGAACAGAATCTTTGTGGGGTGCAGTGAACACAATCTTTGGGGGGGTACAGTGAACACAATCTTTTTGGGGTGCAGTGAACACAATCTTTGTGGGGTACAGTGAACAGAATCTTTGTGGGGTGCAGTGAACACAATCTTTGGGGGGTACAGTGAACACAATCTTTTTGGGGTGCAGTGAACACAATCTTTGGGGGGTACAGTGAACACAATCTTTTTGGGGTGCAGTGAACACAATCTTTGTGGGGTGCAGTGAACACAATCTTTGGGGGGGTACAGTGAACACAATCTTTTTGGGGTGCAGTGAACAACATCCTTTTAGGGTGCAGTGAACACAATCTTTGTGGGGTGCAGTGAACAACATCCTTTTAGGGTGCAGTGAACACAATCTTTGTGGGGTACAGTGAACAGAATCTTTGTGGGGTGCAGTGAACACAATCTTTGGGGGGTACAGTGAACACAATCTTTGTGAGGTGCAGTGAACACAATCTTTGTGGGGTGCAGTGAACACAATCATTGTGGGGTGCAGTGAACTCAATCTTTGTGGGGTACAGTGAACACAATCTCATACTTCTGAAGATTTGAGGGTGCTGCCTGTTCCATACTCCCCCTACTCCTCATCTAGCCTTTTAGGGGTACAAACAATAGTAATTGGGGCCTAGTGTGGTTGTGTACGTGTGATATACATACACTTTTTTTGGATCATATTTTCTATTCCGCTATTTAATCAAAAACCTTTGGGGATCAGTTAAATTGGGGGATAGTCTGTGTTGGTACGTGTGAGAGAGATCCACCTTTCCAAGTTGTTGGGGTTCATCTCATACTTCTGAAGGTTTGAGGGTGCTGCCTGTTCCATACTCCCCCTACTCCTAGCCTTTTAGGGGTACAAACAATAGTAATTGGGGCCTAGTGTGGTTGTGTACGTGTGATATACATACACTTTTTTTGGATCATATTTTCTATTCCGCTATTTAATCAAAAACCTTTGGGGATCAGTTAAATTGGGGGATAGTCTGTGTTGGTACGTGTGAGAGAGATCCACCTTTCCAAGTTGTTGGGGTTCATCTCATACTTCTGAAGGTTTGAGGGTGCTGCCTGTTCCATACCCCCCCTACTCCTCATCTAGCCTTTTAGGGGTACAAACAATAGTAATTGGGGCCTAGTGTGGTTGTGTACGTGTGATATACATACACTTTTTTTGGATCATATTTTCTATTCCGCTATTTAATCAAAAACCTTTGGGGATCAGTTAAATTGGGGGATAGTCTGTGTTGGTACGTGTGAGAGAGATCCACCTTTCCAAGTTGTTGGGGTTCATCTCATACTTCTGAAGGTTTGAGGGTGCTGCCTGTTCCATACTCCCCCTACTCCTCATCTAGCCTTTTAGGGGTACAAACAATAGTAATTGGGGCCCAGTGTGGTTGTGTACGTGTGATATACATACACTTTTTTTGGATCATATTTTCTATTCCGCTATTTAATCAAAAACCTTTGGGGATCAGTTAAATTGGGGGATAGTCTGTGTTGGTACGTGTGAGAGAGATCCACCTTTCCAAGTTGTTGGGGTTCATCTCATACTTCTGAAGGTTTGAGGGTGCTGCCTGTTCCATACTCCCCCTACTCCTCATCTAGCCTTTTAGGGGTACAAACAATAGTAATTGGGGCCTAGTGTGGTTGTGTACGTGTGATATACATACACTTTTTTTGGATCATATTTTCTATTCCGCTATTTAATCAAAAACCTTTGGGGATCAGTTAAATTGGGGGATAGTCTGTGTTGGTACGTGTGAGAGAGATCCACCTTTCCAAGTTGTTGGGGTTCATCTCATACTTCTGAAGGTTTGAGGGTGCTGCCTGTTCCATACCCCCCCTACTCCTCATCTAGCCTTTTAGGGGTACAAACAATAGTAATTGGGGCCTAGTGTGGTTGTGTACGTGTGATATACATACACTTTTTTTGGATCATATTTTCTATTCCGCTATTTAATCAAAAACCTTTGGGGATCAGTTAAATTGGGGGATAGTCTGTGTTGGTACGTGTGAGAGAGATCCACCTTTCCAAGTTGTTGGGGTTCATCTCATACTTCTGAAGGTTTGAGGGTGCTGCCTGTTCCATACCCCCCCTACTCCTCATCTAGCCTTTTAGGGGTACAAACAATAGTAATTGGGGCCTAGTGTGGTTGTGTACGTGTGATATACATACACTTTTTTTGGATCATATTTTCTATTCCGCTATTTAATCAAAAACCTTTGGGGATCAGTTAAATTGGGGGATAGTCTGTGTTGGTACGTGTGAGAGAGATCCACCTTTCCAAGTTGTTGGGGTTCATCTCATACTTCTGAAGGTTTGAGGGTGCTGCCTGTTCCATACTCCCCCTACTCCTCATCTAGCCTTTTAGGGGTACAAACAATAGTAATTGGGGCCTAGTGTGGTTGTGTACGTGTGATATACATACACTTTTTTTGGATCATATTTTCTATTCCGCTATTTAATCAAAAACCTTTGGGGATCAGTTAAATTGGGGGATAGTCTGTGTTGGTACGTGTGAGAGAGATCCACCTTTCCAAGTTGTTGGGGTTCATCTCATACTTCTGAAGGTTTGAGGGTGCTGCCTGTTCCATACCCCCCCTACTCCTCATCTAGCCTTTTAGGGGTACAAACAATAGTAATTGGGGCCTAGTGTGGTTGTGTACGTGTGATATACATACACTTTTTTTGGATCATATTTTCTATTCCGCTATTTAATCAAAAACCTTTGGGGATCAGTTAAATTGGGGGATAGTCTGTGTTGGTACGTGTGAGAGAGATCCACCTTTCCAAGTTGTTGGGGTTCATCTCATACTTCTGAAGGTTTGAGGGTGCTGCCTGTTCCATACTCCCCCTACTCCTCATCTAGCCTTTTAGGGGTACAAACAATAGTAATTGGGGCCCAGTGTGGTTGTGTACGTGTGATATACATACACTTTTTTTGGATCATATTTTCTATTCCGCTATTTAATCAAAAACCTTTGGGGATCAGTTAAATTGGGGGATAGTCTGTGTTGGTACGTGTGAGAGAGATCCACCTTTCCAAGTTGTTGGGGTTCATCTCATACTTCTGAAGGTTTGAGGGTGCTGCCTGTTCCATACTCCCCCTACTCCTAGCCTTTTAGGGGTACAAACAATAGTAATTGGGGCCTAGTGTGGTTGTGTACGTGTGATATACATACACTTTTTTTGGATCATATTTTCTATTCCGCTATTTAATCAAAAACCTTTGGGGATCAGTTAAATTGGGGGATAGTCTGTGTTGGTACGTGTGAGAGAGATCCACCTTTCCAAGTTGTTGGGGTTCATCTCATACTTCTGAAGGTTTGAGGGTGCTGCCTGTTCCATACTCCCCCTACTCCTCATCTAGCCTTTTAGGGGTACAAACAATAGTAATTGGGGCCCAGTGTGGTTGTGTACGTGTGATATACATACACTTTTTTTGGATCATATTTTCTATTCCGCTATTTAATCAAAAACCTTTGGGGATCAGTTAAATTGGGGGATAGTCTGTGTTGGTACGTGTGAGAGAGATCCACCTTTCCAAGTTGTTGGGGTTCATCTCATACTTCTGAAGGTTTGAGGGTGCTGCCTGTTCCATACCCCCCCTACTCCTCATCTAGCCTTTTAGGGGTACAAACAATAGTAATTGGGGCCTAGTGTGGTTGTGTACGTGTGATATACATACACTTTTTTTGGATCATATTTTCTATTCCGCTATTTAATCAAAAACCTTTGGGGATCAGTTAAATTGGGGGATAGTCTGTGTTGGTACGTGTGAGAGAGATCCACCTTTCCAAGTTGTTGGGGTTCATCTCATACTTCTGAAGGTTTGAGGGTGCTGCCTGTTCCATACTCCCCCTACTCCTCATCTAGCCTTTTAGGGGTACAAACAATAGTAATTGGGGCCCAGTGTGGTTGTGTACGTGTGATATACATACACTTTTTTTGGATCATATTTTCTATTCCGCTATTTAATCAAAAACCTTTGGGGATCAGTTAAATTGGGGGATAGTCTGTGTTGGTACGTGTGAGAGAGATCCACCTTTCCAAGTTGTTGGGGTTCATCTCATACTTCTGAAGGTTTGAGGGTGCTGCCTGTTCCATACTCCCCCTACTCCTAGCCTTTTAGGGGTACAAACAATAGTAATTGGGGCCTAGTGTGGTTGTGTACGTGTGATATACATACACTTTTTTTGGATCATATTTTCTATTCCGCTATTTAATCAAAAACCTTTGGGGATCAGTTAAATTGGGGGATAGTCTGTGTTGGTACGTGTGAGAGAGATCCACCTTTCCAAGTTGTTGGGGTTCATCTCATACTTCTGAAGGTTTGAGGGTGCTGCCTGTTCCATACTCCCCCTACTCCTCATCTAGCCTTTTAGGGGTACAAACAATAGTAATTGGGGCCTAGTGTGGTTGTGTACGTGTGATATACATACACTTTTTTTGGATCATATTTTCTATTCCGCTATTTAATCAAAAACCTTTGGGGATCAGTTAAATTGGGGGATAGTCTGTGTTGGTACGTGTGAGAGAGATCCACCTTTCCAAGTTGTTGGGGTTCATCTCATACTTCTGAAGGTTTGAGGGTGCTGCCTGTTCCATACTCCCCCTACTCCTCATCTAGCCTTTTAGGGGTACAAACAATAGTAATTGGGGCCTAGTGTGGTTGTGTACGTGTGATATACATACACTTTTTTTGGATCATATTTTCTATTCCGCTATTTAATCAAAAACCTTTGGGGATCAGTTAAATTGGGGGATAGTCTGTGTTGGTACGTGTGAGAGAGATCCACCTTTCCAAGTTGTTGGGGTTCATCTCATACTTCTGAAGGTTTGAGGGTGCTGCCTGTTCCATACTCCCCCTACTCCTCATCTAGCCTTTTAGGGGTACAAACAATAGTAATTGGGGCCTAGTGTGGTTGTGTACGTGTGATATACATACACTTTTTTTGGATCATATTTTCTATTCCGCTATTTAATCAAAAACCTTTGGGGATCAGTTAAATTGGGGGATAGTCTGTGTTGGTACGTGTGAGAGAGATCCACCTTTCCAAGTTGTTGGGGTTCATCTCATACTTCTGAAGGTTTGAGGGTGCTGCCTGTTCCATACTCCCCCTACTCCTCATCTAGCCTTTTAGGGGTACAAACAATAGTAATTGGGGCCCAGTGTGGTTGTGTACGTGTGATATACATACACTTTTTTTGGATCATATTTTCTATTCCGCTATTTAATCAAAAACCTTTGGGGATCAGTTAAATTGGGGGATAGTCTGTGTTGGTACGTGTGAGAGAGATCCACCTTTCCAAGTTGTTGGGGTTCATCTCATACTTCTGAAGGTTTGAGGGTGCTGCCTGTTCCATACTCCCCCTACTCCTAGCCTTTTAGGGGTACAAACAATAGTAATTGGGGCCTAGTGTGGTTGTGTACGTGTGATATACATACACTTTTTTTGGATCATATTTTCTATTCCGCTATTTAATCAAAAACCTTTGGGGATCAGTTAAATTGGGGGATAGTCTGTGTTGGTACGTGTGAGAGAGATCCACCTTTCCAAGTTTTTGGGGTTCATCTCATACTTCTGAAGGTTTGAGGGTGCTGCCTGTTCCATACCCCCCCTACTCCTCATCTAGCCTTTTAGGGGTACAAACAATAGTAATTGGGGCCTAGTGTGGTTGTGTACGTGTGATATACATACACTTTTTTTGGATCATATTTTCTATTCCGCTATTTAATCAAAAACCTTTGGGGATCAGTTAAATTGGGGGATAGTCTGTGTTGGTACGTGTGAGAGAGATCCACCTTTCCAAGTTGTTGGGGTTCATCTCATACTTCTGAAGGTTTGAGGGTGCTGCCTGTTCCATACTCCCCCTACTCCTAGCCTTTTAGGGGTACAAACAATAGTAATTGGGGCCTAGTGTGGTTGTGTACGTGTGATATACATACACTTTTTTTGGATCATATTTTCTATTCCGCTATTTAATCAAAAACCTTTGGGGATCAGTTAAATTGGGGGATAGTCTGTGTTGGTACGTGTGAGAGAGATCCACCTTTCCAAGTTGTTGGGGTTCATCTCATACTTCTGAAGGTTTGAGGGTGCTGCCTGTTCCATACCCCCCCTACTCCTCATCTAGCCTTTTAGGGGTACAAACAATAGTAATTGGGGCCTAGTGTGGTTGTGTACGTGTGATATACATACACTTTTTTTGGATCATATTTTCTATTCCGCTATTTAATCAAAAACCTTTGGGGATCAGTTAAATTGGGGGATAGTCTGTGTTGGTACGTGTGAGAGAGATCCACCTTTCCAAGTTGTTGGGGTTCATCTCATACTTCTGAAGGTTTGAGGGTGCTGCCTGTTCCATACTCCCCCTACTCCTAGCCTTTTAGGGGTACAAACAATAGTAATTGGGGCCTAGTGTGGTTGTGTACGTGTGATATACATACACTTTTTTTGGATCATATTTTCTATTCCGCTATTTAATCAAAAACCTTTGGGGATCAGTTAAATTGGGGGATAGTCTGTGTTGGTACGTGTGAGAGAGATCCACCTTTCCAAGTTGTTGGGGTTCATCTCATACTTCTGAAGGTTTGAGGGTGCTGCCTGTTCCATACCCCCCCTACTCCTCATCTAGCCTTTTAGGGGTACAAACAATAGTAATTGGGGCCTAGTGTGGTTGTGTACGTGTGATATACATACACTTTTTTTGGATCATATTTTCTATTCCGCTATTTAATCAAAAACCTTTGGGGATCAGTTAAATTGGGGGATAGTCTGTGTTGGTACGTGTGAGAGAGATCCACCTTTCCAAGTTGTTGGGGTTCATCTCATACTTCTGAAGGTTTGAGGGTGCTGCCTGTTCCATACTCCCCCTACTCCTCATCTAGCCTTTTAGGGGTACAAACAATAGTAATTGGGGCCCAGTGTGGTTGTGTACGTGTGATATACATACACTTTTTTTGGATCATATTTTCTATTCCGCTATTTAATCAAAAACCTTTGGGGATCAGTTAAATTGGGGGATAGTCTGTGTTGGTACGTGTGAGAGAGATCCACCTTTCCAAGTTGTTGGGGTTCATCTCATACTTCTGAAGGTTTGAGGGTGCTGCCTGTTCCATACTCCCCCTACTCCTCATCTAGCCTTTTAGGGGTACAAACAATAGTAATTGGGGCCTAGTGTGGTTGTGTACGTGTGATATACATACACTTTTTTTGGATCATATTTTCTATTCCGCTATTTAATCAAAAACCTTTGGGGATCAGTTAAATTGGGGGATAGTCTGTGTTGGTACGTGTGAGAGAGATCCACCTTTCCAAGTTGTTGGGGTTCATCTCATACTTCTGAAGGTTTGAGGGTGCTGCCTGTTCCATACCCCCCCTACTCCTCATCTAGCCTTTTAGGGGTACAAACAATAGTAATTGGGGCCTAGTGTGGTTGTGTACGTGTGATATACATACACTTTTTTTGGATCATATTTTCTATTCCGCTATTTAATCAAAAACCTTTGGGGATCAGTTAAATTGGGGGATAGTCTGTGTTGGTACGTGTGAGAGAGATCCACCTTTCCAAGTTTTTGGGGTTCATCTCATACTTCTGAAGATTTGAGGGTGCTGCCTGTTCCATACTCCTCCTCCTACTGCTCAACCATCCTTTTAGGGGTACAAACAATAGTAGTTGGGGCCTAGTGTGGTGGTGTACGTGCGAGATACATACACTTTCTTTTTGATCATATTTTCTATTCCGCTATTCAATTAAAACCTTTGGGGATCAATTCAATTGCGAGATAGTCTGTGTCGGTACGTGTGAGATCCACCTTTCCAAGTTGTTGGGGTTCATCTCATACTTCTGAAGATTTGAGGGTGCTGCCTGTTCCATACTCCTGCTCCTACTGCTCAACCATCCTTTTAGGGGTACAAACAATAGTAATTGGGGCCTAGTGTGGTTGTGTACGTGCGAGATACATACACTTTTTTTGATCATATTTCCTATTCCGCTATTCAATAAAAACCTTTGAGGATCAATTGAATTGCGGGATAGTCTGTGTCGGTACGTGTGAGATCCACCTTTCCAAGTTTTTGGGGTTCATCTCATACTTCTGAAGATTTGAGGGTGCTGCCTGTTCCATACTCCTCCTCCTACTCCTCATCCATCCTTTTAGGGGTACAAACAATAGTAATTGGGGCCTAGTGTGGTTGTGTACGTGCGAGATACATACACTTTTTTTGATCATATTTCCTATTCCGCTATTCAATAAAAACCTTTGAGGATCAATTGAATTGCGGGATAGTCTGTGTCGGTACGTGTGAGATCCACCTTTCCAAGTTTTTGGGGTTCATCTCATACTTCTGAAGATTTGAGGGTGCTGTCTGTTCCATACTCCTCCTACTCCTCATCCATCCTTTTAGGGGTAGAAACAATAGTAATTGGGGCCTAGTGTGGTTTTGTACGTGCGAGATACATACACTTTTTTGGATCATATTTCCTATTCCGCTATTCAATAAAAACCTTTCTAGGGCAAGATCTTAAATTACAGAAATATGAGGAGACCGTCAAATAAGGGCCGTGGCCTGGGTCGTGGTGCTGCTGGTAGAGCTCCTGTTGCAAGGAGAGGACGTGGTCGATCTGTGCCAGCTACACGCACAAGTGAAACACCTTCCTCAAGTGTGAGTAGGCGACAGAACCTGCATCAGTATTTGGTAGGGCATCAAACGCCCCTAGAAGTGATGAGGCCAGAACAAGTTGAGGCGATAGTAGATTGGTTTGCTGCTGACAGTGCCTCCAGTTCCTTCACATTGTCTCCCACCCAGTCTACTGCAGAAAGGTCAGAGTTGGCACCTGCAGCCAATGTCCAACCGTCTTTCACCTCACCCCCTTGCAAATCAGGCCAGCAGTCTGAGCCCCAAGCCATACAGCAGTCTCTTATTCTTTTTGAGGACTCTGTCAGCAGGGTTTCCCAGGGCCATCCACCTAGCCCTGCCCCAGAAGTGGAAGAGATTGAGTGCAGCGATGCCCAACCACTTATTTCTCAAGATGAGTACATGCAAGGATCATCGCAGCACGTCTCCGATGATGACGAAACGCAGGTGCCAACTGCTGCGGCGTTCAGCATTGTGGAGACCGACAAGGAGGGCAGGGGTGAAGACTGGGTGGAAGATGATGTGGAGGACGATGAGGTCCTCGACCCCACATGGAATGAACGTCATGCAGGTGACCTGAGTAGTTTGGAGGAAGAGGCGGTGGTCGCACAGAGCCACCAGCACAGCAGAAGAGGGAGCAGGGTGCAGAAGCGGAGCGGCCGTGCCCTAGACACTACGCCCGCTACTGCCCAACGCAGCAAGGGAACGAGCGCACCAAAGTCAGCTCAAAGGAGTTCTCTAGCGTGGAAGTTCTTTAGAAAATGTGCTGATGACAGGACACGAGTGGTTTGCACCCTGTGCAATCAGAGCTTGAAGCGAGGCATAAACCTTCTCAACCTGAGCACAACCTGCATGATCAGGCATCTAAGTGCAAAGCACGAGCTGCAGTGGAGTACACACCTTCAAAACCAAGAAACGTCTCTGGCTCATCCTGCTTCCTCTTCTGCTGCAGTCTCGGCCGCTCCAGCCACATCTGTAGTGATACCGGCACCTGCCACCCCGCAAACAGACGATCTGTCAGCAACACCACCACCTGGGTCACCAACAACCATCTCCACAATGTCCCGTGGAAGCGTTCAGCTTTCCATCTCCCAAACACTTGAGAGGAAGAGGAAGTACCCCCCTACCCACCCGCGATCCCTGGCCCTGAATGCCAGCATTTCAAAATTATTGGCCTTTGAAATGCTGTCATTCCGTCTGGTGGAGACGCACAGTTTTAAAAACCTTATGTCGGTGGCTGTCCCACAGTACGTCGTGCCCAGCCGCCACTACTTTTCCAGGCAAGCCATCCCTTCCCTGCACAACCAAGTGGGGGAAAATATCAGGTGTGCACTGCGCAACGCCATCTGTGCCAAGGTCCACCTAACTACGGATACGTGGACCAGTAAGCACGGTCAGGGGCGTTATATCTCCCTAACGGCACACTGGGTAAATGCAGTGGCGGATGGGCCTGAGGCGGATAGCAATTTGGCGCATGTCCTTCCACCACCGAGGATTGCAGGGCGCTTCAGTTTGCCTCCTGTTCCTAACTCCTCCTACTCCGCTTCCTCATCCTCTACCGCCTCCTCATCCGGACAGCGTAACACCTTCACCACCAACTTCAGCACGGCCAGGGGTAAACGACAGCAGGCAGTTTTACAACTTGCCTGTTTGGGGGACAAACCACACACCGCGCAGGAGTTGTGGAGGAGCATGGAACAGCAGACAAATGAGTGGTTGCTGCCAGCGAGCCTCAAGCCCGGCCTGGTGGTGTGCGATAACGGGCGAAATCTCATAGCAGCTCTGGGCCTAGCCGGTTTGACGCACATCCCTTGCCTGGCGCATGTGCTGAATTTGGTGGTGCAGAGGTTCCTTAAAAACTACCCCGATATGTCAGAGCTGCTGCAGAAAGTGCGGGCCGTTTGTGCGCACTTTCGGCGTTCTCACCCTGCTGCTGCTCGCCTGGCAGCGCTGCAGCGTAACTTCGGCCTTCCCGCTCACCGCCTCATATGTGACGTGCCCACAAGGTGGAACTCCACCTTGCACATGCTGGAAAGACTGTGCGAGCAGCAGCAGGCCATAGTGGAGTTTCAGCTGCAGCACGCACGCGTGAGTCGCTCTGCGGAACAGCACCACTTCACCACCAATAACTGGGCCTCCATGCGAGACCTGTGTGCCTTGTTGCGCTGTTTTGAGTACTCCACCAACATGGCCAGTGGCAATGACGCCGTTCTCAGCTTAACTATCCCACTTCTATGCCTCCTTGAAAAAACAATTCGGGCGATGATGGAAGAGGATGTGGCACAGGATGAGGAGGAGGAGGAGGATGAAGAGGTAACATTTCCAAGGCTTTCAGGGCAGTCATTCGCAAGGGGCTCCGAGGGTGGGTTCCTGCACACGCAAACGCCAGGGACGCAATTGTCCAGCAGGGGCACAGTTCTGGAGGATGAGGAGGATGAGGAGGAGGAGGAGCTGGAGGAGGAGATGGAACCATGTTCACAGCAGGGTGGCACCCAGGCCAGCTCATGGCCATCACTGGTGCGTGGCTGGGGGGATACAGAGGACACGGACGATACACCTCCCACAGAGGACAGCCTTTCGTTGCCTCTGGGCAGCCTGGCACACATGAGCGATTACATGCTGCAGTGTCTCCACAACGACCGCCGAGTTGCCCACATTCTAACTTGTGCTGATTACTGGGTGGCCACGCTGCTGGATCCCCGTTACAAGGACAACGTACCGTCCTTAATTCACTCACTGGAGCGCGATCGCAAGATGCGCGAGTACAAGCGCACGCTGGTAGACGCCATGCTGCTGGCATTCCCATCTGACAGCGGGGCCACAGTGGAAGCACAAGGCAGAGGAGGAGGAGGAGGAGGTCGCCAACGCAACCAGGGCACCGCCAGCACCTCAGAAGGCAGGGTTAGCATGGCCGAAATGTGGAAAAGCTTTGTCAGCACGCCACAACAAACAGCAGCACCAGCAGCTCAGATGGAACGTCTTAGCAGGAGGCAGCATTTTACCAACATGGTGGAGCAGTATGTGTGCACACGCCTACATGTAGTGAATGACGGGTCTGCCCCCTTCAACTTCTGGGTCTCCAAATTGGGCACATGGCCTGAGCTTGCCCTTTACGCCTTGGAGGTGCTGGCGTGCCCTGCAGCCAGTGTATTATCTGAACGGGTATTTAGCACGGCTGGGGGCGTTATAACAGACAAGCGCAGTCGCCTGTCCAGAGACAATGTGGACAAGCTCACGTTCATTAAAATGAACCAGGCATGGATCCCACGGGACTTTTCCGTACCTTATGCAGAATAGCAATGGATACCGACCTTACCCACCCATTGTTCCATTTTTGCTCTTTCTCACTCTTTTGGGGTGTACCCTCATTTAAAATTTTTGAAAAGAAGCAGTGTTGGCTACCTCGTCCTCCTCCTCAGGGCCAGATTAATGTAGGGGCTATTGGAGCTGCAGCTCCAGGCCCCTACCTTTTATATAGGCCCCGGGTTGGCCATATTCACTGTTACCGCTCTTCTGTCACTTGTAAACACAGAAGTCTGGCTTCTATGCTCGCTTCCCCAGGCAGCACCCTCAGAACCTCCCCACACAGCGTGAAGGCCGGACAAGGAGGGACAGTTGGCGATGCATGGATGTGTTTATGGGCTTCAGAGACAGCATCCCATGTTGAATTAGGCATGCATGGCTGCACCCTTCCTCCTCTGGGTGCATGGCAAGGCACGGCCCTTAAGGCCCTTCAAAATCCTCAGCACCAAGCCCATGATGCTGTTAATCCGGCCCTGGTCCTCCTCCACCGCCGCTTCCACCTACACCGCCCATAGGTGTGCGCAGCCTATTGCATTAAGGTGTGCACCCCAAAGTTGAAATACACATGCATGTGTTTGCCAGCAGGGAGAGTAATGTATCGGGGCCATGTACCTGTAGGCAAGGAGAAATAGAGCAGAGCAGGTCCCAGGGAGATCTTTCCCATCTCCTCACTGGCAATGCTATGTGCCCTAGGTGATTAGGGTGTGCCCAGGCACACCCAGCACACCCTGTGCGCACGCCTATGTCACCGCCACATCCACCACCACCTCAACCTCCCTCCTACTCCATATGGGCCTCGTCCTTCAGAGATGAAGAAGAACATTGTTTTATTTTTCTGTTTTTTTTTGTTGTTTTAAGTTATTTCCCTATCCACATTTGTTTGCAGAGCACTTGCCATGCTCTTAATTACGTTTTGCTGCCATTTGCAGCACTCTAGCCCTTTCCTTTGGTGTTTTAGAGCCATTTTAGTGCCTTAAAGTTCGGGTCCCCATTGACTTCAATGGGGTTCGGTGTCCGGGAAAAGTTTGGTAAAAGTCCGGGACACGGACCCGGACTTTTTTTTAAAGTTCGGCCGAACCCGTCGAACACGGACATCTAGGTGTCCGCTCAACCCTACTCACAATGCAAACGAATATCAATAGCAGAAAGAAAACAACATCGATCGCGCACTTCCGGGACGCCGTGCGCTCCACAGAACCGGATATGCGTTCCAACCAGGCGGATGTGATGTGATGACGCTCTACGCATTTCGTCTGTCCGACGTCATCAGGAGTGGCGTCATTACGTCATCCCCGCCTATTTATAGCAGCATGGTAAACAGGCCACCTCCGCTAATCCAATGAGAAACCGGGACGCGGTGTCCAATCAAGTAACGCCTTGACGCACGCTGTTGCCACGTAGACCCAGTATGCTTGTCAAGCTGATTCAGGACACTTCCTGTTCTCCATATAATCTATCCCCGAAAGCGGATGTTTATAACAACAGAAGTGTAATTCTTTCTTTTAAAACGCCTTTTTCTTTCGGCAGATGGTGGTATGATATATACAATTAAAACTATTGTTACCATGATGCTACAAGGTAATAACTCCGTGCACATCAGTTATTGCTAACATGATGCTCTAAGGTACTATCCCCGTACACATCAGCATAGTACACAAAAAACTATATCTCAAACATGAATAAAACATTTAAAAACAAGACTTGCATCCTACAATCTTTAGTATGAGACAATTATGAACCCATGTAACCAAGAAATAGAAAGAAATATGTATAAAAAAATATATATATAAAAAAAATATATAAATGAAATACAGCATAAAAAAGAAGAGAAAAAAATACAATGAAAAAGGTAAGTATGTTTTTAGGGGGATCGGGTCCTTTCACTACAAATATTTTCGGTCCCAAAATAATTGATGATGGACTATTGGTTAAAACTCTTATTTTAGTCAAGGCATGTCTCAAACTCAATTGTACCAGGATCAGACATATATGAAAATAATATTGATATTAATGATGGTGTTTCAGATTAATTCCAATTAATTAGATATTACTTAGATTTAATATTTGGCAACAAAAAGTAAAATTTATTAACTAGAGGGTGTAAAACCAGAAGGTTATTCCTTTGGGCCGAGCCCTAAGGGAATTTTTTTACAAATATTAATAAAAAGAGAAAGATACTAATGACCTACTTTCCAAATATATTAATATTAAAATTAATATTAAAAATTAATTTATCTGTATTGTTATTAAAAATTCCAAACGGACTAAGTGTATATATTTTAATAAAAAAAATTAAAAAGTTAAAGAATCAGCGCTCAACTCTCAATGAGGGGGGCCACTAAATCTAATTCCAATGTGTATTGAACAGACGTGTCTTAAGATAATAAATAGTGGTCAAATTAATAAATGTGTCAATGAAAATATGTCAAAAAAATGGGGTGTATAAAGTGATGATAGAATGAATAGTTACATAGTTACATAGTTACATAGTTAGTGAGGTTGAAAAAAGACACAAGTCCATCCAGTTCAACCCATGATGCGTGTGTGTGTTTGCTTTTAACCGTACATTGTGTACCCCTGTATGTTGTGGTCTTTAAGGTGTACATCTAATAGTTTTTTGAAACTATCTATGCTCCCCGCTGATACGACTGCTTGTGGAAGAGAATTCCACATCCTTACCGCTCTTACAGTGAAGAACCCCTTACGCACTTTAAGGTTAAACCGCCTTTCCTCAAGTTTTAGTGAGTGGCCACGTGTCTTATTGTATTCCCTTTCTCTGAATAGTTTGTTCCTTATGCTAGGGTCGCCAGTACAGTATTTGTACATTGATATCATATCCCCCCTCAATCGTCTCTTCTCCAGAGAGAATAGGTTCAGTGCTTGTAGTCTTTCCTCATAGCCGATGTCCTCCATTCCCCTAATTATTTTTGTTGCCCTCCTCTGGACTTTCTCCAGTTCCAGCACATCCTTCCTGCGGACCGGTGCCCAGAACTGGACAGCATACTCCAGATGTGGCCGGACCAGAGTCTTGTAGAGCGGGAGAATAATCTCTTTATTTCTGGAGTGGATCCCCTTTTTTATACATCCCAGTATTCTGTTGGCTTTGCTTGCGGCGGCTTGGCATTGCATGCCACTGCCAAGCCTGTTGTCTACCAGTACCCCCAAGTCCTTTTCCATCCTAGACTCACCCAGAGGTTCACCCCCTAGTGAATAGCTTGCTTTCTGGTTTCTGGCACCCAAGTGCATTACTTTACATTTTTCTACATTAAACCTCATCTGCCATGTGGTTGCCCACCCCGTTATTTTGTTCAGGTCTGCTTGCAAGATTTCCACATCCTGCATAGAAGATATTGGCATGCCTAATTTAGTATCATCTGCAAATACTGAGATTGTACTAGATATCCCCTCCTCTAGATCATTTATGAATAAATTAAACAGGATTGGTCCCAGGACAGAACCCTGGGGGACCCCACTTTCCACACCCGCCCAATCCGAGTACTCCCCATTAATCACCACCCTCTGTACTCTCCCCTGGAGCCAGGTCTCTATCCAGGTACTCACCTTATGATCCATACCTACCTTCCTTAGTTTGTACAGTAAGCGTTTGTGAGGAACGGTGTCAAAGGCCTTTGCAAAGTCCAGATACACCACATCCACAGGCTTACCTTTATCTAGGTGGCAGCTCACTTCATCGTAGAAGGTTAACAGATTGGTTTGGCACGAACGATTTTTCATGAATCCATGCTGATTTCTACTTATAATACCATTTTCATTACTAAAGTCTTGTATGTGGTCCCTTATCATCCCCTCCAAAATTTTGCAGACTACAGATGTTAGGCTGACCGGCCTATAGTTACCCGGGATATATCTCGGCCCCTTTTTAAATATTGGTACCACGTTGGCTTTTTTCCAATCAGCTGGCACCATACCCGTCTGTAAACTATCCTTAAAGATCAAGAATAATGGTCTGGCAATCACCTGGCTGAGCTCATTAAGAACCCTCGGGTGCAAGCCATCCGGTCCCGGGGATTTATTTATGTTAAGTTTCTCTAGTTTAGCTCTAAGTCTATCCTCTGTTAGCCATGGCGGCACTTCCTGAGGTGTATTATTTAGTTCGGCCTTACAAGCGGGTTTCGTGTAGACCCCCGATTCCTTTGTGAAGACTGAAGAAAAGAAATTATTTAACACTTCCGCCTTTTCTCTGTCCTCTGTGGCCATTTTTCCTTTATCATCTTTTATGGGGCCAATGTGCTCTGGCCTGGCTTTCTTACTGTTTATATACTTAAAGAACTTCTTGGGGTTCTTTTTACTCTCCTCCGCTATATGTCTCTCGTGTTCTATTTTAGCCGCCCTGATTTCGTCTTTACATTTCTTATTACACTCTTTGTAGTGCTTAAATGCTGCCAATGACCCCTCAGTCTTGTATTTTTTGAAGGCCTTTTCTTTAGCTCTAATATACATTTTAATGTTGGAGTTTAGCCACCCAGGGTTTAGTTTTGCTCTTTTAAATTTATTTCCCTGTGGAATGCACTGGCCCACTCCCTTGTTAAGTATGCTCTTGAAGCACTCCCATTTTTCCTCCGTGTTCTTTGTTCCCAGGGTTCTATCCCATTTGATATTTTCTAGCAGCGAGCGCAGTTTAGGGAAATTGGCTCTTGTGAAATTCAGCGTCCTTATATTACCCTTGTGTTTCCTATTACTGTAATTAATACTGAAACCAATTGACCTATGGTCACTGTTCCCTAAGTTGTCCCGTATTTCTATATCCGTGATCAGGTCTGTATTGTTGGTAATCAGTAGGTCAAGTACCGCATTGCTTCTTGTCGGTGCATTCACCATCTGACCCATGTAATTGTCCTGCAAAACATTTAGGAACTGCCGAGCCTTGGCTGAGTGTGCGGTTCCTTCTGCCCAGTCTATATCTGGATAATTAAAGTCCCCCATTATAATGACATTTCCCATCCTTGCTGCCAATCCTATCTGTAACATGAGGTCCGCCTCACCCTCCTCCCTCTGGTTGGGGGGCCTATAGCATACGCCCAATATTACCTTCCCCGCCGTGCCTTCCCTTTGAAGCTCTACCCATAGGGATTCTGCCTCGTCCATAGCTCCATTATTAATATCATCCCTCATATTTACCTGTATACTGTTCTTAATATACAAACATACCCCTCCCCCTTTTTTACTTTCTCTATCTCTGCGATAAAGGGAATACCCCTGAATGGACGCCATCCAGTCATGAGAGCTGTCAAACCAAGTCTCAGTTATCCCCACAAAATCTAAGTCCTCCTCAAACATCAGCAGCTCCAGCTCTCCCATCTTGTTGGCCAGGCTTCTGGCATTGGTATACAAACCTCGTAATTTTGATCGGTTATATTTATCCTCTTTTGATGTTTTTAGGCTGCTCTCTTGATTTTTCCCCGTACCCACCCTGGGTATAGGAGCTCCGCACACCCTATCGCTAATGCCCCCATTTCTGCCCTCTGAAACTTGCTTTCCACTGGGTAATTCTACATCTGTACCCTCCCCCCCATTCCCTAGTTTAAAAGCCCCTCTAACTCTTTGGCCATCCTCGCACCCAGTACGGCTGCACCCACCCCATTTAGGTGCAATCCGTCCCTACCAAAGAGCCGGTGACCGACTGAGAAGTCGGCCCAGTTCTCCAGGAACCCGAAACCCTCCTTACTACACCAGCTCCTCAGCCACTCGTTAACTTCCCTAATCTCCCGCTGCCTCTCTGGTGTGGCTCGAGGTACAGGTAGTATTTCGGAAAATATTACCTTGGAGGTCCTAGTCCTTAACTTAGCGCCTAAGTCCCTGAAATCGTTTAGGACTCTCCGTCTTCCTCTGCCTATGTCATTGGTACCCACGTGTACCATGACAGCTGGGTCTTCCCCAGCCCCACCCAATAATCTGTCCACCCGATCCGCTATGTGCCGAACCCGAGCGCCCGGCAAACAACAGACTGTTCGGCGCACACGGTCTTGGTCACAGATTACACTGTCTGCCCTTCTAATAATTGAGTCCCCTACCACCAGCACCTGTCTTTCCTTTCCCTTTCTCCCAGCCTCACTGGAGGAGTTCTTCCCCTGGCTGCTAGGGGCGTCGCTCTGCTCCAGCAATGCTGGTCCCTGACTGGTTTCCCCATATACAATAATGAAAATCCAATCGAAAGTGAACCAAGTGAATAAAGTGCAATGCTGAGTGACTATTCATGCAAAACAAAATCATGTGTAGCTCTTATATGATCAAATAAACATGAGCAAAGTGACCAAAATAAAAACACCTAAAAATATAGCAATGATGCGCTAAAAACGTGCTTCAACAGTCCATAAAATGCATATAATAATCTAAAAAATACACATGATGATAGTCCCAAATAAAGTGAATAAAGTGCAATGTGCCAAAAAATTCTTCTATATATGGTGGTCTTTCCAATCAACTCTAAAGGTGAAATGTGCTCTTCAAACACAGCAAGGTGAGTGTGTCCCGGTGAGCGCACAATCCAGACACCGAGTGCAGTGGCCGCTCACCTCCACAACACTCAGATTGAGCATTATATATAAATATCCTGGCAACCCTTTCAACTCGTTCGCCAACAGCCCAGCGTGCTCCAGCAGCAATGAATCAAATAATGGGAATATAGCAGCATAGGAAGCTCAAAAATGCCTTAGTTCCTGTGTTGGTGCTTAAAAAGAGAGGCTCTCATGGTGCAGAAACGTAGGGTAGTATTTATTTAAAAAATTTTTATTGCAGGCTACTCACATTACAGAAGATACAACAGTGCAGACAGTGTCACAAACCGCCGATGCGGTGCGATCCGAAGCTTCCGGTCACGGCCGAAGACCCGAAGTGACGTCAGTACGGCTTACCCTGACGCGTTGCGCTACGAACACCCCTTTGAGAAAGCTACGGGTGTTCGTAGCGCATATTAAAAAATATCAACCAGACCAATAAATATATATAATAGATTACTTTAGACAAAGGAGACCCTTAATAGTGGCCTAAGTTCCCAAAGGGTACGACAAATAAATAAAACATGTCCTGCAGATATATAGAATGTCCTGCAAATATATAAAGAAGTGCTGGGCTTAAACTGACCAGAAGGACTTGTACACACATAAACACTGCTTAAACACGTATTCAGATATACAATAAAAATAAAAAAATAAAAAAAATAAAATAAAAAATATATATAGTTAGACCTAAACTGACCAAAAAGGACTTGGACACGAATAAATACTACTTAAAAATATAAATATTAAGGTAATAATTTAAAAATTTGAAATAAAACAATTTAGGTCTATGTCCAAGTTAAGTCCTTTAGGCTGGAGGGATTCGAGTAGATAAATCCACTTTGTTTCATTCTGGGAGATTTTTCTCTTTTTGTTCTCCCCTCTCCAGTGGCCATGAATAGAGTCTATGCCATAAAAAATTAAGTCCTTCGGGTTTTTATTATGCACCTCTAAATAGTGTCTTGAGAGGCTGTGTTTTGGAAAGCCGTTCTTTATATTTGTGATATGTTCTCTAATCCTCACATGGAGGGGTCTCGTGGTGCGTCCTACGTATTGCAGATTACATGTACATTCTACTACATATGTAACATGTGTGCTGTTGCAAATAATTAAATTGTTAATTTTGTATTTCCTATGGTTCGCTTTAGATTTAAAGTCCAGCATTTTCCGAGGCTGGGAAGGGTTGTTTCTACATGCCAGACACTTCCTGCATCTGATAAACCCCTTCATATCAGGAAAGATTTTTACATTTTTAGGAGGGTCTATAACATTTTTAACCAATCTATTCCTTAAAGTCGGTGCCCTACGGTAAATAAACCTAGGCCTTTCTGGAAGTACTTTGGCCAGTACCTTGTCCGTCCTCAATACTGGCCAGTATCTTCTGAATATTCTCTCCACATTTTTGTATTGTCTGTGGTACCCTGAGATGAAGGCACAGTCAAACGATCCGTTCGTTTCTTTTACTTTGGTCTCTAATAGGTCCTCCCTATCCATATTTCTAACCCCTGCCTTCATCTTTTCCAGGGTATCCATTTGATATCCCTTTTCCTCAAACCTCTTCATTAAAATTGATGTTTGTTGGTCATAGTCTTCCAGTCTTCCACAATTTCTCCTCATCCTCATAAATTGCCCCTTCGGGATATTGTTCTTCCACTTTGGGTGGTGGCAACTCGTTTTTGGGATATACCCATTTTTGTCTGTAGTTTTAAAAAAAGTTCTTGTTTGTAAGTAACCCTCTTCTTTAAAAATCTGCAGATCCAAGTAATCTACCTGATCTTGGCTCCA
Organism: Pelophylax lessonae; assembly: GCF_965119305.1. Taxonomy (NCBI): domain Eukaryota; kingdom Metazoa; phylum Chordata; class Amphibia; order Anura; family Ranidae; genus Pelophylax; species Pelophylax lessonae. The sequence goes on from NC_138774.1 coordinate 31,433,518, forward strand.
GTGGCCGGTAAAAGTGAGTCCATATTGGTTAGAATTAATCTCTTCTAGGAAATCTGGCAAAGATGATCTGGTACCTTACCAAATCATTATTATGTCATCTATGTAACGTTTATATAATTTAATCTCGGGTATGTTCTGGTTGTAAATTTGCTGTTCCTCCCACATATTCATGAAGACGTTCGCCACGCTGGGGGCATATCTAGCCCCCATGGCGACGCCTTTTGTTTGAACATAAAATGATTTCCCATACCAGAAATAATTACTTTCCATTGCCAATTTGAGGCCTTCAAGGATATACTGTATTTGAGTTTTCTTCAGACTTTTATCTTCATAAAGTGCTTTTTTTATTGCTCTAAGTCCATCTGTTTGTTTGATGCTTGTATACAGTGAATTTGCATTGATTGTGACTAAGAACTGAGATTCATTAATGTTTAAATTCCTAATCTCCCTTAATAATTGTGTGCTGTCCTTCAAGTAGGACCTTCCTTTGGAAACAAGGGGTTGGAGGAATTTATCTAAATATTCTCCCAATCGGGAGAACAGGGAGTCCACCCCACTGACTATGGGTTTCCCTGGTGGTTTCTCAAGTCTTTTATGTATTTTGGGTATGTGGTATATCACAGGTGTTTTAGAGGACTCCGGAACCAGATATTTTGCTTCCTTTTCCGTTAGGATCCCTATGTCTTTTCCTTTTTTTACGTATTCTTTTAATTTCCGCAAGTATTCCATTTTGGGGTTTTTCTTTAGTTTCTTGTATGTGTCTGGAACTTTAAGGAGGTTTTCCATCTCTTCCTCATAGTCTTTTTTAGTCAAAATGACCAGCCCTCCTCCCTTGTCTGCTGGTCTTATGACAACCTCTCTGTTTTTCTCGATATTCCTAATTGCTTTCCAGATCCTTTTGTTATCCTTTCCATGGATCTCCAATTTCTTTATATCCTCCTCCACCACCATCTTTTTAAAAGCGTTAATACAATCATTATTTGGTACTTTTGGATTAAAAACAGACTTATTCCTTAAAACAGTATGTTTAAAACGTGTAGAAATGGTGTTCTTATGTTCGCCCTTGATCTGGAAAAATTTTTTAACATTCAATTTCCGAATGAACTTCTGAAGATCAATATAGGTTTCAAATTTGTCTATATCCTTAGTAGGTACGAACTTCAAACCCAAATCTAAAATTCCCATCTCTTCTTTATTAAAAACAATGTTGCTGAGGTTAAAAATGCCTGTACCTAAAATTCCCTTCTTCGCTTTCTTCCTGCCCCTGCGTTTGCCTCTTGCCCGTTTCCTCTTGCCCCGTACCCGTTCCAGTTGTTCCAGCTGTTCTGTTGGTAGGGGATGTAGTTCCTCCCTTCTTCTCTTTGTGGGGATGCTTGTTCTCTCATAGGTCCTTGTGTCCAACCCCGGTTCCTCATGGGGTCTGGGAATCCTCTGTGGTAATTGGGTCCTTGGGGTCCTCTTCCTCCCGGTCTTCTGTATTGGTTGTACCAATTCTGTTGTCTCGGGGGTCTGCCAAGGTTGTTCCCATGGAAAAAAACCCTTCCCCGGTAGTTGTAACTCCCTCTTCTGTCATCTCTAGGTGTATACATTCTATCGTCCCTTAGGGGGGAGTATCTATTAAACGTGGGGACTCTGTACCCAGGTGAAGTAAATCTAGAGTCCTGAAATCTTCCTCCCTATTATAAGTGGGGATCCTGCTCCCAGGTGAATTAAATCTGAAGTCTGGGGGTCCTCCCCCTCTGTTATTCCTAGGTCTTGCTCCTCCGTGATTCCCAATGTTCCTAGGGGTCTGAGGTTTATCCTCTCTAGTAGTATTATCAAAGTTCACATTTCTAGGTGTTCTTTGAGTGGGGGTATCCGGGTAGGAATCTTGTTTCTCCACTTCCGGGGTGGTTTCCCTTGAATCCGCTACTAAAGTGGTATCTTGTAATTTCATGGCTTCGTCTTCCATGGATGTCTGCCAGTTATAAACTCTGTTATTCTTGTAATCTAATATATCCCTGCTGTATTTCTTCTGTTTCTTAGTTTGTATCTCTAGATCATATTTGGTGACATTTTCCTGAATTTCTTTTTCTTTGTTTTTGTACTCATTAGTAAGAGAAAAGGGTGTCAGTGATTCTTTAAGTTGTTTAATCAATTTTTCTACTTCCTTAAGCTTGTATTTCCTCCTAGTAATAATCTTTTGTAGGAGTTCAGTCTCACACTTATTAAAGAAGACATACCAACTGTCAGAACAGGAAGTGTCCTGAATCAGCTTGACAAGCATACTGGGTCTACCTGGCAACAGCGTGCGTCAAGGCGTTACTTGATTGGACACCGCGTCCCGTTTTCTCATTGGATTAGCGGAGGTGGCCTTTTTGCCATGCTGCTATAAATAGGCGGGGATGATGTGATGATGCCACTCCTGATGACGTCGGACAGACGAAACGCGTAGAGCATCGTCACATCACAATACTACTCTATGTGAGGCCCTTTCTTCCCCATATACATCTACGGAGCACATATGCAGTGTACAGTGAGAGTGGACTCGGGCAGGCTATAGGACAGCGCACAGGGTAAAGAGGATCGGCCAGCGAATCCTTACAGGATCCAGGGGCATCAGAGGCGATACTATACCCAAGGCTTGTCACCCCTGTAGGGGTAATCATTTCTGGTGAGTGCGGTACAGGGGACATGGGGAGCACAGAGTGATCACCATAGCCAGCACCCTTAAGGAATTATTGGAACACCTGCACTGAAGTCACCTTGTTGGGAAATTGTCTCTCTCTACACCAGAGTTATTTGTGATTGCCATATTCATGCTCTGTGGAATATAAGTTATTGGACACTTATTGTGGGACTTTTTATATCCAGTGAAAACCTTTTATCCCATCGATTGAAAGTGTGTTCTGATATTTATTCTTGCATTTACCCCAGTTTTTATGTGGAATTCCCTGCTGTTTTATAAGTTTATAATTTTATACATTGAGTATCTCTTAGCCAGTTTGTAATTAGCATCCTGTTGGTTTTACACCTTTTAAGACGTATACATTGTGGATCCTTTTTCACCATATTTAATTTTCTTAATTTTTACCAATATTAATTGAATTTTTTATATAATTCTATATTTCACACCATTACACAGAGTCACGGTACTCACCTTTTTACCACTAAATTGATATTTCATATATTTTTAGATATATGTACTCATCACTTTATTTATTCACCTAATTTTCTAATCCTAATATCCGCTATTAATTTCACAAGGTCACATTCTATTTATTTGCACTACAGCACTTTTTATCTCAACCAATCAGGAAGCTATAGGCAGCGCCACATACCTCCCTCTCAAGACTTGAAAATTGCTGTTCACAGACCCTCTCCATCCAATCTGACAGAGCTTGAGATATTTAGCAAAGAAGAATGGGCAGAAATGTCCCTCTCAAGGTGTGCAAAGCTGGTAGAGACATCCCCAAAAAGACTTGCAGCTGTAACTGCAGGGAAAGGCGGTTCTACAGAGTATTGACTCGGGGGGGGGGGGGGGGTTAATACAAATGCACACCACACTTTCCACATATTTATTTGTAAAAAAATGTTGAAAACGATTTATCATTTTCCTTCCACTTCACAAATATGTTCCACTTTGTGTTGGTCTATCACATAAAATACATTTACATTTTTGGTTGTAACATGATGGTTGAAAATGTGGAGAATTTTCAAAGGGTATGAAAACTTTTTCACGGCAATGTACATTTTTGAGTTTGGGGTTTACTACTGCTTTAATCTGAGCATGAAGCCTGACTGGCCAGGTGGGACCCGTGGCAAAGCTGATTGTCCCCATGAAGAGGAAGACAACAGCCTCTTTCCCTCAACCCTTTGCATTTTTCTAATGTCTTTTTCAGTGTTCTCTCTCTATCCTGGTGTCGCCATGAACCGTTGGCTCGTCCTCCTCTCTGTTCTCTTGGCAGCTGAATATGCTCTGGGTAAGCGCTCACTAGCTTTGGCGATATGTTGTAGAGATGTGTTGTAATATGCTGTCCCCATGCCTATGTAGTTGTTAAAGTAGCTATAAACCTCTGAAAAAAAAAAAATGAACAAAGCATATCCCTTTAGGATGTGTACTAGCCTCAGTCCAAAGCACCAAGTGTTGTTCCTATCTGATCTCACCTCCCTCTGCCAACTGCATGAGTCACTTCTCTCTGCCAACTGCATGAGTCACTTCTGACAGGTTATGCCAACACCTCCGAAACCCTGGAGACGGCCCTGCCTCCTCTCCAGCACACAGAAGGTAATTGCTTCCCTATGAGACTGTGTAGAGATGTGTGTGTCCATTCCCTCCACTCAGGTCTCAGATTACACTCAGCTCCCTACTCTATGCTACAAAGGTAATCACGCTACAGATAGAGCCACTGCATAATACCTCTGTTCAAAATGGAGTGATGAATGGGTGCCGGCTCAAAATGCACAATGCATAGCAGTGAAAGAAGACGTCTGCAAGGCCGCACTCCAATTAACTCTAGTTTATTTCAAAGAAAAAGCACAGCTACAGGATAAACAGACTGACATGTTTCATACTAAATCAGTGCATATTCATAGCCCCGCTCTATGCTGTACAGCATGTGACATCAGATCTCCACCCCCTGCCTTCTGCAACTAAGAAAAAGGCTTTGTTCTCTGTGTTTTAGACGGTTGTAAGAGATGGCTGCAGATAAACAGGTACAACTTATGTATGAGTATCTGTTTTATCACTGTGTATCACCTGAGGCCAGTCATTCCACTGGGTATATGTAAGGGTTTACAACCAGTTTAAGGGAGTTGTAGTGTCACACCAATCGCAAGCAGCCCCAAAAAGTTTATTGCATCTTCAAGACAGTGTACTCAACACATAAAAACCAATATGTTTAAAGCCTTAATGGGAGCATTACCCAACCTACTTGGCACCATGGACCGGGCGTGTGAAAGTCAACCCCCCACCAACCGGGGGGGGGGGGGGTTAAGGGGATTTGTAGTCTATAGAAGTAGTAGATATATGAAATATTCAAAAAACAATAAGGTGTGACCACCCTCCTCCTGCGCTTGGTATCCAGGCCCCTCGACCACACTCCTCCCGGGACTCACAACTGGCTTCTTAGATGGCTTAGGTCTTGCTGCCCATAACGGACTGGGGTAGTCCACCGGTACTGAAAGCAAAGAAACAAAAAAGGGCGCACCGACCTAGCGCATTATCCTCAATAGAAGGCTTTATTAAAGTAACATTAAAAAATGGCTACTCACAGACGTAGATAAAATAAATCATATCAAGCTCAATTGCTCAAACGTCCGGGTGTAGTCCATACAATCGTTCATAACTGATGAGTTGACAGCCGTCAACTCATCAGTTATGAACGATTGTATGGACTACACCCGGACGTTTGAGCAATTGAGCTTGATATGATTTATTTTATCTACGTCTGTGAGTAGCCATTTTTTAATGTTACTTTAATAAAGCCTTCTATTGAGGATAATGCGCTAGGTCGGTGCGCCCTTTTTTGTTTCTTTGCTTTCATATATGAAATATTATCTGTATCTTTAAAAGTTGCAATTTAGTTAGTCCAAGTACAGCAGCTGAGAGTAGACATGTGCAAAACAAAAAAATGTGCTTCAATTTGATTTGTTATTTAAATTATTTTGTTTAGTTAAATTAATTTAATTCATTTTCAGAAATTGTTTATTCATTTTTAAATTCAATTCAAATTTTCAGAATTTGAATCAGCATTCGAATGTGAATGTATTCTATTTGAAATTCGAATTTTCGGAAGACGGTTATAATCTTTCGATTTTATTCTATTGTTTTTTGTCTACTATTCTTTTCTATTCTATTCCCTTTATTTCTATTATATTTTATTCTATTATTTTATTTTCTATTCTATCATGTTTTATTCTCTTCTTTTCTATTCTATTCTATTTCTTTATTTTCTATTCTATTTTATTCTATTCTTGTTTTGCGAATTCCATTTCCTCTTAGAATCTGATTCAAATTTCAGCTGAATAATGAGAAATGTGTCTGAATTTTGATTCGGAATGAAATAAAGCACACATGTCTAGCTGAGAGTATAAAATGAACACATAAAAGCGTGATATCAATGCATCCGGAGTCCAGGCTGGGAACCCAGTGCCTGCAAAAGAGAGAGGGGAAAAATAGGGGCACCAGGTAGCAGTATTGGGTAGTAGTTAGTTTTATAGTGAAAATACAGTTTTACAGTTAAAAATACACTCACAAGCACTCTGTGAACAAAGGCATGTCACTGTAGAGAAGATGTGCAGGATCCAAGGTCTGGAGTGTGGGATGGATGGGATGGTGAGCTGCTGCAGGCAGGCCAGGACTGGCCATAAGGCAGACCGGGCACTTACCCGTTGGGCTGGGGTGGCATGTCTTTGTGGGGCCCAAGGAAGCTAGGCTGCTCCTTCAGCCCACGCCTCCCACCCGACCTCTTAGGCTGCCCGGCCGCCAGTTCATTTCAACCGTCGGCATTTGGGGGCACAAACATTAAGGGGGAGGAGCTAGAGGAGACACCTTTGGCCTCTCTGCGGCTACACAGCCACCAGCTCAGTTCAGCCGTCGCTGCCAGGGGGCATGGCCATGAAGTGGTAAGGAGCTAGCGGAGACACCACTGAGCCGGATCAGAGAGAACAAGAGTGCGCCCCCCCCCTGTGAGCCTGGATAGGAAGAGCAGTAGGGGCATTTTCATTTAGAAGAATCAAGCTCTCCATTTCCTTCTGCAGCCTCTGAAAGCCTGCGGGAGGGAGAGGGGGAGAAGCAGAGGCTACAGAAGGAAATGGAGTGCTTGATTCTTCTAAATGCACCTGCCCCTACAGCTCCTCCTACCCAGCGTCTTTTTTCTCAGACCCCCACCCCCCAGTGCTCTCAGACTCCCCCAGTGCTGTCTAGCCCCTCTGTGCTCTCCGATATCCCTCAGTGCTCTCCAGCCCCCCCAGTGCTCTCTAGCCCCCCTGTGCTCTCCAGCCCCCCCCCCCCAGTGCTCGCCAGCCCCCCTGTGCTCTCCAATATCCCCCAGTGCCCTCCAACCCCCCTGTGCTCTCTGACATCGCCCAGTGCCCTCTGGCCCCCCCTACAGCTCCCCCTGTGCTGCCCAATATCCTCCTGTGCTATCTGCCTCCTTCCCTATGCTCTCCGACATTCCCCAGTGCTCTCCGACCCCCCCAGGTGCTCTCCGACATTCCCCAGTGCTCTCGCGCCCCCCCCTCCCCCAGTGCTCGCTGCCCCCCCCCCCCACAGTGCTCACCAACGTCCTCCAGTGCTATCCAACATTCCCCAGTGCTCTCCGACATTCCCTAGTGCTCCCCCCCTAGTGCTCTCCGACATCCCCCAGTGTTCTCCGACATCCCCCAGAGCTCTTTGCCTCCCCCAGTGCTCTCCGACATCTCCCAGTGCTCTCTGACATTTCCCTGTGATCTTCAGCCCTCTCGTGTTAGTGCTTTCCGCCTCCCCCCAGTGCACTCCACCCCCCCCCCCCATTCTCTCTGCCTCCCCCCCTGTGCTCTCACCCTCCTAGTGCTTTCTGCTGCTCCCCATGCTCTCTGCTTCCCCCTCCCCATTCTCCTTGCTCCCCCTCAGGTTCTCTGCCCCCCCCCGTGCTCTCCGCCTCCCCCAGTGTTGTCTGACTTCCTCCCTGTGTTCACTGGTATCCCATGCTCTCCCCCCCCCCCCTTTCGAAGGGAGAGTGGGGAAGGACCGGTTAACATGTCATGGGCTGCTCAGTCTAAAATACCTGGGCCTATTTTTTGTCCCAGTCCAGGCCTAGCTGCAGGTGGAATTCCTACGGGATGTGCAGAATCCAGGGTCTGGAATGCAGGATGGATGGGATGGTGAACCGCTGCTGGAGTGATTCCTGGGGTCAGTGGAAAGATTGCTGGAGCTGCCGCAGACTTCCCTTATCTAGCACTGAGTGGAACTGTCAGGAGAGCCCTCTGGTGGCTGTAAGGTGACAGTTCAAGATGTGTTGGCTCACTCTGCCTTTTGCCAACCCCTGCTGTGCGGCCCAGCTCCCAGCAGGCCACGAGCCGTTCACTCTATGAGTCCCCTTTTCATTGGGGGCTCTGTAGAATAAAGCAGGGAAAAACAAGCCTCAGCAGCTTGTTTGAGCAGCTTAAAGTGATTGTAAAGTCTCAGTTTTTTGGTTTTTTTTGTTAAAAATAACAAACATGTTATTCTTAGCTACTCTGTGCAGTTGATTTTGCCTAGAGCAGCCCTAAAGGCCCGTACACACGTACCGATTGTCGGCCGAAAATGTTCGGCCGCCGAACGATCGGCCGATTTTCGGCTTGTTAGTATGATGATTCCGACAGCCGACATTCGGCCGAACAGAATCTGTCGTGCAGGCATTAAAATTTTTGTATGCCGACACCAGAACGGCCGATTGTTCGCCAGTCAGTACAGATTTCGGCCGACAGACAGCAGATTTGCAAGACTGGGCATGCTCAGAAAAGAAAAAAGACAAGGAAAGTTAACCATCACATGACATCACTTCTGCAGTCGGCTGTTGTTGGCCGTCAAAATTAGTGTGCAGTCTTTTGCACTTTTCAACAGACAAGACAGCCCTCGGACAAAAGACGGCCGATCGTTTGGCCGACGATCGGTACGTGTGTACGGGGCTTAAGCCTCCTCTTTCCGGGTCCCTCTTCACTGCTCCTGGTCCCTCCTTCCTGTAGAGTGCCCCCACAGCAAGAAGCTTACTATGGGGGCCCCCTGTGCCGAGCCGCAGCTCTGTGTGTCCATTCAGACACTGAGCCACGGCCCGGCCCTGCCCCCTCTCTCTCCTCATTGGCTCACTGACTTTGATTGACAACTATGGCACTTCGTTGCGGTCCCAGCCAATGAGAAGGGAGGGTCCCCGGCAGCCAAATCTCTTGTGCAACATTGTTGAATGGAGAAAGCGCTCAGGTATGTATTAGGGGAGCTGCTGCACACAGAAGACTTTTTATCTTAATGTATAGAATGCATTAAGATAAAAAAAAACCTTCTGCCTTTAAATAATTTTGGACTCCTTACTATTGGTGTTGCACACGGTCTAATAGGTGAATCAAAAAGCACAGCTATAAATGAAATATAAAGGTCGTAATTATATGACAAAGGCAGTCAATTAATTGATCATTAACTAATTCATCTGTTTTGCTGTCAAAAAGAATGAAGCCATATTTGTTTAGGCATCATCCAGGGTCACTATATACTGTACAGTACAACCTGTTGAAGAAACTGGAAAGAGAGCGCTGGACCCGTAGGGTTATCTTGATAGGGTACTATAAGGTATTGATGTTGATGTAAGTGATCTGGTTCTCAGGCTTGCGGCCTCTGCACCCCAGAGGATCTCCACAATCTCCTTAACTTGTAGTGTCATATCACTAGAATTGAAATTGAAGAGCCACACCACTGCTAAGAGTTCCAGATACTACTTTAATTCATTAAAAGTCAGGAGTACAATCCAAAAGGTAGCCACGCATTTTGGGGGATCCAAGAGTGCCACCTTAATCAGGGCTTGACTGTTGGCAGTTGCTGCCAATCAAACTGCAGACAAGGCCTGTGCTTGACTTCACACTGGAAAAAATACCTTTGTAGGTCTGTAGCAGCAAACAGTTGTTGGAAACCAGAAATGGAATTCGGACGTGAACTTCAGGAAAACAAAGTGCAGGGGGAGAACCAGCGCTATGGATAATTTCCCAGAGACTTTTATTACATAGGTTGCAGCCACAAACCAACCCCTAAAAATAGGGGTCACGTATCATATAGAGGGGGGAGGTAGTTGGAAACGGCGCTACCTTTTACATATACTGTATAGTAAAAACAACCAGTGTATCCAGATCGTATGATTAAAAGATATGCAACTTAAAGTGCCAGTGCAAAGGTTAGTGTGCATATGAGAAAAACGTGCAGATAAAAATTAAGTAAGTAAGGTAAAGTAAATGTAAGGTATATGGCTGGATAATTAAAAAATCACAAAGTGCTGGTGAATATATTTAATGTGACAAGATATGGTAATATGTGTGTAAACAATAAATACTATTAAAATACTAGTGAAAGAAGTGTCCATGAATGTGCTTTATCAAAAAAATGAGACGTGAGAATAAAGGTGATAATGGTGAGCTTCGGTTGCTTATGTCCCAACTTCCACTAGAGGTCGCACTCACCCCTCAGCAAAGGTAATGATCCTGGCTGCAAAGGGTAAGGCAAAATAAAACTTCCCAGATCTGGCACCAATGTATCCTTACAGACCGGCGGATCCCATCTGAGTATTAAGCAAAACACCTAATAGCGTAGTATGTAATATGGTATTACAATAGGGAGCAGCAGTGACTCACGGTTAAGCTGTAGTTGATCGATTCAGAACGTGTTTACAGCGCCGGGGAGCTTCCGCGTTCCACACACAGCAAACTGCAGACCGGAAGTGATGTTGACGTATGGTTCTGTCCTACGCGTTTCGTCATTGGACGTCCAGCCATATACCTTACAATTTTTATCTGCACGTTTTTCTCGTATGCTGTAACGCTCCTGCGTTTTATGTATAATGTGGATTTACAGCTGCAGAAATATTCCACTTCAGTAGTCATGTAGAGAAACGCTGAGACACCAATCCCAACTCCCAAGACTCATCATGTGTGGATAGTCTCAATTCAGCAAGTAAATACACACACTCAATAAGATGTTCCTAGAGTGACTTATATGTATAGTAATATAGTGATGATAGGCTGAAGAGACAGGTTGGGTAGAGATGGTAGATGACAGACACTTGAAAGGAATGTTCTTGAAAGTAAGATAGTAGCAGATGGGATGCAGATAGGTTTAGCAATCATGTATGGTAGCAGATGATAGAGTAGCAGGTGAACATACAGGATAGACCAACCCAGTGCAAGAGCAGATGGTATTAGGCTCAAGGGCTAGCAATCTTAGTTAGTGCAGATGTAGTAATAGTCCTTAGTATGCAGAGCTAGATAGTGTAAGCTTTAGTATGAAGGTTATAGAGGTTTCCCCTGTGGGGTACTTATCACTAGTAGCAATGTAGTAGAGGAGAGGTTCGGCAAGAGCGGATGATCCGGTAACGGGATACAGGGATCAGCAGCGTGGTTCCGATAGCGAGGTATGCTTGCAAGCATGAGAGCTTCAAGGCAGATTATGCGGCGTTGAACGAACATGTGAGTGAGACCGCCGGAGGTTGAAATAGCCGCTCCAGCGGCGCTCAGTGATGACAGCATCGGTCTTAAAGGTGTATGCGCACCTTACCAAAAGAGAATGGTGGGGCGCATACACTTAGGAAAAGTGGAATTAGGGTACCAAAGGTACCAGAACATTACATATGCACACTAACCTTTGCACTGGCACTTTAAGTTGCACATCTTTTAATCATAAGGTCTGGATACACTGGTTGTTTTTACTATATATGTAAAAGGTAGCGCCGTTTCAGGAAAACAAACCTCTTTTTATTCGCTAGCAAAAATGACTTACCCTGGCTCATGCCCGTTTGCCAAGTGACTAAAAAAGCGTGTGCATCACACATATATAAAACAACAGTTACCTCACAGATACATATTTCCCTAACTAGCCTGGCAAGAAATACATATCCTTCTCATACGGATGTTCCCTGTAACATTTATCTATGGCAATTAACATTCCTGGCTTCACGCTTATCTGTATTCTCATAAGTTACAGGAGAATGGAGAGAAAGAGAGGGAGAGAAGGGGGGTCTAAAATACGCAGCTTTACTGTCCTGGTCTCTGTAGTACCATAGGGATTGTCAGAATCTACCATTTTGTTTTGTTAATTATCCACCATTTTAGAAGGCTTTCCAGGTGATGCCACAGGTCCAGTTCACTTCTGGTTTGTTCACATTGTTGTCAGTCAAAAAAGAAGAGGGCACTCTTGGACCCCTGAAACGTGAGCTTAGCACTTGGTTTATTCACTTGAATTTTACCACCCCTCGACTGCAATTAAAATAATTGAATCCTGTCGCTCAGTACCCAGTGCAAGTGGCCATCATCCCCGATGATTAGATACAAAAAGAGATACCCCCAATGGTTTGGGACTTTGTATGCCACTAATGCACTGAAACAATTTAGACAAAAAAGTATAAAAATATAAATTTTATTGCATAAGAAAAACATTTACATTGACAATTTGTATATACCCGCTGGATATACAAAGGATTAAAATTTGCATGCAATGTTAAAATTGTTGATATTTTTTAGATAAACGGTATTCCTTTTGAATAAGTCTTTATCTGCACTATACTAAATGGAATTTATTTGTATAGGTACAATTAGTGTATTGAACTTTGGTTGACCCCTGAAGAAGGGTGCTACACCCGAAACCCGTAGGGTCCGGTTCTCTCCACCAATGTTCCTTAGGAGTCTTCTGTACAGAAACTGGTCTGTTATTGCATGCAAATTTTAATCCTTTGTATATCCAGTGGTTTGCTGGGTATATACAAATTGTCAATGTAAATGTTTTTTGATTTTTCTTATGCAATAAAATTGAAATTTTTATACTTTTTTGCCTAAATTGTTTCAGTGCATTAGTGGCATACAAAGTCCCAAACCATTGGGGGTATCTCTTCTTGTATCTCAACTGCAATTGCAAACTAAACCTCAAAGAAGAGCATACTGTTATGTATATTATTATTATTTTATTATTATACAGGATTTTTATAGGGTCAACAGTTTGCGCATCGCTTTACATTATTAGGGCAGACAGTACAGTTACAATACAATCCAATACAGGAGGAATCAGAGGGCCCTATGTTTATCTTTCTGGTGTTATACATTTTTTTTACAGAGTGGGCTTTGTTTACAAGTGACCCTGTGGCAATTCGCAACTATCAGCCCCCATTCACACCGAATGTGGCTTTGAAATTTTGCAACTTCACTTGAAATTGCACAATTTCAAAGCCGCATGTCAGAGTGCGACTTCAGTTGCGACTTGGCTGACATCTGTGTGGCTTCATGCACAGATGTCTATGCAAGCCGCACCTGAAATTGTCAAAAGTAGTGCAGGAGCTGCTTTTTCAGATCTGCGCAGCACCATGAAGTCGGCGTCGCACCGATTTGAACAGTTCCATTGATAAATAGGGTGTGACTTGTCCTGCGATTTGACCTTTCAAATCGCAAGACAAGTCACACTAAAATGAACGGGGGCTTAGTGTAGAATAGCACATGCGCACAGACGCAAATTTCCGAGCAAATTTCAGAGAGTTATATGTGTGCTTACTCTACTTTATGCTAAGGGCAGTGCAAAGCTCCGGAATTTCCGAGGACTAAAAATATGCGGCATATTTATGCTGCACGGGAAAATGTGTCCTTGTGCATGAAGCTTCATCTTTCTGGCGTTCCACATTTTTTAAACACTTTAACAATCATTTCAGGAACATTTTGTGAACTAGAACCAGTATTTGATTGTATATTTTTATTGCCAACATGAACTTTTCTTGACTATTCTTTGCAGGATGTCCACCTATTGTATCCCGCTCCCAGTGGGGTGCTAGGAGGACCACGTGCAAGACAAAGTTTCCACGTATTCCAGTACCGGGCGTAATCATTCACCACAGTGCCGGAGCTTTTTGTAACAACCGAAAATCATGCAGTGCCCAAGTGAAGGGCATACAGAACCTTCATATGAACTCCAACAAATGGTGTGACATCGGATACAAGTGAGAACCAATTATGAGTCAATTAACCACTTTACCACCGGAGGATTTTGCTGTCTTACGTCCAGGCCACTTTTTGCGATTCGGCACTGTGCGACTTTAACTGACAATTGCGCGGTCGTGCGGCACCGTACCCAAACTAAATTTACGTCCTTTTTTTCCCACAAACAGAGCTTTCTTTTGGTGGTATTTGATCACCTGTGCGATTTTTACTTTTTGCGCTATAAACAAAAAAAGAGCCTACATTTTGAAATAATAACAATATTTTTCACATTGTTATTCCCCCCAAAAAAAATGTAAAAATCAAATTTTTTTTATCATTTTTGGCCAATTTGTTTTCTGCTTCATATTTTTGGTAAAAAAAATTGCAATAAGCGTATTTTGATTGGTTTGCGCAAAAGTTATTGCGTTTACTAACTAAGGGAAAGATTTCTGTCATTTTTGGTGTTTTTTTTCTTAACGAGTAATGGCGGCGATCTGCGATTTTTTTTGCGGGACTGCGACATTGCGGCGGACAGATCGGACCCTTGACTGACATTTTTGACACTTTTGGGGGTACCAGTGACATTACTACAGTAATCAGTGCTATAAATATGCACTGTTACTGTAAAAATGACACTGGCAGGGAAGGGGTTAATTTTATTGGAGAGGGAGGGGTTAATGTATGCCTGGTGCTTATTAACGTGTGTGGGGGGAGGTGACTGAGTGACACAGGAACAGATTGCATGTTCAGCTATGCTGAACCCTGCAATCTGTCACTGCCTGTCATTTAGGAGATCCGCCCGCTCTGTTTACACAAGTGGGCGGATCTCCAAACTCGATTCCCCGACGATCGGGAAAGAGCAGCGGCGATCGCCGCTGCTCCTCCCCTGGCCCGACTCCCGCTGTGACTGAAAACAGCGAGAGCGAGCCTCTGGCGGCGCGCGAGTGCCGCCCACAAGGGGAGGAGTCCAGCGACGTAGGTCTACGTCGCTGGACGGAATCGAGCCACTTTGCCACAGTACTGTCCCAGTGACTGGTCGGCAAGTGGTTAAACTGAAGGAGATCTGTACGGTACAGGACACCTAAAACTAAGAACATGTAATGTATTGCAACTTACCCATCATTGGGTGTGATGGTTGCATAAGTTTTCTTTTATTTTTATTTTACTTGGTGATCCTGCCAGTAATAGGCTTTGGGGTTTAATTATTATAGGCAAATAGACTGTGCACTTTGCAAGTACCGTATTTGCCGGCGTATAAGACGACTTTTTAACCTTAAAAACATCCCCCAAACTCAGGGGGGGGGGGGGTTGTCTTATACGCGGAGTATAAAATGTGAGGACTACTTTACATGGCCCAAAACGAACATCCCTATTAATCTCCAAGCAGGGTAAGTACACAAACCTCCCTATTAATCTCCAAGGTAAGTACACAGGGTTTAATCTCTCAAAGCGCTGGCTGGATGTGCGGGAATACTGTATCGATATGTACCGTAGCTTCGGCTACATACAGTATACCACGCTGACAGAGTCGTAACTAGAACCTTCGGGGCCCCGGTGAGAGAGACCATGAAGGGCTCCCTGTACCCCTGGCTGGGTGGCCCTTCCCTTCAAGCCTGGGGCTCTTCCCACTGATTCTGGGGCCCTTTACCCTCGTTGCGGGGCCGTTTATTATGGTCCTGCATTGGGACCCTTTCACAAGTTCTGCAGTGGGCCCCCTTCCTGCCATCTTGGGGCCTCCCCACGGTGGTGGAATGCCAGGGCCCGGTCGCAAGTGTGACCTTTGTGATCCTGGAAGTTCACCCACTGGTGTCAGTAGTTTTTATTTTTTGGTATTTTAATTGTATTATTTTTTATCATTTTATTTTATTACAATGTCACTGACTATGACTCTGTCCATTCAGAAAAGGAAGGAGCTGGTAAATTAGATATTTACCGACCCCTTCCTGGTTCTCTATTGTGACACATCCCCTGCAGCAGCCGGCAGGAGAGGGGAGGGGGCACAGTTGGGGGGGGGGGGGGACACAGGGGCCCAGAGACAGCAGAGCACAAGTGAACTGTATAGGAGGAGTGGCGGGGGCAGCATACAGAGGAACCAATCTCCTCCATTTTCCTGCTGCAGCTACAGGAGAAAAAAGGAGGACAGTGATTTCTCTACATGCTGCCCCCGCCACTCCTATCCAGGTGTACAGGGGTGCCGCACAGGCCCCCTGGAGCATGGGGCCCGGCTGCAATTGCAACCCCTGTAGTTACGCCCCTGCGCGCTGAGCCAATCACGGTGAGCGATGTATTCATTATTAAATACAAAGCCAGCTCAGGTTGTCGGAGTCAGAGAGAGTAACTTTATCAGCCCGCCTCTCTGACTCCACCAATCTGAGCTGGCTTTTTATTTAATAATAGAATACATCGCTCACTGTGATTGGCTCAGCGTGGTATACTGTATGTAGCCGAAGCTACGGTAAATACCAGTACAGTTTTCCCGCACATCCAGCCAGCGCTTTGAGAGATTACACTCTGTATACTTACCTTGGAGATTATTAGGGACGTTTGTGTACTTACCCTGCTTGGAGAATAATAGTTTGTTTTGGGCAATGTAAAGTAGTCCTCACATTTAATATTCCGCTACCGTACTGAAAATCTTATACGGCGAGTATAGCCCAAAACCTATGTTTTAACTTGAAAATTAGGGGGGTCATCTTATACACCAGCAAATATGGTACAGTTGCTCCAGAGCATCCAATCATGTGCAAGCAAAAATGCTGCTTTTTTATTTGTCCCGCGGGTGATTGTGTATTCCAGGGATCTCCAAAACCTCCAGCTTTTGTGGAACTACCCTAATCCTATGAGGCATTGTAAAACACTGACATTCACAGACCAGTGTCAATTGCGTCGACTAAAACCGACTAAAACGTTTTCGTCGACTAAATTAACACAATTTTAGTCGACTAAAATACAACTAAACTAAAACAATTCAGATGACTAAAATACGACTAAAACTAAAATGGCATTTTAGTCTTAAAGCGGAGTTCCACCCAAAATTGGAACTTCCGCTTTAGGGAGTCCTGACCCCCTGACATGCCACATTTGGCATGTCATTTTTTTTGGGGGGAAGCGGGTACCTAGTTTTGACAGGTACCCGCTCCCACTTCCGCTCGGAGCGCCGCGGCGCCCTGAACGGAAGTTCTCCTCTCCCCCTCCCTCCCTGCAATCTTCTGGGACACGTCAGAGGTCCCAGAAGATTGCCGGCCAATCAAGACGCGCAGCGCGACTCGCGCATGCGCAGTGGGTACCCGGCTGTGAAGCCGCAACTGTCACAGCCGGGTGCCCACAGCAGTGATGCCGGCACAAAAGGGAGAGGATCGAGGCTTCGGGCGGCCGCATCGCTGGACCGTTGGACAGGTGAGTGAATGGCTGGAACTCCGCTTTAAGACTAAAATAGGACTAAAACTAAAATGGCATTTTAGTCAAAAGACTATAACTAAAACTAAATCGAAATTTGCTGCCAAAATTAACACTGGTGCATGCTCAAAGCTTAATACCATAAATAATAACATATTAGATTTTTCACTCCAGGACCAGCAGTAGTATATAATGAGTTTGGAAATTGCAGAGAAATGCTTAAATAATGCATTACAAATTACAATTGAACTACACCCATTCGATTATAGATGACTAAAATGAATTTTAGTCGACTAAAATGTAGGACGTTTTAGTCGACTAAAATGTACTGGAGTTTTAGTCGACTAAATACAACTAAAACACTTGCAGAAGACTAAAATGGGACTAAAACTAAAATGCCATTTTGGTCCTAAGACTAAGACTAAAACTAAATTGAAATTTGCTGCCAAAATTAACACTGTCACAGACATGACATGTATTGTGTCTATTGAGGAAGAACATGGTCAATCGGGGACAGAAAATGTGTTAGGACTACACAATACTTTCCTCTCTCCTCATCCTCATTACATAGGTAGCACACTTCTAGCATAAGATGCTTGGTATATTTAGGGTTTGGCTCCTTCTGTAATAAAGGGTGCAGTAGTTCTGGCCTGTTTAGGGTTTCACGGGCTAGGAGTTTGATTGCTTTCCCTTGCCTCTCGAAGAAGCATTCAAAGGTTAGGGCAGGAAATTTAAATAACCAGCCTGAATATGTATCAGGCTCCAGCCAATCCCTGGAGACGAGTGTCCAGTAGGGGGCTGGAAAGGTGGTTAATAGTCTGAAACGCTAGAGAGCTGGGTTCTCTCCCGACAGGAGGGTCCCAGAGCCTGAGGGGCTGCTGCATTCAGGAAGCCCCTGGACTATGTAGCTGTTCATGAGGAATAAGCGGAGTTAGGGCAGAGGGCCTGGATGGATCTGCTTTGGAGCTGATTGCAGGACCTCACCACAGGGAATCTGGTCTGGAGAAGGATTTTCCCACTCAATGGACAGTGTCTGGAGGAAGTCCTGGGGACTTGTGGGTAAAGACCCTAGCCTGATCCCTGTGATTGTGTAGTGTCCTGAATATTGCAATGGGTACCAGTAGTTGTGCATTGATGCCAAAGAGACTTGCCTTAGGTTGCTCAGAAACCTGCCTCATGGTCCCCAGCTATGAATTGTTAGAGGACAGGCTTCACCTTGAATATTTGTGGGCATTGGACAGTCTAACTATTATGTGCTAACTGTTTTGGAAAATCCCATGTCTTAACTCCTCTCCTGTTAAAGTTATTTAAGCAATAAATGTCAAAAACTACATCCTCCAAACCAGGGGTCTCCAAACCTCCTATACAAAGGGCCAGTTTACTGTCCTTCAGACTTGGGGGGGGGGGGGGGGGGTGGCCGTACTGTGGTCAGTGTGAGTAAAAAATGCTCTGGGAATAAACAATACCCTAAAACCCCAGGGGAAGAACTAGTGCCCCTTTGTTGGCATCAGGTAAAGGAATACTGCCCCATCATTGGTGTCAGTGGCTGGAATTACAGTGCCTTGCAAAAGTATTCGGCCCCCTTGAACTTTTCGACCTTTTGCCACATTTCAGGCTTCAAACATAGATATAAAACTGTAATTTTTTGTGAAGAATCAACAACAAGTGGGACACAATCATGAAGTGGAACGTAATTTATTGGATATTTCAAACTTTTTTAATAAATAAAAAACTGAAAAATTGGGCGTGCAAAATAATTCAGCCCCCCTTAAGTTAATACTTTGTAGCGCCACCTTTTGCTGTGATTACAGCTGTAAGTCGCTTTGGGTATGTCTCTATCAATTTTGCACATCGAGAGACTGAAATTTTTGCCCATTCCTCCTTGCAAAACAGCTCGAGCTCAGTGAGGTTGGATGGAGAGCATTTGTGAACAGCAGTTTTCAGTTCTTTCCACAGATTCTCGTTTGGATTCAGGTCTGGACTTTGACTTGGCCATTCTAACACCTGGATATGTTTATTTGTGAACCATTCCAATGTAGATTTTGCTTTATGTTTTGGATCATTGTCTTGTTGGAAGACAAATCTCCGTCCCAGTCTCAGGTCTTTTGCAGACTCCATCAGGTTTTCTTCCAGAATGGTCCTGTATTTGGCTCCATCCATCTTCCCATCAATTTTAACCATCTTCCCTGTCCCTGCTGAAGAAAAGCAGGCCCAAACCATGATGCTGCCACCACAATGTATGACAGTGGGGATGGTGTGTTCAGGGTGATGAGCTGTGTTGCTTTTACGCCAAACATAACGTTTTGCATTGTTGCCAAAAAGTTGGATTTTGGTTTCATCTGACCAGAGCACCTTCTTCCACATGTTTGGTGTGTCTCCCAGGTGGCTTGTGGCAAACTTTAAACAACACCTTTTATGGATATCTTTAAGAAATGGCTTTCTTCTTGCCACTCTTCCATAAAGGCCAGATTTATGCAGTATACGACTGATTGTTGTCCTATGGACAGAGTCTCCCACCTCAACTGTAGATCTCTGCAGTTCATCCAGAGTGATCATGGGCCTCTTGGCTGCATCTCTGATCAGTCTTCTCCTTGTATGAGCTGAAAGTTTAGAGGGACGGCCAGGTCTTCGTAGATTTGCAGTGGTCTGATACTCCTTCCATTTCAATATTATCGCTTGCACAGTGCTCCTTGGGATGTTTAACCGCTTGCCGACCGCCGCAAGTAAATTTACTGCGGCGGCCAGCCCCTCACAGGCAAAGTGACGTTAATTAACGTCACTAGCCTGGGAGGGTCTGGGGAGCGAGCGCGCACCGCCGGAGGCGCGCTCCTGCTCCCGCGCTGTCACGGACCCCCCCCGCGCGTGTGACCGGCGGACCCGATGTCAGCCGGTCACTCGGCAATCGTCGGGGGAGAGGGAGAAAGTCAGGCAGCTTGTGTAAACAAGCTGCCTGTCATTCTCCTCGGTGTAAATACACTGATCACACGGTTCTACTATGTAGAACCGTTGATCAGTGTCCTTACACCTCAAGTCACAGCCAATCACAATAAGAATCACGCCCCTAGGGACACACACAGCCCCTCCCTCTCAAATAAAGTTAACCCCTTCACTACCAATGTATTTTTAAAGTAACAGTGCATATGTATAGCACTGATTACTGTAGAAATGTCACTGGTAACCCCAAAAGTGTCAAAAATGTCAGTCAAGGGTCCGATCTGTCCGCCCCAATGTCGCAGTACCGCAAAAAAAAATCGCAGATCGCCGCCATTACGCGTTAAAAAAAAAAAACAACAAAAATGACAAAAATCTTTCCCTTTGTTAGTAAACGCGATAACTTTTGCGCAAACCAATAAAAATACGCTTTTTGCGATTTTTTTTTACCAAACATATGTAGCATAAAACAAATTGGCCGAAAATGTTAAAAAATTTTGATTTTTACATTTTTTTTTGGGGAATTTCATATAAAAAAATGTGAAAAATATTGTTATTTTTTCAAAATTTACGCTCTTTTTTTGTTTATAGCGCAAAAAGTAAAAAGCGCACAGGTGATCAAATACCACCAAAAGAAAGCTCTGTTTGTGGGGAAAAAAGGACGTCAAATTTGTTTAGGTACAGCGTCGTACGACCGCGCAATTGTCCGTTAAAGTCACGCAGTGCCGAATCGCAAAATACCCCCTGATCGTTTAGCAGCCAAATCCTCCGGGGCTTAAGTGGTTAAAGCTTGGGAAATCTTTTTGTATCCAAATCCGGCTTTAAACTTCTCCACAACAGTATCTTGGACCTGCCTGGTGTGTTCCTTGTTCTTCATGATGCTCTCTGCGCATTAAACGGACCTCTGAGACTATCACAGTGCAGGTGCATTTATACGGAGACTTGATTACACACAGGTGGATTCTATTTATCATTATTAGTCATTTAGGTCAACATTGGATCATTCAGAGATCCTCACTGAACTTCTGGAGAGAGTTTGCTGCACTGAAAGTAAAGGGGCTGAATAATTTTGCACGCCCAATTTTTCAGTTTTTTTATTTGTTAACAAAGTTTGAAATATCCAATAAATTTCGTTCCACTTCATGATTGTGTCCCACTTGTTGTTGATTCTTCACAAAAAAAATTACAGTTTTATATCTTTATGTTTGAAGCCTGAAATGTGGCAAAAGGTCGCAAAGTTCAAGGGGACGATTACTTTCGCAAGGCACAGTATGTCCCATTGTTGGTGTCACTTGGAGGAAGTGGGAGGAATAGTGTCCCAAGGGCCAGGTAAAGGCAAACAAAGGGCCACATTCAGCCCCCATGTGGCAATTTGGAGACCACTGCTCTAGACTGATTAATTGGAGCTGGAGTGTATGGACTGGTGCTCGGGGCTTCTGTTAGGGAAGAACTAGTTAATACCAGCAACGCTTACGGCAGGTAGTGCAACACATGGAAGGGAGTTGTTTTTTCTTTATTCACAGAATATAGCTGGAAAAGCCAATACTTTTAGATTTCAGTTCACTGAACAGGAAGTTAAGACACTGCATTTCTGGCAGGAAGGATCAACAGGCATTTGTGAGTACTTGCAGAGAAAGCCTGCAAAAAAAAAGCAAATGAATCCACTGTATCTGTTATTGGTTGAACTAGATGGACTTGTGTCTTTTTTCAACCAGACTAACTATGTATCTAAGAACTAGTAGAGTTGTATTAACCTTTTGTTTTTGTGTTTAAAAATTTTCATAGAAAAAAGTCTGCAAAAGTTTTTTTACAGTGTTTAACCACTTTACCACCGGAGGATTTTGCTGTCTTACGTCTGGGCCACTTTTTGCGATTCGGCACTGTGCGACTTTAACCGGTTGCCGACCGCCGCACGACTATATACTGCGGCGGTCAGCCCCGGCCAGGCAGAGTGACGTATCGGTACGTCACTCGCCTGTCACTGACTTGCGAGCCTATCGCGGGCGGGCGCGCGCCCACCGCGGCTCGTTCACAGGCAAGTCAGTGCGTGTGACCGGCGGACTCGATGTCCGCCAGTCACACTGCGATCGCTCCTGTGAAGGGAGAAAGACAGAGCAGCTTGTGTAAACAAGCTGCCTGTCAGTTCTCCCTGTGTAAAAGTGAAGATCTGTCCGTTCTACTATGTAGAACGGTTGATCTTTGCTTTTACACCAATAGGAATGTCCCTACACAGTAGAAAGCACGCCCCTAGGACACACTTAACCCCTCCCTGTCCAATAAAGTTAACCCCTTCCCTGCCAGTGTCATTTTTACAGTAACAGTGCATATGTATAGCACTGATTACTGCAGTAATGTCACTGGTAACCCCAAAAGTGTCAAAAATGTCAGTCAAGGGTCCGATCTGTCCGCCGCAATGTCGCAGTACCGAAAAAAAATCGCAGATCGCCGCCATTACGCGTTAAAAAAAAAAACACCAAAAATGACAAAAATCTTTCTCTTTGTTAGTAAACGCGATAACTTTTGCGCAAACCAATCAAAATACGCTTTTTGCGATTTTTTTTTACCAAACATAGGTAGCATAAAACAAATTGGCCGAAAAATGTTAAAAAATTTTGATTTTTACTTTTTTTTTTGGGGAATTTCATATAAAAAAATGTGAAAAATATTGTTATTTTTGCAAAATTTACGCTCTTTTTTTGTTTATAGCGCGTGATCAAAAAATCGCACAGGTGATCAAATACCACCAAAAGAAAGCTCTGTTTGTGGGAAAAAAAGGACGTCAAATTTGTTTAGGTACAGCGTCGCACGACCGCGCAATTGTCCGTTAAAGTCACGCAGTAAAAAATCGCAAAAAAACCCCTGGTCCTTTAGCAGCCAAATCCTCCGGGGCTTAAGTGGTTAACTGACAATTGAGCGGTCGTGCGACACCGTACCCAAACAAAATTTACGTCCTTTTTTTCCCACAAACAGAGCTTTCTTTTGGTGGTATTTGATCACCTGTGCGATTTATACTTTTTGCGCTATAAACAAAAAAATAGCGTTTATTTTGAAAAAATAACAATATTTTTAACATTTTTTTTATATGGAATTCCCTCCCCCCCAAAAAAAATGTAAAAATCAAATTTTTTTAAAATTTTTGGCCAATTTGTTTTATGCTACCCATGTTTGGTAAAAAAAAAATCACAATAAGTGTATTTTGATTGGTTTGCGCAAAAGTTATTGCGTTTACTAACAAAGGGAAAGATTTCTGTCATTAATGGTGGTTTTTTTTTTAACGCGTAATGGCGACGATCTGCGTTTTTTTTTTGCGGGACTGCGACATTGCGGCGGACAGATCGGACCCTTGACTGACATTTTTGACACTTTTGGGGGTACCAGTGACATTACTGCAGTAATCAGTGCTATAAATATGCATTGTTACTGTAAAAATGACACTGGCAGGGAAGGGGTTAATTTTATTGGAGAGGGAGGGGTTAATGTATGCCTGGTGCTTACTGACGTGTGGGGGGGGAGGGGACTGAGTGACACAAGGACAGATCGCAGGTTCAGCTATGCTGGACCCTGCCTGTCACTTAGGAGATCCGCCCGCTTGTGTTTACACAAGCGGGCGGATCTCCACACTCGATTCCCCGACGATCGGGGAAGAGCAGCGGCGATCGCCGCCGCTCCTCCCCTGGCCCGACTACCGCTGTGACTGAATACAGCGGGAGCGCGCCGCAGAGAAAGGGGAGTGTCTGGCGACGTAGGTCTACGTCGCCAGGCGATAATGAACCACTCTGCCGCAGTAGGCTCAACGTGAGCAGACGGCAAGTGGTTAACCACTTACCGACTGCCCGCCACAGAGATACTGCGGCAGGCTGGCTCGGCTGCACGAACCGACGTATAGGTACGTCGGTTCGCGGAAACACTTCTGGGGGCGCGCACACACGCCCTATTAGACAGCAGGAAAGCCAATCCATGGGGGCCGGCGCCCGCGATGGCGGACGGGAACCCGCGATCGCTCCCCGCTGAGAGAGAAGGACGGTCTGCTGTTGTAAACCCAGCAGACTTGTTCTCTCTGGAATGAACACAGCACCTTTGATGATCCTATTTAGGATAACAGGCCTCCGTGTTGATTCCCTCCCCTATACAGTTAGAAAACACTCTCCTAGGCTCACGCTTAACCCTTTGATCGCCCCATGGTTAATCCCATCCCTGCCAATGTCATTATTACAGTAACAGTGCATATTTTTAGCACTGATTACTGTAGAAATGTCACTGGTCCCCCCAAAAGTATCAAAAATGTCAGTTAGGGGTCTGATCTGTCCGCCGCAATGTCGCAGTCCCACTAAAAATTGCTGATCGCCGCCGTTACTAGTAAAAATAAAAATGACATAAATCTCTCCCCTATTTTGTAGACGCAATAACTTTTGCGCAAACCAATCAAATATACGCTTATTGGGATTTTTTTTACCAAAAATATGTAGCAGAAAACAAATTGGCCTAAAATGATGAAAAAATTAGATTTTTTTTTTATTGGAAATGTATATAGTAAACTGTGAAAAATATAGTTTTTTTTTTTAGAATTGTCGCTCTTTTTTTGTTTATAGCGCAAAAAATAAAAATAGCACAGGTGATCAAAAACCAACAAAATTTGTGGGGAAAAAAAGGACATCAATTTTATTTAGGTACCGCTTTGCCCCACCACGCAATTGTCCATTAAAGTAACGCAGTGCCGAATCGCAAAAAAATGGCCTGGTCATTAACCACCTCCCACCCGGCCATAGTACATATACGGCCGGGCGGGAGTCTCGTCCTTCTGAATGGACGTTCCGGAACGTCCTTCAGAAGGAGAGAGATTGCACCGCCGCGGGCACGCGCAGCGGCGCGATCTCGATGTGCCTGTGTCCCTCGGACACAGCGCAACATCATTCGGCAGGAGGGCCCTGTGATTGGCCCTCCTGATCACATGACGGCTGTGTCCAATCACAGCCATCATGTAATGTAAATAGAGCCGTTGTAACGGCTTCAATCTCTTCTCCTCCTGACAGATCCTGTCAGTGAGGAGTAGAGGAAAGGATCGGTGCTGCAGCTGGGGGGATCAGTGAGTATTTCTGATTACTCACTGATCACAGGGGGGGTCTGTGCTGGTAATCAGAACATTGATTACCAGTGCAGCCCTGGGGGGGGGGGGGGGGGTGCCACTAAGCCACCAGGGATGCCCACCCATGACCACCAGGGATGCCCACTATGGCCACCAGGGATGGCAAGCAGGGCCCAGAGAGCCTGCCAGTGCCCTCCCTATCAGTGTTGCCCACCAATGCCATTTATCAGTGCTGCCCACCAGTGCCGTTATTGCCATCTATCAGTGCCGCCCACCAGTGCCCATTATTGCCCATCAGTGCTGCCTATCAGTGCCCATCAGTGCCCCCATCAGTGCCAATCAGTGCCACCCATCAGTGCCGATCATTGCCGCCCAACAGTGCCACCTATCAGTGCCCATCAGTGCCGCCAATCAGTGCCCATCAGTGCTGCCTATCAGTGCCCATCAGCGCTGCCTATCAGTGCCCACCAATGCTGCATATCAGTGCTATCTATCAGTGCCACATATCAGTGCCCATCAGTGCTGAATATCAGTGCTACCTATCAGTGCTGCATATCAGTGCCACCCCATCAGTGTCTCCTCATCAGTGCCTGTCATTGCGGCATCATCAGTGCTCATCAGTGCAGGAAAAAACATATCTATTTACAAAATTTTATAACCTAAACAAAAAAACTTTTTTTTTTTTTTCAAACTTTTCAGTCTTTTTTTATTTGTGCACCAAAAAAGAAAAAACCTGACGGTGATCAAATACCACCAAAAGAAAGCTCTATTTGTGGGGAAAAAATTACACAAATTTGGTTTAGGTACAGTGTTGCATGACCGCGCAAATTGTCATTCAAATTGCAACAGCGCTAAAAGCTGAAAATTGGTCTGGGAAGGAAGGGGGTTTAAGTGCCCAGTATTGAGGTGGTTACGGGAGCAAATCCTTCCGGTCCAGAAATGGTTAAAGAATGCCCAAAGGGGTGTTGAAAGCTGTATTATGCTTGTAGAGTATGGTATTGATAACCGGTCACCATTTACTATTTTCTACACAGCTTCCTTGTTGGAGAGGACGGAACCGTGTATGAAGGTCGGGGATGGGCAACTGTCGGAGCTCATGCTAAATCTTATAACAGTGCCAACATTGGTATCTGCTTTATAGGAACTTTTACAAGTAAGTGATGGTGCAGAACATCATTAAAGAACCAAATAAGGGACTATAAAAATGTATTAGGATGAACTTGAGCACTGCTATATATAAACTCAAAGTGAATAAATGAAATGTGAATGTGTAATAATTAGGGATGCACCGATACCAGTTTCTTAAGATGAGTACCAATACTTTTTCTCAAGTACTCACTGATACCAATTACCAATACCTATACAAATATAATAACCACTTCAACTCCAGACCTTTTTTTGACACTTGCTTACATGTAAAATTCTGTATTTTGTTTCTAGAAAATTAGTTAGAACCCCCAAACATGATATATTTTTTAAAGCAGTGTCCCTAGAGAATAAACTGGTGGGTGTAGCAATTTTTTTATGTCAGATATTTTTCACATAATTTGCGCAGCGGTTTTCAAATGCAATTTTTTGGGAACAAATACACTTTTATTTAATTGTTTCCTTATTTAATTTTATTTTTTTACACTGTTGCTTTAAGTTTTTTTAGCACTTTTATTGCTGTGGTTAGTCTAAAGGCCCGTACAAAGGGATCTATTCCCCAGGTGTTAAAGTGGAGTTCCACCCATTTTCGTAACTTAAAGCGGTTGTAAACCCGAAAATGAAAAAAAAAAAAAAAACCCTGCAAGACAAAGCCATAATGAGCTAGTATGCATCGCATACTAGCTCATTATGCATTACTTACCTTAGAACGAAGCCCCGACGCGGACCCCCGGACATCGCTGCGGGCGCCGCCATGATCCGGAAGCGTCTCTTCCGGGTTCGGCGGCTCCGGCTCTGTGATTGGCCGGAGCCGCGATGACGTCACTCCCGCGCATGCGCGCGGGAGTGATTTTCCGGCAAGCTGCCGGCTAGGAAAACTGAAGGTCCCCCCGGACCTTCAGAGCGCATGCGCCGCTCGCGTGAGCGGCTGCATGCACTGCAAATATCCGTGCCGGTTTAGGAGATATTAATTATACCTACAGGTAAGCCTTATTATAGGCTTACCTGTAGGTAAAAGTGTCAAAAAGCGGGATACTACCGCTTTAAGATCTATGTAATCCCCTTTAAAACGATTTTTACCAATGGAAACTTTTTTTACCTTAATTTCTGCTTTATTCCTCCTCTCCTCACTTCCGGGTCCGATCGACGATGACGTCATTCGGCGATTCGCAGTGTGTGCTGGGATGTATTCCATTCCAGAAATCTCGCAGTATCACCCAGGAGCTGAGCTGTACTGTGTGTATTCAGGCCGTGACCTGCCCCGCCTCCTCTCAGTGAGTTGTACTGTATGCATTGTATTCAGGACGTGCTCTGCCCCGCCTCCGCCCTGCCTCCTCTCAGTGAGCATATAATGCTTTCAGTCCTCGCTCACTGAGAGGAGGTGGGGCAGAGAACGGCCTGAATACAATGCATACAGTACAACTTACTGAGAGGAGGCAGGGCGGAGGCGGGGCAGGTCACGGCCTCAATACACACAGTACAGCTCAGCTCCTGGGTGATACTGCAAGATTTCTGGCATGGAATACATCCCAGCACACACTGCGAATCGCCGAATGACATCATCGCCGATCGGACCAGGAAGTGAGGAGAGGAGGAATAAAGCAGAAATTAGGGTATTTACTAGCAAAAAAAAAAAAAAAAAGTTTCCATTGGTAAAAGTCGTTTTTAAAGGGGATTACATACATCTATGTAATCCAACCTATTAAAAATGGGTGGAACTCCGCTTTAAGCACAACTCAGTACACCATATTGGTAATTACAACATAAGGAGCTGCAGCAGGGATGTAAGTGTACGGCGGCGCCCTTGCCGAGGTGTTGTTGAGGGACATTCAGGCATGAACTAGTTGACCTGGTAATCCGCTTTATAACCAACTTAATGTACGGTACTATATTGAAAATGAATTCCTTTTGGTCTCATCATGGAAGTAGCTCATAAATTGTCCCCTGAAGAAACCGTCATGGTGAAACATGTTGGGATTGCTACTCCATGATACCAATATATATACATTTCGTCTTTGAATTGAGTATACATGCAGCCTATAAACTGATTTTAATATTATATGTCTTTCATATCTGTTATTTTAAATATAACAATAAAACTTTATATACTTTTTAAAAATCTTTATTGGTTCATTGGCACCTTAACCACTTGCCGACTGCCGCAGGACTATTTACGTCGGCAGTCAGCCCCTCACAGGCAGAGTGACGTAGATCTACGTCGCTAGCCTGTGAGGGTCTAGGGAGCAAGCGCGCGCCCCCGGAGCACGGACCCCCCCGCGCGTGTGACCAGCGGACCCGATGTCCGCCGGTCACTCGGCAATCGTCGGTGCAGAGGGAGAAAGGCAGGCGGCTGATGTAAACAAGCCGCCTGTCATTCTCCCCTGTGTAGAAACAGTGATCATACGGTTCTACTATGTAGGACCGTTGATCACTGTTCCTACACCTCAAGCCACAGCCAATCACAGTTAGAAGCATGCCCCTAGGGACACACATAACCCCTCCCTCTCAAAAAAAGTTAACCCCTTCACTGCCAGTGTAATTTTACAGTAACAGTGCATATGTATAGCACTGATTACTGTAGAAATGTCACTGGTAACCCCAAAAGTGTCAAAAATGTCAGTCAAGGGTCCGATCTGTCCACCACAATGTCGCAGTACCGCAAAAAAAATCGCAGATCGCCGCCATTACGTGTTAAATAAAACAACAAAAATGACAAAAATCTTTCCCTTTGTTAGTAAAGCAATAACTTTTGCGCAAACCAATCAAAATACGCTTTTTGCGATTTTTTTTTTTACCAAACATATGTAGCATAAAACAAATTGGCCGAAAATGTTAAAAAATTTAGATTTTTTCATTTTTTTGGGGAATTTCATATAAAAAAATGTGAAAAATATTGCTATTTTTGCAAAATTGACGCTCTTTTTTTGTTTATAGCGCATGATCAAAAAATCGGACAGGTGATCAAATACCACCAAAAGAAAGCTCTGTTTGTGGGAAAAAAAGGACGTCAAATTTGTTTAGGTACAGCATCGCACGACCGCGCAATTGTCCGTTAAAGTCACGCAGTGCCGAATCGCAAATTAGGCCCTGGTCAGGAAGGGGGTAAAATCTTCCGGGGCTTAAAGCGGAGTTCCGGGCACAAAAACAATATTTTTTTTTGTGCCCCTCCGCTAGGAATGCCTCACCTGAAAAGGAATTGGATAGTTATTTTTTTTTTTTTTTTTTACTTACCTTGCAATTGAAGATCGAAGATACTCACCTCAGAGTACTTCCTCCCTCGGAGCCGCGGCTCACCCCGTTACTTCCTGCCTCGCTATGATTCCTGGGAGCTGAACGTCACAGCTCCCAGGAATCAATGCGACGGCACCGGCCCCGCTCGTCATTTCCAGGCGACGCGGCATGCCCAGAAGCTGTGGAGGAATGCGGCGCCGCGCCGGAAGTGACGAGAGGGGCCGGTGCGGCGCATTCTGGGACAAGAAGACGCGGAAGAAGACACAGAAGAGGACCGCGCCGGCTTCAGCTTCCCACAAGAGAGATGGAAACGCTGTGGAAGAAATTTTCTAAGTAAGTATTTCTTCTAAAAGGTAAGTGCGAACCAGGACAGATCAAAGGCTAGCCATTGTGGAATGTACTAGCCCTGACTGTCCCGGGGGTATTTTTATTAAAAAATGACATCTGTGCCCGGAACTCCGCTTTAAGTGGTTAAAAATCCCCACCCTAATTTTCTCTTCCTCCATGATCTATGGGTGGTTGAGGTTTTTTTTCCTCATTTAAGTAGTATAGTTTTGGTCCGAATAAAATCATAAGAGCAAGACTATGCATGCTCGTAAACCAAATACATACAAAACAATTCAACACATGACATCACTTCTAAAGTTGAATTCTGTCATACGAGAATTTTCGTATGAAAGTAACCTCTTCACTTTCCATATGAGACTAGCATGCAACAAAAACAAGAAAATTTGTCCGATAATCTGATCGTGTGTACGAGGCTTAATACTAAATAAATTTTATGTGGTTCTGTTTATTTTATTATTAAATTATTATTATTATATTATATATATATTGCATTTTGAACCGCATCTGATTTGCATGACATGTGACTCAAGCTGGCTGGCTTTCTATGGAACTGTTTCGCATATTTGTAGGCCGGTCGCAGTGCGTTTTTTTTTTTTTAAATCAGGTACTATTTTCAGTCTGGTTCAGGTGCAATTTCCAGTATCATACACTGTAAAAATTTGCATCAGAATTTACGTCACACTCCTTGCCACATGGGCAAAGAGAGCTATTAAAAAAGTTGACTTGCCATTAGGCTTTTGTTCAGTTTTCTGAATGATCTGGCATATAACACATGGCTGCTTATAGCCGTATTAAACCAAAATGTAACATATTGCAGCTTAGCAATTATTGGATATGGTGGCTGCATTCGTTTTCTATTTTTAGGCTTTTTACTGTTTGATGATCTGGCCAGTAACACACCTCCTGTATTAGAGAGTCTCCACTCTGGATGAAGGAGCACCTTTGGACAGCAGCATTGTGAGTCTGGGGGAGGAAGGGAATGTTAGATGTACCAGTGACAGAGCTACCAGGGTCGCAACCTGGCCCTGGAGCACTGTTGGGGGGGGAGGGGCAAAGAGGTCGTACTGCAGCTACAGGGCTTTGAGCTGAGAGAGGCTCACTCTCACATCCGGCACTGACCGTTCCCCCTTCTCCCACACAGACAAAATTGAGAGAGCTGGTTCGGCTCATCCTCCTCCCACCCTCCTCCCATCCTCCTCC
The DNA here is from genome assembly GCF_965119305.1 of Pelophylax lessonae. Classification (NCBI taxonomy): domain Eukaryota; kingdom Metazoa; phylum Chordata; class Amphibia; order Anura; family Ranidae; genus Pelophylax; species Pelophylax lessonae. Next base: position 31,464,503 of record NC_138774.1, read on the forward strand.
CAGCCGAGTGAGCTCTCCATCCATTCACTGTTAGTGAAAGTGATTGTAAAGTCTCGTTTTATTTCCTTTGAAAATAACAAACATGTTATACTTACCTGCTCTGTGCAGTTGGTTTTGCACAGAGCAGCCCAGATCCTCTACTTCTTGGGTCCTTCTTTCCTGCTCCTAGCCCCTCCCTCCTGTTCAGTGCCCCCACAGCAAGCAGCTTGCTATGGGGGCACCTGAGCCAAGTCACAGCTCCCTGTGTCCATTCAGACACGGAGCCCCAGCCCAGCCCCCTCTCTCCCTCGGATTGGCTAGCTAACTTTGACAGCAGCAGGAGCCAATGGCACTGCTGCTTTGTCTCAGCCAATTAGGAAGGAGAATCTCAGATGGCTGAGGCAATTGTGGACATCCCTGGACAGAGAGGGACTTCAGGTAAGTATTGGGGGGGGGGCATTCCAGAGTCCACAGAGATCCCCCTTACAGTGTAGGTGGAAATTCTGCAGACTCTGATTATGTTAGGGGTGCTCTGCGGACTGTGATGTAAGGGGCGCTCTGTGGACTCTGATGTAAGGAGGGATCTCTGGACTCTGATTTAAGGGGGGGGGGCGGCTCTGCAGACTTTGATGTAATTGGTGCTGTTATATCACAGTTCCCCTTTACACCAGTCTGCAGTGTTTCTTACATCAGAGTTCCCTCTTTACTTCAAGGTTTTCAGTGTTCCCCCTTGAATTAGAGTCCCCTGAGTTCTCCCTTACCTCAGAGTCTGCAGAGTTGCACCCTACAGTGTAAGGGAACTCTGTGGATTCGGATGTAAAGGGGAACTCTGTGGAATCAGATGTAAAGGGGAAACTCTGCGGATTCATATGTGAAGGGGAGCTATGCAAATTCAGATGTAAGGGGAAGTCTGCGAATTCAGATGTAAAGGGGGAACTTCATAGATTCAGATCCAAAGGGGAACACTACAGATTCAGATGTAAGGGAAACTGCAGATTCAGATGTAAAGGAGAACTCTGTGGATTCAGATGTAAAGGAGAACTCTGTGGATTCAGATGTAAAGGCAAACTCTGTGGATTCAGATGTAAGTGTAAACTCTGTGGATTCAGATGTGAAGGGGAACTCCACAGATTCAAATGCAAAGGGGAACTCCACAGATTCAGATGTAAAGGGGGAACTTTGTGGACTTTGATGTAAAGGTGGACTTAAGTGATTTAATCCATATGATTAGAAAAGCTCTTTATTCACAACATATATGAATAGTGTATACTACAACAAACAAATTTGCCATGTGCCAATAACGTGTTTTGGTTTGGCTTGAATAAAAGGTGGCAACCCTACCCAAGATGGCAGAAAGGGAGACCCGCTGCAGAACATGTGAAAGGGTCCCGCTGTGGGACCTTAATAATGGACCCTGTTATGGGAGTAAAGGGCCCCAGGATCAATGGAAAAGGCCACAGGCTGGAAAACATGGGGGGGGGGGGGGGGTGGGCAGGTTTTTCCTTTACGGCCTCTTTCTCCGGGGCCCTGCAGGTTCTAGTTAAGCCTCTGAGATGTACTAGCAGATTTAGATACAATAACAAATTGAGGCCAAACTCCAGCTAACACTTTATAATCAGATACAGCAAACAGCTGTTTTTCCTTTTAGGATAAAGGTTTTACATGAATAAATAAAAGCTGATCATTGTAAGAACCCCTGTCAGTGTTAATTTGTTTGTCTAAACTCTGTAATCTGTTACATCTGGAAGAAAGCTTGTGTTTTTGAAGAATAGACTTACTGGCCAGATCACCAGGTATAAATAGAAGTTTAAAAAAGAAAACAAATGCAGCCATCACATCTAAGAATTGGTAAGCTGCAATATAATAAATGTTTGCTTTTGGGTTTAATACCCCTTTAACAGATATAACCAAATCCTGAACCAAATCCTGTGAAAAAAAAAAGGTTAGGACTGAGTTGTATCTTAACCGCTTGCCGACCGCCAAGTAGATATACTGCGGCGGTCAGCCCCGGCCAGGCAAAGTGACGTATACATACGTCACTAGCCTGTCACCGGCTTGTGAGCCAATAGCGGGCGAGCGCGTGCCCGCCCCGGCTTGTTCACTGAGGAGTCCGTGCGTGTGACATCGGGGCCGCCGGTCACACTGCGATCATCGGTAGAGAGGGAGAAAGGCGGGCGGCTAATGTAAACAAGCCGCCTGTCATTCTCCCCTGTGTAAAAATGAAGATCAGACGGTTCTACTATGTAGGACCGTTGATCTCTGTTTTTACAGTAGTAGCCACAGCCAATCACAGTTAGAAGCACGCCCCTAGGACACACTTAACCCCTCCCTCTCCAATACAGTTAACCCCTTCCCTGCCAGTGTCATTATTACAGTAACAGTGCATATGTATAGCACTGATTACTGCAGTAATGTCACTGGTAACCCCAAAAGTGTCAAAAATGTCAGTCAAGGGTCCGATCTGTCCGCCGCAATGTCGCAGTACCGCAAAAAAAAAATTGCAGATCGCCGCCATTACTCGTTAAAAAAAAAACACCAAAAATGACAAAAATCTTTCCCGATAACTTTTGCGCAAACCAATCAAAATACGCTTTTTTTTTTTAACCAAACATATGTAGCATAAAACAAATTGGCCAAAAATGTTAAAAAATTTTGATTTTTAAATTTTTTTTTTGGGGAATTTCATATAAAAAATTTGAAAAATATTGTTATTTTTGCAAAATTGTCGCTCTTTTTTTGTTTATAGCGCATGATCAAAAAATCGCACAGGTGATCAAATACCACCAAAAGAAAGCTCTGTTTGTGGGGGAAAAAAGGGCGTCAAATTCGTTTAGGTACAGCGTCGCACGACCGCGCAATTGTCTGTTAAAGTCACGCAGTAAAAAATCGCAAAAAAACCCCTGGTCAGGAAGGGGGTAAAATCTTCCGGGGCTTAAGTGGTTAATAGAATGACTTTTACATATGAATAAGCCAACAAACTTTTTTGAAGGTATAAAATCCTCAAAAAATGGTAATTTCTTTGTTTCTTCTACTAAAGTTGCCAATTAAAGCGGAGTTCTGCCCTGAAAATTTTTTTTTAGATAAAAATACCCCCGGGACAGTCAGGGCTAGTGCATTTAAGCAACGATAGCCTCTGAACTGTCCCCTGTTTCACTTACCTTTTAGAAGAAATACTTACCTTGAAAATGTCTTGTCCAGCGCTGCCATCCCAGGTGTGGGCAGCTGAAGCCGGAGCGTCCCTCTTCCTGTCCTCTTCGGTGATGTCGGAGTCCCAGAATGCCCTGCTCGTCACTTCCGGTGCAGATGAATCATCCCTGCACAGCAGGGAATGACGCGCCTGCACCGGAAGGGACGAGCAGGGCCGATGCAGGCGCATTGACTCCTGGAATCGATGACACTCATCTCCCAGGAGTCAATGCAAGGAGGAAGTGACGGCGCGGGCCGCGGCCACAGAGGGAGGAAGAGGAAGGAAGGTAAGTATATAAGTAAGTGAATCAAAAAAAAAAAAATGTAATTATCCAATTCTTTTTCAGGTAATTTAGAGCAAGCGGACGGGGTAAAGTTGATTTTGAGGGTGGAACTCCGCTTTAATTTTCATTACTATTTTTTTTTTTTTTCCTCCATACAGATCGTGTCCCAAATAATGCAGCCCTGAATGCTGCAAAAAGTCTGATCAGTTGCGGGGTGGCCAGAAAGTTAATCAGAGGCGATTATAAACTGCGGGGTCACCGAAACGTGAATCCAACCGCCTGTCCCGGGAATAAACTCTACAATGTCATTAAAGGATGGCCTCGCTTTAAAGCTTGAGATGGATCCGCAGTATGCTCTGTGCTTATTGTATATCCCAAAAGGCAATTTCCCCAAATAAATTGAATAAAGCTTTTAGCAGAGAAGTAGAAGCCAAGATCACACTCATCTGTACTCGTGTCATTAAAGGTTATTAAAATTGCTTACAGATAACATCATGAAAAAGCCAGAGTGTCCATATCCACATCAATGCTTTGCTTTCACTTTTCAAGCAGAAAAAATAAAATAAAAAAAATTAGCATTTATTGTGTATGTTTTTCTTTTAAGGTTACATGTGGATCAAAATATTTTTTTTTTATCAATGTACAAAAAAAAAAAGGAATTAATATTTGTATACTTCCAAACCCCCCAGACAGGCTATGTGGGCTTGTTCCCAGATCAGTTTCCTATTTGCGGTCATAAATGCTATTGATAATGAGTGATGATTGAATGTGCTGAAATTTATTTTGACTCAAAATCCCCCCCCCCCAACTGGAAAAAAAAATCTACAAACTGAAATTTAGATTGCAATTGAAGTTAAAGCGGAGTTCCGGACTCAAAAAAAATTTTCTTTTTTTTTAAAATACTGCCTAAATAGAGATCCATCGCCCTTTAACCACCTTGCACCCACGAAAGACGGCTACAGCGCGGGCTCTAATATCCGGGAGGCCGTCATTAAACGGCCTCCCAGTAACAGGTTCCCGCGAGCGTGCATCGGGGAAAATCTGTGTCGGCCGTGTCCCTTGGACACAGCCAATCACAGATCGTGGTGAATGGCCAATCACAGAACATCCAATGAGAGATGATCTCAAATGTAAACATATGAGATCATCTCTCATTGCCAGCTCTCCTTCCTCACACAGAGACTGCATGTGAGGAAGAGGAGAGCCGATCAGACACAGAGAAATGTAATCAGGGCACTGATCACCAGTGCCCTGATTACACAAGAGGTAAATAAAATGCCATAAGTGCCCATAGTGCCGCCATCAGTGCCCACAATCAGTGCCCATAGTGCTGCCAGTCAGTGCCCATCAGTTATGTTATACTTCTCATATGTGTTTTTTCCACCGACTGCTTTCAAGGACTATTGCCGCTTTAATACTGCCCTAGACATTGCCGCTTTTACAATTAATGCACGCCCCCTTTTCTTCTATATAACCTCCCTTCCTTCCTCCTATCTGGACACTTGATAAAGGAGTGCGCATGCCCGACAGCGGCATGTTGCGCATGCTCTGAAACGCGTAGTGAAGCCCGGATACGCCCACACAGCCCACACTGTCTGTGACATCAGACGCTGCCGCTCCAGCTCTCCGCAGCTCCACCGCCGATCCGAAAGTCGCCTGAGCCTACCCCCGGACCTCTCCCGGATGATCGGACCGCACCGGAACCAGAGCAGGCACCCAGCCAGTGGACTACACCACGCAGCGCACTGCAATGAATTAACAGATGTGAGTCACCATACCTTCTTGTCCAATAAACCTGTTTTACTGCACTCAAGTGGCGCTTCTTCCCCCTTCTTTTATGCTTGATACAGAGCTGCTTCGCTCACCCGGATAGCAGCCCAGAGTGCCGACCAGCCCAACCCCCTCTATCCACTTCAAGAACAGTGGATCTACACCCCAGCTTCTCCCCGCCCTGAACCGAGACTAGCCCATCACAATCACAGGCACACAAACCCTCCATCCTATCCCTTCCAAGATCCTTCAAGCTTTCATTTTTCCGATGTGCCAGTGCCCTAATTGACCACCAACTGACCATTGTTTTCACTTGCAGCCAACAAAAGGATTAGCACCCCCTGTAAGCGCTTAAAATATACTCTCTAGTGCCTATCAGTGCCTGCTCATCTAGGCACTGATGGGCACTGACTAGCAGCACTATGGGCACTGATGGTGCTGCCCATCAGTGCTCATCAGTGCCGCCCAACAGTGCCACCCTTCAGTGTCCATCAGTGCCAACCATCAGTGTCCATCAGTGCCGCCCCTCAGTGCCCAGCAGTGCCACCTCTCAGTGCTCATCAGTGCAGCATATTAGTACCTCCTCATCAGTGCCACCTCATCAGTGCCCATCAGTGCAGCCTATCAGTGCCCATCAGTGCCACCTCATCAGCGCACATCAGTGAAGGAGAAAAATCTATTTATTTTCAAAATGTACTCACAGAAAATGAGAAAAACTTTTTTTTTTTCAAAATGTTCTGTCTTTTTTCTTTTTTTTGTAAGAAATAAAAAACCCAGAGGTGATTAAATACCACCAAAAGAAAGCTCTATTTGTGTGAAAAAAATGATAAAAATTTCATATGGGTACAGTGTAGCATGACCGCGCAATTGTCATTCAAATCGTGAGAGAGCGCTGAATGCTGAAAACTGGCCTGGGCAGGAAGGGGGTGAAAGTGCCCTGTAGGCAAGTGGTTAAATAACAGCTAATCACATACTTAGTAGTTTTATAGGGTATGATTTATGTCAAATTCTTACTTTTAAAAACGTTGTATGAGCGCGGCCATCTTTGCTGCGATGATGTGAAGCCGCAGTGTAATGACGTCTTGCCTTCTTCCTGCTTGCAGCTCATTCTGGCTACCCAGAATGCGCCACAAAATCTCACGCATGCGCAGTACTATGTGATCGGCATAGTACGAGTTTCCATAGGGACGGCAGCATCGGAGGAAGTTGCCACCCCTATAAAGCTGCTGCCCCCATAATAACAGTGCCATTAAAGCTGGTGCCCCTAAAACAACAGTGCAATTGAAGCTGCTGTCCCCAAAATAACAGTGCCATTAAATCTGGTGCCCCCAAAATATCAGTGCCATTAAAGCTGGTGGTGCCCCAAAAATAACAGTACCAGTAAAGCTGGTGTCCCAAAATAACATTGCCATTAAAGCTGCTGCTGACCCGAATCATACATACCAGAATTGCAGTAAACTGAAGCAAGTTATAAGGATGTTTCCCAAAGAAACGATCAGTCTGCCTCCTCTCTCGAACGCACAAAAGGGTATACTGGCAACAATAGCCTGTATACCCTTTTTAAAGATGGCGCCATACGCGCTGGACGCCGCCTATCATCGCGTTATTTCATGTTTGGAAATAACGCGATGAGATGAGCAGCCGGCCGCCCACGTCATTACCCATTGCCTCTTGGAAGTGAGGAGTAAGAGCTCCCAGGAGGCATTGCGGAACAGGAAGTGACGGCGTGGGCCGCAGCCGCAAAGGGAGGAAGTGGAAGGAGGGTAAGTATATTTTCTGCAAAAACAAGGTAAGTAAAGCAAAAAAAAATTTGTGTTTATCCAATTGTTTTTTAGGATATTTACAGCAAGCGGATAGGCCAAAGTTGTTTTTGAGGCCAGAACTCCGCTTTAACGAGGGACCATTTCTGATCCATTTATTGCCAATCAGATAGCATATCTGAGCTGTGGGGGACCTCTTCTAATGTAGAAACCAAAGAAAATATAAAACGAAACTGAACTTTAAAAAAAAAATAAAAATTGCACTGTAAAGCCTTAAGCACTTCAGCCCCGGAAGGTTTTACCCCCTTAATGACCAGACCTTTTTTTGTGATTTGGCACTGCGTTCATTTAACGAAAAATTGCGCGGTCGTGCAACGCTGTACCCAAATACAATTGATGTCCTTTTTTCCCACAAATAGAGCTTTCTTTTGGTGGTATTCGATCACCTCTGCGTTTTTTAGATTTTGCGCTATAAACAAAAAAAGAGCGACAATTTTGAAAAAAAATGCCATATTTTTTTACTTTCCGCTATAAAACATTCCCAATAAAAAATTTTTAAAAATTAAATTTTTTCTATCAGTTCAGGACAATTTGTATTCTGCTACATATTTTTGGTAAAAAAAAATCCCAAAAAGCGTATTTAAATTGTTTGCGCAAAAGTTATAGCGTTTACAAACTACGGGATAGATTTTTGGACTTATTTATTTTTGTTTTTATTAGTAATGGCGGCGATCAGTGTTTTTAAGCGGGACTGCGACATTGCGGCGGACAGATCGGATCCCTAACTGACATTTTGACACTTTTTGGGGACCAGTGACATTACTACAGTAAACAGTGTTAAATATTATGCACTGTTATTGTATAAATGACACTGGCAGGGAAGGGGTTAATACTAGGGGTGATCAAAGGGGTTAATGTATGCCTAAATATGCTTGCTCACTGTGGAGTGGGGGGGGGGGGGGGAGAGCTCTGTGACAGGCACAGAGATCGCGGTTTCAGCTTAGCTGAAACTTCTGATCTCTCCTTGCCTGACAGAAGACTCGTCTGGTTTGTTTACATAAGCAGGCAGATCTTCTGTCAGTTTATCTGACGATCGCGGGAGGCCGGCGGCAATCACCGCCACTCCTCCCACAGCCCGCCTCCTGCTGTGTCTAAACACAGCGGGAGAGCGGCACCGGCGGCGCGCGCACTCCGCCGAGACCTCATGCACAAAATCACGTAGTACTACGTGGTTTTGCGCAGCGGAGCCGCCCTGCCGCAGTAATCAAAAAATAGATGCAAAACAGGTTTTGTAGTGCTAAAACCACATATATACTGTATAAGTCTAGACTGCCTTAGAGGAAACATTGGCGCACAGTGCTGTTCATACCTAAAGACGGTCTCAGAGAAAACATACGGCCGCACAGTGCTGTACAGTGTTGTTTACATCTAGAGACAGTCCCAGAGGAAACATAATGCCCTATAGTGCCTTGCAGTGTTAATTTCATTAACAAAAACATTTTCGTCAGCGGCATTTTTACAGTGACGAAAAACGAAACGAAAAGCACAGCATTTTCATCCACTGATGAAAACTTTGACAAAAATCAAATCTGTTTTCGTTAATGAACGAAAATGGGATGAAAATGTGAGGCAGGAACGTTTACTAACTTCTGGTTTTTCATGGAGCTCCGCCTGCTTCCTCTCCCAGCAAGCAAGCGAGTTGAAGTTACTGTGTGCATCGTCCATGACGACTGCCAGAGGCCAGAGCAGCACTGTGCATTACAGGCCATCCCTCAGACCTGAGACCACCATCGAGCACTGTGCAGCATTACAGGCCTCTTCTGACCACTGTCCAGCATTACAGGCCTCCTGAGACCAGTGACCACGGGCATGGTGGTATCCAGAGCACTATGCATTACAGGTCATACCTCAGACCTGAGACCGCCATCCAGCATTAGCATTGTGCATTACAGGCCATCACTCAGACCTGAGACCACCATCCAGCACTCTGCAGCATTACAGGCCTCCTTAGACCACTGTCCAGAGCACTGTGCAGCATTACAGGCCTCCTCAGACCAGTGACATCCAGAGTACTGTGCATTACAGACCATCCCTTAGACCTGAGACCACAATCCAGCACTCTGCAGCATTACAGGCCGCCTCAGACCAGTGACATCCAAAGTACTGTGCATTACAGACTATCCCTTAGACCACCATCCAGCATTCTTAAGCATTACAGGCCGCCTCAGACCACTGTCCAGAGCACTGTGCAGCATTGCAGGCCTCCTCAGACCAGTGACCACTGGCATGGTGGCATCCAGAGCACTGTGCATTATAGACCATCCCTTAGACCACCATCCAGCACTCTGCAGCATTTACAGGCCGCCTCAGACCACTGTCCAGGGCACTGTGCAGCATTACAGGCCTCCTCAGACCAGTGACCACTGGCATGGTGGCATCCAGAGCACTGTGCATTACAGACCATCCCTTAGACCTGAGACCACCATCCAGCACTCTGCAGCATTACAGGCCTCCTTAGACTACTGTCCAGAGCACTGTGCACCATTACAGGCCTCCTCAGACCAGTGACATCCAAAGTACTGTGCATTACAGACCATCCCTTAGACCACCATCCAGCACTCTGCAGCATTACAGGCCGCCTCAGGCCACTGTCCAGAGCACTGTGCAGCATTACAGGCCTCCTCAGACCAGTGACCACTGGCATGGTGGCATCCAGAGCACTGTGCATTACAGACCATCCCTTAGACCTGAGACCACCATCCAGCACTCTGCAGCATTACAGGCCTCCTTAGACCACTGTCCAGAGCACTGTGCAGCATTACAGGCCTCCTCAGACCAGTGACATCCAGAGTACTGTGCATTACAGACTATCCCTTAGACCACCATCCAGCATTCTTAAGCATTACAGGCCGCCTCAGACCACTGTCCAGAGCACTGTGCAGCATTGCAGGCCTCCTCAGACCAGTGACCACTGGCATGGTGGCATCCAGAGCACTGTGCATTATAGACCATCCCTTAGACCACCATCCAGCACTCTGCAGCATTACAGGCCTCCTTAGACCACTGTCCAGAGCACTGTGCAGCATTACAGACCTCCTCAGACCAGTGACCATAGGCATGGTGGCATCCAGAGCACTGTGCATTACAGGCCATCCCTCAGACCAGAGACCACCATCCAGCACTCTGCAGCATTACAGGCATCCTTAGACCACTGTCCAGAATTACAGGCCTCCTCAGACCAGTGACCACTGGCATGGTGGCATCCAGAGCACTGTGCATTACAGACCATCCCTTAGACCTGAGACCACCATCCAGCACTCTGCAGCATTACAGATTCCTCCTCAGATCACCGTCAAGAGTCCTCTGCAGTATTACAGGCCTCCTCAGACCATCCAGAGTGGCTAAATCTGTATCTGTGAGTTTGTTTAAACCTTAACCACTTAAGCCCCGGAAAATTTTACCCCCATTCCGACCAGGGGGTATTTTGCGATTCGGCACTGCGTGACTTTAACGGAGAATTGCGCGGTCGTGCGACGCTGTACCTAAACGAATTTGGCGTCCTTTTTTTCCCACAAACAGAGCTTTCTTTTGGCGGTATTTGATCACCTGTGCGATTTTTTGATCACGCGCTATAAACAAAAAAAGAGCGTCCATTTTGCAAAAATAGCAATATTTTTCCCTTTTTTTTATATGAAATTCCCCCAAAAAAAATGTAAAAATCAAACTTTTTTAAAATTTTCGGCCAATTTGTTTTATGCTACCTATGTTTGGTAAAAAAAATCGCAAAAAGCGTATTTTGATTGGTTTGCGCAAAAGTTATTGCGTTTACTAACTAAGGGAAAGATTTTTGTCATTTTTGTTGTTTTTTTTTTTTTAACGCGTAATGGCGGCGATCTGTGATTTTTTTTGCGGTACTGCGACATTGCGGCGGACAGATCGGACCCTTGACTGACATTTTTGACACTTTTGGGGTTACCAGTGACATTTCTACAGTAATCAGTGCTATACATATGCACTGTTACTGTAAAAATACACTGGTAGTGAAGGGGTTAACTTTATTTGAGAGGGAGGGGCTGTGTGTGTCCCTAGGGGCGTGATTCTAACTGTGATTGGCTGGGGCTTCAGCTGTATGCAGAGTGATCAACGGATCTACATAGTAGATCCAGATGATCAGCTCTCATACAGCGAGGAGAATGACAGGCAGCTTGTTTAAACAAGCTGCCTGACTTTCTCCCTCTCCCCCGCCGATTGCAGAGTGGCCGGCGGACATCGGGTCCGCCGGTCACACGCGCGGGGGGGCCCCTGACCACTCGGGAGCGCGCCTCCGGGGGCGCTCGCTCCCTAGACCCTCACAAGCTAGTGACGTAGCCCTACGTCACTTTGCCTGTGAGGGGCTGACCGCCGACGTAGATAGTCGTGCGGCGGTCGGCAAGTGGTTAAGTGCCGGTTCACACTTATGCGCTTGTACTGCGAATGCTATGCGTTCTAAATAGTCTCCAATCGCATGCATTTACAAAATTCATTGAATTCGTGACACTCGTTCACATCTATGCGTTGCGATCCAGATGCGAATGTGATGCGATGATAAAAAGGGTCTTGTGCGAGTTTACAGAGTTGCGTTGCGAATTTAGTCTCCATAGACATCAATGTAAATCGGTCTGGACTCGCATTATCAGTTCAGATATGTGCGAATTCTTATGTGCGAATTTTTATTTTTTGTTTGATTTTCCCCTCAGCTCCACCCCTCCTGAGCTTAATTAACATAATCAACGCAATAAAATTTTCATTACAATCGCGCTGGTACTATTGAAAAACACAAGGGAAACTCGCACTGCAAATTCGCATTGCAAGCGCAAGCGCATAAGTGTGAACCGGCACTTAATGTTAAATAATAACATGATATTAGATTTTTTTTACTCCAGGAGTAAAAATTAGTTTGAAAATTCTATAGAAATGATTAAATAATGCATTACAATTTACCTAAACACAATTGATTTTAGTTGACTAAAATTAATTTATTCAACTAAAATGTACTGGAGATTTTAGTTGACTAAAATACAATGACTAAAATGGGACTAAAACTAAAAGTAGCAGTTTAATCAAAGACTATGACTACAACTAAATCAATTGCAGATGACTAACATGCGACTAAAACTAAAATGGCATTTTAGTCAAGAGACTATAACTAAAAGGAAATCAAAATTTGATGCCAAAATTAACACTTGCGCCTTGCAGTGTTGTTTAACCACTTCCCGCAATTGACGGCGGGAAGGTGGTTAAATTATCCTGACACACCGCATCTCCGATCAGGAAGAGCCGTTGATCGGATTTCCTCAGTTCGTGCCTGACAGGCACGAGTAGAGGAGAGCCGATCTGCGGCTCTCCTGACAGGGGGTGGGTCTGTGCTGGTAATCAGAGCATTGATTACCAATGCAGACCCTTGGGGGGGGGTGCCACTAGAACCAGCAGCGATGCCCACCCATGACCCCAGGGATGCCCACCATGGCCACCAGGGATGGCAGTCAGGGCTCAGGGAGCCTGCCAGTGGTGCCCTTCCATCAGTGCTGCACCCCATGCCATCTATCAGTGCTGCCCATCATTGCCATCTATTAGTGCCGCCCATCATTGCCATCTATCAGTGCCGCCTATCAGTGCCCACCAATGCTGCATATCAGTGCTACCTATCAGTGCCACATATAAGTGCCTATCAGTGCTGCATATTAGTGCCACCCCATCAGTGCCTCCTCATCAGTGCGTCTTCATCAGTGCAGGAAAAAAACTTATCTATTTACAAAATTTTATAACATAAACAAAAAAAACTTTTTTTTTTTTTCAAACTTTTCGGTCTTTTTTTATTTGTGTAGCAAAAAAGAAAAATCCTTGCGGTGATCAAATACCACCAAAAGAAAGCTCTATTTGTGGGGAACAAAATGACATAAATTTGGTGTAGGTACAGTGTTGCATGACCGCGCAATTGTCATTCAAATTGCAACAGCGCTAAAAGCTGAAATTTGGCCTGGGCAGGAAGGGGGAAAAGTGCCCGGTATTAACCACTTAAGCCCCGGAAGATTTTACCCCCTTCCTGACCAGGGGTTTTTTTGCGATTTTTTACTGCGTGACTTTAACGGACAATTGCGCGGTCATGCGACGCTGTACCTAAACTAATTTCACGTCCTTTTTTTCCCACAAACAGAGCTTTCTTTTGGTGTTATTTGATCACCTGTGCGATTTTTAGATCATGCGCTATAAACAAAAAAAGAGCCGTAAATTTTGCAAAAATAACAATATTTTTCACATTTTTTTATATGAAATTCCCCCCCAAAAAAATTTAAAAATCAAAATTTTTTAACATTTTCGGCCAATTTGTTTTATGCTACATATGTTTGGTAAAAAAAAATCGCAAAAAGCGTATCTTGATTGGTTTGCGCAAAAGTTATCGCGTTTACTAACAAAGGGAAAGATTTTTGTCATTTTTGGTGGGTTTTTTTTAACGTGTAATGGCGGCGATCTGCGATTTTTTTGCGGTACTGTGACATTGCGGCGGACAGATCGGACCCTTGACTGACATTTTTGACACTTTTGGGGGTACCAGTGACATTACTGCAGTAATCAGTGCTATACATATGCACTGTTACTGTAAAAATGACACAGGCAGGGAAGGGTTAACTGTATTGGAGAGGGAGGGGTTAAGTGTGTCCTAGGGGCGTGTTTCTAACTGTGATGGGACATGTCTCCTATTGTAAAAACAGAGATCAACGGTTCTACATAGTAGAACTGTCTGATCTCCATTTTTACACAGGGGAGAATGACAGGCGGCTTGTTTACATAAGCCGCCCGCCTTTCTCCCGCTCTACCGACGATCGTAGTGTGACCGGCGGACATCGCGCGGACTCCTCTGTGAACGAGCCGGGTCGGGCGCGCGCTCGCCCGCTATTGGCTCAAAAGCCGGTCACAGGCTAGCGACTTAGATCTAAGTCACTCTGCCTGGCCGTGGCTGACTGCCGCAGTAAATATACTGTGCGCAGTCGGCAAGCGCTTAAAGTTGTTTAAAACCTAAGACTGTCTTAGTGGAAATATACAATCACACAGTGCTGTACAGAGCTGTCTATATCTAAAGACTGACTCAGAGGATACATACTACCGCACATTGTTATACGGAGCTGTCTTAGGCTTTTTTTCTCCCGGGCTCAGGAAAGCTCGTACAAGCTTGGCCAGGCATATGTGCAGTTACGTAATGACGCTGCCTGGCGCTATTTTTAAATCAAAGGCACTCGTTCTCGGCAGCGCCGCGCCGGCCACCACAGCAGAGCAAAGAAGGACCCCTGGAAAGTGAAGACACATTTACAGGCATGAAGGTAGGTAGGATGAAAGCAACAATCTTACAGTTGTGTTCAAAATTATTCAACCCCCACTGAAATTGATTGTTTTGGCCAGTTTGACATTGATTTTGATCATTCAGTCATCCTGCTTACAATTAAATCAAAGAGGCACGTGTAGGTCAGACAGATATAACATAACATTTATAATGAAATAACCACAAATGTCTTTTCTGTGCTCACATCATTATCAGTTTTATTCAACCCCCAAGTGACATTCAATCTTAGTACTTAGTACAACACCCTTTTACAGTTATAACAGCTTTTAAACGTGAAGCATAGCTTGACACAAGTGTCTTGCAGCGATCTACGGGTATCTTCACCCATTCGTCATGGGCAAAAGCCTCCAGTTCAGTCACATTCTTAGGCTTGTGCACTGCAACTGCTTTCTTTAAGTCCCACCAGAGGTTCTCAATCAGATTTAAGTCTGATGACTGTGATGGCCACTCCAAAATGTTCCAGCCTTTAATCTGCAACCATGCTCTAGTGGACTTGGAGGTATGCTTGGGATCATTGTCCTGTTGAAAGGTCCAACGTCTCCCAAGCCTCAGGTTTGTGACGGACTGCATCACATTGTCATCCAATATCTCCTGGTACTGAAGAGAATTCATGGTACCTTGCACACGCTGAAGCTTCCCCTGTACCTGCAGAAGCGAAACAGCCCCAAAGCATGATTGACCCCCCGCCATGCTTCACAGTAGGCAAGGTGTTCTTTTCTTCATAGGCCTTGTTCTTCCTCCTCCAAACATAGCGTTGATCCATGGGCCCAAACAATTCTAATTTTGTTTCATCAGTCCACAGAACACTATCCCAAAACTTCTGTGGTTTGTCCACATGACTTTTGGCAAACTGCAGTCGACTCTTCTTATTCTTTGGAGACAGCAAGGGGGTGCGCCTGGGAGTTCTGGCATGGAGGCCTTCATTACGCAGTGTGCGCCGTATTGTCTGAGCAGAAACGTCAGTACCCACATCTGACAAATCTTTTCTCAGTTCCTCAGGAGTCACATGGGGACTTTTCTCCACTCTACGCTTCAGGTAGCGCACAGCAGTCAAAGTCAGCATCTTCTTTCTGCCACGACCAGGTAGCGTTTCAACAGTGCCCTTTGCCTTGAATTTGCGAATGATGCTTCCTATGGTGTCTCTTGGTATGTTTAACATCTTTGCAATCTTCTTATAGCCATTGCCCTTCCTGTGAAGAGTAATCACCTCTTCTCTTGTCTTCCTGGACCATTCTCCTAGACTTCACCATGTTTGTAACCACACCAGTAAATGTCTAGAAGGAGCTGAGTATCACAGTCATTTTAAAGCTGCCTAATTGGTGCTTATTAGGCTTTATTGCTGCTCCCTGACATCCACAGGTGTTTTCAATACCTGATTGAAAACACTTCAATGAACCTCTGTTCTTCAGAGTGGTAGTCTTTAAGGGGTTGAATAATTGTGTCAATGAAGAATTCACAAAAGAAACATTTACTACTGTATTACAAAACCAATTGATGTCATTTTAGCTGCATATGGTTCTTTAACCACTTAAGCCCCGGAGGATTTTCCTGCTAAACGACCAGGGGGTATTTTGCAATTCGGCACTGCGTGAATTTAACAGACAATTGCGCGGTCGTGCGACGCTGTATCTAAACGAATTTGGCGTCCTTTTTTTCCCACAAACAGAGCTTTTTTTTGGTGGTATTTGATCACCCGTGCGATTTTTACTTTTTGCGCTATAAACAAAAAAAGAGCGTACATTTTGCAAAAATAACAATATTTTTCACATTTTTTTATATGAAATTCCCCAAAAAAAAAATGTAAAAATCAAAATTTTTTAAAATTTTCGGCCAATTTGTTTTATGCTACCTATGTTTGGTAAAAAAAATCGCAAAAAGTGTATTTTGATTGGTTTGCGCAAAAGTTATCGCGTTTACTAACAAAGGGAAAGATTTCTGTCATTTTTGGTGTTTTTTTTTTAACGTGTAATGGCGGCGATCTGCGATTTTTTTTTGCGGTACTGCGACATTGGGGCGGACAGATCGGACCCTTGACTGACATTTTTGACACTTTTGGGGTTACCAGTGACATTTCTACAGTAATCAGTGCTATATATATGCACTGTTACTGTAAAAATACACTGGTAGTGAAGGGGTTAACTTTATTTGGGAGGGAGGGGCTGTGTGTGTCCCTAGGGGCGTGCTTTCTACTGTGATTGGCTGTGGCTTGAGCTGTAAGGACACTGATCAACGGATCTACATAGTAGATCCATGTGATCATTTTTTTTTTACAGCGAGGAGAATGACAGGTGGTTTGTTTACACAAGCTGCCTGACATTCTCCCTCTCCCCTGCCGATCGCCGAGTGACCGGCGGACATCGGGTCCGCTGGTCACACGCGCGGGGGGGTCCGTGACCGCGCGGGAGCGCGCTCGCTCCCCAGAGTCTCACAGGCGAGCGACGTAGACCTACGTCACTCTGCCTGTGAGGGGCTGACTGCCGCAGTAAATATACTGTGAGCAGTCAGCAAGCGGTTAAGAAGTCCTTGTAGGATTTCATTCTGAATACAATTACAAATGTACACTAAATTACCTAAAACCCTTTACAGCATTGGGGGTTGAATAATTTTGAACACAACTGTATGTGCAAAAATATCTGGTAACATGATGTGTGAATAAAGTGTCAAATGTGCTCAGCTGTGACCATACAAAAATGTAATATGTAAATATAAATAAAGTGCAAGGTGTAAATAACTACCATAAAATCTCATTATACTTGATAGTAAAATTAAACCAGATAGTATGATTAGGTTTTATCGTACTTATTTACATGGAAGTGGGTGTGGTCAGTAATTGATAGCTGTGCTGCAAAGTGTCCCTGGAAATTTTTTTCAAATGTTGGCAACTATGATGTACCTATTATTTTTGTTGGACATTGGATTTCATTGTCTGTACTATGGTTTTTGCTATATCTGGAAAATCCAATAACAATTATTTGAAAAAAGAAAAAAAAGAAATGGGAGCTAATGAGTGAATGACACATTCACATGTTCCTGTGCACTGCAAAGATCAGTGATGGCAGCAGCAGCTGCAAGTAGTTTTAACCCTCACCCTACTCCACTCCTACAAACCTGATCTAAATGTTGTCTCTGTATGTAACCTTTATATTAACTGTTCAGCTACCCTATCCTAACTTCTTGACCTCTACTCTGCCAGTGTGTGTGCCCTGTATATTGTCCCTTCAACTACTCCCTCTATGTATTACCCGTATATGTTGTATCTAGAGTGATCGACCAATATCGTTTTTTTTATTGCCGATACCAATATTTTTTTTTTTGACAGGTACTCTTGTGGAGGAGCCTGGGGGTCTAAACGACCCTTTCTCTGCACTTTAAGGCCCCATGCACACGGGGCGTTTTTGCAGCCGCTGTAAGCAGCGTCAGACGTTTTTTTTTTTTTTTGCAGCTTGGAAACGCCCCTCCATGTTATTCTATGGCCTCATGCACACACAGACGTTTTTGAGCTGTAAGTGGCCTAGGCATTTTTAGGCTGCAAGAAGAACCCACGGCCTGCGCGTTCTGAGGACCAGCGGTACAGCTGTAAAAACGTCTGACGCTGCTAAAGGCTGAATAACGTTGCTTAACGTGCGTTAAGCCATGTTATACGTTTTTTCTTCCATTCAAAATCAATGGTTCCCTATGGGAGCCTATTGATTTGAATGGAAGTTGCACCGCAAGTCGGATCACAATGATCCCACTTGCGGCGCGACTTGCGCTGTGAGAATCTTGAGGGGGAACTCCACGCCAAAATGGGAAAAAATGGCGTGGGGGTCCCCCCAGGCCCTTCGGGTCTGGTATTGAATTTGAGGGTAGCCCCACGCCGAAAAAACGGCGTGGGGTCCCCCCCCAAAATCCATACTAGACCCTTGTCCGAGCATGCAGCCTGGCAGGCCAGGAAAGGGGAGGGGACGAGCGAGAGGCCCCACCCCCCCAGGCCACATGCCCTCAACATGGGGGCTGTTTGTGCTTTGGGGCAGGGGGGGCTTTGCACCCCCCCCACCCCAAAGCACCTTGCCCCCATGTTGATGAGGACAAGGGCCTCATCCCCACAACCCTGGCCAGTGGTTGTGGGGGTCTGCGGGCAGGGGGCTTATCGGTATCTGGAAGCCCCCTTGAACAAGGGGGCCCCCCCAGATCCCGGACCCCCTCCTTATGTGAATGGGTATGGGGTACATTGTACCCCTACCCATTCACCCCACAAAAGGCAGTGTATGTGAATAACGACAGGAGATGTTTTGGAAAGTTTATTTAAAATCTTCATCCGGTCTTCTCCACTCCGGTCTTCTCCACTCTTCTCTTCTCCCCCTCCGCTCTTTTGCTGTCCGCTCTTGGCTCTTCTTCTTCCTCCGGTCCTCCTCAGACGATGTCTCCGGTGATTATGCCGGTCTCTGCAGCTTAATATATAGCCATCAGGGGCGTGGCCTATTGATGACATCACAGGGAGGCCCGTCTGTAATGTAGACGATGTAATCTGTAACATAATGGGGCGGGGTCTCCCGATGACGGCTTTGATCGGGTCTTCTCTTCGGCGGCCATGCAGGTAGGATGCCCGGGTCTCCCGGGGGGACGGGAGACCCGGGCGAGCCGCGGAAAGGCATCCCCTCCCACTCCTTGTAATGACAGCCGAGCGCCTTCTCGGCCGCATCGGTTGTCATTACAAGACAGCCGACTGCCGGCTATGGACGCCGGTACCGGGGTGATGCCTCTAGCTGCAGGTATCCCTCCAGTACAAGCACTTTCCCGAAATATCGGTCACCTTGGTGGCCGATTCCGATATATCGCGGAAAGGGCATATCGGCTCTCGATATATCAGCTTTGCCGCTAATCGGTCGATCTCTAGTATCTAGTGCACCATTACTAAGCTCCATGTTTTAAACCTCCTAAATACCACAATGTTTCTTCATTTCCAAAAAAATGTGGCAAAACATGAGATAACTTTTCCGGAAACAAATTGTCATTTTGGTGGTTTTCATACTATCCTAGCATTTTTAGTTTATTAGGAAGTAAGGAAAACAGCCTTTTTCTCTTTACATGGTGGGGAAAAAAAAATCCAGTGGGTATTTTAATAAAGCCAAAAGAAAGTGCCGTCTCAAAAAAAATAAAAAATGTATTTGTATAGTTTGCATGACCGTCAGTAACTGTCAGTCAAAATATCAAAGCACTATGCCATCCCCCCTTTCTTTTTTTAATCTGAACTCTTAAGGCTCGTTCGTACACAGTATAAGAAAATCATGTGAGAATTTTCATCCAATGAACTCTCGTACGATTTCCGCATAGTGCTGTGTACACAACTTGACAGCCAATTCCGACTTTTCCTATGAAAATTCCCAAAGGGGCAAACTCCAAAATTTTTCTCGTATGGGAACATAACAAAGGATTTTAGTTTAATGTGTGCCAATTTCGTACGATTTTCAAGAAAAAAATCAGAAAAGAAAGACATGTTCAGAAACAATACCAAAAAAAAAAAAAAAGCCTTTATCGTATGAGAATTTTCGTTCATCGGTTTCGATTTGCTGTGAAACAACTAGGAAAATCGGATGATCGTTCATCCGGTTTTCTTATAGCGTGTACCCCAATTAACAGAAATTGCGAACAATGGGTCTTCTAAGGACAAGAGGCAAACCCTGGTCGTGTTGGCCCATATTTTATGTATACAGCTGCAAGAAAAAGTATGTGAACCCTTTGGAATGATATGGATTTCTGCACAAATTGGTCATAAAATATGATTTGATCATTATCATCATCTAAGTCACAACAATAAACAATCACAGTCTGCTTAAACTAATAACACACAAAGAATGAAATGTTGCCATGTTTTTATTGAACACACCATGTAAACATTCACAGTGAAGGTGGAAAAAGTATGTGAACCCCTAGACTAATGACATCTCCAAGAGCTAATTTGAGTGAGATGTCAGCCAACTGGAGTCCAATCAGACTGCTCAATGAGATGAAGAAGAATCCTAGAGTGTCAGCTAAAGACTTACAAAAGTCACTGGCAAATGCTAACATCCCTGTTAGCGAATCTACAATACGTAAAACACTAAACAAGAATGGATTTCATGGGAGGATACCACAGAGGAAGCCACTGCTGTCCAAACAAAACATTGCTGCACGTTTACAGTTTGCACAAGAGCACCTGGATGTTCCACAGCAGTACTGGCTAAATATTCTGTGGACAGATGAAACCAAAGTTGAGTTGTTTGGAAGAAACACACAACACTATGTGTGGCGAAAAAGAGGCACAGCACACCAACATCAAAACCTCGTCCCAACTATGAAGTATGGTGGTGGGGGCATCATGGTTTGGGGCTGCTTTGCTGCGTCAGGGCCTGGACGGATTGCTATCATCGAAGGAAAAATGAATTCCCAAGTTTATTAAGACATTTTGCAGGAGAACTTAAAGCGGAGTTCCAGCCATTTACTCACCTGTCCAACGGTCCAGCGATGCGGCCGCCAGAAGCCTCGATCCTCTCCCTCGGTGCCGGCATCACTGCTGTGGGCACCCGGCTGTTACAGTTTGCGGCTTCACAGCCGGGTACCCACTGCGCATGCGCGCCGTGATTGGCCGGCAATCTTCTGGGACCTCTGACGTGTCCCAGAAGATTGCAGGGAGGGAGGGGGAGAGGAGAACTTCCGCTCAGGGCGCCGCGGCGCTCCGAGCGGAAGTGGGAGCGGGTACCTGTCAAAACTAGGTACCCGCTCCCCCCCCCAAAAAATGACATGCCAAATGTGGCATGTCGGGGGGTCAGGACTCCCTAAAGCGGAAGTTCCACTTTTGGGTGGAACTCCGCTTTAAGGCCATTTGTCTACCAGCTGAAGCTCAACAGAAGATGGATGTTGCAACAGGACAATGACCCAAAGCATAGAAGTAAATCAACAACAGAATGGCTTAAACAGAAGAAAATACGCCTTCTGAAGTGGCCCAGTCACAGTCCTGACCTCAACCTGATTGAAAAGCTGTGGCATGACCTCAAGAAAGCGATTCACACCAGACATCCCAAGAATATTGCTGAACTGAAACAGTTCTGTAAAGAGGAATGGTCAAGAATTACTCCTGACCGTTGTGCACGTCTGATCTGCAACTACAGGAAATGTTTGGTTGAAGTTATTGCTGCCAAACTTTTTCCACCTGCACTGTGAATGTTTACATGGTGTGTTCAATAAAAACATGGCAACATTTCATTCTTTGTGTGTTATTAGTTTAAGCAGACTGTGATTGTCTATTGTTGTGACTTAGATGATGATGATGATCAGATCACATTTTATGACCAATTTGTGCAGAAATCCATATCATTCCAAAGGGTTCACATACTTTTTTTGCGGCTATATATATATATATATATATATATATACACACAGTACAGACGAAAAGTTTGGACACACCTTCTCATTCAAAGAGTTTACAATTTTCATAGTCATGAAAATAAAGAAGAGTCACACTTCAAGAGGTAGTCACCTGAAATGGTTTTCACTTCACAGGTGTGCCCTGTCAGGTTTAATAAGTGTGATTTCTTGCCTTATAAATGGGGTTGGGACCATCAGTTGTGTTGTGCAGAAGTCAGGTGGATACACAGCTGATAGTCCTACTGAATAGACTGTTAGAATTTGTATTATGGCAAGAAAAAAGCAGCTAAGTACAGGAAAACGAGTGGCCATCATTACTTTAAGAAATGAAGGTCAGTCAGTCCGAAAAATTGGGAAAACTTTGAAAGTGTCCCCAAGTGCAGTGACAAAAACCATCTAGCGCTACAAAGAAACTGGCTCACATGCGGACCGCCACAGGAAAGGAAGACCAAGAGTCACCTCTGCTGCGGAGGATAAGTTCATCCGAGTCACCAGCCTCAGAAATCGCAGGTTAACAGCAGCTCAGATTAGAGACCAGGTCAATGTCACACCGAGTTCTAGCAGCAGACACATCTCTAGAACAACTGTTAAGAGGAGACTGTGTGAATCAGGCCTTCATGGTAGAATATCTGCTAGGAAACCACTGCTAAAGAAAGGCAACAAGCAGAAGAGACTTGTTTGGGCTAAAGAACACAAGGAATGGACATTAGACCAGTGGGAATCTGTGCTTTGGTCTGACGAGTCCAAATTTAAGATCTTTGGTTCCAACCACCGTGTCTTTGTGCGACGCAGAAAAGGTGAACAGATGGACTCTACATGCCTGGTTCCCACCGTGAAGCATGGAGGAGGAGGTGTGATGGTGTGGGGGTGCTTTGCTGGTGACACTGTTGGGGATTTATTCAAAATTGAAGGCATACTGAACCAGCATGTCTACTACAGCATCTTGCAGTGGCATGCTATTCCATCCGGTTTGCGTTTAGTTGGACCATCATTTATTTTTCCAACAGGACAATGACCCCAAACAGCACCTCCAGGCTGTGTAAGGGCTATTTGACCAAGAAGGAGAGTGATGGGGTGCTGCACCAGATGACCTGGCCTCCACAGTCACCAGACCTGAACCTAATCGAGATGGTTTGGGGTGAGCTGGACCGCAGAGTGAAGGCAAAAGGGCCAACAAGTGCTAAGCATCTCTGGGAACTCCTTCAAGACTGTTGGAAGACCATTTCAGGTGACTACCTCTTGAAGTGTGACTCTACAATTTTCATAGTCATGAACATAAAGAAAACTCTTTGAATGAGAAGGTGTGTCCAAACTTTCGCTCTGTACTGTATATACACATACACACACACTACCCTGTCTCATGTATGTATACAGAATTTTGTTCCGGTGTTTTGCTCTTCTACGACTATGTCAAGTTCCTTCACCCCAAACTCGCTCACCCATGTCTTTATGGACATTGCTTTGTGCACTGGTGTGCAGTCATGTTGGAACAGGAAGGGGCCATCCCCAAACTTTTCCCACAAAGTTGGGAGCATGAAATTGTCCAAAATGTCTTGGTATACTGTCGCCTTAAAAGTTCCCTTCACTGGAATTAAGGGGCCAAGCCCAACCCCCGAAAAACAACCCCACACCATAATCCCCCCCTCCACCAAATGATTTGGATCAGTGCACAAAGCAAGGTCCATAAAGACATGGATAAGCAAGTTAGGGGTGGAGGAACTTGAGAGTCCTGACTTTCCTGTGTTGTGGAGCTTGCCCTTTGCTGCGGACTGCCTCTTTTTCCTTAATGGACTTTCATACTCTCACAGTATGTCCTATGCACATTTGCACCATTGTCATCTAAAGTTACGACAATTTTATCATATGCTGGTCACACTGATTTCTAGTAACCATCCTGAGCGCCAGCCTACCTACTGTTTGGGGTGGAGGAACTTGACTGGCCTGCACTGTCCAGACCCCAACCCAATAGAACACCTGTGGGATGAATCAAAGCGGAGACTGCGAGCCAGGCCTTCTCTCCAACATCAGTGCTGACCTCACAAATGCACTCCTGGAAGAATGGTCAAACATTCCCATAGACACACTCCTAAACCTTGTGGACAGCTTTCCCAGAAGAGTTGAAGCTGTTATTGCTGCAAAGGGTGAGCCAACTCAATATTGAACCCTACGGACTAAGACTGAGATGCCATTAAAGTTCACGTGCGTGTAAAGGCAGGCGTCCCAATACTTTTGGTAATATAGTAGGTGTGTGTGTGTATATATATATATATATATATATACACACAGTATCTCACAAAAGTGAGTACACCCCTCACATTTTTGTAAATATTTTATTCTATCTTTTCATGTGACAACACTGAAGAAATTATACTTTGATACAATGTAAAGTAGTGAGTGTACAGCTTGTATAACAGTAGGAATGCACCGAAATGAAATTCTTGGCCGAAGCCGAATAATAATGAAATGCTTGGCCGAAGGCCGAATACCGAACGCGGTGTTTCGCATTTTTTCCATTTATTTTGCCAATTTTTTGTCCTCTCTCTTGTCCTCTCGTCTCTCTCTCTCTTGTCCTCTCATGTCTCTCTCTCTCTTGTCCTCTCATGTCTCTCTCTCTCGTCCTCTCACTCTCTCGTCCTCTCATGTCTCTCTCTCTCTCTCTCTTGTCCTCTCCTGTCTCTGTCCTCTCATGTCTCTCCTTACCTCCCTCCCATCTGCAGAGTCGATGTTTGCTGTATGGCTCCTGTGCCCTGTCACAGGCGGAGTACATTTGGTATCACTCCGCCTGTGACAGAAGCCGGCACTAAGCGGCTATACAGGAAGCATCCGCTCTGCTTCCTGTAGTGCCTCCGGCTATGTTTACAGTGATGCTCGGGGATGGCGGGTCCCCGCAATCTGGGCTTACCGACCCACCATCCGCGTCATTAAAAACGTCATTGTTCGGCACAAATTTATTCGGCCTTTTTACTTATTCGGCCGAACACCGAAAGTGCTTTTTTTGCTATTTTCGGCCGAATAATTTCGGTTGCCGAACATTCGGTGCATCCCTATATAACAGTGTAAATTTGCTGTCCCCTCAAAATAACAACACACAGCCATTAATGTCTAAACCACTGGCAACAAAAGTGAGTACACCCCTAAAGTGGGGTACACACTATAAGAAAATTGGGTGAAGGATTGTCCGATTTTCCTCGTTATTTCACAGCAAATCAGAACCGATGAACGAAAATTCTTACTAAAATTCTTAAGAAAATTCTCATACGACAAAGGCTTTTTTTGTTGTTTATTGTTCGTCATGTGCAGTCTTTCTTTTCTGATTTTGCTTGTACAAAAATCATACGAAGACGGTACACATTAAATGAAAATCGTTTGTTTTTTCCCCATACGAGGAAAATTTTGGAGTTTGTGCCTTTGAGAATATTCGTACGAAAAGTCTGAATCGTCTGTAGAAAGTGCTGTACACACAATCCGAAAATCTTACCAAAATTCTTTGGACGAAAATGTTCGCCGGATTTTCTGATAGTGTGTAAGAGCCTTAAAGTAGAGTTCCACCCCCCCCCCCCCTCCAAAAATTAAAAGTCAGCAGCTACACATACTGTGGCTGCTGACTTTTAATATTAGGACACTTACCTGTCCTGGAGTCCAGCGATGTCGGCACTGCACCAGTTTCCATCGGCTGACGGGTGCTCCCGCCGCTATTGCTGGTAAGGGAACCCGGCAGTGAAGCCTTGCGGCTACACGGCGGGTCCTTACTGCGCATGCGCGAAGCGCATTCGGATTGGCTCGGCGGCGGAGGGGACCTAACTTCGACGCTGCACCGTTCCCGGGAGTGGGGAAGGGTACCTGTCAAAAACAGGTACCTGTTCCCTCCTGAAAGGTGCCAAGTGTGGCACCGGAGGGGGGGAAGCAAATGAGCGAAAGTTCCACGTTTGGGTGGAACTCCGCTTCAAGTGAAAATGTCCAAATTTGGTCCAATTAGCCATTTTCCCTCCCCGGTGTCATGTGACTTGTTAGTGTTACAAGTAGTGATCGACCGGTATTGTTATTTTAATGCCAATACCGATATTTTGGTCATTGGATATCGAAATCGGCTGATATTTTTGAACATGTAAAAAAATTTTTTTTTTTCTAAAAGGTACTCCTTGTGGAGGGATCTGGGGGGTCTAAAAGACCCCAAACCCCTCCTCGGCACTGAAAAGCATTCAAAACGCCAAGTTTGGCTGTTTTGAATGCGGTCAGTTTTTTTAATTTGTCGCCGGATACCCAGGAGTGATGTCATGAAATCACTTCCGGGTTTTTTACATGGAGACCTGGGTCTTCTCTTCGTCGGCGATGGAGGAAGGATGCCCGGGTCTCCGGTGGGACGGGAGACCTGGGAGAGCCGCAGAAGGCGGCGGGAGGGGGACGTCCCCTCCCGCTCTTTGTAATGACAGCCGAGCGGCTTCTCAGCCACATCGGTTGTCATTACAAGTCAGCCGACCGTCAGCTATGGATGCCGGTACCGGGGTGATGCCTCTAGCTGCAGGCATCACTCCGGTACATGCACTTTCCCGAAAGATGGGCAATATCGGTAACCTCAGGGGCCGATTCCGATATATCGGGGAAAGTGCATATCGGTGTTGCCTAGTTACAAGGTCTCAGGTGTGATTGGGGAGCATGTGTGTTAAATGTGGTGTTATCGCTCTCACTCTCTCATACTGGTCACTGGAAGTTCAACATGGCACCTCATGGCAAAGAACTCTCGGAGGATCTGAAAAAAAGAATTGTTGCTCTACATAAAGATGGCCTAGGCTAGGAAAACAGAAAAATGGCCCGATAGTAAATACAGTGATACAGGTTGGTACTGAAGTAGTAAAAAAAAAAAAACACAATTTGTAAAAATAAGATCGCTTTGAAAGATTTCAGGTCTGGAAACAGGAAAGAGTGAATAAAGGCAATTTTTTCTAATACAATTATTTATTTTTTATGGGCTGTTTAAAACTGTGCAATTATAAAGATGTGCATTCAAAGAAAAGTCACTATAAAAAGAAGTCTACAGAGACACGTAATTAAAGTCTGAGCCCCCGGGTTCCTCTTCTTCCTCCAGTTTTACAGTGAAGATGTTAAAGTTGGTCTCATTTTCAGCATTTGCATCCACTTCTTGTTCACCGTTTTTCTCTTTGGGATGATCTGAGCTCTTGGGACAGTGTAGGTTACCAATGTGAGTTTTTTGGTGCTTTACCAGCAGAACCTTCTTGGGAAAACGAACCCCACAGTGTGAACACGAGAAAGGTCTATCTCCTGTATGAAGCCTCGTGTGTTCTACAAGAGACGCCTTCCAGTTGAAGCCCTTCCCACATTCCGAGCAGGAAAAAGGTTTGTTCCCTTCGTGGGTGGCCTTGTGTCTCGCTAGGCCTGCGCTGGTGTCATAGCCCTGCCCACATTCCAAGCAAACAAACGGCTGTTGCCCACTGTGCACCTTCTTGTGCTTATCAAGGTGCGGCTTCTGATTGAAACGTTTCCCGCACTCTGAACAAGAATACGGCTTCTCCCCAGAATGGATGCGCTCGTGTTTTACGAGGACCGAACGGACGCTAAAGCTTTTTCCGCATTCCGAACAGGAAAAGGGTCTCTCCCCAGAGTGAGTTCTGTTGTGTCTGGCAAGGTCAGCCTTCTGCATAAAACCTTTCCCGCACTCCGAGCATTTAAAAGGACTGGCCCCTTTGTGAATTTTTTCATGCTGTGTGAGTGAGGAGTACTGCACAAAGCTCTTCCCGCACTCCGAACAGATGAACGGCTTCCTCTCAGTATGGGTGGCCTGGTGTCGTACAAGGTGTGCGTTATTGATGAAGCTTTTTCCGCACTCATTGCAGGTGAACGGTTTCCCGTTCTGGTGTGTTTTCTCATGCTGCTTTAGATTGTACTCCCTGGAAAAAGATTTGCCACAGTCCGAACAGGAAAATGTTTTGGTCTCACCATGGGTTACCGTATGGCGGGTCAGCTCGGGATCGGTCAGGAAATTCTTCCGGCAGTCTTGGGAAGAGTAGTCTGTGGAGGGCTCGGCGACCTTACTATGAGTACATTGATGGTTTCCCGCATGGACCTTCTGGCTAAATCTTTCCCTGCAGGTAGAACAGGCAAAAGGTTTTTCCTCGCTGTGGGTACTTTGGTGGGTAGCAAGAGCAGTTTTATCAGAGAAGCATTGGCCACATTCAGCACACAACTGAGGCTTGACTTCTGTGTGGGTCTGCTGGTGCTCAGACAATACTGACATGCTACTAAAACACTTCCCGCACTCAGGACAAGGATAAAGCTGCTCTCCGGAATGAACCTGCAAATCTTTACAGAGTTCCAACACTTTGCCAGAGTCTCCGTTTGAACATCCTTTCTTCTCATGGTCTTTACAATGTTGCTCAAGGGCAGCCTCCAAGTGAAAACACTTCCCGCACTCAGAGCATGGAAATGCTCCCTGTGTGTTATGAAGTGCCTGATGCCTTGGATAAGGTTGCTCTCCAGAATGAACCTGCAAATCTTTACAGACTTCCGAATTGTATGTCAACACTATGCCAGAGTCTCCCTTTGGACATTCTTTCATCCGATGTTGCTCAAGAGTGGCCTCCAGGTGAAAACACTTCCCGCACTCAGGGCATGGAAAAACTGCCTTTGTCTTATGAATTTCCTGATGCCTTTTCAGGTTCCTCCTACGTGAGAAACGTTTATCGCAGTCAGAACACGCAAAGGGTTTTTCTCCGGTGTGAATGCTCCGATGCTGCTCAAGATTGGCCCGTTTATAAAAACACTTCCCGCACTCAGGGCAAGAAAGCAGATTATCAGTGGAGTGGACCTTTAGGTGTTGAACCAACGATGACTTCCAGTTAAACGCTTTCGGGCATTCTGAACACGCAAAAGATTTCTCTCTAGTGTGGATTTTAACATGTTCCAAGAGCGACGACTTCCACCTGAACAGTTTCCCACACTCAGAGCAGGAAAATGGCTTATTGCTCGAATGGATCAGTTTATGACTAGCGAGTTCACCTGCAGATGGGAAAGACGCTGAGCACTCCCAACAGAAGTAACATTTCTCCTCTGAATGAACAACTTTGTGTTTGTCCAGATGGTTTTTCTGCCTAAAACACTTCCCGCACACAGGACAGGCAAACGGTCGCTCACCGGTGTGTATTCTATAATGTTTAATGAGGATGGAGCTTGCGCTAAAGCATTTACCGCACACGTTGCAAGAAAAGGGCTTCTGTTCTGTGTGGGTTTGGACGTGTTTACAAAGGTCGGAGTTCTGGCTGAAAACCATGCCGCAGTCAGAACAGGAAAGCGCCACCTCCCCCTTGTGATTCCTCCTGTGCAGTAAAAACGTTGGGTACTGAGCAAAACATTTTCCGCAGTCCGAGCAAACAAATGGCTTTTTGTCAATGTGAGTGATCTGATGACGGATGAGGTGCACTCTGGTGCTAAAACCCTTCCCGCACTTATGGCAAAGGAAAGGCTTTGATCCTTGGCAAGGTTTAGGATGTTCCTTAGGAACTGACTTGTCACAAACTGGCTTTTCATTTTCCAAGTGACAAAGTGGCTGCTCCTTGGTGTCAGCGGTCTGGAGGTCTAAAGGCGCTGGCTTGCAGCTGTCATAATGCGTCTCTGCATTGTGAGGACCTTGCTGGGCTCTTATATTGTGCTGCCGTGTTACTCGTGCCTCAGAATCTGGAAAAAAAAAAAAATATATCAATCAATCATGTGCACACAATAATATGAAGTCAAACATAATAATTTCACCTTTGTGGTAAAGGATTAGTGCATCTAAGGCAGGCATGTTCAAAGTCCGGCCCACGCGCCGCTTTAACCACTTAAGATTTTACCCCCTTCCTGACCAGGGCCTATTTTGCGATTCGGCACTGTGCGCCTTTAATGGACAATTGCGCGGTCGTGCGACGCTGTACCTAAACGAATTTGACGTCCTTTTTTCCCACAAACAGAGCTTTCTTTTGGTGGTATTTGATCACCTGTGCGATTTTTTTGATCATGCGCTATAAACAAAAAAAGAGCGACAATTTTGCAAAAATAACAATATTTTTCACATTTTTTTATATGAAATTCCCCCCAAAAAAATGTAAAAACTCAAATTTTTTTTACATTTTAGGCCAATTTGTTTTCTGCTACATATTTTTGGTAAAAAAAAAAAAAAAAAAAAAAAAAAATCGCAAAAAGGGTAGTTTGATTGGTTTGCGCAAAAGTTATTGCGTTTACTAACTAAGGGAAAGATTTTTGTTGTTTTTTTTTTTAACGCGTAATGGCGGCGATCTGCGATTTTTTTTGCGGGACTGCGACATTGTGGCGGACAGATCGGACCCTTGACTGACATTTTTGGGGTTACCAGTGACATTACTACAGTAATCAGTGCTATACATATGCACTGTTACTGTAAAATTACACTGGTAGTGAAGGGGTTAACTTTTTTTTAGAGGGAGGGGTGGTGTGTGTCCCTAGGGGTGTGATTCTAACTGTAATTGGCTGTGGCTTGAGCTGTAGGAACAGTGATCAACGGTCCTACATAGTAGAACCGTATGATCTCCATTCTTACACAAGGGAGAATGACAGGCGGCTTGCTTACATTAGCCGCCTGCCTTTCTCCCGGTGTCACGGAGGCACGCTGGGGTCCGTGACCGAGCGGGAGCGCGCATTCGGCGGCACACGCTCGCTCCCCAGAGCCTCACAATGACCTACGTCGCTCTGCCTGTGAGGGGCTGACTGCCGCAGTAAATAGACTGTGAGCAGTCGGCAAGTGGTTAATACGTCCCCACAGGTAATTTTGAAAACTCTATTGTTGTGGCCCCTTGTGAATCCCCGAGCGCTGCTCAGGATCCCTGCGATCTTTCAACGCCACGGAACTGCACGTATCCAATATTGTGAAAGATTTAAGGAGTAAGGCGCCTCCCCTAACTGTGTCTGGGTATCTTATGTCGAGCTGCCTTCAATTTAACCAGTTTACAACTGCTCACTGTGCTGCTACTGCGGCACAGTGGCAGCCCTGGGTCCAGCGACGTAGACTCCTAGTGATCTCGGTGGGACGCGCGCGACGCCAGGAGGCTCGCTTCGGCTATGTTTAGACACAGCGGGAGTCGGGAAGGAGGAGGAGAAGCGGCGATCACCGTCTCCCTTTCCCGATCGTCAGGGAAAGTGTGAGAAGATCCGCCTGCTTATGTAAACAAAGCAGGCGGATCTTTTCTGTGACAGACAGGGACAGATCACAGGATTCAGCATAGCTGAACCTGCAATCTCTGTCTGTGTCACAGAACCCCCTCCCCCCACACACGTCAGTAAGCATGAGGCACACATTTAACCCCTTGATCACCAACAGTGTTAACCCCTTCCCTGCCAGTGTCATTAGTACAGTAACAGTGCATATCTTTAGCACTGATTACTGTAGTAATGTCACTGGTCCCCCCCCCAAAAGTGTCAACAATGTCAATTGGGGGTCCGATCTGTCCGCAGCAATGTTGCAGTCCCGCAAAAAATTGCAGATCGCCGCCATTACTAGTAAAAGAAAAACAATAAAAATTATAAATCTTTCCCGTAGTTAGTAACTAGTTAGTAATAACTTTTGCGCAAACCAATCAAAATACGCTTATTGCAAGTTTTTTTTTACCAAAAATATGTAGTAGAAAACAAATTGGCCTAGAATGTTAAAAAATTTTAATTTTTAAATTTTTTGGGGGGGAAAGTTATATATTAGAATGTGAAAAATATTGTTTTTTTTTTTTTTTCAAAATTGTCGCTCTTTTTTTCAAAACTTAAAAATCGCACAGGTGATCAAATACCACCAAAAGAAAGCTCTATTTGTGGGAAAAAAAAGTACATAAATTTAATTTGGGTACAGCGTCACACGACTGCGCAATTGTCCGTTAAAGTAACGCAGTGCCGAATCGCAAAATATGTCCTGGTCAGGAAGGGGGTAAAATCTTCCGGTCTTAAAGTGTATAAAAATACGCTCATTGAGAATTTTTTTGTCAAAGACATGTAGCTAAATACATTTTGGCCTAAAAATATGACAAAAATTTTATATATTGGATATTTTTTAACAGTCAAAGTAGAAAATGTCAATTGTTTGCAAAATTTTCGCTTTTTTTTTTATTAATATCGCAAAAAATAAAAAGCGCAGAGGTGATCAAATACCACCAAAAGAAAGCTCTGTTTGTGGGGAAAAAAGGACTTAAATTTCATTTGGATACAGCATTGCATGACTGCGCAATTGTCAGTCAAAGTCACGCAGTGCCAAGTTGAAAAAAAGTGGCCTGGTCATTGAGAAGCAAAATCTTCCGGTCTTAAAGTGGTTAAGTGGTAGATACTTAAATAAAGAGTGCAGTTATATAGTGAGGCGCTGCTACTGGTTAATCATCAGACCGGGTAAATAAGACTACGCTACTAATGCTAGGCTAATGGTGCATTCAATGTTTATTGCACATACTGATATTCAGCACGGATTTGCACAAGCACTTTATATTTATTAATTGTTCATATTTATTTATCTTCATTTTACAGCACCTTTGCATGATTACATCTAGTCACATTTTTTCATGCATGTGATTTCTTAGTCATTTACCGTATTTTTCGATCCATAAGACTCACTCCGCCCCGTATTAGCAAATACTGACTAAATCCCAGCGGGCGAGTCTCCTGCGGTGTCCCCGAGTCCCGGCTCAGCTGTCATTTACTGTGCGGAGCTGCTACTTTCTGTATAGGTCCGGCTCACAGGCGGAGTGATATCAGATGCACACCGCCTGTGACAGGAGGAGCCGTACACAGGAAGCAGCGGCTTTGCTTTATACTGCAGCCACATGCTTCCACCCGGGCTCAGCCACAGACAGACAGAGCCTACTACAAGCAAATGTCTGCAAGTACCTACTACTATTGCTATTACCTTATACTGTGTGTGTGTGTGTGTATATATATATATATATATATATATATATATATATATACATAAAAATAAAATGTGTGTATATATATATTTAGTGTGATTTCTTAGTCACTTACCGTATTCAGTTTCATTCAGTAAAATGCTTGCTTATAGCAATGTAACTTACTGCTATAAGCAATAAATGTGTTTAGAAAAAAAGAAAAAAGAAATCTAAATCGTCATCACTTTCCCAGAGTAGTACAGTGGTACTCTGGTAACATTATATTGCTCTGGTCACAGTGGGTTAAAATGTAATATATAAAAAAAATTCAATTTTTTTTTTGTATTGTCACCAGTCAGTGTCTCTGATCACCGCCACACGTTATATGATGATGCCGCAAAAAAAAAAAAAAAAAAAAAGGATTTTTTCTTCAAATTTCTTTATTTTCCAACAAACTTGGCAAAAAAATGACAACTTCAAAAAACTCGCCATGCCTCTTACTAAATACCTTGTGTGACGGTACTAACCGTCACTATGTGTGACGGATCACCCTGTCCCTGGATTGTAAACCCCCTCGCGTCATTTTCCTATGAGTTTGGGACATTGCCTTTTATTGCATTTTATGTTCCCTTTATGCATCTTCTGAACAGCTGAATATGGCATGACTCATGGCATTGAGTTAATGTAATGCAACAGCCCTGGATGTGCGGCTAATTCTTTTCCTACTAATGCAACAGCCCTTCCCCCCCCCCCATCCCCTCCTGTGTCTAATTGTGTGGATTCATGACACAGACAATGGTCTGGACTGGAGACATCTCTCCGCAGGGGGTGTGTATTAAGAGACTGTTTCAATGTACAAATGTTCAGTTCCCATTGGCTGGTCCTTGTCCCCTTCCCCCCTTTGGCAAGGCTAAGGGGAGTTTCCCTAACTGTGTGTAAAACTGTATGTCTTGGAATTTAATAAACAGTTCTTGCTTAGACTCACAACATAGAGTGTCATCTCATGTTTGTGGGAGAAGGCTATACCAGCTCTATCTCCCTTCGGCTTGGATCGCTAAATCACTAGCTCTGGTAAGAGCGGTTCCTGCTTCACTCTAAAGCATCCCTCACACTAGGGGGGAGGAGGACATCTCTGGCGGCGAAACCCCTCTTTCCATGAGGGCGGCCGCTACACCTTGGACGGTCTACTTTCCAAAAAGGGATCTATTTGTACTGTCCTGACATTTTAAGGCCTCAAAAAATTACATAGGCCGTCAGTACGTCAGAATTGATCAATTTTCAGATATATACCAGATGTGAACTCTATAACTTTCCTACAGACTAAATAATATACACTGATTTGGGTTGTTTTCACCAAAGAAAGGTAGCAGAGTACATTTTTGGCTAAATTTGTGAAGAACAATTATTTATTTGCAAAATTTTATAACAAAAATGAAGAACCCCCCCCCAACACTTTCAATATTTTTCTGTTTATTTAGCAAAAAAATAAATAAAAAAAAATAAAAAAACACAACCCAGTGGTAATGAAATACCACCAAAAGAAAGCTCTAGTTGTGTGAACAAAATTATAAAAATTTAGTTTGGGTACAGTGTTGCATGACCACGCAATTGTCATTCAAACTGAGACAGCACTGAAGGCTGAAAATTGGCCTAGGCAGGAAGCGGGTAAAAGTGCCCGGTATTGAAGTGGTTAAAAATGAAATCAAAAATTGATTTTTTTTTTCTTGTACATACCGTCACCAGAGCGGTACAGCATCATCATATGGCAGTGATCAATGACACGGACTGGTGACAGCATGTTAAAGTGGAGTTCCACCCTAAAATTACACTTCTGTCCATCTTCTTGTGCCGGGTCACCTTAAAAAGAAATGGATAATTGCATAATTTTTTTTATTTTTACTTACCTTGGATTAGAAGAAAATATACTTACCTTACTTCCTCTTCCTCCCCTCGGCAGCCACGGTGATTCGTCACTTCCTGGCTTGCAATGATTCCTGGGAGCTGAACGTCATCGCTCCCAGGCATCAATGCGCCTGCCCCGGCCCCGACGTCACTTCCGGTGCAGGCGCCGTCATACCTTGCAAAACAGCTTCTGGGCATGCCCAGAATCTGTGCAGGGATGACGCTGCAGCCCCGGAAGTGACGGCGGGGCCGGTGCAGTGCATCGTGGGACCGAAGAAGACGGAAGAGGACGCAGAAGAGGATCGCGCTGGCTTCAAGCTGCCCACACCTGAGATGGCAGCGCTGGACAAGAAATTTTCAAGGTAAGTATTTCTTCTTACAGGTAAGTGCAACCCGGGACAGATCAGAGGCTATCCATTGTGGAATGTACTAGCCCTGACTGTCCCGGGGGTATTTTTATGTCATTTTTTTTTTTAGGTGGAACTCCGCTTTAAATAAAAAAAATATATATAATTTACACAACATAATGTGACTGGAGCAGTACAAATGTCACCATAGTTACTGCTTTTTCCACTATGATTGCTTATTACAGTGATGATCTGATCATTTTTATAAGCAATCATTTTTGTGAATGGCATCTATACATGAGCCATTATGTACTATTGTGACAGATGTGATTGGCCACAGCTATCAAATGGTACAGGTCTGATTTGATTGTGCTGTGATTGGCCCCTGTACCATGTGATCACTGTGACCAATCATAGTGATCACAATAGTACAAACTGAATGGCTATGAATGAAAGCCCCCCGAGGAGATTTACTAAAACTGGAGCACTCAGAATCAGGTGCAGCTGTGCATAGTAGCCAATCAGCTTCTAACTTCAGATTGTTCAATTAAGTTTTGACAATAAAGGCTCCATTCACATGTCAGCGTACGGATCGCGGGCAGAACCGCCGCGGTTCCGCCCGCAATCCGGAGATTATTGCAAATCGCGGGACGCCTGTGCGTTGCCCGTTGATTTGCAATAGCCCCCCAAACGCTGAGCGATGTTGCCACGATTTCCGCCTGCCGAATCGCGGTAACATCGCGCAAAAAAAATCGTGGGACGCAATACGGTCCAAAGAAGCGTAATGCATCCCGCGATTTTTTTTTGCGCGATGTTACCGCGATTCGGCAGGCGGGAATCGCGGCAACATCGCTCAGCGTTTGGGGGGCTATTGCAAATCAACGGGCAACGCACAGGCGTCCCGCGATTTGCAATAATCTCCGGATCGCGGGTGGAACCGCGGCGGTTCTGCCCGCGATCCATACGCTGACATGTGAACGGAGCCTTAAATATGAAAGCAGATTGGTTTCTATGCACAGCTTTTAGTAAATCTCCCCCATTGCGTACTATTGACATGTAACCAATCAAGGCACCAGGGCTAGTATAGGAGGGTTTATTCAGATAACCTACATAATTTATTAAGGGTAACCCTCGTAAAATAATATAGAAGGAAATGTAAATGTTACTTTGGTTGTCATATAATTACCTGAAGGGGCACCGAGGAACCTGCGTCTAGTCCTGGAACTTTCTGCCCCTGATATCCACGGCTCTTCTCCTTTCTCCATTCTATGTATGATGTCTGGCTTTACAGGAAGGTATCCTTGCAAGAAAAAAGAAAAATCCTAGTTATTACCGGACCGCTTCTTTTCCAAGAATCCTCCAGTACTGTTCACAAGAGATGGCTTTGTCCACCTGCAGGAAACACAAGTCTAAGGGTTTAAAAGGGCCCCCCCCCAGAGGCTTATAGCCTCTGCTTTGAATAATACTCTGTCTTGCAGCTAAGAAATTAAAAAAAAATGCTGTTTGGGAGTGCGCGGTGTACACTGACTGACCCTATGTGCTAAAGACACGGCTAAAAAAAATGACAAGCTTAATAATCAAAAGCTTAACCACTTCCCGACCGTCATATAGTAAAATGACGGCCGCAAAGTTGTTGTCCCATCCCGGCTGGGTGTCATTTGACGTCCAGCAGGATAGGCTGCTCTGCGCCCCCCCCCCCCCCCCCACTCTGACACACCGCATCTCCTATCCCGGTAAAGAGCCTAATGACGTAGGCTCTTTACCATGTGATCAGCTGTGTCCAATCACAGCTGGTCACATAGTAAATAGGAATGGGGGAAGGGGGGTTGGGACTTTAAATGAGACTCCTGACCACCGGAGTCTCCATCCCTGTTTGCATGAAAGCAAGAAAATGAAAGCAAAGTTGGGACTTTAAATGAGGTGGGACCAGACCATAATAGGTGTATATGTAATGAAAGGGACACAGGATAATGTAAAATCGTATGTTTATTGGCAGTCTATAGACCAGATACTAATATAGCCAAATGTTCACTGAAACCGTGTAGCCCATGGTAATGGGGTACACCTAAATGAAACAGAGGTATACAGGGTCCAAGACAGAGGTACATGGTAATACATTATTATCCTGGTACATACAAATAGGTACATAGAGCATAAACAGGGGTCATTAATGCACAGTATAACAATAACTTTTAAAAGCTGACATAGCCTGTGTTGAACTCAACGCGTTTCGTGAAAAAATATCACTTCGTCAGGAGTAGGCGTGTTGCAAGGTCTAAAGAGAATATACATAAATAAGTAAAATGAAATGAAATAGAAATAAAAATAATAAACGAGTAGAACCATAAAACCCTGTTAGGGGGGTAGAGCTTACACTGGGGTGGCGTGAGGTCCAGGGGATTGGTCTCACCCGGGAACTGAGGGGGCAAAGCCTGCGTGCGCCGCACAGTCATACCAATAAGTGTTAAGTGAAGTGAGATCCTCCAGAAGGGGTCGTAATATAGCCTACACTGATGGTAAATATCCATCTGTAGGATGAATAGGGGTAATATGGATGTATGAAAGTAATACTAATAATAATAATAATAGTTGTACAAGGGAGCTGTTAATGAGATCCAGAGGAGCCAAGAGAACAAGGAAAGTGTAGCCAGTGATGATTATAAAGTGATGCAGAGAACCACCAAGTAATAAGGGAATATATAAGTAAACCACCTATGGTGTTAAGAATAGTATATATCATAGTGGACCACCAGATAATAAAGGGTGTGATAAAGAAAAAATAGGAGCAAATGAAATAATAATGAAAGGGAGATATCCAATGTAAGATCCCCAAAGAATAACCATGTGAGATTGTAGATGGGCAAAACCAAAGAAGTATGCCAGAAGGGTGTACAGAGAGATAAGTGTAGGAAACCAAAATAGAGTGCTGGGTACCTGGGCAGGCGCAAAGGCAGGGGTTGCACCCAGCGTCACACTGCTGCACAATTGTATGAAGCCGCCAAACCGACAGAGACGTCAGTGGAGCCTCCGCATTTATGCGCAAGATGGACAGCCACGTGACAGGACCTGGGCGCCACATTGTGACGTCATATCCCGCACGGGAATGCGTGGCGCCGATGAGCTGCGGCCGCCACCCGGCCTCCCAGCCTAGACCCCGCCCAACAAGGTCGGGGGGAGGGAAGGAAAGGAGGCAGGACAGGAAGCGGACGGGGCCCATCGCAGTTCCCGGGGAAGACACTGCCCCGGAACACACCATAAATCCAGAGGGCTTGTACATAACATTGTCATAGTAATATTGGGAATTTCGTAACGAAAAAATAAAAATAAATAAAATTAACAAAACATGTGTATATAGGACCAAATTATAAGACCAAATATTGAAGGTATGCATGCAGCTAACAAAAAATTGTTGTAATAAAACATAAAGATAGCGCTGGTAAACCACACCTCCATCCCTAAATCAATTGTTATGGGGGAAGGGGGGTTGGGACTTTAAATGAGACTCCTGACCACCGGAGTCTCCATCCCTGTTTGCATGAAAGCAAGAAAATGAAAGCAAAGTTGGGACTTTAAATGAGGTGGGACCAGACCATAATAGGTGTATATGTAATGAAAGGGACACAGGATAATGTAAAATCGTATGTTTATTGGCAGTCTATAGACCAGATACTAATATAGCCAAATGTTCACTGAAACCGTGTAGCCCATGGTAATGGGGTACACCTAAATGAAACAGAGGTAAGTATACAGGGTCCAAGACAGAGGTACATGGTAATACATTATTATCCTGGTACATACAAATAGGTACATAGAGCATAAACAGGGGTCATTAATGCACAGTATAACAACAATAACTTTTAAAAGCTGACATAGCCTGTGTTGAACTCAACGCGTTTCGTGAAAAAATATCACTTCGTCAGGAGTAGGCGTGTTGCAAGGTCTAAAGAGAATATACATAAATAAGTAAAATGAAATGAAATAGAAATAAAAATAAAAATAATAAACGAGTAGAACCATAAAACCCTGTTAGGGGGGTAGAGCTTACACTGGGGTGGCGTGAGGTCCAGGGGATTGGTCTCACCCGGGAACTGAGGGGGCAAAGCCTGCGTGCGCCGCACAGTCATACCAATAAGTATAAACATAAAAGAGCAATGTTTATTGTAGTGAATGAGTTCTATAGGGAGACACTGGAAGAAGGTTCCTCAACAGGCAATCATAATCCAGCAGTTTTTGACAGATTTTATACCTTGCGGGGGTGTGCTGTAGGCCCCTAAACCAGAGCAGGCTAAGTGACGTACATGTACTGTGGTTGGTCGGCAGAAGCTGACCCAACAAGTGTGAAGGCTACACAGGAGAAGTTCTGGTCCTTAAAGATCCTGGGCAATGTGCAATAATCTTGAGGGTCTTAATTTATCTGCAATCTGGTGAGTGGGGAACCTTGAGGGGCACCTTGTCACTTTGCAAGCACCTGAATATTTTTTGGCACCTTGGCACCTTAAT
This sequence comes from Pelophylax lessonae, assembly GCF_965119305.1. Classification (NCBI taxonomy): domain Eukaryota; kingdom Metazoa; phylum Chordata; class Amphibia; order Anura; family Ranidae; genus Pelophylax; species Pelophylax lessonae. The sequence goes on from NC_138774.1 coordinate 31,503,869, forward strand.
TGGATCACTTTAAGGACTTTTTGTTTCAAGCATTGAATATTCTTTTGGAGTATATCTAACCACTTATATGTATACATGCACTTTATAATTTATTGGATATTGCATATTTTTTAGCACTTAGCACTTTGTGTATATGATCCTTTTATGCACTTTATAAATAATTGAATATTGTTTATATATCACAGCACTTATCACTTTATTGAAGCTAGCGCTGCATAAATTCGTTTTTATCACAACTCCCATCATGCCTGGTCATGTCTGTGAATGTCAGAGTTTTACAATGCCTTATGGGATGTGTAGTTCCGCAACAGCTGGAGGGCCGTAGTTTGAGGATCCCTGTGCTATACCATCAGGGAGGCTTGGGATTGGCCCCAAATGTATTCTGCAGCAGGACAACCACCAAGCAGCCCTGGAAGTGATAGTTTGGCCCACACAGAGCCCTAATCTCAGCATCATAGAGTCTGTGTGGGGGTGACATAGAGCAGGGGTCTTCAAACTATGGCCCTCCAATTGTTCAGGAACTACAATTCCCATCATGCCTAATCATGTCTGTGAATGTCAGAGTTTTACAATGCCTCATGGGATGTGTAGTTCTGCAACAGCTGGAGGGCCGTAGTTTGAGGATCCCTGACATAGAGAGACAGAAGAATTTGAGGCAGCCGACATCCACAGAAGATCTGTGGTTAGTTCTCCAAGATATTTGGAACAACCTACCTGCCACGTTCCTTCAAAAACTGTGTGCAAGTGTACCTATAAGAATTGATGCTGTCGGCTGTCCTTCTTCCTCCGGTCCTCCTCCGACGACGTCTCCAGCGATTATGCCGGCCTCTGGTCTCTGCAGCTTATTATATAGCCATTAGGGGCGTGGCCGCCAGATGACGTCACCGGGAGACCACGCCCCCTTGTGTCACAGATGACGTCATCTGTGACACAAGGGGGCGTGGTCTCCCGGTGACGTCATCTGGCGGCCACGCCCCTAATGGCTATATAATAAGCTGCAGAGACCAGAGGCCGGCATAATCGCTGGAGACGTCGTCGGAGGACCGGAGGAAGAAGGACAGCCGACAGCAAAAGAGCAGAAGACCGGAGAGGAGAAGACAAGAAGATTGGACAGCAGAAGGGCAGACAGCAGAAGACCCCCGGAGAGGAGAAGACAAGAAGGGCGGACAGCAAAAGAGCAGAAGACCCCCGGAGAGGAGAAGACAGCAGAAGACCCCCGGAGAGGAGAAGACAAGAAGGGCGGACAGCAAAAAAGCAGAAGACCCTCGGAGAGGAGAAGACCCCCGGAGAGGACAAGAGCCGGATGAAGATTTTTAATAAATTTTCCAAAACGTCTCCCGTCGTTATTTCCATACACTGCATTTTATGGGGTGAATGGGTAGGGGTACAGTGTACCCCATACCCATTCACATAGGGAGGGGGTCCGGGATCTGGGGGGGGCCCCCTTGTTAAAGGGGGCTTCCAGATTCCGATGAGCCCCCTGCCCGCAGACCCCCACAACCACCGGCTAGGGTTGTGGGGATGAGGCCCTTGTCCTCATCAACATGGGGGCACGGTGCTTTGAGGTGCGGGGTGCAGAGCCCCCCCCTGCCCCAAAGCACCCACACCCCCCCCCATGTTGAGGGCGTGTGGCCTGGTATGATCCAGGGGGGGTGGGGCCGCTCGCTCGTCCCCTCCCCTTTCCTGGCATGCCGGACTGCATGCTCGGATAAGGGTCTGGTATGGATTTTGGGGGGGACCCCACGCCGTTTTTTCGGCGCGGGGCTACCCTCAAATTCCATACCAGACCCGAAGGGCCTGGTTTGGAACCTGGGGGGGAACCCCACGCCGTTTTTTTCCCAATTTTGGCGTGGAATTCCCCCTCAAGATTCTCACAGTGCAGGTCGCACTGCAAGTCGGATCACTCTGATCCGACCTGCGGTGTGACTTCCATTCAAATCAATAGGCTCCCATAGGGAGCCATTGATTTTGAATGGAAGAAAAAAAACGTATAACGTGGCTTAACGCACGTTAAGCAACGTTATGGAGCCTTTAGCAGCGTCAGACGTTTTTTGCAGCTTGACGCTGGAGCTCCTGAACCCACAGTTCCTGGGTTTTTTTTGGAGCTGTAAAACGCCTATGCCACTTGGAGCTCCTAAAAGCTCTATGTGTGCATGAGGCCATAGAATAACATGGATGGGCGTTCTGCAGCTGCAAAAAAAAACGTCTGACGCTGCTAACAGCAGCTGTAAAATCGTCCAGTGTGCATGAGGCCTAAATAACAAACATGTTAAACTTTACCTCCTCTGTGCAGTTGGTTTTGCACAGAGCAGCCCGGATCCTCCTCTTTTAAGGTCCCTCTTCGCTGTTCCTGGCCTCCTCCACACCAAGCAGCTTGTTATAGGGGGCACCCAAGCCAAGTCACAGCTCCCTGTGTCCATTCAGACATGGAGCCGTGACCCGCCCCCCCACTCTCTGATTGGCTGACTGACTTTGATTGATATCAGCGGGATCAAATCACGCAGCAGTGCTGTCTCAGCCAATGAGGGGAGTCCCTGGCAGATGAGAAACTTGTGCAACATTGCTGGATAAAGATGGGCTCAGGTAAGTATTTGGGGGGGGGGGGGGGGGGCTGCTGCACACAGAAGGTTTTTTATCTTAATGCATAGAGTGCACCTTCTGCCTTTACAATCCCTTTAACCACTTACCGCATACTAACGTATATTTACGTCGGTAAACTTTGCGGTAGTATACCGGGATGATGCCTCTAGCTAGAGGCACCATCCCGGTACCGTGGTTTAGTGCCAACGGTCGGCTTTCCGTCGGTAACGACCGATGTGGCTCGGGAGCCGCTCGATCGTTACCCGGGTGAGTGGGAGGGGACGTCCCCCCCCCCCTCTCGCCGCCTTCCGTGACTTTGCTCGGGGCTCCCGTCTCACCGGGAGACCCAAGCACCCAGCCGGCACGTTCGCCGGCTGGATGGAGTCCCGATGAATGCCGGAAACGGCTTCGATCGGGTCTCCGATGACGTAACACGGAGGCGGCGTCCATGACGTCACTTCCGGGTTACTGTGCTGCAAAAGGCGGCAAATTTAAAAAATGGCTGTATGCAAAAACGCAGTTTTCGGCGTTTTGCATACATGGAAGTGTAGTGGAGGGGTTTGGGGTCTTTTAGACCCTCGATCCCTCCATAAAGAGTACCTGTCACTGCATATTGGTGTCACATTGCTTGTGACAGCAATAAAAGTGATCAGATTTTTATTTTTTTTTTAAAAACCTGTAATAAAGTAAAAAAAATAAAATAAATAGGAAAAAAATTAAAAAAAAATTTTAGCCGCCCCCGTCACCGTTAGCTCGCGCACAAAAAAAAACGTTTACGGAAGTCGAGTCGCGAATGAAATCGCTGTTCAAACCACACATGTGAGGTATCGCCGCGATCGCCAGAGCGTGAGCAATAATTACAAAAAAAAAAGAGCTACACTCTAACTCTAAACTGGTAACCGTTAATAAATTTAAAGCGTCACCTATTGAGATCTCTATTGACCGTAGTTTGTCGCCATCCCACGGGGGGGGGGGGGGGGGGGGGTTTGGCGCGCAATTTTAAACCGTAACATGTTGGGTATCTATTTACTCGGAGTGACATCATCTTTTCCAATATACAAAAAACATGGGCTAACTTTACTGTTTAGTATTTTTTAAATGCAGTGAAATTAGATTTTTTAAAAAAAAAAAATGGCGTTTTAAAGACCGCTGCGCAAATACCGCGTGACAAAAAATATTGCAATGACCGACATTTTATTCTCCAGAGTCTTTGCCAAAAAAATATATATAATGTTTGGGGGTTCTAAGTAGTTTTCTAGGAAAAAATACTGATTTTAACTTGTAAACAAAAAGTGTCCGAAATAGGGCTGGGGCTTAAGTGGTTAAGACTACAAAATCAAAAAAAGTGATAGAGTGTAAAACTAACACATCCTCAAAGAGGAAAAAAAAACATCTACAGTGGCATTGGGTGGGATGTCACAACAGGCAAAAGCAAACTCTACATACCTAAAGATCTCATAGAGCAGAAGTTCTCTATCATGACATCCTTATAGGTCTCCTTCTGCTCAGTCTTCAGAGATTCCCACTCTTCTTCTGAGAAATAGATTGCCACATCATCAAACGATAACACCTTATAAAAAGGAAAAGAAAATGAATCACTTCAGCCCTCAGCCAATTCTGCCACTTTGCACGTATATGTAAAAATCTTAAAAAATAGTTTATTAGAAAATGATTTTAAAATCCCAAACATTATATATATAATATGAGGTGCTAGAGAATAAAATGGTGGGTGTAGCAATTTTTCATGTCACGATTTGCGCAGCGGTTTTTCAAAACACATTTGTTTGGTAAAAATAAACTTGCATTTTATTGAGCAAAAACACAATATAATACCCAACTGTTTGGTAAAATATAAAAGAGGACGTTACACTGAGTAAACAGAAACCTAACCTATCACACTTACAAACTGTGTATGCCCATGGAATGGCGCCAAACTACGGTACCTTAAAATCTCCATAAATGGCACTTTAACCTCCCTGGCGGTATTCCCGAGTGTGGCTTGGAGATTCATAGTTTCATAGGAGTTGAGGTTGAATAAAGACCATAGTCAATCCAGTTCAACCTGTGTAGGTGTGTGTGGCCGTAATAATCTCTCATACCCCTGAACGTTCTGATCCTTGAGATGTACGTCTAAGAGTCTTTTGAAAGCCACCATACTTCCCGCAGAAACCACCTCTTGTGGTAGAGAATTCCACAATCTTGTAGCCCTAACAGTAAAGAACCCCCTACAATCCTTGCATAGCTTTTTTTCTATGCTGAGATCACCGTTGAGGTATTTATAAATTGCTATCATGTCCCCTCTCAGGTGTCTCTTCTCCAGGGAGAATAAATTAAGCGATTGTAGATGCTCTTCATAATTAAGGTCCTCCAATCCCCTAGTTAGTTTAGTTTCCCTTCTCTGCACTCTCTCCAGGGTTAATATAGTGTACCAAAAGCGGAAAAAAAACCAGAGCCACACTCGGGAATAGCCCAGAATCACACCCACCTTCCCTGCAATCCCCCGCCGTCCTCCTCACACTCTCTCCCCGCTCTGTGCATGGCCGATGCCGGCACTTGCCTTCTGATTTCCTTCCCTGCAAGCGTTGCGACGCAGGGGGGTGGAACCGGCAGCAAATTCAAAAATGTAAATACACAAATGACATAATGCAAAGCTGTGATCCTAAAGGATTACACTGTATCATCCCATTTCACCACAGGATTTTCACTTGTGATGACAGCGACGATTCAGATGTCTCTTTCTGGCACATCGCTTGTGAAATTTGGGAAGAATATCAAATGATTCTTAAGAATTTACAACGGAGCGATGTGCCAGAAAGAGACATCAGAATCGTCGCTGTCGTCACTTTCCGTACCTGATGATGAATTTTCCCACAAATCGCTATAGCTCAGTTCTTCAATTAACTCAGTTTTGCTGTCGCTGTTTTCCAGTTCGTCTAAAGGCGCTTTAGTGCAAAAAGAACGCTTTTTGGACGCCATGGTTGTTTTCTATTTTCTAGGCACAAAGAACTGGAAAAGCACAGGCAGGGCACTGGAAAAGTCACCAGGTGAAATCCTGTGGTGAAATGGGATGATACAGTGTAACCTGTTCGGATCAAAGCTTTCCATCATCTCATTTGGTGTATTTACACTTTTGAAATTGCCGCCGGTTCCACCCCCCTGCGTCGCAACGCTCGCAGGGAAGGGAACCGGAAGACAGGTGCCGGCATCGGCCGAGCACACAGGGGCAGGACGGCGGGGGGGGGGGGGGGGGTTGGGGAGGAGGACAGCGGGGGATCGCAGGGGAAGGGGAGTTTTAAAATATAAAACAGATTTCCATGCAAAACAATGTACCGCTTTTAGCACAGAAATTTTGACATAATCAGACCGCCAGGGAGGTTAAAAGCCTTTACAGGTTCCCAGTTTAGAGTTACAGAGGAGGTCTAGTGCTAGAATTAATGTTCACAGCGATACCTCAAGTGTGGTGTGATCACCATTTACATATGTGTGCGCGCCCTACATGCGCAGGGGGCACAAGGGGTGTAGAAAATAATTGGCACATCGATGCATCGCGATACAGCCTTGAATGATTCTGCAACGATGCAGAGAACAGCTGAATCACGATTTCCTGACTGACATCATCCCGGCGGGGCACATTAGTAGACCATGCTCTGCAGACTGCACCTGTGCGTCCGGTGAGTGCTGGCAGTCCAGTGACATTTGTGGGCTCTGGTGTGGAACGTCTGCGTGTGCACATGCTGTCTGCCATGTAGCGGGTTGGAGTATATCCCCATCATCAGGCTGTGTACTTCTACCAAGTCCGCAATCTGCTGACAGAGAGCCCTCTGCTTTATCTGACCCTGCAGTACTCTGCCATCTGATGTAATAGCAAAGTCGGATCTCTGATGAGAAATGTGCACTTTACAAAAGGGGCAGGGTGTCAGCTGTACCATGGATTGTACTCACATAGCTCGGGGAATACTGAAAACTCCTAAATGGTGTGATATAAAGACTTTTTTTTTTAACATTGTACAGTAAGAAAGCAAAGGGCCAGATCAATGTCTGCTCAGATTGTTTGGGGGCCAGACTGTGACCAGTAGGAGAAATGCCCAGGCATCAGGGGTTAGTGGGAGTAGGAAGAGACCTTGGGTCAGTGGTAGCAACAAATATCCCATGTGATAAATCAGTGAGATGGATAGTGCCCCAGCGTTGGTGTCAGTGAGAGTAATAAAAGACCCCCAGCGCTGGTGTCAGTGAGAGTAAAATAAAACCCCCAGCGTTGGTGTCAGTGAGAGTAATAAAAGATCCCCAGCACTGGTGTCAGTGAGAGTAATAAAAGACCCCCAGCGCTGGTGTCAGTGAGAGTAAAATAAAACCCCCAGCGTTGGTGTCAGTGAGAGTAAAATAAAACCCCCAGCGTTGGTGTCAGTGAGAGTAATAAAAGACCCCCAGCACTGGTGTCAGTGAGAGTAATAAAAGATCCCCAGCACTGGTGTCAGTGAGAGTAATAAAAGACCCCCAGCACTGGTGTCAGTGAGAGTAATAAAAGATCCCCAGCACTGGTGTCAGTGAGAGTAATAAAAGATCCCCAGCACTGGTGTCAGTGAGAGTAATAAAAGATCCCCAGCACTGGTGTCAGTGAGAGTAATAAAAGACCCCCAGCACTGGTGTCAGTGAGAGTAATAAAAGACCCCCAGCACTGGTGTCAGTGAGAGTAATAAAAGATCCCCAGCACTGGTGTCAGTGAGAGTAATAAAAGACCCCCAGCACTGGTGTCAGTGAGAGTAATAAAAGACCCCCAGCACTGGTGTCAGTGAGAGTAATAAAAGACCCCCAGCACTGGTGTCAGTGAGAGTAATAAAAGACCCCCAGCACTGGAGTCAATGTAAGTAATAAAAGATCCCCAACACTGGTGTCAGTAATAAAAAGACCCCCAGCGCTGGTGTCAGTGAGAGTAATAGATCACCAACACTGGTGTCATTGGGAGCCATAAAAGACCCCCAGCACTGGTGTCAGTGAGAGTAATAGAAGATCACCAGCACTGGTGTCAGTGAGAGTAATAGAAGATCACCAGCACTGGTGTCATTGGGAGCCATAAAAGACCCCCAGCACTGGTGTTATTGGGAGCCATTAAAGACCCACAGTGCTGGTGTCATTGGGGGCCATAAAAAAAACCTCCAGTGCTAGGGTTGGTGGAAGTAATAACATCCTCCCAGCACTGGCGTTATTGGGAGAAATAAAATAGGCCTCCTAGCACTGGTGTAATTGGGAGAAATAAACACCCCAGCACTGGTGACAGTGGAGATAAAATAGGACCCCCGGCACTGAGGGGAGAGCCCAGTAAAGGCAGTGGCAGGAGGTGGGAGGACCCTCTTCTGCCGCCTGTAAAAGTGATCCAGTGGCTGTATAGCCGCTTGCTTCCTTTTTACCCAATAGGGAATCGCTGGCTCCTGGTATAACCACTTAAACATTAGGTCATTTTATAAACATTCTAAGGGCAGGAAGTGGATGCTCATATTCACCTGTGGAGTGTGATGACATGAAGAGCTCTGCACTGGAGTGATCATTATCCTGGGATTATAGTGATCTCTCTTCTCCATCCATATACAGAACGTCCTTCATAGGTTCACTCCGGGAAATGAGTCTTCATTTGGCATTACCAGAAACCATCCTAAAAATTAAAAAGGTGATAAATGTCATATAGATAACACTCTAGGGACAGAGTAATATAAAATAAATAATACAAAAAAATAAAATAAATATATATATCAGGGCTTGACAAATTTGCCTGAAATCTAGGAGCCAGCTTTTTTTTTTTTTTTTAACTAACAACCAAGCTTTATTTAATGAAACGGATACTAAATTTAGACATAAATACGACTAGAACCCCACTCTCCTCTATAGCGCAATTGGATGGAAACAGACTGTCTGTCTCTTTCCATCCGATTGCCATCTGATCCGATCCACGGGATGGATAGAAAATAGAACCACCATCCGTCTGTTTTTGGCGGACAGGATCAGATGCCGGCAGATTACTGCTCCATAGAGGAGAATGAAGGGTCCGATCAGGTCTGCCTGAAAAACTGACAGGCGGACCTGATCAGACAGCCCGTGTGAAAGGGGCCTTCGGCTGTGGCTGTGGCATGGCGATGAGGAAAAAAAAAGATATATTATATATATATATATAGTTTTTTTTTAATAAGAAGAATTAAAAAAAAAAAAAAAAAGAAAAAAAAATATTTTTAATTTTTTTTAATAATTAAAAAAAAAAAAAGGAAAAAAAATTATTATTATTTTTTTTTTTAAATTTAAAAAATAAATTAATAATAACCACACTCCCTGTCCACTTACCTTTAAGCAAAGGTAAGTGGACAGGGAGCTGAAGCCTGCAAAAACTTCCCTCTCATCTCCTCTTGGGAAGGCATTGAGAAATGGCAGTGGAAAGTCATTACTCCCGGCCACCACAAGAGGGCGCCAGTTCCCCATTGGAAGCCTCATCTCACAGAAGAAGGCCGAAAAGCTGGGGCCTCAATTTTCGGACGGCGCGGAAGTCCGTGCACTCGGGGAGGAGGTGGGGGGCGCAAAAGGGACAGGACACCTCCTGCAGGGCCCCCCAGGTCGCTAATTCTATTCGCAAATGCGACCTGGCGCCCAGGGTTTGTCGAGCCCTGATATATATATATATATATATATATATATATAATTAAAGAGCCCCCATTCCATACTTAAAGCGGTGTTCCAGCCCCCCCCCCCCCCTCCAAAAATTAAAAGTCAGCAGCTACACATACTGTAGCTGCTGACTTAATATTGTGGCACCAGAAGGGGGGAGGAAGCAAACGAGCTGAAGTTTCACTCTTGGGTGGAACTCCGCTTTAAGTCGTACACACATACGTAAACAGTATTCGAACCACACATGTGAGGTAACGCCGCAAACATTAGAGTGAGAGCAATAATTCTAGCACTAGACCTCCTCTGTAAAGCTGGATACACACCATACAACTTTTGTTGTTCGATTTCCTTTAGATCTAACTTCAACTATGTAGTGCAAGGGCCTGCCTGATTGCATACAAACTGGAAAAATTTAGGTGTGACCTCATATAATATCAGGGCTTGACAAATTTGCTTAGAATCTAGGAGCCAGATAAAAAAGTTAGGTGCCAGTTTTTTTTTAATCTGCTGCCCAGAGCCCGCAACTGCATGTCCGGGGTGTCGGGCATTAAGAATTCCTCATGCCTGATGACAGGTGATGAAAAAGAAAAAAAAAAAAGAAGTTGGCACTGAGGAAGCTGCACTGATGGGCAATGATGAGTTGGCACTGGCAGGTGACACTGATGAGGCTGCACTGATAGGCACTAACAGGCAATGCTGATGAGGCTGCATTGATTTGCACTGATAGGCTGCGCTGATGAGGCTGTGCCGATGGGTACTAATAGGCGACGCTGAAGATGCTGCACTGATGGGCACTAATAGGCTACGCTGATGAGGCTGCACTGATGGGCACTGACAGGCGACGCTGATGAGGCTGCATTGATGGGCACTGACAGGCGACGCTGATGAGGCTGCATTGATGGGCACTGACAGGCGACGCTGATGAGGCTACACTGATAGACTGCGCTGATGGGCACTAATAGGCGACGCTGATGAGGCTGCACTGATGGGAACTGACAGGCGACGCTGATGAGGCTGCATTGATGGGCACTGATGGACACTGATAGGCTGCGCTGCACTGATGAGCACTAATAGGCGACGCTGAAGACGCTGCACTGATGGGCAATGACAGGCAGAGCCGATGGACACTGATAGGCTGCACTGATGGGCACTAATAGGCGAAGCTGATGAGGGTGCATTGATTTGCACTGATAGGCTGCGCTGATGGGCACTGACAGGTGGCGCTGATGAGGCTGCGCCAATAGGCACTAATAGGCGACGCTAAAGATGCTGCACTGAAAGACTGCGCTGATGGGCACTAATAGGTGATGCTGATGAGGCTGCACTGATGGGCACTGACAGGCAACACTGATGAGGCTGCATTGATGGGCACTGAGGGGCGGCGCTGATGAGGCTACACTGATAGACTGCACTCATGGGCACTAATAGGCGACGCTGAAGATGCTGCACTGATAGACTGCGCTAATGGGCACTAATAGGCGATGCTGATGAAGCTGCACTGATGGGCACTGACAGGCTACGCTGATGAGGTGGCACTGATGGGGCTGCGCCGATGGACATTGATAGGCTGCACTAATAGGCGATGCTGAAGATGCTGCACTGATGGCCACTGACAAGCAGCACTGATGAGGCTGCGTCGATGGGCACTAATAGGCAAAGCTGATGAGGCTGCACTGATGGGCACTAATAGGCAACGTTGATGAGCACTGACAGGCGACGCTAATGAGGCTGCGCTGATGGGCACTAATAGGCAACACTGATGAGGCTGCACTGATGGGCACTGAAAGGGGGCACTAATGAGCACTGATGAGGGGGTACTGACAGACGCACTCCCAATCAAGCCCACCTGTCAACCTGGGAAGATGATGTTGGAGGTGGACTGGAACGGCAGTGAGAGCAAGCCTCGCTCATCACAGCCATGTCCACCAGAGGGCGCCGAGTTTGCACATAGGAGCGTGTATTCCGCTCCAGCAGGCCGCAAAGCCACGCCCTCAATTATTGGCCAGCTTGACACCAGTCCGCGCACCCGCTGGTGGGCCACATGGGAGGATCCCTGACCACTGCAGTGGTGTAAACCAGGACGCAATTTCCGGTCGCCATTGCGAGCTGGCGCCTGGGGATTTTTTTGGGCCCTGTATTATATGGTTTTGGTAAATCTAAAGAAAATTGTACAGTGTGTATCCAGCTTTACTCTAAACTGGGAACCTGTAAAGGTGTTTAAGCCATCGCCTATCGGGATTTTTAGGTACCGTAATTTGTTCCCATTCCATGAGTGTGCGCAATTTGCAAACCGTAACATGTTAGGTATCTATTTACTCGGCGTGACATCATCTTTCACATTATACAAAAAAAAAAACTGGGCTAACTTTACGGTTTAGTTTTTTTAATTCAGTGAAATTTATTTTTTCCAAGCAAATTGTGTTTAAAAGACGGCTGCGCAAATACCGCGTGACATAAAATATTGCAACTGTCGCCATTTTATTATCTAGGGTCTCTGCTGAAAAAAAAATATATACGTTTGGGGGTTCTCAGTAATTTTCTAGCAGTAAATACGGATTTTAACTTGAAAACACCAAGTTTACAATTCCCTGTGGAATAATGTGGGGTCAGAGCTTGGAGACCCCTCCCAGTTATCAGCCCCTGACTCTCAGGTGAGGGTCGGACAGGAAGTTGGTGATGTGAGGAGGAGGGGGGGGACACATTTCTGTGAACACCCATCCATACAGAGCTGTGTGATGGATTATCTGTGCTCTTCTCAGGTTGTGGCTCTTTAAATGTTTTCCCCCGGAGCTGAGAGGTGACAAGTACGCTTTCCTGTATCAGCAGAGCGCCCCCTCCCCGCTGTGACCCCCTTCTTACCCCTTCTCACCGTCCACTCCCGGGGACACACCGACACCATCCACAACAGCAGCGGCTACTTCCTGCCCAGTACAAAGACCCGGGTGACGTCACTGGCCATGTGACTGTTTGGTCACATGATACAGAGGAGTACAGGAAGTGGAGAGGATCTGATCACAACATAAGGGGCTGCTCTGCAGGAGAGCTCTGTTCCTGACCTGTACACCGGGACTTCTTCTGTAATCTCTGCCAAGGAATAGGACTGTCTCTGGCTGTATACGGGGGGGGGGGGGGGGGGTTGGAGACTCTCTGGCTGTATACAGGGGGGGGTAGAGACTGTCTCTGGCTGTATACAGGGGGGGGGTTTGGAGACTGTCTCTGGCTGTATACAGGGGGGGAGGGTAGAGACTGTCTCTGGCTGTATACAGGGGGGGTTGGAGACTGTCTCTGGCTGCATACGGGGGGGGGGTAGAGACTGTCTCTGGCTGTATACAGGGGGGGGGGGTAGAGACTGTCTCTGGCTGTATACAGGGGGGGGGGTGGAGACTGTCTGGCTGTATACAGGGGGGGGGGTAGAGACTGTCTCTGGCTGTATACAGGGGGGGGGAGAGACTGTCTGGCTGTATACAGGGGGGGGGAGAGACTGTCTCTGGCTGTATACAGGGGGGGGTAGAGACTGTCTCTGGCTGTATACAGGGGGGGGGTAGAGACTGTCTCTGGCTGTATACAGGGGGGGGGGGGTAGAGACTGTCTCTGGCTGTATACAGGGGGGGGGGTAGAGACCGTCTCTGGCTGTATACAGGGGGGGGGTAGAGACCGTCTCTGGCTGTATACAGGGGGGGGGGTAGAGACCGTCTCTGGCTGTATACAGGGGGGGGGGGTAGAGACTGTCTCTGGCTGTATACAGGGGGGGAGGGTAGAGACTGTCTCTGGCTGTATACAGGGGGGAGGGTAGAGACTGTCTCTGGCTGTATACAGGGGGGGGGGGTAGAGACTGTCTCTGGCTGTATACAGGGGGGGGGTGGAGACTGTCTGGCTGTATACAGGGGGGGGGGTAGAGACTGTCTCTGGCTGTATACAGGGGGGGGTAGAGACTGTCTCTGGCTGTATACAGGGGGGGGTTGGAGACTGTCTCTGGCTGTATACAGGGGGGGGAACTGTCTGTGGCTGTATGCGGGGGGGGTGATTGTTTCTAGCTGTATACGGGGCAGGGCTGTCTCTAGCTATAGAGAGGGGGGGGGCTGTCTCCAGCGGTAGAAGGGGGGCCTGTCTCTAGCTGTATACAAGGGTGGGCAAAGCTTTTGCGCCACCATCTGGAAGGGGAACAGATCTCTCCTAACCCTCTTGTGCCTGAAGAGGCGCCCTAACCTAAATCTGGGGTGAGGGGATGTCTTTGCTTCTTTACGGACCCGTGGCCCTCCTTGATTCAAGACAGGTGGGTCCACGAGCTGATTCTGTCCTGCTACAAGATTGACTTTCGGTCTTCACCTCCGGCAAGGTTCTTTCCTTCAAACCGTTTGTCCCCCAGATCGCCTGCGAGGTCTCCTCATGGCGGTGCAAGATTTGCTTCTACAAGGGGTCATTGTAACGATCCCAGAATCGGAACGTTTTCAGCATTGTTATTCAATGCTATTTACAGTTCACAGGAAGGAAGGCAAAGTTCTTTCAATTCTAAACCTCAAGGCCCTGAACCTCTTTATGCGGGTACAGAAATTCCCGATGGAGTCCATTCTGCACAGTAGTGGCATCTCTTCATCAAGGGGATCTTCTGACTTCTATCAATATCAAGAACGCTTACCTTCATATTTCAATTTATGTCGGTCATCAGCGTTTTCTTCGCTTTGCTGCGGATGAGGAGCACGATCAATTAGAGGCATTACCCTTTGGTCTTGACTCGGGTGCTCACAAAAGTTTTGGCCCTGGTATTAGCTTTGCTGCGACAGCGGGGGATTGCGGAACCTGGGGTACCTGAATAATCTTCTGTGAGCAGAGTCTCCGACTGCCTTAAAGGACAACCTAGAAATTATTGTGCAAACCTTGCGAGAGTTCGGATGGAAACTGAATTTCCAGAAATCTGCTCTGGTTTCTTCCACATAGCTGGGCTATATGGGTCTTTCCCGGGATTCGGCCTCGGCCCGGGTGTTTCTTCCAAGGGAAAAACTCCCAGAAGTTGCAGGATGCGACTCGGCTCCTGTTGTCCTACAGGCATCTCTCAGGACTTGCTTGCAAGTGCTGGGCCTGATGGTTTCCACCTTCGAGGCGGTTCCGTTTGCACAGTTCCATACAAGACCTATGCAAAGAGAGATTCTTGCCAAGTGGGATAAGAAACAGTCTCTAGACAATGTGATCCTGATAAAAGAAAAGGAATTGGCAGCACTCCAGGTTGAGTCAAAATCCAGGTTTATTGACTGGACATCCAAATATGACAATCGTGACAAGGTAGACGCGTTTCACACACTGACTGTGTGCTTAATCATTATCAAGTTTTCACGGAGGCGAGCCGGGGCATGCACCTGTGTGAGTCATCAGGCAATCACACCACCTTGAGCAGTGACTCCTTGTCTGTTCAATTACAATGTGATCCTGTTGAGCCGGGGTACAAGAGGGTCCCTGATTTGGTGGTTTTGCTATCTGGCATTTCGACAGGGAAAATCCTTTCTTCTCCTGTACTGGATGGTGGTCACCACCGATGCCAGCCTGTCCAGGTGGGGAGGGGTCTTGGGCATGGACTGCCGATCAATATACTGGAAATACAGGCGATCAGACTCTGTCTGACCCATTGGACAGATCGTCTTCAGGGGTGCCCGGTAAGGATTCAATTGGCAATGCCACAGCCGTGGCATATATCAATCACCAAGGGGGCACAAAGTACCCAAGGGGCCTGGGAAGTAGCCAGCATTCTAAGGTGGGCGAAACGCTTCGTTCCAGCCCTCTCTGCTGTGCATATTCCAGGGGTGGAAAATTGGCAGGTGGATTACCTCAGTCAGCAGGCGTTGGACCAGGGAGAATGTTCATCTGGTGTTTCATCAGCTGTGTCTCTGGTGTGGAACTCCTGAGGTTGACCTTTTGGCCTCTGGTCTCAACGGGAAGGTACAGAGGTTCATGGCAAGGTCTCGGGATCCTTCGGCTGTTGCCACAGACGCACTGGTGGCCCCTTGGGGCCAGTATTATCTGATATGCCTTTCCCCATCTAAAACTTCTGCCGAGACTTCTGCAAAAAATCGAAGCAGAAGGAATTACCGTCATCCTAGTGGCCCCAGACTAGCCTCTTGGTACTCAAATCTATTATGGCTGTTCGCCGATGTCCCTTGGAGACTCCCTCTCAGAGAGTATCTATTGGCTCAAGGGCCTATCTTCCATCCTGCTTTACAGTCACTGGCTTTAATGGCTTGGCTATTGAAAGCCAGGTGCTGAAGCATAGAGGGGTGTCTGAATCGGTAATTCCCACACTATTAAAACCTAGAAAATGTTGCTTGTCTTGCAAAATGCTCTCAGACCAAGTTACTCTCAATCCAAGGTTTTACTGTACTTGCATGGGGTGAATGTGTGGATCAATGGTGGTCAAAAAAAGGGAGCAATGAAGACGGCTCAGAGATCAGGAAACCCTCTCCCACCTCCCTTTCTCTCACTCCTTTTTTTTTTTTTTTTTTCTTTCTTTCTATCCTCCTCTGGCTCAGTCCCATGCTTCTCTGTCTATCCTTTACTTCACAGTGCTATTTCCCCCTAGGGCTACTGATATACAGTACAGACCAAAAGTTTGGACACACCTTCTCATTCAAAGAGTTTTATTTTCATGACTATGAAAATTATAGATTCACACTGAAGACATCAAAACTATGAATTATATACATAACAAAAAAGTGTGAAACAACTGAAAATATGTCATATTCTAGGTTCTTCAAAGTAGCCACCTTTTGCTTTGATTACTGCTTTGCACACTCTTAGCATTCTCTTGATGATCTTTAAGATGTAGTCACCTGAAATGGTCTTCTAACAGTCTTGAAGGAGTTCCCAGAGATGCTTAGCACTTGTTGGCCCTTTTGCCTTCACTCTGTGGTCCAGCTCACCCCAAACCATCTCAATTGGGTTTAGGTCCGGTGACCTGTGGAGGCCAGGTCATCTGGTGCAGCACCCCATCACTCTCCTTCTTGGTCAAATAGCCCTTACACAGCCTGGAGGTGTGTTTGGGGTCATTGTCCTGTTGAAAAATAAACGATGGTCCAACTAAACGCAAACCGGATGGAATAGCATGCCGCTGCAAGATGCTGTGGAAGCCATGCTGGTTCAGTATGCCTTCAATTTTGAATAAATCCCCAACAGTGTCAACAGCAAAGCACCCCCACACCATCACCCCTCCTCCTCCATGCTTCACGATGGGAACCAGGCATGTAGAGTCCATCCGTTCACCTTTTCTGCGTCGCACAAAGACACGGTGGTTGGAACCAAAGATCTCAAATTTGGACTCCTCAGACCAAAGCACAGATTCCCACTGGTCTAATGTCCATTCCTTGTGTTCTTTAGCCCAAACAAATCTCTTCTGCTTGTTGCCTTTCTTTAGCAGTGGTTTCCTAGCAGATATTCTACCATGAAGGCCTGATTCACACAGTCTCCTCTTAACAGTTGTTCTAGAGATGTGTCTGCTGCTAGAACTCCGTGTGCCATTGACCTGGTCTCTAATCTGAGCTGCTGTTAACCTGCGATTTCTGAGGCTGGTGACTCGGATGAACTTATCCTCCGCAGCAGAGGTGACTCTTGGTCTTCCTTTCCTGGGGTGGTCCGCATGTGAGCCAGTTTCTTTTTAGCGCTTGATGGTTTTTGTGACTGCACTTGGGGACTCTGTCAAAGTTTTCCCAATTTTTCGGACTGACTGACCTTCATTTCTTAAAGTATTGATGGCCACTCGTTTTCCTGTACTTAGCTGCTTATTTCTTGCCATAATACAAATTCTAACAGCCTATTCAGTAGGACTATCAGCTGTGTATCCACCTGACTTCTGTACAACACAACTGATGGTCCCAACCCATTTATAAGGCAAGAAATCACACTTAATAAACCTGACAGGGCACACCTGTGAAGTGAAAACCATTTCAGGTGACTACCTCTTGAAGTGTGACTCTACAATTTTCATAGTCATGAAAATAAAGAAAACTCTTTGAATGAGAAGGTGTGTCCAAACTTTTGGTCTGTACTGTATATGCTTATCCTGCAGTGTTAATGGGGAACTTGCAGGCAGTTGTGGACCAGGACTTGGGGGTTGAGAGCTGAGATTTAGAGGTTGGTGGGCCGGGTGAGGACTATGTTGGTGCACTCCGTTTACATGCACAAATGGCATCCATGGCACAGCGACGCGGTAATTGCGCTGGGTACATGGTGCCGACATCTTAGGAGGGTCAGTGTGGAGCAAGGCGGCGGGCCCAGGGCTGTCTTTTTGCCGTCAGACGCACAGTGGGTGAGGGGTGGGGCTCAGGCACACGGAGTTACAGCCACCATCTTTAAGTAGGGGAGCTGGACTGGAGCAGCCCGGTGAGCCCGAACAAAAAAATATGGATTAAGTTTGACCCACCAAGTAGACCGCTATAGGTGGTGGGCAAATAATTATTGCAGCAGTTACACTGGGAGGCCTGTGCAGGAAGATATAGGGGTGGGGAGAGAACAGACCCCAGAGATTAGAATGTTATTGCCCAGATGAGAAGTTTGTGATGAAAAGAGACCTTCACAATGTGTGTATGGGAATAGATTATAATAAAGCAACAACAGTGCATGTTTCATAATGTTAAACTTTTTCATGTTCACTTTAATACAATTTGAAATTAAAACTTGTTTAAATGCTTTTAATGTTTTTATCTCTTGTGGGAAACTGTGTCTATCTCACTTACCCACAACTAAACAGTAACTTTCTAGTCACATGGGTAGATTCATCGAATAGATTAAGTCCACATACTAGCAGGTGTGGTTAATGAAATAAGAGCACGGGCATAAAATGTTGCCTGCTGAGAATTGTGTAGTGCACTGGTTTCCAACAACGTTCTCAAGGACCACCAAACAGTCCAGGATTTAGGAATTACCCTGTTGTGTCCTTTTTAACACCTTAGGCACAAATGGGTAATCCCTAAATGCTAGACTGTTTGGTGGTCCTTGAGGACTGTGTTGGAAACCAGTGGTGGGGTGAACAAGTCCAAAGGTAGTGGGAGCCAGCACAGTTGTGTATTTTTAAATGTTGTACAAGCAAAGTAGAATGTCCAAAAAATGGTCCAATGGCTATTTTTTTTTCCAGACCACACAGGTTTAAGGTGAGAGTGCACTAGGAGTCCCGGACAGATGGAAGAATATTGAAATCCTTTAAAGGCCGCATTAGTACCCAGGAGCTAAGCAACATTCCATATGTATATTAAGAAACCGCATGAGAGAAGAAAAAAAAATATATCAACAGTTCTGTGATTTTTTTTTTTTTTTTTTTTTTACACAGCCTGACCACACACAGAGGCCCAACATGCAAGTAGCACCTCTAGGCGTTCTAGGAGCATAAATTAGACCTCTACTTTAATTCCTACCTATCACGCTTTTGAAGGCCCTGGAGCACCAGGACAATGGAAACGCCCATAAAACGACCCCATTTTGAAAAGCAAACAACACCCCAACGTATATTCTATGAGGCATGGGCTGCAGATAGGTACTCAGGTACTCTGATGGGCTGGAGACAGGTACTCGGGTACTCTGATGCACTGCAGAAAGGTATTCTGGTACTCTGGGCTGGACACAGGTACTTGGGTACTCAATGGCGCTGCAGATTGGTACTCCTGGGTGGATACAGGTACTCAGATGGGCTGGAGACTGGTCCCCTGATGGGCTGGAGCCAGGTACACTGGTTCCCCTGATGGGCTGGAGCCAGGTACACTGGTTCCCTGATGGGCTGGAGCCAGGTACACTGGTCCCCTGATGGGCTGGAGCCAGGTACTCTGGTCCCCTGATGGGCTGGAGCCAGGTACTCTGGTCCCCTGATGGGCTGGAGCCAGGTACTCTGGTCATCTGATGGGCTGGAGCCAGGTACTCTGGTCCCCTGATGGGCTGGTGACATACCTGGTTATTCTGATGGGCTGGTGACAGGTCCTCTTTATTACTGAGGGCAATCAGTGCATTTTACTTTGTACTATGGGTGGTAACTAGCCGTTAACGCAATCTCCTCCTCACACTGGGTTGGTGTGTGAGGAGGAGAACCTGGTAACAGCATGTTATTGGACACAGCCGGTCACATAGTAAAGAGGCATTTTTATTGGCTCTTTATACTGATCAAGGATGGGCTGTGTCCTGAGAGACGCGCCTCATTCCCTATCATCGCGCTGCGTGCCAAGAATGGGCAGAGATCACATGACGCCCGCCCAGGGGCAGTGTGTGTGTTCCTGCCAGTGTCATTTTATAATGTGCTGGTAGGGAACTGGTTAAAAACAGTGACAAGCAGATGTGTGTTGGATCTAATCACAGTGGCATATGTTCCCCCTTCTGCTTTACAAAGTGTCAGATGAAATAACCCAGTATCCTATTTTTCACAATGGTTCGGCTAACGTGCTTATCAAGGTATCTTAAAATGACCATAAAAAATACCAGTCACTACAGCCAACTGAAAAAAAAAAACACCCCAGATCTTGCAAAATAAGGGGCAAAATGGCTTACCCCAGCCGATAAACAGTGAACAATTGCAAAAGGAGGAGTTTTTTTGTTTTTAAATATTAAAAATCTGTAAAGCATATGGTTGACTTGGAAAAACTTAATACTTGGGTAGTAGGTGGTGCCGTTTGCCACCACAACAGGGGTAAACCAAGTTTTCCACACATTCTACAGCTAGCTGGGAGTTTCTACAGCTCCGATGATGATTGGTTGTGAGTGAATAGTCACACACAGTGTACTGACCGCACAGTTGTAAGGTCAAAGGGCATTTTGAGGGGATTTTTACAGTTGGAGCTAACAGAAATTACACCTAATAGCGGCACAGTCTTAGTGTGCACCAATTTTATAACATTAGGTCATGACAAAAATAGGGAGTTTGCACTACGTGTGCTGGTTCCGAACTTCCATGTTGCTCTGGTGCTTTTTGCAACAGTGCTTCCTGTTTATTAACCACTTTACCACCGGAGGATTTTGCTGTCTTACGTCCAGGCCACTTTTTGCGATTCGGCACTGTGCGACTTTAACTGACAATTACGCGGTCATGCAACACCGTACCCAAACAAAATTTACGTCCTTTTTTCCCACAAACAGAGCTTTCTTTTGGTGGTATTTGATCACCTGTGCGATTTTTACTTTTTGCGCTATAAACAAAAAAAGAGCGACAGTTTTGAAAAAATAACATTTTATAAAAATTTTTTATATGAAATTCCCCCCCCAAAAAATGTAAAAATCTAAATTTTTTATCATTTTAGGCCAATTTGTTTTCTGCTACATATTTTTGGTAAAAAAATTGCAATAAGCGTATTTTGATTGGTTTGCGCAAAAGTTATTGCGTTTACTAACTAAGGGAAAGATTTCTGTCGTTTTTGGTGTTTTTTTTTTTAACGAGTAATAGCGGCGATCTGCAATTTCTTTTGTGGGACTGCGACATTGCGGTGGACAGATCGGACCCTTGACTGACATTTTTGACACTTTTGGAGGTACTAGTGACATTACTACAGTAATCAGTGCTATAAATATGCACTGTTACTGTAAAAATGACACTGGCAGGAAAGGGGTTAATTTTATTGGAGAGGGAGGGGTTAATGTATGCCTGGTGCTTACTGACATGTGTGGGGGGAGGTGACTGAGTGACACAGGGACAGATCGCATGTTCAGCTATGCTGAACCCTGCCTGTCACTTAGGAGATCCGCCCGCTTGTGTTTACACAAGCGGGCGGATATCCAGACTCCATTCCCCGACGATCGGGGAAGAGCAGCGGCGATTGCCGCTGCTTCTCCCCTGGCCCGACTCCCGCTGTGAGTGAATACAGCGGGAGCGAGCCTCCAGCGGCGCGGGCGCTGCCGAGAAGGGGGAATGTCTGCCGACGTAGGTCTACGTCGTCAGACCTACAAGAGCCACTTTGCCGCAGTACAGCTCTAGTGAGCAGACGGCAAGTGGTTAAAGTCTAAAATTACTCTAATAATCTCCACCAAACGGGGTGGCAGAGTCTCAAATTCAGAAGCCAATTGTGTTGTGATGTATAAAACAGATGCAATGAATGTTATACCGTAAATATAAAAACAGCCATTGCACCTTTTTTTTTTTTTTTACTACCCCAACACTCGCGACTGCGGCTCCCTGTTATTTCTTACATATGGCATAGATAAACTTGCAATTACAAAAAAACAAAGATTCACCAGCGCTATGGAATGTTTTACTATAAATGTGTGTAGGTACACAGGTGTAAGCTGCCACAAACCCACCCCCGAGAACCAGGGGTGCAGTAGTATAAAAGGGAAGAAGAGTCTGTGTAAGGCGCTACCTGTTTGAGCAGACTATAAAAGTTGTATCCCCCATAAAACATAAGCACTAATAAAATAATCTTTCAGTGATGAATAAAGTGCTTGTGCTAGAAAACGGGAACTGGTGAAGGGGTGGATTGGCATGCACCCCCAAGAAGTAAAGTGCTCAGTGCAGAAATTAATTAGTAACTGCTCATACAAATAAAACAAATTAAATAAACAGTAACTGCTCATACAAATAAAACAAATTAAATAAACAAAAGTGCACAAAGTGTCATAAATGTTTATTATCTGATCGCGGTGCCAGTGAAAACCGTTCAGATACACGGATATGGTGAAAGTAGTGTTAGTATATATTATCACTTAAAATGGGTGAATAAATCAACATGAAAACACCCTAAGTGTTATACAGTTCAGTGTCTGTGAAAAGTAATTATAAAGGTGAATAGTGGTGAGTAGGGTGCCTGTACCAGTGGGACCACTAGGTATCGCACTCACCCTATTTTCCCTCTTCTGGGCCAAATGAATGTGATGGTCCGCCACAGAAAAGGAGATAGTTGGTCCAGGGTTCCTTAATAGGGTTGAGCGGACACCTAGATGTCCGTGTTCGACGGGTTCGGCCGAACTTTAAAAAAAAGTCCGGGTCCGTGTCCCGGACTTTTACCGAACTTTTCCCGGACACCGAACCCCATTGAAGTCAATGGGGACCCGAACTTTAAGGCACTAAAATGGCTCTAAAACACCAAAGGAAAGGGCTAGAGTGCTGCAAATGGCAGCAAAACGTAATTAAGAGCATGGCAAGTGCTCTGCAAACAAATGTGGATAGGGAAATAACTTAAAACAACAAAAAAAAACAGAAAAATAAAACAATGTTCTTCTTCATCTCTGAAGGACGAGGCCCATATGGAGTAGGAGGGAGGTTGAGGTGGTGGTGGATGTGGCGGTGACATAGGCGTGCGCACAGGGTGTGCTGGGTGTGCCTGGGCACACCCTAATCACCTAGGGCACATAGCATTGCCAGTGAGGAGATGGGAAAGATCTCCCTGGGACCTGCTCTGCTCTATTTCTCCTTGCCTACAGGTACATGGCCCCGATACATTACTCTCCCTGCTGGCAAACACATGCATGTGTATTTCAACTTTGGGGTGCACACCTTAATGCAATAGGCTGCGCACACCTATGGGCGGTGTAGGTGGAAGCGGCGGTGGAGGAGGACCAGGGCCGGATTAACAGCATCATGGGCTTGGTGCTGAGGATTTTGAAGGGCCTTAAGGGCCGTGCCTTGCCATGCACCCAGAGGAGGAAGGGTGCAGCCATGCATGCCTAATTCAACATGGGATGCTGTCTCTGAAGCCCATAAACACATCCATGCATCGCCAACTGT
Source organism: Pelophylax lessonae (assembly GCF_965119305.1). Lineage (NCBI taxonomy): Eukaryota > Metazoa > Chordata > Amphibia > Anura > Ranidae > Pelophylax > Pelophylax lessonae. Next base: position 31,526,763 of record NC_138774.1, read on the forward strand.
CCCTCCTTGTCCGGCCTTCACGCTGTGTGGGGAGGTTCTGAGGGTGCTGCCTGGGGAAGCGAGCATAGAAGCCAGACTTCTGTGTTTACAAGTGACAGAAGAGCGGTAACAGTGAATATGGCCAACCCGGGGCCTATATAAAAGGTAGGGGCCTGGAGCTGCAGCTCCAATAGCCCCTACATTAATCTGGCCCTGAGGAGGAGGACGAGGTAGCCAACACTGCTTCTTTTCAAAAATTTTAAATGAGGGTACACCCCAAAAGAGTGAGAAAGAGCAAAAATGGAACAATGGGTGGGTAAGGTCGGTATCCATTGCTATTCTGCATAAGGTACGGAAAAGTCCCGTGGGATCCATGCCTGGTTCATTTTAATGAACGTGAGCTTGTCCACATTGTCTCTGGACAGGCGGCTGCGCTTGTCTGTTATAACGCCCCCAGCCGTGCTAAATACCCGTTCAGATAATACACTGGCTGCAGGGCACGCCAGCACCTCCAAGGCGTAAAGGGCAAGCTCAGGCCATGTGCCCAATTTGGAGACCCAGAAGTTGAAGGGGGCAGACCCGTCATTCACTACATGTAGGCGTGTGCACACATACTGCTCCACCATGTTGGTAAAATGCTGCCTCCTGCTAAGACGTTCCATCTGAGCTGCTGGTGCTGCTGTTTGTTGTGGCGTGCTGACAAAGCTTTTCCACATTTCGGCCATGCTAACCCTGCCTTCTGAGGTGCTGGCGGTGCCCTGGTTGCGTTGGCGACCTCCTCCTCCTCCTCCTCTGCCTTGTGCTTCCACTGTGGCCCCGCTGTCAGATGGGAATGCCAGCAGCATGGCGTCTACCAGCGTGCGCTTGTACTCGCGCATCTTGCGATCGCGCTCCAGTGAGTGAATTAAGGACGGTACGTTGTCCTTGTAACGGGGATCCAGCAGCGTGGCCACCCAGTAATCAGCACAAGTTAGAATGTGGGCAACTCGGCGGTCGTTGTGGAGACACTGCAGCATGTAATCGCTCATGTGTGCCAGGCTGCCCAGAGGCAACGAAAGGCTGTCCTCTGTGGGAGGTGTATCGTCCGTGTCCTCTGTATCCCCCCAGCCACGCACCAGTGATGGCCATGAGCTGGCCTGGGTGCCACCCTGCTGTGAACATGGTTCCATCTCCTCCTCCAGCTCCTCCTCCTCCTCATCCTCCTCATCCTCCAGAACTGTGCCCCTGCTGGACAATTGCGTCCCGAGCGTTTGCGTGTGCAGGAACCCACCCTCGGAGCCCCTTGCGAATGACTGCCCTGAAAGCCTTGGAAATGTTACCTCTTCATCCTCCTCCTCCTCCTCATCCTGTGCCACATCCTCTTCCATCATCGCCCGAATTGTTTTTTCAAGGAGGCATAGAAGTGGGATAGTTAAGCTGAGAACGGCGTCATTGCCACTGGCCATGTTGGTGGAGTACTCAAAACAGCGCAACAAGGCACACAGGTCTCGCATGGAGGCCCAGTTATTGGTGGTGAAGTGGTGCTGTTCCGCAGAGCGACTCACGCGTGCGTGCTGCAGCTGAAACTCCACTATGGCCTGCTGCTGCTCGCACAGTCTTTCCAGCATGTGCAAGGTGGAGTTCCACCTTGTGGGCACGTCACATATGAGGCGGTGAGCGGGAAGGCCGAAGTTACGCTGCAGCGCTGCCAGGCGAGCAGCAGCAGGGTGAGAACGCCGAAAGTGCGCACAAACGGCCCGCACTTTCTGCAGCAGCTCTGACATATCGGGGTAGTTTTTAAGGAACCTCTGCACCACCAAATTCAGCACATGCGCCAGGCAAGGGATGTGCGTCAAACCGGCTAGGCCCAGAGCTGCTATGAGATTTCGCCCGTTATCGCACACCACCAGGCCGGGCTTGAGGCTCGCTGGCAGCAACCACTCATTTGTCTGCTGTTCCATGCTCCTCCACAACTCCTGCGCGGTGTGTGGTTTGTCCCCCAAACAGGCAAGTTGTAAAACTGCCTGCTGTCGTTTACCCCTGGCCGTGCTGAAGTTGGTGGTGAAGGTGTTACGCTGTCCGGATGAGGAGGCGGTAGAGGATGAGGAAGCGGAGTAGGAGGAGTTAGGAACAGGAGGCAAACTGAAGCGCCCTGCAATCCTCGGTGGTGGAAGGACATGCGCCAAATTGCTATCCGCCTCAGGCCCATCCGCCACTGCATTTACCCAGTGTGCCGTTAGGGAGATATAACGCCCCTGACCGTGCTTACTGGTCCACGTATCCGTAGTTAGGTGGACCTTGGCACAGATGGCGTTGCGCAGTGCACACCTGATATTTTCCCCCACTTGGTTGTGCAGGGAAGGGATGGCTTGCCTGGAAAAGTAGTGGCGGCTGGGCACGACGTACTGTGGGACAGCCACCGACATAAGGTTTTTAAAACTGTGCGTCTCCACCAGACGGAATGACAGCATTTCAAAGGCCAATAATTTTGAAATGCTGGCATTCAGGGCCAGGGATCGCGGGTGGGTAGGGGGGTACTTCCTCTTCCTCTCAAGTGTTTGGGAGATGGAAAGCTGAACGCTTCCACGGGACATTGTGGAGATGGTTGTTGGTGACCCAGGTGGTGGTGTTGCTGACAGATCGTCTGTTTGCGGGGTGGCAGGTGCCGGTATCACTACAGATGTGGCTGGAGCGGCCGAGACTGCAGCAGAAGAGGAAGCAGGATGAGCCAGAGACGTTTCTTGGTTTTGAAGGTGTGTACTCCACTGCAGCTCGTGCTTTGCACTTAGATGCCTGATCATGCAGGTTGTGCTCAGGTTGAGAAGGTTTATGCCTCGCTTCAAGCTCTGATTGCACAGGGTGCAAACCACTCGTGTCCTGTCATCAGCACATTTTCTAAAGAACTTCCACGCTAGAGAACTCCTTTGAGCTGACTTTGGTGCGCTCGTTCCCTTGCTGCGTTGGGCAGTAGCGGGCGTAGTGTCTAGGGCACGGCCGCTCCGCTTCTGCACCCTGCTCCCTCTTCTGCTGTGCTGGTGGCTCTGTGCGACCACCGCCTCTTCCTCCAAACTACTCAGGTCACCTGCATGACGTTCATTCCATGTGGGGTCGAGGACCTCATCGTCCTCTACATCATCTTCCACCCAGTCTTCACCCCTGCCCTCCTTGTCGGTCTCCACAATGCTGAACGCCGCAGCAGTTGGCACCTGCGTTTCGTCATCATCGGAGACGTGCTGCGATGATCCTTGCATGTACTCATCTTGAGAAATAAGTGGTTGGGCATCGCTGCACTCAATCTCTTCCACTTCTGGGGCAGGGCTAGGTGGATGGCCCTGGGAAACCCTGCTGACAGAGTCCTCAAAAAGAATAAGAGACTGCTGTATGGCTTGGGGCTCAGACTGCTGGCCTGATTTGCAAGGGGGTGAGGTGAAAGACGGTTGGACATTGGCTGCAGGTGCCAACTCTGACCTTTCTGCAGTAGACTGGGTGGGAGACAATGTGAAGGAACTGGAGGCACTGTCAGCAGCAAACCAATCTACTATCGCCTCAACTTGTTCTGGCCTCATCACTTCTAGGGGCGTTTGATGCCCTACCAAATACTGATGCAGGTTCTGTCGCCTACTCACACTTGAGGAAGGTGTTTCACTTGTGCGTGTAGCTGGCACAGATCGACCACGTCCTCTCCTTGCAACAGGAGCTCTACCAGCAGCACCACGACCCAGGCCACGGCCCTTATTTGACGGTCTCCTCATATTTCTGTAATTTAAGATCTTGCCCTAGAAAGGTTTTTATTGAATAGCGGAATAGGAAATATGATCCAAAAAAGTGTATGTATCTCGCACGTACAAAACCACACTAGGCCCCAATTACTATTGTTTCTACCCCTAAAAGGATGGATGAGGAGTAGGAGGAGTATGGAACAGACAGCACCCTCAAATCTTCAGAAGTATGAGATGAACCCCAAAAACTTGGAAAGGTGGATCTCACACGTACCGACACAGACTATCCCGCAATTCAATTGATCCTCAAAGGTTTTTATTGAATAGCGGAATAGGAAATATGATCAAAAAAAGTGTATGTATCTCGCACGTACACAACCACACTAGGCCCCAATTACTATTGTTTGTACCCCTAAAAGGATGGATGAGGAGTAGGAGGAGGAGTATGGAACAGGCAGCACCCTCAAATCTTCAGAAGTATGAGATGAACCCCAAAAACTTGGAAAGGTGGATCTCACACGTACCGACACAGACTATCCCGCAATTCAATTGATCCTCAAAGGTTTTTATTGAATAGCGGAATAGGAAATATGATCAAAAAAAGTGTATGTATCTCGCACGTACACAACCACACTAGGCCCCAATTACTATTGTTTGTACCCCTAAAAGGATGGTTGAGCAGTAGGAGCAGGAGTATGGAACAGGCAGCACCCTCAAATCTTCAGAAGTATGAGATGAACCCCAACAACTTGGAAAGGTGGATCTCACACGTACCGACACAGACTATCTCGCAATTGAATTGATCCCCAAAGGTTTTAATTGAATAGCGGAATAGAAAATATGATCAAAAAGAAAGTGTATGTATCTCGCACGTACACCACCACACTAGGCCCCAACTACTATTGTTTGTACCCCTAAAAGGATGGTTGAGCAGTAGGAGGAGGAGTATGGAACAGGCAGCACCCTCAAATCTTCAGAAGTATGAGATGAACCCCAAAAACTTGGAAAAGTGGATCTCTCTCACACGTACCAACACAGACTATCCCCCAATTTAACTGATCCCCAAAGGTTTTTGATTAAATAGCGGAATAGAAAATATGATCCAAAAAAAGTGTATGTATATCACACGTACACAACCACACTAGGCCCCAATTACTATTGTTTGTACCCCTAAAAGGCTAGATGAGGAGTAGGGGGGGTATGGAACAGGCAGCACCCTCAAACCTTCAGAAGTATGAGATGAACCCCAACAACTTGGAAAGGTGGATCTCTCTCACACGTACCAACACAGACTATCCCCCCAATTTAACTGATCCCCAAAGGTTTTTGATTAAATAGCGGAATAGAAAATATGATCCAAAAAAAGTGTATGTATATCACACGTACACAACCACACTAGGCCCCAATTACTATTGTTTGTACCCCTAAAAGGCTAGATGAGGAGTAGGGGGAGTATGGAACAGGCAGCACCCTCAAACCTTCAGAAGTATGAGATGAACCCCAACAACTTGGAAAGGTGGATCTCTCTCACACGTACCAACACAGACTATCCCCCAATTTAACTGATCCCCAAAGGTTTTTGATTAAATAGCGGAATAGAAAATATGATCCAAAAAAAGTGTATGTATATCACACGTACACAACCACACTAGGCCCCAATTACTATTGTTTGTACCCCTAAAAGGCTAGATGAGGAGTAGGGGGAGTATGGAACAGGCAGCACCCTCAAACCTTCAGAAGTATGAGATGAACCCCAACAACTTGGAAAGGTGGATCTCTCTCACACGTACCAACACAGACTATCCCCCAATTTAACTGATCCCCAAAGGTTTTTGATTAAATAGCGGAATAGAAAATATGATCCAAAAAAAGTGTATGTATATCACACGTACACAACCACACTAGGCCCCAATTACTATTGTTTGTACCCCTAAAAGGCTAGATGAGGAGTAGGGGGGGTATGGAACAGGCAGCACCCTCAAATCTTCAGAAGTATGAGATGAACCCCAAAAACTTGGAAAGGTGGATCTCTCTCACACGTACCAACACAGACTATCCCCCAATTTAACTGATCCCCAAAGGTTTTTGATTAAATAGCGGAATAGAAAATATGATCCAAAAAAAGTGTATGTATATCACACGTACACAACCACACTAGGCCCCAATTACTATTGTTTGTACCCCTAAAAGGCTAGATGAGGAGTAGGGGGAGTATGGAACAGGCAGCACCCTCAAACCTTCAGAAGTATGAGATGAACCCCAACAACTTGGAAAGGTGGATCTCTCTCACACGTACCAACACAGACTATCCCCCAATTTAACTGATCCCCAAAGGTTTTTGATTAAATAGCGGAATAGAAAATATGATCCAAAAAAAGTGTATGTATATCACACGTACACAACCACACTAGGCCCCAATTACTATTGTTTGTACCCCTAAAAGGCTAGATGAGGAGTAGGGGGGGTATGGAACAGGCAGCACCCTCAAACCTTCAGAAGTATGAGATGAACCCCAACAACTTGGAAAGGTGGATCTCTCTCACACGTACCAACACAGACTATCCCCCAATTTAACTGATCCCCAAAGGTTTTTGATTAAATAGCGGAATAGAAAATATGATCCAAAAAAAGTGTATGTATATCACACGTACACAACCACACTAGGCCCCAATTACTATTGTTTGTACCCCTAAAAGGCTAGATGAGGAGTAGGGGGAGTATGGAACAGGCAGCACCCTCAAATCTTCAGAAGTATGAGATTGTGTTCACTGTACCCCACAAAGATTGAGTTCACTGCACCCCACAATGATTGTGTTCACTGCACCCCACAAAGATTGTGTTCACTGCACCTCACAAAGATTGTGTTCACTGTACCCCCCAAAGATTGTGTTCACTGCACCCCACAAAGATTCTGTTCTCTGTACCCCACAAAGATTGTGTTCACTGCACCCTAAAAGGATGTTGTTCACTGCACCCCACAAAGATTGTGTTCACTGCACCCTAAAAGGATGTTGTTCACTGCACCCCAAAAAGATTGTGTTCACTGTACCCCCCCAAAGATTGTGTTCACTGCACCCCACAAAGATTGTGTTCACTGCACCCCAAAAAGATTGTGTTCACTGTACCCCCCAAAGATTGTGTTCACTGCACCCCAAAAAGATTGTGTTCACTGTACCCCCCAAAGATTGTGTTCACTGCACCCCACAAAGATTCTGTTCACTGTACCCCACAAAGATTGTGTTCACTGCACCCCAAAAAGATTGTGTTCACTGTACCCCCCCAAAGATTGTGTTCACTGCACCCCACAAAGATTCTGTTCACTGCATCCCACAAAGGATTTTGTTCACTGCACCCCAAAAAGATTGTGTTCACTGCACCCCAAAAAGGATTTTGATCACTGCACCCCAAAAAGGATGTTGTTCACTGCACCCCAAAAATGATTTTGTTCACTCCACCCCAAAAAGATTGTGTTCACTGCACCCCACAAAGATTGTGTTCACTGCACCCCAAAAAGATTGTGTTCACTGTACCCCCCAAAGATTGTGTTCACTGCACCCCACAAAGATTGTGTTCACTGCACCCCAAAAAGGATGTTGTTCACTGCACCCCAAAAAGGATGTTGTTCACTCCACCCCAAAAAGATTGTGTTCACTGCACCCCACAAAGATTGTGTTCACTGCACCCCAAAAAGATTGTGTTCACTGCACCCCAAAAATGATTTTGTTCACTGCACCCCAAAAAGGATTTTGTTCACTGCACCCCAAAAAGGATGTTGTTCACTCCACCCCAAAAAGATTGTGTTCACTGCACCCCAAAAAGATTGTGTTCACTGCACCCCACAAAGGATTTTGTTCACTGCACCCCAAAAAGATTGTGTTCACTGCACACCAAAAAGGATTGTGTTCACTGCACCCCAAAAAGATTTTGTTCACTGCACCCCAAAAAGATTGTGTTCACTGCAGCCCAAAAAGATTGTGTTCACTGCAGCCCAAAAAGATTGTGTTCACTGCAGCCCAAAAAGATTGTGTTCACTGCAGCCCAAAAAGATTGTGTTCACTGCAGCTCACACACAGAAAAATGGATGTGGATCACTGACACCTGCCTATCTCCAATCCCACACCACACAGCAATATCGATTGTAGTTTGTAGAACACAGTTTCCCTAAAATTCAGCAGACTCTGTCCCTAACAGGATTGAGAAGAGATCGTAGATCAGGATTGAGTGCAGATTCACCCCACCCCCCACACAGCAATATCGATTGTAGTTTGTAGAAGACACTGACCCTATAATTCAGCAGACTCTATCCCTAAAATGCCTACAACTCGCCCTGCCTAAACACTCCGACCTGTCCCTCAATTCTATCCGGACACAAATGGTTTTTTCCTGCCTATCTTTCCCTAATCAGCAGCCAGCACATTGATGTGTGCTCTGTCCCTTAGCTAAGCAGCAGAATGACGCTGCTGCGGCGGCTGCCTCGAACTTATAAAGACTTGGTCACATGCTTCAGACGGCCAATCACAGCTACTAAGACATTTGCAGGCATGGCTGGGATGGCTTAAGGCACACCAGTTAAACGATTGTTGATTGGCTGTTGAAAGCCCGCCATGAAAAGAGCGCCAAAGCATGCAAAACCCGGAAATAAAACGACCGAACACGGATTTTTACCCGAACATACAGTAAAGTGTCCGTGTCCGTGTTCGGGTAAAAAAAATCCAATTATTCGGTACGAACACGAATAATACAGTCCGTGTTCGCTCAACACTATTCCTTAAGCCTGTGATGAGCCACGCCGGGAGATGCCTCCCTCCGATGTACCAATCTATAGTGCTCAAGCAGACAATAAAAGGACCGCAATGGCGTAGTATACAATAAGTAAGGCAAGCAAATGCACACTCACAATTCGGACCGATCACTGTCAGATTCAGGACGCCGGGATGCTTCCGCGTTCCAAGGCTCCAACCTGCTTAACCGGAAGTGGCATACGTAGCTCTGCCCTATGCGTTTCATCATCAGACGTCTACTGGAGCACAAGAAGTGCCCTAGCAGCCCGGGAAGTAGCTGGCACCCTAAGGTGGACAGAACAATATGTTCTGACCCTCTCTGCTGTGCATATTCCGGGGGTGGAGAATTGGCAGGCGGACTACCTAAGTCCCCAGGCATTGGAGCCAGGCAAATGATCCCTATACCCGGACGTGTTTCAACAACTGTGTCTTCGGTGGAGGACCCCCAATGTGGACCTCTCGTTTTAACCAAAAGGTTCAGAGATTTGTGGCAAGGTCTTGGGATCCTCTGGCCAACGCCGCTGACACTCTGGTGGTTCCTACGCATTAGTACTGTCTGATTTACGCTTTTCCTCCACTACAACTTCTGCTGATACTGCTACGCAGAATTGAGGTGGGAGGGATTCCTGTCATTCTGGTTGCACCAGACTGGCCTCGCCGGTCTTGGTACGCAGGCCTAGTAAGGCTGGTAGCCGATGTTCCTTGGAAACTTCCTCTCAGAGAAAATGTTTTGTTTTAAGGACCAATCTTCCATCCTGCCTTACGGTCGCTGGCTTTAACGGCATCGCTATTGAAAGCTAGGTGCTGAAGGACAGAAGGCTGTTAGATTTAGTGATTCCTACACTGTTGAAAGGTAGAAAATCTACTTCCAGGAAGATTTATCATCGAGTTTGGAGGGTGTACATTACTTGGTGTGAGTCTCTTGGGGTTTCTCCCCGTTTCTTTTCCGTGTCCCCCCTGCTGGAGTTTCTACAACAAGGTGTAGATCAGCGTTTCGCTCTGGGCACCATGAAGGGCCAGGGTTCCGCTTGTCAATATTTCTCCAATGGCCATTGGCTGCAAATTTCTTGATTCACACTTTCATGCAGGGGTCTCACCATCTGGCTCCTCAAGTGAGAACCCTGGTACCTCCGTGGTACTGTCGTTACTTCAAGAACCTCCTTTTGAAAATATTTGTGAACTTCCTCTGCTCACTCTGTCACAGAAGGTGGCCTTTTTGGTGGCTATTACTTCTGCGCGTAGGGTGTTGGAGTTGGCTGCGCTGTCCTGTCGGTCACCTTACCTGGTCGTTCACAGGGACAAAGTGGTATTTTGACCCTGTCAGGCGTTCCTTTGAAAATCTGAATCTTTGTTTGTCCTTACAGATGGTTCGCCTAAAGGGTCAGGCCGCATCTGCTGTGACCATTTCCAGATGGATCAGACAGACGGTGGTGCAGGCCTATTCTATTAAGGGTCAGGTTCTTCCTTTCCCTGTCCAGGCACATTCTACAAGGGCGCTTAGTGCCTCCTGGGTCTTCCATCATCAGTGGTTCAGGTGTGCAAGTCCTCTGAGAGCTCTTTGGTCTTGCCCCATGATGGTGTGGTTTGAATGGAAGATAGATCAAATACCTATTTTATGCACTGCAACTGAATTTATAACATTGGTATTGTGCTTTTTTTTCAGAATTTTTGGCTGATATTCTGTCTCTATCATTTTAAATATACCTATGATTTAAAAAAAAAAAAAATATATATATATATATATATATATATATATATATATGACACACCCTCCAGTTGGGAAAACTTACAAAATCGGCAGGGGATCAAATAATTATTTTAGCCACCGTATGCATGTGAGATAGTTTCTCGTCATAATAAAAAAAAGGGGGGTGAATGACAGAAATGCCCCTTGTTTATGGCGAGAAAAACTGAGTCAGAAATACCTCTATCTTGAAGTATATGGGTTTGAATAGCCATGCTGCTAAAGTCAGCACCTTAGAAGCAGGATGGAAGAGAGGACCTTGTGACAAAAGGTCTGGCCTGTTTGGAAGAGGCAAAGACTCGATCATCAGTAACCCATGTATCTGTGCCCCAAGAGCTTCTAGGCCAATTTTGGGCAAGGAGGATCACCAGGATCTATTCTTCCTCTATCTTGCATAGTAGAGGAAGAATCCTCACTGAAGGGAATGCATACACCAGTGTGAACGTGGACCATGGAATCCCCAGAGCATCTACAGCAAGAGCTAAAGGATCCCTGGACCTGGCCACAAACCAGTCTTGTTTTGGGTTGAGGCTGGAGGCCACTTTGTCAATATCTGGTGTTCTCCATTTCTGACAGAGAATCCGAAAGAGATATGGATAAAGGGATCACTCCCCTGAGCCTAGGCCCTAGTGAATCAGGCTGTCCACTTTTCAATTTTCCACTCCCAAGGAATTACCAGACCATCCACCGCAAAACCCAAAGGATCCCTGGACCTGGCCAAAAACTGCCTCGTTTTGGTTGAGCCTGGAGACAATGATGTGCATATCGGGTGTTCTCCATTTGTGACAGAGAATCAGGAAGATCTAGGAAGAACTGGATTTTTGTCTTACCTTAAAATCCTTTCTCTGATGTTTATTGACAGACACAATTCCAGATCAGAAGAAATGCGGATTTTAGATGATACTGACCCCAAGGGGCCACCAGAGCATCTGTGGCATTGGCCAGAGGATCCCGAGACCTTGCTACGAACCTCTGCACGCTCCTGTTGAGATAAGAGGCCAACAGGTCCACATCGGGTGTCCCCCCACCAGAGACACAGTTGATAAAACACCTCCAGATGGAGAGACCATTCTCCCTAATCCCAGGTAGTCCGTCTGCCAATTTTCCACCCCTGGAATATGCACAGCAGAGATGGCTGGAATAAAGCGTTCTGCCCACCTTAGAATGCCGGCTACTTCCCGGGCTGCTAGGGCACTTTTGGTGCCCCTTTGATGATTGACATATGCCACGGGCGTGGCATTGTCTGATTGAATCCTTACCAGGCACCCCTGCAGACGAACTGTTCATTGGGTCAGGCAGAGGCTGATCACCCAAATTTCTAGGATATTAAATTGGCAAGCTGGACTCCTTCAGAGTTCAAACCCCATGATCACAATACGTGCCCAAGACACCTTCCCACCCAGACAACCTGGCATCCATGGTGACCATCATCCAGTACATGGGGAGAAAGGATTTCCCGTGTCGAAGCAGAGCCACCAGATAAGGGATTCCTTCGTACCCAGGCTCAACAGGATCAGATTGTCTAGAGACTGTGGGTTCTTGTTCCATTTGGCAAGAATTTCCTTTTGCAGAGATCTGGTATGGAACTGAGCAAACAGGACCACCTTGAATGTGGAGACCATCAAGCCTAGCACTTGCATACAAGTCCTGAGAGATGATCACTGGCTGGACAACAGGAACCATATCGCATCCTGCAACTGCTGGAGTTCCCCCCCCGGAAAAAAAAAAACCCGGGCTGAGGCCGTGTCCAGGGTCAGGCTCAGATAGTCCAGCTTGGTGGACAGGACCAGAACAGAATCTTGTAAATTCAGTTCCCAGCTGAACTCTTGCAGAGTTTGCACCAAAATGTCCAGAATGTCTTAAGGCATTCAGAGGCTCTGCTCACAGAAGGTCGTCATCCAAGTACCCCAGTACCGCAATTCCCTTCTGCCTTAGCAATGCTAACACCGGGCCAAAACATTTGTGGACACCCGAGGAGCTGAGGCGAGACCAAAAGATAATGCCACAAATTGATAGTGCTCCACCCCCAACGGCAAAAAGGAAGCGCTGATGCCCGACATATATATCGGGATATGAAGGTAAGCGTCCTTGATATTGATAGAGGCCAGGAAATCCCCTTCATGAAGGGATGCCACTATCATGCACATGGACTCCATTCTAAATGTCTGAACCCGCACAAAGCGATTCAAGGCCTTGAGGTCCAGAATTGGATGGACCTTCCCTTCCTTCCTGGGAACAGTAAATAGGTTTGAATAAAACCCCTGAAATCGTTCTGATTCCGGAACAAATACAATGACCCCCTGTGAAAGCAGATCCTGTACCGCCCCAAGAACACCCCGTATGCGATCTGGGGCCAAACGAAAGTGGGAAGGGTAGAACCTTGCCAGAGGCAAGGACCAGAACTCGATCTTGTAACCGGACCGAATCAACTCGTGGACCCATTTGTCTTGAATCAAGGAGGTCCACGGGTCCAGAAAGAAGCGAAGACAACCTCCCCCCCACCCACCCACCCACCCCAGATACGGTTGAGGGCACCCCTTCTGGAAGAAGTGGGCTTGTCTGCGGTCCTGGAGGAACCCGCTCTCAACTTACCAAGCCAGGGCCTCTTGGAACCCCCTGCGGGGTTACGGGCGGATTTGGATCTCTGGTCTTTAGATCCCAAGGGACGAAAGAACCGCTTATGGGCTGAGAAGAAAGGGCGGCCACGTTTACAACGCAACTCTTTGCTCCTGGTAGTCTGTGGAAGCAGAGTACTATTACCTCCAGTAAGACCCTCAGTGATATCTTCCATGGAAGCTCCGAACAAGCAAAAGGGAGATCAGAGAATACTTTCTTGGAAGCCTGATCTGCAGACCAGTATTTCAGCCATATCATGCGGCGAAGAGTCACTGCTGTCATGGACACCTGGCCGGCTAAGGGGGCCGCATCCAGAGAGGCATCACAGATAGGCTGCCCCCCCTTCCAAATTCTGGCACAAGAACGCAACCCATTCCGTTAAGGTCTGAGAAACCAAGATTATGGCAAAAACCGGCCACAGAATGGAACCGGCCATGGTGAAAAAAGGTATCGAACCAGAGATTCAGCTCTCTTGTCAAAAGGGTCCTTAAAGGACAGAGTCCTCCACCGGGAGAAGGGTGGCTTTGTTCAACCTGGAAACCTGAGAGTCCACCACAGGTGGCACTGTCAGTTTCTTTAACTCTTCAAAAGGATACTTTCTAGCAAAGCGCTTTGGGACCCCGACAGTGCGACAATGTTGTCGAAATAGGCAGGAAAGGGGAACACCTTTGCCGCTTTGGAGGCTCTGCGGGTACCAAATTGCACCTGCGCAGCAGTAGCTGCGTCCTTCGATTTCAAAGTTTCCCCCACTGATACAATCAGCGCATCCACTAGCGCTTTTTCATGCATGGCTGTAGTGGAAGAGAAATCATCCTCACTATCAGAGCACTCAGGGTGCATGGACGCAGACCCAGTAGGGTTACTTGTGTCCGCGGCAGCCAAATCAACCTCAGAATTTGAGGAGACAGAGATTGCAGGTGAAGGCGGAGGACGCTTTTTGCTCATCCTATTTTGGAGGGCCATATCTACTTTGGACACCAGTGACTGCAGGGCCGCCGTTCTAGCAGACAAAGTGGACTAGTACTCCATGAGCCCCACAGCCTCAGAGGGGGGTCAGGCGGTGACACATGCTCCAGGGACTCCGTTGGTTAAAAAAAGGGGGGGGAGATTGGCGCAATCGGATTGCACGAGCTGCTGCGATAATCTAGATATGGGCAAAATTGCAGATGATAGAGTCCAGTGGAATTGCTAGACACTTTGATGGCTGCAGGCTTTGTAGGGTGAAGCAACCCTGTATAAATCCAAGACAAAAAGAGAGAGAAGACCAAGCGCCAATCTAAGTGTAGCAATGCAGTTGATTTATTGGCAATTTAAAAGAGTATTACTCACAAACGTGCGTTAAAAACAGGCATCTCAGATAGTTCAGGGCATCTGGGCGCTATTCATCCAGGGTGTCATTCCGGATCCCTTTGTGGAGCTGACGCTGTGGGGGATGAGCGGCGATCTCCTGTTGTGAGGCAGGGGACGTGCAGATCCTTCGGTGGTGGTGTAGCAGCGTGGGTCCTTGGGTCGGAGGGCTATGACATCACTTCCTGGGGATGCTGGTGCGTAGAACGGCGACGCGTTGCGGAGCATGCGCTCCTTCTTCAGGCCGTACGGGGGCCATTTTGGATGTGGGTATTTATGCCCTTAGATCATGGGCTAAGTTACAGAGGCTCAGCAGGGACAATTTTATACAAAGCGGAGCGGCAGAAAGACATGGGGAAAACGAAAGACAAAGACAGACAAGTGATGCACAGCTAGGGATGGAATGATACTGCTAAAGGGAAGGAAGAAGGGGGGGGGGGGGGGCGGAATAAACACAATATGGGAAACCAAGAGGGGGAGGGGGGGGGGGGGAAGGGGAGGAAAGGAAGGGGGAAGAAGGAGGGAAGGAATATCCTGGGGACAATATATTGGGAGTATATACTGAAGCATTTATAATATTTGGATTGCGGTAATAGTTATGGTAATAATTATGATACTATAATTGTTATAAAAAAATTATTATAAAAATATATTAAATATATTTCAAAAATTATATTAAGAATATGCTTTAAGATATATATATATACATATATCTGACCAGTTTGATAAAAAAGGTTTGTTAAAAAGTTTATTAGAAAGTTTATTAAAAATTGTTGATTAATAGATCAAGGATTTGGAATAGTGGATAGAAATTTACAAGAAGGATCCTTGGATCAGAGGATTAGGTGTCTAACGGCCCATTTACTAATATAGAGATCCAATGATGGATACAACAATATTAGTAGTAGTAAAAGTAAAAATTGCATATACCTATATGCACATACGCATATAAACGTGCACGCACGTATGCATACGTACGCACATGCAAATACATACACACGCACAAAAAAACGGTGGGTGTGTACGGTAAAGGTCAATTGACTATGTGGGCATATTAGGATGTTTGTAGTGATTACTTACTTTTGGAGTTATATAGGATGGGGAGGTATGTCGAGGAAGATGAGAAGGACCACTGGAGGATGAGATGGAAAACCTGGGCAAAAAATGATCAAGTTAATAACTGAGGTCAATAATATGTGAACGTTAAAAAGGGAGATGGGAGATGGGCTACAGCAGCACATTAATTTCGATTTCTTCGTTCAGGCCCCCAGGAGAGAGCGTTCCAAGGGAATATATCCAAAAGGTCTCTCTCTGGCAAAGTCGCTTGAAACGCTCTGTCCTGGGCAGTGTGTCTGGGATGGACTCTATTACCCACACCTTGAGTCCTGACGAAGATTTATTATGGAATTCTGCGAAGTGCCTTGGGACGCTGTGTTTATCCTTGCCTTTTTCAACAAGGCGGCGGTGTTCACCAAATCGCTTTCTGAGTGGCCTGATGGTTCGTCCCACATAGAAGAGTCCACACGGACAGGTCAAACAGTATATGACATATTCGGATGAGCAGTTGTAGAAATGTTTGATAGGGTATGTTTTACCTTTGATGGTGAATTGTGTTTGTCCGTGTTGTACATGGGAACAGGTTAAGCACAGAATTTTCCGACACTGGAACATCCCTATGAGGGGGATGAGACAGAGGGTGTTGGTGGGGTGGGTAGGGGCGGATTTGAGTTTGCTTGGGGCAATCAGATTTTTAATGTTGGTGGATTTTCTGTAAGAAACTTTGGGTGTGGAAGGAATGGCAGATTTTAAGTGTGGGTCCTCCAACAAGATGGACCAGTGTTTTTGAAGGATTTGTTCCATACTTCTGTATTTTGTATGAAACTGTGTGGTGAATCGTAGGGGTTGGGGCGGTGGACTCTGTGGGTGGGACGGAACATGGGGAACATTGGAGTTGTATTGTTGGAGGTAGTGTGAGTGGGCTTGTTTGACCAAAGGTGAGGGGTAATCTTTGTCCAAGAATTTTTGGGCCAAGAGAGCACTTTGCTCACAGTAGTCGTCTTGTTTGGTGCAATTCCGTTTTAGGCGGCAAAACTGGCTTTTAGGAATGTTTGAGATCCACCTGGGGTGATGGCAGCTCTGGTAGTGCAAGAAAGAATTTCCAGCAGTGGGTTTTGTGTAGTTCTTTGCTAGAATATTGTGGTCTTGATGATATAGGGTGAGGTCCAAGAATGCCAATTCGGCCGAATCGCATACTGAGGTGAAGGATAAGTTGAAGGGGTTTTGGTTGCAATGGTGTACGAATTGAGTGAAAGTGGATTGGGGACCATCCCATATGACTATGATGTCATCAATATAGCGGGCATAAAATATGATGTGTTGGGTGAAGGGGTTATTGTGCCAGATGTACTGGGCTTCCCAATACCCCATGGTGAGGTTGGCATAGCTAGGGGCAAAATTAGCCCCCATAGCTGTGCCGGTGACTTGGAGATAAAAATCTCCATTGAATTCAAAGTAGTTCCGGGTGAGGCAAAATTGGGTGGCATCCAGAATGAATTGGGCTTGTTGGGGATTGATCGTGGGGTCTGCAGATAGGAAATGTGTGACTGCCCTAAGGCCAACCTGATGGGGAATGGAAGTGTATAGGGAATTGACATCCAGTGAGGCCCACATGTAGGTAGGCTCCCAGGAATAGTGACTGAGTAGGTCGAGCAAATACACGCCATCTCTGATATATGAGGGGAGGTTTTGTGCTAGGGGTTGTAGAAAATGGTCAATGTATTGGGAAAATGGACTGGTAATGCTATCCATGGCGGCTACGATGGGGCGGCCTGGTGGATGGTTGCTGTCTTTGTGAATTTTGGGTATGTGGTAAAAATATGGAGTGGAGAAGAAGTCTCTGTTAAAAAATGAAAATTCTTGTTTATTGATTAGCCCATCTTCCTTTGCATCTTTGGCAAGGGATAGGGCCTCTGCTTGGAATTTGGGGAGAGGGTCTTGTGGGAGAGGGCGGTATGTTGTGGTGTCTGAGAGGAGACGGAGGGCTTCCTGGATATAGTCAGCTCGATTTTGTACCACTATTCCGCCACCTTTGTCAGCGGTTTTTATTACCAATTCTTGGCTCTGAGTGAGGTGTTTGAGGGCTAATTTTTCATTTTGATTAAGATTGGACGCTTGGGCATGGGAGGGATTTTTGGAGTGTTTGCACATTTTAAGGATGTCTGCGTATACTACCTGGTAAAAGGTCTGCAGATATGGACCTTTGGACGATTCACCACACAGTTTCATACAAAATACAGAAGTATGGAACAAATCCTTCAAAAACACTGGTCCATCTTGTTGGAGGACCCACACTTAAAATCTGCCATTCCTTCCACACCCAAAGTTTCTTACAGAAAATCCACCAACATTAAAAATCTGATTGCCCCAAGCAAACTCAAATCCGCCCCTACCCACCCCACCAACACCCTCTGTCTCATCCCCCTCATAGGGATGTTCCAGTGTCGGAAAATTCTGTGCTTAACCTGTTCCCATGTACAACACGGACAAACACAATTCACCATCAAAGGTAAAACATACCCTATCAAACATTTCTACAACTGCTCATCCGAATATGTCATATACTGTTTGACCTGTCCGTGTGGACTCTTCTATGTGGGACGAACCATCAGGCCACTCAGAAAGCGATTTGGTGAACACCGCCGCCTTGTTGAAAAAGGCAAGGATAAACACAGCGTCCCAAGGCACTTCGCAGAATTCCATAATAAATCTTCGTCAGGACTCAAGGTGTGGGTAATAGAGTCCATCCCAGACACACTGCCCAGGACAGAGCGTTTCAAGCGACTTTGCCAGAGAGAGACCTTTTGGATATATTCCCTTGGAACGCTCTCTCCTGGGGGCCTGAACGAAGAAATCGAAATTAATGTGCTGCTGTAGCCCATCTCCCATCTCCCTTTTTAACGTTCACATATTATTGACCTCAGTTATTAACTTGATCATTTTTTGCCCAGGTTTTCCATCTCATCCTCCAGTGGTCCTTCTCATCTTCCTCGACATACCTCCCCATCCTATATAACTCCAAAAGTAAGTAATCACTACAAACATCCTAATATGCCCACATAGTCAATTGACCTTTACCGTACACACCCACCGTTTTTTTGTGCGTGTGTATGTATTTGCATGTGCGTACGTATGCATACGTGCGTGCACGTTTATATGCGTATGTGCATATAGGTATATGCAATTTTTACTTTTACTACTACTAATATTGTTGTATCCATCATTGGATCTCTATATTAGTAAATGGGCCGTTAGACACCTAATCCTCTGATCCAAGGATCCTTCTTGTAAATTTCTATCCACTATTCCAAATCCTTGATCTATTAATCAACAATTTTTAATAAACTTTCTAATAAACTTTTTAACAAACCTTTTTTATCAAACTGGTCAGATATATGTATATATATATATATCTTAAAGCATATTCTTAATATAATTTTTGAAATATATTTAATATATTTTTATAATAATTTTTTTATAACAATTATAGTATCATAATTATTACCATAACTATTACCGCAATCCAAATATTATAAATGCTTCAGTATATACTCCCAATATATTGTCCCCAGGATATTCCTTCCCTCCTTCTTCCCCCTTCCTTTCCTCCCCTTCCCCCCCCCCCCCTCCCCCTCTTGGTTTCCCATATTGTGTTTATTCCGCCCCCCCCCCCCCCTTCTTCCTTCCCTTTAGCAGTATCATTCCATCCCTAGCTGTGCATCACTTGTCTGTCTTTGTCTTTCGTTTTCCCCATGTCTTTCTGCCGCTCCGCTTTGTATAAAATTGTCCCTGCTGAGCCTCTGTAACTTAGCCCATGATCTAAGGGCATAAATACCCACATCCAAAATGGCCCCCGTACGGCCTGAAGAAGGAGCGCATGCTCCGCAACGCGTCGCCGTTCTACGCACCAGCATCCCCAGGAAGTGATGTCATAGCCCTCCGACCCAAGGACCCACGCTGCTACACCACCACCGAAGGATCTGCACGTCCCCTGCCTCACAACAGGAGATCGCCGCTCATCCCCCACAGCGTCAGCTCCACAAAGGGATCCGGAATGACACCCTGGATGAATAGCGCCCAGATGCCCTGAACTATCTGAGATGCCTGTTTTTAACGCACGTTTGTGAGTAATACTCTTTTAAATTGCCAATAAATCAACTGCATTGCTACACTTAGATTGGCGCTTGGTCTTCTCTCTCTTTTTGACTCCGTTGGTTAACCTGGGGACCGCCAGCAAGAAGTGAAAAAAATTGCTGCACCACAAGTCCCAGTGCACCAATTACTGCTATAGCATAAAGAGGGAGCCGTTAGCACCCATAGGGACTCACCACTTCTCCTCAGATGCAGAGCCAGAGAGCCAGGCTGCAAGCCGTGCGGCAATCAAAGAGAAAGGGGAAGTTCAGGAACTGCCACTAGAGGCCCACCGCTGATTCACCGCTCCATAGGCTTCAAAAACATGGCCGCCGTATGATAGCAATGGGAAAGTACAGAAAAATGGCCACCAGAATACCCAAACATAGCCACCGATTATACAGCAGTCATCCACGGCAAAATGGTGGCTACACACAGCTCACGGGACCCTCAGGTACACTTGGACAGTAAGGAGGTACCCCGCTAGGGACCCCCCACCAGGACCATCCCCCCAAAAAACACGGTTTGCGCACCCGGCCCCCAGCACCCGCTCGACACCCCCAAACAGAAAAGACAAGCATGGCTGCCCCGGAAGGTGGGGGGGGGGAGGGGGAAGCTAGGCGTGGGTGAAAAAACCACCAGAAGGGAGGGGGACACTACTCACCACACACCTTGGGACGGGGCAGGCACTGCACCATCTTGGAATGGAGGTGCTGCGGACCAGAGGCACGCTGTGACTCAGGTCGTGACCAGGGCTATGCATCCTCACGAGGCGTTTAACTTGCCGGCCAGCCCCCGTCCAGTGGGGCCGTCGCAGCAAACCTAGTGGGAAGCCAAGATCAGGTTGCACTCGCTGGCCAGACTGGGAAAACTATAAGGGTCTAGGATATCCAGTCCTTCGCCCAGTCCGGCAATTGAATGTAGTTCACACAGGAACAGAAAAGAATAAAAAGGAAAAAATGCTAAGACCAGAGATCCCAGCAAGGAACTAGGTCCTTACTCCTGACTAGGCAGAAAAAAAAAAAGACCTATAGAAGGAAGTGGGAGTATACCCCGTAAGAGTGCCCTATAGGAGTAGTCACACTTTTTTCCACCTAGTGCCCTACTCCTGTAGGGGGCAGCATAAACTCAAGGGTCAAGAAGATCTGGAGCGGTGTCTGTTAATGAACTAAAGGGAAAAAGGATCAATCTCCTGAGCCTAGATTTTGGTGACTTTGCAATCTTCTACTCCCAATATGCAGATAGCAGAGATAATTAAAATGGAATTCTCCACCCAGAAGAGAATCAAGCTTGCTTCCTTCATTGATGCCAACTTCTGGTACCCCCTTCGTGGTTTACATATACCACAGTTCTACCATTGGCCAATGGGACCCTGACTTAGTGACCGTGTGAGAAAGGAATCCAGTGTAGGGGAGTCAGTCTCTTGGCTCTCAGTTTCAAAATGTTCATAGGGAGTATCAACTTCTGTGGGGACCAGGTTCCCTGGACAGTCAGGGAAATGTAGATCTTGCTCCAGGCCATCTAGCTTGCATCCATTGTTACGAACTTCCAGTCAGAAGGATAGAATGATTTCTAGATTCTAGGGCTAAATTGGAAATTCTCCACACAAAGAATATTTTTGCTTTGCTGAACAGCAGTAGTGGGCAATCCAGAGAAAGAAGCGGCTTGTCCCAAATTGTGAGACTTGAACTGCAAGGGGCTTGAGTGACGTAAAGGAGACCATCTTGAACTAAGCTACTATTAGGCCGCGAACCCAAATGCAGAAGTGAGTTGTGGAATGTCTGGTTGACCTTCGAGATGCAATCTTTGCCTAGAGAAGGGAGATTTTTCCCTAGGCCATGGCCAAGATCCAGCTTCAAATGCTCCAGACAATGGAAGGCTGGAGAGCAGACTTTTAGAAGATGATCACCCACCCATCTGAAAGAATTGGATTGTCCTTTGAATGTTGGAAAAGCAGGCCCTGGCTGAGGAATCCTTCAGCAGAAAGTTTTCCAGGTACCCTGTGATACGGATGCTCCTGTAATTGTAGCAGGACAGCAACAGACATAGATGGTGCAGTAGACAGCCCAAGTGGAAAAGCAACAAATTGAAAAAGCATTGGTTGAAATGTGGTAAAGATAGGCATCTTAGATAGGCATCTTTAAGAAACAATAACATACCTTGCATACTCCGTGCAGTGTTTGGGGGCATGAAGTGATCGGATAGGTTAAAAATGGGAAGAACACATCCATTTGGTTTTAGAACTACTGTATGAATAGATTAGAGTAAAACCCTTTGAAACTTTTTTTTTCGGGCGGGGACTGGGAGAAGATTTAATAAAATTGCAAAATCTGGTAAAGCTCTGCAAAGAAACCAACCAGCTTCAAGGTTTTATTGTCAAAACTTAATTGAACAAGTTGAAGGCCGATTGGGTACTAGAGATGTGCATGGGGGAAAATGCTTTAATTTAAGAATAATTTAAGTTAACCCCTTGGCGCTGACCACGCTCAAATATGCGGCCTTTCAGCGCCTGGGCATTGGCACCACGAGGCCGCATATTTGCGTGAATTGCGATCAATAACGCTGTGCTGAGAGCAGGCGCTCTGCGCACCCCCACCACAGTGACCGGTGTCTAAACCCAACGCTTTTAGATCACGTGACCGCCAAGCCCTGTGGTCACATGAACCAAAGCCACGCCCCGCCTCCTGGCCTCTTAAAGAGCCTGGAGGCATGGCGTTTAGAGGTTATTTTTTTTCTTCATATTCATTATGTTAGGAAGATTTGTTTTCATATTTCATTTTGTATATTCGTTGCGAATCAATTCGTATTTCAGGAGATTGGCTATTTGTTTTAACGTGTTTGTTATTTCAGATTACTGATGCACTCTTTTTGGGTTGGATGGAGGTGGATCCATCAGAATCTCTGAATCATAACAACAAGTGGAACAAAATTAATTTTGGATTCATTCATTATGTTAGGATTCAAAGTATTTGATGGATCCATCTCCATACAACCCAAACACAATAAGTAGGAATCATCTTATTTCACTTTTATACCTTACTGTATTTATTGCAATTTGTTTCCATTTCATATGAAGTGCATTTTTTAGAATTAAAAAAATGCTAATGCAACATAAAAATGAAATGGATCCCAATAAATTTAAAAAATCACACATCTCTATTGGATACCATGCACAGCTACACCAGATTTTGCTGTCTCCAGTTTTGGTAAATCAGTCCCATTGTGTCTGTAAATGATTTAGAGACAGTCTTAAAGGCAATATTTCTGTATTTTGTTTCTGCAAAATAACGTACTTACATTTTCCTTTCCCAGGTATAAACTTGGCTGGTTCCTCCCTCTGAAATTGCAGCCCTGAAAATATGCTTACGTGCTTCGGTGAATATTTTTTTCTATTTCTGATGTAATCGACTGTAATTTTTAGGTAAATTATATATCTGCAGTATTCTCTTTATGTCTGTTCAAACTTCTGCATTATAAAGCTTGTCTGAGAGTTCAGAAAAAAGGGGAGGAGAGCTAAACTTGTAACCCTCTGCAGAGCTCAGTGAGGAGAGCTAAGAGATGATTGGAGTTAAGATAGATAAGACTTATGAAGGAGGATTTGTTTAATATCTGT
This sequence comes from Pelophylax lessonae, assembly GCF_965119305.1. Classification (NCBI taxonomy): domain Eukaryota; kingdom Metazoa; phylum Chordata; class Amphibia; order Anura; family Ranidae; genus Pelophylax; species Pelophylax lessonae. The sequence goes on from NC_138774.1 coordinate 31,549,728, forward strand.
ATCACCTGAGGCCAATCATTTCACTGAGAATTTGTAAAGATTTACGACCACTTTAAGTGGACAACAATCTCATGAGTGGAATTTCCTCAACCAGTCGCCAGATGTTGAGGGGGAAAAGGATCACTACTGCCTCCTACCAATATCCAATGACTATCTCCTTCTCATTACAGTAGAGATAAGGGGGGGGGGGGGGGGGGAAGGGTGGGACTTTGAATGAGGCGCACGATGGGAAAGTCATGCGTCTCCATCCCCGTTGATTGGAAAATACATAAATAGGGGTTGGGACTTTATATGAGAGACACGACACTACTGCCATGGTAATGGTAACATGTTTATTTACACATATGATATAAAGCATATAACATGACATGTACATTGTATAAAAACAATATAGATAGAACTGATACATGATTCCCAAATCCAGATGCATGACAATCACATAAGTATAAAGGAGTAAAAATTGATTGAATAAAATCATATCAAACTCGACGCGTTTCGTGGACTTAGTATTGCCACTTCCTCAGTAGTTAGATGATATAAATCTATAAAAGATATATGTATATATCAGTATAAATAAGTAACATCAATGGATTCTATCAACCTCCATTGATGTTACTTATTTATACTGATATATACATATATTTTTTATAGATTTATATCATACAACTACTCCTGAGGAAGTGGCAATACTAAGTCCACGAAACGCGTCGAGTTTGATGTTATGATTTTATTCAATCAATTTTTACTCCTTTATACTTCATTATGTGATTGTCATGCATCTGGATTTGGGGATCATGTATCAGTTCTGCTATCTATATTGTTTTTATACAATGTACATGTCATGTTATATGCTTTATATCATATGTGTAAATAAACATGTTACCATTACCATGGCAGTAGTTTTGTGTCTCTCATATAAAGTCCCAACCCCTATTTATGTATTCTCATTACAGTACAGCAGTTACTTGGCTATGCACCAAGTTCCCAAACAAGGTCCATGAGGGCAGTCAGTGTGCGCACACAAATTCAATCACTCTGCAGTGTATTTGGCCAGTCTTGCTATCAGCATTGCACCCGTGATCAGCAGACCTAATGCAATGGCAGGACACTGCAGACTCTCAGTATAGCGGTTTTCCCATACCTCCCATACTAGCAGATACTTGCTGTAGTCCAGGAAGAACCACTGAACTACGAGAGCGCTCACCAGCCCCCTTTGCAGTTCATTGAGAATTACAAGCCATCTGCTGCGGTGAAAGATGGTACTTGTAGTTCATTCATTGACAGATTCTGTGACTGAATGATAAGGCTGTGTGAGCAGAGTCCCGCACAACCATGCTATTTTCAAATTGGGACAGCGGGTGCGGGGAAAGCATCCCCTGCCCGCTGTCACAATGAGGGATTGGGGGGATGCAGGCAGGTTCCTTATTGTAACATGTTACATCCTAAATACAGGTGTAACATGTTACAAAGGTGAACTTACCCTTCCAACTTGTTCCTTTTCAAAGCAATTGTTCTTTGTTTTAACTAAGTTTGGTGTAGACCAGGAGTAGGCAACCTCAACACTCCAGCTGTAATTGGACTATGAGGCATTCCTAGACTCCTAAAGCAGGACTTGACAAATTTGCCTGAAATCTAGGAGCCAGCTAAAAAAGTTAGGAGCCAGTTTTTTTTTTTTTAAACTAACAACCAAGCTTTATTTAATAAAACGGATACTAAATTTACAAATAAATACGACTAGAACTCCACTCTCTTCTATAGCGCAATTGGATGGAAACAGACTGTCTCTTTCCATCCGATGCCATCTGATCCGATCAACGGGATGGATAGAAAATAGAACCACCATCCGTCTGTTTTTGGCGGACAGGATCAGATGGCGGCAGATTACTGCTCCATAGAGGAGACTGAAGGGTCCGATCAGGTCTGCCTGAAAAACTGACAGGCGGACCTGATCAGACAGCCCGTGTGAAAGGGGCCTTAGGCTGTGGTATGGCGATGAGGGAAAAAAAAAAAAAAAAAAAAAGATTGATATAATATATATATATATATATATATATATATATATATATATATATATATATATATATATATATATATATATATATATATATATATATATATATATATATATATATATAAATTTTTTTTTTTCTTTTTTAAATAAGAATTGGAAAAAAAAAACGTATTTTTTTTTAATAATTTAAAAAAAAAAAAGAAAAAATTATTTAATTTTTTTTTACATTTAAAAAATAAATTAATAATAATAACCATACTCCCTGTCCACTTACCTTTAAGCAAAGGTAGCTGGACAGAGAGATGAAGCCTTAAAAAAACTTTCCTCTCATTTCCTCTTTGGAAGGAGATGGAAAGGCATTAAGAACATGCATTACTCCCGGCCACCACAAGAGGGCGCCAGTTCCCCTAGCCTTTCTCATCTCACAGAAGAAGGCCGAAAAGCCGGGGCCTCAATTTTTGGACAGCGCGGAAGTCCGTGCACTCGAGGAGAAGGTGGGGGGCTCAAAAGGGACAGGACACCCTATGCAGGGCACCCCAGGCGCCAGGTCGCTAATTCTAGTCGCAAATGCGACCTGGCGCCCGGGTTTGTCGAGCCCTGTCCTAAAGGCATGATGGGATTTGTAGTTTCACCACAGCTGGAGCACCAAGATTGCCCACCCCTAGTGTAGACCCTTTAAAGCAGAACTCCACACAGATATTAAACACCAATGAATGCAGGTTCATCAAAACAAAACGTGTGCAAAGTATTACAAAGTGCTTTTTTTTGCATTAAAAAACTCACTAAGACTGAAAACTCTTTCTACACCATTTTACTTGATCCCTCCCTACTGCAATACAGGAGGTAGCTGCAAACAATGGGTGGGTGTTAAACAATTGCTTCTCTACAACTGCCCAGTGAAGCAACCTCTAAGAAATGTCAGGGCAATATAAATAACAATATAAAAAAAATTATATAGATCTATAAAAAAATATGTTTGCGATACAGGAGGTTCCTGTACTATAAATCGAAGTAGTACGGAGAGTCCTGATGACTTTGGGGAGACCGGTTCGAAGAGGAGGATGATGATGGGGATGAATATGGCTGGGGGGTAGGTAATGCCTTTTGCTCCTGAGAGTAATTAAACGATGGAGTTTGTGACCGAGTGGTGGGTGAAGGTTCATAAGCAGGACACAAGGGAGGCGATGTCGGGGGATGGCTGAGGTTTGTATGGGAGGGCTTGGCTGAGTTTTTATTGCAAGACCGGGCGTGCTGGGCAATGTATGTGGAGTTGCTATTTTGCCAGTTTGGAGTTTGTGGTTCTTTTTGTACCGGCTCCATGAACTTTTTCACCACGTGCATTAAGCTCAGCTGCATGTCGATCTTTCTGTCCTCTGGAACTTTTCTGACGAACGGCAGCAAGCTTTTTAGGAAAATCTCGTCCGAATCCATTTTCTCATCAGTCTTTTTTCTAAGCGTGCTCATGACGCTGAGCAGTTGCTTCTCCCACTCATTCTCATTTTTGTTTGCTGCTTTTTTCTTGTTCTTTTTTGGAGATGACAGGGCCGAGGCACGCACCAAGGTCTGGGCCGGCGGTAGCCGGAGGGGCAGCGGTAGCGGTGGCTGTAGCGTGGGGCTGGCTGCTACGTGATCTACATCGATTGGCTGCTGGATGTCAATCGAATCCTTGGCGACGTTAGGAACAGCAGGCGCTGTGTTAAGTGAGCTGAAAAAACAAAAAAAAATATATAAATTTATCAAATTACAGAAAAAAAAACAAAAAAAAAAAATTGCATTGCACTTACTCTCTGAGCTTCATGGTGGGTTCCAAGAACAGAAGGCCATCATAGTGGATATACTTTCTCCTCCGATTTGTCGGTATTCCACTTTTTTCTAGTTTCTTCTGTAATGTGAGCTCCCTCCTGAAGCAATCTTTAAGAGATCTCCATCGGGTCTGAACTTCTTTAGCTATTGGGGGGAAAAAAAAAAAAATAGATTTTTGTCTTACCGTAAAAATCCTTTTCTGACACAGCTCCAGAATCTTCTTGACCATTGGGTTATGCTGCCCCTTACAAGAGTAGGACACTAGACCAAAAAAAAGCTTTACCACTCCTATGGGACAGTCCCAGGGGTAAACTCCCACTTCCTGCTATAGGCATTCAGTTTAGTTGCAAGCAGTGTCAGAAGAAAAATAACCCAACTCAATAGGGGGGTGGGTGCTGTGTCCGTCAATGAACATCAGAGCAAAGGATTTTACGGTAAGACAAAAATCCCATTTTCCCTTTCGTTCATTGATGGACACAGCTCTAGAATCCAGTAAAAAAACAGAAAAACCTAAACCTAGCCAACCAGAACAACTGGAGCGTACCTGAAAAAAAAAAAAAAACACACACACAAACATACACCTTCAAAGAGGACTAATCCTCTCAAACAGTGGCCTGCAAATCCTTGCGGCCCAAAGCAGCATCCGCAGATGTCGGCACATCTATTATATAAAATCTTGTGAAAGTCTGCACAGACGACCTTGCCAACCTGCACCACTGATGCCTGATTGCGGAAGGCCCAGGAGGCACTAAGCATTTAGTAGAATGCGCCTTATCAGGGAACGGAGTAACCTGACCTTTGATGGAATAGCGCTGCACCACCGCCTGTCTTGTCCATCTGGAAATGGTCGTGGCAGACGCGACCAACCCTTCGTGAGGTCCATCCGTGAGGACAAATAGTAAGGCTGATTTCCTAAACGACTCGGTTCCCGCAAGGTACACCCTGATCGCCCGACCCACATCCAGAGAGAGTGCAAGGCAATCTCCTTAGGATGTTCAGGTTTAGGACACAGGGAAGGCAACACAATGTTTTCATTCAGATGGAAACCACAGACAACCTTAGGAAGGAACGACTGACAAGGGTGAAGCACCCCCTTATCCCTGTGAACTACCAGGTAAGGTGGACAAGACAAAGCCGCCAGCTCCGACACCCTGCACGCAGAAGTAATAGCCAACAAGAAGGCTACCTCCGAAAAGGCGGGTACTGGAGAAGCGACAGCACCAAAATTAGATCCCACTGGGGCAACAGTTACCATGCTGGGGGAGCCAAGTGGTGAACCAAAGAATGCGTAGCCAAAGGACGGTAAAAGACGACTGCCGAGGCCAAAAACCTGGCCCTTGACGGGACCCAAGGCCAGGCACTGCTCAACCACTGCAAACAAAGACAAGGAAGGGCGCACCGACCTAGTGCATTATCCTCAAAGGGCTTTTTAATAATAAAACATAGAAATGGCTGCTCACAGAGATGTAAATCAGTCATATCAAAACCAAATGTTTGAGTATCAGGAGCAATCCGTGCAAAAGTCCACTGTTCTTATCGGATGATGGCTGACGCGTTTCGAGGCTTCGTCTCTTCCTCAGGTGGCTCTGAGGAAGAGGCGAAGCCTCGAAATGCATCAGCATTCATTCGATAAGGACAGTGGACTTTTGCACGGATTGCTCCTGATAATCAAACATTTGGTTTTGATATGACTGATTTACACCTCTGTGAGCAGCCATTTCTATGTTTTAATAATAAAGTCCTTATTGGAGGTTAATGTGCTAGGTCGGTGTGCCCTTCTTTGTCTTTGTTTGCAGTACTTGTTGGACTACCCCAGTCCTATAGGGCAGCAAGACCTTAGCCATTCGAGATGCCATGGAAAGAGTGGTCGGGGAGCTTGGATTCTGAGCGCAGGAGAAAGGTGTTATATACACTATATCGTTTTGGAGCTGCTCAACTCATTGGAGGAATGCCAAAATCCAAGCCACCGAAATAACAGGGATGAACCCCAAGAGACTCGCACCACGCAATGTACGCCTTCCAAGCGCGATGGTAAAATCTTCCTAGGAGGTAGATTTTCTGGCCTTTTACAACATGGAATCACAGATTCAGACAACCCACTATTCAACACCTGGCTTTAAACAGACAAACCATTAAAGCCAGCAACTGTAAAGCAGGATGGAAAGATTGGCACTTGGGCCAATAAATCTTCTCTGAGAGGAAGTCTCCAAGTGGCATCGGTGACCAGCCATACCAAATCGGCATACAGAGACCGGCGAGGCCAGTCTAGAGCCACTAGGATGACAGGATCCCTTCTGCCTCAATCCTTCGCAGGAGACTTGGCAGAAGTTTCAGCGGGGGAAAGGCGTATATCAGAAGATACTGGCCCCAAGGAGAAACCAGTGTGTGACGTCAGCCAGGAGGATCCCAAGTCCTTGTCATAATTCTCTCGGGAGTTCCCCACCGGAGACACAGCTGAACCTTAGAATGGCGGCTACCTACCCGAGCCTCCAGGACACTTCTTGTGCCCCGTTGGCGATTGACATGTCAAGGCCGTGGCATTGTCTGAATTAATCCTTACCTGCCACTCCTGAAGGCGATTTGTTTAATGAGCCAGACAAATCTTATCGCCTGAAGTCCCAGTATATTTATCGGTAGTCTTGACTCCCCAGAGTCCAGACTCCTTGAACACATCCATGCCCAAAACGCCTCCCCACCCGGACAGGCTGGCAACCGCGGGGACCACCGTCCAGTACAGGGGAAGGATGGATTTGCCCTTTCGAAGCGCCAAAGAGCAAAGGCACCATATCAGGGACCCTCTCGAATCCCGGCTCAAGAGGATCAGATTATCTAGAGACTGTGGATCCTTGTCCCACTTGGCAAGAATCTCCCTTTGCAGCGGCTTGAGTGGAACTGTGCAAATGGAACTGCCACAAAGGTAAACACCATCAGGCACAGCGCCGGCATGCAAGTCCTGAAAGAAGACCGACTGCTGAACAACAGAAGCCGAGTCACATCTTACAGCTTTGGAGTTTTTGTTCCCCTGGCTGAAGCAGAATCCAGAGTCAGACCCAGATATTCAAACTTGGTGGATAGAACCAGAGTAGACTTTTGGAAGTTCAATTTCCAACTGAACTCCTACAGAGTCCGCACAGTAATTTTCAGGTTTTCCTTTAGAGAGCAGTTGGAGACTCTGCTCGCAGAAGATAGTCCAGGTACCTAGTACCGCAATCCCCCGCGGCCGCTACAATGCCAACATCGGGGCCAACACTTTTGTGAATACCCAAGGAGCTGAGGCGAGATCAAAGGGTAACGCTATGAATTGATCATGCTCCTCACCCATGGCAAGCAGAGGAAGCGCTGATGAACGACATATTGGAATATGAAGATCAGCATCCTTTGATGTGGGGATGCCACTAATGCACGGGCAGTTCAAAACCTCGAGGTCCAGGATTGGACGTACCTTGCCTTCTTTCCTGGGAACTGTGAACAGGTTTGAGAAACCTTGAAAACTTTCTGATTTTGGAACCGGAACAATCACCCCTTGTAGTAGAAAGACTTGCACCGCCCCCGAAGAGACCCCGCAGGGAGTCTGGGGACAACTGCAGATCTGAAGGAAAGAAATTCACTGGCGGATAAGACTGAAACTCGATCTTGTAGCTGGCCTAGAACAGCTTGTGGATCCACCTGTCTTGAATCAGGGAGGTCCATAGGTCCGGAAAGAAGCGAATACGCTTTGCCCACTCTGTTAAAGTCTGGGACACCAGTGCTATGGTGAACACCGGCCTAAGGACCAAACCAGCCACAGTAAACACGTGGTGGACCAAAGTCTCGCCTCTCCTGTGAAAGGGATCTTTAAAAGCCGGAGACTCCTCTGGAATTAGAGTGGAATTATTCAGCCTGAAAACCTGAGAATCCACCACAGGTGGGACTGTCCACTTTTTTTTTTTTTTAAACTGGGACTTCTCAAAGGGATACCGTCTAGGGAAAACGCTTCGGCACCGACAGAACGCATTTAGGTCACTGACTCGTGACAATTTTGCAAAGTGGGCGGAAATAGGGGATACCTTTTGCCGCTTTTGGGGAGCTGCAGGTACCCAAAGGGGACAGACACCTTCGACGCAGCAGCTGCATCCTTCAATTTTTAAAGTTGCCTGCACCAAGAAAATCAGTGCATCCACCAGTGCTGTTTCCTGTGAGGCTGCAGTAGAAGAGGAATCAGCCTCACTATCAGAGCACTCAAAGTGCGTGGACGCAGACCGAGAAGGGTCGCTACATACTAAGCTCACCCTGAAACATAACAATCAGGATTGTTGCATAGACACAAAACAGGCAGGGGAGGGTCACAGGCTGCGATCCCGCAAGGGGACGCCGATCCAAGACCCACACGAATGGACCAACTACTGGAACCCACAAAAAAAAAAAAAAAAAAAAAAAAAAAAAAAAGGCATGGCCCCTAAATGCCTGCCGTGATGCAGACAGGCAGGCAAGGTACCCAGATGGTCCACAGCGTTAAAGGGGGGGGGGGGTACCCTACGCAATAATGGCGGCATGCTGTCATCAAACAAAGATGACCACCCCCACAGCACCCCCCCCCCCTCGTGGGGAAGGCACCAAACTGTCCGCGGCCTAAATTTTGGTGGAGGCCCAGCCACACAGATCCCTTCCAAGGGAACGCAGGTGGCTACAGGACACTCACAGGGGTATGGAAGACCCACTCTAGAGGGGCTGGGGAGAAGGAGGGGAACCTGGTGGTCCCACTGTCCCAGGGAGGGGCCCACACCTTCCCCAAAATCCTCAGGGGGAGAGAGGGGGGGGGGGGGGGAACAACTACTTACCATACCATACCATGGAACCGGGTGGGAACCGCTCTGGACAGATCACCTCTCCACCAGAAGGAGGGTGCGGTCGGCCAGGAGGATCGCTGCAACCAGGTCGCATGCGTCCCCGCGAGACGTTTAACTTGCATGCCTGCCCCCGTCCAGTGGGGCTATGTCACGGCTGACCTAGTGTGGAGCTGAGGCCTGCACACGGAGCGGAGGCTGGACTGGGGAGACCTTAAGGATCTAGAATATCCAGTCTGTTGTCCAGTCCAGTATTTGATTGTAGTTCTCACAGAACAGAAAAAAAAAAAAAAAAAAGATTACAGAAAATTCCATTTAAAAAAGGAAAAAATGCTAGGACCAGAGATCCCAGCAAGGAACTAGGTCCTGACTAGGCAGAAAAAAAACTGAATGCCTATAGCAGAAAGTGGTAGTATCCCCCCTGGGACTGCCCCTTAGGCGCGGTAAAGCTTTTTCCTGCCCATTGTCCTACTCCTGTAGGGGCAGCATAACCCAATGGTCAAGAAGATTCTGGAGCTGTGTCCATCAATGAACGAAAGAGAAAGTATTTTTAGGAAATCTAAATAAAAAAAAAAAAAAAAACAAAACACATCTTTAACCACTTTAAGATCAGGCTTTTACTGGCACTTTGTTTTTTAAAATCAGTATTTCTTGCTAGAAAATAACTTCTAACCCCCAGACATACTTTTTTTCAGTAGAGACCCTAGGGAATAAAATGGCGATCATTGCAAATGAGGTCACATGGCAATTTTGTTTTGCAAAAAAAAAAAAAAAAAAAAAAAAAAAAAACCTAAAAATCTCAATAGGTGAGGCTTTAAACATTTTCACAGGTTACCCGTTTAGAATTATTGCTCTTGCTCTAAAGCTCATAGCAATACCTCACATGTACCATGCAAATACTGTTTACATATGTGTGCGCGATTTACGCATGTGTTATTTTATCCATATTATATCCATATGTAAACATGCCTTGTAGTTCATTCACAAGCCTTTGTAACTGACAGCCCATATGCAGGTAGGGGCTGAGAGCTGCAGGGCTCGTCTGCAGAAGCCAGACATTGCACCTCTGATCCACTTAGCACGGATGCAATGCTTTCCAGGCTCCTGCAGGAAAAATAATAAATGCGCTTTTTCTGGGGGCGACGACGTGTGACTCTCTCCTCCTACAAGCTGCGTTGGGTACTTAAGTGACGAATCAAGCAAGCCCTAGTGCTGTAATGTGGGAACAGAAATAGTCCTGAGCACTGGGTAAGCTTCAGCCAGAAGGACCTGGAGATTACGCAGGGCTCCTCCTCTTTACTATTGAGGGCAAAAGAGCAAAGGAGCATAGGGAAGAGGTATAAACATTTGTGTGGGTGAAAATTAAAGAGGTTGTAAACCTCAGACATGAAATATGAGCAAAGCATATTCATCTATAGTGTGTACTCGTCTCTACCAGAGCACTAAGTGTAATTTCTGTCTGCCGCCTCCTTCCTCTGCTATCCACTAGTCACTTGACAAGTTTTCCAGACACCAAGACAATAAAACCTGATGGGAGGGAGAGGAAACTTCAGCTTTCCTTTTTTTTTTTTCTAAAAGCCTAAACAAGCTTTATAAAATTCTGTACTTTGAAGGAGATGTTGAGAAGACTACAGATAAACAGGTAAACCTTATGTAGTATTTGTTTCACCTCTATGTATCACCTGAGGCCAGTCACTTGACTGGGTATAGGTAAGAGTTTACAACCACTTTAAAACAGAACTCTGGTCAGTCATCAAATATGAGCAAGGGTTAAAGTATATGCAAAAACATTTGAACCATTTTGTGCATATGACTTGTAAATAAGACCACTGCGATAATTTTGCATAGTTTACATAATTTCTTTAATGCCAAATACCCTTTTTAGCCTCTTCTATAGTGAAGTCGTGTGATCTTCTCCATGTTCCTCTGCATTATTGGATAGGTGTGCAGAGCTAGGGGGCAGCATGTGACGTGCTGCAGACATCACAGCAGAACACGTGCTTTGCCTGGGGCCAATCAGATGCTTGATTGACAGCTCCAATCTGCATGGCCTGACTGAGAAGTGCTGTGGCTTAACCCAGTGTCTGACTGGGGTCATGCACCGCTAGCTAGCTTAGGCCCCACACTAACCCAGAAGTACTTACATCTTACGTGTTAGAAGTGGAGCATGCACACTCTGGTGTCAATGGTGCAGAGGCTCTAGGAGCCTGCAGATGATTGCCACAGAGTAATTGGTAGGATCACATTTTCTAAAAGGAAAGTTTTTTTTTTTTTTTTAAATAAAATTTTAACCACTTAAGCCCCGGAAGATTCCTGACCAGGGCCTATTTTGCGATTCGGTGACTTTAACGGACAATTTCGCGGTCGTGCGACGATGTACCTAAACAAATTTGACGTCCTTTTTTTCCCCACAAACAGAGCTTTCTTTTGGTGGTATTTGATCACATGTGCGAATTTTTTGATCATGCGCTATAAACAAAAAAATAGCGTCAATTTTGCAAAAATAACAATATTTTTCACATTTTTTTATATGAAATTCCCCAAAAAAAATGTAAAAAATCTAAATTTAACATTTTAGGCCAATTTTTTTTTTAAACCATATGCTGGTAAAAAAAAAAAATTGCAAAAAGCGTATTTTGATTGGTTTGCGCAAAAGTTATTGCGTCTACTAACTAAGGGAAAGATTTTTGTCGTTTTTTTTTTTTTTTAACGCGCAATGGCGGCGATCTGCGATTTTTTTTGCGGGACTGCGACATTGCGGCGGACAGATCGGACCCTTGACTGACATTTTTGACACTTTTGGGGTTACCAGTGACATTACTGCAGTAATCAGTGCTATACATATGCACTGTTACTGTAAAAATGACACTGGCAGTGAAGGGGTTAACTTTTTTTGAGAGGGAGGGGTTAAGTGTGTCCCTAGGGGCGTGTTTCTAACTGTGATTGGCTGTGGCTTGATGAGTAAGAACAGTGATCAACGGTCCTACATAGTAGAACCGTCTGATCTCCATTCTTACACAGGGGAGAATGACAGGCGGCTTTGTTTACACTAGCCGCCTGACTTTCTCCCGGTGTAACGGAGGATCGCGAGTGCCCAGCGGACATCGGGTCCGCCGGGCACACGCGTGGGAGTCCGTGACCGCATGGGAGCGCGCCTCTGGCGGCGCGCGCTCCCTAGAGCCTCACAGGCTAGCGACGTAGCCCTACGTCGCTTTGCCTGTGACGGGCTGACCGCCGACGTAAATAGTCGTGCGGTGGTCGGCAAGTGGTTAAGATTATTTATTTTTTATTTTTTTACGTCCAATTAAAATACTTTAGCTGGGGACCCCTATTGCTCCCCCGACAGCCGGTGCTCTCCTCTCCTGGAATGAGAGCGAGCCCCCGATGTCCTCCTGTACAATACGGGACCACAGGTCCCGCATTATACCCGATGTCGGCAGATGGGTGGTCCTACGACGGGGGAACAGATTTGACTTCATAGGACCGCTCAACGAGCAAGGAGGTAGCAAGAAATAAATGCACGTCACATCTGAGAGAGGCAGATTTGGTAAAGCAAACTGGGTTATTCTTGAAAATGAAATGTCCATTTAATTTATATATATTTCACCTTTGATATTTTTCTCCTTTTCACTACACAGCTCCCAGTCTGGAACCACAATGGCGCAGATTTCATCCCAAGCCTTCTTCTTCTTGTACCTATCGGCATAGGAAGGAGTTTTGGGGTTGTATAGTTCAGGACGTTCCTGCACCAACTGAATCAGCTGGGCAATGTCTATGAACATTTTGGAAGACATTCTGTGGATTCTCCCATCTTTTTCTCTTACCGCTTCACCATAAGCTAGAAAAAAAAAAAAATGGAAAATCAATATTCAATTTCATGACAAAACTCTGTACCTTTCACTTTACCCTTTTCAGTGCACCCCCTGACCACCTTATACTTACCTCTCCAGGTCAGATAATGTTTTAAGCTGTAGGGTGCAAAATACTTGGTCCAAATACTATTTTACTAACTACTAAGCCCAAACAATGTTACACGATGTAGGCAGTGATGTCATCAGTCAACACCAGACACTAGCGGACATCAGGTATTTTGCTGGTGGCTATGACAGTTACAAAGGATCATGAGTGGAACTTCAAAGAGGAGTGCAAAGTGCCCAGGGAAGATGGTTCAAACAGTGGCAGCTAGTACGGGGAACTTCGGATGCAGCATTGAAACATGTTACATGTTCCACCCTACAATCATGTTAGAACATGCAACATGTTCCCAAAGGTGAACTTATCCTTTAACAGGACGTTATTGAATTTGAATTGGTTATACTGGGATGCCTGCAGCATCCAGTTTCCCTGGATGTAAAATGACACCATTTTTAAAAATGAAAAGCATTTGATCACATCGATTTTGGTGTGATCAGATGCTTTTAAGTGCAGAGGAAGAATCTGGTGGCTAATAGATCCAAGATCGCTCCCTAAAGGAGTACCTGTCCCTGCCTATTGTTGCCACAGAGGATATTTTTTTATATTCCCTGTAATAAAAGTGTAAAAAAATAAAGCGCCCCTGCCCACCCCTCCCCCGCAAAGGCGAATGCACACACTGCTCCTGCACGCACACAGCAATTGTTCCATGGGTGATGCATCATCGTACTCGCCAGATCATGTGAAGTCATTTTAGCAGCAGAAGACCTGAGTGAACCAAAAGTGGTAACCTGTAAAGGCTTTTAAACGTCGCCTATGGAAAGTAAAATTTACGTCATTTGTCGCCATTGCATGGGCGTGACGGGTTTGGTATCCATTTATGTGATGTAACATTGTCTTTTAAATGTTACCAAATAATTGGGTATTATATTGCATTTTAATGCATTAAAATAAAAAAAATAAAAAAATGTATTTTATTCAATAAATGTCACATAAAAAAAAATTGCAGAAACCACCATTTTATTCTCTAGAGCCTCTGTGTTAAATATAAAACGTTTGGGGGTTCCGAGTAATTTTCTAGTAAAAATACAGATTTTTACAAAAAGGGCCAGAAATTGCTTGGGGTCAAGTGGTAATAACCAAGTCCCATCGCTCCGCCTCAGTACCTGTAAAATGCCAAAATTTCACTGGGCAGTAGAGATAGTTCCACAGTTGACTAACAAGGGGCAAGTCTCTTCTGTGATAAAAAGCCATGCCTGGCAGCATTTTTTGCAAAAACAACTTTACTTCCACAATTAACCACCTAAGAACCAGGCCCATTTCTGAGACTTGTTGTTTAACCACTTCAACCCTGCTCACATTGCTGCTACTGCGGCACGATCCCGTCTCGCGACGTAGACCTACGTCGCTGGACTCCGCCCCTTGTGGGCGGCGCTCGCGCGCCGCCGGAGGCTCGCGCACCGCCGGAGGCTCGCCCCCGCTGTCACTGTGAGTCGGACCAGGGGAGGAGCAGCAGCGATCGCCGCTGCTCTGCCCCGATCGTCGGGGAATCGAGTGAGGAGATCCGCCCGCCTGTGTAAACAGAGCGGGCGGATCTCCTAAGTGACAGGGACTGACAGATCGGAGTGTTCAGCATAGCTGAACATCCGATCTGTCCTTGTGTCACTCAGTCACCTCCCCCCCCCCCCCACACGTCAGTAAGCACCAGGCATACATTAACCCCTCCCTCTCCAATAAAATTAACCCCTTCCCTGCCAGTGTAATTTTTACAGTAATAGTGCATATATATAGCACTGATTACTGTAGTAATGTCACTGGTACCCCCAAAAGTGTCAAAAATGTCAGTCAAGGGTCCGATCTGTCCGCCGCAATGTCGCAGTCCCGCAAAAAAAAAAAAAAAAAAAAAAAAATCGCAGATCGCCGCCATTACGTGTTAAAAAAAAAAAACCACCAAAAATGACAGAAATCTTTCCCGTAGTTAGTAAACGCAATAACTTGCGCAAACCAATCAAAATACGCTTATCGTGATTTTTTTTACCAAACATAGGTAGCAGAAAACAAATTGGCCAAAAATTTTAAAAAAATTCGATTTTTACATTTTTTGGGGGGGGAATTTCATATCAAAAAAAAAATGTGAAAAATAGTTATTTTTTCAAAATAAACGCTCTTTTTTTGTTTATAGTGCAAAAAGTAAAAAGCGCACAGGTGATCAAATACCACCAAAAGAAAGCTCTGTTTGTGGGAAAAAAAGGACGTAAATTTTGTTTGGGTACGGCGTCACACGACCGCGCAATTGTCAGTTAAAGTCACACAGCGCCGAATCGCAAAAAGTGGCCTGGACGTAAGACAGCAAAATCCTCCGGTGGTAAAGTGGTTAAAAGTTAAAATCAGTATTTTTTGCTAGAAAATTACTTAGAACCCCCAAATATTATATATTTTTTTTTGCAGAGACCCTAGAGCAGGGATATGCAAACTGTGGCCCTCCAGCTGTTGCAAAACAAAGTCCCATTATGCTTCTGGGTGTCATGCATGCTTCTGTCAGTCTTGCTATGCATTATGGGACTTGTAGTTCTGCAACATCTGGGAGGGCGCATATCCCTACCCTAGAGAATATAATGGAGATCATTGCAATACTTTATGTCACACCATACTTGCGCAGCAGTCTTACAAAAGCAATTTTTTTGGGGGAAAAAACTGAATTTTTGTAAAATCTTACCTGTAAAATTCCTTTCTCTGAGTCCTCCGACAGTCGCCGCCTCTTCATATTCGTCACATATGGGGTATTAGACTTTGCTCCGAAGGAGTAGCTAGGCAACAGAATATGTTAACAATAAAGCTTTAACATATCCCACCCTCAAGGGGTGGTCCCCTCAGTCAATACCCTCCTACTTCCTGCAACCATATCTCAGTTTTAGTGGAATAGCAGTAGAGTATACAATCAAACCCCAAAAGAGGGGCGGGGGCGGCGACTGTCGGAGGACTCAGAGAAAGGAATTTTACAGGTAAGATTTTACAAAAATTCCGTTTTCTCTTACGTCCTCCGACAGTCGCCGCCTCTTCATATTCGTCACATATGGGGACGTCCCAAAGCAGTGCAAACATGAGGGGGGGGGGGAAACGCATCCGCGCCGAAAGGCAACGCAGTCTCCGCATCAAAGAAGGAACCTTACCAAAGGTAGGAAACCAGCTGGGCAACAGGAAAAAACAAGTGCTCAACAGGAGCAACAACCCAGGAAAAGACAAAAAACCAGGGGATACAAAACTTATCCCAACAGCCAGGAGTCCCCAACAAGGGACCCTAGGGAACAGCCGCACTAAGCATCCGCCGATGCCTGAACATCTACTTTGTAGAATTTTGTGAAAGTGTGCACGGTCGACCAAGTCGCCGCCTTACACACCTGGGCTACAGAAGCCCCATGACGACAGGCCCAAGACGTACTCAGAGATCTAGTAGAGTGCGCCTTCACAGGCACAGGGGGAACCTTCCCCTGCAAAGCATAGGCCTGTTCAATGGTCTGCCTGATCCATTTGGCGATGGTAGAGGCCGAAGCCGCCATGCCCTTCCGAGGACCCTCTGGAAGAACAAACAAGGAGTCCGTCTTTCGAAAAGACTCAGTCGATTTAAGGTAAACCCTAATCGCCCGAACAACATCCAGAGAGTGCAATCTCACCTCCCTTGGATGTTTAGGCTTCGTGCACAACGAAGGCAAGACAATATCCTCATTAAGATGGAATTCCGAAACTCGTTTCGGAAGAAAAGAAGGATTAGGTCGCAAGACCACCTTATCCAAATGAATAACCAGGTACGGAGACTTGCAGGACAAAGCCGCCAGCTCCGACACTCTGCGAGCCGAAGTGATCGCCACCAAAAAGGCGACCTTTTTGGACAACATAGACAACGAGATCTCCCTGATCTGTTCAAAAGGAGCACGTTGTAACACAGATAGAACGAGATTCAAGTCCCAAGGGGGCAGAGGATCCCGCCTCGGGGGAACCAGATGCCGCACACCCTGAACAAAGGTGCCAACCAATGGGTTGGAAGCCACGGGACGTTGAAACAGAACGGCCAGAGCAGACACCTGACCCTTGATCGTAGCCAGCGCCAAACGCTGATCAACACCCGTTTGAAGGAAAGACAGCACACGGGACACCGAGTACGTGCGGGGTGAAAACCCCCTGGACTCGCACCAGGCAAAATAGGCCTTCCAAGTACGGTAATAAACCTTCCCCGAGGAAGACTTCCTCGCGTTGATTAAAGTATGAACGACCTCCGGAGAGAGACCCCTCTCCTTCAGGACCTCGGTCTCAACAGCCAGGCCGTCAAAGCCAGCGACTGTAAAGCAGGATGGTATATCGGTCCTTGAGACAGTAGATCGTCTCGAAGAGGCAGACGCCACGGGGCGTCGACCGCCAGATTCACGAGGTCTGCGTACCAGGACCGGCGAGGCCAGTCCGGTGCCACAAGAATCACCGTGTTGCGTTCCGAATGTAACCTGCGAAGGAACCTGGACAGCAACTGAATCGGTGGAAACGCGTACATCAGCCTGTACTGATGCCACGGGGCCACTAACGCGTCCGACGCGTCTGCCCGAGGGTCGCGCGTCCTTGCCACGAACCTCATCACCTTGTTGTTGAGACGAGACGCGAACAGGTCCACATCTGGAAGACCCCACTTCGCGCACAACATCTGGAAGACAGCCGGATGGAGAGACCATTCCCCCTGATCCAGGGTCTGGCGACTCAGATAGTCCGCCTGCCAGTTCTCCACACCCGGAATGTGAACCGCCGTTATCGCCGGGACATGAGTCTCGGCCCAAGACAGAATGTCGGCCACTTCTCGAGCCGCTCGGGCACTCCTGGTGCCCCCTTGGTGGTTGATGTAGGCCACCGCCGTGGCATTGTCCGTCTGCACCCGAACCGGGCAACCCTGCAGCCGGTCCGTCCAGCGATGAAGACAGAGACTTATCGCACGCAATTCCAGAATGTTGATCGGAAGGGAAGACTCCCCCTCCGACCAAGTCCCCTGAGCGGACAGAACGCCCAGAACACCACCCCAGCCCGACAGGCTGGCATTCGTGGTGATCACCATCCACGAGATCGGACGAAACGACTTGCCCCCGGACACCAACTGGGACTGGAGCCACCACAGAAGGTTTTCCCTGGTGCGAAGACTCAACGAGATTTGAAGATCCAGAGATTGAGGTCGCCCGTCCCACCTGGACAGGATCTCCGCTTGGAGACCCCGCGTGTGAAACTGGGCGAAAGGAATCGCCTCGAAGGCCGAGACCATCAATCCCAGACATCTCATACACGTCCGCAGAGACGAGTTCGGAACGTCCCTGAGGGACCTGACTTCCTCCCGGAGAGTCCTGAGTTTGTCTTCCGGCAGGAAGACCTTCGCCTGCACCGAGTCCAGTATCATTCCCAGATAGGGGAGACGAACCGACGGACTCAGTGTCGACTTTGGAAAATTTATCGTCCAATCAAACTCTTGCAGAGTTTGCATCGTGACAGACAGGTCCTCCTCCAGACCCTGGCTGGTCGCAGACCGAACCAGAATGTCGTCCAGATACCCCAGGACAGAAACGCCCTGGGCCCTCAATAATGCCAGAACCGGTGCAAGCACCTTGGTGAAGACCCGCGGAGCCGAGGCGAGACCAAAAGGCAACGCCACGAACTGGTAGTGATCCCCCGCAATGGCAAATCGAAGGTACCTCTGATGACCCTCGAATATGGGGATGTGAAGGTACGCATCCTTCAAATCGATGGAGGCCATGAATTCCCCCGGAACCAGGGCAGCCACCACCGACCGCAGGGATTCCATGCGGAACTTGCGAAGCCGCACAGAGCGGTTCAGAGCCTTCAAGTCCAGAATCGGACGAACCTTGCCCTCCTTTCTGGGCACGGTGAACAGATTGGAATAAAACCCCCGAAACCTGTCCCGATGAGGCACCGGAACCACCACTCCCTGAGCCCTCAGGTCCCGCACCGCCAGGTGCAGGTCCCGCAAGCGCTCTGGAGACAGCTGAAGATTTGAGGGAAAAAATCTGCTCTCCGGCCGAGAGAGAAACTCGATCTTGTAACCAGATCGAACGATTTCCAGAACCCATCTGTCCCGCACACGGGCCAACCAGGGCTGAAGAAAACCGAGCAAGCGTCCCCCCCCACCCCAAAACTGGGTGAGGGCGCCCCTTCAGGCCGAACTGTTATGGGCTGCAGGTCCGGATTGGCCGGACTTCTGTTTACCAGACCAGGGCTTCTTCTGAGAGCCTTGACCTTTGAACGGTTTGCCCTTGTAGTGCGGCCGAAAGGCACGAAAGGACCCCTGAGGGGGCCGAAAATTAGCATGCTTCTTCCCAGAAGCCCCCTTAGCCTTGGGGAAATGGGGCAAGAGAGTGCTCTTACCCCCGGTGATCCCCTTAATCAACACATCCAGGGACTCCCCAAAAAGGCGAGACCCATCATAAGGCAGATTGGCTAAGGTCTTACGTGAAGATTGGTCCACCGACCAACATTTTAACCAAACCAGGCGACGAGACAACACCGCCACGCTGTGCACGCGTGCAGCCAACGGAATCAGGTCCAGGTCCGCATCACACAGATACATGACACCCTGGTGGATCTGATCCACCATATCCAGGGTCGCCGGCGAGGCCGAATCGGCCACTAGGACGCGCCTAAGCATCTGCGTCCAACTTGCGATCGCCTGGGCTGCCATGAGAGAAGCAAACAGAGCCTTAAGCATAGAACCCGTAACAGAATAAGTATGACGGGCAAGAGACTCCAGTCTCCTATCCGTGGCATCACGGAAAACAGGGGAACCCTCTGCAGGAATCGCAGTGGCTTTGTTCAAAACCGCAATCGCATGATCCACTGGTGGAGGCACACACCACCTTTCATCAGTGGCAGGCGAAAAAAGGATAACGCAGCTTGAATTTACTTGGTACCGCAAAAGGTTTGCGCAGATCGCGCCATTGATCCTTAACAGCGCGCTGAAAATCAGCATTGCAGGGAAAAACCTGCGGCGTCCTGAGTTTCCTCTGCGTCCCATAAGCCGCCAAGGCAGCGGGGGGACACACTTCGTCCTGCAAACGCAGCGTTTGCTTAATGGAAGCAATCAACTCATCCATGATTGCAAGCTCTTCAGGCGAGCCAGGGGGAGAATTATCAACCCCCTCAACTTCAGCCTCCACCTCAGACCCCACTAGATCAAGAGAGGAGCGGGACCCCGATAAGGAGGCCCCCGCCATAACAGCCCCATCACCTTCACCCTCAGAATCAGAGGAAAGAGCAACTCTGGGCCTTTTAGTAGATTGAGCAGCCACCAGCATTTGCACCTGAGCAGCAAGGCCAGCCACAATAGTGGCTAAATCCCCCCCTGGGGGGGAAACAGCGGTCCCCTGGCTTTCCACCAATACTGTAGGAAATTTGCCCTCCTGAGAATCCATTGCCCCTGTAATGCCAGACAACCAAGGGTTAACTGCCCCTTTTAAGCAAGCGCGGCAAGCGCAGCCCACCGCACCACACTCAAGCACAATGAGACCCCCCACAGGGAATATGCAAACTGAACACAGGCAATGGATAGCAAGAACAGAAGGATAAAACCTGAGGAGACCCTCGCCGCTGCTGCTGCCTCGATCGGTGTTCCTGGAAAGAGGAAGTGATGCTGCCAGGGCGCTCTATGTAAGCCTATGGAGGCTACAAGAAAATGGCCGCCATGCATGTAAACCATGCGGCCGGAGCGAGTGTAGGCAAAATGGCGTCGTTTGGCGCCGAAATCGCCGCTCCACAGTGCATTAAAACACACATTACATTCCAATATCAGAATACATGTCAGATCGCCGCAGCGATCGCTGTATATGCCCAAACATGCCAAAAAAAACATGCCCCACAGCACACAGCTTCTCACACTGACCAGACTGACACACACAGTGTCATACAGCTCCCCCCCCCCCCCCTTGCAGCCCACAGCATGCAGCCGAGAGATAGGGAGACAAGCAGTGTGAATAGAGGCAGGTTACACAGTCCCAGACTGACACCCCCCCAGACAGACAGGTCCCCACATAGATACACTTACCTCACATGGCGTGGGGGACCCGCACAGGCGAACAAGCCGCTGCACATGAGGCAGGGAGAGTCGCATTCAAGACGCACACAAGGGGGGTTAAGAAACCGCACAGCGTCCAGTGAGGTAGCCACCTCACCAATCATCCCTGCACCGAACAGGGATGGGTCGTTCACTGTGCCAGGAGCGTTACCTGGCTGAACGCTCGATGGCAGACTGGGAAGCCACTGACCCACGACCTGCGACCAGGGGGATCAGCCCGAGACCCAGTCCGCATGATCCTCTTCATCCGAAGAACTAACTAACGCTGACAAAATAACAGCTAAGTAAAGGTAGAGAGAAAAACTCAAACAAAATTTTAAAAAGAAGAAAGTCTGGGACAGAAAGTCCCAGCACAGAGAGAGCCAGCCACTCCTGACAAGCTAGACATTAAAACTGAGATATGGTTGCAGGAAGTAGGAGGGTATTGACTGAGGGGACCACCCCTTGAGGGTGGGATATGTTAAAAGCTTTATTGTTAACATATTCTGTTGCCTAGCTACTCCTTCGGAGCAAAGTCTAATACCCCATATGTGACGAATATGAAGAGGCGGCGACTGTCGGAGGACGTAAGAGAAAAATACACTTTTTTTTATTAAAAAATAAGAAAAACAGTAAAGTTAGCACAATTTTTTTCTATAATGTGAAAGATAATGTTATGCCAAGTAAAAAGATACCAAACATGTCAGGCTTCAAAATTGCGCACACTCGTGTAATGGCGACAAACATTGGTAAAAATCTCCACAGGTTACCAGTTTAGCGTTACAGAGGAGCTCTAATTCTAGAATTATTGCTCTTGCTCTAAAGCAGTGATGGCGAACCTTTTTGAGCCCGAGTGCCCAAACCATCACAAAACCAACATTTTTTTTCAAAGTGCCAACACTGCAAATAAACTGCAGCCACCCAGGTGATGATCGCACACTCCAAGAGGGATTGTATTCAATTCAGCACTCACCCGGCTCTGGCGTCCAGTGTCTGTGTGCCTCGCAGCAGATTCTCCTTTTGTTGGTGCCTTTTGATCACCCTCCTTACTCTTCATTGTGTTCCCTCAGCACCGTCCTCTTGCTCCTCTGTGGCTGGTTAAACTCCAGGGGCTTTTGTGGCTTGGGCTCTTTCCCTCCTGAACCAGCTCAGCCTAATCTCACTCTTGTCTTCACACTCCTCTCACCTTTGCTCTCCCTTCTCTGTCACCCCTTTTTTTCCCAGGGCTCCAAGCTGTCCCTCCTCTTTTTTACAGGGCATGCTGGGGCTGTAGTTTTTCTTTAATTGAATAAAAAGGAGCCATAGTCTTCTGGGACTATATGTCCCATGGTGCACTTGTCCTGGCCCCTCATTGGTCCCTGGCTTCAGCCGCTCTGTCCCTGTCCCGTGCTGTTTGAAAGAAGAAGGGGAGTGAGCGGGGGAAATCTACTGATAGCCCGCGCTCACTTCTTCCCTTGGTACAGCGCAGGCAGTGGTGGCGGCCCTCGCGTGCCCAGAGAGAGGGCTCGGCGTGCCAGCTGTGGCATGCGTGTTATAGGTTCGCCATCACTGCTCGCGTATCACGGCAATACCTCATGTGTGGGTTTGAACACCATTTGCATATGTGGGCGCAACTTGTCTATGCGCTAGTCCTTAGGCACGCGAGCCTAAAGAAGCCCTTTAAGGCTGCTGGGCGGAGGTGATGTCTGATGTCGCTCTGGTCCTCCAGGGGCATAGAGTGGAGTGGGGGACATCTTGCCCTCACTCAACTTCCTGCCAAGCAAAAGAGGATCGGATCGTTTTCCCCACTATCGATGACTCTGGTAAGCGGTGTAAAACGGTAGGGAAGTGGCCAGAGGGGGCACCTTTCCCACTGCCCATAAAAAGTGATCCCGTGGCGAATCCACCGCTGGGACCACTTTTATGCAAGAAAGGACCGCCGGGCGCGTAGAAAAATACCGGGGTTATGGCAGCTATCTGCTGCCATAACTCCGGTATTTAACGTAAAAGCACCAACCTAAATACATGATGGGCGGTCCGGAAGTGGATATTTAAATTCAGCCTCATTGATATTCTGCTGCCATTAGCAACCAGACACATTTTCTCATGCTACTTCGGTCCGCATGTTTAGCAGACAATTTTAAGGTCTAGAATAAAACTAACATTCTGATCGTCAAAATAACCGACAGAAGCTCTACCTGAACTGGTCTGAGGATGAACCACCTTCTCCCCGTGTTGCTGATAATCCATCCCAAATGACATGTCCTCTTCTTCCTCTTTTATCTGTACAAGAAAATAATCTATAAAAACAGAAAAGAATTGTCATTCGTGTCCATATTTTTTGGAGGAGGGTATTCAAAAGGTTTTCCTTTAATAAATTTAAAACTACAAAAGCCTCCTAGAGTGAACTGATTCGCAGACCTAAAATGTTATTCCTGCCATACATTCTCCAGCTGCAGTCTGACTACACATCAAGCACACAACTATTCTATCATGTAGACAACAAAGTAAAAAGTATCAGCACATTAGTGCAAACAAGTCCTGAGAAGGCGGCTATTTAACCACTTTAAGACCAGGCCTATTTTTGACATTTGGCGTTTACAAGCTAAAATCAAGGTTTTTTTTTTTTTTTTTTGCTAGAAAACTACTTAGAACCCCCAAACATTATATATATTTTTTTTAGCAGAGACCCTAGAGAATAAAATGAAGATTGTTGCAATGTTTTTATCACACTGTATTTGCGCAGCTGTCTTCCAAACGCAATTTTTTTTTGGAAAAAATTCACTTTTTTTAATTAAAAAATAAGAAAAAAACAGTAAAGTTAGCCCAATTTTTTTCTATAATGTGAAACATAATGTTACGCCGAGTAAATAGATACCCAACATGTCATGCTTCAAAATTGCGCAAGCTCGCGGAATGGCGACAAACTTGGGTGCATAAAAATCCCCATCCCCACAGGTTACCAGCTTAGAGTTACAGAGGTCTAAGACTCAAATTATTGCTCGCGCTCTAACGAGTGCGGCGATACCTCACATGTGTTGTTTGAACACCGTTTACATATGTGGGCGGGACTTCCATATGCATTCGCTTCTGCGCGCGAGCTAACGGTGACAGGGCGCTTTTTTTTTCTATTTTATTGATTATTTTTACACAGTTTAAAAAAAAAAAAAAAGAATAATTTGATAATTTTTATTCCTATTACAAGGAATGTAAACATTCTTTGTAATAGAAAAAGGCATGACAGGACCTCTTTATTGTGAGATCTGGGGTCAAAAAGACCTCACAAGTTCACACCAAAAAAAAAAAAAAAAAAAAAAAGAAATCGGGCCTTTAAACCGGTTGCTAGGCAACGACGTTTGACGTCACTCCATTCCTCCAAGACCAAAGAGTCGAGTGAGGGCCATCTTGTCCTCAGTCGACTTCCTGTCTCAGAGGATCGAGGGATCGGATAGTTTTCCCCGCTGCCGGCGGGTCCGGTAAGCGGGGAAAACGGCCGGGATGCAGGGGGGGGGGGGGGGCACCTCTTCTGCTGCACCGTAAGAGTGATCCCGCGGCGAATCCGTCACTGGGACCACCCTTATTTAAAAAGCCGATCACGCGCCGTTTTAAAAAATACGGGGGTTAGGACAGCTATCTGCTGCCATAACCCCAGTATTTAACGTCAAAGTACCGACGTAAAACTGTGGCAGGCGGTCGGTAAGTGGTTAAAGAACACAGTTGCTAGAAGAGTGCCCGCTGAATACAAGACAGAACACAAATTAATGAAGTTCTGGATTCTTAGATACATCAATAAAATAGAATTTCGGGATTTAAACTAAACAAGGTGGATGCAGCATCGGTCCAAGGCTTTATCTGACCCCCACTGCCTCTACTCTGAATACTAAGCAATCAAAGACCACTGCTGATTGCTCAGTCGGACTTCATTGAGCCAATGACTGTCAGTCAGCAGCTCTCTGCTCTGCCACCCCCCCCCAAAGCTCACTGGAGAGCTGGGCTGTGGAGGGGGTGGCTCAGTCTCCCAGCGGCTCACTGAGAGGCTAAGCCAGCTGCTGGTCCAGGCATTTGGGTGAATCCTGACATTAAAGAGGTTGTAAACTCGTTAAAAAAATTTTTTTTTCTTTTACAACCTGCAAGAGAAAGACATAATGAGCTAGTATGCATCGCATACTAGCTCATTATGAAATACTTACCTTAGAACGAGCCCCCGCCGTGCCGCTCTCTTACCTGTATGACGAGCGACATGTTCAGTCGCCCGTCTTCCGGGATCGCGGCATCCGGCCATCGGATTGGCCGGAGCCGCGGTGACGTCACTCCTGCGCACGCGCGCAGGAGCCGACGGTCACGGCACGGGGCTCTGAAGGAACGGCACGATCAGCCGTTCCTTCAGAGCGCATGCGCCAGTGACGTCACTGGATGCATTAAAGGTAAATATCTCCTAAACCGTACATGTTTAGGAGATATTTACAGTACCTATAGGTAAGCCTTATCATAGGCTTACCTATAGGTACAACTTCCTGAGGAGGGTTTACTTCCTCTTTAAGCACTTTATTAGCGAGATTTACTGCGGCAGGGTGGCTCTGCTGCACATAATCCCCTAGATCTACGTGATTATGTGCACACGGACTCGGCGGCACATGCTCCTGCTGTGATTAAACCGCAGGAGGAGCAGCACGATCACCACCGGCCTCCCACGATCTTCACAGAAAATGACAGGAGAGTCGCCTGCCTATGTAAACAAAGCAAACGGCTCTTCTGTCACACATGCACAATGAGATTGTGTGTCTCAGCTAAGCAGAAACACTGATCCCCCCCAGTTAGTAAGCACAATTAGGCATACATTTAACCCTTTGATCACCCCCAGTATAAACCCCTTCCCTGCCAGTCATTTATCAATAACAATGCATAATATTTAGCACCGATTACTGTATTAATGTCACTGGTCCCCCCCAAAAAAGTGTCAAAAATGTCAGTTAGGGGTCCGATCTGTCCGCAATGTCGCAGTGCCGCTAAAAATTGCTGATCGCCGCCATTACTAATTTAAAAAAAAAGTCCAAAAATCTATTTCGTAGTTTGTAAACGCTATAACTTTTGCGTGAACCAATTAAAATATGCTTTTTTGGGATTTTTTTTTTTTTTACTAAAAATATGTAGCAAATAACAAATTGGCCTAAACTGTTAAAAAAAATTGATTTTTTAAATTTTTTTATTGGGAATGTTTTATAGCAAAAATAAATATATATATATGGTTGCTCTTTTTTTGTTTATAGCACCAAAGGCAGACCATAGATACATCTATGGTCTGCCTTTGGTGCCATTGGGTGCTTGAGATTACCTGCCCACACGTTGGGGGATTACATCAAGTGTCTACATCGTGCAATATTTCTGTGGTCTGGTAAGAGGCTTAAAGCGTCCTTGGGTGGCTTGCTGATATCTGGTGTATGTGGACCTAATATACTCTGCTGACTTTCTATTTCAATCTGGTAAGAGGCCTTACGTTTGGTGACGGTTTTCACCTTCTCTATCTTTGGGATAGAAATACACGTTTTGCTGATTTATCTGGTAAGAGGCTCTACGTTTGGTGGCGGTTCTTTCTTCCTTTATCACTGGGATTAAATACACTCATTACGCTTATCCTTTGGTAAGCGGCTGCACAATCGGTGAAGGATATTCACACTATATGTGGCGGAATACTCTTTGACCAATTTGATATAATTTTCGGTACGGTATCACGCTATGGAATGTTTTTTCTTTTCTTTTATGTGATATACGGTTATTTACATCGAGTATCCAACGCAAGAACTCCATTTGATTACCTTGGCATGTGAACTTACCTCATCATATGAATCTTGCAATTTAAAAATTGCCCTTCCGGTAAGCACAATTCCTATGGGACCTTTGGAGGCTGTTCAAGATCCTCAAACACTATTAGTCACAATCTACGTTTAATTTTGGGACATTTACTAGTCAGACATTTGTTTTTCTTTCATACAGCGCGACTTATTATATTGCATATTTTAGGGGTGTGGTCACACTTGAAGTCGCAGCTTTAAATTTTCTGTCACCTTTAGCGCGGTTATAACCTTCTTTCATAACATCATAAACACTTAAACACTTTCCAAAAACAATTAGATCTTGTGTTTTTTTTTTTTTTTACAACTTCAGCCCAAGGGTTTTACCATGGTTAAGTGTCACAACAGTTTTGGTGAAGGTCCTTTTTTGTTCCAGCAGGACTGTCCCCTTCGTAGAAGTCTCGGCAGAAGTTTTAGAGGGGGAAAGGAGTATATCAGATGGTACTGGCTGCAAGGAGCCACCAGTGCGTTTGTGGCATTGGCCAGGGAATCCCGACACCTTGCCACGAATCTCTGCACTTTTCCGTTGAGACGAGAGGCCAAACAGGTCCACCTTGGGAGGTCCCCAACGGAGACAGCTGATGAAACACCTCCGGATGACAGGACCCTTCTCCTTGGTCCAAAGCCTGTCGACTGAGGTAATCCGCCTGCCAAATTATTCACCCCTGGAATATGCACAGTCGAAAGAGCTGGAATGAAACGTTCCACCCACCTTAGAATGACGGCCACTTCCCGAGCTGCTAGGATACTTTTCATGCTCCCTTGGTGATTGACATTTGCCACTGCCGTGGCATTGTCCGATTGAATCCGTACCGGACACCCCTGAAGACGAACTGTCCAATGGGCCACACAGTCTTATCGTACCTCGGCTCAACAGGATCAGAATGTCCGGAGACTGGATTCCTGTTCCACTTGGCAAAAATCTCCTTTTGCAGAGGTCTCGTATGGAACTGTGCAAACCGAACCGACTCTAAGGTAGACACCATCAGTCCAATTTGGTGGACGGCACCAGAGAAAACTTCTGTAAATTCAGAGTCCACCCGAACTCCTGCAGAGTCCGCACAGTTATGTCCAAGTTGTCCCGTAGAGCAGTCAGAGAATGCTCGTAAAAGATTGTCCAGGTACCCCACTGTCGCAACAATGCCAACACCGGGGCCAACACTTTCGTGAACACCGGAGGAGCTGAGGCGAGACCAAAATGTTAACGCCTTGAATTGATAATGCTCCTAGCCCACGGCAAAGCAGAGAAAGCGCTGATGTCCAACATATATTGGAATATGGAGGTAAACATCCTTGATATCGATAGAGGCCAAAAGATCCCCTTGATGAAGGATGCCACTACCGAATAGGTGGACTCCATCCAGAACTTCTGTACCCGCACAAAGCGGTTCAGGAATTTGAGATCCAGGATTGGACAAACTTTGCCTTCCTTCCCGGGAACTGTAAACAGGTTTGAATAAAAACTCCGAACACATTCCGAGTTTGGAACCGGTACAATCACTCCTTGCAGTAGCAAGTCTTGAACCACTCCGAAGAGACCACACAAGCGGTCTGGGGGTCAAACGCCGGTTGGAAGGGAAAAAAGCTCTCTGGTGGATAAGACCGAAAATTAGATCTTGTAGCCTGACCAAATCAGCTCGTGGACCCACTTGTCTTGAATCAAAAAGGTCCACAGGTCCAGGAAAAAACTAAGACGTCCCCCCACCCAAGATACGGGTGAGGGCCCCCCTTCAGGCAGAAGCGGCTTGTTTGCAGGTCAGGAAGGACCTGCTCTCAACTTACCAGGCAAGGGCCTCATGGAACCTCCGGAGCCGTTCTGAACTGATTTGGATTATCTTAAGACCTGAGGGACGACAAAAAAAAAAACAAAAAAACACTTATGAGCGGAGAAAAAAAAGGGACCATGTCTGGGACGAGACTCCTTGCCCCTGGAAGTCTGTGGGGGGGGGGGGGGAGGAAGAGTATTCCCTCCTGTGACTCCCTTAATGATTTCATCCAGGGAAGACCTAAACAGGGAGATCCGCTAAGGCCTTCTTGGAAGCTTGGTCCGCAGACCAGCATTTCAGCCATATCATGTGCTGAAGGACCACTGCTATCACAGACAGCCTAAAAACTAAGCGAGCCACACCCAGAAAGGCGTTGCAGAGAAACTGCAACCCCTCGATCAACTGGTCCGCCATCTGCGCAAAGGCAGAGGGAAGCTGTTCCCCATTCCAGATCCTGGCACAAAAGCTTAGCCCACTCCGTTAAGGTCTGGGACACCAAGGCAATGGTGAACACCGGCCATAAAAAACATGTGCCGAATCAAGGTCTCTGCCTTCCTATCAAAAGGGTCTTTAAAAGCCGGAGACCCCTCCACCGGAATCGGGGTGGATTTGTTCAACCTGGAAACCCAGGAATCCACCACAGGTGGTACCGTCCACTTTTTTAACAGGGACGCTTAGGAACCACCACATTGCATTTAGGATAACCCCACTGATTCAGCCGACGCAGCAGCATACTCCATTTTTAGTTTCCAGCACTGATGCAATCAGTGCCTCCACCAGTGCTTTTTTCATGCGCAACTGTAGTGGAATTGGAATCTTCCTCACTATCAGAGCACTCAGGGTGCGTGGACGCAGACCCAGCAGGATGACTCGTGTCGGTCAGATCTGAGGAGACAGAAGAGGCAGGTGAGGGCGGTAGAGGCTTTTTGTTGGTCCCTTTTTTGCAGGACCAAATCAACCTTGGACACAAATGACTCCACAGTCGACTCCACAGTCCCCGCCATGGCAGGCAGGGTGGACTGGGACCCAGAAGGGCCAGCCGCTTCTGAGATAGGATCAGGGGTGAAATTTGCTCCAAGGACTCCATGTTAACCAGGGAACCACACAGGCAATCTGGAAAAAAGTGCTAACTGACCTCCGCCGCCACACTAGCAGAACTACAAGTCCCAGCACAGCTGAATCGCAATAGCAGAGAGAGGGAGATCAGCCTAGGGCACCCGCAATA
This sequence comes from Pelophylax lessonae, assembly GCF_965119305.1. Classification (NCBI taxonomy): domain Eukaryota; kingdom Metazoa; phylum Chordata; class Amphibia; order Anura; family Ranidae; genus Pelophylax; species Pelophylax lessonae. The sequence continues at coordinate 31,579,182 of NC_138774.1, forward strand.
ACTCACCACCCCCGGTCAGCACAGAGCAGAGCGCTGAAGCTGTACACCATGCAGTGAGCAGAGAGAGAGAGGAAGTCCACGAGTCAGCACTAGAGGTCCACCGCCACAGTCACTGCCCAAAAAGCTCCAAAAACATGGCCGCCGTTCTATTCAATGGGAAACTACAGGAAACATAGCCGCCGAATACATGGCAAAACGGCGGCTCCCAGGACCCATAGGAGACAACTGTACAGTAAAGGGGGGCCCTGGCAAACCCCCCCCCCCCTCACAGAGCTCGCTCAACACCCACAAAACGCACCTGAACAGGTATGGCTGCCCCCTGGGGAAAACAGGAGGGGTGGACAGATAGGGGGTGGTCCACAGGGGACCCTGACACATGGAAGGGGGGGGGGGGGCGCTGTGCCGAATTAAGGGAACCCGGGGGTCCGACCGTCCCAGGGAGGGGCCCACGTCCACCCCGAAAGGCCACCAGGCAAGGGGGGGGGCACTACTTACCATACCATGGAACCGGATGGGCACCGCTCCAGGCAAACCCCCTCTCCATCGGAATGGGGTGTTGCGGGCCAGGAGGCACACTGCGACTCAGGCCTGGACCAGGTCCTATGCGTCCTCGCAAGACGTTTAACTCGCAGGCCAGCCCCCTTTCAGTGGGGCTATGTCGCCACCGATGTAGTGCAGAACTGAGGTCTGCATGCACTTGCTGGCGGGACTGGGGAGACCTTCAGGATCGAGCATATACAGTCCTTTGCCCAGTCCAGCAGTTGATTGTAGTTCTCACAGGAAAAAAATAAATAAAAATAAAAAAATCAGTGTAAAAACAAAAAAATGCTGGGACCAGAGATCCCAGCAAGGAACTGGGTCCTTACTCCTGACTAGGCAGCAAAAAAAAAAAAAAAAAACTAAATGCCTATAGCAGGAAGTGGGAATATACCCCCTGGGACTGCCCCATAGGCGTGGTAAAACTTTTACTTGCCTAGTGTCCTACTCCTGTAAGGGGCAGCATAACCCAATAGTCAAGAAGATTCCCTGAGCTGTGTCCTTCAAAGAACGAAAGAGAAATCTAAAATTTCCTCATCAGTTTAGGCCAAACATGTATTCTGCTACATATTTTTGGTAAAAAAAATCCCAATAAGCCCAAAAATGTAAGTGTCTACAGACTATGGGATATTTTTATTTATTTTTTTACTAGTAATGGCAGCGATCTGCAACTCCAAGTGGGACTGAAATATTGTGGGAGACATTCTGACACGTTTGGGAACCAGTGACACTTATACAGTGATCAGTGCTAAAAATATGCACTGTCACTGTACTAATGACACTGGCTGGGAAGGGGTTAACATCAGGGGTGATCAAAGAGTTACCCGTGTGCCTGAGCAATGTTTTACTGTGGGAGATGCTTTTACTAGGGGGAAGAGATAGATCCTAGCCCCGGCTTTGCAGACACAACGGATCCATGCCTTCCCTCCTGTCTTCTTTGTTTACATAAGCAGATTGCAGTTCTGTCTCTCTGGCCGATTGGCTCCCGCTGTGTATAATCACAGCGGGAGCGAGCCTCCAGCGGTGCAAATTCCCACCCCTACCCAGAAGTGTGGGAACACACACACACACACACACACACACACACACACACACACACACACACACACACACACACACACACACACACACACACACACACACACACACACACACACACACACACACACACACACACACACACACACACACACACACACACACACACACACACACACACACACACACACACACACACACACACACACACACACACACACACACACACACACACACACACACACACACACACACACACACACACACACACACACACACACACACACACACACACACACACACACACACACACACACACACACACACACACACACACACACACACACACACACACACCCCTGCAGCAGTAAAACTGCTATAGGGCGGTCACTAAGAGTAATTTCCATGGTTTTGGAGGGAGGGATTCCAACAGGCTTTTAAAGGTGTTATGGTCAGGTGGCTACATAAAGTGTACATAAGTACCTGGACTCACGGCAGGCGAGCTGTCTCTCTCCTCCAACTGCTGATCGCCCACCATTACATAACGCTTGTCATCACCTTCAAGCTTCACCTCAATTTCAGGCTTCATGTTGTGTCCTACGGAGAAAAAAAAAAAAAAAAGGCCGCTGCACATTTAGTTTCTCAAAACCACAAAAGATATAATGCAGCAGTTGTTCAATGCCCAAATCCAGGTTTGATTTAACAAAGGCGCTATTCATGCTTGTGCGACTTCTCATGCACCAGTGGACACCAAAGTCGCATGACCAGTCCTCAGTCCATTCTTTTTAATGGCACCCGTTCATATCAGTATGACTTAAATTAGAACTAAAGGCAGAACTTTTTTTTTCTGATAGAGGGATTAGAACACTCCATTTTTATTGCGGTCTGTCTCCATTATGGAGGTTCACCCTCTCCTGTTGAGTGCCCCCATAGCAAACAGCTGGCTATGGGGGCACCTGAGCCAAGTCACAACTCCCGGTGTCCATGTAGACACGGAGCTGTGGCCCGACTCTGCCCTTCTTTCCTGATTAGCTAACTGACTGACAGCAGCAAAAGCTAATGGCGCTGCTGCTGTCTCAGCCAATCCGGAGGAATAGTTCTGGATGGCCGAGACACTCTTAGGCATCACTGGTGAGAGATGGGGCTCAGGTAAGTATAAGGGGGTGATGGGGAGACTGCTGAACACTGAAGACTTTTTATCCAAATACATAAAATGCATTAAGATAAAAAACCTAACTTTACAACTCCTTTACTGCAGTGTTCCAGCTGGGAAAAAAATAAAATAAAAGTCAGCAACTACAAATACTGTAGCTGCTGACTTAATATATAGCCACTTACCTGTCCAGGGAGCCTGCGATGTCGGCACCCCAGCCGATTTTCAGATTAGCTGTCAGGTGCTGCCATTCATTTTAAGGGAAACTGGCAGTGAAGCCTTTCAGCTTCACAGCCTTTTCCCTACTGCGCAAAGCATGCTGCACCTTGTAATTATTGGGGGGCAAACTTCCAAGGGATGGCACCGTGTCCCGGAAGTGGGGAAGGGTACCTGTCAAAAACCAGGTACCAGTTCCCCCCTCCCCCCTGAAAGGCACCGGAAATGGGGGGGGGGCGAGGGTAAGGAAGCAGATTAGTGGAAGTTCCATCTTGGGTGGAACTCTGCTTTAATTTGCAGGGATTTCCTCACTACCCGTTTGGCTATGGGACAGGAAGTGAAGGGAAATCTCTGCAATAGGACACAAATGCCGAAAAAAAAAATCCGACAGGGGTTAGTTAGAACCCTTCCTTACTCATCAAAAAAACAAAAACAGACAACACACTTTTGCCTATAGTTCTACTTAAGAGTCGCAGTAACTGATGTGACTTTTGATGCGACTTTTGTCCACAGAATGTAAAGTCAGATCAAAGTCGCACTGGAAATCGTGTGACTTTGGAGATGCACTGATGTGAATGTTGCCTTAACTAGTTATTTTGGACCAAGCTATTTCCTTCACTAACAGATGCACTTGCTGGGAGCGTTGTATAAACCATACGTAACATCCGTTCCAAAAAGTTTACTGAGATGTGTTCCGGGAGCAGGACGAAGACTTCCTGTCCCTTTCCTGGAACAAAATCGAGTCGAGCGCTGCACAGCCATTTAGAGCAATCTGCATTTTCTGAATGAATACAAGGCTTCCTCTGATTTGTGGAGGTGGAGAATATGACGTCATCCACCCAACTCTCCACCTCAGCCAGAGGAAGCCTTTGATAAAAATCGAAGGCTTCCTTTGAATGGTTGAGCAGCACACTGAGCTTGGTCCAAATTAACCATTTAAAGTCCAAAACCTGGGAAAAATGTATTTTTATTTCTTAGCAATGGTGCTAAAGGAGCAGGGCATTGTAGCTTCCTACCCACCTGGTCACTGGGAACACACGTACATTAACATGGGAAAAGATCTAGCAGCTCACGTGTTACTGCCAATCCCGGATGATGGAGCCAAAACTTGTAGTTTAACCACTTTAGCTCCGAAAGGTTTACCCCCCCCCCCCCTCTTCATGACCAGGCCATTTTTTGGGATACCGCACTGGGTTACTTTAACTGACAATTGCGCAGTCATGTGACACTGTACCTAAAATAAACCGTATGCGCTTTGTTTACCCCAGCTTTTTCTTTTAATGGTATTTGATAACCTTTATTTTGAAAAAAAAAATTTATATAGAGATAGATATATATATATATATATATATATATATATATATATATATATATATATATATATATATATATATATATATTACATATATATATATATTACTTTCTACTATAAAACACATTTAATAGAAGAAAAAAAATTCAATTTAGGCCAATATGTATTCTGCTTAATTCAATTTAGGCCAACCAATATGTATTCTGCTATGTTTTTGATTTAAAGAAACAAATAAATCCCAATAAGCGTATATTGAGTGGTTTGTGCAAGTTATAGTCTATAAGCAATGGGATATACACTGGAGATAAAATTAGAGAACAATGTACAATTTCCTAAATTTCAAGGTCATTGCTTTGTCCTATTTGAAATGATCTAAAAAGGCGTAAAAGGGCAGTTATATTAAGCATATTTCATAAGTTACATATATTTTGAAGCACAGAATAAAAAACCTCAATGAGATTTGAAAAAGAACATTGATGAAAATTAGAGAACACTTTCATATACCTCCCAGTTGTTGGTGTTAATCTGGCACTCTGTGCTAATTTATTTAATTATCTGACAAACCCAATTTAACCACTTTACCACCGGAGGATTTTGCTGTCTTCCGTCCAGGCCACTTTTTGCGATTCGGCGCTGTGCGACTTTAACTGACAATTGCGCGGTCGGGCGACGCCGTACCCAAACGAAATTTACGTCCTTTTTTTCCCACAAACAAAGCTTTCTTTTGGTGGTATTTGATCACCTGTGCGATTTTTACTTTTTGCGCTATAAACAAAAAAAGAGCGTTTATTTTGAAAAAACAACAATATTTTTCAAATTTTTTTATATGAAATTCCCCCCCAAAAAAATTTAAAAATCAAATTTTTTTTAAATTTTTGGCCAATTTGTTTTCTGCTACCTATGTTTAGTAAAAAAAAAAAATCGCAATAAGCGTATTTTGATTGGTTTGCGCAAAAGTTATTGCGTTTACTAAGGGAAAGATTTCTGTCATTTTTGGTGTTTTTTTTTTTAACGCGTAATGGCGGTGATCTGCGATTTTTTTTGCGGGACTACGACATTGCGGCGGACAGATCGGACCCTTGACTGACATTTTTGACACTTTTGGGGGTACCAGTGACATTACTACAGTAATCAGTGCTATACATATATGCACTGTTACTGTAAAAATGACACTGGCAGGGAAGGGGTTAATTTTATTGGAGAGGGAGGGGTTAATGTATGCCTGGTGCTTACTGACGTGTGGGGGGGGGGAGGTGACTGAGTGACAGATCGGATGTCCAGCTATGCTGAACTGTCAGTCCCTGTCACTATGGAGATCCGCCTGCTGTGTTTACACACAGCGGGCGGATCTCCAGACTCGATCCCCGACGATCGGGGCAGAGCAGCGGCAATCGCCGCTGCTCCTCCGCTGGCCCGACTCCCGCTGTGAATAAACACAGCGGGAGCGAGCCTCCGGCGGCGCACGAGCGCCGCCCACAAGGGGCGGAGTCCAGCGACGTAGGTCTACGTCCTCAATGGGCAAATCGGTTCAACACTGCAGCTGTGATTGCTCCCCAGTTCAGGGCTGAACAGACAGAGTAAGGATCTGTCTGGTCATACAGTGTCTCACCGCTAAGAGAATTTGGATGGAAAGCCCACTCTACAGTGACCATATCCCTCATAAAACAGAAAGAATCAAAAGGCTAGAATAACCTTTGCTGAGGAGCATGTTGTGTGGACAGAGGAGAACTGGTCCAAAGTTCACTTTAGTGATGAAAGCAAGTTAGATTTATTTGGGTCCGTTGGAAAACATTATGTTCGTTGTCAAACTGGAGAAAGACTGAACCCTAAGTGTGTAAAGAAGTCAGTGAAACGGTGGAGGGGGAAGCGTCACGGTTTGGGGAATGTTTTCTGCAGGAGTTGGGCCTCCTATACAGCTACATGGCAGAGTGAATGCAAATGTTTATCAGAACCTTCTCTGACAACATGCGGTTCATTCCCTGCGTTCATCCCCCAACCAGCCAGCAATTTTCATGCATGACAATGCCCCCTGTCACACAGCAAAATGGGTAAAGCAGTTATTTGAAGCTGAAAGCGTTGAAGTAATGACATTGCCAGCCTAAAGTCCTGATCTAAACCCAATAGAAAACCTCTGGAAAATTCTTGGTGACAAAGTTATGTCCAAGAAACCCACTACAGTCACCGAACTGTGGAAGAGACTGGAAGAGTGAAACAAAATCACAGCAGAGCAGTGGAAGAGACTAGTGATGTCCTGTGCAAAAGCAAATGTGCCGAAGTCATTCAAAGCGACTTCCTACTGATTGTAATCTTTTTTTGTACTACAATCATTGCTATTCTCTAATTTTGATCATGGTTTTTTTCTACAAAATAAAGTTTTTGTTTTTTTTTTGTTGAAGTGCCTTGGGTATTTTGAAAAACACGGTTCTATTAGGGTCCATTCACACTCGCCATAGAGTAGTACAGGACCCGTTCTAATAGGAGCGACACAAGTCGCTCCGACTTAGAAAAAGGGTCCTGTACTACTTTGGGGCGACCTGGAGGCGACGTGCATTGACTTCAATTATATGAAGTCCCTGCAAGTCGCGCCGAGCAAGTCGCGTCGCCCCTGTCTGAATGGGCTCTTAGCGTGTTTTTTGTTGAGCAATGAAGATTTCTGAAAAAAATCAAGTGTTTATAAAAATTGTTCTCCAGTTTTGATCTCCAGTGTATTTATGGTATATTTATATTTTACCAGTAATGGCAGGTGATCAGCGACTTCTAGCGGGACTGTGATATTGTGCAAACAAAATTGGACACCTGACACTTTTGGGAACCTGTGACACCAATACAATGATCAGTGCTAAAAATATAGATGGTCGTTGGACTAATGGCACTGGCAGAGAAGGGGTTAACATTTAGAGCGATCAAGGGGTTAACTGTGTGGCCAACATGTGTTACTGTCTGTGCTGTTTTTACCAAGCAATGGGCTATTTTTACTTCCTGCAAAGTTGGAAGAAGAAAAAAAAAACAGTACACTGCTGCTGTCTGAAGAGAGCCCTGTGTGTGTACCTACATGGGGCTCTCTTCGGTGCCAGCAACCAATTAGTGGCTGGCATCTACTGACTGGTTGGTTATGTAGCCAAACGCAGCACAGCCAGGGCGGCGGGTGCGATCCACACCCTGGCGCGTGGATCACATGCTAGGTACGTGACCCAGCGTAGAGCAGGCGCCCTGCCGCAGCATATCTACGGTGGGTGGTCGTAAGGTGGTGAAAGATGTAATGTAGAGGAAAGATACAATATCATCCTTACCCTCCCCTACAGCCACAGAAGCAGGGAAACGTGTACACTTGGAAACATGAGAGTCCAGTTTAATCCCTTCCAGTAACCCCTTAAGTGGTCTTAATGCTAGGAAGCAGGACAAGCTTCTCATCACATGATCACAGATTCATGAAGGTCACATGATAAACAACCTCTCCTGCTGCCTCCGGATCTGAAACAGACTGGCAGCTGTCTAAAAGCTCGGCCACTGCGATGGGAGCACAGAGTTATTAGGCTCTTAGCACAGAAACCTTAAGCCCCGTACACACGCGTCGAAAATTGGCAGGGAATTTTCGGCCAACGTCCGATCTGCCGATTTTCGGCTTGTTAGTATGATGCTTCCGACAACCAACTCTGACTTTTCGGCCGAAAAAAATCTGGTGTGCAGACTATAAATTTTTTGTTGGCCGTCAACACAACGGCCGATTTTCGTGCAGTCAGTACAGATTTCGACAGGGAAAAATCTGATGAGCAAGACTGGGCATTCTCAGTGAAGAAAAAACACAAAGAAAACAAACCAACACATGACATCACTTCTGAAATAGAATTTTGTTGGCCGAGAAAATTCGTGTGCAGTCTAGGCACATTCCAACCAACAAAACACAACTTGGACAAAAGTCGGACGATCGGTCGGCCGATAATCGTTGCGTGTGTACGAGGCTTAAGTCTCCAGTGACTCGTAGGCCCACTTGCCACACACATGCATGTTTTTTTTTTTTTTTTAAACAATAGGTTTATACTTACCTGCTTGAACTGCACAGAGCGGTCCCAAACCTCCCTGGGCGCCCGCTGGCGCTGTTGGCTTCTATCTGGTGAGTGTCCCCATAGAAAGCGGCTTTCTATGGGGGCACTTGTGCAGGCCCACTCCCGAGCCTTGCTGTCCGTGTCTACAGGTGCAGACTCGGCCCTGCTCCCTCATCACTGGCTTTTAAAAAAAAATGTAAATACATTTTTTCGAATTTTTCACAATAGAGCAAAGCTGAAACAAAAGTGAAACATGAAATTTAGTATGTACACATCAAATGACATATGAAAGTGAAGCGAATTAGCAATCAAGAATCATGAGTGATTACAGCGAACAAAGATAAATAGATAATGGCTGACCGATATAAACAGATGCATGCTTTACTGGCTTTAACTGACAACAGCGGGAGCCAAAATGGCACACACTGCCTCAGCAACGGCCAGGAAGAGAGGGGAGAGAAGAGCAGCAGATGAGCACCTGGCTGGATCAAATGAGGACTTGTGAAGGGGTATATGAAAGCCTAAACATTTACTTTAATGCAAGGAATGCACTGAGGTAAAGAAAAAAAAAATATATATTATTTATATATATATATATATATATATATATATATATATATATATATATATATATATATATATATAAAAATGTTTAGGCTTTATTACTACTTTAATAGGAAAAAAAGCGTGGGACATTTAAAACTGATCACAGATTCCCCGTTAGCATATTTTAGTCTACCTGCCTATGTATTTGGAGGTGTCTGGAGTTCGGATTTCAAATCTCAAAAGTACTATATAAAGTCTGTATAATAATAAAGAATTAATAAATAAGGCCCAAAAAATACCTTAAAAAAAAAAAAAAAAAAAACAAACATGTTATTAGGCTTTCTAGACTCTAAGGCTACGTTCACATGTGGGCGTAGCGGATTGCGGGCAGAATCACCGCGATTCTGCCCGCGATCCGGAAATCATTGCAAATCGCGGGACGCCTGTGCGTTGCCCGTGATTTGCAATGGCACCCCAAACGCTGTGCGATGTTGCCGCGATTTCCGCCTGCCAAATCGCAGTAACATCGTGCAAACAAAATCGCGGGATGCATGACGCCCCAAAGAAGCTCTTTGTTTGCGCGATGTTACCGCGATTCGGCAGGAGGAAATCGCGGCAACATCGCACAGCGTTTGGGGTGCCATTGCAAATCACGGGCAATGCACAGACGTCCCGCGATTTGCAATGATTTCCGGATTGGTTTAGATCAGAATTGTGGCGATTCTGCCTGCGATCCGCTACACCCACATGTGAACGTAGCTAAAAGGTTCTGTTGCTTATTTCACATTATATGCAATAGCAGTCCATCACCTGCTCTGGGACTTTGATCCGGTTTCAAGGATTTATCATTCCTCATGTAAGAGTCATGTTCATCTTCAGTCTTTATTACAACTTCTGGTTTTGGATTAACAGGCCCTAAAATATACAAAGAAAAGCTCTGATGATTAGGCCAATAAATGTGAACTCCAGGTGAAGAGCTGAACTCCTAGTAAATAAAGTATATTACAGTTACATATAGTTAGTCAGGTTAAAAAAAAAAGTCCATCTGGTTCAAAAAAAAAAAAAAAAAAAAAAAAAGAAGAAGTATTGTAAACCAAACCATACAATCCCATATACACAATCCATTACCCGCAGTTGATCCAGAGGAAGGTGAAAAACCCCCAGCAAAGCATGATCCAATTTGCTACAGCAGAGGAAAGAAAAAAAAAAAAAAAAAAAAAAAAAAAAAAAAAAACTTCCTTCCTGATCCCCCCGAGAGGCAATCGGATATTCCCTGGATCAACTTTACCTAAAAAATTTTTAGCACCCACTTCTATTAAGTGCACCCAGGAAATAATCCGGGCCTTTTTAAAAGCAATCTAGTGAGCTAGTCAGAACCACCTTTGGAAGGAGTCTGTTCCACATTTTCACAGCTCTTATGGTGAAGAAACCTTTCTGTATTTGGAGACTAAATCGGTTTTCCCCTAGACGTAAAGAGCGCGCCCTTGTCCTCTGTGTTGACCTTAAAGTGAACAACTCAACAACAAGTTCACTATATGGACCCCTTATGTATTTAACCACATCCCGTCCGCCCTATAGCAGAATGACGCGGGATTGTGGTTGTATTATCCTGACCGGACGTCATATGACGGCGGCAGGATAATACAGCTCTGCACGCCCCCCGGGGGCGCGCAGAGCGGCGATCGGTGATGCGAGGTGTCAGTCTGACTCCCTGCATCTCTGATCTCGGTAAAGAGCCTACTCACGTAGGCTCTTTACCGTGTGACCAGCCATGTCCAATCACGGCTGGTCACATAGTAAACAGGAAGAGCCGTTGATCGGCTGTCCTTAGTTCGCGCCTGACAGGCACGAGTAAAGGAGCGCCGATCGGCGGCTCCCCTGACAGGGGGGGGGGGGGGGGTCAGCACTGGTAATCAGATCATTGATTACCAGTGCAGACCCTCGGGGGGGGGGGGGGGGGGGATACCACTAGAACCACCAGGGATGCCCACCCATGACCCCAGGGATGCCCACTATGGCCACCAGGGATGGCAATCAGGGCTCAGGGAGCCCCCCCATTGCCCTCCCCATCAGTGCTGCCCGCCAGTGCCCTCCCTATCAGTGCTGCCCACCAGTGACCATCATTGCCATCTATCAGTGCTGCCCACCAGTGCCCATCATTGCCATCTATCAGTGTCGCCCACCAGTGCCCATTATTGCCCACCAGTGCCCACCAGTGCCACCCATCAATGCCGCCTATCAGTGCTACCTATCAGTGCCGCCCCATCATTGGTGAAATCATCCCTTTACTCACTTCGCTCTCTCTTCCTGTCATAATATTCCTTTCCAGCTTATATATACTGCAGAACAATTTTTGGCACCCAGTGCTGCCTCTCCCTCTACTTGTCCTGTTCACACCTATGTATTTTTCTCCAGATGGGGTTTCTACTGACATTATTGTAAACACATTAAAACATGTCGGGGTACACTGCTGCCCATTTTAAATGCACAAACAGACACAAGCCTGTTTACACCCGCTTGTCCATAGAAATGCACGGACCTTCCGAATAGGTCCATCTGAAAATTGACAGGTAGACTTGATTGGAAACTGGTTAAAAAAAAAAAAAAGTCTTACTGGGAGGCCTGTTTCTAAAAAGTTTAATATAGAGACAGTCACTTTAAATTGTATCCAATACCATAGAGAGTAATATTTATTGTGCATTAGAAGATTAGATAGTAAAGTCTCAGGACAAGAAAATATGCAACAGTTTCAGACCACAAGACAGCAAAAAAAAATGGATCTCCAAATAAAATACACAGATATTACCGATGTTATTTTCGGGGATGCGTTTCCTACGGTCAGACTTCCGTTTCCTTCGGGTATAAGTCTCTTCGCTTTGTTCAGCCTTGACATCCACTTCACACTTTATACGGTTACCACCTTGAATAGAAAGAGATGAGATATCTAGCTACAGAAAAAGCAGAAGGTTTCACAGACTGTGTTCCTTTTAAAGCCTGACCAAAGAAATGAATAAAGCATGAGATTGTGCATGCGTGTGAGGCATAGGATGTGCTTCTCGTAAAGGCTTCGCTCACACAAAGATAATGTAGCTCTCTGACATTTTAATAGGAAAATATGCAGAAATTTAAGAAAGATCCTGTTACTTTGCCTATTCAGGACAAAGTGACTTTGCTTACCAATAGAGCCCCATCTAAGGCTCTAACGGAGCAGGCAAGGCTACAAGGTATGAGGGAGAACATGACCTGTGCTTGGACCTGAGCAGCTGATTGCTAAAGGGGGGGGGGGGGCAATGATGTAATCTAACTGGGTAGGTTCTAACACTACAGCATACTTGGGGCAGATTCCTGCAGTGGGGTGAGAGAGCATGGATCGGGGGGCATACTTGAAGGCATTTCCACTATCCTTTTGAAATGGTGTTTTTTTTACATGACCATATTGTTTAGATATATACGATTCCCGACAATGGAGATTACTTACCTGTATTGGTCATTGGAATCTGGTTATTCTGAGGATCGTATATTTCTTCCTCCTCTACCTTTACCACCACCCCTGGCCCCACCACAGTACATTCTGAAAGCAGAAATATTATAGCTTAGCATAACAGTCTCTAATAATCAAATACCAGTAGGAAGAAAGAAAAAAAAAAACTTGGGGTGCTTACCAAGGGGCTTGATGGTATGGTAATGCTCCATCATCACTACTTAAAGTCAGATCCGTCTGATAGGAAAAGGGACTTCTGTTCAGGTGGTATATTCCGTAAGTTGTTCATTAAACCCTAACCACTTCTGAAATCAAAGAAAAATAAAACCGGTTGATCTATGGATGTGGTGCTGTGAAGCTAACGAACTTGTTGAGCTGGAATGAGCTTATAGATATACATGTATAACATTTTAGTTACATGTGTTTTTGGAAGCTGGTTCACCCCTATTACCAGTTAATGAACTCGTGGGGCTGGTTCATCGCTAATTAACTCATCGGGCTGGTTCATGGTTCACAGCTAAATGAACTTGTTGCGCTGGTTCATGAGCTCAGGACAGGAAGTGATGCTAAAGGAAATGGGGTGAAGACGAAGGAGGACTTGGACAACCATGTGCTCAAGACAAATGAGCAGTAGTTCTTGAGGGCTCCAAGAAGGAGCAGTAAGAAGACTCCCATCATAAGGGAAAACCCAAGTTAAGTAGCTGTTTAGTATCCTTATAGCATACATAGTCAGTGCTAATTTGCTGGGAAGGATAGAGAGTTTGAACATGTGTATTGTATGCATATTTTGTGATACTTTGTATGCCGTGCCCAGTTTTTTCCTACAATTGTATGTGCAGCACTTTTTTTTGTTTAGTAAAACATAATACACTACAGAGGTTTTTCATGCTTCCTTGCCGACCGCCCAATAGCAGGGCGGCCATGCTGCGCAGGATCATGTATATATACGCGATTCTGCACTTCTGGGTTTAGGGCATGAGTGCACACCGCCGGTGGCTCCCTACCGCTGTGATTGTACACAGCAGGAGCTTATCAGCAGGTCCTGCGGACCCAATGTCTGCCAGCACCAGCTGATCTTTCAGTACACTGACAGAATGCCAGTCTGCCTGTGTAAACAAGGTAGATAGTCATTCTGTCAGTACAGACGACATGGATCCTGTGTTCCTATAAAGCAGAAACACTGATCCATGCAGTGCCGTATTCCAAAAAAAAAATGGCCTGGTCATGTAAGGGGGGAGATAAACATTCAGGGGTCTGAAGTGGTTATAAAACAAGAAAAAAAACAAAAAAAAAAAAATGGGTAAGATGTTAGAGCTTCAATGATTGGTCGGATTACAACGCCTCCTCTTTTTCAGGAATATATTATAGATGTGAAACAAGCACATATACAGGCTTTAACCAAAAGGACATTAGGTTTGCTTAAAGCGGAGATCCACCCAAAAGGGGAAACTCCGCTTGTTCACAGACCCCCCCCCCTCCACTGGCACGTGGCACTTTTTGGGGGGGAGCAGATACCTTTCAAAACCAACTACCTGCTCCCGCTTCCTGATAAGATCACTGCACGGCAATCTATGAAATTTCTGGCCCCTCCTCCTTCCCCCCGCTGCCTTCTGGGAGACATTCAGGTCCCAGAAGACAGTGGGACCACTCAAAGCGCAGCATGACTCGTGCATGAGCAGTAGGAAAAAGGCCGTGAAGCCACAAGGCTTCACTTTGTTTTGTTTGTCTCAGGGTCTATGTAATGTGTGTTGAAACAGTCATTTTTAGTCTCCATTAGAAGCCTCAGAGAGATTGACAACAAAAGAGCACAATAAGGAGACAGTTGTCTCCCTACAACAGGAAGAGCATGAGCAAGGACCTAGATGGCAAAATCACCAGGTGTTATTTGAATAAAAGCTGCAGATTTAAAACAACTTCAAATAACTGAACAAACTAAAGTGTATGAGAGTTAAAGTGCTTCTAAAGGCGCAACATTTTTTACCTTAACCAGGCTAGCAGTATCCCCGAGCGTGACTCGGGGTAGGAATTTCCTGCTACTATCGGTATCCCCGAGTCACGCTCGGGGTTGATGTGCAGAGCTGTGCAGACAGCGCAGCGGAGTGTCTTACCTTATCCTGGCAATCCAGCGATGAGCTCTCATTGCTGTGACCGCCAGCCGAGATCCCAGCCGCTCGTCTGTCAGTAGGAGGACTTCCTGGTTCCGTTCCCTGCAGCAGCAATGCTGCATGGGAGCGGAACTGGGAGTAAAAGTCAAAGTAACACAAAACACTAACATAAAAAGGAGGTGATACAGTGTAATCTGAGAGGATTACACTGTATCACTTTGGTAAAAGTCACAGTGCCCTCTCAGTGCCCCTTGCCATTGTCATTTGTGTGAAATAAAATAATTTGAAAATGGCATCAAAAAAGCGCTGTCCCGCATATGCGCTTTTGGATGAAATGAGCGACTGCGACACGGAGCTGCTCGCAGAACAGAGTGACAGGGAGTCGTGCGGAGATTTGTCATCTGACTCTGACACCGATCGAGAAAGTGACGCCGATGATCCCGCACCTGAACTAAGTGATGTGCGCACTTGGTGCCCTTTAGACAGTGATGCGGACCAGGCAGCGCCCCCGAGATTCCGTTTCACTGGATCTCCTGGGATGAAGGTTGATGTGGAGAGTGACAACCCCCTGGCGTACCTCAAGTTATTTCTAACGGAGGAGGTAATTCTAAAAATAGTCGCTGAAACCAACCGCTACCATGAGCAGCAGTCCTCTACGCTGCGCGCCAGATTTTCCCGATCCAGAAAATGGGAACCGGTCAGTAGAAAGGACATCTGGAAGTTTCTAGGACTCATCATCCTTCAGGGGGTGGTGGGGAAACCGCTCCAGAAATGGTATTGGACCACGAATAAGATGCTGGCCACTCCATTTTTTGGCACAGTGATGTCCGAGTACCGTTTTTCTCTGATCATGAAAAATTTGCATTTTGCCAACAACGAGGAGTTTGATGAGGCCACACATCCTGCGCCCAAACTCAAAAAAATCTGGGAGGTGTGCCAAATGATTGTCACCAACTTCCAGCGGACCTATGTGCCAGACAGGGATGTTAGTGTGGACGAAAGTCTCATGGCCTACAAGGGACGCCTGAGCTGGATCCAATATATTGCATCCAAAAGAGCGCGGTTCGGGATCAAATTTTACATGCTCTGAGTCGTCCACAGGATATATATGGAATGCTGTAATTTACATCGGGAAAGGTACAAAGTTCAATCCCAAGTACAGCGGCTATGGGATGGCCACATCCTCGGTCCTTTCACTGCTGGACCCCCTTTTGAACCAGGGATATTGCGTGACAACAGATAACTTTTATACCTCTCCGGAACTTTATGAAGTTTTGCTCCTAAACAAAACTGATGGGTATGGTACTGTTAGGCCAAACCGGCGGGACATGCCATCAATGTTTAGCAGGAAAAAGATGAAAAAAGGAGAGATGGTTGCCTTTCAAAAGGGTAAAATGATGGCAACGCGGTGGCGAGACAAAAAGGACGTGTGTCTCATGAGCACCATGCACAACACCTCCACTGCCATGGTCCGCACAAAACATGGAACAGATATGCTGAAGCCGCAAGTCGTGATCGACTACAATCACACGATGGGAGGTGTCGACCGAGCCGATCAGGCAATGACCTATTACCCGGCAATGCGGAAGCAACAAAAAAAATACTACAAAAAGATTTTTAGGCATCTCCTTGAACAGTGCCTTTGGAACGCCTATATTCTTTACAAAGCCAACACTGCCATACCCCTTGTTCATTCGGACTTTATCTGGAAGGTGGCTGAGCAGATTTTCGTCAACCACCCGACACCATCATCAGTATCTGCTAACAGACCCGGACGACGTGCTGTTGACGTTGGCAATCCAGAACGCCTGACAGGCCGTCATTTTGTGGACTTTGTACCGCCCACCCCAAAAAAGTTGGTGCCTACCAGGATGTGCGTCGTCTGCTGTTCTAAGAAGGATGGCAATGGAAGAAAAGTCCGAAAGGAAACAAGGTACTATTGTCCAGATTGCAACGTCGGACTTTGTCTAGTGCCCTGCTTCAAACTGTTCCACACTCAGGATGTGTTTTGAATTTCTTTGACAAATTTCATTATTTTTCATTGCATTATTGAATAAAATTATATTATTGATTGGATTATAATTCATGTGTTTGTGTTTCAAATTCATTACATCTGGGATGTCTACTAGAGTCTTGTTTTGGTAAGTTTTAAGTCAGTAATTACTAAGAATTGTAGGCCTTTAATACAGAACGCCAAATTTCCATGGAAAGAATTGTACCGCTTTTGGTACAGAATTCCTGACAGAATCATACCGCTAGGGAGGTTAACGCATTCCCTGCAATGAGATAAAAAATGTTCTGGTGTTTGTATTGCCCCCTTCTCCCTTCGATAGTTAGCCCCCTTCTCCCTTCGATAGTTAACTGAGTCCTCTCTTGATCCAGCGCTGTGCCCGTCTGCAGTGACTCTTCTCTGTCCATGCTCAGAAGCAATAGTGGGAGTCATTGGCTCCTGCTAATCAAATCATTTGAGTGGGTGGGGCGGGGAAGCTGATCCCTGCTGTGCGTCAACAGACGCATACAGCCAGGCTCAGGATCAAGCCTACAGGTGCACCCCCTAGGAAGTGGCTTATAGTGGTGACACTAAAAAAGAGCAAGAGCGAATGACTATGAGACTATGACGTAGGTTCTTTACCATGTGGTCAGCTATGTCCAATAACAGCTCAAATAGGAAGTGCCTGTGAGCGGCATTCCTCTATTCACGTTGACAGCGCATGAGTAAAGATGAGAGCCAATAATCTGCTTTTCTGACGGGGGATCTGAACTGATAATCAACGCCGCTCATTAAGGCTGCCCACTAGCGCCGCTCTGTCAGCACACATCAGTAAACAAGGAAAAAGGACTTAAAAACTTTTTTTCTTCAAAATTGATGGTCTCTTTTCATTTGTTTAGCCACAAATGAAACTCAGGGATTACCTACCACCAAAAAGAAAGCTCCCATCGGTCTAAAAAAAAAAAAAAGAAAAAAATTATATAAAAAAAAAAAACTTTTATTTGGGCACAGCATTGCATGACTGCGCAATTGTCACTCAAAGTGTGACAACGCTGAAAGCTGAAAATTGGCCTGGGCAGGAAGGAGGTGAAGCTGCCCAGTATTGAAGTGGTTAAAATATCCCATCCATCACCACCTAAAATGCAGCAAAACTCCAATGGGAGGTCCCCAGGCTGCAGTAGGGTAACAAGCCCCAGCATGCTGTCAGGCTAGTAATGCTGGGGACTTCTGGGATCTCATCAGCTGGCGAATCATCCAACCCTCTTTTGCAGGCTTTCTCCTAAATCTGCATTCCTCTGGCTTCCAACGCCAGATCATACTGTGAGAGATTGAACTGATCCATTTTCCAGCCTACTTCACATGACACGCTTTCTTTCTTTCCTCTCGCCTCTGGATAATAGCTTGTTGTTAATCGTCTGCTAAGGCTGAAGCCACAGAGCAGCCATGCAAAAAAATAGCCTCAGGATTTTTCCAGTGAACAGCAGACTGAAAGCTCCGCATTCAGTGCCTTCCTTCTATAGCCTTCTCTTGCTTTATAAATGGGGGTGCAAAATTAGCCCTATAAAATAAAGCGCCCAGTTCCAATTTCAATGCGTTAAAAATTAGCATAAGAGAACAGAAGACATTGGAGTCCTTGACTTGTTTCTAAAATTGTAGAATTGAGAGATGGCATTACGTAAAAAGGACCAGATTTTTTTTTTTTTTTTTTTAAATGTGACAATCCAAATGTTTCCTTTAGATATGTGCAACCTCCATACACACACTTAAAGCGGAGTTCCGGCCACGAAAATGTTTTTTCAATAAAAAATACCCCCGGGACAGTCAGGTCTAGTACATTCCACAATGGATAGCCTCTGTACTGTCCCAGGTCGCACTTACCTTTTAGAAGAAATACTTACCTTGAAAATTTCTTCTCCAGCGCTGCCATCTCGGATGTGGGCAGCTGAAGCCAGCGCGTCCTCTTCTGTGTCCTCTTCCGTGTCCTCTTCTCCCAGAATGGGCCTGCACCGGCCCCGCTCGTCACTTCCGATGCAGGCGCGTCATCCCTCCACAGCTTCTGGGCATGCCCAGAAGCTGTTTAGCAGGGAATGACGCGCCCGCACCGGAACTGACGAGCGGGGCAGGTGCAGGCGCATTGATTCCTGGGAGCGATGACGTTCAGCTCCCAGGAATCAATGCAAAGAGGAAGTGACTCGCGGTCGCAGAGGGAGGAAGTGGAAGAAAGGGGAGTATATTTTTCTTCAATAACAAGGTAAGTAAACAAAAAAAAAAATCGTAACTATCCATTTATTTTTCAGGTGACCAAAAGCAAGCGGATGGCCCAAAATCAACTGTCGATTTTGTGGCCGGAACTCCGCTTTAAGTGATACTAAACGATTTTTTAACGAGGAAGTAAAGTCGTCTTTAATTGTACCTACAGGTAAGCCTATAATAAAGCTTACCTGTAGGTACTGTGAATATCTCCTAAACTTACACCATTTAGGAGATATTCTGAGTGCATGCGGCCGATGACGTCATAGGTGCATGTGCTCTGAAGGTCCAGGTTTCTGTGACGGGACCTTCAGAGCCCATGCCACAAATGGAGGCTATGGCGCACATGCGTGGGAGTAATGTCACCACGGCTTCGGCCACTCACAGCGCCGGAGCCCGCGAACCCGGAAAAGACACCGGGCAAAATGTCAGCCATCTCAGCAGTATGCAGGCACCCCAGAGACAGCTTAGTTCTAAGGTAAGTATTTCATAATAAGCTATTATGTAATGCATACTAGCTAATTATGCCTTTGTCCTACAGGTTTTTTTTTTCCACAAGGTTTACAACCTCTTTAAATAACCAGCATGTATCCTTATCTTCTCTGTGTAATTGGTTTACATAGCAGCCCCAATCCCCTGCTTGAGACCCCTGCTGGCACTCTGGGCCCCTCCAGCAAGCTACTTACAATGGGGGCACTCGAGCATACTTGCTCCTGAGCCCTGCTCTGTGTCCACTGACACACAAAATGGGGCCCGCCGAACTCCCACAGACACTCCAAAGGAGGCCGTTATACTGGCAAATTTTATTACCTATATACGCACATATACACACACACTGCGGTAGGGAAACAGTTACACTGGGATCATGGTTCAGGCTACAACCATGATTCCGGTATCCGCTTTTAGGAAGCCCAGTAACAACGCGGCTGATGGCATCCATGTCCGGCCTCACAGCGAGAGCAACTGAAGCTGTTCCTCACACTATGCGACATCAGAACCTGTAAGCGATGACTATTTCGTCACTTCCGGTGACAGCTCTGTTTACTGGCTGCACAGCAGATCTGTCTCTAATCCGCTGCATCGGAGCCCAAAGGAAAGATGGGGCCCAACACCTCACCATAAAGAGTACCGGTCATTGCTATTGCTGTCAAAATAGATGTTTACATTCCTTTTGACAGCAATAAAAGTGATCAAATTGTAAAAATTAAATTTTATATATATATATATATATATATATATATATATATATATATATATATATATTTTTTTTTTTTTTTTGTAAAACGCCCCCGTCACCCCGTGCTCACACGCAGTGAACGCACACATCAGTCCCGCACACATGTAAACAGTGAGAGCACCACAGGCGAGGTATCACAGTGAATGTCAGAGCAATAAGTCTAGAACCAGACCTCCTGTGTACATCTAAACTGGTAACCTACAAAGGCTTTTTAAAGCATCATCTATGGATAATTTAAAGTACCAAAGTTTGTCTCCATTGCATTAGCGTGTGCAATTTTAAAGCGTGACATGTTTGGTATCTATTTAGTCGGAGTAACATCTTTTGTACAGTACAAAAAAAAAAAAAAAAAATTGGTATTGCGTTTGTGTGCATTAAAATTAAAGCAGAGTTTCACCCAAAAGAGGAACTTCCACTTCAACCACTTGCCGACCGACCGCCGTAATATTACTGCGGCAGGGCAGCTCGGCTGCGTCCAGTCACGTAGTACTACGTGACTGAGTGCATGTGGTTTAGACAAAGAGGGAGGCGGGATGAGCGGCAGCGATTGCCGCTGCCCTCCCACGATCGGAGAAATCGAGAGAAGACCCACCTGCTTATGTAAACAAAGCAGGCGAGTCTTCTGTCAGACAGGCAGGGAGAGATCAGCAGTTTCAGCTAAGCTGAAACTGCGATCTATCTGTGCTTGTCACAGAATCCCCCCCCCCCCCACACAGTGAGTAAGCACTTTTGGTGTACATTTAACCCTTTTGATCACTACCAGTATTAACCCCTTCCCTGCCAGTGTCATGTATACAGTTAACAGTGCATATTATTTAGCACTGATTACTGTATTGGTGTCACTGGTCCCCAAAAAGTGTCTAAAATGTCAGGGGTCCGATCTGTCCGTCACAATGTCGCAGTCCCGCTAAAAATCGCTGATTGCTGCCATTACTAATAAAAAATAAAATATAAGTCCAAAAATCTATCCCATAGTTTGTAAACGCTATAACTATTGCGTAAACCAAATTAAAATACGCTTTTTGGGATTTTCTTTACCAAAAATATGTAGCAGAATACAAATTAGCCTAAACTGATAAAAAAAAAATGTAATTTTTCCATTTTTTTTTTTTATTTTGAATGTTTTATAGCAGGAAGTAAAAAATATGGCATTTTTTTCAAAATTTGCGCTCTTTTTGGTTTATAGCGCAAAATCTAAAAACCACAGAGGTGATCAAATACCACCAAAAGAAAGCTCTATTTGTGGGGGAAAAAAAAGGGACATCAATTGTATTTGGGTAAAAGTTAAAGTAACGCAGTGCCGAATCGCAACAAAATGGCCTGGTCATTAAGGGGGTAAAACCTTCCGGGGCTGAAGTGGTTAAGGAATCCTGACATGCCACATTCGCAATGTAATTTTTTTTTAGGGGGGGGGGGGGGGTACCTAGATTTGACAGCTACCCACTCCCACGTCTGCTTGGGCTGCCTAGGAGGCTTGAGCGGAAGTTCTCCTCTACCCCTCCCTGCAATCTTCTGGGACACATCGCAAGTCTCAGAAGATTGCTTGGTCATTCAAGGCGCGCAGCGCGCACCCAGCTGTGAAGCCGCAAGCTGTCGCAGCCGGGTGCCGCAGAGAGGAGGAGGAGAGAACCGAGGGTTCAGGCGGCCACATCGCTGAGTGCATTTCTTTAAAGTCAGCAGCTACACTTTTTGTAGCTGCTGACTTTATTTAACAAACACAAAAACCGCTAGAACTCCGCTTTAATGTGTATTCTTTCCAAATAAAATTGAATTTGAAAAACTGCTGTGCAAATACGGTGTAACAAAAAATTGCAACACCCACCATTTTATTCTCTAGGACCTTGGTTTAAGAAAACCATATAATGTTTGGGGTTCTAATGGCACTTTTCCACTGCAAGTACCGGCTCGGCTCTACTCGGCCCTGCTTGGCCCGGTTTGCTTTTCCACTACTGGTACCGCATGGTACGGTTCGGTACGGTTTGCTTTTCCACTAAAGTAGTACTAAAGTTAAGTGGGTGGGATAACAACGATTCTCTGACCAATCAGTGGCTAGTAGTGACTGCATGCAAAGGATTGTGGGATATGGTACCGAGTATGGTACCTCTTGGAACCGCAATCGAGATGGTACTGTTTTTGAGAGCCGTACCGTTCGGTTCCATGCAGTGGAAAAGTGCAGCCGTACCGAATCGTTCCTACACCGTACCATGCGGTACCAGCAGTGGAAAAGCACAAAAGCGAGCAGAACTGTTCGGTTCCATGCAGTGGAAAAGCGCCATTAGTAATTTTCTAGCATAAAAAAAAAAAAAAAAAAAAAAAAAAAAAGGGATAAATTTTATATGTAGAAGAGAAGTGTCAGAATACCAGACAGGCACCTTGCCCTTTATTTGGCAAAGTTACAGCATCTCTGTAGCCGGACACTGCATCCGCCACTCCTGAGAGTGCTAAAACTCCTGAGAGACACACTCTGCCTAGATGGCCCTGCATGCAAGGGGCCTATAATACATATGGGGCCCAGAAAAACATTACTGCTGATTGTGAGGTTTTTGACATTGCAAAATGCTAAGCACCAAAACGCTAAGCACCATTATTAGCCCATCAGTCTCAATTAATTCTGGTTGAACTTGGAGAAGAAAAAGAAAAAAGAAAAAAAAAAAAAAAGTGTATATGCAGCACATGCAGGAAATAATTATTTGTTATTCATACAGAGATCAAATGAGCAAGAGAAGAGATTGTGAACCTTTCAGATGGGTGTATGAGAACATATGCCTGTGTGATGGCCGCTGTTTGCCCGCACATCGATGTACAGGTGTTCTGTGCATTCCTTTGCAGGCAGTCACACTCACGTGATCTAGGATGCCGCAGCAGCACGGACACAATCTGACAGCCATGCAAATGCAAGCACTGATGTGCGGCATGGCTGTCAAATTGGGAGGGAGCAGAAGCCATGTCCGTGCAGCTGCTGCGTCCCAATTGACAGCTATGGGACTACCTGCCTGGGGATGCACAGAACACCTGTATGAACATGGCCCAAAGATGTGCATTGGCTCCATCATGATCATCCACCATGATTAGTCAAGAGGCTAGAGCAGCCATTCTCAACCAGGGTTCCTCCAGAGGTTGCTAGGGGTTCCTTGAGCTGTAGCTGATGACCTCATTTGATTTAACAATCCGGAGTGCTTTATTAAAGGCCCCTATCACACTTGTGCGACTGGCCTTGAAGCAATGCCGTGTAATCTTGAGGGCTATGGACCTAAAAACGCGCAAAAGTGCAGGGACTACTTTTGAAGTCGCAGAGATATGAACGGTACTCATTGGAAATAGTGGAGAACGACTTGTCATGCGACTTTGCAGACAAGTCGCAGGACAAGTTGCAGAAGTGTGAAAGGGGCCTAAAGGATCAGTGCATATTTAGCACTGATCACTGTACTTGTGTCACTGGTCCCCAAAAAGTGTCACTTAGTGTCAGATTTGTCCTCCGCAATGTCGCAGTCCCGCCAAAAAAAGCTGATCGCCGCCATTACTGATAAAAACTAAAAAAAAAATAAAAAAAGTCCAAAGTCTATCCCATAGTTTGTAAACGCTACAACTTTTGCGCAAACCAATATACGCTTTTTGGGATTTTTTTTTTAACCAGAAATATGTAGCAGAATAGAAATTGGCCTAAACTGATTAAAAAATAATTTTTTTTTAATGTTTTTTTATTGGGAAAATTTTATAGCAGCAAGTAACAAACTTTTTTTTATTTTTTTCAAAATCATCGCTCTTTTTTGGATTATAGCGCAAAATCTAAAAATGGCAGAGGTGATCAAATACCACCAAAAGAAAGCTCTATTTGTGGGAAAAAGGGACATCAATTGTATTTGGGTACAGTTTCACATGACCGCGCAATTCTTAGTTAAAGCAATGCAGTGCCAAATGAAGTGCCGAATCGAAAAAAAAAATGGCTTGGTCATTAACCACTTAAGCCCCGGAAGATTTTACCCCCTTCCTGACCAGGGTTTTGTTTGCGATTTTTTACTGCATGACTTTAACGGACAATTGCGCGGTCGTGTGACGCTGTACCCAAACGAATTGGACGTCCTTTTTTTCCCACAAACAGAGCTTTCTTTTGGTGGTATTTGATCACCTGTGCGATTTTTTGATCATGCGCCATAAACAAAAAAAGAGCGTCAATTTTGCAAAAATAACAATATTTTTCACATTTTTTTATATGAAATTCCCAAAAAAAAAAAAAAAAAATGTAAAAATCAAAATTTTAAACATTTTCGGCCAATTTGTTTTATGCTACATACGTTTGGTTAAAAAAAAAAAAAAAAGAAAATCGCAAAAAGCGTATTTTGATTGGTTTGCGCAAAAGTTATCGCGTTTACTAACAAAGGGAAAGATTTTTGTCATTTTTGGCGTTTTTTTATTTTTAACGAGTAATGGCGGCGATCTGCGATTTTTTTTGCGGGACTGACATTGCGGCGGACAGATCGGACCCTTGACTGACATTTTTGACACTTTTGGGGGTACCAGTGACATTTCTACAGTAATCAGTGCTATATATATGCACTGTTACTGTAAAAATGACACTTGCAGGGAAGGGGTTAACTGTATTGGAGAGGGAGGGGTTAAGTGTGTCCCTAGGGGCGTGCTTCTAACTGTGATTGGACATGGCCACTAGTGTAAAAACAGAGATCAACGGTCCTACATAGTGATCTCCATTTTTACACAGGGGAGAATGACAGGCGGGTCCGCCAGTCACACGCACTGACTTGTTAGGGAACGAGCCGGGGAGGGCGCGCGCCTCAGCGGGCGGGCGCTCGCCCGCTATTGGCTCACAAGCCAGTGACATTTGTTCCTAGACTTCCGGGTCGTCAGCAACTTCAGATCATGCGTGGTTTTTTGTATCCGATTTTTCACGGACGTACTGCATACACATTAACCACTTGCCGGCCGCCGCCCGACTATATACGGCGGCGGTCAGCCCCTCCCAGGCAAAGTGATGCACCGGTACGTCACTAGCCTGGGAGCGAATAGGGGGCAAGCGCGCCGCCGGAGGAGTGCTCCCGCCCCCGCTCATACCCGACGAAGCCGGCGCGTGTGACCGGCGGACCCGATGTCCGCCGGTCACTCGCGATCGTCGGACCCGATGTCCGCCGGTCACTCGCGATCGTCGGACCCGATGTCCGCCGGTCACTCGCGATCGTCGGGTAGAGAGGGAGAAAGGCAGGCGGCTAATGTAAACAAAACCGCCTGTCATTCTCCCTGGTGTAAAAGCACAGATCACTCAGTCCTGCTATGTAGGACCGTTGATCTGTGCTTTTACATCACAAGCCACATCCAATCACAGTTAGAAACACGCCCCTAGGGACACACTTAACCCCTCCCTCTCCAATAAAGTTAACCCCTTCCCTGCAAGTGTCATTTTTACAGTAACAGTGCATATGTATAGCATTAATTACTGTAGTAATGTCACTGGTACCCCCATAAGTGTCAAAAATGTCAGTCAAGGGTCCGATCTGTCCGCCGCAATGTCGCAGTACTGCAAAAATCGCAGATCGCCGCCATTACGCGGTAAAAAAAAAAAAAAACACAACAAAAATCTTTCCCTTAGTTAGTAAACGCAATAACTTTTGCGCAAACCAATCAAAATACGCTTTTTGTGATTTTTTTTTCACCAAACATAGGTAGCAGAAAACAAATTAGCCAAAAAATGTAAAAAAAAAATTGGATTTTTACATTTTTTTGGGGGGAATTTCATATAAAAAAATTTGAAAAATATTGTTATTTTTGCAAAATTGACGCTATTTTTTTGTTTATAGCGCATGATAATAAATAAAAAAAAAAAAAAAAAAAAAAAAAAAAAAAAAAAAAAATCGCAAAAAACCCCCTGGTCAGGAAGGGGGTAAAACCTTCCAGAGCTTAAGTGGTTAAACGAAAATTGGTCACCTGGGGACGGACGATAAAAATTTTTGTGTTTGTCCCTCCGTTTTTTTTTTTCGTTGAAAATGTCGGCATCGGCTGCTGAAAGTAGTGTACACTCTAGCCGAAAATCGTACGATTTTACCTCGGACGGGAATTTTCGGCAGATTTTCTACTAGTGTGTACCCCACTTAAGAAAAAACGGAGCTATAAGGGAAATACAACCACCCGATGGTGCCTGCACAGTCTCCGGGCCAACACAGCCTGGTGGTGTCAGCGGCATAACACCAATAATCTATAGAGCGGTTTGTACAGAAGAAATCTGACCACTGCTGTAATGAAGAGGGGTGTGGGATTTTTCCCACTGACCCCCCATGAACTGGTTTTAGCAGGGGTTCCCTTACATCTGAAAATGTTTTCAAGGTTTCCTCTTGAGAAAAAAAAAAAAAGTCTGGGCTAGAGGTCTGGAGGAAGACATACAGAGTAGCACAATGTAGAGAGATGTCCTAAAAATGGGCCTCATACGTCTTGCAAGCAAAATAAGCGCCATTGATTTTTCTTCCCTTCCATTCGCTATGCTGACCTGAATTTACAACGCCAGCCTTTTTCTCAGCAGCCATCTGTTCTGCGCCACCTAAATACATGTCTGATTTTTTATTTTTTTTTACAATGAACTTCCATCTCCTATCACAGCAGTCTTCCATCTTGCACACTACAATTTGTACCTGAACACAGTATATCATACAACCAGAATACGGAACTGTTCACTCTATGTGCAGTTACCTGCGTTTTACTCATGGATAAATGCAGGTAATGGTAAGGACGAAGAGAAATCAATCGTTTTCTGTGTGTCGTGTCACCACCAGAACGCAGTTTTTCCAAATGTGCTCTACACCTGTGTGAGATAATGGACCAGGTTTACATATTATTGCACCTCTGATGGCCATGCATGGGACCACACAGCTCAGTGCACAACGTTACTGTGCCGTGACATGAACGTAAGGTATGACAGGTACCCTTCCCCAC
Source organism: Pelophylax lessonae (assembly GCF_965119305.1). Lineage (NCBI taxonomy): Eukaryota > Metazoa > Chordata > Amphibia > Anura > Ranidae > Pelophylax > Pelophylax lessonae. The sequence goes on from NC_138774.1 coordinate 31,606,023, forward strand.
TTCCGGGAGACGGCGGCGCGGCCCTGTCTCTCGGAATTTTGGCCCCCTCCTCCTTCCCCTGGCGCCGAGCCAATCCGAATGCATAATGCGCTTCGCGCATGCGCAGTAGAGACCCGCCCGTGAAGCCGCAAGGCTTCACTGCCAGGTTCCCTTACCAGCAATGGCGGCGGCAGCACCCGATGGAAACATCGGCTGCGGTGTCGACATCGCTGGACTCCATGACAGGTAAGTGTCCTAATATTAACCACTTGCCGACCAGTCACAGGTACTGAACTGCGGCAAAGTGGCTCGATTCCGTCCAGCGACGTAGACCTACGTCGCTGGACTCCTCCCCTTGTAGGCGGCGCTACCGCTGTTTTCAGTCACAGCGGGAGTCGGGCCAAGGGAGGAGCGGCGGCGATCGCCGCTGCTCTTCCCCGATCATCGGGGAATCGAGTTTGGAGATCCGCTCCCTTGTGTAAACAGAGCGGGCGGATCTCCTAAGTGACAGGCGGGGACAGATTACAGGGTTCAGCATAGCTGAACATGCGATCTGTCCCTGTGTCACTCAGTCACCTCCCCCCCCCACACATGTTAGTAAGCACCAGGCATACATTAACCCCTCCCTCTACAATAAAATTAACCCCTTCCCTGCCAGTGTCATTATTACAGTAACAGTGCATATTTATAGCACTGATTACTGCAGTAATGTCACTGGCACCCCCAAAAGTGTCAAAAATGTCAGTCAAGTGTCCGATCTGTCCGCCGCAATGTCGCAGTCCCGCAAAAAAAAAAAAAAAAAAGTCGCAGATCGCCGCCATTACTCGTTAAAAAAAAAAAAAAAAAAAAAAGACAGAAGTCTTTCCCTTAGTTAGTAAACGCAATAACTTTTGCACAAACCAATCAAAATACACTTATTGTGATTTTTTTACCAAACATATGTAGCAGAAAACAAATTGGCCAAAAGTTTAAAAAAAATTTAGATTTTTACATTTTTTTGGGGGGGAATTTCATATAAAAAAAAAAAATGTTAAAAATATTGTAATTTTTTCAAAATAAACGCTCTTTTTTGTTTATAGCGCAAAAAGTAAAAATCGCACAGGTGATCAAATACCACCAAAAGAAAGCTCTGTTTGTGGGAAAAAAAGGACGTAAATTTTGTTTAGGTATGGCTTCACACGACCGCGCAATTGTCCATTAAATTCGCACAGCGCCGAATCGCAAAAAGTGGCTTAGACGTAAGACAGCAAAATCCTCCGGTGGTAAAGTGGTTAAGGTATTTACTAGCAAAGTTTCCATTGGTAAAAGCCGTTTTAAAGGGGATTACATACATCTATGTAATCCAACCTATTAAAAATGGGTGGAACTCCGCTTTAAGACAGAGCAAACGTGAAATTCTGTGTGAAACTGGGCAAATCTGCCACAGACATTGGACATGATTCGGATAGTTGCTGCAATGAGTGGTTCAATGTGTTTTGAGTGGCACGGGCGATTCAAGGGTGGAAGAACATTACTGAAAGACCTTTAACAAACTCAAACCCCCCCCCCCCCCCAAAATGTCAAAATCATTCGGCAACTTGTGCATGATGATTTCGGAGGACAATCGAGCGTGCAACTCAAAAACACCTTGAATGACTCATCACAGCATCGCCATAAACCTGCTGAATCGTGTCAAACGTCTCTGGGGCAGATTTGCCCAGTTTTTCCACGTTTGCTCTTTGTTCTAATTTGCGGTCCATGATGAAATAGCAGACGTGGTAACGCATGTGGTCAGAATAGCACCAGATGCACAGCTCCCGATGTACACAGGACGATGTCTTGTGGCACACTGACTTATGAAGGTCGGTACTCCCAACGCTTCCTTTCCCACCGCTTCTAAAAGTGATCCCATGGCAAATCCACTGCAGGGACAACTTTTATCTAAGGGAAAAGAAGAAACTGGTGTTATGGCATCTAGCTGCAGCCATAACCCCGGTATTTAACACCAGAGGCTTGATGTAAATTCCCAGTTAGGCGGTCGGCAAGTGGTAAAGCCTTTACAGATCAATACATTTGTCAACAGTGAACGATGGACCTAGAATTATGGATCTCACTCACTCTTTTCTTCAATTCAGGCTTAGCCGATGCATTTATTGTGATTGTATGGGGAAGGAATGAATCAATTATAGTTTTAATTTTATTAAACTTTAATTTTTTTAATAACTTCTTCTATTTTACTGCTATCACAAGGGGTCCGATAAGCATCCAATGTGATTGCAGGTGACCCGTTCTCTTTTGGGAAACATTAGGGGTCTATTATACCCCACCTGTGATTTTTGATCTTTTTTCAAATAGCCCTGAGGAATGACAACACTGAACCTGGAAGTGATCAGAACTGATCACTTCCAGGTTCATAGTTCACGTGGGGGGGGGGGGGGGACCTCTCCAGCGACTCTCCATTCTGACACCCGCTATGATGATCCCAGGAGGGACAGGTCATCCTGGGACACATGGGGGGGGGGGGGGCAAACCTCTCCAGCGACTCTCCATTCTGACACCCACTATGATGGTCCTAGGAGGGACAGGTCATCCTGGGACTCATGGGGGGGGGGGGGCAACCTCTCCTGCGACTCTCCATTCTGACACCCGCTATGATGATCCTAGGAGGGACAGGTCATCCTGGGACTCATGGGGGGGGAACCTCTCCTGCGACTCTCCATTCTGACACCCGCTATGATGATCCTAGGAGGGACAGGTCTTCCTGACACATTGGGGGGGGGGGCCAAGCCTGCCCTGTGACTCTCCATTCTGACACCTGCTATGATGATCCTAGGAGGGACAGGTCATCCTGGGACTCATGGGGGGGGAGGGCAACCTCTCCTGCGACTCTCCATTCTGACACCCGCTATGATGATCCTAGGAGGGACAGGTCATCCTGGGACACATTGGGGGGGGGGGGCAAAACTCCCCTGCGACTCTCCATTCTGACACCCGCTATGATGATCCTAGGAGGGACAGGTCATCCTGGGACACATGGGGGGGGGGGCAAACCTCCCCTGCGACTCTCCATTCTGACACCCGCTATGATGATCCTAGGAGGGACAGGTCATCCTAGGACACATGGGGGGGGGGGGCAAACCTCTCCAGCGACTCTCCATTCTGACACCCACTATGATGATCCTAGGAGGGACAGGTCATCCTGGGACTCATGGGGGGGGGGGGGGGGGGGGCCAACCTCTCCTGCGACTCTCCATTCTGACACCCGCTATGATGATCCTAGGAGGGACAGGTCATCCTGGGACTCATGGGGGGGGGGAACCTCTCCTGCGACTCTCCATTCTGACACCCGCTATGATGATCCTAGGAGGGACAGGTCTTCCTGACACATTGGGGGGGGGGGCAAGCCTGCCCTGTGACTCTCCATTCTGACACCTGCTATGATGATCCTAGGAGGGACAGGTCATCCTGGGACTCATGGGGGGGGGGGGGCAAACCTCTCCAGCGACTCTCCATTCTGACACCCACTATGATGGTCCTAGGAGGGACAGGTCATCCTGGGACTCATGGGGGGGGGGGCAACCTCTCCTGCGACTCTCCATTCTGACACCCGCTATGATGATCCTAGGAGGGACAGGTCATCCTGGGACTCATGGGGGGGGAACCTCTCCTGCGACTCTCCATTCTGACACCCGCTATGATGATCCTAGGAGGGACAGGTCTTCCTGACACATTGGGGGGGGGGGCCAAGCCTGCCCTGTGACTCTCCATTCTGACACCTGCTATGATGATCCTAGGAGGGACAGGTCATCCTGGGACTCATGGGGGGGGGGCAACCTCTCCTGCGACTCTCCATTCTGACACCCGCTATGATGATCCTAGGAGGGACAGGTCATCCTGGGACACATTGGGGGGGGGGGGGGGGCAAACCTCCCCTGCGACTCTCCATTCTGACACCCGCTATGATGATCCTAGGAGGGACAGGTCATCCTGGGACACACGGGGGGGGGGGGGGCAAACCTCCCCTGCGACTCTCCATTCTGACACCCGCTATGATGATCCTAGGAGGGACAGGTCATCCTAGGACACATGGGGGGGGGGGCAAACCTCTCCAGCGACTCTCCATTCTGACACCCACTATGATGATCCTAGGAGGGACAGGTCATCCTGGGACTCATGGGGGGGGGGGGGGGGCAACCTCTCCTGCGACTCTCCATTCTGACACCCGCTATGATGATCCTAGGAGGGACAGGTCATCCTGGGACTCATGGGGGGGGGAACCTCTCCTGCGACTCTCCATTCTGACACCCGCTATGATGATCCTAGGAGGGACAGGTCTTCCTGACACATTGGGGGGGGGGGGGGGGCAAGCCTGCCCTGTGACTCTCCATTCTGACACCTGCTATGATGATCCTAGGAGGGACAGGTCATCCTGGGACTCATGGGGGGGGGGGGAGGCAACCTCTCCTGCGACTCTCCATTCTGACACCCGCTATGATGATCCTAGGAGGGACAGGTCTTCCTGACACATTGGGGGGGGGGGGGGGGGGCAAGCCTGCCCTGTGACTCTCCATTCTGACACCTGCTATGATGATCCTAGGAGGGACAGGTCATCCTGGGACTCATGGGGGGGGGGGCAACCTCTCCTGCGACTCTCCATTCTGACACCCGCTATGATGATCCTAGGAGGGACAGGTCATCCTGACATGGGGGGGGGGCAAACCTCTCCTGCGACTCTCCATTCCGACACCCGCTACGGTGATCCTAGGAGGGACAGGTCATCCTGACACATGGGGGGGCAATCCTCTCCTGCGACTCTCCATTCTGACACCCGCTATGATGATCCTAGGAGGGACAGGTCATCCTGACACATTTGGGGGGGGGGGGGCAAACCTGCCCTGCGACTCTCCATTCTGACACCCGCTACGATGATCCTAGGAGGGACAGGTCATCCTGGGACACGGGGGGGGGGGTGGCAAACCTCTCCTGCGACTCTCTATTCTGACACCCGCTATGGTGATCCTAGGAGGGACAGGTCATCCTGGGACACATGGGGGGGCAAACCTCTCCTGCGACTCTCCATTCTGACACCCGCTATGATGATCCTAGGAGGGACAGGTCATCCTGGGACACATGGGGGGGCAAACCTCTCCTGCGACTCTCCATTCTGACACCCGCTATGGTGATCCTAGGAGGGACAGGTCATCCTGACACATTTGGGGGGGGGGGGGCAAACCTGCCCTGCGACTCTCCATTCTGACACCCGCTACGATGATCCTAGGAGGGACAGGTCATCCTGGGACACGGGGGGGGGGGGGATGGCAAACCTCTCCTGCGACTCTCTATTCTGACACCCGCTATGGTGATCCTAGGAGGGACAGGTCATCCTGGGACACATGGGGGGGGCAAACCTCTCCTGCGACTCTCCATTCTGACACCCGCTATGATGATCCTAGGAGGGACAGGTCATCCTGGGACACATGGGGGGGCAAACCTCTCCTGCGACTCTCCATTCTGACACCCGCTATGGTGATCCTAGGAGGGACAGGTCATCCTGGGACACATGGGGGGGGGGGCAAACCTCTCCAGCGACTCTCCATTCTGACACCCGCTATGGTGATCCTAGGAGGGACAGGTCATCCTGGGACACATGGGGGGGCAAACCTCTCCTGCGACTCTCCATTCTGACACCCGCTATGATGATCCTAGGAGGGACAGGTCATCCTGGGACACATGGGGGGGGGGGGCAAACCTCTCCTGCGACTCTGCATTCTGACACCCGCTATGGTGATCCTAGGAGGGACAGGTCATCCATGGGGGGCGGGTAGCACATTATAGTACATGTGGAAGTGATCGGGCAGCAGATTTCCCTCCACCACAAAGTCCACAGTGCAGCATGAAAATGTAAACACCCAGCTCCTAACCACTTGACCCCTGGAAGATCTACCCCCCTTCATGACCAGGCCATTTTATGCAATACTGCACTGCGTTACTTTAACTGACATTTGCACGGTGGTCATGCGATGCTGTACCCAAATAGAATTGATGTCCTTTTTTTCCCCACAAATAGAGCTTTCTTTTGGTGGTAATTGATCACCTTTGGTGTTTTATTTGCACTAAAAAAAAAAAAAAAAAAAAAAAGGCTGAAAATTGGGGGGGGGGGGGGGGGAGAGAAAAAAAAATGTATTTTTACTTCTGCTATAAAATATTTAAAAAAAAAAATCTAATTTCTTCAAAAAATTAGGCCAATATGAATTCTGCTACATATTTTTGGTAAAAAAAAAAAAAGAAAAAAATCCCAATAAGCGTATATTGATTCGTACAAAAGGTATAGCATCTACGAACTCTGGAATGTATACTGTGTGTGTGTGTGTAATGTTCCGGTACCTTTGGTACCCTAAATTACTCTTTTCACAAGTGTATGCGCCCCACCATTCTCTTTTGGAAAGGTGCGCATACACCTTTAAGACTGAAGCTGTCATCACTCAGCGCTGGACTAGATGGCTATTTAAATCGCCGGTTCTCACTCACATGTGTTCGTTCAAACACCCTTACCTGGATGCTAACTTGGCTTGAAGCTTTCATGCTTGCAAGCATACCTCGCTGACGGAACCTCGCTGCGCTGATCCCTGTATCCCGCTACTGGATCATCCGCTCCTCCTGAACCACCCTTCGGCTGTATTGCTATTAGTGCTAAGTACCCCGCAGGGGAAACCTCTATAAACTTATACTAAGCTTACACTATCTAGCTCTGCATAGTAAAGACTGTTTATCACATCTGCATAACTAGAATGCTAGCTCTTGAGACTACTGCTACTTATTCCTGCACTGGGTTGATCTCTCTTGTATGTCCACCTGCTACTCTGTCATCTGCTGCCATACATGATTGCTAAACCTACCTGCATCCATCTGCTACTATCTTACCTTCAAGTGTCTGTCACCTACCACCTCCACTCAACCTGTCTCTTAAATCTTCATCATTGTGTTACTACATACATAAAGTCACTCTAGGAACCAGCTTGTTGATTGTGTGTATTTACTGGCTGAAATAAGACCTTCCACACATGATGAGTCATTGAGGTTGGGAATGGTATCTCAGCATATCTCTTACATGACTGCTGAAGTGGAAATATTTCTGCAGCTGAAAATCCACACCATACAAGAAGCGCAGGAGCGTTACAGATTGAACGAACCTAAAAAATGGATTCAGCAGAAATAACCACTCAGGTGACACAATTAAAACAGCAAGTATCTGCGTTAATACACGCACTTGCTGAATTAAAAGAAGACAATCAGGCTCTGTCGCAGCAGGTAATTAGACTGACACAACTTACCACTGCTCAGTCCCCTGAACCCAAGATAAATCCCCCTTTGGTTTTTACAGGCGATCGCAAAAAATTTCGCGAATTTAAAAACGCATGCGAGTTACTTTTTTTGCTAAAACCTCGTACCTACCTTACTGATCACATTAAGGTTTGTACTATTATTTCTTACCTATCAAGCGATCCTCGAGCCTGGGCAGATTCTCTTTTTGAGAAAAGCGACCAGCTTCTCAACTCCTATGCCTTGTTCCTGGCAGAGCTCACTAGCCTATATGATGACCCCAATAGGCAGAGTACTGCCGATCTTCAATTAAGATCCTTGAAACAAGGAAGGAGGCCTGTGGAAGACTTTGTCGCAGAATTCAAGAGATGGACCCTTGATTCAGAATGGAATGATGCATCTCTGAAAACCCAATTTAGGCTTGGCCTATCAGAAGCCGTTAAGGACGAGCTCGCCCAAGCGGATCTGCCTAAAACCCTGGATGCATTAATACAACTCAGTATTACCATAGATAGAAGACTACGAGAAAGAAAGGCTGAAAAGATGGGAATGCCATTATCCGTTTCCTCTCAGAGTCTGGCCGTTCCTATGGAGGTAGGAACCATACGCCCACCGCTATCAACTATGGAAAAAGCCAAAAGACGAAATGAAAATCTCTGCTTGTACTGTGCATCCCCGGATCACAAGATAAACGTCTGTCCCCTAGTCAACAAAAAGAAGGGCGAGTGTTCACATGTCTCTCTAGGAGGATTGACAACTTCATTCACTAACCCCTACATTTCTGTTTTTTTGACATTACAGTGGGACCAGAACAGGATTACTACTAAGGCCATGATTGACACAGGATCTTGTGGAAATTATATGGATATATGCTTAAAATTCCTATTATTTCTAAACTTAAACCTGTCTCAGTGAGTCTTATTACCGGTGTTCCGTTATCCTCTGGTCCGATCACCGATCAGACACAAGCACTTCTAGTCACTATTAACGAGTCTCATAGGGAGACTTCTACCTTCGATTTAATACCATCACCCCACTTTCCCATTGTGTTGGGACTTCCCTGGTTGCACACACACCAACCAACCATAGATTGGAAGGAACGGTCCTTGGCCTTCCCCTCTTGTTATTGCGAGGATACGTGTAACCTCCCGTCTTCCGGGAAGATTCTGTCTGTGGTGACAGATGAGATTGCACCACTATGTTATCAGGATCTTTCTGAGGTTTTTCTTGAGAAAAATGCACAAGCATTACCTCCTCATCGAGACTATGATTGTAGCATTGATCTACTCCCAAATAGCAAATTGCCGTTCGGTCATGTTTATCCTCTTTCACAGGATGAACTTTCCCATCTCAAAACCTATTTGGATGAGAATTTGGAAAAAGGTTTTATTAGACCTTCCACTTCTTCCACAGCAGCAGGACTCTTTTTTGTTCGCAATAAGGATTCAAGTCTCAGACCTATCATCGACTACAGGAAATTGAATGCTATCACAATAAAAGATCGCTATCCTCTACCGCTTATCCCTAAGCTCATTGAGCAGGTGCGTGGAGCTACCCATTTTTCAAAATTGGACCTGAAAGGAGCATACAATCTCATTCGAATCCGTGATGGACACGAGTGGAAGACTGCATTCAGAACTAGATACGGATTGTTCGAATATCTTGTGATGCCATTCGGGCTATGCAATGCCCCTGCAGTTTTCCAACGATTTATAAACGATATTTTTAAAGACTTACTAGATGTCTGTGTTGTGGTATATCTGGACGATATACTTATATATTCACGGACCCTGTCTGAACACATAAGACATGTAAGACTAGTATTATCGAGATTGCTTGCACATAATCTTTATGTGAAACTGAAGAAATGCTTGTTCCATAAAGATGAGGTACTCTTTCTAGGCTACATCATATCCAAAACAGGAATCGAGATGGACATGAGTAAAATATCCTGCATTCAGGATTGGCCTACACCAACCACACGCAAGGCGCTACAGCGATTCCTGGGATTTTCAAATCTCTACAGGAAGTTCATTAAAAACTTTTCTGCTATTGTGAGACCCCTCACACAGCTCACTAGCATAAAAATACCATTTAAATGGTCAGAAGAAGCAAATAAAGCTTTCCACTTGTTAAAGACAAGGTTTACTTCCGCTCCCATATTACGCCATCCAGACCCATCCCTCCAATACATTCTGGAGGTAGATGCGTCAAACATGGCAGTAGGAGCAATACTCTCCCAACGACCAACCCACACTTCACCACTTCATCCAGTCGCCTTTTTTTCGAAATCCCTAAGCAGTCCCGAGATAAATTACCCCGTGGGTGAAAAGGAACTGCTTGCTATAAAATTGGCTCTGGAGAATTGGCGACATTTACTCGAAGGCACCCAATTACCAAAAATTATATACACGGACCATAAAAACCTCCAATATCTTCAGACTAGCAAAACTCTCTCGCACCGACAGGTACGATGGTCACTATTCTTTCTAAGGTTTAACTTCCTAGTGACCTACACACCTGCAGATAAGAACAAAAAGGCGGATGCACTATCACGACTAACTGAAGAAAACTACTTTGAAATCCTTTCCGTTCCTATAATACCTCACAAACGCATTATTGGAGTTGTCCGTTCCTTGAAGGAAGAGGTTTTGCATGGTATAAGTTTGGATTCACCCCCACCACAACTAAATACTGATGCAGAAGGCTTCCTCTACTACAACGACAAACTTTACATACCACCTACCATACGCACCAAGATCTTGGAATTATCGCATGATGTGCCTATGGCAGGACATATGGGTATGACAAAGACTTTTAATTTGATTTCCCGGCAATTCTGGTGGCCTGACATGAAAACATCTATACAAAAATTCGTCTCTTCATGCAATGTCTGTGCCAGGTCCAAAATTGACACTACGAGACCATCCGGTCTACTATGCAGTCTACCAATACCCCAAACTCCATGGGAGGTTTTGTCATTGGACTTCATCGTAGAATTGCCTCTTTCCAAAGGATTTAATACCATCTTGGTGTCAGTGGACCATCTGACAAAGATGGCACATTTCATTGCTATTCGCAGACTACCTTCGTCCAAACAAACGGCAGAACTCCTGATGAAACATGTCTTCAGATTACATGGTATCCCAAAAACTCTTCTTTCTGACCGTGGATCCCAATTTATTTCTAAGTTCTGGCAAGAACTATGTCACATACTACGGATCGAGTGGAAGCTCACTTCTCCTTACCATCCGCAGACCAACGGACAGACTGAAAGAGTCAACCAATGCATCGAGCAGTATTTACGTTGTTACACTTCTTACCAACAGGATGATTGGGTGGATCTTCTCCCCCTGGCAGAATTTGCCTACAACAACGCAACCCACAGTACAACCAAGCAGAGTCCGTTCTACTTGAACTATGGGTTTCATCCCTCTATTCTTCCACCACGCATCCTTCCTTCAAATAACCCAGTAGCTTCAGACTATCTTACCCAAATAAAGGATTCTCTGGGTTTACTAAATACTACCATTGCACACGCTCACAGTCAACAAAAGAAGTACTATGATCTTCGTAGAAGACCTTCTCCACAGTACACTATCGGGGACCTCGTTTGGCTCTCAACAAAAAATTTAAGACTGAAGATCCCTAGCAAAAAGCTTGGACCTCTGTTCTTGGGACCTTTCCCAATCAAAAAACTTATTGGAAAAGCTGCAGTACAGCTTACATTGCCAATAGACCTAAAAATCCATCCCATTTTCCATGTGTCGCTACTGAAACCCCATGTTCCGGGCCAAGGAATAAGGCCTAATATTCCACCTCCCCCTCCTGTACAAGTTGAAGGTGGAGAAGAATACGAGATAAAAGAGATTCTGGATTCTCGTATCTACAGAAGAAGACTTTAGTACTTGGTTAGATGGAAGAACTATGGGCCCCAAGACGACACCTGGCTAAACACCTCTGACATACATGCCCCTAGATTAATCCGCAATTTTCATGCGAGATACCCAGACAAACCAGCTCCAGAGGCCTTCAGGAGCCGGCCTTAAGGGGGGGGGGGGGTATTGTAATGTTCCGGTACCTTTGGTACCCTAAATTACTCTTTTCACAAGTGTATGCACCCCACCATTCTCTTTTGGAAAGGTGCGCATACACCTTTAAGACTGAAGCTGTCATCACTCAGTGCTGGACTAGATGGCTATTTAAATCGCCGGTTCTCACTCACATGTGTTCGTTCAAACACCCTTACCTGGATGCTAACTTGGCTTGAAGCTTTCATGCTTGCAAGCTTACCTCGCTGACGGAACCTCGCTGCGCTGATCCCTGTATCCCGCTACTGGATCATCCGCTCCTCCTGAACCACCCTTCGGCTGTATTGCTATTAGTGCTAAGTACCCCGCAGGGGAAACCTCTATAAACTTATACTAAGCTTACACTATCTAGCTCTGCATAGTAAAGACTGTTTATCACATCTGCATAACTAGATTGCTAGCTCTTGAGACTACTGCTACTTATTCCTGCACTGGGTTGATCTCTCTTGTATGTCCACCTGCTACTCTGTCATCTGCTACCATACATGATTGCTAAACCTACCTGCATCCATCTGCTACTGTCTTACCTTCAAGTGTCTGTCACCTACCACCTCCACTCAACCTGTCTCTTAAATCTTCATCATTGTGTTACTACATACATAAAGTCACTCTAGGAACCAGCTTGCTAATTGTGTGTATTTACTGGCTGAAATAAGACCTTCCACACATGATGAGTCATTGAGGTTGGGAACGGTATCTCAGCATATCTCTTACAAGACTACTGACGTGGAACTATTTCTGCAGCTGAAAATCCACACCATACAAGAAACGCAGGAGCGTTACAGTGCGCGTGCGCGTGTGTGTGTGTGTGTGTGTGTGTGTGTGTGTGTATATATATATATATATATATATATATATATATATATATTATTATTATACAGGATTTATATAGCGCCAACAGTTTGCGCAGCGCTTTACAATATGAAGGAAGACAATACAGTTACAATACAGTTCAAAACAGGAGGAACTAGAGGGCCCTGCTCGTTAGAGCTTACAATCTAGATATACACATACATACATATACATACACTTTATTTTTTTATATACTAGTAATGACGATGATCTGCGACTTATAGCGAGACTGCAATATTGCGGTGGACAATCGGACACTGACACTTTTAAACATTTTCCTGGAACCAGTGACCCTAAAACAGTGATCAGTGCTAAAAATATGCACTATGCTAATGACACTGCCTGGGAAAGGGGTTAAACATCTAGGGCAGGGGTCTTCAAACTATGGCCCTCCAGTTGTTCAGGAACTACAATTCCCCTCATGCTTAGTCATGTCTGTGAATGTCAGAGTTTTTACAATGGCTCACGGGATGTGTAGTTCCACAACAGCTGGAGGGCCGTAGTTTGAGGATCCCTGATCTAGGGCGATCAAAGGGTTAAGTGTGTGCCTAGCCAGTGTTTGTGTGTAAACTGCGTGCTGCTTTTACTAAGGAAAGTGATGGATTCTAGTCCTTGCTTTGCAGGAACATGTCAGAATGGAGCTCTGCCTTGTTTTTAAAGGCAGAGCTGTGTCCCAGGTCCTTGCCCGACGATTAGCAGGTGCCGGTGGACATCCGTTGCCCGACACCCGCAGATTGGCTTTTGCTGTTAGTAATAACATCAGAAGCGGAATTAAATGGGAAAAAAAATATATATTATATATACACACACAGTATCTCACAAAAGTTAGTACACCCTTCACATTTTTGTAAATATTTTATTATATCTTTTCATGTGACAACACTGAAGAAATGACACTTTGCTACAATGTAAAGTAGTGAGTGTACAGCTTGTATAACAGTGTAAATTTGCTGTCCCCTCAAAATAACTCAACACACAGCCATTAATGTCTAAACCGCTGGCAACAAAAGTGAGTACACCCCTAAGTGAAAATGTCCAAATTGGGCCCAAAGTGTCAATATTTTGTGTGGCCACCATTATTTTCTAGCACTGCCTTAACCCTCTTGGGCATGGAGTTCACCAGAACTTCACAGGATGCCACTGGAGTCCTCAACCACTCCTCCATGACGACATCACGGAGCTGGTGGATGTTAGAGACCTTGCGCTCCTCCACCTTATGTTTGAGGATGCCCCACAGATGCTCAATAGGGTTTAGCTCTGGAGACATGCTTGGCCAGTCCATCACCTTTACCCTCAGCTTCTTTAGCAAGGCAGTGGTCGTCTTGGAGGTGTGTTTGGGGTCGTTATGTTGGAATTCTGCCCTGCGGCCCAGTCTCTGAAGGGAGGGGGATCATGCTCTGCTTCAGTATGTCACAGTACATGTTGGTATTCATGGTTCCCTCAATGAACTGTAGCTCCCCAGTGCCGGCAGCACTCATGCAGCCCCAGACCATGACATTCCCGACACTATGCTTGACTGTAGGCAAGACACACTTGTCTTTGTACTCCTCACCTGGTTGCCGCCACACACGCTTGACACCATCTGAACCATACAAGTTTATCTTGGTCTCATCAGAGCACAGGACATGGTTCCAGTAATTAATGTCCTTAGTCTGCATCATCTTTAGAAGAGGCTTCCTTCTGGGACGACAGGCATGCAGACCAATTTGATGCAGTGTGCGGCGTGTGGTCTGAGCACTGACAGGCTGACCCCCCAACCCTACAACCTCTGCAGCAATGCTGGCAGCACTCATACGTCTATTTCCCAAAGACAACCTCTGGATATGACGCTGAGCATGTGCACGCAACTTCTTTGGTCGACCATGGCGAGGCCTGCTCAGGGTCTTGGCAATCTTCTTATAGCCTAGGCCATCTTTATGTAGAGCAACAATTCTTTTTGTTCAGATCCTCAGAGAGTTCTTTGCACTGAGGTACCATACTGAACTTCCAGTGACCAGTATGAGAGAGAGAGAGCGATAACACCAAATTTAACACACCTGCGACCTTGGAACACTAACGAGTCACATGACACCATTGAGGGAAAATGGCCAATTCGGCCCAATTTGGACATTTTCACTTAGGGGTGTACTCACTTTTGTTGCCAGCGGTTTAGACATTAATGGCTGTGTGTTGAGTTATTTTGAGGGGACAGTAAATTTACACTGTTATACAAGCTGTACACTCACTACTTTACATTGTAGCAAAGTGTCATTTCTTCAGTGTTGTCACATAAAGAGGTAATAAACTATTCATAAAAATATGAGGGGTGTACTCACTTTTGTGAAATACTGTGTGTGTGTGTATTATATATATATATATATATATATATATATATATATATATAAATAAATATGTGATCCCGCGCAGAACAGCCACCCCATAGCAGTATAGCAGAGGGGGGAGAGAGATTGGCGCAATCAGACAATGTGGGTGACTGCAATAGTATACTGTGGGCAGGAGGTGGAGTGCAATCCGATGGCTGGACACTTGAATGGCTGCAGGCTTGTAGAGGGTGAAGCGACCCTGTGTGATTCCAGGAGAGAGAGAGAGAGCCAAGCGCAGATCTAAGTGTAGCACAGCAGTACTTTATTTACACACAATTAAAATGGTACTCACAAAAGGTCCATAAAAGCAGGCATCTCTAAAAGCAGTAGCAGGGGGAAATCTGGATGTGACTCCAGAGACTTTCCCCCTGCTACTGCTTTTATGGACCTTTTGTGAGTACCATTTTAATTGTGTGTAAATAAAGTACTGCTGTGCTACACTTAGATCTGCGCTTGGCTCTCTCTCTCTCTCTCACCCCATAGCAGTATATCTGCTGTGGGGCGGTGAGGAAGTGTATATAGCAGCTAGGAGTCGGTTTCTGTCAGTACTGCCGCAGGTGCAATCCTTGTGTTATGACCTTTTCCATGCAACACATAACAATTCCTCCCCTCCTCTCCCTGACGCTCCTCTCTTCCTCCGCCGCTCCCCTCCTCCCCCTGACGCTCCTCTCTTCCTCCGCCGCTCCCCTCCTCTCCCTGACGCTATCTTCCTCCACCGCGCCCCTCCTCCCCCTGACGCTCCTCTCTTCTTCCACCGTTCCTCCCCTTCTCCCCGACGCTCCTCTCTTCCCCCGCCGATCCCCCTCCTCTCCCTGACGCTCCTCTCTTCCTCCGCTGCTCCCCTCCTCTCCCTGATGCTCCTCTCTCCCTCCGCTGCTCCCCTCCTCTCCCTGACGCTCCTCTCTCCCTCCGCTGCTCCCCTCCTCTCCCTCCGCTGCTCCCCTCCTCTCCCTGACTCTCCTATCTCCCTGATGCTCTTATCTCCCTCCGCCGCTCCCCTCCTCTCCCCTCTTCCTCCGCCGCTCCCTTCCTCTCCCTGACGCTCTTCTCTTCCTCCATGGGTCCATTCCTCTCCCTGGCGCTCCTCTCTTCCTCCGCGGCTCCCTTCCTCTCCCTGACGCTCTTCTCTTCCTCCGCCGATCCCCTCCTCTCCCTGACGCTCCTATCTCCCTCCGCCGCTCCCCTCTCCCTGACGCTCCTTTCCTCTCCCTCCGCCGCTCCCTTCCTCTCCCCGACGCTCCTCTCTTCCTCCGCGGTTCCCTTCCTCTCCCTGACGCTCTTCTCTTCCTCCGCCGCTCCCTGACGCTCCCATCTTCCTCCGCTGCTCCCCTCCTCTCCCTGACGCTCCTATCTTCCTCCGGCGCTCCCCTCCTCTCCCTGACGCTCCTCTCTCAGACGCTCTTCTCTTCCTCTGCCCCTCCCCCTGACGCTCCTCTCTTCTTCCACCGCTCCTCCCCGCCTCCCCCTAACACTCTCTTCTTCCACCGCTCCTCCCCCTGACGCTCCTCTCTTCCTCCGCGGCTCCCTTCCTCTCCCTGACGCTCCTCTCTTCCTCCGCGGCTCCCTTCCTCTCCCTGACGCTCCTCTCTTCCTCCGCGGCTCCCTTCCTCTCCCTGACGCTCCTCTCTTCCTCCGCGGTTCCCTTCCTCTCCCCGACGCTCCTCTCTTCCTCCGCGGCTCCCTTCCTCTCCCTGACGCTCCTCTCTTCCTCCGCGGCTCCCTTCCTCTCCCTGACGCTCCTCTCTTCCTCCGCGGCTCCCTTCCTCTCCCTGACGCTCCTCTCTTCCTCCGCGGCTCCCTTCCTCTCCCTGACGCTCCTCTCTTCCTCCGCGGTTCCCTTCCTCTCCCCTCCTCTCCCCTCTTCCTCCGCCGCTCCCTTCCTCTCCCTGACGCTCTTCTCTTCCTCCATGGGTCCATTCCTCTCCCTGGCGCTCCTCTCTTCCTCCGCGGCTCCCTTCCTCTCCCTGACGCTCTTCTCTTCCTCCGCCGATCCCCTCCTCTCCCTGACGCTCCTATCTCCCTCCGCCGCTCCCCTCTCCC
Source organism: Pelophylax lessonae (assembly GCF_965119305.1). NCBI lineage: Eukaryota > Metazoa > Chordata > Amphibia > Anura > Ranidae > Pelophylax > Pelophylax lessonae. The sequence goes on from NC_138774.1 coordinate 31,622,647, forward strand.
TGACGCTCCTTTCCTCTCCCTCCGCCGCTCCCTTCCTCTCCCCGACGCTCCCTTCCTCTCCCCGATTCCCTTCCTCTCCCTGACGCTCTTCTCTTCCTCCGCGGCTCCCTTCCTCTCCCTGACGCTGCTCTCTTCCTCCGCGGTTCCCTTCCTCTCCCTGACGCTCCTATCTCCCTCCACCGCTCCCCTCCTCTCCCTGACGCTCTTCTCTTCCTCTGCGGCTCCCTTCCTCTCCCTGACGCTCCTCTCTTCCTCCGCGGCTCCCTTCCTCTCCCTGACGCTCTTCTCTTCCTCCGCCGCTCCCTGACGCTCCCATCTTCCTCCGCTGCTCCCCTCCTCTCCCTGACGCTCCTATCTTCCTCCGGCGCTCCCCTCCTCTCCCTGACGCTCCTCTCTCAGACGCTCTTCTCTTCCTCTGCCCCTCCCCCTGACGCTCCTCTCTTCTTCCACCGCTCCTCCCCGCCTCCCCCTGACACTCTCTTCTTCCACCGCTCCTCCCCCTGACGCTCCTCTCTTCCTCCGCGGCTCCCTTCCTCTCCCTGACGCTCCTCTCTTCCTCCGCGGCTCCCTTCCTCTCCCTGACGCTCCTCTCTTCCTCCGCGGCTCCCTTCCTCTCCCTGACGCTCCTCTCTTCCTCCGCGGTTCCCTTCCTCTCCCCGACGCTCCTCTCTTCCTCCGCGGCTCCCTTCCTCTCCCTAACACTCTTCTCTTCCTCCTCTTCCCTCCTCTCCCTGACGCTCCTCTCTTCCTCCGCCGCTCCCATCTTCCTCCGGTGCTCCCCTCCTCTCCCTGACGCTCCTCTCCCTAACGCTCCTTTCTTCCTCCGGCGCTCACCTCCTCTCCCTGACACTCCTATCTTCCTCCGGCGCTCCCCTCCTCTCCCTGACGCTCATCTCTCAGACGCTCTTCTCTTCCTCTGCCCCTCCCCCTAACGCTCCTCTCTTCTTCCACCGCTCCTCCCCGCCTCCCCCTGACGCTCCTCTTCTTCCACCGCTCCTCCCCCCTGACGCTCCTCTCTCTGACGCTCTTCTCTTCCCCTGCCGCTCCCCTCCTCTCCCTGACGCTATCTTCCTCCACCGCTCCTCTCCTCTCCCTGACGCTCTTCTCTTTCTCCACAGCTCCCTTTCTCTCCCTGACGCTCCTCTCTTCCTCCGAAGCTCCCTTCCTCTCCCTGACGCTCCTCTCTTCCTCTGACGCTCCCCTCATCTCCCTGACGCTCCCATCTTCCTCCGCCGCTCCCCTCCTCTCCCTGACGCTCCTCTCTTCCTCCGCCGCTCCTCCCCCTGACAGTCCTCTCTTCCTCCGCCGATATCCTCCTCTCACTGACGCTCCTCTCTTCCTCCGCCGCTCCCCTCCTCTCCCTGACGCTCCTCTCTTCCTCCGCCGCTCCCCTCCTCTCCCTGACGCTCCTCTCTTCCTCCGCCGCTCCTCCCCCTGACGCTCCTCTCTTCCTCCGCCGGTATCCTCCTCTCACTGACGCTCCTCTCTCCCTCCGCCGCTCCCCTCCTCTCACTGACGCTCCTCTCTCCCTCCGCTGCTCCCCTCCTCTCCCTGACGCTCCTCTCTCCCTCCGCCGCTCCCCTCCTCTCCCTGATGCTCCCCTCCTCTCCCTGACGCTCCTCTCTCCCTCCGCTGCTCCCCTCCTCTCTCTGACGCTCTTCTCTTCCTCTGACGCTCTTCTCTTCCTCCGCAGCTCCCTTCCTCTCCCTGACGCCCCTCTCTCCCTCCGCCGCTCCCCTCCTCTCTCTGACGCTCTTCTCTTCCTCTGACGCTCTTCTCTTCCTCCGCAGCTCCCTTCCTCTCCCTGACGCCCCTCTCTCCCTCCGCCGCTCCCCTCCTCTCTCTGACGCTCTTCTCTTCCTCTGACGCTCTTCTCTTCCTCTGCAGCTCCCTTCCTCCGCCGCTCCCCTCCTCTCCCTGATGCTCCCCTCCTCCTTACAGGAGAATGTCTCCCCCTGGTGGTGGGGGGCAGTCAGGTCACACATGGCTCCTGTGATGGTGTGGAGGGAAGATATAACACCCCCCATACACTGTATATTCCTCTATCCCCCATCCCTGCACCCCCTTTATATGTCTGTCACACTCCATGCAGCCCCGGACATCACCTCCCCATCACCTCCCCCTCACCTCCCAGGTTGGTGTCATGTGCCCTCACCTCCCTGAGGGGTAAAATCCCCCATACCCGACCAGCCTGATATCACCCCGCACACCGGGAGCCTCACCTGCCGCCATGCGCTGTCCTCCCTCCCCCCGGTAGGGGGGGTGTCTCCGGCTCCTCTCACAGCTCACCGCGGGACAGCCGCTCACCTGCAGCAGCCATCACTCAGCAGTCATCCATGCAGGGGGCGTGGCCGGACGCGCCGGAAGGCGATTGGCTGCGTCGCATAGGCGCTGCTACGCGAGGCCGCTGGGAAAGGCGCGTGCCCTACGCCAGAGCAGATGGCCGAGCGTGCGCGCGCGACCTCCCTCCAGAGGCAGGCAGGGGGGGTCAGGTGATTCTCGGCAACCAATCAGGGGGCGGCGAGGGCGGAGAAGCGGCGGAGTATCCTGTGGTGAATGGTGATGGGCGGCGCTGTGCAGACGAAAGAGCGACTGAGAGAGAGATGGATGGAGGATAGAAAGAGATGTGTGGATAGAGAGAGGGGGGCAGAGACATGGAGGAAGCTTGCTACCGAGAGAAGGGGGCGCAAGCATTTTATTTATGTTATATAGATATACTTATTACTATGTAAAATATGTATGAATACGCATGGTTTTCTACACAAAAAGATACACAATGGAAACGGAGATGACCAGTGATCCTGCTGATCACAGCTCATTTCCGATCATTCTCAGTTTATCAAACAGAAATGATCGGGGGAGAACATGTTCTTCGCTGATCATCTCTTCACACGGGAATCTGTCATTGACTGACACAGAAACAGCCAGGTCATGAAGCTGCGATCCCCGCACTTCACTGGCGATCTGGGTCAGAATTCACACTCCCGGGTTCACCAGCCTGGAGCTTGTGAAGCGGTGAGTGAAGACAGAATCGGGGGAGGGGGGGGGGGGAAAGAAAGATTATGGACTTCTTTCTTCCTCGTTCAGACCCCCCAACACAGTAATCATGTCCCCCTGCCATATTTATGTATATATATACTAGGGATGCACCGAATATTCGGCGGCCGAACATTATTCGGCCGAAAATAGAAAAAAATAGCACTTTCGGTGTTCGGCCGAATAAGTCAAAAAGCCGAATAATTTTGTGCCGAACAATAGGGCTGAACGATAGTAGATATGATATCGACTATCGTTCTGTGGCCGTAGGCGATATTCATATCGCCGAGGTCGCGATATTTACAGGGGGAAGGGACTCGGAGGAGGACTCACAGACTTCCGTGTTAGGCAGGGGAAGCCGGGACACTTCAGCGGTGAGCATACATACATTACTCACTCATGCACTGCAGCCCGCCCCACACATTCAGTGAGTCTTACTCTCCTCCCTAGTTTTTTCAATGGCACATTCAGGAAGCCAATCACGCCGTGATTAGCTGCACAGCGAACCAATCACGCGTGCCTGCACACCTGATTGGTTCCGCTGTGCCGCTACTCACGGCGTGATTGGCTTCCTGAATGTGCCATTGAAAAAACTAGGGAGGAGAGTAACTCACTGAATGTGTGGGGCGGGCTGCAGTGCACGAGTGAGTAATGTATGTATGCGGCTGTGCTCCTTTCCAGGCTACTACTAGTCCACCTCCAGCCTCCTACTACCACCACTATGAGAGACTGTCTGTCACTATAATCTGATCGAGTCCACACTGACACTGACTGACTGTCACTGAGTAATTGATGTTACCACATTAACCCTGACCTGCCCAGTGCCCTGTATCTGCAATTAAAATTTACAAGGCTGCCTGCATGCTTCCTGATTTCCATTCCCAGCATCCTTCCCAATCCCTACAGTGTCACTAACATTAACCCTATGGTACAAGGCTGCAGTGTGCACTGAATCCCATTCCCTACAGTAACATTTAGGGAGAGAGACATGAGAGGACAAGAGAGAGAGAGAGAGACATGAGAGGACAAGAGAGAGAGAGAGACATGAGAGGACAAGAGAGAGAGAGAGAGGACGAGAGAGAGAGAGAGACAAGAGAGAGAGAGGACGAGAGAGAGAGAGAGACAAGAGAGAGAGAGGACGAGAGAGAGAGGACGAGAGAGAGAGGACAAGAGAGAGAGAGAGAGACACGAGAGGACAAGAGAGAGAGACATGAGAGGACAAGAGAGAGAGACATGAGAGGACAAGAGAGAGAGACATGAGAGGACAAGAGAGAGAGACATGAGAGGACAAGAGAGAGAGACATGAGAGGACAAGAGAGAGAAAGAGGACGAGAGAGAGAGGACAAGAGAGAGAGACATGAGAGGACAAGAGAGAGAAAGAGGACGAGAGAGAGAGGACAAGAGAGAGAGACATGAGAGGACAAAAAATTGGCAAAATAAATGGAAAAAATGCGAAACACCGCGTTCGGTACTCGGCCTTCGGCCAAACATTTCATTATTATTCGGCTTCGGCCAAGAATTTCATTTCGGTGCATCCCTAATATATACATGTATATATATACACACATACATGTAGATATATATTTAATGTGTATATATATATACAATGTATGTGTGTGTGTATTCAGTGTATATATATTTATGTAAGGGGACTATTATTTATTAACCTCGTGTACTCAGCAGTGATAATTTATCACTGCTTGTTAAAGCGCGCCAGGGATTTTCATACTACTGTAATCTCGCTTTGTCTCACGAGATTACAGACGCCCCATTGACTTCTACACAGTTCTCAGAGAAAACCGTTCTCCTCTGATCACCCTGGGCGAACTGAAGTTCTCCGATTCATAAAATGGGTGCCAGAGGAGATCATTTTCCCCGGAGAACTGTAGAGAAGCCAACAGAGAAAAAAATTCACCCGTTCATAAAAGTACACCAAAATACATTTCTATATACGCTGAAAAAATGTGTGCTGTGTTTAACCACTTAAGCCTCGGAAGATTTTACCCCCTTCCTGACCAGGGCCTATTTTGCGATTCGGCACTGTGTGACTTTAACGGACAATTGCACGGTTGTGCGACGCTGTACCCAAATGAAATTTACGTCCTTTTTTTTCCCACAAACAGAGCTTTCTTTTGGTGGTATTTGATCACCTGTGCGATTTTTTATTTTTTGATCATGCGCTATAAACAAAAAAAGAGCGACAATTCTGAAAAGAAAAAAAACAATATTTTTCACATTCTGCTATATAACATTCCCCCCAAAAAATTTTAAAAATCAAAATTTTTTTACATTTTAGGCCAATTTGTTTTCCGCTACATATTTTTGGTTAAAAAAAATTGCAATAAGCGTATTTTGATTGGTTTGCACAAAAGTTATAGCGTCTACAAACTACGGGAAAGATTTCTGTCATTTTTATTGTTTTTTTTTTTTACTAGTAATGACTGCGATCTGCGATTTTTAGCAGGACTGTGACATTGCGGCGGACAGATTGGACATTACTACAGTAATCAGTGCTAAAAATATGCACTGTTACTGTAATAATGACACTGGCAGGGAAGGGGTTAACATTGTGGGTGATCAAGGGGTTAAATGTAAGCCTAGGGGAGTGATTCTAACTGTATGGGGGATGGGCTTTTGAAATGACCATAGAGACATGTGATCCTATATAGAAGGATCACAGGTGCTCTGTGATCCTTCCAGAGAGAAGAACGATCAGATGTGTTTACAACAGCCGACCGTTCTCCTCTCTCAGCGGGGAACGATCGTGGGTGGCAGGCAGCAATCCGAGCCGCAGACCCAGTGCATCAGTGTTCCCGCTGCTGAGTGGGGGCGGGAACGTGCTGCCGGCGGCGCGCGCTCGCCCCACTAGCTGCAGGCTTGCGACCGACTTACAGCTACGTCGGTTCACGCAGGAGGGGCTGCCTGCCGCAGTAAACGGTCGTTAACAGGCTAAAAGGAATGTAAACATCGTTTGTAATAGAAATAAGCAGGGCATTTCCTCTTTAATGTGAGATCTGGGTTCAAAAAGACCTCACATCTCACATCTACACTTAAAGGCAATTAAAAAAATTGCTTATGGTGCAGTATTTCATATTTCAAATGATTTATTTAAAAAAGAAGGTTGTATTGCACATCAAAGAAAACAGGGATCAGCGTGTACTGTATAGGAATCGTCGGTTTGCCCTCCACCTGCATCCAGCTGACCGGAAATGACGTATCTCAAACACCACCCAACGACGTTTCGTCAGTCTATGTCTAACGTCCTCAGGGGTTACCTGGGTACCTGGCGATTCCTATACAATACATGCTGACCCCTGTCTTCTTTGATGTAAGTGCAATAAAACCTTCTTTTTTAAAATAAATGATTTGAAATACTGAGAGTGTTTCTTCTGCTCCCTCTCTATATGACAACACTGGAGCGTTGAATACACTTTTTATATACATGGATGACAGCAGCAGTTTGAATTCATTCCTGTGACCTCATGTATGACAATCTTGGATTTTTCCATATGCACAATTTGCATATGGTAAATGCAATATGCAAGGGTGGCCGGTGTAAGGAGGAGTGGCCAGTGTGGGCGGAGTAGGCGGGATTAGTAGGCTGGTTTGCTGTAGAGACGGACGGCGGTGATGGAGAGGTCTGGAGGGAGGACGTTGACACATGGTAACTCCCATATTGCTCTGTATAATGAACTGGAAGCTGATTGGCCGAAGGAATATATGTCAAGAGATTTTCTCTGTCTTTCTGGTGGACGTCTTTCACATAAATGGTGTGACGGAGGGGACACTGGCAGCCAGGAGTACTTATAAGGTCATCTAAGGAAGCAATAGCCACTTTTCCCTTCAACTTGGTGCTTGGAGTAGTATGTGCAGCAGGAGGATTTGCGGTCTCCATTGGATCACTTAAGTGTTGTAACAGGCGCTATATATACCTACATCTGGTGAGTGGGGAACCGAGAGGGGAGCACACATTGCAAGCACTTTATGCACTTTTTGTGAAGAAGAAGTTGAGCACCAGGCACCAAGCACTTTTTTGTATAAGGAAGAAGCACTGAGCACTATTTAACCACTTTACGACCAGTCACTGGGACTGTACTGCGCCACCATATGGTGGGACCAAACCCCCATTTTTATTTATGGACTCTCTTCAGATTTGGTAGTAATTTCCTTTGCATTTGCGCGCTATTCTTTTTTAATGTACTGCGGCACAGTGGCTCCTTCCCGTCCAGTGACGTAGACGTACGTCGCTGGACTCCTCCCCTTGTGGGTGGCGCTCACGCGCCGCCGGAGGCTCGCTCCCGCTGTATTCAGTCACAGAGGGAGTCGGACCAGGGGAGGAGCAGCGGCGATCACCGCCACTCTTCCTTGATCATCAGGGAATCGAGTGAGGAGATCCGCCCGCTTGTGTAAACAAATCGGGCGGATCTCCTAAGTGACAGGTAGGGTCAGATTGCAGGGTTCAGCATAGCTCAACCTGCAATCTGTCCCTGACTCACTCAGTCACCTCCCCCCACACACGTTAGTAAGCACCAGGCATACATTAACCCCTCCCTCTCCAATAAAATTAACCCCTTCCCTGCCAGTGTCATTTTTGCAGTAACAGTGCATATGTATAGCACTGATTACTGCAGTAATGTCACTGGTACCCCCAAAAGTGTCAAAAATGTCAGTCAAGGGTTCGATCTGTCTGCCGCAATGTCGCAGTCCCGCAAAAAAAATCGCAGATCGCCGCCATTACTCGTTAAAAAAAAACCACCAAAAATGACAGAAATCTTTCCCTTAGTTAGTAAACGCAATAACTTTTGCGCAAACCAATCAACACAAATTTGACAATGCACATTTGAGCAGCGCTGACACTTAATTTATTGCATATGCACAATTTGACTCCCTGTAATAGGGGTCAATCAAGTCTGGTGAGTTTATAGTGTGTCTGCATGCCTGTGGAGAGATACCTTTCCTATACTCACTGAGGACGTTATTCACATGTGGGATTCGGTTGAAGTCATTTGAAGTCAAGGGCCTTCGGTTGAAGTCATTTGCTGACAAAACGCGTCAAAGCGTGGTCACGCGGTCACGGAGGAAGCCTACGTCACACGCCAGACCCGGAGGCTCGCAGCTAGGTACCGAGCAGGATGGGGAACGGCTGCAGGACGCAGGTCTTTCTTATTCCACGCTTTATATATGCATATGTTTGTAAGTGCAATGTTTGAGGGATTTTTATGTTTGGGGAAATAAAGTTTATTATGCAGGATTATGCTATGTGACCTCATTACTTTACATGCACTACAGTTTGCTGTGTTGAGGAGACTATCGGTTTGAGATCTATCTGGTTACCTTACTGAATTTCCGGCCATTATCCAAGGTCTGGAGGTGATCGGGAGGTCACATGTACCATCTGGTTTGGCGCATATACAGTTTCCATCTGGTGAGTTTCCAACCAAAGGGGTGCACATAGCGGTGAGGTGGAGGTTCCCTGTTTTCCGTGGGATTCTGAGGATTCACACTCTTGGGACTGGTGTCCTTCTGGATTTATTTGGGACTCTATGCATGAACTTTTTCTCCCTTGCATATATTTATTTGAAGTTCATTTGTTTTTGTGGACTATATAGCGCTGCTAGTGTGTCATTTTAGGTGGAGCTGTATGCTCTAATACCCAATGTATGCACCTTTTGCATATTGTTATACTATATAGCAGCAGCTTATTTTAGGTAGTATTAGTCTTTTGCCTCGTTTCCACTGAGCGGAACGGTTCAGGTCGGTACAGTTTGGAAGGGTTAGAATGGTCCGGTCTATTCAGGTGAGCGTTTCCACTGCAAGTCGGGCCACCAGGGACCATGAAGGGTTTACACCAAATGAGGTGTTTGTTTTGCTCTTTCATTTGACGTGAGCATTGAAGTTTTCCTCTCCGCCAATCAGTGGAATCTATCGTGTGACGCCAGTAGCTCCGCCCTAACCGTACCGTACCATTTCCTATGGCCTTACATCTGAAGCAGGACCAGGAATGGTGCGGTTTGGTTCGGTTGTATGGGCCACTTTCATAATGGAAACACTCAAAATAGCGTACCGTATCGAACTGACCCGAACCGATCCGCTCAGTGGAAACGAGGCATTTGTGAGCTTTGGGTGAGCAAGGTGTTTTATTTAGTCCTTTCCTTTATCTTGCTCCTATTTGTTTATTATCCCAATACTTTTGGCAATAAAGTGTAATATAGTGTTTAATGCATATGTGTTTGTTCTATATTTTATTTATTATATTCCATATTAATTAAATCACCTTGTAGATTATCATATTTTAGCGTGGCAATTCACACAATTATCACTGTTACATAGTTTGTCTGACTATTTTTTTGCCAGTATTTTTTTTTTGTTTATTTACCGGCCAGCGTGTTTTCTATTATTATTTTATAATCCTCTCTTGCGCGATCCAAAATGAAAAAAGTTTTACTTTAGGTTTTGTTACCCTTGCTAAATATTTTTTTATTTTAATTAGGCTGTTTTTAGACAATAGATCTACTTATTCCCCACAGAAATGTCCCAGTTAACAAGGAATCCTCCGAGTCCTTATGTCCTGATAGGGGATTTGTTCCCAAACCACCAACATATTATTTAATCTACAATCAGAAACAAATAGGCATACATTAAAAGAACTGGTTCTGTGCCCTCCTCTCTGTATTTTTTGAAGCACTAGGAAATATTAATTGTACAGATTTAATTTTACTACCAGTCACGTAACCTCTACGTCAGCAGACTTTGCGGGGTTATACCGGGATGATGCCTCTAGCTAGAGGCATTATCCCGGTACCGTTGTTTGAAGCCGACGGTCGGCTTTCCGTCGGTAACGATCGATGCGGCTCGGGAGCCGCTCGATCGTTACCCGGGGGGGCGGGAGGGGACGTCCCCCCCCTCCCGCCGCCTTCCGCGGCTTTGCTCGGGGCTACCGTCCCACCGGGAGCCCCGAGCACCCAGCCGGCACGTCCGCCGGCTGGATGGAGTCCCGATGAATGCCGGAAACGGCATCGATCGGGTCTCCGATGACGTAACCCGGAGGCGGCGTCCATGACGTCACTTCCGGGTTACTGTGCTGCAAAAGGCGGCAGATTTGAAAAACGGCTGTATGCAAAAATGCCGTTTTCGGCGTTTTGCATACAGGGAAGTGTAGTGGAGGGGTCTAGGGTCTTTTAGACCCTCGATCCCTCCATAAAGTGTACCTGTCACGACATATTGCTGTCACCAGGGATGTTTACATTGCTTGTGACAGCAATAAAAGTGATCAGATTTTTTTTTTTTTTAAAAACCTGTAATAAAGTTTAAAAAAAAAGAAAAAATAAATAGGAAAAAAAAAAAAAAAAAATTTAGCCGTCCCCGTCACCGTTAGCTCGCGCACAAAAAAAAACGTATACGCAAGTCGAGCCGCAAATGAAATCGCTGTTCAAACCACACATGTGAAGTATCGCCGCGATCGCCAGAGCGTGGGCAATAATTAAAAAAAAAGAGCTACACACTAACTCTAAACTGGTAACCGTTAAATAAATTTAAATCGTCGCAGATTGAGATCTCTATTGACCGTAGTTTGTCGCCATCCCACGGGGGGGCGCAATTTTAAACCGTAACATGTTTGGTATCTATTTACTCGGCGTGACATCATCTTTCACAATATACAAAAAAAATGGGCTAACTTTACTGTTTAGTATTTTTTAAATGCAGTGAAATGTGATTTTTCAAATTTTTTCCAAAAAAATGGCGTTTTAAAGACCGCTGCGCAAATACCGCGTGACAAAAAATTTTGCAATGACCGACATTTTATTCTCCAGAGTCTTTGCTAAAAAATATATATATATATAATGTTTGGGGGTTCTAAGTAGTTTTCTAGGAAAAAATACTGGTTTTAACTTGTGAACAAAAAGTGTCCGAAATAGTACTGGGGCTAAAGTGGTTAAAAGAACTGGTTCTGTGCCCTCCTCTCTGTATTTTTTGAAGCACTAGGAAATATTAATTGTACAGATCAGTGGCAGTACAGATCATTTGCTTGGCTTTGGCTTTGCCTTATCCACTTCTAAACAACGAGAGAAGGACTTCCAGTCGTCTGATTGTCATGAAAGCATAGAGCTGTGCTTGATACATTTTTTTTTCCTTGAATCTTCCTTCCTAAATTATCAATTGCACAATTCTTAAAGTAAACCTCTGATTAAAAAAAAATACAGGAACTGCCACTTCTGAACTCCTAAAAATGCTAAATGAGTGGCAGTTACCATTGCACCACTATCTTTATTTCTTTCTGAGGAATACAAAAATCTTTGTACACCCAGTAACATATTAATCTCATGAAAACTTTCCTGTATATTGCCACTTACCAGTAAGTATTAGTAATCTGCAGGGTAGATTTGATCTACCCACTTCAGCCCCGGAAGGATTTGCCCCCTTAACCACTTGCCGACTGCCGTCAGTATATTTACTGCGGCAGTCAGCCCCTCACAGGCAAAGCGACTTAGGTCTATGTCGCTAGCCTGTAAGGCTCTGGGGAGCGAGCGAGCGCCGCCGAATGCACTCTCCCGCTCGGTCACGGACCCCCCCCCCCCCCGTGCGTGTGCCCGGCGGACCCGTTGTCCGCTGGGCACTCGCAATCGTCCGTGACACCGGGAGAAAGGCAGGCGGCTAATGTAAACAAAGCCGCCTGTCATTCTTCCCTGTGTAAGAATGGTGATCAGACGGTTCTACTATGTAGGACCGTTGATCACCGTTCTCACAGCTCAAGCCACAGCCAATCACAGTTAGAAACACGCCCCTAGGGACACACTTAACCCCTTCCTCTCAAAAAAGTTAACCCCTTCACTTCCAGTGTCATTTTTACAGTAACAGTGCATATATATAGCACTGATTACTGTAGTAATATCACTGGTAACCCCAAAAGTGTCAAAAATGTCAGTCAAGGGTCCGATCTGTCCGCCGCAATGTCGCAGTCCCGCAAAAAAAAATCGCAGATCGCCGCCATTAAAAAAAAAAAAAAAAAAAAAATGTCAAAAATCTTTCCCTTTGTTAGTAAACGCGATAACTTTTGCGCAAACCAATCAAAATACGCTTTTTGCGATTTTTTTTTTTTTTTACCAAAAATATGTAGCATAAAACAAATTGGCCTAAAATGTTAAAAAATTTTGATTTTTACATTTTTTTGGGAATTTCATATAAAAAAATGTGAAAAATATTGTTATTTTTTTGCAAAATTGTCTTTTTTTGTTTATAGCGCATGATCAAAAAATCGCACAGGTGATCAAATACCACCAAAAGAAAGCTCTGTTTGTGGGGAAAAAAGGAAAAAAGGACGTCAAATTCGTTTAGGTACAGCGTCGCACGACCGCGCAATTGTCCATTAAAGTCACGCAGCGACGAATCGCAAAATAGGCCCTGGTCAGGAAGGGGGTAAAATCTTCCGGGGCTTAAGTGGTTAATGACCAAGCCCATTTTTTGCAATTCGGCACTGCGTTACTTTAACGGACAATTGCACGGTCGTGCGATGCCGTATTCAAATACAATTGATGTCCTTTTTTTCCCACAAATAGAGCTTTCTTTTGGTGGTATTTGATAACCTCTGCGGTTTTTCTCTTTAGCGCTATAAACAAAAAAAGAGCGTCAATTTTGAAAAAACATCAATATTTTCTGCTTTCTGCTATAAAACATTCTCAATAAAAATATTTAAAAAATCTAATTTTTTTTTCAGTTTTTTGCCAATTTGTATTCTGCTACAAATTTTTGGTAAAAAATAAATCCCAAAAAGCGGATATTATTTGCTATAATTTTTAGTGTTTACAAACTACGGGATAGATTTATGGACTTTTTTTTTTTTTTTTTTTTATTAGTAATGGCAAGATCAGTGATTTTTATCGGGACTGCGACATTACGGCGGACAAATCTGACACTAAAGTGACACTTTTTGGGGACCAGTGACTTTAATACAGTGATCAGTGCTAAATAATATGCACTGTTACTGTATAAATGACACTGGCAGGGAAGGGGTTAACACTGGGAGTGATCAAGGGGTTAAATGTGTCCCTATATGTGCTTACTATCTTTGTGGGGGATGGATTGAACAGAGGCATGCGCAGTAGGGAACCGGCTGTGAAGCCAAAAGGCTTCATTGCTGGTTTTCCTTAGAAAGAATGGCGGCGGCAGCACCCGGCAGCCGATCCGAAAATCAGCTGGGGTGCTGACATTGCGGGCTCTCTGGACAGTAAGTGTCTATATATTAAAAGTCAGCAGCTACAGTATTGGTACCTGCTGACTTTTATTTATTTTTTCTCCAGACGGAATTCCTCTTTAAGAGTATTTACAAAAACTCTGCCCGCCACAATGATGTGACCCCAATCAGCAGAGATATCTTTACAGCAATCCTCTAATCAACGCTCTTGGAAATGTCCATTTTGCAGTAGGATTACCACCAGGATATCTACGCTAATCGGAGTTGTATTGCTGCAGCAAACAGAGTTTCTTTTTTTTTTTTTCAAATTTTAATTTTTTAATTTTATTAGAAAACGAAAAGGATTTTACATTTTACATTTCATAAGATAACAGCCAACTAAAGTAATATACAACAAGAAAATGCACATTTAGGAGTAGAAATATTTATCTTTATCCCCATCCTAACTTATGGTGGCCTGTTTTCTCTCTTTTCCCATGAAATGTCATTTTTTATACAATACAGCCTCTTGCCTCAACCTACCTTTCCATTTCTCTTTCTTTTACCCCTCCCTACCCTTTCTTCCCCCCAAACAATAAGCAACTATACCACCACTCCCCTAAATAAAAAAAAAAAAAAAAAAAAACCCAAATCCTCCCCCCCTTCTTCTTCTCAATTCCAATGGCAAACTTCTCGAACTTCCTTATTACTTTACTCTCCAAGAGTCTTCCCTTCTTCAGAGAGGATGAATACATTCCATCCCTCCCATGTCTGTCTATATTTCTCTCTATTAGGCCCCTTTCACACATACAGTCCGTTCAGTTCATCAGTTCAGTCACGTCAAATGTATCAGTTTTTCATCCGTTTTTCATCAGTTTTTCATCCGTTTTTCGTCAGTTGTTATCCGTTTTTCATCCGTTTTTCGTCAGTTGTTATCCGTTTTTCATCCGTTTTTCGTCAGTTGTTATCCGTTTTTCATCCGTTTTTCATCAGTTTTTCATCCGTTTTTCATCCGTTGTCATCAGTTGACATCAGTTTTTCATCCGTTGTCATCCGTTTTTCGTCCGATCCGTTTTTTTGACGGATGAAAAATAGGGCATTCATCCGTTCAAAAAAACGGACATTGACGGAAGTGGATGAAAACGGATGTTAACTGATGATCATCAGTTGTCATCCGATTTTACATAGAGATGCATTGATGTCCGTTTTTCATCCGTCAACGGATGGATGAAAAACGGACAAACGGACAGCATGTGTGAAAGGGGCCTTATGGTTTGCTGTTAGGGTCAGATCTTCCATTTTATTTATTTCCTCCACTTTCTCTATCCAATCCCTTATAGAGAGTGGAGTATTTTTTTTTCACCCCAAAGGGATACATACTCTAGCTGCATTTGCTAAGTGACTTATTATTAATCTTTTGTATTTTTTTGTTGACATCGTTGATACCTGTAATAAGAAGAAGGCAGGATCCATTTGGATCTCTACCTCCGTAAATTTCAGCATTATTCTTCTAATTTCCTCCCAGAATCCTCCTATTTTAGAAGTCCAAAATATGTGCATCATTGTACCTATTTCCTCTTGACAGCGCCAACACCGATCTGATGTAGTAGAATAGATACTATTCAGTCTCTGAGGGGTGTAATACCACCTTGTTAAGATTTTATAATTTGTTTCTTGTATTTTGGTGCATATGGAGGACTGAAAAGCCCGATCTATTATTTTTTGTTGCTGCTCGGAGGAAAAGGTACAATTCATTTCTTCTTCCCATTTACTTAGATAGGGTAATTTAGCCTGGTCTTTGGGTGTCACTAGCAAACTATACATTTAAACAATTAAACAGAGTTTCTGAGAGTACCCTTAACCACTTGCCGACCGCCCGCTGCAGATATACAGTTAGGGCTCTTTCACACGGGCGTTCCTTTTTTTTTTGCCCGATCAGGTCCTTTTTTTTTTTTTTGTAACGGACACGGATGACACTTGTGCCATCCGGTCCGTATGTCCGTTTTTCATCCCATCCGTTTGCGGATGAAAAACTGACATAATGCATGTCTATGTAAATACGGATGTCTGTGGATGACACCACTGACATCCGTTTTTGCTTCAGTTCCGTTTTTTGAAAGGAAGAAAAAATAGGGTTCTCCTCCGTTCAAAAAAACTGAACTGAACTGAACTGACAAAAAACGGATGTCAGAGGATGATCATCCGATGACATCCGTATTTACATAGAGACACATTATGTCCGTTTTTCATCCGCAAACGGATGGGATGAAAAACGGACATACGGAACGCCCGTGTGAAAGAGCCCTTAGGGGCTCTTTCACACGGGCTTTCCGTGTGAAAGGTCCGCTGCGGTCCTTTTTTTTTTTTTTTTTCACGGAGCGGATGACATTTCTGTCATCCGCTCCGTAGGTCCGCATATCATCCCATCCGTTTGCGGATGATATGCGGACCTAATGTAAGTCTATGGGGATTGCGGATGTCAGCGGATGACACCGCTGACATCTGATTTTCCTTCCCTTCCGTTTTTTGAACGGAACAAAAATAGGGTTCTGTTCCGTTCGAAAAAACGGAACAGAACTGAAAGGAAGGAAATCGGATGTCAGCGGATGGTATTCCGCTGACATCCGCAATGCCATAGACTTACATTATGTCCGCAAATCATCCGCAAAAAAATAGGATGATTTGCGGACATACGGAAAGCCCGTGTGAAAGAGCCCTTAGGGGTCCGATCTGTGCATGGCAATGTCGCAGTCCCACTAAAAATCGCTGATCACCGCCATTACTAGCAGATAAAAAAAATGACAAAAATCTTTCCCCTAGTTTGTAGACGCTATAACTTTTGCGCAAACCAATCAAAATACGCTTATTGTGATTTTTTTTTTTTTTTTTACCAAAAATATGTGGCAGAATACAAATTGGCCTAAAAGGATGAAAAAATTTGATTTTAAAACTTTTTTTGGGAATGTTATATAGCAGAAAGTGAAAAATATATATATTTTTTTTTTCAGAATTGTCGCTCTTTTTTTGTTTATAGCCCAAAAAAGAAAAATTGCACAGGTGATCAAATATATGAGGAATATACTATTGTATATGCCCCGCGCCACGTATTAATAAATAAGTGAATAAATAATGTGATTGTACTCTGGTAAATAAATATATTAAATTGTGTATATTAGTAGCAGCTGCTATAGTAAAAAATATATATGTAGGTAAGTAGTCTAAAAAGGCTACCTATAGTGCTTGCTTTAAAATTAATAGGATTCCAATAAATATAGTGATTATGCTTGGTGAATAAAATTATTTAAATATATTACAAAAGTGCAAATTATTTAGCAGCTGCTATAGTAAAAAATCATGTGTAGGTAAGTAGTCTAAGGCCCCATCCGACTTGCTGGGGCGACCTCATAGGTCGCGGCGCGCTGCTCGCACCGCGACCTCGGAGCGGCCGGCACGGACTTCATAACATTGAAGTCTATGCAGGTCGCTCCGGGTCGCCCCAAAGAAGCTCCGGACCCTTTTTCTAAGTCGGAGCGACTTGTGTCGCTCCTATTAGAACGGGTCCACAGCTTCTCTATGGCCGGCGACCTACGGCGACCTGTCAGGTGACCAGGTCGCCTGACAGGTCGCCCCAGTGTGAACGGGTCTAAAAGGCTACCTATAGCGCTTGCTCTAAAATAGTGAATATATAAAACCTCATGAGTAAATCGTGAAAAATGTTAAATTAATATTCCATAAACATTATTGCATAAAAAGTCTAAACTCAAATTGTCCAATATAAATAGGTGAATCCTTAGTGCAAAAAATAAATAGTATAAAAGTGTTAAATTAATATTCCATAAACATTATTGCATAAAAGGTCCAAAACTCAAATTGTCCAACATAAATAGGTGAATCCTTAGTGCAAAAAATTCCCAATAAAAATTCCAATAAAAGTGCAAAAATGTGAGTTCTTTGTGCAAAACTTCTAAACAAAAGTGCAGGTGCTCAGCGCAATGGTGAATCCTATGACAAAGGTAAGATTCAATCACTCACCAGACGTGGGTCATGTATGCCTTATAGCACCATGACCTATCAGACTTGTATAGCCTTCCGGGCTAAAAAACGATCTCTTTGGCTTGCTTCAGGGCAGGTGAATTGATGAGGTCCCCCTCTATCTCCTCTCCCCTGGCCAGACAAACATGAAAAAAATGGAGCTCCAATAGTATATTATCCTGTCCCTTCATGGTTCAATGACGTTACTACGCCTCACGTCGCACTCCACCTCGCTCTGGGATCTTCTCCATCATTCAGCCATCTTCCTTGTATCGAGAGTTGGACTATACTGGCTTAAGATGGGGTTCCCGCTGACAATCACTGCTGACAGCCTCCTCGTGATACCTTACTGATGTGCCCTCATTATCCTAGCCTAATGTGAGTTGCCAACTATTTGATGCAATAAATTTATCTGAACGTCTGCTTCTACTTTTCACTTTTCCTTAGCTCCTAAGCCAGGCTAGATGTTAAGTATTACCTTGGGGAGATGCAGACTACAATACTGCAATCACTGAGCATTAAATTATATCATCTGTGATGTATTTCACTTATCTTGCAAACCTGGCCTGTTAGTGGGTCCTGAGGACAGGAGTTGAGAACCACTGATCTAAGCAATCAACCCCTGCTCCTTTAATTAGAGTAGAGATAATTAAGTTTTCCTAGCAGCCTACTCTATACTAGGAGGGTGCTACACAAGAATGAAATGGTGCTCGTCCATCATTAAAGATGCTTTGCTGCTTATCCAAGTAGTTTCTTTTAAACATACAGTACAGTAAGAAGTTACTTGGATAAATAGCAAAACATCTTTAACATTATAAAACAAGTCCAGCTGAATGACTAGCTGCTACTATCTACACCAATCTTTCTCAACCTTTTCAACACCCAGGAACCCTTGAAATACATTTCTGGTTTAGGGAACCCCTGCTAAAAAAAATGTTATATTTGCAACTCATGATACATTAGTGAGATGGTCAGTGGGAAGAATGCTCCTTACACTTGTGGTTATTAGCCAGGGACTAGCCAGGGACGTTAGCCAGGGACATTGCACTGCAGTATCACAGATGCGCCCAGTGAGGTAGCCACCTCAAGGCTGCATCCCTGCTGCGAACAGGGATGGGTCATTCATAATGCCAGGGTGAACCATAGCTGAATGCTCGATGGCGGGCTGGGGGTCCATCTGACCCTCTGCCCTGGAGACCCAGGGGGGCCAGTCCGAATCCCAGCACCGCATGAATCCATCTTCTTCCGAAGAGTCGACTAAAACTAAAGCTGACAAAATAAACAGCTAGCAAAGTAAGAAAAAACTAACATTTTCAAAGAAAATCAAAGAAAAGATTAGATAGGCTGAGACTGTAGCCCCAGCACAGGGAAGCCTAACTACTCCTGACGCTAGGCAGATTAAAACTGAGTTGGGAGTGGTCACTGCAGGGGGGTATTGACCAGATGGGACAGCCCCCATGGGTGTGTATATGCAAATGCCTTTTGTTTTTGACTAAGTCTATATGCCTAGCTACTCCTGCGGAGCGGAAGTCAATACCCAACAGTGATGACTTAGAGGAGGCGGCGACTGTCGGAGGACTCGGAGAAAGGAATTTTACAGGTAAGATTTTACAAAAATTCCGTTATTTGCAACTCATGATACATTAGTGAGATGGTCAGTGGGAAGAATGCTCCTTACACTTGTGGTTATTGGGAATAATTATCCCCTACAGATAGCTAAAAAGTTGAATGATGTCAGTGGGAACTTATCTGAGAGGCAGAAACTGCTCATTGCTCAAGGAACATCCAGCAACTTCTGAAGGAACCCTTGTTCCGAAATCCTAATCTATACCATGACCTGGAAGGACCTTCAACAGTTGACGTAGTTGTCAGTGGCGTGTCTAATATTATAGATGTGTTAAAATACTAATTCTTTACTTACATGTTCCAGATCAAAAACAAAGCAAGGGAGATGATGAATCAGACAAGCTGGAGCTATTTCATTATTCAAGGGATTTCTGATGTGCCACAACACCAAATTGCCACCTTTGTTTTTATTCTTCTCACTTACCTCCTTACTCTCAGTGGAAACCTGGTCATTCTTCTCTTGGTGTACATGAACCCTCATCTTCACACGCCCATGTACATTTTCCTTTGTAACTTAGCTATCTTGGACGTGTCATGTTCTACAGTTACGCAGCATAATCTTCTTGCCATGTTTGTAACAGGGAATAAAAAGATTTCTTTCTATTCTTGTATGTCTCAGATTTACTTCTTTTCATCACTCACTGCTACAGAGTTGTTCCTACTGACAGCAATGAGTTATGATCGATATATAGCCATCTGCCAACCCTTACATTATGTGACGGTCATGAACTCTGAAAGTTGTTCCGCATTGTTCTTGGTGAGCTGGCTGATGGGATTTATCGCAATTGTACCATACATTGTGTTGTTGTTACGGATTTCTTGCTATAAGTGCAATATTATCAATCACTTCTTCTGTGATATGAAACCAGTTATGGAACTGTCTTGCAGTGACACGTTTGGACTGGAAGTCTTGATTTTCACGGAAGGTATATTCCTTTTAAGTCTAACCCCATTTGTTCTTACCTTTATCTCTTATGTTTTTATTATTGTTACGATAATGAGAATCCCTACCAACTCAGGAAGACGTAAAGCATTCTACACTTGCTCCTCACACCTGATGGTGGTCACTCTTCTTTACGGGACCCTTTTCTGCCAGTACCTGAGGCCAGCTTCAAGTGACAATATAAAATCCAATAAAGTGTTCTCGCTTTTCAACACAGCTGTAGTTCCTGTACTAAACCCCATTATATACAGCCTAAAGAACGAAGATGTAAAATTAGCCATAAAAGGAACAATGACGTGTTTTAAGACAAGAGAAATAAAAATAAAGTAGTAACTTTCGCAAAATAGTAAATGTTACAACATGTTTATACTTGTTATGAAATAAATTTTATCGGAAAAAAAATGATTAAGATTCTTAACCAGAGTTATTCATATCCCTTGTTGGTATGGGAAAAAAATGATGGGGATATGGGTTTGGAATTAATTGGAAGAGTACAACCAACTGCCTTCATCTAAAGTGGACCAAAAGTCGAATAATGGCTTTAGCCACTTTTCGTTGGGTCACAGTAGATTTACTTGTGACTGAGCGGCAGCTGAAGGCTCAGAAATGTAAATAAACATTGCCTGCTTGCTTACGAATTTGGGATGCACAAGAGCGTGCCCCTTGCTGACCTGTACTGTGGTTGGACACAGTGCAAATTTGTCAGCAGGTCTCAGCCAATGATTTACGGCTGAGACCTGCTGATTGGCTGTGTCCAATCACAACACAGAGTCCTGTGTTTACAAGCACACAGGACTCTGTAAATGGAACAACAATTTTTCTTCTCCCTGCAAAGCAGGGAGAAAAAACAGCCAGATCTCTTAGTAAAAGCAGCATATATTACACACATTACACTTGTTAGATACACAGTTAACACCTTGATTAGCCTGCTCCCAGCCAGTGTTATTAGTACAGTGACAGTGTACATTATTATATCTGATCACTGTATTAGTATCACTATTGATGTTAGTGTACCTCCCGGCGAGGGTGTGTTAGCGCCAGATTGCCTGCCACCCAGGGCCGTCTTTTCCATTGGGCATACCCGGCGGTTGCCCGGGGGCCCCACTTGCCAAGGGGCCCCACATCGATCGATGGATTGGTGGCATGTGATGATCATGTCCCACACTCCCTGGTGGTCTAGGGCCCCCCCCCCGTTCCGTTGTCCGCCGGGCCCCCCCCTTGGTGCCTCCGGTCCGGAGTCCGGCGGCGGCCGTGGGTGCCTCGAGTCTGCCCTGCACACACTGGTTGCTAAGGCCAGCCCGCTTGGCATCTAGCAACCAGTGACGTGAGCAGCAGAGCAGACCCAGGATGCACAGTGCCGCCGCCGCACGCAGCGGAGGACTTGGAGGAGGATCCTCCTCCTCGTCAGCTCTCCTCCAGTCCTCACTCTCCTCTCTTCCGCCTCCGTCCGTCGAGTCGACCGACCCTAGGAGAAGACTGGCTCCGCCTCCGCCTCCTCCCATGCCATGTGCAGCCGTGTAAGGGTAAGTCTGCCTGCCAATTTTTTTTATCTCCTTCTCAATGGCATGATCATGATGTGAAGTCACAAGAGACAGTCAGACAACTACTACTACCTGTCCTGGCTGGAGGAGGATATACTACCTACTATATATTGGTCCCTGGCCTATATGTATATAGTAAGGTATATATTATCCTCCAGGTAAGTAGTTGTATTCTCTTGTAGTATAGTGTTCCCTGTAATGTGTATATAGTCTATATACATATTACAGGGAACACTATATACTACAAGAGAGTACAACTACTACCTGGAGTATATACCTTACTATATACATATTACAGGGACCAATATATAGTACAGACAAGAGATAACTACCTGGAGTATATTATATACCTTACTAACTATATACATATTACATGGAACACTATATACTACAAGAGTCTCTTGTAGTATATAGGATTCCCTGTAATATGTATATAGTAAGGTATATACTCCAGGTAGTTGTCTCTTGTCTTGTAGTATATATTGGTCCCTGTAATATGTATATAGTAAGGTATATACTCCAGGTAGTAGTTGTACTCTCTTGTAGTATATAGTGTTCCCTGTAATATGTATATAGACTATATACATATTACAGGGAACACTATATACTACAAGAGAGTACAACTACCTGGAGTATATACCTTACTATATACATATTACAGGGAACACTATATACTACAAGAGTCTCTTGTAGTATATAGGATTCCTTGTAATATGTATATAGTAAGGTATATACTCCAGGTAGTTGTACTCTCTTGTAGTATATAGTGTTCCCTGTAATATGTATATAGTAAGGTATATACTCCAGGTAGTTGTACTCTCTTATAGTATATTCTCGTGCGTGATTGTGTAGGCAGGGGGCCCCGGTGCACTGCATTGCCCAGGGGCCTATAAGGCTCTTAAGATGGCACTGCTGCCACCCTATCACAGGCCCGTTTCTTCATGAATATCTTACAGGAGAACTACTTGTCCCAGTTGGTGGATTCTCCTACTAGGAAGAATGCAGTGCTAGATCTATTAATTACTAATGACCCAGATCTAATCTCAGATGTAGGAGTCCGGGACTACTTGGGTTCTAGCGATCACAGGATGATCACATTTAGCGTAAATCACAAGATAGCAAGGCAAGAGGGGAAAATAAGAACCCTAAACTTCAGAAGGGCAAACTTTCCCAAACTGTGCTCAATGATAGAGAAAATAAACGGGGACAAAACCCTAGGGACACTGACCACGGAGGAAAAATGGGAATGCTTTAGGAACCTATTAAACAAAAGCATCTCACAGTGCATTCCTATGGGAAACAAACTTAGAAGAGCCAAGGCCAAACCAGGGTGGCTAAACCATAATGTAAAAAAACTTATTAGGGAAAAAAAAAGGCCTTTAAGAAATATAATTTGGAGGGGACTTTATTGGCTTTCCACCAATACAAGGAATCAAATAAGAAATGTAAATACGAAATCAAGAAGGCTAAAATCGACTTTGAGAGACATATAGCTGAGGAAAGTAAAAGGAACACTAAGAAATTCTTTAAATGTATCAATAGCAAAAAAAACGAGGTCAGAGCATGTTGTGCACACATAACAACAATATAACATAATATATAAAAATAACAATGATGGGAGAATGTTTACAGAGGACATAGAGAAGGCAACTGTGCTAAATGCTTTCTTCTCCTCAGTCTTTACACAGGAAAAGGAGGGGTACACTGACCATGACTATATGGTTAGCAGTACTTCACATGACATGCCGCTATGGCTAACAGAGGGTGAAATCATGGAAAGGCTGGATAACATTAACACAAATAAATCACCATGAGCGGATGGCGTGCATCCGAGAGTACTCAAAGAACTCAGTAAGGTTATATCTAGACCACTGTTCCTGATCTTTGCAGATAGTATTTTGACAGGACCTGTACCAGGTGATTGGAGGAAAGCTAATGTGATACCAATATTCAAAAAAGGGCAGAGACATATCCCAGGCAATTATAGTCCGGTCAGCCTGACGTCAATAGTATGTAAATTATTGGAAGGGATGATAAGGGACTATATTCAAGAATTTGCTAAAGTCAACAGTATCATCAGCAGTAATCAGCACGGGTGTACAAAAGGACGTTATTGCCAGACCAATCTGTTAACATTCTATAAGGAGGTGAGCTGTGAGCTAGATAGCGGGAGACCTGTGAATGTGGTGTATCTGGATTTTGCTAAGGCATTCGATACAGTCCCCCACAAACGATTAATTTACAAATAAGGTCTGCAGGCTTAGACCACAAGGTTTGCTCTTGGATAGAAAACTGGTTAAAGGGGCGTGTCCAAATGGTGGTAATAAATAACGCATACTTAGACTGGTCTGGAGTGATAAGTGGGGTCCCCCAAGGCTCAGTCCTGGGACCAATTTTGTTCAATTTATTCATAAACTGCATTGAGGACGGGATCAGTAGCACAATCTCAGTTTTTGCAGATGACACAAAATTAAGCAGGGCAATAACTTCACATCATGATGTAGAAATCTTACAGAATGACCTGAACAAAAAAACAGAGTGGGCAACTACATGGCAAATGAGGTTTAATGTGGAGAGGTGTAAGGTATTGCACTTGGGGACTAAAAACATAAAAGCAAAATACGCGTTGGGGGGAACCTCTGGGGGAATCAAGAATGGAGAAAGATCTGGGAGTCTTGAAGATAGACTAAGCAATAGCATGCAATGTCAAGCTGCAGGTGCCAAAGCAGGCAGAATATTAGCATGCATAAGGAAGGTGATATATTCCAGAGATAAAACTATAATCCTACCACTTTATAAATCTCTGGTCCGGCCACACCTGGAGTATTCTGTCCAGTTCTGGTCGACAATCCTCAGAAGGGATGTGCTGGAACTGGAGAGAGTCCAAAGAAGGGCAACTAAGCTAATTAGGGGATTGGAGGACCTAATTTATGAGGAGCGTTTAAAAGCGCTCAATTTATTCTCCCTAGAGAAGCGATGCCTGAGAGGGGACATGATAGCGATTTACAAATACCTCAATGGTGATCTCAGCATAGAAAAAAAAACTATTCAGTCGCAAGGAGTGCAAGAGGACACGAGGCCATACAATGCGATTAGAGGAGAAGCGCTCGATTTATTCTCCCTAGAGCAGAGACGCCTGAGAGGGGACATGATAGCGATTTACAAATACCTCAATGGTGATCTCAGCATAGAAAAAAAAAATATTCAGTCGCAAGGAGTGCAAGAGGACACGAGGCCATACGATGCGATTAGAGTAGAAGCGATTTAACCTCTGGCTATGCAAGGGGTTTTTTACAGTAAGGGCAAGAAGATTGTGGAACTCGCTTCCACAAATGGTACTATTTGCGGGGGAGTATGGCTACTTTTAAAAGACTCTTGGACATACATCTCCAAGATCACAACATTCAGGGGTATGGGAAATTAATTCGTCCACACACACCTACACAGGTTGAACTGGATGGACTATTGTCTTTATTCAACCTCAACTACTATCTAACTATGTAACTATATATATCACTGATCACCGACATTACCAGTATAGCGTCATAGCCACTTATTGTTTTTTTGTTGTTTTTTTTTGCCAAAGACATGTAGCAGAATACATTTTGGCCTAAATTTATGAAGAAATAAAATTTTATTGGATATGTTTTATCAAAGAAAGAAAGTAGATAATATTTTTTTTTTCAAAACTTTTGGTATTTTTTATTTTTATAATTAAAAAAACAAAAAAAAACAAAAAAAAAAACAAAGGTGGACAAATACCACCAAAAGAAAGCTCTATTTGCGT
The DNA here is from genome assembly GCF_965119305.1 of Pelophylax lessonae. Classification (NCBI taxonomy): domain Eukaryota; kingdom Metazoa; phylum Chordata; class Amphibia; order Anura; family Ranidae; genus Pelophylax; species Pelophylax lessonae. The sequence goes on from NC_138774.1 coordinate 31,647,780, forward strand.
GGGGAAAAAAAAAAAACACCATACATTTAATTTGCGTACTGTGTCACATGGCCGAGCAATTGCCAGTTAAAGTAGCACAGTGCTGAACTGCAAAAAATGGCTTGATCATGAAGGGGGAAAAATCTTCTGGACCCTAAGTGGTTAAAGCAGACCTTACAGTGAAAAGGATCTATATGGTAGTTCCCACCCTACTCCTCATCCTACTGTAAATCCCTGTCCCAAACAAAAAAGGCAAAAGTACTTACCTTAAACCTTGGCTTTTAGCCCATGATGTTCCTGTGGCAACCTAGGAAAGCTGAGAATCCCAATTCTTGCAAGAATGCTCTCCTAGACTGTGCAATAGCACCTTTTCCTAAGATATGGGATCTTAAGCTTTTCCAGGATTATGCTGGAATGGGCTGGAAGCTAGAGTCTAAAGTCTTTTACACACAATCAGATTATGGGACTAATATTGGTCCGTTTTATGTTGCATGCTAGTCGAAGAGGTGCTATCGAAAGTAAAGAGGTTACTCAACTTACGAAAATTTTGGTACAACAGAATACAACTTCGGAAGTGATATCATGTGTTTGTTTTGTAATGTATTCTTTTGTTTCTGAGCATGCATAGTCTTGCTCTTACGCTTTTTTTTTGGATGAAAACTGTACTAATTAAACGAAAATCTGACATTGGGTTCATGTACAATAAAAGTTTTATAGCATGCACCTTCAGGTTTTTTTCATCCGAAAAGTCAAAATCGGCTATCGAAAGCACTATATTAAAGATCAGATAATCGGTGATCGTTCATGGTTTGAAATTTAAATTCAGATTTTCTAATCATGTATACGGGCCTTAAAGAAGGGGTCTCCAAACTTTCTAAACAAAGGGCCAATTTACTGTCCTTCAGACTTTAAGGGGGGTCGGACTGTGGCCAATGAAAGTAGACAAAGCCCTGGCGTCAATGGAAGTAAAAAATGCCCCATCATTGGTATGCATGGGAGGAATATTGCCCCACTGTTGGTCTTGGGGGAAGGAATAGGGTCCTATTATTGGTGTCAGTGGGAAGAATAGTATCCTGCCATTGTTAGTAGGAGGAATAGTGCCTCATTGTGGGTATCAGTGAAAGGAATTATGCCCTGTTGTTGGTGTCAGTGGGAGGAATAGTGCCCCAAAGGCCAGATAAAGGCAAGCAAAGGGCCACATCAGGCCCCCGGGCCACAGTTTGGAGACCACTGGTCCAAGGCAAGTACCCTTTCCTTTTTTTTTCCCAGTAATATTTTGCTAGGCCTAGTGATTTAGGATTGGAGGTAGAGTGGGGTGATCTACTATATAGGTTAAGTTGATGCAGACTACAAGGCCCAGATTAAAGTAGAACTGTGACCAGGGTAAGGGCATTTAGCTATTTTCATAGTCTTAAGTGGTAGGCACCACAGAGAAATTTATCTATAAAGTTCTGAATATTATGGAGACATCAGAGGTTTGTCAGACCCCTGGTATCTCCCTTGCAGGGGCATTTATTAAAACCATGGGACTGTGTGCAGGATCCTTAGTTGGGCCCTGCATCTGCTGATGAGAAAAAATTAGGTGGGGCTCTCACTGCGCTGACTATTGGGCATTGCTTAACCACTTCTGGACTGGAAGGATTTGCCCTCTTAATGACCAGGCCATATTTTGCGATCCGGCACAGCGTTATTTTAACAGACAATTGCGCGGTCGTGCGACGCAGTACCTAAATAAAATTGATGTCCTTTTTTTTCCCACAAATAGAGCTTTCTTTTGGTGGTATTTGATCACCTGTGCAATTTTTTTTTTTGCGCTATAAACAAAAAAAGAGCGACAATTCTGCAAAAAAAAAAAAAACAATATTTTTCACATTCTGCTATATGACATTCCCAAAAAAAATTTAAAAATCAAAATTTTTTAACATTTTAGGCCAATTTGTTTTCTGCTACATATTTTTGATTAAAAAAAATCGCAATAAGCGTATTTTGTTTGGTTTGCACAAAAGTTATCACGTCTACTAACTACGGGAAAGATTTATGTAATTTTTACTGTGTTTTTTTTTTTTTTACTAGTAATGGCGGCAATCTGCGATTTTTTGCGGGACTGCGACATTGCGGCGGACAAATCGGACCCCTGACTGACATTTTTGACACTTTTGGGGGGACCAGTGACATTACTACAGTAAACAGTGCTAAAAATATGCACTGTTACTGTAATAATTACACTGACAGGGAAGGGGTTAACACTGCGGGTGATCAAGGGGTTAAATGTGTACCTAGGGGCGTGTTTCTAACTGTGGGAGGGGCGTGGCTTGTGAAATGATCACAGAGACCTGTGTTCCTATATAGAAGTATCACAGGCACTCTGTGATCATTCCAGGGAGAAGAACGTTCAGCTGTGTTTACAACAGCTGCCCGTCCTTCTCTCTCAGGAGGGAGCAATCGCGGGTATCAGGTGGCAATCAGAGCCGCCAGCCCCGTGCATTGGCTTCCCCGCTGACGAGCGGGGGCAGGTACGCGCTGGCGGCGCCGTGCGCTCGCATCCTAGCTGCCTGCGCGCGACCGACATATAGCTATGGCGGTTTGCCCAGGAGCTGCTGCCTGCCACAGTATAACTGCGGCGGTCGCAAAGTGGTTAAAGAGATCAGAGTTCAGGGGTCTGGAATAAAGAAAATCGATTTTTATGATTGTGGAAGGAGGGAAGGGGGGTTGGGGTTTAGCAGATCCAAACCTTTTTAGAAGAGGGAAAAGGTCCACGTTAAAGAATAAGTTCATCTTTGTGCTAACCACTACACAGTGGTGTAGTGGTTAGCACTTTCACCTAACAGCAAGAGGGTTGTGGGTTCGAATCCCAACCACAACACTACCTGCCTGGAGTTTGCATGTTCTCCCTGTGTGGGCTTCCTCTGTGTACTCCGGTTTCCTCCCTCACTCCAAAGACATGCTGGTAGGTTAATTGGATCCTGTATAAAAAAAATTGGCCCTACTGTGTATGTATGTGAGTTAGGGACCTTAGATTGTAAGTTCCTTGAGGGCAGAGACTGATATGAATGTAGAATGTATATGTAAAGCGCTGCATAAATTGACAGGGCTATATAAGTACCTGAAATAAATAAAATAATAATGAATGCACATTTTTTTGCAGATAACAAAAATATACATTTATTTATTTTTTTTGTTAGGAGCCTGTAAAGCATTGCACCCAAGATCAACAGATCACGGGTGTAATGCCACAGTCCTGCAGACTGTCTGTGTAGCTGTCTGCTCATACCTCTGGTCTGGGGACTACGTCTACGGGCAGTTACTGAATGACAGGAGCTTAAAGCGGTATTATGGCTCCCCCCTACAAAAATTAAAGGTAAACAGCTACACATACTGTACACATACTGTAGCTGCTGACTTTTAATATTAGGACACTTACCTGCCCTGGAATCCAGCGATGTCGGCACCGCAGCTGATGTTTCCATTGCCAGTAAGGCAACCCGGCAGTGAAACCTTGCGGGTTCACGGCCGGGTCCCTACTGCGCTCTGCGCCCAGTTACTGGCCTGGAAGCGGAGGAAAGAGGAGGGAAGAGGAGGGGGACGAACTTCTGATGTACCTTGCCGCGGCGAGGTCCGACAGAAGTGGGGACAGGGTACCTGTCAAAAACAGGTACCCGCTCCCCTCCAAAAGATGCCGAATGTGACACCGGAGGGGGGGGCACAGATAAGCAGAAGTTCCACTTTTGAGTGGAACTCCGTTTTAATGAACTACCTAGAGCACTCAACAGCTCCCTGATAGTTAATTGAGAGCTACAAGCCAACAGCTACGAAGGCTGTCCGTACTTGTAGTTTATTGATTCACAGGGATCTGATGCGGCCATGTGGGCGGAGCCCATCGAGGCCACACCCTGTCTGAATTGTGACAGCAAGTGCGGGGAGAAGATCCCTGGCTGGCTGGCACAAGGAGGGGGGGGTACAGGTGTAGAGGGGACAGAAGCTGGACATGTTACACCCTAAATAATGTATAAAGAAAGGTGAACTTATCCATTAAAATTCTTCTATTTTTTAGAATATCTAAAATACTTTAGTGTGCATGAACTGGGGACTGGTTCACTTAAAGGGTAACTCCTCTTTTGTGGGGAAAAAATAGCAAATAAAGAAAAAATACCTTTCCTTTTCAATCTGCAGCTCTCTAATTTTCTGTGAATGCAATGCAATATGGCTGCCTGGAGAGGTTCTGTACACAGAATGTATACTGGCCACACCCCAGAAACATAATTTCCTGCTTGTGTGATTGGCTCACTGATTTTCCCAGAAGTCTGCACTAAGATACAAGTCAGATTTCTGGCATCCCCTGCAACAAAAATGTCATTTTTGGTGAGATACTCCCAATAGGAACATGTCTAAAGGGATGCAGGCCCAGCAGCTTTCCTCATTAGAGCCCTGCAGGTGCACAGCTGGTTGATAATTAAGAAACCACTCCCATTAGACTCATTTTCCAACATGGATACAGACAAACACACAGGGATTTCTTCAGAATAACAATAGGTAGGAATCTGCAACAAAGTTTGTTGAAATCCTTGTAATGAAAGGCAGGGCCGCTGATAGGGGGGGACCACCAGCCCTCTTGTAGGGGGCCCGAGCACACAGGGGGGGCCCACACAGAGAGGGGGATTAGTGATGGACAACAAATACAGAAATCTTTCTCCAGCACCTGAATCTGATCTGTCCCTCTCCCTGCTATCAGCTTTTATCTGTTGAGAAAGAGACAGTCGTCCCTCACTAATCCCCCTCCCTTGTGTGGGCCCCCCTCCCAGCACTTATCTCTGCTCAGGAGTTTATTTGTAACTTTGTTTCTCTCTCTCTCTGTCTCTCTGATCACTGAGCTCCAACTGCCCAGCATGTATATATTTCTCTCATCTCATCTTTTTTATTTAACATAGTTTTTTTTTTTTAGATTTAGCAGGAATTATGCGAGTTATGTTATATTTGTGTCTGATAATAGTGATTTTGTTGTAATTTTAGCTAAATATATCTTTAATATTTTCTTGGGGGGGCCCTGCCAGGTAGTCTGTACGGGGCCCCACGATTTCTAACAGCAGCCCTGATGAAAGGAGATCACCCAGAGCGGAATGTATTTTTTTTAACAAAAGTGGAGTTACGCTGTAAACTGTTAGACCCAAAACCAAAAATGTATTATATTGCTGCTTATCAATCATTAGATGCGGGGACTGCATTTTTTTAGGCTTTTTTCCCTCTGTTTTCACCCGGTGATCTGGCCAGTAACACACCTCCTGTTCTACAGTGCCCCCACTCTGGATGAAGGAGCACAGGGGGCACCTTTTAACAGCAGCATTGTCAGCCTTGGGGGAGGGGAGTCTTAGATGGACTAGCAGATTTAAATACACTAACAATTTAAAGCCAAACTCCAGCTAACGCATTTTAAGAAGTTAAGCCCAAGATGGGATTTTTGTTGTTTTTTTTGGAATAATAAAGCTTCACCTGCATTAGATTTGATAGTATGCCACCGTCCTATTTCTTTTGGATGTGCAAAGAGATGTTTTGGATCCTTGTAAGTTTTTTAAACCACTTTATTTTTTTTTTCTTTTACCCCCTTCGCGCCGTCCGCACACATATATGAGGCCTCATGGAAGTGGGCTTTTTTTCTGTGGGGCCGCATATACGCTTTCCACCCTTTGTGCAGGGAGCACACCACACAGCACGCTTCCACCACAGAGATTGGGCTGTCACTGAGAGCCCCGGGTCTCATACTAACAATTGGGACCCAGGACTGTCGGTTCCGGGTCACCTGATCGCTGTGATAGCCTCCAAATGGCTATCACAGTGATCAGTAACTGTGAGCCTGCCCCTGGGTTTCCCTATTTTTCCTAATGAAGAGAAAGATACATTGTATCTTCCTCTTCTTGCAGGGAAGGAATTGAAAGGCCCCGTTCACACAGGGGCGATCCGACTTCGGGGGGCGACCTCCGAGGTCGCGGTGCGAGCAGCGCGCCGCGACCTCTGAGCAGCCGCCACGGACTTCATAACATTGAAGTCTATGGCGGTCACCTCCGGGTCGCCCCAAAGAAGCTCCGGACCCTTTTTCTAAGTCGGAGCGACTTGTGTCGCTCCTATTAGAACGGATCCGCAGCTTCCCTATGGAAGGCGACCTACGGCGACCTGTGAGGCGACCAGGTCGCCTCACAGGTCGCCTTAGTGTGAACGGGGGCTAAACAAATCAAGTGTGGTAAAAAAATAAAATAAAAAAAATAAAAAATTAATTAGAAAATAAAGAAAAAATACCAAGATCAAGGTTGGCAGGTTAGTGTTACATAGTTACATAGTTACATAGTAGGTGAGGTTGAATAAAGACAATAGTCCATCCAGTTCAACCTGTGTAGGTGTGTGTGGCCGTAATCATCTCACATAGCCCTGAATGTTCTGATCCTTGAGATGTACGTCTAAGAGTCTTTTGAAAGCCACCATACTTCCCGCAGAAACCACCTCTTGTGGTAGAGAATTCCACAATCTTGTAGCCCTAACAGTAAAGAACCCCCCACGTTGCCCGAGGTTAAAACGCTTCTCCTCTGATCGCATTGTATGCCCTCGAGTCCTCGTGCAATCTCTTCGACTGAACAGCTTTTTTTCTAAGCTGAGATCCCCATTGAGATATTTAAAAATTGCTATCATGTCCCCCCTCAGGTGTCTCTTCTCCAGGGAGAATAAATCAAGCGTTTGCAGACGCTCTTCATAATTAAGGTCCTCCAATCCCCTAATCAGTTTAGTTGCCGTTCTCTGGACTCTCTCCAGCTCCAACACATCCCTCCTGAGGACTGGCGACCAGAACTGGACAGAATACTCCAGATGCGGTCGGACCAGAGTTTTATAAAGTGGAAGGATTATAGTCTTATCTCTGGAATACATCCCTTTCTTTATGCATGCTAATATTCTGCTGGCTTTGGCAGCTGCCGCTTGACATTGCATGCTATTGCCTAATCTATCATCAACCAAGACTCCCAGATCTTTCTCCATTTTTGATTCCCCCAAGGGTTCCCCTCCTAACGTGTATTGTGCTTTTATGTTTTTAGTCCCCAAGTGCAAAACCTTACACTTCTCCACATTAAACCTCATTTGCCAAGTCACTGCCCACTCCGTTATTTTGTCCAGGTCATCCTGTAGGATATCTGCTTCATGCTGTGCAGTTATTGCCCTGCCCAATTTTGTGTCATCTGCAAAAACTGATATCGAACTACTGATCCCGACCTCAATGCTGTTTATGAATAAATTGAACAAGGTTGGTCCCAGGACTGAGTCCTGGGGGACCCCACTTACCACCTCAGACCAGTCTGAGTAAGCGCTGTATATTACCACCCTTTGGACACACCCTTTTAGCCAGTTCCGTATCCAAGAGCAAACCCTGCTGTCGATACCTGCAGACCTTATTTTAGTGTTAGAGTCAAGGTCACGGTCAAAGGTCAAGGTTGGGGTCAAAGGTCACGGTCAGCATATTTTGGGTATAAAAAATGCAAAATGCGCACCATTGTTTCTGGGCTGTACTACGGGTACAAACAACAACTAACATACACATATGTGGTATCACTGCTATTGTCAATAGCAGTAGAATTTATTTTGGGTTGCTCTTTGGTGGTAAATTATGATAATAGCAAGAAATATACAGTACAGCTAAATTAAAAAAAAAAAAAAATGATTTTGTTCTTTAATACTATTTTGGGCCAGTTTTCCTTTTGATAATAAAAAAAGAAAATCAGGAGATATCCATTACCATTTACTGTACCACCAAAAGAAAGTCCAATTTGTCCTGAAAAAACTATGTATAATCCACCTCGATGCACAAAGTAGTTATGAAAATACAGTAGGTACCATTTTACTAACACATGTCAAAGTTGCAAAATTGTGCTTAGGTAATTTGATTTGCTTTACCCTTTGGCGTGAAGGGGATTTAAATACACTGCTCAAAATAATTAAAGGAACACTTTTTATTTAGAGTATAGCATCAAGTCAAGTAAACTCCTGGGATATTGTTCTGGCCAGTTAAGTAGCAGAGGGGGTTGTTAATCAGTTTCAGCTGCTTTGGTGTTATTGAAATTAACAACAGGTGCACAAGATGGGCAACAATGAGACAACCTCCAAAACAAGAATAGTTTTACAGGTGGAGGCCACTGACATTTTTTTGTCCCTACTCATCTTTTCTGACTGTTTTTCACTAGTTTTGCATTTGGCTAGGGTCAGTGTCACTACTGGTAGCATGAGGCGATACCTGGACCCTATAGAGGTTGCACAGGCAGTCCAGCTCTTCCAAGATGGCACATCAATACATGCCATTGCCAGAAGATTTTCTGTGTCTCCCAGCACAGTCTCAAGAGCATGGAGGAGGTTCCAGGAGACAAGATGTTACTCTAGGAGAGCTAAACAGGTCTGTAAAAGGTCCTTAACCCATCAGCAGGACCGGTATCTTCTCCTTTGTGCAAGGAGGAACAGGATGAGCACTGCCAGAGCCCTACAAAATGACCTCCAGCAGGCCATTGGTGTAAATGTCTCTGAACCAAACAATCAGAAACAGACTTCATGAGGGTGGCCTTAGGGCCCATATCCTCTAGTGGGCTCTATGCTCACTGCCCGGCACGGTGGAGCTCGATTTGCATTTGCCATTGAACACCAGAATTGGAAGGTCCGCCACTAGTGCCCTGTGCTTTTCACAGATGAGAGCAGTTTCACCCACAGCACATGTGACAGACGTGAAAGGGTCTGGAGAAGCCGTGGAGGATGTTATGCTGCCTGTAACATCATTCAGCATAACCGGTTTGGTGGTTGGTCAGTGATGGTCTGGGGAGGCATATCCATGGAGGGACGCACAGACCTCTACAGGCTAGACAATGGCACCCTGACTGCCATTAGGTATCGGGATTAAATCCTTGGACCCATTGTCAAACCCTACACTGGTGCAGTGGGTCCTGGGTTCCTCCTGGTGCACAGCAATGCCCGGCCTCATATGGCGAGAGTATGCAGCTAGCTCCTGGAGGATGAAGGAATTGATACCATTGAATGGCCCCCACACTTGTCTGACCTAAATCCAATAGAACACCTCTGGGACATTATGTTTCCGTCCATCTGACGCCACCAAGTTGCACCTCAGTCTGTTCAGGAGCTCAGTGATGCCCTGGTCAAGGATCTGGGAGGAAATACCCCAGGACACCATCCGTCGTCTCATTAGGAGCATGCCCCGACATTGTCAGCCATGCATACAAGCATGTGGGGGCCATACAAACTCCTGAGTACCATTTTGAGTTGCTGCAATGAAATTTCAGCAAAATGGACTAGCATGCTGCATCGTTTTTTCACTTTGATTTTTGGGGTGCCTTTGAATTCAGCCCTCTGTAGGGTGATAATTTTAATTTCCATCAAACCATGTGGCATCCTTTCCTTCCTAACACATTACCCAGTCCATATCAGTATAGATCCTAACACATTACCCATTTCACACCAGTATAGATATCCAGCTGTATTTTTCCCCATTAGGATCTGATGTGTTTACCATTTACCACCAAAGGAAAGTCCAATTTTTCCTGAAAAAAACAATGTATAATCAACCTGGATGTGCAAAGTAGTTATGACAATATGTACAGTTTTACTAACACATGTCAAAGTTGCAAAATTGTGCTTAGGTATTTAGATTTGCTTTACCCTTATGGACTATCCTGCTGCATCGTTTTTTCGCTTTGATTTTTGGGGTGCCTTTGAATGCAGCCCTCTGTAGGGTGATACATTTAATGTCCATCAGTAGTCATTTTTTTATTTTACCAGCGGTATTTTTTCCCATTAGGATCTAATGTATTTCTAAAGCGTTCCTTTCATTTTCTTGAGCAGTGTATATACCAGTGATGGTAAACCTTGGCACTCCAGATGTTTTGGAACTACATTTCCCATTGTCGTGGAAATTATTAGGGCTTGGAGCATAGAAACCCGCTTCAGTGTGCTCAAGATTATTACACACCAAGCTCCATTAATAGCTTGTACTGAAAAGTACAATTGTACCGCTCTTTTGTATAACGGCGACAAAAAAAGGAACAGACACGCTGGGTTATTTCGATGCCATCTGCCAGGTCTCTCTCCGGATATGTATGTGTGTGCATGTGTGTGTCTGTGTGGGTAAGAGCAAGTATTTGTGGGTAAGAGTTTCTGTGTGTCTGCATGGATGAATGGCTGTGTGAGCTTGTGTCTGTGTGTGTGTGTTTGTGTGTGTGTGAGCTTCCTGTGTCTTCTGTGTGTCTCAGTGCAGGGCTTGGTTTATTTACAGCAAGTGAACAAAAGGGAGTTACAGGAAGTGGCTTCAAGACCACCAATCACAGAACAAGTATACATTCAAAAAACACAATAGAAACTGAAGTACATGCCCATGAATGGACACGAGCGAACAAAGGGCTCAACTGCCACAAGGGGCACATGGCTTTTCATTGTTCATTCATGTCAATCCATAAACATGAATCCATTACCTGTTAGTGGGTCTTCATCAAACATGATTCACATATAAAGCATTTTTGATAGTGACCATTCTATTTGTTCCAGTTGATGAGGTTTTATCTGCATAAGATAATAGCAGCAGCCCCCCAGTCACACCGATCGAATGTGACTAAAAGGAGCCATCTATTAATCTTGGTACAATGCTAAGAATTTCCATATCACAAACATATCTCAGTAGTACAGGACCCCGAACTGCAGACATAGATCTGTGCGATGGACTCTCTCTGCTACTAGTATTGTGCCATCTCATCCAATGGAAGGTTTTCACCAACAAGTCTTTCCTGCAATGACAGTTAAAGAGATAATCACTGTAAATAGCGATTATCGGTAAAACTCGACACTGGGAGACATTATGACTATTTAACTAAAGAAATGTCCACAACCAATTTTTCCACAACACCATGATGCTCAACTGCACTGCAGAGTACATGAGCATCATGGGAAATGTAATTCCAAAACATCTGGGGTGCCAAGGTTCGCCATCACTGGTATATACACTACATTGCTAGATGGGAATGGAAGGTGGACAGAATTGGGTGGAGAGAGCCTAGCTCAATCAATCTCAAATGTCTCAACACAGCAAAAACCTTCCATAGACCAGTCAGCAGCACCCCTCCACTATAAATAGATGTGGAGTGTACATCGGGCAGTAGAAGGAAGTTTGTTTTGTTGGCGAATGATAGACTACTGTATATACACTTTTAATATTGCAGAGCAATTTAGCTCAGTTTATTTCTAAAACATATATAACTAATGGCCCAAGATACAGAATGTGTAAAATAGACTGAATGATTGCATGCTTCAACTAATTGTTTTATGAAACAAAATTTAGAATTTACACATTGGACTCATAGGAACTAATTAACACCATTTTTACCAGTTACAGCAATGATCTCATAGGAGTGACTGACTAACCATCCTCTCAACATCCTATATTAATTGCAAAGGGAATTGTCAGAACCCATTGAGATAACTTCCATTCCCTTTGAGAAAAATTCCTAAGACGGCTTTTTCAGTTAACCCTTGACATCTCATTAAAAAAATGTCAGTACAGAACAAATGCATACATTTTAATACTTTTACTGTACACTAACATGGCCATGTTTTAGACACATTTTGAAACACTTTGAAGGATCTCATGCATGGCATATGTGAAACCTAAATTTATTTTTTCAGTTCTTACTCTATACCAGCCTTTTTCAACCAGGGTGCCTTGAGGCTTCTTCAGGGGTGCCTTGGCAAAATGCCTAAAAATGATTAAAAAATGTCATTATGAACCATTACAACCTTCTAGACACTGGGACCCGAACAACCAATGATGTCATCAGTTGATAAGGAGGATGTCAGTTGCCTCCACAGCATCCTTGTTTGAACCTCTTCTGCCTTTCTCCCTCAGCACTAGGGTGACATTAGCTGACTGATGGAGAGAAATTGAGGGAGAAGAGAAACATTGGAATACTAGTCAGTGCCAGTGTGCAAAAGTGTATTTGCTTTGGAAGAAAAAAAATGACCTCTAATGTTGGGTGTCCTACATTTGTGGTTGTTGCTGCAGTATGTAAAACTATTAGAATCATTTTTTACATTTTAGAATGGTGTGCCTTGAGACTGTCCATAATTTTAAAGGGTGCCTCGAGATTTTCTACAATTTTAAAGGGTGCCTTGACTTGAAAAAGGTTGAGAAACGCTGCTCCATTCATTCATTTTTTTTTTTTTTTACAGGCTTATGAGCTTTTATTTTTTCTGCCTGTAAACTCCCCTCCATGTTAGCCAATATATCCAAGCACACTATGGCTTTTTCAGGCATATGCTCCTACCGGCAGAAATAAAAACCTACCAAACTCGCGTTTTTGAGAGGCGCTAGTGCCCCAAAGAGCTCAAAAAACCCTAAAAGAGCTCAAATAAGCTTGAAAACGCATGAAAACGTTTGTTCCAGCTGTTTGCTTTGTTTACACTAGAGATCGACCGATTATCGGCAAAGCCGATATATCAGGGGCCGATATGTACTTTCCCCGATATATCGGAATCGGCCACCAAGGTGACCGGTATTGTCGATATTTCGGGAAAGTGCTTGTACCGGAGTGATGCCTGCAGCTAGAGGCCTCACCCTGGTACCAGTGTCCATAGCCGAAGGTCGGCTGTCTTGTAATGGCAACCGATGCGGCTGAGGAGCAGCTCGGCTGTCATTACAAGGAGCGGGATGGGGAGGTTCCCCCCCCCTCCCACCGCCTTCCGCCGATGTCCCCACCTCCTCCTGCCACTTTCTACAGCTTGCCCGGGTCTCCCGTCCCACCGGGAGACCCAGGCAACCAGCCTGCACAGCCGCCGAGGACCCGATTAACCGTTTGCCGACCGCCGCGCGACTATTTACTGCGGCGTCAGCCCCTCACAGGCAAAGCGACGTAGGGCTACGTCGCTAGCCTGTGAGGCTCTAGGGAGTGAGCGCGTGCCGCCGGAGGCGCGCTCCCACTCCCGCGTGGTCACGGACCCCCCTGCGCGTGTGCCCGGCGGACCCGATGTCCGCCGGGCACTAGCAATCGTCCGTTACACCGGAAGAAAGGCAGGCGGCTAATGTAAACAAAGCCGCCTGTCATTCTCCCCTGTGTAGGAATGGAGATCATACGGTTCTACTATGTAGGACCGTTGATCTCTGTTCTTACACTAGTAGCCACAGCCAATCACAGTTAGAAACACGCCCCTAGGGACACACTTAACCCCTCCCTCTCTAATAAAGTTAACTCCTTCACTGCCAGTGTCATTTTTACAGTAACAGTGCATATGTATAGCACTGACTACTGCAGTAATGTCACTGGTAACCCCAAAAGTGTCAAAAATGTCAGTCAAGGGTCCGATCTGTCCACCGCAATGTCGCAGTCCCGCAAAAAAAAATCGCAGATCGCCGCCATTACTCGTTAAAAAAAAAAACAACAAAAATGACAAAAATCTTTCCCTTAGTTAGTAAATGCAATAACTTTTGCGCAAACCAATCAAAATACGCTTTTTGCGATTTTTTTTTACCAAACATATGTAGCATAAAACAAATTGGCCGAAAATGTTAAAATATTTTGATTTTTACATTTTTTTTGGGGAATTTCATATAAAATAATTTGAAAAATATTGTTATTTTTGCAAAATTGACGCTCTTTTTTTGTTTATAGCGCATGATCAAAAAATCGCACAGGTGATCAAATACCACCAAAAGAAAGCTCTGTTTGTGGGGAAAAAAAGACGTCAAATTCGTTTAGGTACAGCGTCGCACGACCGCGCAATTGTCCGTTAAATTCACACAGTGCCGAATAGCAAAATAGGCCCTGGTCAGGAAGGGGGTAAAATCTTCCGGCGCTTAAGTGGTTAAAGCTGCATTCGGCTCTGATCGGGTCTCCATGCAAAAACCCAGAAGTGATATCATGAGTGACATCACTTCCGGGAACTGTCTGGCGCCAGATTAAAAAAAATGACAGCATTCAAAACAGCCAAACTTTAGCTGCAGTGTGCATGAGCTCTAAAGGATATCGCTTTTTTTTCAAAGCAAAAAAAACAGATAATACCTAATATTAATATACATGCTGCGCTAAGTGAAGAAATCCTATGTGACTAGTCAAATATCACAACTAATATTGTGCAATAAAATGTACTCAGATAAATAATTGTGTGCTGAAAGTAAATACAGTCAAACCACAATAACTCAATAACCAAATAAATGTGAATACATAAATCATTAAGTGCAAAAAATAGAGTCTCTAATGAGAGTCCAACGACCCATTCAAGGGATGTGACACAAAGTGAAGATTCAAAGAAAATGTGAAATCCACCCAGAGTGATCAATCCTCCCCCGACATTTAAGCTGCTTACCAGATTCTGGTAAATATAGCGTCTGTGTTCCGACAGAAGGTAACCAAATACTCTCAAACGGACGCAAGGGGTAGCCAGGATTCAGATATAATCTCCCATAGACCAGCTCTGCTCCGCTAACACGGTCCCCAAAGACACCACCGTCATGCAATACAGAATGACAGAAGCTCTATAGCGTAAAACCATCAATAATATTTATTAATAAAAAGAAACACACTTACAAATAAATGCAGAGTATACGCACTGAATAAAACAGACAAGCCGCCGGCCAGTAGGCAATTCTGCCTGTCCTTCCTGGAGAGTGGGATGAGCACGCCGCGATCCAACACGTTTCGTCAGAGCTGACGTTATCAAAGGTACGGTTGTACTATTACATTATACTGATAATACCTACCTGTGCAATGATATTTTACAGAAAGTTTCCTTAGGGCTTATGTACACTGCAGCTCAAAAAAAGCTTTTTTAACTACTTCCCGTCCGCGCTACAGCCTATATACGGCTGCAGCGCGGACTCGAATTTTAGGGAGGCCGTTTTTAAACGGCCTCCCAGTGATACGCCCCCCGCGCGCTCCCGCGAGCACGCAGCGGGGAGAATCTGTGTCGGCCGTGTCCCTTGGACACGGCCGATCACAGATCGTGGTGAATAGCCAATCACAGCGGCCATTCACCACGTGATCGGATCATCCAATGAGAGATGATCTCATATGTAAACATCTCTCATCGCCGGCGCTCCTGCACAGCGCCAGGGACAAAGAGACATGTAATCAGGGCACTGATCACCAGTGCCCTGATTACTACAAGGTAAAAAACATACACAGTGCCCCCCCATCAGTGCCCACAGTGCCCGCCATCAGTGTCCCCCATCAATGCCCACAATCAGTGCCCATAGTGCTGCCAGTCAGTGCCCATCAGTGCCTGCTCATCTAGGCACTGATAAGCACTGACTGGCAGCACTATGGGCACTGAGTGTGGGCACTGATGGTGCTGCCCATCAGTGCTCATCAGTGCTGCTCATCAGTGCCACCCGTCAGTGTCCATCAGTGCCATCCGCCAGTGCCCATCAGTGCCGCCTCTCAGTGCCCAGCAGTGCCGCCCGCCAGTGCCGCCTCTCAGTGCCCAGCAGTGCCACCTCAGTGCCCAGCAGTGCCACCTCTCAGTGCCCAGCAGTGCCGCCTATCAGTGCTCATCAGTGCCGCCTATCAGTTCTCATCAGTGCCGCCTATCAGTGCCGCCTATCAGTGCCACCTATCAGTGCCGCCTATCAGTGCTCATCATTGCGGCATATTAGTACCTCCTCATCAGTGCCCATAAGTGCCACCTCATCAGTGCCCATCAGTGCAGCCTATCAGTGCCCATCAGTGCCGCCTCATCAGCGCCCTTCAGTGAAGGAGAAAAATTTATTTTCAAAATTTACTCACAGAAAATAAGAAAAACTTTTTTTTTTTTCAAAATTTTCTGTCTTTATTCTTTTTTTTTTGTAAAAAATAAAAAACCCAGAGATGATTAAATACCACCAAAAGAAAGCTCTATTTGTGTGAAAAAAAATGATAAAAATTTCAAATGGGTACAGTGTAGCATAACCGCGCAATTGTCAGTCAAAGTGTGACAGCGCTGAAAGCTGAAAATTGGCCTGGATGGGAAGGGTGTTTAAGTGCACAGTAGGCAAGTGGTTAAGCACCTCAGAGCTTCTTTGAGCTTTTTTGAGCATAGGCATTTTTATTCGCAAACCCTCCCCGCTCATTTTTCCTATTTTTTTTTCTGTGTCTTCGAGCTTCTTTTATTTTTATTATTTATTTCAGGTACTTATATACCTGAGCTTTTCCATGCTATTTTGCACTTTTTCATGCATTTTTGGGCAATTAGGCGTCTTTTCTACTTGAAAGCTCCTCTCAAAAACACAAGTTTGGTGGTTTTTCTGCCTGTAAGAGCTTATGCCTGTAAACTCTTGAAAAAGCCATAGTGTGCATGGACACATTGGCTAACATAGAGGGGAGTTTCCAGGCAGAAACAATAAGCGCTCAAAAAAGCTCAAAAGCCTGTAGCAACAGCTTCTTTGAGATGCTTTGAGCTGCAGTGTGCATGAGCCCTTAGCTCCTCTTCTGGAAGTCCCCCACTGACAATGTCTGCGCCTCCCTTCTCTGGGTGCCTTCTTAGCAAGCTGGGTGCTAAGAAGGCATGTGCCCGCTCCTGAGCTGGCTCCTGAAGGCTGCCAGAAATCTGCCCACACCATGTTATAGCCAAAAGATAATAAAGATTTCAAATATATTTTGTATGACAATTTAAAACAATTTATTGATAATAATTATTTATTTTTACTCTGTATTTCAAAGGCTGTTTTATTTTTTATTTTTTCAAATTTTGAACATGTGACCAGTAGCAGAGGACTGGAAGCTCCTCCTGCTTATGTTTCCCTGCAGACAGGCTGGGAGAGAGCTGGGTCATTTGACAGCTGTGTACATTGATTAGGAAAAGGGTCCTTAGTGTAGCACATCCTACGTAGGAGCTGCAGTTTAAAGGGATCCCCCATTCCTGCACAGCCAGGCACTCCAAATCTTCACCAGCACTCCGGAGACAGAGAAAAGTCCAAAGCTTTGTTTTTATGTTTTATTAGGGAGTTTCAACTTGGATAGGGATGGGAAGTTATGGGTTTCCCACTTGACTTCAAAAACTTCAAGGACACTTTCCCATATACAGTCTCTATATACAGCCTCCTCTTCTTCAGCCACTTGCATACACTTGGTTTCTGCTGGCTCACTTCTTGGAGGGAGCTTACAGGGCCTAAATGTCAGCTCAGCAATAGCCCATTACAGGCAGGAACTCGCAGTCCCTGGATAATAGTACACAGGAGTGACACAGCTTAGCCTTTCACATCACTTCCTCCCTGTAGTCACCGAGCCCAGCACCATATCTTCAGGCAGTGCCAACCTGGCTGCATCTGCCCCTTTACACCAGTCCACCCGACTGACTCTTCATCAGCCCACCCGGCTGACTTGAAGGAGATCTCCAGGGAAAGGCAGAAGACTTAAGCACACTGCTTTCATCAAGAGAGACTGACTACATGTGGCAGCCCCCCCCCCCCCCTTATAGTCCCCACAGTGCTACTCACACTGTCCTCTCTTGCTCCCATTCCTCCAGAAAGACAACCTCCTCTGTGTTTTAGCAGTAATCTTCCAGCACCCTGAACAGTGGCCCAAGGTCAACCCCCCCCCCCCCAGACTAGGGGGCACCCCAGAGGAACACCAACAGCCTCCTTAGCACTACATCTCCATCCTCCACCCAATTTCCCCTGCTGGCATGGCTCATGTCTATTTAGGAGGTCATCTCTGCCCCCTGCCAGTCCACCACTGGGGATTGGCTGAGGCCTCAACAATATGCATGGCAGCCCCTCCTTACTCCCACTTTCTTGTTCTGGAAGTTTCTACAAACTTCCAGACCAGGGAAAATGCCAGAGAGAGCTGCCAGATGAGTCATCCAGCACTGAGTCTCTGAGGGGACACTAGAGGGTGCTACATTAGATTTTTTTTTTTTATTAAAAGTACAGTGCCATCATCCATATACAGAAATAGAAGGGACAATGTAAATTAAACAGTGTGTGTTTAGTATTACTTTTCGGCTAAAAAACCCCCTATAGACTTTAGAACCGCTTAAGAGTTATTGTAAAGTCTCATTTCTTTAAAATAACAAACATGTTATACTTACCTGCTCTGTGTAGTTGGTTTGGCACAGAGAAGCCCAGATCCTCCTCTTCTCGGGTCCTTATTTGGTGCTCCTGTCCCCTCCCTCCTGTTGAATGCCCCCACAGCAAGCAGCTTGCTATGGGGCACCCGAGTCACAGCTCCCTGTGTCTATTCAGACATGGAGCTGTGGCCCAGCCCGCCCCCCCTCTCTCTCTCCTGATTGGCTGAATGATCTTGAGTGACAGCAGAGGGAGCCAATCGCGCTGCTATCTCAGCCAATGAGGAGGGGAGTCCCGGGCAGCTTAGACACTCCTGCAACATCGCTGTATAAAGACAGGCTCAGGGAAGTAGTAGGGTGGCTGAGGGGGGCTGCTGCACACAAAAAATGTTATTTTATTTTAATTCATAGAATGCATTGGGATAACAAAAAAATTACAATCCTATATTTTTGTAAATCTGTTGCAAAATGTATTTTCTGAAAGCTGACAAAGCTAAGCAAATGCCTTGCAATTAGTAGCGGGGTTGTCAGCTTGCCATGTGCATTCCTTCATTTGGCTGTTTTGCTGCCCATTGAGTCTATTGGATAGGAAGCCCAACTGACAACTAAATGAGCTTGCATGGCAATGCTGCTGTTAGTTGAGGGACATTAGATTAGGGATGTCAGCATTCAACAGAAGGTACTGTTAATGGCAGGATTTCCAGGTCAGAAACTACAAAAAATTCACAAAAAAGTAGATGACAGCTCCAAAAAGGAAACATACAGGGTGTTTTTCCAATGCATCTCAAAGCATCATGCTGGTGTGGACATAGAATGTTAAAAACAATTGCAATTGCAATCGGGCCCCATGCTCCAGGGGGCCTGTGCGGCTCCCCTGTACACCTGTACACCTGGATAGGAGGGACGGTGGGGGCAGCATGTAGAGAAATCACTGTCCTCCTTTTGTCTCCTGTAGCTGCTGGAGGAAAATGGAGGAGATTGGTTCCTCTGCATGCTGCCCCTGCCACACCTCTACTTCACTTGTGTTCTGCTGTCTCTGGGCCCCTGTGTGCTCCCCTGGTCCCCCCCCCCCACACTTTTCTGCCCCCCCACTGTGCTCCCTCCCCTCTCCTGCCGGCTGTTGCAGGGGATGTGTCACAATAGAGAACCAGGAAGGGGTCAATAAATATGAAATTTACCAGCTCCTTCCTTTTATGAATTGACAGAGTCATAGTTAGTGACATTGTAAAAAAATAAAATGATAAAAATAATACAATCAAAATACCAAAAAATAAAAACTACTGACACCAGTGCGTGAACTTCCACAATCGCAAAGGTCACACTTGTGACCGGGCCCTGGCATTCCACCAGATGGCAGGAAGGGGGCCCACTGCAGAACTTGTGAAAGGGTCCCGCTGCAGGACCGTAATAAAGGGCCGGGCAACGAGAGTAAAGGGCCCCAGGATCAGTAGGAAGAGACCCAGGCTTGAAGGGAAGGGCCCTGGCCAGGGGTCCGGGGGGCCCTTCATGGTTTCTTGCAAGAGAGGGGGTAGGTTGCAGACATGAGCAGAAAGGGAAGTTGGGGTGCATCCTCTCCCCCTGAAACCCTACCCCCCCCCCACCGAAAGGAAGTACAGGGAGGAGGGCAGTGTACACAGAGAGCAGGCAGTGTGTACAAAGAGACAGGGTAGTGTGAGAAGTTATTCCACATCCACAATTTAGCATAATTTAATCACAGCCACCTTTGCTGGGGAGCGCCAAAGGTTGCTGACTTCCTAATGTGTCCATCATTCTGAAGTCCAAAAGTTGGAAGTTATGTTGAACTGCCGCATGTGTTAACTTACCAAGACTAGAAACATCTTCATCAAGTGATTTCTGTACCAGAAGCTGCATTTTGAACAAATTGTTGTACAACCACTGAAATGATAGAGGTTTTTTTACAGTCCGAAATAACCACTTGAAGACCAAGCCTATTCTGACACTTTTTGTTTATGTGTAAAAATCATCATTCTTTTGATAGAAAATTACTCAGAACCTCCAAACATTATATATATATATATATATATATATATATTTATTTTTTGGCAGAGGCCCTAGAGAATAAAAGGGTGGTCGCTGCAATTTTTTATGTCACACATTTGCGCAGCAGTTTTTCAAACGCATTTTTTGGTGGAAAAATACACTTTAATTAATTTTATTGCAAAAAAAAAACACATTATATAACCCAATGTTTTGGTAAGATATAAAAGATCATCACTGGAATTGTGCCCTGACTAGTTTCGTCCACACAGACCCTTGAGAGCGTCTGTTTGGACAAAACTAGTCAGGGCGGAATCCCAGTGCTAATGCCACACCAATGTATGATCCCAGGTCATCAGCGGTTCTCTCAGCACTTTGGTGAGCTCTATCTGATCTAGTGGGTGTTGCCTTTTGCTTCTGCCTAAGAGGAGGATTCTGAAGTAGAAGTGCATACACCTGGGGAAGATCTGTGCTTAAGAAACATGCTGTGTTTGCTGTACTTGTTACATCTTATGGTTGGTGAGTGTGCATTTGAAGTCAGGACTCTGTTCAGGCCAGTCAAGTTCCTCCACCTCAAACTCACTCATCCATGTCTTTATGGACCTTGTTTTGTGCAATGCTAGCGGCATAAAGGATTAACATAGTCAATGTTGATTAAGAGACTTTAGTTCCACTTTAATAGAGTTGTAAAGTTGCTGAAAGATTGGCTTCAATAAACTCTAAAACATAAACATAATTTTTTTAATTATGTAGCCCCAGGGCTTGTACATTTATGAAACCATCAGCAAGAGCTGCTTGATAGGAATCTTCTCAGTCAGTATGCTATTGACTTGTATAACTTCATAAGTACTTCAGTTGTCGTTGTAGAGCTGATTTCACATCCTTGTTTTTCAAGCTGTAAACGATGGGATTTAGCATGGGAACCAAAGCCGTGTTGACCAAAGACAGAAGTTTACCAAACTTAATAGTTCCACTCGGTGTAAAATATTGACAGCTGAGAATTGTGTAGTGAAGAGTAACCACTGTTATATGCGATGAGCATGTGTAGAAAGCTTTAGACCTCCCTCTACTAGACTTAATTTTCATTATGGTCGCAATGATGAAGATGTAGGAGACAAAGGTGAGTAGAAAAGGGGTTAAGGCGCAAAGTAAGACCCCCCCTGTGAAAATCAGCAGCTCCAAAGTGGAGGTGTCACTGCAGGAAATACTTATTAGGGGCATAATATCACAGAAAAAGTGGTTAATTATATTGGAAGAGTAGCAAGACAATTCCGATAGCATTATCAATGCGGGAAGAATCTGTAGAAAACTAATTGACCAGCAGAATATGGCTAAACCAACACAGACACTACCACTCATGATGGTTGAATAATGCAATGGGTTGCAGATGGCAGCATAACGGTCGTAGCTCATGGCTGTAAGCAATATCAACTCATTGCCAGAGAGCCATGAGAAAATATATACCTGTGCCATGCATTCATTGAAGGATACTATTTTATACCCTGTTACGATGGTAATGAAGATCTTATGAAGGGTGACCGTGGCAGAAGATATGTCAAGAATGGACAGGTTACACAGGAAGAAGTACATAGGAGTGTGGAGTTGAGAATCCAGGCAAACCAGTAGAAAGATGGTCAAGTTGCTACCAAGAGTGATCAGATACATAAGAAGTACCAGGAGGAAGATTGGAACTTGCAGTGTGGAGACATCTGAAATCCCTATAAGGATGAAATAGGCCACCACAGTCCTGTTCTCATACATGTTTTACTTTGTGAGTTAAAAGAAAAAAAAAACAACATTATTCTTCTGATAGAGTATTCACATATGCTAAACGAGAAACCAGAGAAAACTCTTTGCTTTAAAGAAGACCTGAATTCTAGAAGTTATGCCCAAAAAAAAGACAAGCAGAGGACAAAGGACTTGTCACCATTATTGGCTATGGTCTCCAGCTGATCGTTTCCCTATTGATGACTTAGGTGCAATTCACAAAGGTTAAAGTGGAGCTACACTTCATCTGAACACCACAAACCAAAAATGCAGTTTGATTAATTTTTTATATTCAAATCAATCTCCCCCATCCACCCATGTCTCCATGCTTTATTTTGTTGAGAAATCACTTTGAAAGACACCCCCTAGCATTTTTGTCTGTGGCCATCTTAAGTAAGGTCAGACGATTCATGTAGCAATTACTTCCTGGAATCCACCTGTCCTTAGTTTAGGCATACAAGCAGGGGAGGGTGTGCTTAGCTGAGAAAGCCCCTCCACCCCTACTGAAGACTCCTGGGATGTATGACATCATTAATATTCAAAGCCAACTCCCCCATCCATCCACTTCTCCGTGCTTTATTTTGTTGGGAAATTGTTTTGAAAGACACCCCTCTAGCATTTCTGGCTATGGCCATCTTGAGAAAGGGTAGATGATTCATGTATAGGGTTGAGCGAACCCGCACTGTATTGTTAGGAATCGTACCGGACTTTTGGGTATTCGGTACCCGGACACGGACCTGAACATTTCACTGTATGTTCGGGATACAGTCCGTTGTTCGGTAATGTTATTTCATGTTTTGGCGCGGTTTTAATGGCGTGGTTTCAACAGCTGCAAGGCAGCCAATCAGCAAGCGTTTAACTAGTGTGCCCTTAGAAGCCATCACAGCCATGCCTACTAATGGCATGGCTGTGATTGGCCAGTGCAGCATGTGACCCAGACTCTAACTATACCAGGGAGAGGTTCCTGCTGCTGCTGAGGGAGAGATAGGAGATTATTGTAGGGGCAGGCTGGAGATTGCTTTCAGGGAAAGAATAGGAAGAATCTTCTTTAATTAGACAGTGATCTACATTGGTTTTATTGTGTGGGGGTGCAGTGCACGATCTTTTTGCCCTGACCTGAGCCCAGTGAGGAGGAGGGAGAAAAAAAGAACTTTTATCAGTCTGCTAGGTGGGCGGCGTGCGGTGTGTAGCAACCATTTATGCAAGCTCAGTGCATATGTGTCTGCTAAATCTGGATTTAAAAAAGAAAAAAACTTTTTTCCTTCATATTTTACTTTCACATACAGTGTTTAGACACTGCTGTTCTAATCTGCTCTTCAAAAAGCACCAATGTAAGGGGAAAATAATTATTTTTCAGTTTTTAGGGAAAAAAAATATTTTTCAGTTTTTCATTCAAATGTTTTTTTTTTTTATTCAATAGCGGAATAGAACAACAACAGTATCCAACCTGTTAGGTGTGCGGCGTGTAGCGGCCATGTAATGCAAACTCAAGGCATATGTGTCTGCTTAATCTGGATTTAAAAAAAAATAAACTTTTTTCCTTCATATTTTACTGTGACTTACAGTGTTTAGACACTGCATTTCAAATCTGCTATTCAACAAGCACCAATTAAGAGGACAATTATTTTTCAGTTTTTCATTCATACGTTACAGTGAGATACACCCATTGGATACTGTTGTTATATTCCGCTTTGCAATAAAAACCCATTTAGGGGAAAAAAATTAAATTGCAGCCTAGTCTGCATACGTTACAGTGAGATACACCCTTTGGATACTGTTGTTGTATTCTGCTTTGCTATAAAAACCCATTAAGGGGGAAAAAATTTAATTGCAGCTTAGTCTGCATATGTTACAGTGAGATACACCTTTTGCATACTGTTGTATTCCGCTTATCAATAAAAACCCATTTAGGGGAAAAAGATGTAATTGCGGCCTAGTCTGCATATGTTACAGTGAGATACACCCTTTGCATACTGTTGTTGTATTCCGCTTATCAATAAAAACCCATTTAGGGGGAAAAAATTAAATTGCAGCTTAGTCTGCATATGTTACAGTGAGATACACCTTTTGCATACTGTTGTATTCCGCTTATCAATAAAAACCCATTTAGGGGAAAAAATTTGAATTGCGGCCTAGTCTGCATATGTTACAGTGAGATACACCGTTTGGATACTGTTGTTGTATTCCGCTTATCAATAAACACCCATTTAGGGGAAGATCCAAAATTAGATAAATATGAGGAGAAGGTCAAATAAGGGACGTGGCCTGGGTCGTGGTGCTGCTGGTGGAGCTCCTGTTGCAAGGAGAGGACGTGGTTGATCTGTGCCAGCTACACGCACAGGTGAAACACCTTTCTCAGCTGCGAGTAGGCGACAGAACCTGCAGCAGTATTTGGCAGGTCCTAATAAGCCTCTACAAATGTTGAGGCCAGAACAAGTACAGGCGATAGTAGATTGGGTTGCAGTGCCTCCAGTTCCTTCACATTGTTTCTCACCCAGTCTTCTGCTGAAAGGTCAGAGTTGGCACCTGCAGCCGATGTCCATCAATCTTTCACCTCACCCCCTTGCAAATCAGCCAAGCAGTCTGAGCCCCAAGTCATGCAGCAATCTCTTCTTCTTTTTGATGACTCTGTTAGCATGGTTTCCCAGGGCCATCCACCTAGCCCTGCCCCAGAAGTGGAAGAGATTGAGTGCACCGATGCCCAACCATTTATGTCTCAAGATGAGTACATGGGAGGACCATCGCAGCACGTCTCGGATGATGACGAAACACAGGTGCCAACTGCTGCGGAATTCCGAATTGTGGAGACCGACAAGGAGGGCAGGGGTGAAGACTGGGTGGAAGACGATGTAGAGGACGATGAGGTCCTCGACCCCACATGGAATGAATCTCATGCAGGTGACCTGAGTAGTTTGGAGGAAAAGGCGGTGGTCGCACAGAACCACCAGCACAGCAGAAGAGGGAGCAGGGTGCAAAAGCGGAGTGGCCGTGCCCTAGACACAACGCCTGCTACTGCCCAACGCAGCAAGGGACCGAGCACACCAAAGCCAGCTCAAAGGAGTTCCCTAGCGTGGCAGTTCTTCAGACAATGTGATGATGACAGGACACGAGTGGTTTGCACGCTGTGCAATCAGAGCCTGAAGCGAGGCATAAACGTTCTCAACCTGAGCACAACCTGCATGACCAGGCATCTAAGTGCAGAGCACGAGCTGCAGTGGAGTAGACACCTCAAAAACCAAGAAAGGTCTCTGTCTCCTCCTGCTTCCTCTTCTGCTGCAGTCTCGGCCTCTTCATCCACCTCAGTAAGGACAGTGGCACCTGCCACCCCACAAACAGAGGATCTGCCAGCAACACCACCACCTGGGTCACCAACAACCATCTCCACAATGTCCCGTGGAAGCGTTCAGCTTTCTATCTCCCAATCACTGGAGCGGAAGAGGAAGTACCCCCCTACCCACCCGCGATCCCTGGCCCTGAATGCCAGAATTTTAAAATTCCTGGCCTTTGAAATGCTGTCATTCCGTCTGGTGGAGACGCAGAGTTTTAAAAGCCTTATCGCGGTGGCATTCCCACAGTACGTCGTGCCCAGCCGCCACTACTTTTCAAGGCAAGCCATCCCTTCCCTGCACAACCAAGTGGGTGACAAAATCATGTGTGCACTGCGCAACGCCATCTGTGGCAAGGTCCACCTAACTACGGATACGTGGACCAGTAAGCGCAGTCAGGGACGTTATATCTCCCTAACAGCACACTGGGTAAATGCAGTGGCGGCTGGGCCTAAGGCGGATAGCAGTTCGGCGCATGTCCTTCCACCACAGAGGATTGCAGAGCGCTTCAGTTTGCCTCCTGTTACTAACTCCTCCTACCCCGCTTCCTCATCCTCTACCGCCTCCTCATCCAGTCAACGTAACACCTTCACCACCAACTTCAGCACAGTCAGGGGTAAACGACAGCAGGCAGTTTTAAAACTTGCCTTTTTGGGGTAAAAACCACACACCGCAGGAGTTGTGGAGGGGCATTCAACAGCAGACCGATGAGTGGTTGCTGCCAGTGAGCCTCAAGCCCGGCCTGGTGGTGTGCAATAACGGGCAAAATCTCTTAGCAGCTCTGGGCCTAGCCGGTTTGACACACATCCCTTGCCCGGCGCATGTGCTGAATTTGGTGGTGCAGAGGTTCCTTAGAAATTACCCCGATATGTCAGAGCTGCTGCAGAAAGTGTGGGCCATCTGTTCTCACCCTGCTGCTGCTCGCCTGTCAGCGCTGCAGCGTAACTTTGGCCTTCCTACTCACCGCCTCATATGTGACATGCCCACAAGGTGGAACTCCACCTTGCACATGCTGGCCAGACTGTGCGAGCAGCAGCAGGCCATAGTGGAGTTTCACACGCATGAGTCGCTCTGCGGAACAGCACCACTTCACCACCAATTACTGGGCCTCCATGCGAGACCTGTGTGCCCTGTTGCGCTGTTTCGAGTATGACGCCGTTCTCAGCTTAACTATCCCACTTCTATGCCTTCTTGAAAAAACGCTTCAGGCGATGATGGAAGAGGATGTGGCACAGGATGAGGAGGAGGAGAAGGAGGAGGAGGAATAGGGATCATTTCCAAGGCTTTCAGGGCAGTCATTCACAAGTGGCTCCGTGGGTGGGTTCCTGCACCCACAAACGCCAGGGACACAATTTTCCAGCAGGGGCACAGTTCTGGAGGATGAGGAGGAGATGGAACCATGTTCACAGCAGGGTGGCACCCAGGCCAGCTCATGGCCATCACTGGTGCGTGGCTGGGGAAATACAGAGGATACACCTCCCACAGAGGACAGCTTTTCGTTGCCTCTGGGCAGCCTGGCACACATGAGCGATTACATGCTGCAGTGTCTCCACAATGACCGCCGAGTTTCCCACATTGTAACTTGTGCTGATTACTGGGTGGCCACGCTGCTGGATCCCCCTTACAAGGACAACGTACCATCCTTAATTCCCTTACTGGAGCGTGATCGGAAGATGCGCAAGTACAAGCGCACGCTGGTAGACGCGCTGCTGGTGGCATTCCCACCTGACAGCGGGGGCACAGTGGAAGCACAAGGCCAAGGCAGAGGAGGAGGAGGAAGAGGTCGCCAACGCAGCCAGGGCACCGCCAGCACCTCAGAAGGCAGGGTTAGCATGGCCGAAATGTGGAAAAGCTTTGTCAGCATGCCACAACAAGCAGCAGCACCACCAGCTGATATGGAACGTCTTAGCAGGAGGCAGCATTTCACTAACATGGTGGAGCAGTATGTGTGCACACGCCTAGACGTACTGAATGACGGGTCTGCCCCTTCAACTTCTGGGTCTCCATTTTGGGCACATGGCCTGAGCTTGCCCTTTACGTCTTGGAGGTGCTGGCCTGCCCTGCAGCCAGTGTATTATCTGAACGTGTATTTAGCACGGCTGGGGGCGTTATCACAGACAAGCGCAGCTGCCTGTCCAGAGACAATGTGGACAAGCTCACGTTCATTAAAATGAACCAGGCATGGATCCCACAGGACTTTTCCGTACCTTGTGCAGAATAGACATGTATACTGGCCTTACCTAGCCATTGTTGTATTTGATCTTTCTTACTCTTTTGGGGTGTACCCTAATTTTAAAAAAAATGTAATTAAAAACCAAAACCAGTGTTGGCTACCTCCTCCTCCTCCACCGCTGCCACCGCCTCTTCCACGTAAACCGCCATCTCAACCTCCTACTCCATATGGGCCTCGTCCCCACTCAGCAGCAGGGAAGCCGATGCACAGGGCAGGCAGCTCCGATTGCCACCTGACACCCGCGATCGCTCCCCGCTGAGAGAGAAGAACGATCGGCTGTTGTAAACACAGCTGACCGTTCCTCTCCCTGGAATGATCATAGAGCCCCTGTGATCCTTCTATATAGGATCACAGGTCTCTATGATCATTTCACAAGCCACACCCCCCACAGTTAGAATCATTCCCCTATTCTCACATTTAACCCCTTGATCACCCACAATGTTAACCCCTTCCCTGCCAGTGTAATTAGTACAGTAACAGTGCATATTTTTAGCACTGATTACTGTAGTAATGTCACTGGTCCCCCCAAAAGTGTAAAAATGTCAGTTAGGGGTCCAATCTGTCCGCCACAATGTCGCAGTCCCACTAAAAATCACAGATCACCACCATTACTAGTAGAAAAAAAAAAAACGATTTTTTTACCAAAAATATGTAGCAGAAAACAAATTGGCCTAAAATGCTTAAAAAAATTTGATTTTTAAATTTTTTTTGGGAATGTTATATAGCAGAATGTGAAAAATATTGTTTTTTTTTTTTGTCAGAATTGTCGCTCTTTTTGTGTTTATAGCGCAAAAAATAAAAAATTGCACAGGTGATCAAATACCACCAAAAGAAAGATCTATTTGTGGGAAGAAGACATCAATTGTATTTAGGTACATCGTTGCACGACCGCGCAATTGTTCGTTAAAGTAACGTAGTGCCGAATCGCAAAATATGGCCTGGTCATTAGGGGGTAAATCTTCCAGTCCAGAAGTGGTTAAAGTATAACTAAAGGCAAAAGTTTTATATTCGTTTTGGAAAGAGCGGAGAAGGATTAGAACACTTGGCTGTGCCCCCCCCCCCCCCCGCATTAGGAGATTTTGCCTTACTATTTGTCTTGTTTACTGTTATCCCCAACATTTTGGGTTGCCTCAAAAACAGAAATACTGTAGAGGGAAAATCTTCCAATGGGGACATTGGTTTTGGTGACAACAAGGTATTTCCTCACTTTGGAGGGATTTCTTTTAATTTCCTATTTTGGCAGTGGAACAGGAAGTGAAGGAAAATTCCCCCTATGGGACACAGAGGGCAAACAAAAAACAGAAAAAAAACTTTCTCCAAAATTAAAAAAAAAAAGTTTTGCATTTAGCCCTACTTTGACATAAAAGGATGTTTATCTTAATTTATGTGAGTTGAACTTTCAACTCTAATTGGACTCATCTGAAAAAGACTTACCGTATTTATCGGCGTATAACACGCACCTAAATTTTAGGTGAGAAATTTCAGGAAAAAAGCTGAAATTTAAAATTAACAGCTTTGAACTCAGAACATTTTTTTTAAATCAAATGCAGTCTCACCAGTGCCCAGAAATGCAGCTTCATCAGCGCAGTGCCCACGAATGCAGCCTCATCAGCGCAGTGCCCACGAATGCAGCCTCATCAGCGCAGTGCCCGCGAATACAGCCTCGCCAGTGCAGTGTCCATACATGCAGCCTCGCCAGCGCAGTTCCCATACATGCAGCCTGGCCAGCGCAGTTCCCATACATGCAGCCTGGCCAGCGCAGTGCCCATACATGCAGCCTTGCCAGTGCAGTTCCCATACATGCAGCCTTGCCAGCGCAGTGCCCATACATGCAGCCTTGCCAGCGCAGTGCCCATACATGCAGCCTCGCCAGCGCAGTGCCCATAAATGCAGCCTCGCCAGCTCAGTGCCCATAATTGCAGCCTCGCCAGCACAGTGCACATACATGCAGCCTCGCGAGCGCAGTGCCCATAATTGCAGCCTAGCCAGCGCAGTGCCCATAATTGCAGCCTAGCCAGTGCAGTGCCCATAATTGCAGCCTCACCAGCGCCATTGCCACTATCCGAATCACTTTTAAAAAAGTCCAGGAAGCAGCGCCGAGAGGTAGAAGGGGGCGGGCGGGGCAGAGGAGAAGGAAGGACGCGCTGTCATTGGAAGCCCCGGCGCCTTTGATAGGCGTCGGCATAGGAGGTGGGACTTCCGATGACAGCGCGTCCTTCCTTCTCCTCGGCGCCGCCCACCCCCTTCTACCTCTCGGCGCTGCTTCATGGACTTATATGGCCACCTGGAGCTGTTCTGTACACAGAATGTATACTGACCACACCCCAGAAACATCATTTCCTGCTTGTGTGATTGGCTCACCAATTTTCCCAGAAGTCTGCCTAAGTTACACGTCAGATTTCTGGCATCCCCTGCAACAAAAATGTTGTTATTGTATAATGTTTTTTTTTTCTTTCAATAAAAACTTATTAAACAAAAAAAATGTACAGAGATCACCCTGAGGGGTAGGTTTTTTTCCGCAATAAAAGAGGAGGTACACTTTAAGTGCAGCTAAGAATTAGTCATCCTAAGCTGAACCAATAGCTCTATGAGCATTTAGTCTTCCCTGGGCACAGAATTATCGTTTGCCTCTCCCTGCTGCTGAGGTGTGTCCCTGGAAGTAGTGCAAGAGGATCCAATAATGCCGAGTTATGAATATTTATGTTCCCCCTGACCAACCGCTAGGAGATTTATTAACATTGAAGCTGGCTGGGAGAGGATATAAATGTTTTGGGGCGACCTTACAAGCTCTCTCTTTCCTCCCCGGCTCTTCCTCTTGTTTGTGGCTATCGTGTTCCTGTCTTCCAGGCCTGCTGCTGGGAAGGGTGTGCTGTGATACAGAGAGGTCTAAGCCTGGGCCCTGAGACCTCCTGCTATCCTGCTGGGGAGCACATCCAGGGGAAGGAGATTTCCTGGATTGGAGAAAATGGGGTAAAAATGTAATCGGCTGACGAGTGTTCTGGAGATCCACTATAGGAGACAATCTCGGCTTAAAAGAGCAAGGGTGGGTCTAGATCAGTGACAATATATTAGAGCGGAGGCTGCGAGCCAAGCCTTCTCTCCAACATCAGTGCCTGACCTCACAAATGCGCTTCTGGAAGAATGGTCAAACATTCCCATAGACACACTCCTAAACCTTGTGGACAGCCTTCCCAGAAGAGTTGAAGCTGTTATAGCTGCAAAGGGTGGTCCAACTCAATATTGAACCCTACGGACTAAGACTGGGATGCCATTAAAGTTCATGTGTGTACGTGCAATGACCCAATACTTTTGGTAATATACTGTATATATATATATAAATATATATATATATATATATATATATAAATATATATATATATATATATATATATATATATATAAATAAATATATATATATATATATATACAGTATATGTGTGTATATATATATATATATATATATATATATATATGTGTGTGTGTACTGTGTGTATATATATATATATATATATATATATATATATATACATACATACATATATTAATATATATATATATATATATATATATATATATATATATATATATATATACACACATAGTGCTGTAAAAACGTATTTGCCCCTTCCTGATTTTTTATTTTTTTGCATATTTGTCACACCTAAGTTATTCAGATCATCAAACAAATCCTAATATTACACAAAGATAACCTAAGTAAATTGAAAATGCAGTTTTTAAATGATGATTTCATATATTAAGGCAGGGGTGTGAAACTCAATTTCATCGTGGGCCGCATCAGCATTATGGTCACCCTCAGAGGGTCAGCTCTATCTGTAGCCCACCACTATCTGAAGTCAAGAGCCTCCACCCTTTCTTACATCACAGTGCATCCCCTTTACCATTTGCTGCTGCTGGGAAGAAACTGGAGGCAGAGATGGGAAGCAGCAACTGCAGGGTCTTGAGGAGGGCTGGAGTCAGCTGCCGGAGTCTGCTGAATGCAGAGACCAGTGGAGGCGGAGAGGAGGGGGTGCTACGGCTGCACAGAGAGGTGCAGGATCTGTAGGAGGAGTTGTGTCCTCTTCTCTGCTGCCAACTGCTGAGTTGGGGGGAGGGTGGTCATCTCTGCAGCTGCAGGGAGAAACACAGGATCTGGCAGAGGAATTCTGTCCTCTCTGCTCCCGTCTGCTGAGACAAGGTGGGGGCAGAGATGAGGGAGATGCAGCAGTTGCAGGAGAGGTGCAAGGGCCACTTGAAATGGCCTGGAGGGCCGGATTTGGCCCACGGGCCTTGTGTTTGACACCTGTGTATTAAGGTAAAAAAACAGCTTGGCCCTCTGTGATAAAGTCATTATCCCCCCCCCCCTCCTTTGCTAAATCATGAATGAAGTGTGAGTACCACATTTTTTGGAAAGCTGAGTTAACCCAGGGCTAATTACTGCCAGACCTGTTGAATCAAGATATCACTAAGGATCCTTTCACACGAGCGGTCTGCTCTGCAGACTCCGCTGATCCCCGCTGAGCAGGCAGATGAGAGGTCCGTTTCGCTCACTGTGCAGGGTGGAGACGGACAGAGTCCTGCTCTCCCCTATGGCAAAATTGGATGAAAACGACCCGCCTGTCCATTGTCACACGATCTTATCTGATCCGGTCCTCCAGACAGATGTAAACCAGGGTCACCATCCCTGTGGATTTGGCGGACAAGATCAGGTTGGATAGCGGTGGGTGTCAGTGGACATGTCACCGCTGACATCCGCCGCTCCATAGTGGTGAATGGAGGGTCCGATCAGGTCCGCCTGTAAAACTGACAGGCAGACCTGATTGGACAGCCCATGTGAAAGGACCCTTAAATAGAAGTTGTCTGACAAAGTGAAGCACGCTAAAGATCTCAAAAAGCAACAGATTATGCCGCGATCCAAAGAAATTCATATAGTTACATAGTTACATAGTAGGTGAGGTTGAATAAAGACAATAGTCCATCCAGTTCAACCTGTGTAGGTGTGTGTGACCCTAATCATCTCACATACCCCTGAATGTTCTGATCCTTGAGATCTACGTCTAAGAGTCTTTTGAAAGCCACCATACATCCCGCAGAAACCACTTCTTGTGGTAGAGAATTCCACAATCTTGTAGGACAGATAAGAAACAAAGTAATTGACATGTATCAATGTGGAAAGAGTCACAATGCCATTCCTAAGGCTTTGAGACTCCAGTAAACCACCAAGTTAATAAAAAGTTATGCTCACTTTTGCATTCGATATAAGGAAGGAGTGGTCCCCATAATTTTATATAATACGTACAGTCTTGGTGCTTGCTAATTATAAATCCAGTGTGTACCTGTAATGGTATAACACTCACAGGAATTACACAGGAATTACTGTACAGCTATGTATTTTTAAAATTCATTTTTAGTCCCTTACTACTAAATAAAAAAATAATAAAATATAAATAAAAAAAAATATATAAAATATAAAAAATAAAATAAAATATTTTTAATTATAGTCTGACCATTAGTCTGACCATTAAAAGAGTCAATGGGGTTTATTAACTAAGGGCAAATAGACTGCTCACCTTGCAAGGGCTATTTGCACTTTTCATGGAAATTTTTCCCCCGGAGCTTAGTGAATGAGGTTAAGCTTTGCTGACTTCTATCATCCAATCATGTGCAAGCAAAAAGTTTTTTTTTTGTTTTGTTTTTCTTGCACATAATTGAGTATTCTTTGCAAAGTAAAAATTCCACTACATTCACTCAGCTCTGGAGAAAATTGCAAAGTGAACCGCCTATTTGCCGTTAGTAAATCCATTTGTAGTACTTACACTAAAAGGATCCTTTGTTGACTTAGTGCATCAATTTACAAGTATACGGCGGCATAGGTAGTAAATACATTTTGTTGGATCCATATTGGGAAGATAATAGGGAACGATAAAACAAATACAGTCTGTTAACACTTTGAACAGCAGTTTTCTCTGGAGTTTATGTCCTATGCTTTTCCCACTATTTACACAATACAATTTTTTTTTTAAAGGCACCAAAACTCTTCACACCAGATGAAAATGTGTTTCATTGTGCTGAAAACTTAAAACACAAAAGTAAAAATAAAATATTCTTTTGTAGAAAAATGTGTAACCAAAATTAATTAGGAAGAAAATTGCATATTTGAAACTGATAATCAAAGAAGCAAATTACTCCATGAAAAAAGTTTCACTTAACCTTTGTAATGATAAAATACACGGTAACATCAGTTTTATCTCTGAAATATTATATTAAATGAAAAAACTCCCCTTCACAGTGTGGTGTCAGTTTTCCGAAGTCGTGTGGCTTTTCCATAAATAAGCGCTTTATAATCTCTTGACGAGCTCAATACAAGCTCCCAATGGACCAGACTCTCTGAAGACCGGCGTTTCATAACAAGCAATTATTTAATGCATAACATTCCAAAAATAAACAACTACTAAACAATAATTATTTATTCTATACACCATTAGTGGTAGTTATGTATGATGGCCCAAGTAATCTAAATTATGTCCAACACAGCAGAAGTGGATTCAAAAGAATTGCTTATCGCCGCCTGGTGTGAAATATCATTTTTTAAAAGGATTGTATAATGGTTTTGTACATTTTGTAAGGCCCAAACTAAATAAAAAAGAAATAAAAAAAGGGAAAAAAAATGATTTACATGCAGTAATTTATGCATATAGCATGTTAACATTGAGTTTGAAGGTGAAGCTCTTAGCTAATTTTTACATACTGTATTTTCTTCTGTCTCTTTATAGCCTGTTGGACATCACCTGTTGTTTACAGACCTAAATGGCTCAGGGGGGGGGGGTTTACATGCATAGCTAGATGACTTTTCAGAGAAACTCATCTCTTATAGGACAGGTTCATCTAAAGGATTTAACGAGACAAATATTGCCTCAAATTAGACTGCTTTTGCCCTACTGTCTTTTTATCTAACCCACACTTTCGGATTGGAATTGAGCATCGGAATGAGGACTACTCGATCCAGGAAGAACGTAAGGAATGGTTCTTTGTGACCAAGGGAAATTATCTCAGAGACCCTTTTGGCTGAAGTGATTGCCACCAAGAAGACTGTTTTAATGGTAAGATCCTTGATAGAGATGGAGTTTATTGGACTAGTTCTTGACAAAACGTTAAGAACGAGAGGAAGGTCCCATTTCGGAAATCTTGGTTTCCTTTGAGGACTGAGTCTGACCGCTCCTTTGAAAAATTGTTGGACAAGTGAATGTTTGGCCCAAGGAACACCAGAGAAAACAGACAAGGATATTTGGACCCTGAGAGTGCCCACTGAGAGAGATTTATCCAGAACTGCTTGAAGAAACTTTAGTACTTCCTGTACTCCAAACTCTGAGGATGAATTTCCCCCTGGGTATGTGAATTCTAAGAATCTGGCCCAGACTCTGCAGTAAACCTTATTCGTGCTTGGTTTTTCTAGAATTCATCAAGGTGGGGATGACCCGAGGAGGGCATCCGAGGGATTCCAACCTCTCCCTCTCAAGAACCAGACTGTCAGCCGGAGTTGAGCAGGGCAGGGGTGTAGTGTCGTTCCCTGCGAGAGAAGGTCCGGTCTGAGAGGAAGGGGAATTGGGCTCCGATAGCTGAGCTGCAGGAGAAGTGGGAACCATGGCCTGTTCGGCCAGTGTGGGGCCACCATGACGATCTCCACATCTTCTGCTTGGAGTCTTTGCAGAAACATGAGAATGATGGGAATCGGAGGAAAGGCATATGCTCTGCTGAATTCCCATCTGTCGGTCAGAGCATCTGTCCCGCAGGCTTGGTGACACCTGCTGCGTGTGAAGTACTTCTCCAATTTGTGGTTGCAAGGAGACGCAAACAGGTCTACTTCGGGCGAAGCCCCTAGTGACAGAATCCATTTGAATGTGTCTGTGTGGAGAGACCACTCGTGATTCAACTGGACTCTGGAGAGAAAGTCTGCCTGGACATTCTGTGGCCTGGGAATATAGACTGCGGAGATGTTGGTCAGATGGACCTGAGCCCATGTCATGATTGGGTCTAACTCTTGCAGAAGGGAGAGACTCCGGGTTCCACCTTGTCTCTTCATGTAAGCCACCGCCGGGGTGTTGTCCATTCTGAGAAGTACGGATTTCCCTTCTACTAGATGACGGAAAGCTTGAAGAGCCAGAAAGGCCGCACGGAGCTCCGGGATATTGGAGACAGGGGTGTGAGTTTGTGGAGACCACCTCCCTTGAGCCACTTCTGCCATGCAATGGGCTCTCCAACCAGAGTTGATGGCGTCTGTTGTAATGATGGTCCAGGAGACGGGAACTAAAGAATGGCAGTTGAACAGGTTCTTGCGCTGAAGCCTTCATAAAAGGCTGTTTCTCATGTTGTGGGAAAAATATAGATACGCTGCTCGTGCTCCCCTGGATTCCACTTAAGAAGGAAGCCTCTTTGAAAAGGCCGCGTCCGCCATAACGCCCACTTGACCAAAGGAGTTGTTGAGGCCATAGTGCCGATGATCTTGAGGCACTGGGAGGCCCTTTAGGAAGGAGGAGGAGAGAGCTGGAAGAATCCTCTCTCGTACTACCAGAATTTTTTCCAGAGGTAAGGAAATTGTACCTCGGACGGTGTTGAATTGAGCCCCTAGATAGACTAGGTGTTGAGTAGGTTCTAGGTGGCTTTTCTGTAGATTCAAAAACCAGCCGAACTCCGTGAGAGTTGCAATGACCTGATCCCTGTGGGTCAAAAGTTGGTCTTTGTCTTGAGACAACAGGAGAAGGTCGTCGAGGTAGTGATGTAGATGTACGCCTTGTGTCCTGATTAGAGCTACTACAGCCAGGAGGATATTGGAAAACACCCTTGGGGATGTGGACAGACTGAAAGGAAGGCAGGTGAATTGGAAGTGCCGATGCTCGATCGCGAAGCAAAGATATTTGTGGAAGTTCACTGTCACAGGCACATGGAAGTATGCATCTTTGAGATCTATTGATGCTAGCCAATCGCCTGGAAGCACCGCCTTCTGAATGGTAGATAAAGTATCCATCTTGAACCTCTCGTTCTTTATGAATTTGTTTAGATAGGTGAGGTCTATGACGGGCCTCCAGGATCCATTCTTCTTCTGTACCAGAAAGAGGGGTGAATATACGCCCTCAAACCTTTCTCGATCGGGCACCGGAACTACTGCGCCTTGGGCCACCAAAGTACTTACGTAGTCGGGCAAAACTTCTCTTTCTCGCCCTGACAAGGCAAGCGGGTGGGTATAAACCTGGAAACGGGATCTGCCGAGAAAGTCCACATGTGGCCTGTGGACACTGTCTTGATGGTCCAGAAGTCTGAGATTGAGGCCCCCCAGACATGCTGAAAGTGGAGCAGGCGTGCCCCCCACCTGGCATGTCTGAACGGACCCAATCTCAAAAAGACTTTGAGGCTTCCTGCCCAGAAGGAGCTGAATTTCTGACTGTTCTACGGGAAGACGATTGACCTCCTTTCCAATTCCTCCTGAAATCTCGACCGGGTCTGTAACAGCGGGCATCTCTGGAGTGCTCGAAATATTGTTTTCTCGGTTGCGACTTCTTTGGACCAAAAAGGCGCCTATCCTGAGGGGGAGAACCTGATTTTCCACCAGTAGCTCGTGTTATGGCACTATCCAATTTATTCCTGAAGAGGGAAGAGCCTTCAAAGGGAATTTTGCACCATGCTTGCTTGGAGGCTGGATCAGCCAGCCAGGGGCGCAACCACAGGGCCCGTTTAGCCGTAACAGAGGATAGCATTGCCCTGGACAGGAGACGGAGGACATCAACAGAAGCTTCTCCAAGAAAGATTGAAGCTAGCTTAAGCTCTTGAATGGGAGAGCTTTCAACCGCTTCATCTGAGATATTCCCCAGCTTCAACTCCACGTCGGAAACCCAGGTTTCCATGGCCTTGGACATGGCTGCCAGCGCCAACACAGTTTTACAGGCCGCACCAGCGTAATATAAATTTGCTTCAAATCTAGATCCATCTTCCTATCTAGGGGATCTTTGAAGGAAACTGCGTCGTCCAGTGGCAGAGTAACATGCTTCGCCAGTCTGGTGACTGCGGCATCAACCAGAGGAGCTGACTCCAAATGACTGACATCCTCCGACTTAAAAGGGTAAAGCTTTGCCAGTTTAGAAGATAGAGAGGATTTGCTGTCCCCTTTGCTCCATTCATCCGTTATGACATCCTTTAAATCCGTAAGGAGTGGGAAGTTCAAACACTCTTTTCCCAAATGTTTGAAAAATTTCTGCTGTTTCGTCTACAGGGTTACAGGATCTTCCCATTTTAGAGCTTCTTTGATCGCTCTGACAAGAGGTGAAACAAGGGCAAAATCAAAGCCCCCAACTACACCTTCCTCTTCCGAGTCACTCTCTGAAGATCTTCCAGGGGCAATACTCGGCTGAGAGGGGCCACTGGCTACTGTGGCGGTGTGTGCGGTGTCTGGAGGAGTAACTTGAGCATCTCCTCTGAAGCCTGCTCCCTGTCGGAGACTCACGGCATCTGGACCTGGAAGATGAGTCTCTTCGTGGCCTGACATGGTCTCTTTCTTGATGAGCACCAGACCTGGAAGAGCTGGGGAGAAAGAGAAATCCAGGGAGACACAGGATTTAGCCATGAATTATGAGCCAGCATCCCCCCTTCACGCCGCTGAATGTACCAGCATCCACATGTTGTGAGAGGGCTGGCCACATGAGGGCGGTGACGCAGGATCAATGCTTCAGGCAAAACCACAACTGACAAGGGAGAATACAAGGGGTCAGGAACAAGCAGCACAGTGAGCCCTGTAGTGTCCCCCCCATCCATCCATCCCCCCTCCTCCACTCCGCCAGCATCATGCAGCACCCGGCAAACCAATACCCACATACCTGGATCACTCAAGGCAGAGGCACAGGGAAGCTGTCGCTACGCCCACAGTACTTCCCAAAGGCACTGGGGCTGACAGCTGTTTAAATTTTGCACCAGGATGACGTCAGCAGCGACCTGGACGCAATCACGACTGTGCATGCGCGGAACAGGCCTCGACCCCGATCGCGGCAAACTGCGCATGCGCGAGTCGGGAACCAAGCTCCGTCCCCCTACTGCGCAGGCGCCTGCCGGACCGAGCCGAGGAGAAGCAGGAAGGAGGTGGCTGGAACGCAGTGAGCGTTCCAGCAGCCATTGGACCACTAGCACTAGAGAAGTAAGAAGAGACAGGCACATCTAATAACAAACATACTGCCATGGAGAGCAAAGCGTCCATCTTCAGACCCTGCCAGGATATCGCCGGCTGAATGGAGCACCGCACAGAGCCAGAGGGGATTTTTAAAGTGCCACTCACCTGTTAGTCTTAGGACTAAAATGGCATTTTAGTCCCATTTTAGTCTTCTGCAAGTGTTTTAGTTTTAGTCGTATTTAGTCGACTAAAACTCCAGTACATTTTAGTCGACTAAAACTCATTTTAGTCTTCTATAATCGAATGGGTATAGTTCAATTGTAATTTGTAATGCATTATTTAAGCATTTCTCTACAACTTCAAAACTCATTATATACTACTGCTGGTCCTGGAGTGAAAAATCTAATATGATATTATTAATGGTATTAAGCTTTGAGCATGCACCAGTGTTAATTTTGGCAGCAAATTTAGATTGAGTTTTAGTTATAGTCTTTTGACTAAAATGCCATTTTAGTTTTAGTCGTATTTTAGCCATCTGAATTGTTTTAGTTTTAGTCGTATTTTAGTCGACTAAAATTGTGTTCATTTCGTCGACGAAAACGTTTTAGTCAGTTTTAGTCTACGGAATTAACACTGCTGGGCACAGACACCGCTGCTCAATCCTGAGGTAAGCAGGCCAACCTTCACAGAGGTAATCCATTGGGGTCCTTGGAGGAGGACAAAAAAGGAACACTGGCTGTACCTGCAAGCTGAAATTTATGGGAGGAGGGTCCTATACCATTGGAGAGGAGGCAGGGTTAACCCACACGTTGGCTGCCATGGAGACAGTCAGGAAAATGCAGGGCCGGACTGGCTAACCGGGATACCGGGAAATTTCCCGGTGGGCCGCCGGCCCTGGGGCCGCTGTAACATGGGGCCGCTTTAACATGGGGCCGCAGCGCCGCTTTAACATAGGGCCGCGGCACCGCTTTAAGCATTGGGGCCGCGCCGCTGTGATGATGGCCGCTGCAGCCCCGCCCCCGGCCCCCGCTGCGCTACGCTATAGAGTGACGGATGGTCCGTCCGATATTTACTATTCCACGTCAGCCGCTGTGAGCGGCATGACGTCACGCAGCGGCTGCACGGCGGGGTGGATGATGGACCAACTGACTCTGACTGCCTGTGCCAGCAAGACTGACACGGGCGCGCCGACGCCGATCCCTCCTTCCACACTGTCCAACACAAAACTTCTTGTGCCAGCAGCAGCAGCATGATGTGATTGCAGCAGGTGAGCCTGAGAGTGTGCCTTACTGCTGTCCCCTTAGATGTCCATGTCAGCTCTCTCTGTATAATGTCCGCACAGCCTCTGACCTCTCCTGTATAATGTCCGCAGCCTCTGACCTCTCCTGTATAATGTCCGCAGCCTCTGACCTCTCCTGTATAATGTCCGCAGCCTCTGACCTCTCCTGTATAATGTCCGCAGCCTCTGACCTCTCCTGTATAATGTCCGCACAGCCTCTGACCTCTCCTGTATAATGTCCGCAGCCTCTGACCTCTCCTGTATAATGTCCGCAGCCTCTGACCTCTCCTGTATAATGTCCGCAGCCTCTGACCTCTCCTGTATAATGTCCGCAGCCTCTGACCTCTCCTGTATAATGTCCGCAGCCTCTGACCTCTCCTGTATAATGTCCGCACAGCCTCTGACCTCTCCTGTATAATGTCCGCAGCCTCTGACCTCTCCTGTATAATGTCCGCAGCCTCTGACCTCTCCTGTATAATGTCCGCAGCCTCTGACCTCTCCTGTATAATGTCCGCAGCCTCTGACCTCTCCTGTATAATGTCCGCACAGCCTCTGACCTCTCCAGTATAATGTCCGCACAGCCTCTGACCTCTCCTGTATAATGTCCGCACAGCCTCTGACCTCTCCTGTATAATGTCCGCACAGCCTCTGACCTCTCCAGTATAATGTCCGCACAGCCTCTGACCTCTCCTGTATAATGTCCACAGCCTCTGACCTCTCCTGTATAATGTCCGCACAGCCTCTGACATCTCCTGTATAATGTCCGCACAGCCTCTGACATCTCCTGTATAATGTCCGCACAGCCTCTGACATCTCCTGTATAATGTCCGCGCAGCCTCTGACCTCTCCTGTACCATGTCCGCACAGCCTCTGACATCTCCTGTATAATGTCCGCACAGCCTCTGACATCTCCTGTATAATGTCCGCACAGCCTCTGACATCTCCTGTATAATGTCCGCACAGCCTCTGACATCTCCTGTATAATGTCCGCACAGCC
Organism: Pelophylax lessonae; assembly: GCF_965119305.1. Taxonomy (NCBI): domain Eukaryota; kingdom Metazoa; phylum Chordata; class Amphibia; order Anura; family Ranidae; genus Pelophylax; species Pelophylax lessonae. The sequence goes on from NC_138774.1 coordinate 31,688,550, forward strand.
TAAGATGTCTCCTGTTCCATCCAATATGCAGCCTCTAACCATCTGTCCTGTGTTGCTATGCTGTAGCATATATTGCCAGAACATATCGGTCTTATCTATATATAATACAGTTTTCAAATGTGCTTTAAAATGCATGGTTTTCCCTTTTATGAAGAAGAAAATAATGGCGCTATGCTGTTGGGCCGGTATAATAATGCTATGGGGCTGGTATGAAATTATTTCCAGGGCTGGTTTTCATTCCCAGTCCGGCCCTGGGAAAATGTGTTTTTTTTTTTTCATTTCGGATTCATTCCTTAAGTTAATAATTTCATTTCATCATATTCTTTATGTTAGAATGATTTTGTATATTTGGATTTGTTTCATATGTTCAGATTCAGTTAGTATATTCTTTATTTTCTAATCAATTCAAATTTTGGAAGATGGCTATATTCGATCTATTTTAATCTATTCTATTTTATACTAATCTATTCTATTTTTTTATGTTCTATTCTATTCTGTTTTATTCTATTCTTTTCCTTTTTTATATATTCTATTCTGTTTTATTCTATTCTATTTTTTCCATTCTATTGTATTCCATTCTATATCTATTTTTTATAATCTATTCTTTTATTTTATATTCTATGCTGTTCTATTTTATTGTGTTCTGTTCTATTCTAGTCTATTCTATTTTATTATATTCTATTTCTTTTAATTCTATTCTCTTTTTTTTTCCTATAAAGCAGCTTAAGTAAGAATCATCATCTTATTTCGCTTTTATACCTTACTGTATTTATTGCAATATGTTTCCATTTAGAATTCAAATTCATTTTCAACTTCAAATTCATTTTCAAATTCAGTTCATTTGTTATTTTATTAAGTTATTTTGTCTTATTATACTGTATTTTATTTTGGATTTGTTTAAATTCATTACATCCCAATCTACGAATAATGAAAATTGTGTCCAAATATTGATTTGTAACAAAATTATTTGCACATGTATAGGGAGTTCTGTAAGTATGTTTAATTTTTACATGTATGGGGTGAATGCAATTTTTTTCTGCATTTGAATATATGACTAAATTTTGTACATTAATAAATATCAGTAATTTTATGAGGTTATGCATTTGGTGGTGTCTGTCCTTCACCATTTCAATTTTTTTTTTGGTATAGTTATTGCTTTGTATGAGGACACCTGCTCCAATATTTGGGAAAGGATCCCCTTTTCTTATACTAATTAATTATTTACAACACTCCCTAGTTTTATTATTTGTAAGATTTCAAAATTACAACTGCAGTAATTTATAGGCTGGATAAAATATTTGGTGCGGTAAAATGCTTGATATTAAAAAAAATGTGTTTTTATATACATATCTTTACATCAGACCAAAAAGAAGGACAATAAGAAATAAAGAAGTTCCAAAAGAGGGACAGTCCCTTTAAGTTAGGGACAGTTGGGAGCTACACTATATTACCAAAAGTTTTGGGACACTCAGCGTACGCTCGCTGTCTATCCCAGATGCGGCGTGCGCTCCAAAGCAAACCAAGATACCTTCTCGGCCTTTTGGCTAAGATCAAGTGTAGTATCTGTTCTTATCAGTTGGTATGGGCCTTAGCTAGTACCAGTATGACCGAAACCCGGAGCGCTCTGAGTATTGAGGTATGGGAAGTAGGTCATCTGGGAAAGCATGTGGGGCCCGCCGCCTTCTGATTTGAATGGGTTGAGCTGTCCTAACCAGTTTGAAGGGGGCGGGAAGCCGGTTCGGGGGGGGGCGGTGGAACTGCTCCTGGATGTAATGGACTGAGGAACAGGATGGCGAGGGGGGGGCTTTCTCTCCTGGGTTGATCTGGCTTGTAGAGGGCCTGTCCCCAGTTGTAGGTAAGCTCCCCCCAAGCTGTCCAGGTTCTGATGTCTGCTGGTGGGGATAGGCTACATTTGGTCTGGCCGGGGGCTGAGATTGAAAAAGCCCGTAGTGTAAGTGCCCCTGGGGTGGCAGCCTTAATTTCTCACTGGTGAGGGGCAGCTCGCTGTGAGTTTTTTCGGCACCTTGGTCACTGCACTATGCACACCTTTTTCGCACCTGCCTCTTGGGACAGGCCTTTTGGCTTGCACCAGAGGAATTTTTTTATTCCGGCTAGAAGGCCTGCCTTGGTTCCTCACATGGCACCATTGCACTTTCCCCACTTCCCCTTCCCCACTTCTATGTTTTGTTTGTCTTTTTCTTTGGAGTCCGTCACCTGCACTGTCACCTTTGTTTTCTTTATTTGCACAGACTGGAGTGTGTGGGTCCTCGGGCCCTGCCTTAAGTCTTGGGAGGGGGTGGATATGGCCTTTTGGCTTAGTTCGCCCTCTCCCATGGGGTCTCCCTTCGGGGGAGCCCTACTTAGTACTCGGTGGGGGCTGTTTCGGCAGTCCCCCTGAAGAACGGGGTCTGTCTGGTTTCGGCCAGACAGACCATGAGTACCTTATGTCCCTGTCAGGAGCCTTGCGCCCCGGGGGATTGAGGTTTCGGGTCCAGTGGCGGCTGGTGCTCAAAATTTTTGGGGGGGCGCAAAAAGAAAAATTTGCGGCAAAAAACGCGGTAAAAAATTGCCTGACTTTGATGCCACACAAGTGTTAAAGGGGCCATGAGTGATCAAGGAAGAGTGCCTTGATAAAGCATTCATAGTTACCCCTTTAAATAATCCATATTTTGTCATGTTATTTACCACCAAAAAACGTACATGTATTTCATGTGATAGACCGGCACAAAATTGTGAACTGGAAGGAAAATGGAAGAAAAATGACAAATGTATTGCTTTGAACATTTTATTAACAAAATTCAAACATGAAAGAAGAAAACTAAAACCAAACCACAAAAAGCCAGCGTCCTTATCTGAAAAGAAATTTTGCTCTTCTTTCCTTAAGGGATGCAAATTTCTCGATGACCTTCTGGTTGAAATCGGTCGTCTCTGTCACCAGTCTCTTTTCCATAGACAGCATGGCCAATGCATTCAACCTCTCCTGGGTCATGGTGTTCCTCAGAAAAGTCTTGATCCTTTTTAGGGTTGAGAAGCACCTCTCAGCCTCTGCTGTGGTCATGGGTGTGGTGATGAGGATCTTGAGGAGAGTGAAAGTCTCTGCAAAGACATCTGTAAGATTGTTCGCCACAAAAAACTGGAATAAGTCCACAGCTCCCTGACATGTTCGGAATTGCTCCTCGGAGTAGAGGAGACTAAGCTCCGTTTTTAACCTACTCCCATCAAGTACAGGATAGGTTTTCACAGTAGTGCTAAGTGCATCCTTTGGGAATTCCCTCGCATACTGCTCAAACTTGTCCGCTTGAAGCAGGGTGGCACTAACCAGATGGTCTGTGAAGGAGAACCGCTCCATGGTGTGTAGGAGGATGGTATCACAGACCTATCAAGAATGAGAAAAAAAACAAAATTAGGTACTGGTGACAAAATGTCAATGTCATGTGTCAGCTCCCTGAGCATCAGAAATGCATGAAACTTAAATATGTACTCAGAATGTCTTGGGCATTTGTATGGGATGCAGAGAAATTATGATTTCAAAAAGCACTTGTTAAAATTTTAAGGTTTAAGTTATTATAAAGGAAGATCATATTCAGTGTTTTTGAATCCAGAATTTCTCAGAACTCCATACACATCAACACAGGACATTCTAAGTAAATGTTTCTAAGTTGTATGCATTTCTGATGGTCTGGGAGCTATGAATGCTGTAATACCAATTTTGTCCACTAGAGGGAAAAAAAAAACATTATTTTCTACAAATAAAAACTAACCTCTGTTGCAATAACTTTATGGGTTGCTGGGTCAAACGGGCACCGCCTCTTCAGTTGGGAACCACCTTCACTCAGTTCACCAACCAGGGAATGCAGAGAATCTCTGAAAAATGTAGAAGTAGTAAGAATAATTAAAACAAAAAAAAAAAAAAAAAAAAAACAACAACATGGAAAGGGATGAATACAGCTGCTACCTGATCTTCTGTATGGCCTGCTGGAACTGCTGGATGCTCCCCTTAATGTGGACTGAATCTATGTCCTTCCGCTGGAATTTGGCATAGAGGAGGTCCACATGTGGCATGATTTTGTGGAAAAGGTTCAGAAAAAAAATAAACTCCTGATTCTCCAGCATCATGGCAAAGGCTCCTGCCTCTCTGGTGGTAGTAAGGTCAAAGTCACCAGAATCCTGGATTTGTTCAAAACAGCGAATGAGGTCCTCTCTGTGCTCAAAGACTGTATTGACAGCACGGCTGTGGAAGTTCCATCTGACACTGCTTGATGTTGGTAGTCGATGGGCAACTACTTTATCCAGAACATCCGTGCGCTTTGGTGATCTGGAGAAAAAGCTGGCAAACCCTCCAAGGTTAGAAAAAAAAATTCTCACTTTGGATATGCGAGAAGTGGCCTGCTGCATTATCAGATTCAGCTGATGTGCATAGCAGTGGATGTAATGGGCATTTGGGTAAACATCCTGGATCTTCCTTTGCACACCTCCAGTGGCACCCCTCATCACACTAGCTCCATCATAGGCTTGGCAGATGAGTTTACTCTTCTGATCCTCTGGAAGGATGACAGCAAGACGCTCTTGTAGTGCTGTAGCGATGGAATCAGCTGTCGTTGTATGCAGAGGAATAAACTCAAAAAACCTCTCTTGGATGCGGTTGTTGCCATCAATGTAGCGCAGCACAAGCACAAGTTGGCACTGTGTGGCAATATCAGTGGTCTCGTCGGCCTGGATGGAAAGAAAATCACTGTTTTGTGCTTCTTGGACAATTTGGTCTTTAATAACTGACAACATACAGTCCAAGAGCTCGTTCTGCACAGTTTTTGAAGTTCCCTTAAACACAGTGGCGTTCTCAAGGTGCTCTTTCAAAACTCCATCCAGAGAAGATACAAAGTCGACCAAGCCACGGAATATCCCGGGATTATCTGAAGTGGCACTCTCATCATGGCCACGCAAAGCAAGCTCAAAAGCACCACAAAATTTCACGCAGTCTATAATTCTAGACAGGATGTGTCTATTTTTGGTGACTTCCTCATTGTGCTTTCTTATGGCAGTCCTGTAGCTTTGATCTAGCTGTTCAGCAATGCTATGGCTCCCAAAAAGCTGGAGCCTCATAGCATTGGTCAGATGACTTCGGCTACCTTCATGCCGCTTGCACTTGTCAGTGAGATGTTTCAGGTCAGAAACCCCTGTTGATATCCACAATGTGTCAGTTCCATGAGCTTGAAACAGCAAACAGGGAAAACAAAAGAAGGCATTGCTAACATCACATCCAGCAAGCCAACTCCGTCTCTCATAGCAAGTGGTGGAAAAGCTCCGAGTGTAAACTCGACCACGATCACTTGCCTGCTGCTTAATTTGCAAGTTGGGACGATCTGGTCCAAGCTCCTTTAGCCTCTTTTTCTCAGCATCAGAACGCCGCGAGAAGGGGTTTTCTTTTAAAGCTACCACAGAATTTTCTCTATTACTCATCATGGCTGACAAATGTGCCTCACTTCCAAAATGATCAGTACCTAGGAGTCAAAGGACAATATGGGAATGTTTAAAAGAGAGATCCGTATGGCAATTCTATATGCAAGTGTCTATTTAATCAAGAGTTATGATAGTTAGGCTAGGAGGTTTGAAGGTGTTTTGCACGTCACCCTGAAGCCTCGCACACACATTTTTTGTTCGCCTACTTAATGATTTTTACAGTGGTCTACAGTGACATGTTGTACTGACTACATGCAAATGATCAGAAGTGGTATTGCTGAGACAAGCAAGAAAAAAGATGCAGCAGCATATGGAAACTGACATAAATATACAAAAGCTGATCATTGTGAGCACCTCTGTCAGTGTAAATGGTTTGTCAGAACCTTCTAACTGCAACATTTGCATGACTGCTTGTTTTGTTGAAAACAATGCACTTAGTCTTACTAGCAGGATCAGCAGGTGAACATAAAGAAACTAATTACAGGTCACTATAAAAAAGTCCTCAAGATCCATTCCCTCATCCAGGACAGGGAAGGTGCCACTACCCACTCTTCTATTAGGGATTTCTCCAACCCCCTCCTATGATAATAAGGAGTCCAGACAGCCTGCTGAGCCACCCTCCCATTCCTAGACTGTGTGACCTCCATCAGTGATAACTATTAAAACTGAATTAAAATGTGTCAAGTTTACTCATTTTACCTTTGTGTGAATCTAGGAATAGGAGGGTGGCTCAGCAGGCTGTCTGGACTCCTTATCATAGGATGGGGGGGGGGGGGGGCATCCCTAATAGAGTGGGCAGTGTGGCATCCTTCCCTGTCCTGGATGAGGCCAGAACTTCTACAAGGACTTCTCATCATGCCACCAGTCCATAACCATGATGGAACCATCTTCTACCAGGCCGCTGTCTGTGTAAATTATTTTACTTTTTAAATGGGACAATTACTCCTCTTCAGAATATTAACTTTATGTTTTAATAAATTTACTGAGTTAGGGCTCTTTCACACGGTCCGCCTCCGTAGGCGGATCCGTGTTGCTCAGCGGGAATCCATCCGCGATCCCCGCTGAGCTGGCAAATGACAGCTCCGTCTCCACTTGCAGAGCGGAGAGGGAGGTGTCTCAGCCCCTGCTGCCCTCTATGGGGGATCGGATGAGAGCGGACCACCTGTCAGCTCTCATCCGATCACTGAACGGATGGAAAAATAGGGTTTCCATCCGTCCAGATTTCACAGACAGGATTGGATACAGATGGCAGCGGGTGTCAGTGGAGGTGTCTCCGCTGACATCCGCTGCCCCATAGAGCTGCATGGAGGATCCGATCAGATCCGCCTAAAAAACTGACAGGCGGATCTGATCGGATCGCCCGTGTGAAAGAGCCCTTAGTGAGTTTTATACCATCTTCTAACAGGCTGCTGTGTGCCATTTACTATTAATAAATATATAGTGCCAGGCCAGCAGCCTGCTTAGCAGTGAGTGTACACCATATAAGACAGTGCAGGCCAGGCCAGGCCAGGCCAATGACATTGTACACTGGTAAAGTGCTATGCTAACTTAGCCAGTGTACAATGTAATTGGCTTGACCTGCACTGTCTTATATGGTGTACACTCACTGCTAAGCAGGCTGCTGGCCTGGCACTATATATTTATTAATAGTAAATGGCACACAGCGGCCTGGTATAAGATGGTATAAAACTCACTAACTCAGTAAAATTATTAAAACATAAAGTTAATATTCTGAAGAGGAGTAATTGTCCCATTTAAAAAGTAAAATAATTTAGAGCCTGCACACTGAATTCACATACATTAGTAAATGTCTGCACATGAAGTAACTCCAACACAGATATATATACTGTACACAGGCTAATATTTATAGGCCACAGATACCCTGTGTATGTAGGCCTTGTGCCCCGTACACACGTGCAGATTATCTGCAGACTTTTGTCTGCAGACTTACCTTTTCTATGTAGTGCAAGGGCCTGCCGGATTGCATACACATTGAAAGTGTTTAGGTTTGACCTCCTATTATATGGTTTTGGTAAAACTGCAGACAAAAGTCTGCAGATAATCTGCACGTGTGTATGGGGCATTAGACATGACCAGCATGCCGTGCTCCCCCACCCAATCATCAATGCAGACTGACCACCAGCTTGCTGTGCCCCCAATGATCAGACATCAATGCAGACTGTGACCACCACCATCTATCACATATATCATCATGAATGGATGGATGGATGGATGGATGATCCATCCATGATGATATATATAATGATATCTGCACACTGTGGTCTGGGCCCGGCCTGGGTAACTTGATAAATCTTGCACCGTGACATGCCTGTACCTACCTGTTCTGGCCTGGCCTGGGTCCATCCAACAATCCTTGACTCTTGAACGAATTAAATTCTGACCGTCAATGTTGTTTGCATTGGGGGAAAGGTTATACATATTATAATGAAATCTGTTTAGAAGGAAACCTCACTCCAAAAAGGGAAAGTTCTACTCTCCCAAACCCTTCTCCCTCCTTTCCAACATATTTGTCATTTTTTTTTTTTTTTTTACAAAATATGACAAATATTTTTACCCAAATTCTGGTGTATGGTGAGCTCAGCTGAAGCTTATTTTGGGTGACACTGCCCTTCTTGTACACTTTATGGCCCGGGGTTTCCCTAAAATAATCCATCAATGGGAGGGAGCCAAGAAGAGGGAGAGATCATCTGGAATGAGTTGTATGGCAAATGGCAATGCTGGCCGACTGATCAGATTCAGATCCCTCCATTGCCGGCCGCTGAGGAGGGCTCACTTACCAGGGTGATCGAGTTTGTGCACTGTAGTGTCTGTCTTCTCTTCCAGATGACCTCCGCTCCTCTTGAGACGCTGCGCGGCTGCGGCCTGGTGAGGTGACTGGTCGGGTCGTCCGTCTCTGAATCCGATTCCGGTCTCCTCTCCGCTCTGCAGTGCCCGTCTGTCCACCGTCCACTCCAGTCGTGACTGACGCACGCGACATCAGCGGGGTCACGGGTCAGCATCGGATGTCCTGGATGATGATTGGTCCAGGCTGGAGACTGGACCAATCACAGCCAGGATATCACGAAAGTGGGGGTGTCCTAGTGCTGTGCCCTGCGCCCAGGTTACGCCCCCAAAAGGCAGCCAATCGGCGCCTCTTCTGGGTCGTAAACCCCACCCCCCCACCCCCACAGCCTCCACATAGGCCGGCGAACACAATTTTTTTTTTTTTAAACTTTATTGATCTTTTTGTATTTTTTTTTCTTTTCTTTTTTTAGGGGGGGGGGGGGCGGCGCCCCAGCGCCCCCTATGCACAAGCCGCCACTGCTGATTAATTTTTTTTCCATGTTTTGCAGGGACATACAATCCATCCCTTCTCGCCTGTCAGAACAGAGATCTGCCTTGTTTACATAGGCAGATCTCCATTCTGTGTCTCTGCCTGATGAATGGCGTGCACTAGTGGACATCCAGTGCCCAGCACCCGCAGATCGGCTCCTGCTGTGAGTATTCACAGCAGAAGGGGGCCACCGGCAGAGCGCTCACACGCCCCATAGGCGGAAGTGCAGAATCGTGTATCTATACGTGATTTTGCACAGGAGGGCCACCCTGTAGCAGTAAATGTGCTATGGGGCAGTTATAACTGTCATTCAGAAAAACTGTGAGTGTTTAACCACATCTCTGAGAGTAGTGGCAATGTCTTATGGATTGTTTGTATAACACTTGATAATCCTTTCTTCTTTTTAGCCTAGTACACATAGGCCGAATTTCAGCTGGTTCAATAGAAACAGGCCAACATTCGGCCCGTGTGTATGGCAGCCGGTCTGACAGAAGCCGGCTGCTTGGCCAGGTTCTGTTAAAGGTTCAAGCCAGCAAAAGGTCTGCCGATCGGCTCACAATCAGCCAGTGGCTGAGAGCGCTGACCGGGCTGTCCCCCTGTCAAATAAAACAAGAGAATAGCAAGGGAGGTCACTGTACTAACATTGGATTGTTAGTACAGCAGCTCTGATCTGAGTTGTCAGGTTTTTTTTGTTCAGCCCCCTAAATTGAATGGAAAAAAAATAGTGGTGTGTACTAGGCTTTAGGCTATGCTTGACATAATAAATTACTTGAAATACCTTACAGTGTGTTTGTAAGTGCTAGGTGAGTGAGGTGTGTCATCTTCAAGTATACAGAGGAATTAACAAAACAATTCAGCGTCTCCTCTTGGAGTAGCACTACAGCTGAAACCTAATTAACTCCTGTTTCTATGCTTTTATAGACAATTGTCAATAACGACTCTGATCTACATATACACAGCTATGAAAAAGTGATATACTGTTTGTTGTGTGAACTACCACTATACTTTATTACAAAAAAAAAAAAAATCTTTTATCAAAAACTGTGGCATATACAAAATCACATTTGTGGACAAATCAAAATACTATATTCAGTGGTGTATTTAGGTTTTGTGCTTCCCTAGGCCTATCTAAACTCGTGCACCCCTAATTTAAATATGACCCCCTTCCTGTCAAGGCCACACCCCTTCCTGTTTAAGACCCTTCTTGTCATTTGCAAAACCACATCCCTTCCTCTTTAGGCTCCACCTTTGCCTGCATGTGTGGGAGTGATGTCATCCCGTCCCCCCCAGCCACTTATATAGCCAGAGGCTGCAAATCTGAAAGGAAGACTGTTGGAAGATGTCAGCCGTCTCAGCGAGGCACTGGAGGGCTTAGTTCTAACTCCAGTCTGCCCCATAACATTGGCGCCAGGGCAGCCACCAGAAATTCTGGGACCCCTTACACAACTTTAGGCCAGCCCCCCCCCCATGCCTAACCTAAAACATTCTCCAGGGCCTGCCCACTAAATCCACGCACTGACCATCCCACCATGTCCCCCTCCATCCCATGTCTTCCTCCTCCTCCAGTCCCATCTCACCCATCCATGTCCTCCCCCTCCAGTCCCATCTCCCCCATCCCATGTCTTCCTCCTCCTAGTCCCATCTCCCCCATCCATGTCCTCCCCCTCCAGTCCCATCTCCCCCATCCCATGTCCTCCCCCTCCAGTCCCATCTCCCCCATCCCATGTCCTCCCCCTCCAGTCCCATCTCCCCCATCCCATGTCCTCCCCCTCCAGTCCCATCTCCCCCATCCCATGTCCTCCCCCTCCAGTCCCATCTCCCCCATCCCATGTCTTCCTCCTCCTAGTCCCATCTCCCCCATCCCATGTCCTCCCCCTCCAGTCCCATCTCCCCCATCCCATGTCTTCCTCCTCCTCTAGTCCCATCTCCCCCATCCCATGTCTTCCTCCTCCTAGTCCCATCTCCCCCATCCATGTCCTCCCCCTCCAGTCCCATCTCCCCCATCCCATGTCCTCCCCCTCCAGTCCCATCTCCCCCATCCCATGTCCTCCCCCTCCAGTCCCATCTCCCCCATCCCATGTCCTCCCCCTCCAGTCCCATCTCCCCCATCCCATGTCCTCCCCCTCCAGTCCCATCTCCCCCATCCCATGTCTTCCTCCTCCTAGTCCCATCTCCCCCATCCCATGTCCTCCCCCTCCAGTCCCATCTCCCCCATCCCATGTCTTCCTCCTCCTCTAGTCCCATCTCCCCCATCCCATGTCTTCCTCCTCCTAGTCCCATCTCCCCCATCCATGTCCTCCCCCTCCAGTCCCATCTCCCCCATCCCATGTCCTCCCCCTCCAGTCCCATCTCCCCCATCCCATGTCCTCCCCCTCCAGTCCCATCTCCCCCATCCCATGTCTTCCTCCTCCTCTAGTCTCATCTCCCCCATCCCATGTCTTCCTCCTCCTAGTCCCATCTCCCCCATCCATGTCCTCCCCCTCCAGTCCCATCTCCCCCATCCCATGTCCTCCCCCTCCAGTCCCATCTCCCCCATCCCATGTCCTCCCCCTCCAGTCCCATCTCCCCCATCCCATGTCCTCCCCCTCCAGTCCCATCTCCCCCATCCCATGTCCTCCCCCTCCAGTCCCATCTCCCCCATCCCATGTCCTCCCCCTCCAGTCCCATCTCCCCCATCCCATGTCTTCCTCCTCCTAGTCCCATCTCCCCCATCCCATGTCCTCCCCCTCCAGTCCCATCTCCCCCATCCCATGTCTTCCTCCTCCTCTAGTCCCATCTCCCCCATCCCATGTCTTCCTCCTCCTAGTCCCATCTCCCCCATCCATGTCTTCCCCCTCCAGTCCCATCTCCCCCATCCCATGTCCTCCCCCTCCAGTCCCATCTCCCCCATCCCATGTCCTCCCCCTCCAGTCCCATCTCCCCCATCCCATGTCCTCCCCCTCCAGTCCCATCTCCCCCATCCCATGTCCTCCCCCTCCAGTCCCATCTCCCCCATCCCATGTCTTCCTCCTCCTAGTCCCATCTCCCCCATCCCATGTCCTCCCCCTCCAGTCCCATCTCCCCCATCCCATGTCTTCCTCCTCCTCTAGTCCCATCTCCCCCATCCCATGTCTTCCTCCTCCTAGTCCCATCTCCCCCATCCATGTCCTCCCCCTCCAGTCCCATCTCCCCCATCCCATGTCCTCCCCCTCCAGTCCCATCTCCCCCATCCCATGTCCTCCCCCTCCAGTCCCATCTCCCCCATCCCATGTCTTCCTCCTCCTCTAGTCCCATCTCCCCCATCCCATGTCTTCCTCCTCCTAGTCCCATCTCCCCCATCCATGTCCTCCCCCTCCAGTCCCATCTCCCCCATCCCATGTCCTCCCCCTCCAGTCCCATCTCCCCCATCCCATGTCCTCCCCCTCCAGTCCCATCTCCCCCATCCCATGTCCTCCCCCTCCAGTCCCATCTCCCCCATCCCATGTCCTCCCCCTCCAGTCCCATCTCCCCCATCCCATGTCCTCCCCCTCCAGTCCCATCTCCCCCATCCCATGTCTTCCTCCTCCTAGTCCCATCTCCCCCATCCCATGTCCTCCCCCTCCAGTCCCATCTCCCCCATCCCATGTCTTCCTCCTCCTCTAGTCCCATCTCCCCCATCCCATGTCTTCCTCCTCCTAGTCCCATCTCCCCCATCCATGTCCTCCCCCTCCAGTCCCATCTCCCCCATCCCATGACCTCCCCCTCCAGTCCCATCTCCCCCATCCCATGTCCTCCCCCTCCAGTCCCATCTCCCCCATCCCATGTCCTCCCCCTCCAGTCCCATCTCCCCCATCCCATGTCCTCCCCCTCCAGTCCCATCTCCCCCATCCCATGTCCTCCCCCTCCAGTCCCATCTCCCCCATCCCATGTCCTCCCCCTCCAGTCCCATCTCCCCCATCCCATGTCCTCCCCCTCCAGTCCCATCTCCCCCATCCCATGTCCTCCCCCTCCAGTCCCATCTCCCCCATCCCATGTCCTCCCCCTCCAGTCCCATCTCCCCCATCCCATGTCCTCCCCCTCCAGTCCCATCTCCCCCATCCCATGTCTTCCTCCTCCTAGTCCCATCTCCCCCATCCCATGTCCTCCCCCTCCAGTCCCATCTCCCCCATCCCATGTCTTCCTCCTCCTCTAGTCCCATCTCCCCCATCCCATGTCTTCCTCCTCCTAGTCCCATCTCCTCCATCCATGTCCTCCCCCTCCAGTCCCATCTCCCCCATCCCATGTCCTCCCCCTCCAGTCCCATCTCCCCCATCCCATGTCCTCCCCCTCCAGTCCCATCTCCCCCATCCCATGTCCTCCCCCTCCAGTCCCATCTCCCCCATCCCATGTCCTCCCCCTCCAGTCCCATCTCCCCCATCCCATGTCTTCCTCCTCCTAGTCCCATCTCCCCCATCCCATGACCTCCCCCTCCAGTCCCATCTCCCCCATCCCATGTCTTCCTCCTCCTCTAGTCCCATCTCCCCCATCCCATGTCTTCCTCCTCCTAGTCCCATCTCCCCCATCCATGTCCTCCCCCTCCAGTCCCATCTCCCCCATCCCATGTCCTCCCCCTCCAGTCCCATCTCCCCCATCCCATGTCCTCCCCCTCCAGTCCCATCTCCCCCATCCCATGTCTTCCTCCTCCTCTAGTCCCATCTCCCCCATCCCATGTCTTCCTCCTCCTAGTCCCATCTCCCCCATCCATGTCCTCCCCCTCCAGTCCCATCTCCCCCATCCCATGTCCTCCCCCTCCAGTCCCATCTCCCCCATCCCATGTCCTCCCCCTCCAGTCCCATCTCCCCCATCCCATGTCCTCCCCCTCCAGTCCCATCTCCCCCATCCCATGTCCTCCCCCTCCAGTCCCATCTCCCCCATCCCATGTCCTCCCCCTCCAGTCCCATCTCCCCCATCCCATGTCTTCCTCCTCCTAGTCCCATCTCCCCCATCCCATGTCCTCCCCCTCCAGTCCCATCTCCCCCATCCCATGTCTTCCTCCTCCTCTAGTCCCATCTCCCCATCCCATGTCTTCCTCCTCCTAGTCCCATCTCCCCCATCCATGTCCTCCCCCTCCAGTCCCATCTCCCCCATCCCATGACCTCCCCCTCCAGTCCCATCTCCCCCATCCCATGTCCTCCCCCTCCAGTCCCATCTCCCCCATCCCATGTCCTCCCCCTCCAGTCCCATCTCCCCCATTCCATGTCCTCCCCCTCCAGTCCCATCTCCCCCATCCCATGTCCTCCCCCTCCAGTCCCATCTCCCCCATCCCATGTCCTCCCCCTCCAGTCCCATCTCCCCCCATCCCATGTCTTCCTCCTCCTAGTCCCATCTCCCCCATCCCATGTCCTCCCCCTCCAGTCCCATCTCCCCCATCCCATGTCTTCCTCCTCCTCTAGTCCCATCTCCCCCATCCCATGTCTTCCTCCTCCTAGTCCCATCTCCCCCATCCATGTCCTCCCCCTCCAGTCCCATCTCCCCCATCCCATGTCCTCCCCCTCCAGTCCCATCTCCCCCATCCCATGTCCTCCCCCTCCAGTCCCATCTCCCCCATCCCATGTCTTCCTCCTCCTCTAGTCCCATCTCCCCCATCCCATGTCCTCCCCCTCCAGTCCCATCTCCCCCATCCCATGTCCTCCCCCTCCAGTCCCATCTCCCCCATCCCATGTCTTCCTCTAGTCCCATCTCCCCCATCCCATGTCTTCCTCCTCCTCCAGTCCCATCTCCCCCATCCCATGTCCTCCCCCTCCAGTCCCATCTCCCCCATCCCATGTCCTCCCCCCTCCAGTCCCATCTCCCCCATCTCATGTCCTCCCCCTCCAGTCCCATCTCCCCCATCCCATGTCCTCCCCCTCCAGTCCCATCTCCCCCATCCCATGTCTTCCTCCTCCTAGTCCCATCTCCCCCATCCCATGTCCTCCCCCTCCAGTCCCATCTCCCCCATCCCATGTCTTCCTCCTCCTCTAGTCCCATCTCCCCCATCCCATGTCTTCCTCCTCCTAGTCCCATCTCCCCCATCCATGTCCTCCCCCTCCAGTCCCATCTCCCCCATCCCATGTCCTCCCCCTCCAGTCCCATCTCCCCCATCCCATGTCCTCCCCCTCCAGTCCCATCTCCCCCATCCCATGTCTTCCTCCTCCTCTAGTCCCATCTCCCCCATCCCATGTCCTCCCCCTCCAGTCCCATCTCCCCCATCCCATGTCCTCCCCCTCCAGTCCCATCTCCCCCATCCCATGTCTTCCTCTAGTCCCATCTCCCCCATCCCATGTCTTCCTCCTCCTCCAGTCCCATCTCCCCCATCCCATGTCCTCCCCCTCCAGTCCCATCTCCCCCACAGTGTTGGGCCACAAAACAGTAGAGCAGCAGAATGTGACCCCTGGGTCCCCAGAATACAATGTAGGACAGCAGCACAGTGTGGTCCCAGGGGCTACAGCATACTATTAAAATGAGGCAGAAGAATATGGCTGCCTTCCATAGCCTTGTGCATCCCGTGGTTTTTCTTTCAGTTTCCCGCTGACTGAGAAGGACTCACTTACCGGTGGCTCGATCTTCTCTTCCAGTCCAGATGTCAGATGACCTCCACTCCTCTGGAGAGAGACGCTGCGGCCTGCTGAGGTGACTGCCTGGTCGGGTCGTCCGTCCGTCCGTCCGTCTCCCTGCCGATTCCGGTGTCCGGTCTGCTCTCTCCAAGTCTCCGCTCCGCTCTGCTGTGCCGGCCGTCCACCGCACTGACTCGTGACTGACGTACGCGACGTCAGCGGGGTCACGGGTCAGCATCAGATGTCCTGGATGATGATTGGTCCAGGCTGGAGACTGGACCAATCACAGCCAGGACATTCCGAAAGTGGGGGTTTCCTAGCGCTGTACCCTGCGCCCAGGTTACGCCCCAGAAGGCAGCCAATCGGCGCCTCTTCTGGGTCGTAAACCCCACCCCCCCCACAGCCTCCACATAGGCCGGCGAACACAATTTTTTTTTTTGGAAAACTTTATCGATCTTTTTGTAATTTTTTTTTTTTTTTTTTTTTTTTATTTTTTTTTTTTCCTTTTTTCAGGGGGGGGGGGGGGGGGGGGCGGCGCCCTGGCGCCCCCTATGCACAGGCCGCCACTGTTCGGGTCCTACCTCTTCGGAGGGAAGACCATACGTTGTCGCACACCCTGTGCTTTTTTGTGTTACTCACTTTGTGTGTGTGCACTTTTTTATGCACCGGGTGGAGTCTTTTGAGTGTGTTGCACACGCTACGGGCTTTAAAAAAAAAAAAAAAAAAAAAAAAGCAAACCAAGATACCGGTAGTCAGTGGCGGCTGGTGCATTGGGGGTGTCCGGCCCCCTAATCTACATGCGGGGCGCCGGACACATGGAGTTCAATGGGGGCTTTTTTTTTAAATCACCTTATTAGAGCCAGAGGTTCTAATAGGCTTCAGAAAAGGATGGACCCGGGTGGCAGAGCAGTGCGCCCCGAGACCACCCATTGTGTGACAATAGCGAATTAAAATTCGCTATTGTCACACAGATCCTCCTCCTGGCCAATCAGGAAGCTTCCTGATTGTCCGAAAGGCGAACGCATGCCATTGGCCAAGGAGGAGGCGGGAGGACTCCAGGAAACGCGGGGAACTGAGGAGAAGCCGCCGCTGCAGGTAAGTCTCTCTGCATTAAAGGGTGCACGCTGGTCACTTTGCATTGAAAGGGGGCACGATGATCTCTCTGCATTGAAGGGGGGCATGGCACGCTGGTCTCTCTGCATTGAAGGGGGCACGCTGGTCTCTCTGCATTGAAAGGGGGCACGCTGGTCATTCTACATTGAAAGGGGGCATGCTGGTCATTCTACATTGAAAGGGGGCACGCTGGTCACTCTGCATTGAAAGGGGGCACGCTGGTCTCTCTGCATTGAAAGGGGGCACGCTGGTCATTCTGCATTGAAAGGGGGCACGCTGGTCTCTCTGCATTGAAAGGGGGCACGCTGGTCTCTCTGCATTGAAAGGGGGCACGCTGGTCATTCTGCATTGAAAGGGGCACGCTGGTCTCTCTGCATTGAAAGGGGGCACGCTGGTCTCTCTGCATTGAAAGGGGGCATGCTGGTCATTCTGCATTGAAAGGGGGCACGCTGGTCTCTCTGCATTGAAAGGGGG
The DNA here is from genome assembly GCF_965119305.1 of Pelophylax lessonae. Lineage (NCBI taxonomy): Eukaryota > Metazoa > Chordata > Amphibia > Anura > Ranidae > Pelophylax > Pelophylax lessonae. Next base: position 31,705,458 of record NC_138774.1, read on the forward strand.
CACGCTGGTCTCTCTGCATTGAAAGGGGGCACGCTGGTCATTCTGCATTGAAAGGGGGCACGCTGGTCATTCTGCATTGAAAGGGAGCACGCTGGTCATTCTGCATTGAAAGGGGGGCACGCTGGTCATTCTGCATTGAAAGGGGGCACGCTGGTCATTCTGCATTGAAAGGGGGCATGCTGGTTGTTCTGCATTGAAAGGGGGCACGCTGGTCTCTCTGCATTGAAAGGGGGCACACTGGTCATTCTGCATTAAAAGGGGCACGCTGGTCTCTCTGCATTGAAAGGGGGCACGCTGGTCTCTCTGCATTGAAAGGGGGCACGCTGATCACTCTGCATTGAAAGGGGACACGCTGGTCACTCTGCAATGAAAGGGGGCACTCTGGTCTCTCTGCATTGAAAGGGAGCACGCTGGTCTCTCTGCATTGAAAGGGAGCACGCTGGTCTCTCTGCATTGAAAGGGGGCACGCTGGTCACTCTGCATTGAAAGGGGCACGCTGGTCACTCTGCACTGAAAGGGGTCACGCTGGTCTCTCTGCATTGAAAGGGGGCACGCTGGTCATTCTGCATTGAAAGGGGGCACGCTGGTCACTCTGTATTGAAAGGGGGCACGCTGGTCACTCTGCAGTGAAAGGGGGCACGCTGGTCTCTCTGCATTGAAAGGGGGCACGCTGGTCACTCTGCATTAAAAGGGGGCACGCTGGTCACTCTGCATTGAAAGGGGGCACGCTGGACACTTTGAATTGAAAGGGGGCCCGCTGGTCACTCTGCATTGAAAGGGGGCACGCTGGTCTCTCTGCATTGAAAGAGGGCATGCTGGTCTCTCTGCATTGAAAGGGGGCACGCTGGTCATTCTGCATTGAAAGGGGACACGCTGGTCTCTCTGCATTTAAAGGGGGCACGCTGGTCTCTCTGCATTAAAATGGGGCACACTGGTCACTCTGCATTGAAAGGGGGCACGCTGGTCTCTCTGCATTGAAAGAGGGCATGCTGGTCTCTCTGCATTGAAAGGGGGCACGCTGGTCTCTCTGCATTGAAAGGGGGCACGCTGGTCATTCTGCATTGAAAGGGGGCACGCTGGTCTCTCTGCATTTAAAGGGGGCACGCTGGTCTCTCTGCATTAAAATGGGGCACACTGGTCTCTCTGCATTGAAAGGGGGCACGCTGGTCTCTCTGTATTGAAAGGGGGCATGCTGGTCACTCTGCATTGAAAGGGGGCACGCTGGTCACTCTGCATTTAAAGGGGGCACACTATACCTTGATTACTGAAGGCCCCTTTCACACTTTTGTGATCTCAAAGTCACACATTTTTTTACAGCGTTTTTTGCCGCAAAGCAATGCGTATTCCATTTTTCTGTTTGCGCCCCCCCCCCCCCCAAAAAAATTTTTGAGCACCAGCCGCCACTGCCGGTAGTGACATAATTGATGGCATACGCGCAGCCTCAATGCCAATTTTCTTGTTTAATTGGCGCCATCACTTATCACTTGTTTTGGAATTTTTTGACACACCTAAACCTTGTGGACAGAAGAGTTGAAGCTGTTATAGCTGCAAAGAGGCAACTCAATATTGAACTCTACGGACTGGGATGCCATTAAAGTTCATGTGTGTGTAAAGGCAGGCGTCCCAATACTTTTGGTAATATAGCGTATGTGTACAGACACCAGTTTGAAAAAATATAGATTTAAAAAAATAAATAAAATTGAGCCAAAACAGTTGTAGAATCGAGCAACAAGCAAAAATCCCATGCAATAATTATTGCTAAATTACTGCATAATTGCTAAACATTAAAAAACCTATTGTATGTGTATATAAAACATTCAGGAATGAAATAACCATGTGTGCATTAGGATCAATGTGTTGCTAGTGTTGGAAATGGTGACAATGAAGAAGTGTTGCTTAAAAAGGTGCAATGTGGTTCAATACAAATCAATACAAAGTTAATGACACCCCAGATTAGTTCACAGATTGCAGTGCGAACTGTGAATTCGGACAGGAATCGTGAACACCAATGCAATCCAGTTCCAGTGCAAGGGAAAAAAGGGGTTGCTGTACATGTAAGGGATTCATGCAAGGAAAAAAGGGGTTGCTGTACATGTAAGGGATTCATGCAAGAAAAAAATAAATAAAAAAAGGGGTTTCTGTACATGTAAGAGGTTCATGCAAGGAAAAAAGGGGTTTCTGTACATGTAAGAGGTTCATGCAAGGAAAAAAGGGGTTTCTGTACATGTAAGAGGTTCATGCAAGGAAAAAAGGGGTTCCTGTACATGTAAGGGATTCATGCAAGAAAAAAAAAAAAGGGGGGGTTTCTGTACATGTAAGGGGTTCATGTAAGGAAAAAAAAGGGTGTTCCTGTACATGTAAGGGGTTCATGCAAGGAAAAAAAAGAGGTTCCTGTACATGTAAGAGGTTCATGCAAGGAAAAAAAAGGGGGTTCCTGTACATGTAAGGGGTTCATGCAAGGAAAAAAAAGGGGTTCTTGTACATGGTAGGGGATCATGCAAGGAAAAGAAAAAAGGGGTTACTGTACATGTAAGAGGTTCATGCAAGGAAAAAAAAGGGGTTCTTGTACATGGTAGGGGTTCATGCAAGGAAAATAAAAAAGGGGTTCCTGTACATGTAAGGGGTTCATGCAAGGAAACAAAAGGGGTTCCTGTACATGTAAGGGGTTCATGCAAGGAAAAAAAGGGGTTCCTGTACATGTAAGGGGTTCATGCAAGGAAAAGAAAAAAGGGGTTCCTGTACATGTAAGGAGTTCATGCAAGGAAAAGAAAAAAGGGGTTCCTGTACATGTAGGGGTTCATGCGAAGAAAAAAAAGGGGTTCCTGTACATGTAAGGGGTTCATGCAAGGAAAAGAAAAAAGGGGTTCCTGTACATGTAAGGGGTTCATGCAAGGAAAAAAAGGGGTTCCTGTACATGGTAGGGGTTCATGCAAGGAAAAAAAAGGGGTTCTTGTACATGTAAGGGGTTCATGCAAGAAAAAGACAAAAGGGGTTCCTGTACATGTAAGGGGTTCATGTGAAGGAAAAAAAGGGGTTCCTGTACATGTAAGGGGTTCATGCAAGGAAAAGAAAAAGGGGTTCCTGTACATATAAGGGGTTCATGCATGAAAAAGAAAAAAGGGGTTCCTGAACATGTAAGGGGTTCGTGCAAGGAAAAAAAGGGGTTCCTGTACATGTAAGGGGTTCATGCAAGGAAAAAAAGGGGTTCCTGTACATGGTAGGGGTTCATGCAAGGAAAAAAAAGGGGGTTCCTGTGTAAGGGGTTCATGCAAGGAAAAAAAGGGGGTTCCTGTACATGTAAGGGGTTCATGCAAGGAAAAAAAAGGGGGTTCCTGTACATGTAAGAGGTTCATGCAAGGAAAAAAGGGGTTCCTGTACATGTAAGGGGTTCATGCAAAGAAAAAAAAGGGGGTTCCTATACATGTAAGGGGTTCATGCAAGGAAAAAAAAAGGGGTTCATGTACATGTGAGAGGTTCATGCAAGGAAAAAAAGGGGTTCCTGTACATGTAAGGGGTTCATGCAAGGAAAAAAAGGGGGTTTCATTACATGTAAGGGGTTCATGCAAGGAGAAAAAGGGGGTTCCTGTACATGTAAGGGGTTCATGCAAGGAAAAAAAATGGGTTCCTGTACATGTAATGGGTTCATGCAAGGAAAAAAGGGGCTCCTGTACATGTAAGGGGTTCATGCAAGGAAAAGAAAAAAAGGGGTTCCTGAACATGTAAGGGGTTTATGCAAGGAAAAACAAAGGGGTTCCTGTACATGTAAGGGGTTCATGCAAGGAAAAAAAGGGGTTCCTGTACATGTAAGGGGTTCATGCAAAGAAAAAAAGGGGTTCCTGTACATGGTAGGGGTTCACGCAAGGAAAAAAAAGGGGGTTCCTGTACATGTAAGAGGTTCATGCAAGGAAAAAAAGGGGGTTCCTGTACATGTAAGAGGTTCATGCAAGGAAAAAAAGGGGTTCCTGTACATGTAAGGGGTTCATGCAAGGAAAAAAAGGGGGTTTCTGTACATGTAAGGGGTTCATGCAAGGAGAAAAATGGGGTTCCTGTACATGTAAGGGGTTCATGCAAGGAAAAAAAAAGGGGTTCCTGTACATGTAATGGGTTCATGCAAGGAAAAAAGGGGCTCCTGTACATGTAAGGGGTTCATGCAAGGAAAAGAAAAAAAGGGGTTCCTGAACATGTAAGGGGTTTATGCAAGGAAAAAAAAAGGGGTTCCTGTACATGTAAGGGGTTCATGCAAGGAAAAGAGAAAAGGGGTTCCTGTACATGTAAGGGGTTCATGCGAGGGAAAAAAAGGGGTTCCTGTACATGTAAGGGGTTCATGCAAAGAAAAAAAAGGGGGTTCCTGTACATGTAAGGGGTTCATGCAAGGAAAAAAAAGGGGGTTCCTGTACATGTAAGAGGTTCATGCAAGGAAAAAAAGGGGTTCCTGTACATTTAAGGGGTTCATGCAAGGAAAAAAAAGGGGTTCCTGTACATGTAAGGGGTTCATGCAAGGAAAAAAAAAGGGGTTCTTGTACATGGTAGGGGTTCATGCAAGGAAAAGAAAAAAGGGGTTCCTGTACATGTAAGGGGTTCATGCGAGGAAAAAAAAAGGGGTTCCTGTACATGTAAGGGGTTCATGCAAGGAAAACAAAAGGAGTTCCTGTACATGTAGGGGTTCATGCAAGAAAAAGAAAAAAAGGGGTTCCTGTACATGTAAGGGGTTCATGCAAGGAAAAAAAAGGGGTTCTGGTACATGTAAGGGGTTCATGCAAGGAAAAAAAAAGGGGTTCCTGTGCATGTAAGGGGTTCATGCAAGGAAAAAAAAAGGGGTTCCTGTACATTTTTTGTGTGAATCCAATGCGAGTTCAGCTGTACAATGCGGTGCGAATCACATGCGATGTCTGACATCGCATATGTGTGAACCCAGGCTCAACCTCCATTATAAGGCAGAAATGGTATAATAATATGCAAACATTGTTGAGTATGATGGAGAATTTGATAATGGCTTAACCACTTGAAGACCAGGCATTTTCTGGCACCATTTGTTTACATGTAAAAATCGTTTTTATTTTTTGCTAGAAAATCAGTTAGAACCCCCAAACATTATTTTTTTTTTTTAAATCAGAGGCCCTAGAGAATAAATTGGTGGGTTTTGTAATTTTTTCTGTCACAAAGTATTTGAGCAGCGGTTTTTCAAACACAGTTTTTGTGAAAAAAAAAACACTTACACTTACACTGTTGCTTTAAAAAAAAAGAAAATTGATCACTTTTGTTGCTGTCACAAGGAATGTAAACAAACAATAGACACAGAACAGGTTCTCTTTATGGAGGGATCTGGAGTCTAAAGGACCCCACCTTTCTCCTTTGCACTTGAAAGCATTCAAAACACCAAGAGCGGCGTTTTTTAATACTTTTGATTTTCAAAAAAATGGCACTGTTAAGATGCCGGTAACCCGGAAGTTATGTCATGTCATCACTTCCAGGTTACCATAGCGGTGACCTGACCAAAGCTGATCCCAGATTTCTTGGGTCTGTGACTAGCGGGGGGGGGGGGGGGGGGCGTGGTTGCTAGTATCTGGGGTCCCCGGTGGGAGGGGAGAGCCCCAGCAAGTCATCAAAGGTGGCAGGGGGGGAACCAACAAATTGACTGAATACGAGATAATCCAGTGTCTTCTCTGCTCACCCCCCCAAACACATGCTGCAGATATTGTAGTGAGCAATGCCCTATTAACCCTGCAGGAGGACCTGAAGGGGAAGGTCATCACAACCAGGTCTGTAGCCTACCTTGACCACTTGCCACCAAATCGTGTTCCTGGTACATCATTTGACTTCAAGTAGTTGTACCGGGATGATATGCAGCTGCAGGTATCACCCCGGTATCAGTGAGAGATATTTTGTGCTCTCAAAACGTTCTTCATAGGTGAACAGTACACTCAGTACTCAATCCATCTCAGCACACATATGGGCTTACCAGAAATAATGTGACTCTCAGTGTATTAGAATTCAATACATGCTGAAGATTGATGGCGGTCTGCAGTCAATGTATGGGAAAAAACAGCCACCACTCCTCCAAACTAAGCACATAACAGCAAGCTGATGCTCAGAGTAAAAGAAAAAGAGGCTCACACAGTCTGAAATACTTATTACAAAGTTTATTAAAGATGGTTAAAAACACTTACAAACACAGAGGAAGCAGCCTCGCATGTACAGAACTACAGTTCCCAGAATTCCAGTGGCGACCGCACATACGGGGTGACGTCACGGTTTTCATCTCCGCCCTATGCACATTTCATGATGTCATCAGGGGCACTGGCATACATTTGTACATGCTGCTGCTTAGTTTCATGTCACAATATGACCTTTTGCAGGGTGATAATTTGTTTGCTCTATGCACAATAAATGTTTACATGGTACAAACTAGGGGGGAGCTCTGTTTGGATCTGAACATAGCCATAACCCGTGGGAAGCCGTCACGTGACCACATCCATGCTGGCCCAATGAGCTGAGGGCAGGAGACTCTCTGTCCTGATATGATCATGTTGCTATATTAGATCAAAAATGTCATGAGCATCCCCTTCCCTTTTGTATACAGTATGTGCAACTGTGGGGTAAGGAGTCTCCCACCCACAGATCATTTGCCTAGCAATACAGCTAACTTCCAGGTTGGAAACCATAACCCAAGCTCATCTATATTTCATGCAAGCAGTAAACACACTTTAAAATTATACCTCTTTAACCAACTGGGGAGATTTTACTAAAACTGGAGAGAGCAAAATCTAGTGCAGCTCTTAATAGAAACCTATCAGCTTCCAGGTTCTATTGTCAAAGCTTAATTGAACAAACTGAAATGAGTGGGCTACCATGCACAGCTACACCAGATTGTAAGTGAACCAGTTTTTGTAAATCCCCCCAATGTGTCACAACCAGGATCACCTGCTGGTGGTACGATACTTCCCAGAGTGTAAGGTTGTAGCTCCAGTGTCCACTAGTGGATGTCCTCCCAGCAGCCAGCAAATCCCAGTAATCAGTTTCCACCTGATTCTGGCTGCTGGGAGGGTATTTAGGTCCTACCTACTAGTGCCTCTCGCTCCAGTGTTTTGCTGCTGCCAGATTCTGTTTGCCATTAATCCCAATCTTGCTCTTGCCCTTGCCCTTTTTTACTGATCCCAGTTTTGCGTCCGTCTTCCCATCTGCACTCTTCACCTCCAGTTTTCCCCTGATTTTCTGTGTTCCCCATTTAGTATATATTGTATATAGTTAGTGGTTAGTTTGGTGTTCTGTTTGTTAATTTGATTCCTTTTTGGTTCACTAATATTTTCATGTTTGCTGTGTGCTGCTGTTTGGATGTATTTTGATTTACCGTAAATAACTTTAAATTGAAGCAAACACAGTCTGGTCCCAGTTTTCTGAGTGTAGCCACGCAGATCTAGCCATCTCTGCTGCTTTTTCCTGACACCATGTAGCTATAGGCATTGTGGATAAATTAATTACTGTTTATTTAAAATTTTACAAATATAGAAAGACATGAGAAAACATAAGAAAATGGAGCCTGAAGGTCAGCCCATCACAACTAATCAAATGCCAAATATTAGTGCAAATCCGCTATGCAAGCGATTGAGAATGGCAGCATAGGAATAACATCCAGAAAAGGCTTCAAGTAATCAGGAAAAATTTGCATCAGCATTATAAACATTTAGGATAAAACCCCAGCTAGTATGCAAATCATAGATTATTCTATTAAGGGGAGCGGGTCACCCTCAGAGTGAAATCCCCCTCCCTCCATGCCCAATGAGGTAAGCAACAAATAACTACCCCTAAAGGGGTCAAAAACGTTTCCCCCCAGCAGCATGACGAATAATAATCAGTTCAAACTAGAAAAGGGAGGCCCATTTTGAATCATCCTCAGAAAATAAACCAAAACCACTAACAAAAGAAAAGACGAGGAGGAGGAAGGTAAGTCAGAAGTAGGGGTAAATGGGGAGAAGAGGAAAGAGAGGAGAAAAAAAAGGGGGGCAAAAGGAAAGGGAGATCAAGATCCGTCCCATCTACTCTCCCCGACACCATTGGAATACCAGCTATATAGGAGATTTGAGGTATTGTATCCTTGGATTCCAAAGTCTCCCAAACTGTTTAGAGGTGTCGAGCAGTATACTCACTGACAGTGAGTTTGTGCTTTATCACAGCCAAATCCACCACAGGTTTCTTCTAGGCAGAAGCGATAGCAATTTTAGCTGCCAAAAACATAAAACAAATTATAGCTTTAGTGTGTCAGGGCACTCCCTCCACAGGTTCATTAAGTAGAGCTATTTTGGTAAGACCACCACGTGTGAAATGCCAAGCCCACTTGTCAACAGTCTCAAAAACAGAGGGCCAAGGAGTGTGGGCACATTCTGTGGAGGCGTGAAGGCACCAGGTACCAACGAGAGACCACTTTAAAACCTGCTTCCACCAGGGAAACATTTATATTGCCTTTTTATGCCTGCATAGACCATTCCTTCCATTCCTCCTCCTAAATTTCCACCCCCAAATCCTTTTCCCAAGCCAACATGTAGGGCAATTTACCACAGTATAAACGAAAAGCTTATATAGCTCCGACACGCCACCCATCTGGTGCTCACCCCAATAACACCTGTTCTCGAAGACTGTATGAGTCGAGATAACAGGCGTAAAATGTAATATTTGCTGAAAGCGGTAAGCCTCAGAAACCGGCATGCCAAGCTGTTTGGTGAAATACGAAGCGGGTTGCAGCCCTCTATGATCAAGAAAGCGTCCAAGGCGATAGAGGCCTTTATTAAGCTCAGAGGTAATGAGCTTGCCTTCCTTTTCTAGGCCTTGCTCCAGAAGGGCAGAGAATCAAGCCAAAATAATCAGATCGCCAGAGTACTCAGGCTTGGGTGGTAGAGAAGACACCTTTGTGCATGGAGAAGTAGCAGTGGTCATCTTGTCATCTGCCAGTCCTGTGGAGCGATCTTCTGGGAGCCTCAGGGTTGCTGACTTTTGCTTCCCCTTCACCATAAACAGGTGCCCGGGGTGATGAAGTGACTTAGGTGCGGAGATCAGCGCTGTGGGTCCCCATATGCAGTCGGAATCAGCGGCGGTAACCCCAGATGTGGCGGAGCAGCCGGCTCAGGTGGCTGGCATAGTCTACTGCGCATATGCGCCCTTCTCTTTGTTTTCCATGGAGAACAGAATCTGTCAGTCCTCACACGGCAGGTGTATCTAAGTTGTTTGAAACACACTGAAACCCAACTTTAGAGCCTCAGTTGTCATCTCTGAGGATCTTTGAGAATGAATTACTTCACAAATGTCCAATTTCCATAGTCTGAGTACAGGTACAGTTTAAAATAGAACTCCAGCTTCATGATACTCCTCTAAATTATATAGTTGCTGTATATTATGGCATGTCAGGAATTTATTCATGGAGACTTGAAAAACTGCTGAAAAGTCAGTTAATATCTAACATCTCTTAAAACAATTATTGTAAAATATTTGAGTTTCCGTTGTAGAGCTGACCTGACATCTTCATTTTTCAAGCTGTAAATTAGTGGATTCAGCATGGGAACCACTGCTGTATTGAGCAAAGACAGAAACTTACTGGATTTGAAGGTGCCAGGAGGTGTCAAATACTGACAAACAATAGTTGTGTAGAGCAAGGAAACAACGGTTAGGTGTGAGGAGCATGTGTAGAAGGCTTTAGCTCTCCCTTTGCTAGACTTAATGTTCAATATTGTGGAAATGATGAACAAATAGGAGATAAAGGTGAGGAGGAAAGGTGTGAACAATGAAAGTAAAACCCCCTGTGTGGAAATCAGTAGTTCCAAAATGGAGATGTCACCACAGGAAAGGTTCATCAGGACTATAATGTCACATAAAAAGTGGTCAATTATGTTGGAAGTGTAGCAAGAGAATTGTAATAGCATGAACATTGCAGGAAGGATTTGTAGAAGACTAAATGCCCAGCAGAATATGGCCAAACCAGCACATACTCTATTGTTCATGACAGCTGAATAATGCAAAGGTTTGCAGATGGCAACATAACGATCGTAGCTCATGGCTGTAAGCAATATAAATTCATTGCCACCTAACCATGTAAAAATATAGACCTGTGCCATGCATTCACTGAAAGACACCATATTATCTCCTGTTACAAACATAATAAGGATCTTGTGTAGTGTAACGGTGCTATAAGATACATCAAGAATGGACAGGTTGGCCAGGAACAAGTACATGGGTATGCGGAGCTTAGAATCCAGGCAAATCAATAGAAGAATGGTCAGGTTACCACCTAGGGTAAAGAGGTAAACAAGAAGAAGTAGGAGGAAGACTGTAAGCTGAACTTTGGGAACATCTGAAAATCCTTTAAGAATGAAGTAGGTTACCAGCGTTGTATTTTCTACAGTCATGTTTTCTACTTAGAAAGTTAGTTTTTTCCTGCAAATGCAACAAGTTAGGGAAACAGATTCTTTTCACTGGATTTAATTCAGAACAATCAGTGATATCAACGGTAATCTTGTGCATCTGGGCAAGTATTAAAAGGATGTCTTCTCCTACCCATACCAAAGCCCTACCACCAGACACTGTTCACTTTACAAGAGAATTTTTCCTAAGGCCCCTTTCACACATGCTGTCCGTTCGTCCGTTTTTCATCCACCCGTTGACGAATGAAAAACGGACATCAATGCATCTCTATGGAAAAACGGATGACAACAGATCATCCGTTAACATCCGTTTTCATCCGCTTCCATCAATGTCCGTTTTTTTTGAACGGATGAATGTCCTATTTTTCATCCGTCAAAAAAACGGATCAGACGAAAAACGGATGACAACAGATGAAAAACGAATGAAAACGGATGAAAAACGGATGAAAACGGATGAAAAAACGGATGACAACGGATGAAAAACAGATAACAACTGACGAAAAATGGATGAAAAATGGAAAACAACTGACGAAAAATGGATGAAAACGGATATGAACTGAGATGAAAACGGACGTTGACTGAAGACAAAAAAAGTGACTGAACTGATGAACTGAACGGACTGTATGTGTGAAAGGGGCCTTAGGTTAATGAATGTGGTGAAAATTAATTGTGCAAGGAATACCCAATCACTGCCAAGGTAATTACCCACTTCAATACTGGGCATTTGTACCCCCTTCCTGCCCAGGCCAATTTTTAGCTTTCAGCGCTATCACACTTTGAATGACAAATGCCGGGTCATACAACACTGTACCCAAACCAAATTTTTATCATTTTGTTCACACAACTAGAGCTTTCTTTTGGTGCTATTTAATCACCACTGTTTATTTTTTTATTTTTTGCTAAATAAACAAAAGATAATGAAAAGTTCTAAAGAAAACTTGTTTTTCTCTGTTTCTGTTATACAATTTTGCAAATAAATAATCAGTCTTCATAAATTTAGGTTAAAATGTATTCTGCTACATTTCTTGGGTGAAAATAACCCAAATCAGTGTATATTATTTAGTCTGTAGGAAAGTTATAAAGTCCACAAACTATGGTATGGTATAGTACTGTATATCTGAAAATTGAACAATCCTGATGTACTGTTGAACTATCGCATTTCATAAGGCCCTAAAGTGCCAGAACATTATAAATATCCCCCAAAATACCCCTTTTTCGAAAGAAGACAGTCCAAGATCATGGGGTATAAGAGTCCCCGTGCACTGGACTCGATCTAGGAACCACGTCTATAGCACACTTTCCACCTTCAATCTGATAACAGAGACTTTGCTCAGGCTGTAATCTTTTGGGACCTGACTTGGTTACCTATGTTAGCTTTAAAAACCAGCTCAGCTATCTGGCTGAAGGCATTGGCTCAGCTTGGTAATTTATCTAATTTCCAGGGTTAACAATTTCCTGACGTGTTCCTGCTCATCTCCCCGTGCTTTCCAACTAATAGTTCTCTAACAGTAATGTGATATATTGCATATGAATGAGAAACTAAAGCAGGTGTTTTATCAAGCACGACCATATTCTGAACAGCCTAAACGCCCCTGAAGAAGCCTCCGGCGAAACATGTTGGGCGCCTTGTTGGTGGACTAGAGCCGGAATACTCACCGGATTAGCCACTTCTATATTATTTATAGTATGGTCTTGATAGCACTGCTGTAAATATTCAGGCGATATATTCAAATAACTGTCTGTGTTTGTCTTATGTAACTTTTAGCCTTTTTCAATCTGCCAAATTGTAAAAGCAGATGATATTTTATTATGTGTAACTAAATAAAGCTTTAACATTTTATATATTTTCTGATGAATGTCTAATGTCTATTAGGTACCTATAAAGTTACAGATAGCTAAAAAGGTCACTGGTATCATTGGGAACATAGTTGAGAGGCAGAAATTGTTAATTGTTCAAGGAAGCCCTAACAACCTCTGGAGGAATCCCTAGCAACCACTGGAGGAACCCTGGTTGAGAAACCCTGTCATAGACTAATGAAAAAATTGACTGTTCACGTTGCAAGGGAAGTTTTTCTTAAGCTTGCGATATATACTGGTAGATTTTCATGCAAAGGTCTGTACCATGAATTTCATCAGTACATTAAATAACGCCTACGGAGACTTGACAAAATTACTTCAAAATTCAATTTGCTTTTAACATTTGATTTTGGAGTGAATATAATTTCCCAAACAAAATAAATTCACTGTTAGAAATTATTTTGTGAGAAAGACATTTCCATCCTGATCCTAGGCAGAAAACAAAAGAAAGAGAGCGCACACCGTCCTAGTGTAACACCATTTAATGAAAATAATTAGAGCCATAAAAACAGGTACTCACAAACAAGTATAGTGTCATGCATGGAAATGATATCCCCCGATCTGATGTGTGTAGGGTACTCTCCTCCTCCTGATGTGTGTAGGGTACTCTCCTCCTCTTGATGTGTGTAGGGTACTCTCCTCCTCCTGATGTGTGTAGTACCCTACACACATCAGATCAGGGGATATCATTTCCATGCATGACACTATACTTGTTTGTGAGTACCTGTTTTTATGGCTCTAATTATTTTCATTAAATGGTTTTCTGCCTAGTTTCCCTGCCTCATTTCCCATGGAGGGTTAAGAGAGCTGCCACGCTTTTACTCATGTGTTTCACCACTGGCCAAACTACAAGGTTCCCCAGCTTGAGAATTAATCTCCAGGATCTGCGCAGGGACTGGTAATGTGTTTCTCTTTTGTGTTCCATCCTGATCCTACTAATTCCTGTCGAACAGGCATGGACACACATGGGTCGAAACTCGGACGGTCCCTGCTGAACATGATGAAGTTCGTTCCACCTATGTTCAGCTTTAACCACTTGCAGACTGCCCACCTTACAAATACTGCGGCAGCGCGGCCGCTCTGTGCCATATCCCGTACCTGGTACCTGATCTGATACATTTGGGTCTGGGGCACGTGCCGCCCGTGGCCCCGCTGCCACTGTGATCATACACAGCGGGAGCCCAACGGCGGGTACCACGGACTCGATGTCCGTCTGCACCCACCGATTATACAGTACACAGGCAGATCGGCAATATGCCTATGTAAACAAGGCAGATTGCCATTCTGTCAGAAGGGAAGGTAATGATACTGTGTTCCTGCAAAACAGGAACATGAATCAGGGCCTTCCCCTATTATAAACACATCCCTCACAGTGGGAAAGCACAGGCTAGGCACACAGTTAACCTTTTGATCGCCCCTGATGTTAACCCCTTCCCAGTCAGTGTCATTAGTACAGTAAAAGTGCATATTTTTAGCACTGATCACTGTATTTGTGTCTCTGGTCTCCAAAAAGTGTTAGTTAGTGTCCGACTTGTCCACCGCAATATCGCTTATTTTTATTTCACTGATCCCATTACTAGTAAAAAAAAATAAAAATAGCTCATAGTTTGTAGATGCTATAACTTTTGCGCAATTTTTTTTACCAAAAATACTGTATGTAGCAGAATATATATTGGCCTAAATTGATGAAGGTATTCGATTTTTTACATTTTTTTTATTGGATATGTTTTATAGCAGAAAGTAAAAAATTTGTTTTTTTTTTATTTGCCGTAAAATCCATTTCTCTGATGTTCATTGACGGACATAGCTCCTGATATTCTTAACCATTGGTTTATACTGTCCCCTACAGGAGTAGGACACTAGGTAGAAAAAAATTCTGGCAATGCCCATGGGCAGTCCTAAGGGGTATACTCCTTCTCTCTGCTATAGGTACTCAGTTTAGCTACAAGCATTGTCAGGAGAATTACAACTCCACAGAGCGGTGGGTGCTGTGTCCATCAATGAACATCAGAGAAATGGATATTACGAAAATTTAAAAAATCCCATTTTCTCTTTCATTCATTGATGGACACAGCTTTTGATATTCTTAATCATTTGGACATCCCAAAGCAGTGTAAAACATGAGGGGTGGGAAAAGAGAAAAATAAATTCCCAAGGCTAAACTATAGCCAACCAGGTACACAGGAGCTAAACTAAAACAACTGGAGCTCACCTGAAAAAAACAATACACCCTCAAAGAGGATCAGGTCCTCTTAAACAGCAGCCTGCAAAACCTTGTGGCCAAAGGAAGCATCCGCCGATGCCAACACATCCACTTTATAGAACTTTGTGAAAGTGTGCACAGACAACCAGATGGCCACCTTGCAAATCTGCGTCACTGACACCTGAAGACAGAAGGCTCAGGAGGTACTAAGTGCCCTAGTAGAGTGCGCCTTGACAGGGAACGGAGGAACCTGATCCTGATGGAATAGGCCTGAGACACCGTCTGTCTGATCCATCTGGAAATGGTCGCAGGACAACCCTTTACGAAGTCCATCCGTGAGCATAAATAGAGAGTCTGACTTCCTGAAAGACTCCGTAGCTGCCAGGTACACCCTAATTGGCTTGACCACATCCAAGGCATGGAAGGCAATTTTCTTTGGTTGTTTAGGCCTGGGACACAGGGGGAAGGCAACACAATGTCTTCATTCAAATGAAAATCAGAGACAACCTTGGAAGGAACGACGTGCAGGGGCGAAGAACCACCTTATCCCTGTGAATCACCAGGTAAGGTGAACGACAGGATAACACCGCCAGTTCCGACACCCTGTGCGCAGAGGTGATAGCCACCAAAAAGGCAACCTTCTGGGACAGCGTAAGCAGGGGAATCTCCCAAAGATTCTCAAAGGGAGGCTTCTGGAGGACTGAAAGCACCAAATTGAGATCCCGTGGCTGCAACGGAGCCCGCACTGGAAGAACCAAATGTTGAATATCCTGAAGAAAGGTAAGTACCATTGGAAGAAGACCGCCAAAGCAGACACATGCAGACACATGGTATTCAAGGCCAATTTCTGTTCAACCCCCCCATTTAAGGAAGGTCAAGATCCGAGCCACCGAGAAGGAGCGAGGATGAACCCCAAGAGACTCACACCACGCAATGTACGTCTTCCACGTATGATGGTAGATCTTCCTAGGACTAGATTTCCTAGCTTTCAACAGTGTAGGAATCACTGATGCAGATAAACCTCTATCCTTCAGCACATGGCAAACAACAGCCAAGCTGTCAAAGCCAGTGACTGTAAAGCAAAATGTCCTTGGGACAGCAGATGCTCCCTGAGAGAAAGCTTCCAACGAACGTCGGTGACCAGCCGCACCAGATCGGCGTACCAAGCCCGGCAAAGCCAGTCTGCAGCCATTAAGATGACCAGGATCCCTTCTGCCTCGATCCTGCGTAGAAGTCTTGGCTGAAGCTCGAGAGGAGGGAAGTTGTAAATCAGACGATACTGACCCCACGGGGCCACCAGCGCATCTGTGGCGCCCGCAAGAGGATCCCTTGACTGAGCCACAAACCTCTGCACCTTTCTGTTGAGCTGAGATGCCAACAGATCCACCTCGGTGGTGCCCCACCAGAGACGCAGTTGATGAAACACCTCCGGATGAAGGCGCCACTCATCTTGTTCCAACGCCTGCCGACTGAGGTAATCCGCCTGCCAGTTTTCCACCCTGTGAAAATGTAAGGTGGAGAGGGCTGGAACAAATTTTTCTGCCCACCTTAGAATGCCGGCTACCTCCAGAGCCCCCCGGACACTTCTTGTGCTCCCTTGGTGAATGACATAAGCCACGGCTGTAGCCTTGTCCAATTGAATGTGCACTGGACAACCCTAAAGACAATCCGTCCAATGGTGCAGACACAGTCTGATCTCTTGGACTTCCAAGACACTGATCAGCAGTCTGGATTCTTCCAGCATCCAGATCCCCTGAGCAGAATGCTTGCCAAGGACGCCTCCCCAGCTGGATAGGCTTGCATCTGTGGTGACCACTGTCCAATACAAGGGGAGGAAGGATTTGCCCAGCCAAAGCACGGGAGAATGAAGCCACCATATTGTAATGTTCCGGTACCTTTGGTACCCTAAATTACACTTTCCACAAGTGTATGCGCCCTACCATTTACTTTTGGAAAGGTGCGCATACACCTTTAAGACTGGAGCTGTCATCACTCAGCGCCGGACTAGATGGCTATTTAAGGCGTCGGCTCTCACTCACGTGTGTTCGTTCAAACACCCTTATCTGGATGCTAACCTTGCTTGAAGCTTCCATGCTTGCAAGCTTACTTCGCTGACGGAACCTCGCTGCGCTGATCCCTGTATCCCGCTACTGGATCATCCGCCTCTCCTGAACCACCCTTCGGCTGTATCGCTAATAGTGCTAAGTACCCCGCAGGGGAATTCTCTATAAACTTATACTAAGCTTACACTATCTAGCTCTGCATAGTAGAGACTGTTTATCACATCTGCATAAACTAGATTGCTAGCTCTTGAGACTACTGCTACTTTTCTGCACTGGGTTGATCTCTTTGTATGTCCACCTGCTATTCTATCATCTGCTATCATACAACATTGTTAAACCTTCCTGCATCCATCTGCTACTGTCTCACCTTCAAGTGTCTATCACCTACCACCTCCACTCAACCTATCCCTCAAACCTTCATCATTGTGTTACCACATATATAAAGTCACTCTAGAAAACCAGCTTGCTAATTGTGTGTATTTACTGGCTGAAATAAGACCTTCCACACATGATGAGTCATTGAGGTTGGGAATGGTATCTCAGCATATCTCTTACATGACAACTGACGTGGAACTATTTCTGCAGCTGAAAATCCACACCATATAAGAAACGCAGGAGCGTTACAGATTGAACGAACCTAAAAAATGGATTCAGCAGAAATAGCCACTCAGGTGACACAATTAAAACAGCAAGTATCTGCGTTAATACACGCACTTGCTGAATTAAAAGAAGACAATCAGGCTCTGTCGCAGCAGGTAATTAGACTGACACAACTTACCTCTGCTCAGTCCCCTGAACCCAAGATAAATCCCCCTTTGGTATTTACAGGCGATCGCAAAACATTTCGCGAATTTAAAAACGCAGTGAGTTACGTTTTTTGCTAAAACCTCGTACCTACCTTACTGATCACATTAAGGTTTGTACTATTATTTCTTACCTATCAAGCGATCCTCGAGCCTGGGCAGATTCTCTTTTTGAGAAAAACGACCAGCTTCTCAACTCCTATGCCTTGTTCCTGGCAGAGCTCACTAGCCTATATGATGACCCCAATAGGCAGAGTACTGCTGATCTTCAGTTAAGATCCTTGAAACAAGGAAGGAGGCCTGTGGAAGACTTTGTCGTAGAGTTCAAGAGATGGACCCTTGATTCAGAATGGAATGATGCATCTCTGAAAACCCAATTTAGGCTTGGCCTATCAGAAGCTGTTAAGGACGAGCTCGCCCGAGCGGATCTGCCAAAAACCCTGGATGCATTAATACAACTCAGTATTACCATAGATAGAAGACTACGAGAAAGAAAGGCTGAAAAGATGGGAATGCCATTATCCGTTTCCTCTCGGAGTCTGGCCATTGACCCCGTTCCTATGGAGATAGGAACCATACGCCCACCGCTATCAACTATGGAAAAAGCCAAAAGACGAAATGAAAATCTCTGCTTGTACTGTGCATCCCCAGATCACAAGATAAACGTCTGTCCCCTAGTCAACAAAAAGAAGGGTGAGTGTTCACATGTCTCTCTAGGAGGATTGACAACTTCATTCACTAACCCCTACATTTCTGTTTTTTTGACATTACAGTGGGACCAGAACAGGATTACTACTAAGGCCATGATTGACACAGGATCTTGTGGAAATTATATGGATATATGTTTTGCTGCTTTAAATAAAATTCCTATTATTTCTAAACTCAAACCTGTCTCAGTAAGTCTTATTACCGGTGTTCCGTTATCCTCTGGTCCGATCACCGATCAGACACAAGCACTTCTAGTCACTATTAACGAGTCTCATAGGGAGACTTCTACCTTCGATTTAATACCATCACCCCACTTTCCCATTGTGTTGGGACTTCCCTGGTTGCACACACACCAACCAACCATAGATTGGAAGAAACGGTCCTTGACCTTCCCTTCTTGTTATTGCGAGGAAACGTGTAACCTCCCGTTTTCCGGGAAGATTCTGTCTGTGGTGACAGATGAGATTGCACCACTATGTTATCAGGATCTTTCTGAGGTTTTTCTTGAGAAAAATGCTCAAGCATTACCTCCTCATCGAGACTATGATTGTAGCATTGATCTACTCCCAAATAGCAAATTGCCGTTCGGTCATGTTTATCCTCTTTCACAGGATGAACTTGCCCATCTCAAAACCTATTTGGATGAGAACTTGGAAAAAGGTTTTATTAGACCTTCCACTTCTTCCACAGCAGCAGGACTCTTTTTTGTTCGCAATAAAGATTCAAGTCTCAGACCTATCATCGACTACAGGAAATTGAATGCTATCACAATAAAAGGTCGCTATCCTCTACCGCTTATCCCTGAGCTCATTGAGCAGGTGCGTGGAGCTACCTATTTTTAAAAATTAGACCTGAAAGGAGCATACAATCTCATTCGAATCCGTGATGGACACGAGTGGAAGACTGCGTTCAGAACTAGATACGGATTGTTCGAATATCTTGTGATGCCATTCGGCCTATGCAATGCCCCTGCAGTTTTCCAACGATTTATAAACGATATTTTTAAAGACTTACTAGATGTCTGTGTTGTGGTATATCTGGACGACATACTTATATATTCACGGACCCTGTCTGAACACATAAGACATGTAAGACTTGTATTATCGAGATTGCTTGCACATAATCTTTATGTGAAGCTGAAGAAATGCTTGTTCCATAAAGATGAGGTACTCTTTCTAGGCTACATCATATCCAAAACAGGAATCGAGATGGACATGAGTAAAATATCCTGCATTCAGGATTGGCCTACACCAACTACACGCAAGGCGCTACAGCGATTCCTGGGATTTTCAAATTTCTACAGGAAGCTCATAAAAAACTTTTCTGCTATTGTGAGACACCTCACACAGCTCACTAGCATACAAATACCATTTAAATGGTCAGAAGAAGCAAATAAGGCTTTCCACTTGTTAAAGACAAGGTTTACTTCCGCTCCCATATTACGCCATCCAGACCCATCCCTCCAATACATTCTGGAGGTAGATGCGTCAAACCTGGCAGTAGGAGCAATACTCTCCCAACGACCTACCCCCACTTCACCACTTCATCCAGTCGCCTTTTTTTCTAAATCCCTGAGCATTCCCGAGATAAATTACCCCGTGGGTGAGAAGGAACTGCTTGCTATAAAATTGGCTCTGGAGAATTGGCGACATTTACTCGAAGGCACCCAATTACCAATAATTATATACACGGACCATAAAAACCTCCAATATCTTCAGACTAGCAAAACTCTCTCGCATCGACAGGTACGATGGTCACTATTCTTTCTAAGGTTTAACTTCCTAGTGACCTACACACCTGCAGATAAGAACAAAAAGGCGGATGCACTATCACGTCTAACTGAAGAAAATTACTTTGAAATTCCTTCCGTTCCTATAATACCTCACAAACGCATTATTGGAGTTGTCCGTTCCTTGAAGGAAGAGGTTCTGCATGGTATAAGGTTGGATTCACCCCCACCACAACTAAATACCGATGCAGAAGGCTTCCTCTACTACAACGACAAACTTTACATACCACCTACCCTACGCACCAAGATCTTGGAATTATCGCATGATGTGCCTATGGCAGGACATATGGGTATGACAAAGACTTTCAATTTGATTTCTCGGCAATTCTGGTGGCCTGACATGAAAACATCTATACAAAAATTAGTCTCTTCATGCAATGTCTGTGCCAGGTCCAAAATTGACACTACGAGACCATCCGGCCTACTATGCAGTCTACCAATACCCCAAACTCCATGGGAGGTTCTGTCATTGGACTTCATCGTAGAATTGCCTCCTTCCAAAGGATTTAATACCATCTTGGTGTCAGTGGACCATCTGACAAAGATGGCACATTTCATTGCTATTCGCAGACTACCTTCGTCCAAACAAACGGCAGAACTCCTGATGAAACATGTCTTCAGATTACATGGTATCCCAAAAACTCTTTTGTCTGACCGTGGATCCCAATTTATTTCTAAATTCTGGCAAGAACTATGTCACATACTACGGATTGAGTGGAAGCTCACTTCTCCTTACCATCCGCAGACCAACGGACAGACTGAAAGAGTCAACCAATGCATCGAGCAGTATTTACGTTGTTACACTTCTTACCAACAGGATGATTGGTTGGATCTTCTCCCCCTGGCAGAATTTGCCTACAACAACGCAACTCACAGTACAACCAAGCAGAGTCCGTTCTACTTGAACTATGGGTTCCATCCCTCTATTCTCCCTCCACGCATCCTTCCTTCAAATAACCCAGTAGCCTCAGACTATCTTTCCCAAATAAAGGATTCTCTGGGTTTACTAAATACTACCATTGCACACGCTCACAGTCAACAAAAGAAGTACTATGATCTTCGTAGAAGACCTTCTCCACAGTATACTATCGGGGACCTCGTTTGGCTCTCAACAAAAAACTTGAGACTGAAGATCCCTAGCAAAAAGCTTGGACCTCTGTTCTTGGGACCTTTCCCAATCAAGAAACTTATTGGAAAAGCTGCAGTGCAGCTTACATTGCCAATGGACCTAAAAATCCATCCCATTTTCCATGTGTCGCTACTAAAACCCCATGTTCCGGACCAAGGAATAAGGCCTAATATTCCACCTCCCCCTCCTGTACAAGTTGAAGGTGGAGAAGAATACGAGATAAAAGAGATTCTGGATTCTCGTATCTACAGAAGAAGACTTCAGTACTTGGTTAGATGGAAGAACTATGGGCCCCAAGACGACACCTGGCTAAACACCTCTGACATACATGCCCCTAGATTAATCCGCAATTTTCATGCGAGATACCCAGACAAACCAGCTCCAGAGGCCTTCAGGAGCAGGCCTTAAAGGGGGGGTATTGTAATGTTCCGGTACCTTTGGTACCCTAAATTATACTTTCCACAAGTGTATGCGCCCTACCATTTACTTTTGGAAAGGTGCGCATACACCTTTAAGACTGGAGCTGTCATCACTCAGCGCCGGACTAGATGGCTATTTAAGGCGTCGGCTCTCACTCACATGTGTTCGTTCAAACACCCTTATCTGGATGCTAACCTTGCTTGAAGCTTCCATGCTTGCAAGCTTACTTCGCTGACGGAACCTCGCTGCGCTGATCCCTGTATCCCGCTACTGGATCATCCGCCTCTCCTGAACCACCCTTCGGCTGTATCGCTAATAGTGCTAAGTACCCCGCAGGGGAATTCTCTATAAACTTATACTAAGCTTACACTATCTAGCTCTGCATAGTAGAGACTGTTTATCACATCTGCATAAACTAGATTGCTAGCTCTTGAGACTACTGCTACTTTTCTGCACTGGGTTGATCTCTTTGTATGTCCACCTGCTATTCTATCATCTGCTATCATACAACATTGTTAAACCTTCCTGCATCCATCTGCTACTGTCTCACCTTCAAGTGTCTATCACCTACCACCTCCACTCAACCTATCCCTCAAACCTTCATCATTGTGTTACCACATATATAAAGTCACTCTAGGAACCAGCTTGCTAATTGTGTGTATTTACTGGCTGAAATAAGACCTTCCACACATGATGAGTCATTGAGGTTGGGAATGGTATCTCAGCATATCTCTTACATGACAACTGACGTGGAACTATTTCTGCAGCTGAAAATCCACACCATATAATAAACGCAGGAGCGTTACACATATCAGGGACTCCTTCGTTCCCCGAGTCAGCCGGATCTGATTGTGCAGTGACTGTGGAGTCTTATCCCATTTGGTCAGAATCTCCCTTTGCAGGGACCTAGTATGGAACTGTGTAAACGGAACCGCCTCAAAAGGTAGACACTATCAGGCTTAGCACCCACATGCATGTGCAGAGGGATGACCATCTGCTGGACAGCAGGGGATGATTTGCAGCCTGCAATTTCTGGAGTTTGTCCAGAGGAAGGAGCACTCTGGCTAAGGTTGAGTCCAGAGTAAGGCCCAGATAGTCCAGCTTCGTGGACAGAACCAAAATTCAGAATCCAGCCGAACTCCCGCAAAGTTCGTATTGTGATCTCCAGGTTTTCCACCAGAGCAGAAGGAGACTCTACTCGCAGAAGGAGATCATCCAAGTAGCCCAGTACTGTGATCCCTCCATGGCGTAACAAAGCTAACACTTTTGTGACGACCCGAGGAGCAGAGGCGAGACCAAAGGGTAACGCCACAAACTGCTAATGCTCCTCTCCCACAGCAAAGCGGAGGAAACGCTGGTGACTGGCACATATTGGAATGTGAAGGTAGGCATCCTTGATGTCTATAGAGGTGAGGAAATCCCCCTGACACAGGGATGCCACCACCATTCGAATAGACTCCATTCTGAACTTCTGCACCCGCTCAAAGCAGTTCAGCGCCTTGGGGTTCAGGATTGGAAGCACTTTGCCTTCCTTCCTGAGAAACCTGTAAACAGGTTTAAGTAAAAACCCTCAAAACATTCCGAAGTCAGAACTGGGACAATCACCCCTTGATGTAACAGGTCTTGTACCGCCCCAAACAGACCCTGTAAGCAGGGACAGGCGCAAGTTGGAAGGAAAGAATCTTGCCAGGGGACAAGAGCGAAATTCGATCTTGTAGCTGGGCCAAATGACTTTGTGGACCCACTTGTCTTGCACCAGGTAAGTCCACGGGTCCAGAAACCAGCAAAGACGTCTCCCTCCCCCGATACGGGTTAGGAGGCATGTTAAAGGAGCCTTGTCTGCAGGTCTGGAGAAGCCTGCTCTTAGCTTGCCAGACCAGGCTAGTTTGGAACCTCCAGAGGAGGCCCTGAAAGGCTTCGAGCCCTTGTGAGTCGACCCTCAGTGATGAAAAACTTCTTATGAGCTGAGAAGGAAGGCCCACGTCTACGACAAGGTTCCTTGCCCTTATTAGCCTGTGGAAGAAAAGTACTCTTCCCCCCTGGGAGACCTTTAATGATGTCATCCAGGATAGCTCCAAACAGGCAATATCCTTGAAAGGGAAGATCAGTCAAGGCCTTTTTAGAAGTCTGGTCGCAGACCAGCACTTGAGCCAAAAGACATGCCAAAGGACAACTGTCAAAACAGAGAGCCAAGCAACTAGGGGAGCCGCATCAAAGAAGGCATCACAGATATACTGCAGCCCCTGGACCAGCTGGTCAACCAGCTCGGCAAAGGCAGGGGGGAGCCGTTCCCCCTCCAGGTCACGGCGTAATAGCTTAGCCCACTCAGTCAGAGTTTGCGATGCCAGAACAATGGGAAATACCTGCCTCAGTGCCAAGCCAGCCAGAGTGTACATATTGCGAGCCACAGCCTTCGCCTTCCTGTCAGCCGTATCCTTAAAGGCCGGGGACTCTTCAACCGGAATCACGGTTGCCTTGTTCAATCTGGAAACCTGAGGGTCCACCACCGGTGGAGCAGTCCACTTCTTAAGAAAAGACTCCTCATAGGGGTTATGCCTAGAAAGGTGCCTAGGGACCCCACGGGGATGCTATGGTCATCCTCACTCTGTGGCGATAATTCTGTCAAAATAGGCAGGGAATGGAAACACCTTTGCTGCTCTGGATGGCTTCTGAGTGCCAAAGGGAACCTGCACCTCCGTTGCGGCTGCAGCTGCGTCCCCGATCTTCAAGGTCTCACGCACAGATACAATCAGTGCTTCCATCAGCGCCTTTTCGCACGCGGTTGCAGACGTGGAGGAACCATTCTCACTATCAGAGATTCCGGGCGCAAGGTTGCAGACCCAGCAGGGTGACCCACGTCCATGGGGGCAGAATCGGATTCAGGATCTGATGAGACAGGTGAGGCAGGGGAAGCCGGGGGGGGGGGGCACTTTTTGCTAGCCTGTCACCTGAAAGCCACCTCCATCCGGGACATAAAGGACTCCAGGGCCGCTCTCAGTACGTTGATGAATGGTTGGGACCCAGAGGGCCCTGCAGCCTCAGAGAGGGGATCAGGTGGGAAGATGTGCTCCAAAGACTCCATTAATCACCAGGGGGACCCCACAAAAAGTGTAAAATACTGCAAAGGGAAAACCCCCACCGTGCTGGCAGCACCACCATGTCTCCAGGCACAAGCACCAAGCGATCCTCAGCAGAGAGGGAGAGGACCCCACCAGACTCACCACCCAGCAGAAACAGGCACCTGCAGCCACCAGGATAATCTACAATACACGTGCGGCGATCAGGAAGTGAAAGGATCCAGGAGTCAGCACCAGAGGATGAGGAGGGACTGTCATGGCCACCAATACTTTTAATGGCAAACCACAGGAAAATGGCCGGCAGACTACACAAACAGGGCCGCCATGCATAGAAACACATAGGCTAAACCAAAATGGCAGCACCACGAGGCTTACAGAGACCCAGAAGGGAACCCAGCCCTCAAGCACAGACCCAGGCAGAATTGGGGGCCCTGGCAGGAGCCCCCACCAGGTACAACCCCCCCCTGCACAATCGATCGTCCGGTCACCGGTGGCACACCCCCCGGCCCCCATCACCAGCTAGCGCCCTGTCCCCACCCCAGGAGGAGGACCAGACCACCCAAACAGCCCCAGCATATGTGGAGAGGGGGGGTAGGATGGGGGACACAGGAAAGGGGGGGGTGCCTGATGGGAAGGAGGGGAACCCGGGGATCCGACCGTCCCAAGGAGGGGAATCCGGGGATCTGACCGTCCCAAGGAGGGGCCCGCATCCACCCCAAAACCCCCCAGGGGGAGAAGGGGGGCAGCTACTCACCATATCAGATACCAGGCAGGCACCGCTCCAGACAGAACCCCTCTCCATCGAAATGGGGGGGTCGTATGCGACTTTGCGATGGGCTTAACTCGCAGGCCAGCCCCTTTTCCAGTGGGGCTATGTCGCGGCTGACCTAGTGCAGTGCTGTGGTCTGCGCACACTCGCTTGCCAGACTGGGGTGACCACTGGATCTAGATTATCCAGCCCGTCGCCCTGTCCGGCAGTTGATTGTAGATCTCACAGGAAAAATCCAGGAGAAAAAATTGTTATCTAAAAAGAAAAAAGTTTTGCCAAGACCAGAGATCCCAGCAAATAACTAGGTCCTTACTTCTGACTAGGCAGAAAAAAACTAAGTGCTTATAGCAGAGAGAGGTAGTATACCCCTTAGGACTGCCCATGGGCATAGTCAGACTTTTTTTCTGCCTAGTGTCCTACTCCTGTAGGGGGCAGTATAATATTTTTTTAATTGTCTGCCTTTTTTTGTTTATAGCACAAAAAAAAAAAAAAACAGCAGAGGTGCACAAATACCACTGAAAGAAAGTTATATTTGTGAGAAAAAAAGGACATGCATTTTTTTTTGGGGGGGGTACAGCATCGCAGGACTGCGCAATTGTCAGTTAAAGTAACGCAGTGCCGTATCGCAAAAAGTGGCCTGGTCATGAAGGGGGTAAATCTTCCGGAGGTCAAGTGGTTAAGGCAGGAGTAGACAAACTAAAAGTAATCTACTTTAGCTTTTCAATCTGTTCTCTCCTGTCAGGATGCTATTTAAAAAAAACATGAGAATGTGATGAAAAGGAGCCAGCAGAAGAAAAATGTGCTGGGGAAAAGACCTGGCATAGTTGCCAATACTTTATATGGTCATGCTTATTTGCAAGGAAATGTTCGCATTCACACTGGCGCACGTTCTTGCACATCTGCTGCCAAAACTGGTGCCAAAAACCATAAGGTCAGTGGCTGCACTCAGACTTTGCTGGATGATCTTCAGCTACCAACACTCCTTGTTCCTGTGTTTCCTGTATTCCTTGGATCACCTGTTACCGACCCAGCTTGCTTGGTTTTGACTCCGGTTTGCTCTATGGACTCCAGAAAAAAGGCGTTTTTGAGTGTAGACTGTAACAAGTTTAATGGGAGAACAGTGAAAATCCACTCACATTTCTCAAGTTGAAGACAGGCACATCAAGAAGGTCTCAAATCCGGTGTGGATGGTCAGCGCTTTAAAGATCCCTGCTGCCGCTTCTCTGTTTCCTAGGTCAGCTGGATAGTATGCAGGTGGAGAAGAGCCAGGAGCAAGGGCTGGAACGCAGGTCGGACCACAGCGTCGAACACAATGACGTCACAGGACGTACTTTTCGGAGAATGCGCCCTCGGATGCAGGGAACAGTGCACACTCCTTTGTCAAGCTCCTTCTTGATGTGCCTGTTTTTAACTTAAGAAATGTGAGTGGATTTTTACTGTTTTCTTATTAAACCTGTTAGTCTACACTCCGAGGCACCTTTGTTATTTCTGTTTTGCATGCTTGAAGATTGCTTCTGGTCCCTCCTGGAAGGCTGGCTCTGATGTATTTTAAAAAAGAATAGCGCACACATGCAAAAGAAATGACTATCAAATATGGAGACAATCCATAAATAAAAATGGGGATTTAGTCCCACCATATGGCCATAGCGTGCTCAAGCCCACCACTGCGTCAAAGTACCCCATTATCAGTGGGTCCTACACTATCCATAAAATTTTTTTTAATATACATGTTGCTTGGTCCATAGCTGCACTGGCTTTAGATATACATGTTCAGGGTTTGCTCCCCCAATTTTTTGCTTGGCTCTGATGTATTGACTATTCCCTCTTGTGAATCCAATCCTGGATGAACTCGCATTTATATCAAAATTTTTATGGACATCTTTATACAGACTGTTGTATATCAGTTAGAATAATCCCTGCTTTGCGCTATATATACTTTTTGCTCTAAGGACTCTGCTTCTCTTGTCCTTAAGTGCATTGCTTTGGACTTCTGTTCACTCCACTGGATCCCTGTGAATGACCTTTCCTCTGTTTTTGACCACGCTCCTGCCTGCTCCTTGATTTGCCTTCCTGTGTATGACTTTGGCTTCCATCCTGACTACGCTTCTTCAGTCCAGGCCTGTCAGCCTGATCCTGCTTCTTCTTCTGGTGCCACCTTGCCTGTGGTCACTGCCCTGGTCCTGCTACATCTCCAGGGGTAATGGAGGACCTGCGACCTGACAGACCAGCTGAACTCTATCCAGATGTGCTGCAAGTAGCTTCCAGCAGATCTACCTAAATGGAACCTGTGCTAATTTCCGCCTAGCGCTCTCTGTCCTCACCTTTGGGAAAGCTTGGCACTTAGCTACAAGGGAAGCCCTCTTGTCCAATTGGCCTTAGACCAGGTACAGGACAGCGTCCCTCCCTGTTGGACAGAAGTCAATTGTTTAAACAGACAGGCTAGAAAAAGCTTGCATACTTGCCAACTGTCCTTTTTTTCCTGGGACAGTCCCTGCAAACAGGAGCCTGTCCCAGGTAATTTATATTGTCCCTGGAAGCGCCTGTTAATCAGGCTGCCCATAAATGTTACGCAGAAGTATTGCAGCTGAATGAGAGAATTATTCCAACTCTACTGTGGCCTTAAGTTTGAAATTCCCTTTTTAATTTCCTGTAATTCTCTCTATATTGAGTAGACCCTATAATCTGATAAGTAGGTGAGATTAATTATGCAGAGTGGGCGGAGCTTC
Organism: Pelophylax lessonae; assembly: GCF_965119305.1. Classification (NCBI taxonomy): domain Eukaryota; kingdom Metazoa; phylum Chordata; class Amphibia; order Anura; family Ranidae; genus Pelophylax; species Pelophylax lessonae. The sequence continues at coordinate 31,733,408 of NC_138774.1, forward strand.
GGGGAAGTAGGTGTGGTAATTGATAGCTGTGCTGCAAAGTGTCCCTGGAAATTTTTTTTAAATGTTGGCAACTATGCTCTTGTCGATCAGTGTATTCTGACAGCAGTGGGAGGCGCTGTCAGAATACAATATCCTGGTGGGGAGATTTGTCTTTATATAATGCCTGTGTGGATGGAGGAATCCATGAGAGCTTGTTTACACTTGCTTTGATTCTAAGGCTCCGTTCACATGTAGGCATTTTGGGGCGTTTTTGGGGAGTTTTTCTGCTCTAGGATCAGCTCTCAAAACGCCCAACAAGACAAATCCTATTCATTTCAATGGCCCCTGTTCACATCTGAGCGTTTTGACGCTGTGAGCAAAACGCCCAACGCTCAAAAAAGTACATGAGCTTCTTTTTGGGCAGATTACAGGCGTTTTTCATTGGTCTCTATTCAATCTAAAAACGCCTGCACAAAAAACGCCTGTAAAAACGCCTGTAAATCGCGGTAAAGATCGCGGTAAAAATTGCAGTAAAATCGCGGTAAAAACGCACGAAAACGCTACACTCAGGTGTGAATGTAGCCTAACACACATTAAAGCCCCTACCAGTTTAACATGCATTTTTTTTATGTGTTTTTGATGTTTCTGTGATGCTTCCATGATGCTTTTTTTAAGCTTCAGTGAAGCTCGGCAAATTCCCTGCATGTTTTATTTTCTATTTGTTTTAAAGGGGGTCAGTAGCACCCTGGCTCAGTAATGCCCCTGTTCAGCAGATCCCCAGCTCATTAGTTCCCTAGTTCAGTAGATCCCCAACTCAGTAGTACCCTCAGCTCAGTAAAACCCCTGCTCAGAAGCTCCCCGGTTCATCAGTACCCTAGCTCAGCAGATCCCCTGCTCAATAGTACCCCCAGTTCTTCTAAAGCCCAACTCAGTAGTAACTCCCAACTCCCAGCTGATCATCTGGTTTTCTGATCCCGCTCTCTCTCCTTTCCCTGCCCACCTCTGATTATATTGCTCCCATGCTGCTCACCTCATGTAACATCTGCTAGTTTCTCCTGCTCTGATCACCCAGCTCTGCTGATTCTCCGCTGCTCATTCCTCTCTATTTGCTCCCCACTCACCTTCCACTATAACATTCCCAAGTTGCGCACCACATGTGCCATCTGCTAGTTGCTCTGCTCCAGTCCAGACCCCGCTGACCTTCCAGCTGCTCCAAGCTGCACACCAGGTTTGACTACCAGAAACATACACATGACCCGGAAGTGACTGCTGCTGATTTCTTTCTGGTTCACTTATTGGTTTCCAAGCGCATCCAGGGATATCTCATACCTTCAATACCTCCAAAACAAGGTGAAACTAATGCTAAATAAATACCCCTCTCATGCTGCAGGTGCTGTTATCGAGTGTTGTCATAGACTTCTATGGAGGCTTTGGAGACGCTATGACGCACCAAGCAACATAGGATTTCATTTTTGAAGCAAAGCAAAGCAACAACCTGTCTATGGTCAGCTTTACTACTGAAATAACTGCTTATCCAGTGCTTACATTATACTGATACCTTATACACCATTGGGCACATACTGTAGTTGTGTGAGCTCTATTTCAGCAGTTTTTTTTTTTTGCATATAATTTACAAAATAAGAGTATGCAAGGAACAGTAAAAAGAAAAACAACTTACACTTAATGTGATATATCCTGAGTTTTCTTACCAGTTATTCTTCCTCATATATAGTCATTACCATTTTTGTTATGAGGTATCAGAACTGTTCATATTAGATGTATATGCATCATAGGACTTCTCCAGAGCCTCTCCTAACCCCTGTAACTCCCTCCCCCGGTATGTCCAGCCAGCTCCTACCCTGTCTGCCTTTAGGGTATCCTTGAATACTCAATTATTCAGGGGAGCCTAACCCACCTCCATCTAAGAACTGTACCCGAGTCAACTCCATCAGATCTCCTCCACCCCCCCCTCCCCCGCAGGTATTAACTTTTGTATCACCTCCCCCTCCATTTAGATTGTAAGCTCCATGAGCAGGGCGCTCCTACTCCTTCTTTATTGAACTGTAATATAATCTTACTCTGCCTCTTTACATTATAAAGCGGTCCTTAAACTGTTGGTGCTATATAAGTCCTGTGTACTAATAATAATAATATTGCGGGGCAAACATGAAGGAATGTATGAAAAGGCTTTCATTATTAGGCTCATTAAATGCTGATAATGTTGGTTGTGATGAAGCCACTCTAACACTAGTTAACAGTTAATCTGGATTACTTTATTTTATAGATGTCCTTACTATATCCTATAGATGTCCCTGACCCAATCTGGCTGCAGTTCTCCATACTCTGAGGTCTTTTCTGTAAATAAATGTTTTATAACCACCTAACAAGCCTTTTACCAAGTCCCGGTGGCCTGTGCTCCCTATAGACCAGCCTTTGTTTGTTAACAATTATTTACAAGTTCTAGCAATTATTATTTATACTTTATTCCCTTGATGATATGCTGCTCATGGGGTAACATATTGTGCAATTAATTGAGATTACAAACTAATGTGAAAACATACCTTCATATTGAATTAAAAAATATAAATTGCCCAGCTTCCTAAAAAAAAAATGCAGCTGGGTAAGGCCAGATTTAGACCTTGGGGGGCCCCAGGGCACTTCTGGTTTGGGGGGTCTCCTCATACACAGAGTTGGTTTATATTCTCAATGAAAGTCACACATACACTGTATTGTCAAAAGTATTGGGACACCTGCCTTTACACACACATGAACTTTAATGGCATCCCAATCTTAGTCTGTAGGGTTCAGTATTGAGCTGGCCCACCCTTTGCAGCTACAACAGCTTCAACTCTTCTGGGAAGGCTGTCCACAAGGTTTAGGAATGAGTTTATGGGACGTGTATGGGAACGTGCTCCGGTCCCAGCTGAAGCCTGATAAGGAGAAACGCGTCGGGGGGGAGTAGCCACACCGTCACGCCACACCACGTGTTCTGCACCGCAGGCGGTCACATTTGGTACACTTGGAACCATTGTTTATGCCCAGTTCCTTCCATTTGCCATGTACAGTGCCTTGCGAAAGTATTCGGCCCCCTTGAACTTTGCGACCTTATGCCACATTTCAGGCTTCAAACATAAAGATATAAAACTGTAATTTTTTGTGAAGAATCAACAACAAGTGGGACACAATCATGAAGTGGAATGAAATTTATTGGATATTTCAAACTTTGTTAACAAAATAAAAAACTGAAAAATTGGGCGTGCAAAATTATTCAGCCCCTTTACTTTCAGTGCAGCAAACTCTCTCCAGAAGTTCAGTGAGGATCTCTGAATGATCCAATGTTGACCTAAATGACTAATGATGATAAATAGAATCCACCTGTGTGTAATCAAGTCTCCGTATAAATGCACCTGCACTTTGATAGTTTCAGAGGTCCGTTTAAAGCGCAGAGAGCATCATGAAGAGCAAGGAACACACCAGGCAGGTCCGAGATACTGTTGTGGAGAAGTTTAAAGCTGAATTTCGATACAAAAAGATTTCCCAAGCTTTAAACATCCCAAGGAGCACTGTGCAAGCGATAATATTGAAATGGAAGGAGTATCAGACCACTGCAAATCTATGAAGACCTGGCTGTCCCTCTAAACTTTCAGCTCATACAAGGAGAAGACTGATCAGAGATGCAGCCAAGAGGCCCATGATCACTCTGGATGAACTGCAGATATCTACAGCTGAGGTGGGAGACTCTGTCCATAGGACAACAATCAGTCGTATACTGCACAAATCTGGCCTTTATGGAAGAGTGGCAAGAAGAAAGCCATTTCTTAAAGATATCCATAAAAAGTGTTGTTTAAAGTTTGCCACAAGCCACCTGGGAGACACACCAAACATGTGGAAGAAGGTGCTCTGGTCAGATGAAACCAAAATCAAACTTTTTGGCAACAATGCAAAACGTTATGTTTGGCGTAAAATCAACACAGCTCATCACCCTGAACACACCATCCCCACTGTCAAACATGGTGGTGGCAGCATCATGGTTTGGGCCTGCTTTTCTTCAGCAGGGACAGGGAAGATGGTTAAAATTGATGGGAAGATGGATGGAGCCAAATACAGGACCATTCTGGAAGAAAACCTGATGGAGTCTGCAAAAGACCTGAGACTGGGATGGAGATTTGTCTTCCAACAAGACAATGATCCAAAACATAAAGCAAAATCTACAATGGAATGGTTCACAAATAAACATATCCAAGTGTTAGAATGTCCAAGTCAAAGTCCAGACCTGAATCCAATCGAGAATCTGTGGAAAGAACTGAAAACTGCTGTTCACAAATGCTCTCCAATCCAACCTCACTGAGCTCGAGCTGTTTTGCAAGGAGGAATGGGCAAAAATTTCAGTCTCTCGATGTGCAAAATTGATAGAGACATACCCCAAGCGACTTACAGCTGTAATCGCAGCAAAAGGTGGCGCTACAAAGTATTAACTTAAGGGGCTGAATAATTTTGCACGCCCAATTTTTCAGTTTTTTATTTGTTAAAAAAGTTTGAAATATCCAATAAATTTCGTTCCACTTCATGATTGTGTCCCACTTGTTGTTGATTCTTCACAAAAAATGAGTTTTATATCTTTATGTTTGAAGCCTGAAATGTGGCAAAAGGTCGAAAAGTTCAAGGGGGCCGAATACTTTCGCAATGCACTGTAAGTGTGTTTCTTTTTTAACCACTTCAATACAGGGCACTTTCACCCCTTCCTGCCCAGGCCAATTTTTAGCTTTTAGCACTGTTGCATTTTGAATGACAATTGCGCAATATGAAAATAGAGCTTTCTTTTGGTGGTATTTGATCACCGCAAGGTTTTTTCTTTTTTTGCTAAACAAATAAAAAAAGACAGAAAAGTTTGAAAAAAAAAAAAACGTTTTTTTGTTTATGTTATACAATTTTGTAAATAAATTTGTTTTTTCCTGCACTGACAAGCACTGATGAGGAGGCACTGATGGAGTGGCACTGATGGGGTGGCACTGATGGGGTGGCACTGATAGGCACTGATATGTGGCACTGATAGATAGCACTGATACGCAGCATTGGTGGGCACTGATAGGCGGCACTGCTGGGCACTGATAGGCGGCATTGATGGGCACTGATAGGCGGCACTGATGGGCACTGATAGGTGGCACTGATGGGCACTGATAGGCACTGATAGGCGGCACTGGTGGGCACTGGCACTGATAGGCGGCACTGATCGGCACTGACGGGCGGCACTGATGGGCACTAATGGGCACTGATAGGCGGCACTGGTGGACAATAATGGGCACTGGTGGGCGGCACTGATAGATGGCAATGATGGGCACTGGTGAGCAGCACTGATAGGGAGGGCACTGGCAGGCAGCACTGATGGGGAGGGTAATGGGGGGCTTGAGCCCTGATTGCCATCCCTGGTGGCCATAGTGGGCATCCCTGGGGTCATGGGTGGGCATCCCTGGGGTCATGGGTGGGCATCCCTGGTGGTTCTAGTGGCACCCCCCCCCCCCGAGGGTCTGCACTGGTAATCAATGATCTGATTACCAGTGCCGACCCCCCCTGTCAGGGGAGCCGCCGATCGGCGCTCCTTTACTCGTGACTATCAGGCACGTACTGAGGAAAGCCGATCAACGGCTCTTCCTGTTTACTATGTGACCAACCGTGATTGGACACGGCTCTTTACCGAGATTGGAGATGCAGGGAGTCAGACTGGGGGGCGCGCAGAGCGTATTATCCTGCCGCCGTCATATGACGTCCGGTCAGGATAATACAACCAGATTCCAGCCGTCAATCTGCTATAGGGCGGGATGTGGTTAATAACGTTTTTTAAAAGGATAATGCACTATTGGCACTTTATATCTTTTGTTATGGGGGAGCTACATTAGAGTACAGTATCGCCAGTCACATCGGTGAGTTGGATATGGTGGAGTGGAGAAACATTCAGCCCACACATTGAAGCCACTATTGGATACCCTCTATCTGGTGCATCCGTATAAACAACAGTGGTTTATGCCTACCCTCTACATACTTCTGGTAAGTTTGCACTACCACCGAGGTGTCACCTCACTTGATTTCATTTGTTCACGTGTGGAAAGTGCCTATTCACCAATAAGGCTCACTGTTTAGTGTTATCTGGTAAGAGGCTATTTCTTCTATTTCACACTCATATATCGGTCTAAGATTAGCAAGATTGAAGATCCACTATTGATGAAAGCTTGATCTTTGGCTATTTGAGATTATCTGGATCAATTGGAGGATTTTATATATATTTTTTCACGATTGTTATAAATTATATGTTTTTGCATAAAGAATTTTCACATATGGTTTTTCACACTGTATGAAGATCACCATAATATTTGGGTCATTCCAGATGTCATATGTTTAATATTTATGATTGTGTTGTTTCTACCTTTTTTCACAATGTTTGACCATTCTTCCAGAAGCGCATTTGTGAGGTCAGGCACTGATGTTCGGCGAGAAGGCCTGGCTCACAGTCTAAGCTCGAATTCATCCCAAAGGTGTTTTGTCGGGTTGAGGTCAGGACTCAGTAAGTTCCTCCACCCCAAACTCGCTCATCCATGTCTTTATGAACCTTGCTTTGTGCACTGGTCCAAATCATTTGGTGGAGGGGGGATTATGGTGTGGGGTTGTTTTTCAGAGGTTGGGCTTGGCCCCTTAGTTCCAGTGAAGGGAACTCTTAAAGCATCAGCATACCAAGACATTTTGGACAATTTCATGCTCCCAACATTGTTTGGGGATGGCCCCTTCCTGTCCCAACACGACTGCGCACCAGTGCACAAAGCAAGGTCCATAAAGACAGGGATGAGCGGGTTAAACCCTACGGGCTAAGACTCGGATGCCATTAAAGTTCATGTGCGTGTAAAGGCAAAAAAATTGTGTATTCAAAATGCATGAAACTACGTCATTCTGATGTCACGCAGCCAGACATACGAGTCGTCATGGGCAACCTACCTTATGAGGTTCCCACGAACTACGAAAATTCATTTTTTTAAAGTTATACAATAAACCAGTCCAGAGTAAAAGCTTTTACAGATGATGGCCGGCAAAATATTACTTCCCAAGATACATTTAATAAAAGAAAGTATTTTTTTATTATTATATATTTTATATTATTGTATTATCATTTAATTCTTATTATTTTATTTTATTTTTTTATATTGTTTTATATTTTTTTGTATAGAGGGGAGGCCCCTTCTGTTGGGGCCGGGGCAGTTCCCCCTTTTGCCCCCTTATAAATCTGGCACTGGAGGGGAGTTAAAGTCACACGGTTGAGCCGCAGTTGAGCTCTATGGCTGCAAAGGCAGCAGCTAAGAGTGTACACATGCCATGGAACTTATGCAGCAAAAATTATCCTTGCCACTGTGTTCAGTGGACAGACCCACTTTATTGAATGGGGGCACCTAGCAATGCGCATGGTTGCATCGTTCTAGTGCAGGGTTAAAGCAGGCAGTGAGGAGGCAATACAACACCTCTTTACCACCTGTCAAATGCTCTGTAAAGAAAGATCCGAATCCAGATCTCTCTTTACAGAACAACTCTACTGTAAAGCAAAGCCTCAATGCAATACTTACCTTGTAGTGAACAAGCACTTTGAAAGTGGGATACGCGTCTATCTCTGTATCCTGTGTACCTTTGACATATTTTAATAAAGGATTCATCTTTCTAGCAGCTGGTGGTGTGCGCCCGATTTATCCTTCATTTCTACTGTTGAGGGGTTGCGAGCCGGGGCCAGCACCCACAGCACCGGGATTGCTCACCTGAGCAGTGGTTGTCTTCTCATTTTCAATAATACTTACCTTAAAAAGGATTTACTGTCAAATAGGCTGTTCATTTTAGAAAGGAATTTTCACTTTTAGTGAAAATTTTCCCCAGAGCCTAGTGAATGTGGTGAAGCTCTTTTGACTTCCATCATCCAATCATGTACAAGCAATAATACTTTTTTTTTTTTAATAGCCTAAGTTAAGGTAAAACTTAAAAAAGAAAATCAGCCCAAGGGCCGGTACTTACAGTTAATCTAAAGTGTTACCTCTCCTCCTCTCATAGGAACTGTACTAAAGCTTTTATGAATGAAAAGTGCTCCATGAATGGAGGACAGGTGGATAAATTAAAGGTCTGCCTCTTTCATTTATAGAGCGCTTTTCATTCACAAAAGTTATAATATAGTATACATGGAGGAGAGGGGCGGAAAGGGTGACATAGTTGACATTCTTATTAAGTGCCTGTGACATGTAATGCTTAAATGTTTTTTTAATCTAATGTATTCCCTGAAAAAAATATTTTATGTGTATACAACCCTCTCACCCCTCTTAAACCCACCTGAGCCCTCAAGCACTTTTCCCATCTGCAGCAGCACTCTCCTCTTCTCCCCACTCCCACAGGCTTTGCTGAGAGCAGAAGGAGCCATTGGTTTCCCCTGCAGCCCCATCCAGCAGAGAGACAGCCCAATCCAGCAAAGAGACAGACCCCATATCCAGCAAAGAGACATCCCCCATATCCAGCAAAAAGACATCCCCCATATCCAGCAAAAAGACATCCCCCATATCCACTAAAGAGTCATCCCTCATACCAGCAAAGAGACATCCCTCATACCAGCAAAGGGACATCGCCCATATCCAGCAAAGAGACATCCCCCATATCCAGCAAAAAGACATCCCCCATATCCAGCAAAAAGACATCCCCCATATCCAGCAAAAAGACATCCCCCATATCTAGCAAAGAGACATCCCTCATACCAGAAAATAGACATCTCCCATATCTAGCAAAGAGACATCTCCCATATCCAGCAAAGAGACAGCCCAATGCAGCAAAGAGACATCCTCATATCCAGCAAAGAGACATATCTCATATCCAGCAAAGAGGCATCCCCCATATCCAGCAAGAAAAAAAGACCAACATTATATTATTCACAAGGTGTCAGGGCACCAGGAAACAAGACCATATGGGGATGCAGGTAAAATAGCAAAGAGACATCCCTCATATCCAGCAAAGAGACATCCCTCATATCCAGCAAAGAGACATCCCTCATATCCATTAAAGAGACATCCCTCATATCCATTAAAGAGACATCACTCATATCCAGCAAAGAGACAGCCCTCATATCCAGCAAAGAGAAACCCCCCCATATCCAGCAAAGAGACAGCCCAATCCAGCAAAGAGACATCTCCTGTATCCAGCAAAGAGACAGCCCAATCCAGCAGAGAGACATCTCCCATATCCAGCAGAGAGACATCCCCTATATCCAGCAAGAAAAAAGAGCAACGTTATATTATTCACAAGGTGTCAGGGTGCCAGGAAACCAGACCACATGGGGATGCAGGTAAAATAGGCAGTTTTTTGGAGCAAACAACAATAAACGCACGGCAAGAGTGAGAAAGTGAGGGCAGGAATGAACCGGGGTCAAGTCCAGAAGCGGGTAGTTTACCCATGTCCGGTCATCTGCCGATGCGGGATCAAGAGCCAGGAGAGTCGTCAGCCAAGCCAGGTCATGCACGAAGGAACAGGGAGAACCGAAGACTGCTAGCAGAGATGCACCTTGGAGCACAAATGCAAGGACAAGGACTGCAACCCATCAGCTGATAGATATAGTCAGGTGTGCAGCATCATCACTGTGCGACACCCAGGCAGCAGGCAAGTGATGATGCAATCAGAGTTTAGAAGAGGCAGCAGTCTGCACATGTCCAAGGTGGCTGCCAACAGGAAGGCAAGGTAAGACCTTGACACAAAGATGTTTTTAGTAAGGGATACAAATAACATTAACATTACAAAGCAAAAAACAATTTAAACAGAAGTACCAAAATATGGTTTTCTTAAATTGTCTGTTGAGTGTTAACGGGGAGTTCTTTTTTAGTACATTGTATCCCATTCATTAATTTTCTGATGGGTTTCACAGTTAAACATCTCTACTTTAGATAACATAGAAGGTATCTCACAACCAACAAGGTAAGAGTATTTTCAAATTAACATGTACACTATCTAAATCAGTTTGTAGAGGGCAACAGCACTCATTCCCATTATACGAAGGGTATTCAAATAGTTCATGGAGAAATTGAATCAAAAGTACACAGTTTTAGGAATAACCTTTATTTTTCTACATAAGCTCCATCCACATCAAGACACTTCTCTAAGAAATGATACCGGCAACTTATGCCATCCCAGATGAACTGAGGGTCCTGACTGAGAATTTAACCATGTCAAAGCAGCCTTTTTTTTACATCGTTGATGTTATTGAAATTGGTACCTTTCAAAAATGTTTTCAAGCTAGGAAAAAGTCAGAAGGTGCTCAATCAGGACTGAAAGGTGGATGTCTAATGGTTTCCCACTGAAATTCTTGCAATGTTGCCCTTAAATGAGAGGAATGAGCAGGGGCATTACTGTGGTGGAAGATAACTTTCCATTGAAGCTCTTTAGATGGTTGACTTCACAATGGCATAAGTTTCAATATAACACCATTAAAGAGTAACTTCACTTTTGTTGAGAAAAAAACATTACCCTCTGGGTGATCTATGTACCATGCTGGGATTTTAACAAACATTATCTACCTTTTGTTATTCTGTAGAAATAGCTGTTTGTTTGTCTGTGTCCATGTCACAACCCTCCCGGGGTCTTGCAGCAGTGACGGAACCCAATTGCAGTGGAACAGCACTCCCTTACAATCACGACCCTTAGGAGCACCTGGAAGTGGGGACAGGGTCCAGAAGGGTCTGTGGTGGCACGGAGGTCTTTAATGGGAATGAGCAGCAAGCGAGGTCAGTCAATCCGAAGTCAGGGCAGGCAGCTGGCAAGAGAAGTTGATCAATCCAGAGTCAGGTCAGGTGGCAGGCAAGGAGAGTGAAACAGAAGATCAGGGGTCAGGAACCAGGAACACGAGTTGAGAAACAGGACAAAAGGCAGGTATACAAAAGCAAAGAAAATAACCAAGCCAGGATCACATGACCGACCACCTCCCACCATTAGGTGGGGCACACAGGAGCTTTAAAGGGAAGTCAGGGACCCGACGCCATCTTGATTTGCACCATAGTCCCTGACCTTTCTTCCCCTGTCAGATCCATAGCCCTCTACCTCCTCCCTGTGCAGAACACTGGGTCCGCATGGCAGCCGCCATCTTGCCACAACGGCGTGCTTGCCACAACGGTGTGCTTGCCGCGGACTTCGGCTGCGAGAGGGAGAGAGGGAACCGCCTCAGACCCGGGAGAGAGGTCTCTGAGAATGGCGAGTGCCGCGACCCCGCCGCAAAGGACGCCGTGGGCGCCCAGGAGCGGGTGAGTACACAGCAGTCCATGTGCAAAATGAATGTGAATTGGAGTGACTTTATAATTATCAACCAGCTGCTGCACTAGCAGGGCTTCAAATGAGCAAAGTGGCAGGGTCTGCATCCCTTTAGATGTGATTTCCCTTTCGGGAATATCTAACCAAAATTTGCATTTTTTATTGCAAGGGGTGACTTGTATCTTGGTGCAGACTTCTTGGAAAATAAGTGAGCCAATCACACAAGCAGGAAATTACATTTCTGGGGTTTGTTCTATACACAATCTGTATACAGAACGCCTCCAAGTAGCCATATTGCATTGCATTTTACAGAAAATTACAGCACTGTAGATTGAAGTGCCTAGTACAGGCACTGTAAGTACAAAAGGATTGTGTTGTGTTATTTTTTACCCTTAAGCTGGTCATAGATCACCTTTTTTTTTGATCAGCCAGTGGGCTTAAGCAATAAAAAGGGATTTCTCTATCCACACATGAAAGGAATCTACCCGGCTGAAACAACACTGATCAGCAGCCACAGATGATTGGCTGCAGCCAGCTGATTGAGAAAAGTTTTAAAAAAAAACCTGGACAAAAGTTGATCTAATGATGGAACAGGGTCAATTTCGATGGCCAGCTTTACTTTTTTTAATGTTTTGTCTCTCTGCATGTGTACATCTTGTCTTACTAACAAGTTGACTTGTATGTTCAACAAAGGTAACTAAAATATATTGTAGTGCATCCCCTCTGGTGAAACTGATGCTTTTCCCCCCAAGTTAGTGCTCACACAGCCAGTCACACAGTGTTTTTGTTAACTTTTCCACTGGCTAGGGGCGTCTTTTAAGGGTCTTTTTGAAACAATGAACTTGTTGGGGTGAAGGGAGCATGGGATACCCCAAAACTGAAGAACCAAATAATTTGAGAACTCTTCTATCTTGCTGAACTGCACAAAAATGTCCCACAGAATCTAATTCTGACAGGTGACAAGGACTTTTCCTAAAGTCCAAACGCTTCACATAATCACTAACTTCCAGCACTTGGGTCTTTTACTCACATGGATGCAGGATCATGGATTGTCTCCTTCTAATAGCCACAGGCAGTCTCCAGTGATGAAGACACGGACTTACACAACCATAGGACAGTTGGACACCTTTCCCACAACATCCTCCTGGCACACTCCGGTGAGCTTCTTCAGACCCAATCAGATTCGGAACTAGGCTTTGCGAATAGGCCCTCCTGATAAAGCCTCAGGTTGGAAGTTTTTTCACCTATTGGCATCAACTGCTATGCTATGGGTTTATATTATATTTCCTATCCATCTCTTTCTGGCCTGCCCCCCCGTTTGCTCCCCTATATAAGACACGCTCAGTCAAGTCGGCGTTGTCAGAGCAAATTCCCAGTTCTCTGAGCTCCCGTTTATGTATTATATGTGTATTCAGTGTCTGTTTCCCGTGTACTGACCCTAGCTTCATCTACCATCTGTGCTTGCATGCCCTGACCTCAGCTTGTTTCCTGGATTTCCTTCTGTCTCCTGCCGTTTGTACTCTGCACATGTGAGTATTGTACCTGGGGGCCACGACCTGATTCCCGCTTGCTACAAGTGCGTCCCAACCATTAGGGGCCCTTGTGAAGTAGCAGGCTGTGGCTTAGACTCCATGCCCTGGGGAACCCCGAGTTGGCAATCTACAAGGGCTCACTATCACAGATACCTGACCAGTGGCGGCTGGTGCTCAAAATGTTTGGGGGGGCACAAACAGAAAAAATGTAAGGCATTGCTTTGCGGCAAAAAACGCTGTAAAAAATTGCGTGACTTTGAGGTCGCAAAAGTGTGAAAGGGGCCTTCAGTAATTAAGGTATAGTGTGCCCCCTGTCAATGCAGAGAGACCAGCGTGCCCCCTTTCAATGCAGAGAGACCAGCGTGCCCCCCTTTCAATGCAGAGAGACCAGTGTGCCCCCTTTCAATGCACAGTGACCCCCCTTTCAATGCACAGTGACCAGCGTACATGCCCCCTTTCAATGCAGTGACCAGAGTACATGCCCCCTTTCAATGCAGTGACCAGCATACATGCCCCCTTTCAATGCAGTGACCAGCGTACATGCCCCCTTTCAATGCAGTGACCAGCGTACATGCCCCCTTTCAATGCAGTGTCCAGCGTACATGCCCCCTTTCAATGTAGTGACCAGCGTACATGCCCCCTTTCAATGTAGTGACCAGCGTACATGCCCCCTTTCAATGTAGTGACCAGCATACATGCCCCCTTTCAATGTAACTAGTGACCAGCGTACATGCCCCCTTTCAATGTAACTAGTGACCAGCGTGCATGCCCCCTTTCAATGTAACTAGTGACCAGCGTACATGCCCCCTTTCAATGTAACTAGTGACCAGCATACATGCAGAGACCAGCGTGCTTTCGTGCGTGCCCCCTTCAATGCAGTGTGCCCCCCCCAGACCAGTGCACTTACCTGGAGCCCTGGAGCACTGTCGCAGCGGCGCCTTCTCCTCAGTGTCCCAGTGGCGCGGCTTCTCTTCAATCCCCCGGCGGCGCGTCTCCTCGAGTCCTCCCGCTCCCGCCTCCTCTTTGGCCAATCGCATGGGGTTTGCCTTGCGGCCAATAAAGAAGCGTGTATCGGACGCGCTCCCTGATTGGCCAGGAGGAGGATCCGTGTGACAATAGCGAATTTTCATTCGCTATTGTCACACAATGGGTGGACTCGGGATGCACTGCTCTTTTGCATCGCCCTATTAGAGCCTCTGGCTCTAATCAGGTGATGCCAAAAAAAAAAAAAACATTAAGCTCCATGCGTCCGGCGCCCCTGCATGCAGATTAGGGGGCCAGACGCATGGATAGGGGGGCGGCGCCCCCCCCAACGCACCGGCCGCCACTGTACCCGCCACTGTACCTGACATGTGATCCTATTTAGCAGGATCACAGGCGCTCTGTGATCATCCCAGGGAGAAGAACGGTCGACTGTGTTTACAACAGCCAACCGTCCTTCTCTCTCAGTGGGGAACGATCGCAGGTGTCAGGTGGCAATCGGAGCCGCCTGCCCGCTGGATCAGCTTCCCAGCTGACAAACGGGGGCGAGAGTGCGTGGCCGGCGGCACACGCTCGCCCCCTAGACTCCCGAGAGCAAGCGCCGTACATGTACTGCGATTTGCCTGGGAGCGGCTGCCTGCCACAGTACATCTGCGGCAGGCCGTCGTAAACAGGTTAATAACACTGCTGCATTCTCATAGCTGCCTGAGTCTTGTCCAATGCACTTTACCTAGAGTGTTTTAATGCCTGATGTGTGTATGATAGTGGTAGATCAATAGAAATAAAAGTTGGTTCCAATTTATATACCTTCACAGCAGCAGATTCGTGTTTGAAGTATAGTATAGGCGGATTCTGTTCTGGTCCTAGGCTGCTACCTCTCTGATAGCAACGACGGAAGCTCTTGCTGGATGGCAAACTCTTGGATGTGTACGGAGGGGCGCTTGGCACAAAAGTTCATCTCACTTTTTGTAACATTCAATTGTTAAGAACATTGAATACAGCTAACGCGTTTAGCCCCCCCCCCCTTTCCTCAAGGCTTGAGCAGCCAATGTCAACTAAAGGACCTGTGTTGAGGTTTGATGAAGACCAGCATCTCTTGGCCACACTAAAGGCTGCTGGAATGTTTTTATTGGATTTATGATGTCTCTGCTTTTGTTAGAGATGTCTCAGGCTGAGTTGTGATCTAGTGGGGTTAGCATTATTATGAAGTGTCTTACTGTTTCTGGCTGTCCACCACAGATATAAGATTTAAATCTGACAATTTTCATCACTGACTTGCAAATTTTGGAGCAATGAGGGTGGCTTGGTGTTTAGGATGACTTCCTCATTCTCCCCACTCAGGGTTCATCAGACCTCATTATCACAAAAAGTACTTACAAAAATGAAAGTCAATGAGTTTATCAAAGACAGTTGTTCTGTTCTCACTACACGTATGCCCCAGACGTGTGCAGCTCAACATACAGCTAAACCTTTAATCCTATAGTAACCAGTCCTTTTGTAACTTAAGGCTTTATTCCAGTGAAAGAATGGTGGTCACATGAAACAGGTTACAAGTCAGATGGATATGCAAATAGGATTGTGAATAGGTGAAACTGTAAATAAACAGATAAAGCATACAATCAGTATACAAACATAAACAATATATGCACTGAGTATATACTAACAGTTCTGAGCATACCAGCGATGCTTCCAAGGGGGGTTCAGGAATCTCCCACAGCAACCTCAGATGCTCTCTGCTCCTCCATGAGGTAAGTCTAAAATGGATATTTTCTCAGAGAGGGGTAGAACTAATACTCAGTAATAGAGAGCAAGAAATACAATAAAGTACTGTCCAACAATAGTCTTTGTCACAGCGGCATCTTGTGGACAAAATTGGTATTGCAAGTTCCACTAACATTAATTACTTCCAAGCTGAAGGCATGACACTCCTTGTCTGGTATCATCAGATACCACTATTTATTCCTCAGATGATAACAACAAGATCAGTTCAGAAACTGGTCCGAGGAACAACTTTGTCTCCTTGATTCTCTGGATCTTGACTTCCACTTTACATGGGAGTGATGATGTGACACAATCAAGTAAGCGATGTGGTGGTGACCAGGAACTATTAGAGGGTTTCTCTCGTCTGACTCTAGGTTGGCTTGTCTTAGACGACCACCTACCCTAAGTAGTCCATTTTGATCAAGGAATGGGTCAAGTTTTCTGAGGGCACTGTCTCTAGGGATAGGTTTTCCGTTCAAGATACAGTCAATCTCCTTAACATAGGCTTCATGCTGTACAGTGCGGATGATAAGATCCTGAGACTGCTATAGCTCTATTACTGAACTGATCCTTTGACAATGGTGCCATCCCTTGTGGTCACAGCTGTTTGAGTCACATTTAAAGGCGCGAGCTATGTGGATAAGGCAAGAAATAGCTTGAACAAGTGTCTTCCATTTTGAGAATCTGGTAAATCTGTAAGATTTAAGCTGACAACCTGAAGTTGCAGTATGAAATGTTGAGATCTCAGGACGGATGTCAGTATCTGAGTCTGGATCTACTAGTTTAATAGTGTCACTTTTAGGAAAAATCTGTTCTGCATCGTACAAGCATGCAGGTCCTGTAAACCATGTTGTGTCTTTAAAGTTACATGCAGCAACAGCTCTTGTAGCATGGTCTGCAGGATTATAGTCAGTAGGTACATAGTGCCATTGTGTTGGACTGGCGGATCTCCTAATCCTCAACACTCTGTTGTTGACATAAACGTAGAAACGTCTGGTCTCATTGTAGATGTAGCCTAGAACTACCTTGCTGTCTGTGTAGAGCTGAACATCCTTAAGGTCAATGTCCATCTCTGAGGTTATTAGCTCTGCTAGTTCAACAGCTAGAACTGCAGCACAAAGTTCTAGCCTAGGTATAGTATGCTCAGGGTGTGGAGCAAGCTTTGCTTTGCCCATGATGAATCCTACGTGGCATCGTGCTGTAGTGTCAACAGTCCTTAAGTAGGCCACGGCAGCTATTGCCTTGACAGAAGCATCACAGAATATTCAAAGATTTTGACTCTGTATCTTTGTAGAAGGTACAGGAGCATATGGGCGTGAAACATGGAGATCAGATAAGACTGATAAAGAGTCCCTCCACTCTACCCAAGAGTTTCTCTTATCGAGGGGTAGTGGGGCATCCCAGTCGGATGTTTCACGAATCAAGTCTCTAAGTAAGTCTTTGCCTTGAATTGTAACAGGTGCCGCAAATCCTAATGGATCGTACAGGCTATTGATTGTAGACAAGACACCTCTGCGAGTGAAGGGTCTTTCTTCTCCATTTACTTGGAAGGTAAAGGATTCGGATTTCAAGTCCCAAAGTAGACCGAGCCTGCGCAGTACAGGTAAAGAGTCTGTACCCAGATCTAAGTCCTTTAGATCACTGGAATGGTCTTGAGCGGGGAAAGCTTCCATTACCTCTTTGCTGTTGGAAGCAATCTTGTGAAGCCTGAGATTAGAGCAAGCAAGCATTTCCTGTGCTCTTTTAAGAAGACAGATTGCAGACTCACTGGAAGGTAAGGATTTTAAACAGTCATCCACATAAAAGTTTTTCTCTACGAATTGTCTTGCATCTGAGCCAAACTCAAGTTCACCTTCTTGAGCGGAATGTCTGAGTCCGTAGATAGCGACTGCAGGTGAAGGGCTATTGCCAAAGATGTGTACCCTCATGCGATACTCTGAGATATCTTTGGAAGGATCATTGTCTTGGAACCAAAGGAACCTTAGGAAGTTCCTGTCTTCCTCTCTGACCAAGAAACAATGGAACATCTGCTGGATGTCAGCTATGAAGGCAATAGAATCTTTGCGGAAGCGTAAGAGCACTCCCAGGAGTTTGTTGTTAAGGTCTGGGCCTGTCAAGAGGACATCGTTTAAGGAGATACCCTTGTATTTGGCACTAGACTCAAACACTACTCTAATTTGACCTGGCTTTTTAGGATGGTACACTCCGAATATAGGGAGGTACCAACACTCTTCAGAGTCTTTAGGGGTGGGAGCCACCTCGGCATGACCATTCTCAAAGATCTTCCCCATGAAAGAAAAGAAATGTTCCCTCATCTCTGGCTTTCTTTGTAAATTACGTCTAAGGGAAGCAAAACGTTGTAAAGCTTGTTCTTTGTTATTGGGTAAGCATTGTCTCTGTGGTCTGAAGGGAAGAGGTGCAACCCAGCTGTTTGTGCTGTCTTTGACTAGACCTTGCTCCATTATTTCCAGGAAGAGTTTGTCTTCGATAGACATTGCCACACGATTGTCATCTTTAGTTCTCTGAAAGACTGTGCACCCTAAATGGTCTTGGTCACTGTCACAGGCAAAGTTGTCACTAGTGAGGCTTGTGAAGGGACAAGATGAGTGGGTGGCGTAGGCTGATTCCTTAACAAGGAAATGGTTGTGGCATGGCTGGAAAAGAGAGGGACATCCATTCGCTAGGGTATTTGTGAGCATGCTGCTAACAGAGTTAGGTTTGTGCACGCTTCCTAGACAGACCTCTCCTATGATGACCCATCCGAGGTCAAACTTCTGAGCATAAGGAGCGTTATTGGGACCATTAATTTGAGCTCTTGATTTGTGGGCTTGTAAGATATCTCTCCCGAGGAGTAGGATGATCTGAGCCTGAGGATCAAGTTCTGGTATCAGATGTGCTATGCGTTTCAAGTGTGGGTGATGAGCAGCTACATCTGGTGTAGGAATTTCAGATCTATGATCAGGGATCTGATTGCATTTGATAAGAGTTGGCAAAGACAAGCGAGATTGCCCATCGATGGACTCGATTTGGTAGCCGGATGCTCTCCTACCAGCCGTCTCCACTATTCCTGCACAAGTTTTTAAGGAGTAGGGAATGCTGGGGCCTTTAATGCTGAACATGTCAAAGAAAGTTGAGCTGGCTAATGACTTATTACTTTGGTCATCCAGGATTACATAAAGCTTAATAGCTTTTTCTTTTTGGCCTGCTGGGTAGACTCTGACTAGGCAGATTTTGGAGCAGGACCTACCACCTATGGCTCCTTTGCAGATCTCTGTACATTGTGAAGTGACCTCTGGTGTAGTTGTGGTGGTGTGCTCCTTCTCCCCGCCGTGCTCACTAGTGCTGAGGGTGTGTTGTAAAGTCCATGGAGCTGGCCCCGGATGTAACCCTGTGTTGTGATCTGAGCTGTCACATTCTGTGCATTTTAAACTGACCTTACAGTCCTTGGCGAGATGAGATGTTGAAGAGCAGCACCTGTAGCAGATGTGGTTCTCCTTGAGGAAGGCCTTGCGGTCCTGCAGGGTTTTCTCTCTGAAGGCTCTGCATTTTAGGAGAGGATGTGGCTTCCGATGCAAGGGACACTGCTTACCAGGATCGTTAACCTTTGTCTCTGAGTTAGAGAAGTTGGCAAACCTGTGAAAGGAACCTGGAGGAGACACGTTAGTTTTGTGTACTGCTACTGGAGGTTTGCGAGGGTTAAGTCCCACAGGAGCAGCACACAACAGCGTAAAATCAAAACTTGGATCATTTCTTGTTTTAGCTTGCTGGCACACAAAGTTCACAAAAACAGAAAAAGGAGGGAATGGAACCTCATGCTGTCTTTTAAATCGGGATCCATGTGTAATCCACTGCTCTTGCAAGTTATAGGGTAACTTTTGCACGATGGGGTTGACACCTCTGGCTGTGTCAAGGAATGCAAGTCCTTGTAAGTCTCCCTCGGATTTAGCTACTTGAAGTTCCATTAACAAGTCACTTAACTCTCTAAGTTTATGGTAGGCTTTGCTAGGTATTCTGGGAAAGTTATCAAGTTTTTTGAATAATGCATTTCCTACTGCTTCTGCTGAACCATAACACTCATCAAGTCTATCCCAGATTGTTCTAAGACCAGTGTCTGGGTAGTTTATATTTATTGTCCTGATTCGCCTTGCATGTTCGGCAGACTCATTTCCAAGCCATTTGATCAGGAGGTCTATCTCTTCGCTGCAAGATAGCCCTAAGTCTCTGATAGTGTTTTGAAAGGATGACCGCCAAGCTCTGTAGTTTTCAGGGCGGTCATTAAACTTTTCAAGTCCTTTGGTGACTAACTTGCGTTGTGCAAAGTACCTTGCAAAGTCTATGGTGGCTTGGTTAGCCTGTTGTGTGTTGTCATGGTAAGATGGCTGTGTGTAGTCATACCTTTTGCTGGCACCAAGCTGGCCTCTGATGTACCGTTCTGGCTTGGACGTTGGTTCTGGAGGGCGATTAGAAGGCGATTCTATTATCTCACTTATGGAGAGTCTGTCGTAGGAGACGTCGCTTTGCACGGATTTCTCCCGTTTGCAGGCTTGAGGCTTGTCACTGACTTGCGGCTGTACCGTGTGGTGACTTTGACTTGTCTCTTTGACGTCATCTTTGACACTGCTCGTTTTAAAATGTTGATTGATGTAATCTGAAGTATGTTGTAGAGAATTTTGAGTTTCAGCTGCTGGATCGAGAATATTGCTGCGTCTGCTGCGTTCACTTCTCGGGTATACAGCTAATTCTAAGGCGTCTGCTTCAGCTATGGCTGCTGCTACTTCCTTCTCTACAGTCAGTTTCTCTAGGGCTACTTCTAGGAGGGCTTCCTCTGCCTCTTTCTGCGTTTTTAGGAGGGCTTCCTCAGTCTCTTTCTGCGTTTTTACCTTTAGGAGGGCTTCCTCTGTCTCTTTCTTTAACTTCACTTTCTCCTTTTTAATCTGCATTTCTTGCTCAGCAAAGGCTGCTCGCGCTTTGGCGGCTTCAGCTTTCGCACGTGCTATGGCGAGTGCATTGCTTGCGGAGGAAGATCTAGAGGAGCCGGAAACTCGGGACCTTGTCTTGAGGGAGGATGTCTGGCTATGTGACATGCTGCTTGCAGGAATGCTTGACTGTGTAGAGACTGCTGTATTGCATATGCAGATGACTGCGCTGGCAGGGTAGCAGGCCTCTGTATAGTCTGTGTCCTAAATCCCACTTGCTGGATAGCTGCTGTTTCACTGTTCTGTTCTCACTACACGTATGCCCCAGGCGTGTGCAGCTCAACATACAGCTAAACCTTTAATCCTATAGTAACCAGTCCTTTTGTAATTTAAGGCTTTATTCCAGTGAAAGAATTGTGGTCACATGAAACAGGTTACAAGTCAGATGGATATGCAAATAGGATTGTAAATAGGTGAAACTGTAAATAAACAGATAAAGCATACAATCAGTATACAAACATAAACAATATATGCACTGAGTATATACTAACAGTTCTGAGCATACCAGCGATGCTTCCAAGGGGGGTTCAGGAATCTCTCACAGCAACCTCAGATGCTCTCTGCTCCTCCATGAGGTAAGTCTAAAATGGAGATTTTCTCAGAGAGGGGTGGAACTAATACTCAGTAATAGAGAGCAAGAAATACCATAAAGTACTGTCCAACAATCGTCTTTGTCACAGTGGCATCTTGTGGACAAAATTGGTATTGCAAGTTCCACTAACATTAATTACTTCCAAGCTGAAGGCATGACAACAGTCTTTCCATTATGTTTTCACAAACACTTACATTTTTTTAGGTCGTAAGGCTGCGTTATGTGAACTGCATGATCTTCCTTATTAAATACATTTATATCCTTTGAACCTAATAGTCAATCCCTTTAAAAATTGATCATAAAACACTTGAGCTTCCGCTGTAGAGCTGACTTCACATCTTTATTTTTTAGGCTGTAAATGAAAGGATTTAGCATGGGAATCACAGCTGTGTTTAGCAAAGACAAAAATTTACTGGACTTAATAGTACCGATTGGAGTGAAATATTGACAAACAAGACTTGCATAGTGAAGAGTAACAACAGTTAGGTGTGAGGAACATGTGTAGAAAGCTTTAGATCTCCCTGTACTAGTCTTAATTCTCATTATGGTGGCAATAATGAATGAGTAGGAGATGAAGGTGAGGAGAAATGGGGTGAAGGTTGAAAGTAAAACCCCCTGTGTGAATATTAACAGCTCCAAAATAGAGGTGTCATCACAGGATATGTTCATCAGTCCTACAAGGTCACAGAAGATGTGGTTAATTTCATTGGAAGCATAGCAAGAGAATCTTGAAAATATACCCATTGCAGGTATAATTTGTAGAAGACTAAATGACCAGCAGAATATGGCCAAGCCAACACAGACTTTACCATTCATGACAGTTGAATAATGCAAAGGCTTGCAGATGGCAACATAACGATCGTAGCTCATGACAGTAAGCAGGAATAACTCATTGCCGCATAACCATCCGAAGAAATATACCTGTGCCATGCAGTCATTGAAAAATACTACATTATCCCCTGTTACAAAGATAACAAGGATCTTATGTAGAGTTACAGTGGTGGAAGTCATGTTGACAATGGACAGATTACACAGGAAGAAATACATTGGAGTATGAAGCTGATAATCTAGGCAAACCAACAGAAAAATGGTCATGTTGCCACCAAGAGATATGAGATAAATGAGAAGAACCAGGAAAAATATAGGAAGCTGTAATTGGGGGATATCCGAAAGCCCATTAAGAATGAAGAAGGTCACCATTGTCTCATTTTTCTCATTCATGTTTAACTTCAAGAATTTGCAGTGTCAAATAGTAAGACAACAAGACACAGGGAACACAATACTTTTGCCAACCTCCTACTAATGGTCTTTCCATAGGTCCATAGGTGATATCGCACAACACACTTGCAGAATAGGGGCTATAATGTAATCAATCCTCTGCTAATTTACTCAATCCAACCCCATACCCACATTTCCCCATAGCCAAGTCAAATTTAAATATATTTTAACATCGAAGAAGAATAACATTTGATCTGGGGATCCTTATTCTGTGTAATACAACATGTTGATAAAAAATATGTTCACCCATAGTGGACCATTAACCAACCTTTGAATAGCTTTTATTTACCCAAAACAGTCACTCAAGAGAACTTCACATCATCTAATATGCAATTTTGCAAATAGTCTTAGTGTTATGCAGACTTTATGAAGTATCTGGGCTCTTCACTATTTTGGGGAAATAAGAAGATGCGAGGGATTATTGTTAAATATCTGGCCTGTCTGCATAAGGGCACACCGTCATTAAACCATGAGAAGAGCTTTTCGATATATTTTCTAATGTTTACCCTGGTGTCATATCATTAATGCAAGTGCATATTATGTAGTACACCTCTTATAAGAATGTATCTTCTTTGTACTTTGGATATAATCTATATAAGATAAGAACAGCTGGCATCACTGAGCTCTGCCCAACACCAACATCAGCTTCAGCCTTCCTGAGAGAAGAGGCAGCTGCCCTTTCTCCTACACTGAAGTTCATGGAATACACATCTATGTATTGCTATGATTTTTTAGAAGTCAAACTTCATAGCAACAGGCTATAGGTCTTACAGTGTAAAGTGGGATTAAATCTTCAAATTCCTTGAGAGATATTGCTGACAAATATTACTGTCCCACTTGAAGCAATCCAAACCATTAAGTATCTGTCTTTCACTCCCAGTGACGGTGAGTACCGTCACAAGATATAAGATATGTACCAGCACTACTCGGATTATTTATGGTTAAGTCCTATCGGCTTGTGTTTGTATTTTGCATGCCCATTGTTGGTGCCAGTGTTGGGTGGGAGAGGGGACATTTCCGGGGTTGAAAATCAATGGTTTCCTCTATGTAAAATATGTTTTATCTGCAATAAAAATGTATTTGATTAAAAAAAAGTGTTATTTCTGATATCGGGACATGAATATTTTCTAGTAAAGGCAAAAAAAAACGGTTTATATTAGAAAAAAAGCATTGCAGTGTTTAAAACACAAAATTCTAGAGCAGAAAGGGGAATGGGCTTTCTTGGAAGACTAGTGACAAAGTGAAAGAGAATATTTTAAGACAATTTGATAGTCTTGAGGAAGGGAACCATAAACATAAACCAGAGTTCCATGAACAATCCATGTTTTTATGATGACTTGTGATAAAGATACTGTAACATTGGTTTCCATTGAATCTTTGATGCTTTATCTTATTAAATAAATCCCCTGCCAAAGTGTGATTGCAGCTCTGCATATTTACAGGTCCTTTGAATGAGTGTTTTATAATCCGGCAAGCCTGGTAGTCCTCAGTGGATTGGACTCTCTAAAGGCCAGCCGTTGATTGCTAGTAATTATGTGCAACATTTATTTCCTACAATCTCAGCGGTCATTTGGCGATCTGAATATCCTCAATGGAGGACAGAACAGTAACACTTTTTACAATGCATAACAGATAAATGATTATCAAAGTGTTTCTTACTATTTAGAGCAGTGTTTCTCAACCCTTTTTCAGTCAAGGCACCCTTTAAAATTACGAACAATTTCGAGGCACCCTATTCTAAAATGAAAAACGATTTTGATCGTTTTACCTAATTCAGCAACATAAATACATGTAGGACACCCAACGGTAGAAGTGATTTATTCTTCCTGAGCAAATACACTTTTTCAAACTGGTTCTGACTAGTATAGCAATGTTTCTCCTCTTCCTCCCTTTTTCTCCATCACTTAGCTAATGATACCCCAGAAGATTATGGAGATAGGCAAGGGAGGGTCAAACAAGGATGATATGCAGGCAACTGACATCCTCCTTATCAACTGATGATGCCCTTGGTCGTTAGGAGGTTGGCAGCTAGATGGTTGTCATGGTGTACAATGAAAACCTGTGGCTTTGTGTAACTAAAAGGCAGGTTTTATCCACCCACCGACTTGTATACAATTTTTGGGTAATTTTTAGGCATTTTCCCTAGGCACCCCTGAAGAAACCTCAAGGCACCCCAGGGTGAAAAAGGCTGATTTAGAGTAAGAATGCTACTGTAAACAAAAAAAAAAAAAAATGCTTGATACCTCCATATTGTTATCTCCTGTCACTGGATCAGAAAATGTCTTGCTGTATTTAAGTAATTTTCAGCCAAGATTATGATCCCCAACCTAGCTGCATGTGTATAGCAGAGGCATTACTTTAGGGCAGGGATCTCCAGACTTTCTAAGCAAAGGGCCAGTTTACTGTCCTTTAGACTTTAGGGGGGCCAGACTGTGGCAAGTGGGGGTAGAAAATGCCCCATTGTTGGTATCATTGGAAAGAATAGTGCCCTTATTTTGGTATCAGTGGGAATAATAATTCCCCATTGTTGATATTCAGTGGGAGGAATATCACCCCATCATTAGTGTGTGTGGGATGAATAGTGCCCCATCATTGGTGTCTGTGGGATGAATAGCATGCCATCGCTGAAATCAGTGGGAGGAATTGTGCCCCATCATTGGTATCAGTGAGAGGAATAATGCCCCATCATTGGGACTAGTGGGGGAAATATTGCCCCATCATTGGTATCAGTGGGAGGAGAAGTGTACCACCACTGGTGTCAGTGGAAGGAATGGTCCCCCATCATTATTGTCAGTTTAGGATGGAATAGTGCCCCAAGGGCCGATTAGAGGCAAGCAAAGGGCCACCACAGCCAGGGCTGCAGTTTGGAGACCACTGCCTTAGTGCATTGAGTTTTCATTCAAAATGAATGGCACCATCACCCATTTGACATGTGCTGTGGTAACACACCCAATACTGCAAGAAAGCAGTGTAAATAGTCCCTAAGAGCTTGTTCAGATGTGCGACCTGGGGGGTGGTAAAAGCAGGTGGATGAGCTGCAGTTTTAAAAGCCCTTGAAACTGCCCACCCAAACAAAGATTTGCAGCCTCTCTGGGCTGCACATGTACTGCAGCAAAAAATAAAGTGGTTTTGCACAAAGTGGTTTGGGCTCACTCCCGAGCTGCGCTCTGTGTCTATTGACACACAGAGTGCGTCTTAGCCCCACCCCCCGACTCCCTCTTTACTGATTGTGATTGACAGTAATGGGATGGACCTGTCCACCAGATGGCGCTCTAAGGCCAGGAATTCCTATTTTAGGTCTTCTGTAAATAAATGTGAATATACTCAAATCAGCCATATCTGGGACATTATATTTTTATCCACGGGTTAAATTTAGATATATTATTCTCACCATAGTGTGGATGAGGTCCCCAGAGGAATAATACAACTTGTTATCTTATCCAGAGATCAATTTTGAGGCAGTAATTATTAATCCTCAAAGGATGTCTGGATAAATATCTTATAATTTTTAATCTCAGTTATCTCTCATCCATATTAAGCAATCATAATTGTTTCCTAATTGAAAATGTTACTAAACCCACAACAGTAAAATTAGTCTGTATATGTAGTAAAAGCATGCTTGTTATACTCACTGTGGAATCTAAGGGGTTAATCCTCTGCATTGTGTGAAAAGGCTGCTTGATGTTGTTCACTTTGTTCTTTCCCTTTTTCCACTGTCACCAATCCGTCTCCTGATAGAACAGAGGCTAGGGGACAAGCTGCACATGCTCAACTTGGTGTGTATTGTTGGGGTTTTTTTTTTCTTGGGAGGGTGCATGTGACCAGTACGGGGCCAGTCAGCACTGTCCATACAGAGGGTAGGGGTCCTGAGGCCTCATAGGACAGTCAGAGCAGAATGAAAACTCCTCCTACAAGCTTTAACCAGACACTTATAGAAGTCACAAGACTGCTATATACTGCTGATTAGAAAAGTTATTTAGCAGTTTGTATTTACTAACATTCTTACATTTCCATGTTCTGTGTACTGTGGGAGACCAGATACAGTGAATGCAGAGTCCTGGGTTTTTGTAACAGCTTAAGTTTTACAATATTATATATATACTTGGTACCATTTTTCTTGTCGTAATTGTAATGTGTTTGAACACTTGATCATTATTATTTCTTTTTAAGTAGTGTCCCTGAGGTCTCAAACTGTTTTGTTTTATTCTAGAATAGTTTATAGTTGAAATAGTGAAGTAAAATCAGTTCATTCTGAATTTACCTCTCTCCTGATTTTCCTTCTGCAGAGAAATTCACAGAAAGTTTCACATTTGTTAATGATTCTTTGTATACCAACTCACTTTGTTAGCCATTTTATTCCAGAGAAACAATGACAACAGCTGAACATGGAAAAGGTGTTGTTTCTATGGTAGAAACATAGACTTTGTATCCCTTTAGTAAATACATTATTAAATAAATAAATAAAAAAACTCTGGAGCCCTTGGGTAGAGCCCTACTCACCCCCAAACCTCCGGTTTAGAGGGGGAGTCCGGTCTCCATCCGAATATCACTCGGGAGTAGGGTACCTCATGGGGTGTAATCAAACATAAGAAGTCATTAGCATGATAAACATTATAGTTCGTGGGAGGTAACAAAGTGTTTAAGAACATGGCAATATGTATAGGGCGTTTAGGATGCTAAGGTTGTATATTCCAAGGATGATCGGAAGTGTAACCAGCAAGCCCAGGTTTTATAAAAATCAGTGGGATTGCCACTTGCACAGGATATAAGTTCTTCCATATCCGCAATATAGTTAATCCTATGGAATTATTCAGAGACCGAGGGGGCATTTTCGGATTTCCAATGAAAGGGGATGCATAGTTTGGCTGCATTCAACATATACATGGGAAGGGATTTACAATAAGTCGTATTTGGAGATTCCGTAAGGTGAAGCAGAAATTGAGTTGGTGAGAATTTAAGAGAGAGCGTCGATACCTGTTCTATGACATCACAAACTGACTGCCAGAATGGTTGAATTGTTGGTCAGGACCACCAAATGTGTATCAGGGAGCCAGTATCTTGTAAACAGTGCCAACATTGCTCCGAGGAGTCTGAATAAAATTTGTGTATTAGAGTAGGAGATCTATACCATTGTGACAACAATTTATAGTTGTTTTCCTGAGTGGCTACATTACGGGAACCCTTATGCACTGTGTGAAAGATGTGTTTCCAGTCCGTATCTGAAAGATCTCTCTGCAGATCTGAGGCCCAAGTATTGCAAAATTTACCACTGCTTGGTAGTATCTTTGTAAAGAGTAAATTATGAGTAGTGGAGATGACAAGGCGTTGAGGAATATAGGATCTCAAACCGTGTCAAAGGACACGACAATGAGCCGTCACCATTGTTAGTGTTCAAGAAATCACGGATCTGCAGAAAGAGCCACCGGGGGAAAGAGTTGGTCGTTGTCAGAGGCACAATAGCGTCCACGTTTTTGTCTACGCCATCTACAAAGAATTGGTGGGAAAGCATTGTGCGAGTTTTCCAATTACAAGCGGATGGTGTAAGAGAGGGTCCCGGAAGAGAATTCAGGGTTATCTAGAATTGGTGTAAGTGGACCCGGGTTGGAAGAAATATTTAATTTAGAACATAACGCACGAAAGACAGTTAGGGTATAGCCAATCAGCGGATTTTTGGTTAGGAATTTTGGGATATACTTAAGAGGAAGTCAAGGCGTAGATTCGATGTTAAATGAGCTGAAAGAATCTTCCAAGGAAACCCAATCCTTTGTCGAGGAATGAGCTGACCAATCTACAATTCTGGCAAGTTGACAGGCCCAAGCGTAATTTCTAAGATCAGGTATTCCAATGCCCCCTCTGTCTTTGGGTTTTGACAATTGGTCAAAGCTAATTCTGGGACGTTTTTTTTTTCCAAATTAATTTTATACATTTGGAGTGAAATTTTTGGTAGAAAGAGTTGGGGTGCGAGACAGGGACTGCCTGTAACATATATAGCATGCGGGGGAAGTATGTTCATGTTAAGTAGTGCGGCTCGACCAAACCATGAAAAAAATGAATTATCCCAAAAGTGGCAAGTAGTTAACCTTGAAAAGGTCTGAGAGTTTATGCGGGATCAAAATGCCTAGATAAGAAGTGTGTCTACCCATTGGAAGGGGAAGTTGGCTTTACATAGGTTGACCAGAGATTGCAGAAGGGAAATATTTAAAGCTTGTGATTTTAAAAAATTTATTTTTAAATTTGAAATTGATTGGAAGTCAGCGAAAATTTTTAGAAGATTAGGAATCGAGGTAAGCGGGTCTCTAAGGAAGAGCAAAATATCATCCGCAAAAGCGGCTACCTTATACATCTTATGAGCGATTTCCAACCCCTTCACCTCCACCTCTTTCTATAGAGGCATCGTGGATAAAGGGAAGATCTTTTTGTGAGATAAATAAGTTATCAATGCGAGAGTGTTTATCGTGAGGCGGGGAATAAAAGGTATAATCTTTTGAAGAGGGGTTGAGAAATCTCCAGGAGTCATGTAGGGAAAGTTGTTGTAGGGAATGTTTAATTTTAGCCAAGGCAGTGTAGGGGAGGGATGACGTGCCTGAGGAGGTATCAACATGAGGATTCATGGCTACGTTGAAATCTCCTCCAAGGATGGTTATGCCTTGTTGAAAAGTAAGCAAGGAGTTTGATATGTTTCTAAAAAAGGTGACCTGGCCTGAATTCGGGCTATATATATATTGGCAAATGTCACCGGTCGACCCTGAATGGTTCCTTTCAATAAGATGAATCTACCATCTATGTCAATGTCAGAATCCAAAAGTTGCCATTTCAACTTTCTAGAGAGCAATATGGAAACCCCTTTCGTTTTTGCTAGAGGGTTTGCGGAATAGAAGTACGTGGGGAAATGTTTGTCTGATAACTTGGGAGTAGCGTCTGATCGAAAATGAGTTTCTTGAAGAAATAAAACATCAGCTTTCAGTTTATGTGCTAAGGTAAGGATCTGCCTACGCTTCTCCGGAATATTGAGACCTTTAACATTGAGCGATCCAATTTAAAGGGAATCAATAAAAGACGTACTTGTTGGTGGTACCATTATAGAAATGTATATATAAACAAAAAAAAAAAGGGGGGGAAATCGATGGGGGTGAAATAGGTCCTGGGTATGGAAGGGTTGTTATACGGTTGAAGTAAAGATATAAGAAGATGTTATGTATAGCAAAATTACAGATTAATAGTGACCAGAGATGTATAGTAATGAAGTAGAACTACTTAAGTACTGTACTTAAGTACCGAAATGCGGTATCTGTACTTTCCTAGAGTAGAATTTTTTCTCCTACTTCTACTTTTACTTCACTACATTTTTGCGATGATTTCGATACTTCTACTCCGATATTTTTTTTTGTGCTGCATAGTTACTCGTTACTATTATAACAATTACCACTGCCAGAACAGTAGATGGCAGGTTGCATGAAGCTCAAAAAAATGTGTATAATGTCATTTGTAAATCAGCACATACGAAAATAAAGGCTGTGTATAATAAAAGCTGCTATACCAAATCTTTCCAATAAAAAGAAAATATAAAACAAACAAATAAATGGTGCTACAGCGCTTAAAGTGCATCAAGAAACTACTAACAAACACAGGTTAATCATTTGAATAAATCATTTGAAATAATAAAAAACAATATGATGTTCAAACTTTTGACTTCTTTCTTTAATAACTACATAACACAGTACTTGTACTTCTACTTTCAGTACTTGAGTAGAATTTTTTTTTCAAAACTACTGGTACTTTTTACTTTTAGTACTTAAGTAGCAAATTTTTTGAAAAAACTACTTGCAATACTTAAGTAAAAAAAATGTTGAATACTTTAGTACTTCTACTTAAGTAACTTTTTCTGCGAGCACTTCCACTTCTACTCAAGTCACTTTTTGATCGAGCACTTGTACTTTTACTCAAGTAGAAATTTCGAGTAGTTTATACAAGTCTGATAGTGACTGTCTCAGTACTGTCCGGAGGAAAGACTAGTGTATACTAGTCTAACCCTAGAAATGATTCGGCCAGATAAGGTTAGCGGGCACCTCAAAAAGGTAACTACTAGGTGGGGGTAGTCGAAGGCGAGTGAAGGGAGGACACAAGGAGTCCCATCTCCCGCCCCACCTATTTATATTTTCCCTGTGGAGTCCTGCTAAAGGATAGTGATGTGTAAATGGGTGACGGGGTGATATATGTAGGAATATTACTCGGATGGCTCCGCCAAGGGAAGCGAAGAAAAAAAAAGTATGCCTCCACTATATAGGCGTAGTAATTATATTATCTATGAGTGAATGTTTGAACAATTCGGTGCATGTAGTTGTAACTAAGTAAGAGCGTCCAGAAAGAAGTTAATGTCAGGTGGGGCCCAGATAAGGAGGGATCACGCATCTTTCAATTAGTAAGGATAATGCAAACAGTGAAAAAAATATCTCAATGGCAGAGGGTAGAAGACCTTTTGTCACACTCCAAAATACAAAGTACAATATAACCTTACATTAACACAATATTTCCTGAAGAAGAACCCCAGCACTCCCGGGGAGCCGAATTCAAAGTAGGAATAGGATATTATTAACAATATGTAGTAGTACGCAATCTTGCGTGAAAGGGGTAAATGGCTATAAAGACTTAACAGGGAAAATCTGTCCCAAGCTGCTTCACAGCATAAATATAGAGGTGTGATATGGTTTGTGATAGGGCACTAAGAAGTTCCCCCCGAGCACCAGAATCCCCCCCAGCTTAGAAAAAAACAACAACATTATATTCTTATATATGCCGTGGAGCATTTCGATTCTTAGGTGAATTCGAGACCTAACATTTATCAACAAAAGCCATGTCAGGGACAGGGCCAAGAATTTATCCTTTGCAAAATAACATGTCAGCATGTTGCAGGATGAGGTGAAACAGAGGTTCAGAAAGTTTTACTGGGTTTAAACTTGGCTATTGGGACGAGAACTAGATGAAGATTGAGAAATCAGGGTTCCAGTGAGGAGTGTATCCGGAGCTAGGACAATTGATTTAAAAAGGCGTACAGCACTGTGTTGTAGATGCAGCTGAACAGCGAAGGGCGTATGCACTATTGGGGTGTACGCAAGAAGCATTCTTCAAACATAAGACTATTTGCATACAGAGTGTGAACTTGGCTGAAAAGCTAACCCGCAGAGGGATTCAAGTACTCCCCTTAAGTGAAGAGGAGTTGGAAAACGTGAAGATTCCATAAAAGGTAAGTCACATGGGGGTACTTTGGAGATTACCAGAGAATGTGTATCTGTAAGCAACTTTAACTACCTCAATACTGGGCACTTAAACCTCCTTCCTTCCCAGACCAATTTTCAGCTTTTAGCGCTGTTGCATTTTGAATGACAATTGCGCGGTCATGCAACACTGTACCTACACCAAATTTGTGTCATTTTTTCCCCACAAATAGAGCTTTCTTTTGGTGGTATTTGATCACCGCCAGGTTTTTTCTTTTTTGGTGCACAAATAAAAAAAACCGAAAAGTTAGAAAAAAAAAAAGTTTTTTTTTGTTTAGGTTATACAATTTTGTAAATAGATATGTTTTTTCCTGCACTGATGAGCACTGATGACGCTGCACTAACAGGCACTGATGAGGAGACACTGATGGGGTGGCACTGATGGGGTGGCACTGATATGCAGCACTGATGGGCACTGATAGGTAGCACTGATATGCAGCACTGATGGGCACTGATAGATAGCACTGATATGCAGCATTGGTGGGCACTGCTAGGCAGCGCTGATGGGCACTGATAGGCAGCACTGATGGGCACTGATCGGCGGCACTGATTGGCACTGATAGGTGGCATTGATGGGCGGCACTGATCGGCACTGATGGGCGGCACTGATCGGCACTGATGGGCACTGATAGGCAGCACTGGCGGGCAATAATGGGCACTAGTGGGCGGCACTGATAGATGGCAATAACGGGTACTGGTGGGCAGCACTGATAGATGGCATTGGTGGGCAGCACTGATAGGGAGGGCACCACTGGCAGGCTCTCTGAGCCCTGTTTGCCATCCCTGGTGGCCATGGTGGGCATCCCTGGTGGTCAGGGATGGGCATCCCTGGTGGCTCTAGTGGCACCCCCCCAGGGCTGCACTGATAATCAATGTTCTGATTACCAGCACAGACCCCCCCTGTGATCAGTGAGTAATTAGAAATACTCACTGATCCCCCCCGGCTGCAGCACCGATCCTCTCCTCTTCTCCTCACTGACAGGATCTGTCAGGAGGAGAAGAGATCGAAGCCGTTACAACGGCTGTGTTTACATTACATGACGGCTGTGATTGGACACAACCATCATGTGATCAGGAGGGCCAATCACAGGGCCCTCCTGCCGCATCTTGTTGCTCTGTGTCCGAGGGACACAGGCACATCGAGATCGCGCCGCTGCGCGTGCCCGCGGCGGCGCGATCTCGCTCCTTCTGAAGGACGTTCCGGAACGTCCGATCAGAAGGACGAGACTCCCACCCGGCCGTATATGTACAATGGCCCGGGTGGGAGGTGGTTAATGTTGATAATCTTGCCTAGGTCTCCGATGCACAGGGGAAGCTGTTGGACAGACACGGCCATTAGAACGTAGAGGGAAGGAACTTTTGCGTCAAGGAGAGGGGGATCTGCGTCTCCTATTGTGGAGATCCTCTCTTTCAGGGATGTTGTCCATTGAAGAGGTTCTGTGGAGAGCAGGTGCTCTGTAGGGGTCCGTCCAATCATGGAGATATATTGTCGGCAAATTAAGCACAAAAGGTTATCACGTCTTCCGGGTATCTTAAGAAATGCTGAGCGACTCTGATGTGTGGCGGAGAGACAAAAGGGAAACTTCCATCTATGGATTATTCCTCTAGTGTGGATGTCCAGCAGGGGGCGTAGGTCACGCCTTCTCTGAAGTGTAATTGGGGATAAATCTTGACATATCTTAATGGAATGACCATGATATAAAAGTTCTCTGCGGTCTCTGGCCTGTCTCAGTATGTTTTCTTTTAAATTAAAGTTGATAAGGCAACAGATTATGTCGCGTGTTGGGTCAGAATCTCTCGCTTTGGGTCTGAGAGCCCTGTGTATTCTCTCAAATTCAACTGCAATATCAGGGGGTCAGCCTAGTATGTCATTGAAAATCACAGATGCAGCCTGACGTAATTGAGCAACATCCACAGATTCAGGGACCCCCTCTTATCCGCAAATGATGTCTTCTCCCCCTGTTATCTAGGTCCTCCAGGTGTCTCTGCATATCCCTTAGCTGGGAAGTATGTGTATCAATAGATTTCTGTGAGCGGTGCATATTTGCCTCATGTCTTGCTGAGGTTTCTTCCAAATCCTTCACTCTGACAGACATGTCCCGCTGCAAATCCGCAATGGCTGCAGCAAGTGTGTCCTTAATATCTGCTGCCACTGAACTGAGTACACTAAGGGTCAGCGGTGGGTCAGCATTTTGGCCCTGTAACTCCTGTAAATTGCCGGGTATGGAGATACTGCGGCCGGGTGGTCCCATATTGGGAGGTGGGGCCTGGGCCTCGGTTACCTCACGCTGTGGGGCAGAGAAAAGCTCTGGAATGCTCAGTGAGGATTGCACGCTTACCATCCTGCGGGAACGGGAACGTGATGTGGAGCGGTTCCCTGTCTTTTTCCCCATCTCACAGCCGGTTTAGGTCTCCCAGAAGCTGAGGTAAACAGTGAGGCGGGAGAGAGCGGGAGAATCAGGCAGCATTCACCCCCCACTTTAATTTTATTGCAAAAAAAACACAATATGTAATCCAATGTTTTGTTAAAATATAAAAGATCATCACTGGGATTGTGCCCTGACTAGTTTTGTCCAAACAGACCCTTGAGAACGTCTGTTTGGACAAAACTAGTCAGGGCGGAATCTCAGTGCTGATGCCACGCCACTGTATGATCCCAGGTCACCAGCGTTTCTCTCAGCTCTTTGGTGAGCTTTATCTGTTCTAGTGGGTGTTTCCTTTTGCTTCTGCCTAAGAGGAGTGATTCTGGAGTGGAAGTGCATACACCTGGGGAAGATCTGTGCTTGAGAAACATGCTGTGTTTGCTGTACCTGTTACAGCTTATGGTTGGTGAGTGTGCATTTGATTAAGGCGGTGGCACGCTGAGTTTTCTTACACTACAAGGTTTTGCTGGATGGTGGAACATCTTTTTATATCTGAATATACACTACAAAGTATTGGGACACCTACCTTTACACGCACATGTATTTAATAGCACCCCAGTCTTAGTATGTAGGATTCAATATTGTGTTGGCCTACCCTTTGCAGCTATAACAGCTTCAACTCCTCTGAGAACGCTTTCCACAAGGTTTAGGAGTGTGTCTATGGGAATGTTTGACCATTCTTCCAGAAACGCATTGGTGAGGTCAAGCACTGATGCTTGACCTCATCCCAAAGGTGTTCTATTGGGTTGAAGTCAGGACTCTGTGCAGGCCAGTCAAGTTCCTCCACCTCAAACTCACTCATCCATGTCTTTATGGACCTTGTTTTGTGCACTGGTGTGCAGTCATGTTGGAACAGGAAGTGGCCATCCCCAAACTGTTCCCAAAATGTTGGGAGCATGAAATTGTCCAAAATGCCTTGGTATGCTGACACCTTAAGTGTTCCCTTCACTGGAACGAAGGGGCCAAGCCCAACCCCTGAAGAAACAACCCCACACCATAATCCCCCTCCACCAAATGATTTGGATCAGTACACAAAGCAAGGTCCATAAAGACATGGATGAGCGAGTTTGGGGTGGAGGAACTCGACTGGCCTGCACAGAGTCCTGACCTCACCCCAATAGAACACTTTTGGGATGAATTAAAGAGGAGACTGCGAGCCAGGCCTTCTCGTCTTACATCATTGCCTGAGCTCACAAATGCGCCTCTAGAAATTTAGACAAATATTCCCATAGACACACTCCTAAACCTTGTGAACAGCCTTCCCAGACGAGTGGCAGCTGGGTGGTCCAACTCAATATTGAACCCTACAGAGTTAGACTGGGGTGCCATTAAAGTTCATGTGCGTGTAAAGGAAGGTGTCCCAATACTTTTGGTAATATAGTGTATATAGAATTTGATTGAAGAGAAAATTTACATTTGGCACATTGAACACTGTTTACTTTTTTATGCTTTTGCTATATTCACTGGAGCTGTATCATTTCACAATATTGTTCGTTTTTAGGTATGGGTATATCAAATTTTGTTTGCCAGGAGCTACACGTGTTATCACAGTGCATGTTCGTTACAATACGTAAATGATTCATGTAGCATTTACTTCCTGAAATCCATCTGCCCTTAGCTTACATAGTTACATAGTAGTTGAGGTTGATAAATAAAATGCAGGTGTGGTATGATCCAAACAAGGAAATGAAGGGCCCTCCCACACCTATAAAATGAATAGGATGTTGAAAGGGGGCTGCTAGATTGGTGCAGGTGAGCAAAAGACATCAGTACAAATGACATATAGTAAACAACAAGATCATTTTATTGCAAAATCAAATGTATAATAATAGCCCAATCTGTGCGTCTCAGTTCGTTATATCATACATTCAGCGGCGCTTCAGCACACACAATGTATGTGTGCAAGTATATTAGTCAGTTCCTGCAGTGCTTCAGAGCCTGCAATTGCAAACTAGTCCCAACTCCACAGGATGTGCAGTCACAGCCAGCAAAAAGATTTCTCCTCTGATGTTCAGCACCAGTGATTGTACACACAGTATCACTAATCCTTCACCACACCGACTGTGCACCCCTATGAAGTGGCCACTCACCGAATTGCCCTTGAAATATCGCCTTTATGCATAAGCTGCATGAGCCCTTGCTTCTAGTCGGTCTGTCGTCGCTTAGGCACGTCCAGATCCTATCCGTCCACCAGGGGTCACTATCAGGCTGTATATCTCCTCAGTGCAATTTGTAAGCAAACGACATGAAGCAAGAGAGTAGTGTAATACTGTTTCGACTTTATTAATTAAATAAAACTTCCCTCCCCTTCAGCGTATATGCTTACATTTCAATCACCCTTTGCACGCATATCATAAACACAGAGGCTTTGAAAGGTACCGCCGCTCGCCGACCGCGAGCTAGTCCCTGCTGTGGATTACAGCGCTCCTGCGGCTAACAGGCGAGATCCAGAACAACAGCGGTATCCTCCCTTCGTCTCCTCAGCAGCAGCGTACGTGCATCCTGACCGGTTTCGTCTGGTAGACTTCAACAGAGGACAGACCGACTAGAAGCAAGGGCTCATGCAGCTTATGCATAAAGGCGATATTTCAAGGGCAATTCGGTGAGTGGCCACTTCATAGGGGTGCACAGTCGGTGTGGTGAAGGATTAGTGATACTGTGTGTACAATCACTGGTGCTGAACATCAGAGGAGAAATCTTTTTGCTGGCTGTGACTGCACATCCTGTGGAGTTGGGACTAGTTTGCAATTGCAGGCTCTGAAGCACTGCAGGAACTGACTAATATACTTGCACACATACATTGTGTGTGCTGAAGCGCCGCTGAATGTATGATATAACGAACTGAGACGCACAGATTGGGCTATTATTATACATTTGATTTTGCAAGTTTTACGTTTACAGTGGCAGCTAGTGCATTAAAAGGATGCACAGAGTGACATGTTTTACATGATTTTATCTACATGATTTTATTTACTATTTATTCATGATTTGAGTAGATATATTTATTTCTTTATACCTTACACTGATTTATATATATATTTTAGCGCCGGGCGGGTGGTTGACGTTTTTTAGCATCAGTTACCTTTTACAAGATCATTTTATTGACATAGAATCTAAAATATCACAAGGCGAAAAATTATTAGACTAAGCAAAGTTCTGTCTAGTCATAGTTATAACAATATAATATAAGCCACAAAGGGACAATAATACATAAGTAGTCACACAACCAATGAGGGATGGGTTTGATGCGTTTCACTGAACCGCACAGGTTCACAATTGCTTCTTCAGAGACCCTTTTTGAATCCCAGGTGGACTTT
This sequence comes from Pelophylax lessonae, assembly GCF_965119305.1. NCBI lineage: Eukaryota > Metazoa > Chordata > Amphibia > Anura > Ranidae > Pelophylax > Pelophylax lessonae. The sequence continues at coordinate 31,770,814 of NC_138774.1, forward strand.
ACAAGAAAAGAGAAAATACAATTACAATATATCACTTTCTTCATATCATTTCATTTCATTAATGTTATACAATACATATACATAAATGCTCACCAAAAATGCATAACAAATCGTATAACTGCAAGTTCAGGATCTGAGACGCCCTGGGTACGTGCCGTGGATATCCCGTGAGGGCAACAAGATAGGTTCCAAGGACAATGTCCAGAAACCCAAGTGGGGAGGTGTCGAGTCCCACACTCTCAGCTAAGGGGACATTTCACTCCAAATAGGCCAAAGCTAGAGAAAACCAAGCAGTGTATGGACACGATCTGAAAAGATAATAATGGTATATGTATAGGGATAAATAGGCGTGGAGCACATGATAATGGCACATAATTGGTTACATGCTGATAGATAAGGTGCCTACAGGTATGCCTGAAGGGGAATTACTACAGGTGTGAGGAAGGAAAGGCAGAGGGGAGATAAGATGAAAGAAATCCTCGGTGCAAAATATAGGCAAAAGAAGGGATGTAAGGACATTGTCAGCACCCAAAATCAAAGGCCACCACATAAAGTGTGCATACATCCAAAGGCCTGAGCGCCGAGGTAAAGACATGCCATTTTCTTTATGCTGCCGTGACTAGCAATGGCGATGACTGGATGGTAATGGTAATACCCCCATCAACACCATGGTTCAGGCCACATAGCACAAAACAGAGGGGATTTACACCATAGCCAGTGATATTAAAATCAAAGGGCCAGTGTGTCAGTTCCAATATAGTAAGAGTAGAGCCCCCTGAACCACACCATGCATTCTACAATATCAATTCAATCCCATCAAGATTAGACCATGTGAAGTCCCAGTACTTTCCCTGAGAAGGAGACAGCCGCATCCGTGACGCTGGCCGCCTCCCTAATGTATGGGACTCCACCGGAAGTGACAGCGGGAGAAACCAGCGTCACTTCCGGTGCGGGCGCAGGGAGACGAAAACTACGCCCAAGGGCCGCAACCGCGTCACGAAGGGCCGTAGCTCCCCCTCATGCTCCCGGTGAGGACCGGATCGGGAGTAGAGTGAACTCTCTAGTACCCGGCTGGGCGCCCAAACATCGCCCCACAAAAAATATTTATAGATGAGATATGCCTTCAGACAGCAGCAGTCTGAGCATATGAAAAAAGTATTGGTCGTGCCAATCCTAGGGTTTACTAGATAGAAGACATGGAAGATTGGGAAGGAAGGATTTTCCAGGCACATGAAGTAATTAAAATCAATTTTTATTCAAATTCCATAAACATATAAAAAAGGGAAAAAAGAGGGGAAGGGAAAGAAACAAATATGAAAAAATATACAATATAAAATTGATTAGGGCCTACCGGCTACACCAATCATCTGTATAACATACAGCAGTTCTAATAGGTGTGATTATACATGGTTACAATGCTGTTAATCATAAAGAAGACTGTAAATACGTAGCGGAGATGCTGTCAGAGGTCAATCCAATGGCAGACACCATCCCATACAAGATCAGATAATGGTGACAAAGAGTAATGGTTCAATTGCTCAACATGTTTCGCCTCACATAGAGGCTTCGTCTGGAGCCTAATTGTAAGTATTGTAGAGGATTCTGTATAAAACAAAAGATGTTGTTACTAGACATAAGGGTTATTCACAAACAGGTGTCATCTAAATTAGCCTATAAAATCTGAGAACCGCACGTGTGTTGGTGGTACCGTATCCAATCACTGGTTAGGAATATACAAGCGGCTGGGCGGTAAAAACCCCCAAGGGCGCAACGGGCAATGCACCCCGGAGACTCGCCAATTGATCACATGTGGGGGACCACACATAAAAGTTTTGTAAATGGGTATCTATAAATAATAAAGATACCAACAAACAAGTGGTTTTATACATACCTGTATATTTGTTATGCAGGACAAAAGTCACCGCAGAATAATTGGTAGTTAGTAACGAAGGGACACTCATGGATTTGGTCAGAGCTTGGTATCATATGGAGGAAAAACTGGCCCAGGATTGGTAAGACCTGGCTGCCACCTAGGTTAGGGTATAATAAACCAGTTAATATCAAGCTTTAGGGTATGGTCAGGGGACTAATTAAAGGTTATATGGTAAGAAAGAAAACTGCCACATAGGTGATAGTGCGGCAGGGATATTTGCCAGGTAGGGGATAGTCCCATAGGGAGACAGTAAATCACCCCAAACCAAGTAAGGAGACATGCAGGAAAGTAGTCACCCAAAAACCAAAAGATAGTTGGTGGATAGTAGTTAGATAGTGCGTAAGTGGCCAAAAGACATAGCATCTTACCAAACACTAAAACTATGAAGGTATTTCTCTATAGCTCAATGGGGGAAGCCCATAAGTTGTAACATATAAGCAGTAGTGTATAGGTTGCCTGGAGTAAATATAGATAAAGTAATATTACATATACTGCAAAGGAACTACTTGATATTGAATCTTGAGTAAAGTAGGCTCATTCTTAATAAATACCTTTAGACCAGCTCTGTGCTAAATGTCCATGGTGTCCTCTCTGGATGGGGAACCGCCGCCATACTGAGGCCAGAGTGTGTGGCCTTTTTATGGTGTGGACCTGTAACGCTCCTGCGTTTTACGTATGATGTGGATTTTCAGCTGCAGAAATATTCCACTTCAGTAGTCATGTAGAGAAACGCTGAGACACCAATCCCAACTCCCAATGACTCATCATGTGTGGATGATCTCAATTCAGCAAGTAAATACACACACTCAATAAGATGTTTCCTAGAGTGACTTATGTATATAGTAACACAGTGATGATAGGCTGAAGAGACAGGTTGGGTAGAGATGGTAGATGACAGACACTTGAAAGGAAATGTTCTTGAAAGTAAGATAGTAGCAGATGGGATGCAGATAGGTTTAGCAATCATGTATGGTAGCAGATGACAGAGTAGCAGGTGGACATACAAGAGAGATCAACCCAGTGCAAGAACAGGTGGTAGTAGGCTCAAGAGCTATCAATCTTAGATAATGCAGATGTAGTAATAGTCCTTAGTATGCAGAGCTAGATAGTGTAAGCTTTAGTATAAAGGTTATAGAGGTTTCCCCTGTGGGGTACTTATCACTAATAGCAATGTAGCAGAGGAGAGGTTCGGCAAAAGCGGATGATCCGGTAGCGGGATACAGGGATCAGCGCAGCGTGGTTCCGACAGCGAGGTATGCTTGCAAGCATGAGAGCTTCAAGACAGGTTAGCATCAAGGCACAAAGCAGTTTGAACGAACACATGTGAGTGAGAGCCGGCGATCTAAATAGCCATCCAGTCCGGCGCTCAGTGATGACAGCATCAGTCTTAAAGGTGTATGCGCACCTTACCAAAAGAGAATGGTGGGGCGCATACACTTATGAAAGAGTAATTAGGGTACCCAAAGGTACCAGAACATTACAGGACCCCGAGCGGCTCATCATAGACGTCACCTCCCTGGCCACGCCCCCCGGCGTAACCTCACGACAAACGGGGCAGGCAAAAAGCCGCGCCGGTGAACGCGGGTCAGTTCGGGGAGAACAAGCATGTGTGTAGGACACGGATGTCCTCACATCCGCTTGTTGTGCTGCAGGACGTCAGCACCGGAAGTGCGTAACGTCACTGCGGCCTATCTGGCCGCACATGTGTCAACAAGGGGAGTCTACCAGAGAAACGTGCCGCAGTGCCACCACAGGTCACCGCCCAAACCACATGCAATACCCACACAGTGATAAAAAGGGATACATCACCACTGCAGCATAGAAAATGGATGTAAATTATGGCGCAGGTACATCGACAAGGTGTCGTCATTGAACACCGATCTTTCCCATCCCCCCAGGTACAGGGTCTCGTATGACGGGGCACATGAAGTCCCCTTCGCCATGCCCTGTACCTGGAGGTAGGTAACGTCCTTAAATGTAAAAACGTTGGACCTCAAGATGTGGTCCAATAGTACTACTACAAAGTCGGCTGTAGGCCATTTGGAGCGTTCCTGTTCATAAAGGAACATATATACCACCTCAATACCCTTTGTATGAGGCATACTAGAACAAAAGGCCTCCATGTCTATTGCCACCAACAATGCATGAACAGGTACCACCACGCCCTCAACAACCCTCAGCAACTCCAAGGTGTCCTTGAGGTAAGATGGCAGGCCTGACACCAAGGGCCTAAGATGACTGTCAATGTATTTGCTGGCTGGCTCAGTTTCAGAGCCGACACCAGAGACGATGGGGCGTCCAGGAGGATCCCCAAGGCTCTTGTGCACCTTGGGGAGTGCATAGAATGTGGGGATGATGGGCCATTTGACTTTGAGGAACAGGTATAAATAATGGTCAGTGATATTTTGATGGTAATCATCCAGGATTAGTGACCCATATCTACCAGATAAAGCTTGTACAGTCTCCGGTGAGATAACTGAATACCAATCCTGGTTGGATAATATTTTTGTGCACATATTTTCATACTGCATCCTGTCCATGACGACGATGTTGCCCCCCTTATCGGAGGGCTTGATGATAATGTCCGCGTTGTGAGTCAGGTCAGTTAGTGCTTTTCTCTGAGGCCAAGTAAGGTTGGACTTAAACAGCATTATATCCGGGAGACTTTCAATGTCTTTAACCGTCTGCTTAACAAACGCCCAGACAGCCGGGCACTTATGCAAATTAGGAAATTTACTAGATTTTGACTTGAATTTAATAGGTTCGCCACCTGAAGCCAACTCATCCTCACTAGAGGACAAATCAGTCCCATCAGCAGAATCGTTATGTTTGTTTTCTTCCAGTAATTGGACCAAAATTTTTAAGGCCTTATAGTCTTGCACTTTGAAATCCTTGTAAGGATTTTCCTCGCCACCAACAGTTTTAACTCACTCCTTATCATAGAGGAATTTGAAGGTCAGGTTCCTAGCAAATAAGTGCAAATCCTTCCCGAGGTCGAATTTGTTGAGACCCCGTGAAGGACAAAAGCTAAGCCCCAACTTGAGGTTGAAAAAAGACAACAGTCCACCCAGTTTCTAGGGAGAATAAATCAAGTGCTTGTAAACGCTCCTCATAATTTAGGTCCTCCAATCCCCTAATTAGCTTAGTTACCCTTCTTTGGACACTTTCCATTTCCAGCACATCCTTTCTGAGGATAACTGTGGCATGCAGGCAGGAGGGTGTGCTTAGCTGAGAAAGCCCCTCCCCCTATGAGGACTCCTGGGATGTATGACATCATTTTGGCCTAGGCCAGAAACCAGGAAGTAACTGAAGAAATCTAAAAAAAATATTACATATGAGAGATCCCATATGATGAATACAAACAAATTAAAAAGCACAGTGCAGAAATACATTCCCAGGCTGGGAATGCCGATACTTAATGCAGATGTTGATGCAGGTCTGTGATGAACCACGGTCTAGGGGTCCCAGCAAGCCAACGCATTTTGCATAAGGCTTCCTCAGGGCCAGAGTGACCAGACAAGACCGGTATTTCTGCAATCACATGTATGTACCAAAAAACAAAAAATAACTACAGAGAAAAAACATAATCTAACATCACATACTGTAAATATTATATGCATTTCTATAATAAATATTCAATAGGAATGTAGACATTCTATACGCGGCTAATACTGACCCCACTGCATGCAGAGACAGGAATGACAGGATAAACATAGGATCCCTAGGACAAGATGGAAGGTCCAGATATCGTTTCCAAAAACATGAATTCTTGTTTGGTAACTCCTCAGAGGTGTATATATATATATATATATATATATATATATATATATATATATATATATATATATGTCCAACAACTAGTAAATTCTCTGGGTTAAATTATTGTCCTGATTGACCTGCTTTAAGTTAAGTATATATTTTCAGTGTAGCATAGAATTATATATATGTAAAGTAATACAACCCCATGTGACTATTATTATAACATGGGGTACTATGATTGATAAGATACCCACCTCATTCCAGTTAGAGCGGGCTGTAATGGCCTTATAAAGTGCACATGCGAATGTTCATTGATTGTACATCTGATAATGCCCGAAGAGACGCCATAGATTATATACTAGAGGAATGGGAGATAATATTAGGTCTACTAAGAAGAAAGGGGGCCCCCCTTATAAGACAATGACATGAAGTACCACGTGAGCCACCCACAATAGTCTCAATGGAAGATGACACATTCACACTTTCTGTTATCAATTTATCTTCTTATAATTTATCTCCTGATGAGATAGTGGTTTTGTGCCGAGGCCTAAGTTTTTGCCCGGACCAAAACACCACGCACTTTGACATCATTAAGGATTTGAACTTATTCGCACGGAAACTCACTTACAAGTATATTTTTGACAAACAAAGACAACAGGTTAGAAAAAATAAAGAGATGTCAGAACTATGGAAAGACTTCACTGTAAGAGACTTTAGAGCATTAAAAGATCTAATACAACTGCTAGACGAAAATTAATCTGATACACAGGAAGAACTACCTGTGAGAATAGTCCCTCCATTACATCTATCACACAAGCAACAAGAGAGAAGGGCTACAATCCCATGAATATCCCCACAGTAAAAAAGAAATCCACCAAATTCCCCCCATTACAAACAAATCCCAATATCTGGGCGTTTATGAACAATACGATGAGAGATGTAAATCGCCTCAATATTACCAATAAAGAACAAGAAAACTTGCCCCCTTCTTTGAAAGAAGCTATTCTATCTTTAACCACCTCCCACCCGGCCATAGTACATATACGGCCGGGCGGGAGTCTCGTCCTTCTGAATGGACGTTCCGGAACGTCCTTCAGAAGGAGAGAGATCGCGCCGCCGCGGACGCGCGCAGCGGCGCGATCTCGATGTGCCTGTGTCGCTCGGACACACGGCAACAACATTCGGCAGGAGGGCCCTGTGATTGGCCCTCCTGATCACATGACAGCTGTGTCCAATCACAGCTGTCATGTAATGTAAATACAGGCATCCACCAGCTGCGCAACAACTCTGCAGGCATCCACCAGCAGTGCAGCACTCCACGTCCACGAATATACGCAGGCATCCACCAGCAGTTCTGCAAGTCCTAGTGCAGTGGCAAGCGCAAACAGGGCATCATCCCTGCATGACAGGCCAGCTGCTGGTAACGGGGCGTCCCACCCACAATGAGGCAGGGCCCATACTAGCCTTCCGAATGTTCTGTTATATCCGACATGGCTCCCCGATACTTCAGCAGAACCTGTAATTCCCCCTTTTACAGCACAGCCAGGCCCTCAAATCCAATCGGATAATGTAACCCCACTTTATTATTTTCATTTGTTTTTCACGAATGGTCTGCTGAACTACATCGTGGAGCAGTGTAATCTGTACGCCAGCCAACATATTGCCAGCAATCCGGATTCATGCTATGCCCGCCCCTTTGTTTGGAAACCCCTCACCGTGGAAGAATTTAAACTTTTCCTTGGACTGACCCTCAACATGGGTCTGACAAAAAAAAATGAACTCCATTCCTACTGGTCTACCGTACCTTGCCATCATATGCCAGTCTACTCCTCTTTGATGCCCAGACACCGTTATGAAATGATAATGCGATTTTTACATTTCAACGACAATGCCCAGTGCCTCCCCCGAAATCATCCAAATTATGATAAATTATTCAAAATTCGGCCCCTAATCAATTTTCTTTGCTCCAGCTTCAAGCAAATGTTTACCCCTGATAAAAACATTTGTGTGGATGAATCCCTAGTCCACTTCACCGGAAGGCTTGGAATAAAACAATACCTCCCAAGTAAACGTGCCAGATATGGGGTAAAGTTTTACAAAGTATGCGACAGGGCCACGGCTACATTTTCGATTTCAAAATTTATGAGGGAAAGGACAGTCAGATAAACCCCCCTGGGTGCCCTACCTATATCGGGACAAGTGGCAAAATTGTCTGGCAGCTGATAGAACCACTGCTTGGGAAGGGTTACCACCTATATGTTGACAATTTTTATACAAGTCTCCCACTTTTCCGCCATCTATACCTAAAAAAGACCGTGGCCTGCGGGACAGCACGGTCCAACCGCAAGGGCTTCCCACAGAGATTGATCAGCCAAAGATTAAATCGGGGGGAAAAAGCCAGTATGCGCAATGAAGAGGTACTAGCTCTGAAGTGGAAAGATAAAAGGGACTTCTACATCCTTTCCACAATACATAAGGACACCCTGGTGGAACTTCAGACAAGACGAAGTCCCATCCAGAAGCCAAAATGCATCCATTAATATAACCTATTCATGGGGGGGGGGGGGTGGATATGAGCGACCAGCTAATGCAGCCCTACTTGGCCACCAGGAGATCACTGTTCTGGTATAAAAAATATATATAATTCAGCTAGCCCTGTTCAATTCCTATGTCATTTTTTCCAAGTGTACCCAAGGATCCCTAACCTATTTAAGATTTCAAGAGGACATTATCATGGCCCTTCTCTATCCCCATGGCCACCCCCCCGAACAAATTCGCTCTGATGCATTAGCCAGACTTCATGAAAGGCACTTCCCGGATATCCTCCCTCCTACCCACACAGGCCGCAGACACCAAAAAAAATGTTGTGTATGTTCACGTAGAGGAATTCGCCGCAACACCAGATACTACTGTCCCCAATGTCCCTCCCAGCCAGGCCTCTGTATTGTAGGGTGCTATCTTGTTTATCACACTTCAGTACACTATTAGTAAAGACATTTTCCCAGTTTCCACTATCTGCTATTTCTGTGTATGACCCGGACTGTTGAATGACCATTCTTTTTGCCTGCCTCCTGGAAATGATTATTTGCTCTGCCACTGTACTATTCAACACAGGGGTCTCACACAGGTGAGGGGCTCCAGAATAGAATTTCAGAGTGGAGAAAACTTTTTTTTTTCCAGGTTTTTCTTTTCTCGGATTAGGGTCTGGATCTCTGAGGCTTCAAAGAGATTTGGGTGGGAGAAGCCTCTACCCCTGTCCTCAGGTCTTACCTGACCAAGGCCCCCAAGCCTTATAGTGCTGCCTGCTGCCACCTGAACTGGCCATGCCTATGCCTGCCACCTGAACTGGCCATGACTATGCCTGCTAACTGAACTACTGCCAGGACCAATACTTTGGAATATCCCTGCCTGCTGCCTGGAAAATTCCTGAACATCTCCATTGGCTGCCTGGACCAATGCTTTTCCTGTGCTGGGACCGTATTCGTGCCTGCTAAAACCACAGGTAATCATTATTTTTTACCCTTTGCTCAGCAGAATGTATTTTGGGTTGTAATTCTTGATCTGTACATGCTATGTGTTAGAAGCCTGACTGTGCTACTTGGATGTTGGGCCTCTGTATGTGGCCAGGCTGTGGAAAAGTGTCACACATGTGGTATCGCCATACTCAGGACGAGTAGCAGAATGCATTTTGGGGTGTAATTTTTGCTATGTACATGCTTTGTATTAGAAATATCTTAGAAATGGACAACTTTGTGTAAAAAAAAAAATATGTTTTTATTTTTTCCACATTTTCCAAAAACTTGTGGAAAAAAATGACATCTTCAAAAGACTCATAATGCCTCATAGAATATACATTGGGGTGTTTTCTTTCCAAAATGGGGTAATTTTGTGGGTAATTCCATTGTCTTGGTGCTCCAGGGCCTTCAAAAATGTGATAGGTACTCGGGAAATGAAATGTGTAATTTATGCCTTTAGAACGCCTGACTGTGCTACTGGGATGTTGGGCCTCTGTATGTGGCCAGGCTGTGGAAAAGTGTCACACATGTGGTATCGCCATACTCAGGACGAGTAGCAGAATGCATTTTGGGGTGTAATTTTTGCTATGTACATGCAATGTATTAGAAATATCTTATAAATTGACAACTTTGCGTAAAAAAAAAAAGTTTTTATTTTTTCCCACATTTTCCAAAAACTTGTGGAAAAAAATTACATCTTAAAAAGACTTATTATGCCTCATAGTATATACATTGGGGTGTTTTCTTTCCAAAATGGGGTCATTTTGTGGGTAATTCCATTGTTCTGGTGCTCCAGGGCCTTCAAAAATGTGATAGGTTGTTAGGAAATGAAATGTGTAATTTATGGCTTTCGAACGCCTGACCGTGCTACTTGAATGTTGGGCCTTTGTATGTGGCCAGGCTGTGGAAAAGTCTCACACATGTGGTATCGCCATACTCAGGAGGAGTAGCAGAATATATTTTGGGGTGTATTTGTAAGTTTATGTATGTCATGTGTGAGAAATACCTTGTTAATTTAACAATTTTGTGGGGAAAAAAAAAAAAATCTTCATTACCAAAACTATTGTGGCCAAAAAATTGCAACTTCAAAAAACTCACTATGCCTCTTACTAAATACCTTGGACTGTCCTCTTTACAAAAAGTGGTAATTTGGGGGGTGTTTGTACTCTCCTGACATTTTAGGGCCTGAAGAAATGAGATAGGTAGTCGGTACATCAGCACTGTTAAATTTTCAATGATACGTAGCCTAGCTTGAGGGCGCTCTAACTTTCACAAAAACCTATTTTCATACACTTATCAGGATTTTTTTTTACCAAAGACATGTAGCAGAATACATTCTGGCCTAAATTTATGACAAAATTTGATTTTATTGGATTTCTTTTAAAACAGACAATAGAAAATATAATTTTTTTTTTTTTCGCTATTTTTTCGCTTATATCACAAAAAATAAAAAATCCAGCGGTGAATAAATACCACCAAAAGAAAGCTCTATTTGTGGGAACAAAATGATAAAAAATTCATTTGGGTACAGTGTAGCATGACTGAGTAATTGTGATTCAAAGTGCGAGAGCACCGAAAGCTGAAAATTGGTCTGGGAAGGAAGGGGGTTTAAGTGCCCAGTATTGAGGTGGTTAAGAAAATACTCGGATATTGTGATCAAACCATCTGATAAAGGGGGGAATATTGTGGTCATGGACCATCTTCATTACCGCAATATGTGTTGGGATATTCTCAAAAATCGTGACTGGTATCGGCCGGTTAATGAAGAAAGGATAAATCTGGCTCATTCCCAATTTATGGCATATCTTAATGAAACATATAGGAAAGGAATTATCAATAAAGAAACATATGAATACACTAAGATTGATTCACCACGCGTACCGACATTTTACGCGCTGCCTAAAACACACAAAGATATGTACAATCCCCCAGGAGGACCCATCGTCTCGGGGATTGGGTCCTATACTGAACCCCTTAGCAGACTAATCGATCAATACCTCCGCCCCCACGTTATGGGCTTTCCCTCCTTCATACAAAATACTCCAGACTTATTGAGAGCACTCTATGATAAGATCATGCCAACCAATTGCATCTTGATAGCATTGGATATCGAGGCATTGTACTCTTCCATCCCACACAAGGTGGGACTACAAGCAAACAATTCCTCGATGAAAGGGGCCCACTTTTTGAAGCTTATAATCAATTTATTCTTGAGGGTCTCTCCCCCATATTTCAGAACAATATTTTTACCTTTGACGGCTCCCACCTCATCCAGGTGCAGGGCGTGGCCATGGGCACCTGTTGTGCCCCGGCCTATGCCAACCTGCACCTGGGTGGGTGGGAGCAGCACTTGTTCAGTGATGGGGCCCTCTCTATGTACCTGAGACATATTGTTCTATGGCTCAGGTACATAGATGATGCCCTCATTATATGGGATGGAGGCATCAAACTTTTTGATGCCTTTTTTTGGGAACTACATAAAAATACCTTTAATTTAAAATGTACTATGAATTGGAGTGAACAAAAACATTTATTTTCTTGATACCACCCTTTATTTCAAAGATGAGGGCCAAATAGGATCTACACTTTACAGAAAACCCACTGCGGGGAATATGATCTTGCATTCTGCAAGTGCACCTCCAAAAACACTCATCAACAGTATTCCATCACGATTATTACAAAGGGGGTATTCAAAAACCATGCTACGTAGATTGTACAACAAAGCAAATAAGAAAAATCGCCATGATCTCCTTTTCAATAAAAAAGACAAAAATGAAGACAATAAAGTCAGATTTATCACAACATATTGTAAGCAACACAAAGGAATTTGCAATATTTTGACAAACAATTGGGATATACTAATGAATGACCCCATATTACCAAAATATTTGGACGCACACCCCAATTTGACATTTAAGAGATCTAGGTCTCTCAGAGACAATGTAGTTTCTAGTCACTACGTAAGACCTAAGGATGAAGGCCGTAATTCTAACGGCCTCTTCAAATGTGGGGAATGCGACTACTGTCCATTTATCTTGGAAGGGGATTCCTTTAGACTACCGAATGGGCGGATGAGATACATTAACCAAAATATCACTTATCAAACAAAAAGGATCTCAGACCACATTTCATATATTAACAATGGTAGGATCAATACCCCCATTGGTGGTCATGTGGGCCTCAAACACAAATTTGACCAATCAATCATTCGTTTTACGGTATTGGATATTGTCTCTGGACGGCAGAGGAGGCAATATTGACAAAAAAGTCTTAGATCGTGAATCAAGATGGATTTATGACCTCAAGGCTACAGTGCCTCCTGGTTTAAACAATATGCTGAGCTTTAAGCCCTTCCTATAAATGTACTCCTGATTATCATTAATATAGAAGTCCAATCAATTTCCTTTACCATTCAGGTAGACTAAGCCTACATCCTACTTATTTTCCTAGGATATGTTATATAGTTTATTATTATTTTTGGTGGATGTAAATTGTATATATGTGTATTGCCAGTACTTTATGTGTGATATTGTATACGTGGCGATATATGCTGATCCCCTTACGATGCATCAGGATGTCGAATTACTTTATGGAATATTATCTCATATGACCTTGTAGATCTATTTTATTCTTTTTACTTTTTGGTTTATATTTGTCTGTTGAATATCTTTTATTAATATAAATTTTTCATTTTTTGGTTGTTGCCCCATCCCTTCCCCTTTTTTTTCTCCCTTTTTGTTTCATCCCTCTCCTTGCATATATCTCTATTGCCGGTAACCCTTCCGTTTCCATTGCTGCTCCTTGTCCCCTTTGTATATATTGGAGGGATGGGTCCCTGTTGTACATATTGGAGGGATGGGTCCCTGTAGTGAGGCAGAGTGCAAGGCTGGATCATTTGTCCCATAGCCTATTGGCATCATTACCTGTGATTAGCCATGGCTATTTATCTGTATCCCAGTATAGAACTATTCACTACTATGCAATATAACGTCCTTCACACTGATGCGCACGCGCATCGGTTGGTTAATGGGCGTGGAACGCAATCACGGCCACATTTCCGGAATTAGACATGGGAGATCACCGCCAACGATAAGACGTCACTTCCGACTGGAGGACTGAGTGACCTCCGTCGGAGCCGGAATAATCACATCTTGATGCGCCATTTTGGCGCCAAAACAAGGATGTACTCCATTATTTAAACCCCTCAGTGTACTATTGTCTCTGGGCAGGCATATATACGGAGGACCACGACATTGAGGTATGGGCTGATCTTGGATTTATTTAGGACATAAGCCTTCCGGTATGGAATAGGATGGTGCTTATACTATTTCTATTACACCCCCTAGGCTCTCCCCAGTGATGAGGGCTGGAGCCATGTATTTGTGCTGTTAATGATTGGACAGCATGCCTCAGAGCTTCCTGCCCTAATCCTATATTGGAGCATATCGAGGTATGTAACTCACTATGATGGCCTTTTGCAATAAAATGAGGGTTGGATATTTGTTGTTTGATACTTTAAACTTATAAGGGGGGCCCCCTTTCTTCTTAGTAGATCTAATATCATCTCCCATTCCTCTAGTATATAATCTATGGCGTCTCTTCGGGCATTATCAGATGTACAATCAACGAACATTTGTATGTGCACTTTATGAGGCCATTACAGCCCGCTCTAACTGGAATGAGGTGGGTATCTTCCCAATCATAGTACCCCATGTTATAATAATAGTCACATTGGGGTTTTATTACTTTACATATATATAATTCTATGCTACACTGAAAATATATACTTAACTTACAGCTATCGTGCACTCTGATTTGTACAATCAGAACAATAATTTAACCCAGAGAATTTACTAGTTGTTGGACATATATATATATATATATATATATATATATATATATATATATATACCTCTGAGGAGTTACCAAACAAGAATTCATGTTTTTGGAAACGATATCTGGACCTTCCATCTTGTCATAGAGATCCAATGTTTATCCTGCCATTCCTGTCTCTGCATGCAGTGTGGTCAGTATTAGCCGCGTATAGAATATCTACATTCCTATTAAATATATATTATAGAAATACATATAATATTTACAGTATGTGATGTTAGATTATGTTTTTTCTCTGTAGTAATTTTTTGTTTTTGGTACATACATGTGATTGCAGAAATACCGGTCTTGTCTGGTCTCTCTGGCCCTGACGAAGCCTTATGCGAAACGTGTAGGCTTGCTGGGACCCCTAGACCGTGGTTCATCGCAGACCTGCATCAACATCTGCATTAAGTATCGGCATTCCCAGCCTGGGAATGTATTTCTGCACTGTGCTTTTTAATTTGTTTGTATTCATCATATGGGATCTCTCATATGTAATATTTACACGTTTTTTAATATGTAATAATAAATATTATTTTTATTTAAATTGTTGCCAATCTTGGTCCTCCTTCTCCCAACTGGCCTAGAAAGCCCCATCTTTTTCTCTTCTGGTTTTGCTATGAATATTAGGGGTATGGGCCGACCTACACGGTAATCTACATTTTATAAATATAATATACCTTCCTATCTATTTACTAAGGATTAACATAGCCAATGCTGATTAACAGACTTTAGTTCCAATTTAATAGAGTTGTAAAGTTGCTGAAAGATTGGCTTCAATAAACTCTAAAACATAAACATAATTTTTTTAATTATGTAGCCCCACGGCTTGTACATTTATGAAACCATCAGCAAGAACTGCTTGATAGGAATCTTCTCAGTCAATATGCTATTGACTTGTATAACTTCATAAGTACTTCAGTTGTCGTTGTAGAGCTGACTTCACATCCTTGTTTTTCAAGCTGTAAACAATGGGATTTAACATGGGAA
Source organism: Pelophylax lessonae (assembly GCF_965119305.1). Taxonomy (NCBI): domain Eukaryota; kingdom Metazoa; phylum Chordata; class Amphibia; order Anura; family Ranidae; genus Pelophylax; species Pelophylax lessonae. The sequence continues at coordinate 31,785,886 of NC_138774.1, forward strand.
CCAAAGCCGTGTTGACCAAAGACAGAAGTTTACCAAACTTAAGAGTTCCACTCGGTGTAAAATATTGACAGCCGAGAATTGTGTAGTGAAGAGTAACCACTGTTATATGTGATGAGCATGTGTAGAAAGCTTTAGACCTCCCTCTACTAGACTTAATTTTCATTATGGTTGCAATGATGAAGATGTAGGAGACAAGGGTGAGTAGAAAAGGGGTGAAGGCGCAAAGTAAGACCCCCTGTGTAAAAATAAGCAGTTCCAAAGTGGAGGTGTCACTGCAGGAAAGACTTATTAGGGGCATAATGTCACAGAAAAAGTGGTTAATTATATTTGAAGAGTAGCAAGACAATTCCGATAGCATTATCATTGCGGGGAGAATCTGTAGAAAACTAAATGACCAGCAGAATATGGCTAAACCAACACAGACACTACCACTCATGATGGTTGAATAATGCAATGGGTTGCAGATGGCAGCATAACGGTCGTAGCTCATGGCTGTAAGCAATATCAACTCATTGCCAGAGAGCCATGAGAAAATATATACCTGTGCCATGCATTCATTGAAGAATACTATTTTATACCCTGTTACGAAGGTAATGAAGATCTTATGAAGGGTGACCGTGGCAGAAGATATGTCAAGAATGGACAGGTTACACAGGAAGAAGTACATAGGAGTGTGGAGTTGAGAATCCAGGCAAACCAGTAGAAAGATGGTCAAGTTGCTACCAAGAGTGATCAGATACATAAGAAGTACCAGGAGGAAGATTGGAACTTGCAGTGTGGAGACATCTGAAATCCCTATAAGGATGAAATAGGCCACCACAGTCCTGTTTTCATACATGTTTTACTTTGTGAGTTAAAACAAAAAAAAAAAAAGAGCATTATTCTTCTGATAGAGTATTCACATATGCTAAACAAGAAACCAGAGAAAACTCTTTGCTTTAGAATTCTAGAAGCTATGCCCAAAAAAAGACAAGCAGAGGACAAGTGACTTTATTGGCTATGGTCCCCAGCTGATCTTTTCCCTATTGATGACTTAGGTGCAATTCACAAAGTTGAAGTGGAGCTACAAATCAATATTCAAATCAAATTCCACAAATCAATATTCAAATCAAATTCCCCCATCCACCCATGTCTCCATGCTTTATTTTGTTGAGAAATCACTTTGAAAGACACCCTCTAGCATTTTTGTCTGTGGCTATCTTAAGTAAGGTCAGATGATTCATGTAGCAATTACTTCCTGTAATCCACCTGTCCTTAGTTCAGGCATACAAGCAGGGGAGGGTGTGCTCAGCTGAGAAAGCCCCTCCACCCCTACTGAAGACTCCTGGGATGTATGACATCATTAATATTCAAAGCAAACTCCCCCATCCATCCACTTCTCCATGCTTTATTTTGTTGGGAAATTCTTTTGAAAGACACCCCCTTGCATTTCTGGCTGTGGCCATCTTAAGTAAGGGCAGATGATTCATGTACATTTACTTCCTGGAATCCACCTGCCCTTAGCTCAGGCTTACAAGCAGGAGAGGGTGGGCTTAGCTGAGAAAACCCCTCCTCCTCTACGTAAGACTCCTGGGATGTATGACATCAATAATATTCAAAGCAAATTCACCCATCCATCCATGTCTCCATGCTTTATTTTGTTGAGGAAATACTTTGAAAGACACCCCTAGCATATCTGGCCTTGACCATCTTGAGAAAGGGCAGATAATTCATGTAGCATTTACTTCCTATAATCCTTAGCTCAGGCATACAAGCAGGAGAGGGTGTACTTAGCTGAGAAAACCACTCCTCCTCTACTGAAGACTCCTGGGATGTATGACATCATCTGTCTAGGCATGGAAACCAGGAAGTAACTGAAGAAATGTAATAAAAACAAAAAACTTTTAAAACAAGAAAAATTATATTCTTTCCTATTAATTTACTAATGATAGCAGTATAAGGGTTAAAAATAGTAAATGTTGCTTGAGAGAGTGAAGTTCCCGCTTTAAAGTATAACTAAAGGCAAAAGTTTTGTATTCGTTTTGGAAAGAGCGGAGAAGGATTAGAACATTTGTCTGTGCCCCCGTTAGGAGATTTTGCCTCTCTTTTTGTCTTGTTTACCGTTTTCCCCAAAAGTGAAAATGATACATTTTGGGTTGCCTCGAGAACAGAAATAGAGGGGAAATCTTCCAATGGGGACATTGGTTTTGGTGACAACAAGGTATTTCCTCACTTTGGAGGGATTTCTTTGAATTTCCTATCTTGGCGGTGGGACAGGAAGTGAAGGGAAATTTCCCCAATAGTTAGTAAACGCGATAACTTTTGCGCAAACCAATCAAAATATGCCCATTGCGATTTTTTTAACCAAAAATATGTAGCAGAAAACAAATTGGCCTAAAATGTTAAAAAATTTAGATTTTTAAATTTTTTTTGGGGAATGTTATAAATCAGAATGTAAAAAATGGAACAGAAGCAGGTGACGGGGGAGGAGCCTGTCGATGGCGCCAGTTCAGTGTTCACGCTGAAGCCTCATGGAAAGTTATCCGGAGAGAGAGGTGGAAAATTCTCATGCCCCCAGCCCTTATGAGCAACTAGCCTAGCCTCCCTGTAACCCCTTCAATCGACTCTCTGCACCCAGGACAAACTACCCGTAAAACGGGATACCGGACCTTAGCGACTGATCTGGAGAAGGTGATCGTTGGGGATCGTGTGCCGAAGCCGAGCCGAGCGGAGCCAAGCCCCGAGCCCTGGGGACAGCTGGACACGTGAGTTCAGTGCACGCCGGCAACCTGGGATGGCGGGGCGGACCGGACAGCGGAAGCAGCGGGAGAAGCGAAGGTAGCAGAGGTACCCTGTCCCGCAGGCACCAACAAGGCACCAACAACGGAGAGGTGCTTAGGAGGTGGAAGGCTTGGACCCGAGATCCAGTTCAGCCACAAAGCGAGCCCTAAAACGCAAGGGAGCGGTGAGAGGGTGAAAACCCCCCTTTTATTGTTAATCTACTCCTTCTTTGTGACTGTTGTTCAGTAGGCATTTGCACACTGGGTTATTATATTGGGGACCCCATGCCTAGTACCTCAATGACAGACTGTATTCGATAATGAGCTGTAGCAACTGACGTGTGGTTGAAATGCCTTAATGTGAACTACATAATCAGAACCTGCAGGGGGAAAAGGACTGTATTTAAAGTGAACCCACTTGGGGGCATCTGTCGATCTGAACCTAAAGGGAGCTTCTAGGAATCTGGTCGCTCATGCTCTCCCCGATTATCCTGTCCTTTACTGCCTGCTGCTGTCATTCCCTCCCCTAAAATAGGATACGATGCTGAGGTCCCCCTTTTCTCATTCTTCTTCTGGGCTCTCAATGCTTAAAGAGTCTAATGTGATTATTTGACATATCCTGGAAAGGGAGTGTGAATTCCAAATAAATAAATCTAGACAGCCCTGGGAAAACCACATGCCGTGACCTATTGGATACCCCCCCATAAGAGGAACTAGATTTAGTTACTTTTGGAAATTGATCCAATTGGGGCAGGACATAACCTAAGAAATAAATCCCCCATATATACATTAACTGGAGTAAGAGAATAAAAAAGAACCCCACTACAAAATGAAGACCAAACAGACTAAAGAGGGGACAGGGAAACCTGCAAAGGTAACAGCTAGAACAGGATGTATATGACCCCGGAAGGGAAAGGTCAAAACCCGGCGCAGGAAAAACAACCAGTTGTAAGACCAAAACAAAATGCCGAAGGGAGCAAAAAGACTAAAGGACAAAAATCTGCAGAGTCTGGAATTATCCAGAGAAAGCACACAAACACTGGGAGACAGCGAAATAAGAAAAGAGGAGGAACTTAGAACAAAGGACCCCCCACCCTCAAAAACGGAGATGGTGGAAATGTTCACTAATTTGGAAAGATCAATCAAAACTGAAATGGCCACCCTTTATGGAGATCTAGGTCACATCCTGGTCAGAGTGGAGGAAACGGAAGCAAGGACTGATACGCATGAGAAAAAGTTGAAAAAGTTAAAAGATCAAATGAAGAAAATAAAACTAGAACAGAGAAATATGTTATATAAAATTGAGGATCAAGAGAACAGAAATAGAAGAAAGAACCTGCGGATTAGAGGGTTACCAGAGAAGGGCAAAGATGAAAATATAGAAGAAATGTTAGACTGTACTCAACCCGCTTCTGGGTAAAGCAAATACTGATAAAATAGAATTCGAAAGAGTTCACAGAATACGAAAACCAGCGAACATTCCAAAAGAGAAAACAAGAGATGTGATAGCAAGATTCAACAAGTATGAGGATAGAGCCCAAATCTGGGAAAAGATGAGAGAGAGAGACTTATACTGAGATTCGAGGGAGCAGAACTACAGGTATTCCCAGACCTTGCCCAGGAAACTATAAACAGAAAACGCATCTTAAAACCGGTAGTGGAAGTCTTAAAGAAACAAAATATACAATACTTCTGGAGCCACCCCGCGGGTCTGGGGGTATGGAAAGATGGGAGGGTTGTACTGTTAAAATTCCCAGAAGATGTACAGGTATTCTGTGAAACTCTAAATATACAAGTAATGAATATACCTGGGTGGATGAAGCAGGAGAATTCTGTGAACTCAGAGGAAGAAACAGAGGAAGAAGACCAGGAGCAGGGGAAGATTAAGAAAAAACCAGGCTTAAAGAAAACAAGAAATTGAGGACTGGGGGGGGGGGGGGAGTATTGAGAGTCGAGTGGGGGGGGAGCGGGGGGGGGTGTAAGTGAGAGTAAAACCAGAAAGTTAAATAAAAGGATGGCTCCATGAAGGCATTAGCGGGTACTAACCATCGACCTAGAAATTAGGAAGATGGAGGGGACAGGTGAGCAAAGACAGAGCTCAACCCTGGGGAAATGTTGATTGAAATGGGGAGGAGGAAAATCGACTATCCTAGCTAAGGGAAGAGAGATAGCTAGGAACCCAACATGCCGTGGGATAGGATTGGGGGGGGGAGGGGGGAGGAGGAGGGAGGGAGGGAAAAAAGGGGAAAAACAATAGTAAAAGAGTATCCCGACTATACAATAAGCAAAAATCCATATCTACCAGTGAGGAATTAGACTTCCGGAGACGCCAGCCTAAGAACTCTAGGAGTAATAAAGGAAATAAAATAATGAGTAAAATTAAAATAAAGAAAAATAGAAAAAAAAACAAGATAAAGAGATGGAAGAAGTAAATTTTATGTCGTACAATGTACGCGGAATGAATTCACCAGTCAAGAGGCAAAGAATTATGGGGCAAATTAAATATCTGAATGCAGGTGTAGTATTCTTACAGGAGACCCATATTACATATGCTTCCAATATTAGGTTATACTCCCAGAACCATCCTACATGGTATCATGCAGACTCACTTAAGAAAAAATCTAGTGGAGTGGCTATTGGACTCGCTAGAGGAGTGAGATTTAATCTGGAAGACAGGCTGGTGGGCCCGGAGGGAAGATTCCTCTTCCTGAAAGGGAAGTTAAATGAGGAAGAAGTCACTTTAGCAAATATATATAGTCCTAATGACAGAGAGGTGGCCTTCTTGGGGAAGATCTTGGGGAAATTAATAGACTTTAAAAAAGGAGGGGTGATTCTGACGGGGGACCTCAACTTGAGCCTTGATCCAAAAATGGATAATACCTCACAATACCAAAAGTTTTCGATCCATCAGATTAAAGAGATTAAGAAAAACCTATATCAAAGTCAATTGGCGGACATATGGAGAATTCTCCATTCAAAAGAAAGGGACTATACATGTTACTCAAATATACACGGGACATATTTAAGAATTGACTATTTCTTGATAGAACACAGATGAATTGAAAAAGTATCAGAGGCGAAGGTTGGGATTAGGACCTGGTCAGATCACTCCCCATTACATTAAAAATGAAATTGGGTATGGTACAACCAAAAATGACTACATGGAAAATTAATGAAGAACTAATCAAGGATAAAAAATGGGGAAGGGAAATCGAGAAAGAACTGGATTTTTATTTCCAAAACAATGATATAGAGGAGACACCTAAAAATATCATATGGGAAGCCAAAAAGCCTATATGCGGGGTATTCTAATCTCAAAAGGAGTACAAAGAAAGAGAGAAAGAACAAAAAATAAAGACAGATTGATGAGAGAGGTATATGACTTGGAACAAAAGCATAAAAAAATAAATAAGGAAGAACTGATCTCCCAATTAGAGAGGAAAAAAGAGGAATTAAGAGACCTATTAGAACAGGAAATTAGATACGATTATAATAGGGTGGCAAGAGAGAAATATGTGGAAGGCAACAAAGTTGGGAAAAACTTGGCAAGGATCCTTAAAAAAAAAAAAAGCAATGAATTTTATAGATAAGATTAAAAACAAAAATGGGGGACTTGCCCATTCAACTACCGAAATAGCAAGGGAGTTTAAAAAATACTATGGTAACTTATATGCGGTTAGAGGAGAGGACAAACAAGATAAAAATATAGATAGAGGAGAGAAGATCAAAACATATTTAGAAAACGCAAACATGAAAAAAATAGAAAAGGAAAAATTAATACTCATTGAGGCTCCAATTACAGAACAGGAGATATTTGTAACGTTCATGCGTTTTTGTTTGCGGATGGATTTACAGCTGCAGAATTATTACACTCAGTAGCCTTGTAGAGAATGTGTTGAACAACATATCCAACTCTCAGGACTTCATCACCGTGTACAGCCTGTTATATACTATATATATATTAATAGATGTTTAATGGAGGGATAGAGTATATGAGGATATATAGATGAGAGACAGGCTATTGTATGGTGAGCACTAGAAGTAGTATAGGAGAGTTGCAGGTGATGGTAAGCAGATAGGTTCTGATGTCAAGTATAGTGCAGATGGTAAGAGGACACAGATGGAGTATACTTTAGACAGAGTAACCTAGTGCAAGGATAGTTCAAGGTAGTCCCAAGAGCTAACAGTCTTATGCAGATGATAGTGAGTAGATAGATACAGGTAGTCTTGGTAATTGCAGTAGATGACAGTAGGAGATTGGTTAGTAAGAATCCCCTGCGGGATACTTATCACTTAGATAGGTTAGGAAATACAATGTCCAGAGGAGAGGGGTGATCCCGTAGCGGGATACGGATCACCAGCGAGGTTTCCGGCTTAGTTCAGCAAGGAAGGTATGTCAGCAGCTCCGACTTCTCAGGCGTAGGTGCGATGAACATGTGGATTTGAACGAGCGATGAGTGAGAGCAAACCGGCGATTGAAATAGCCGCTCATAGCGGCGCTCGGCAGTGATGTCATCCGGTCTTAAAGGTGTATGCGTCCTTTGTATATACAAGATGGGACGCAAAGAGAGGAGAAATATAGGAACAAGGGTACCATAGGTACCGGAACATTATAGTACCCCCCCCTTAAGGCCGGCTCCGGAAGGCCTCTAGAGCTGGTTTTTCCGGATATTTCGAGTGGAAATTGCGAATCAGTCTAGGGGCATGGATATCGGAGGTATCCAGCCAGGTGTCATCTTGGGGCCCATAATTCTTCCATCGTACAAGATACTGGAGTCTTCTTCTATTGAAACGGGAATCCAAAATTTCTTTTATCTCAAATTCTTCTCCACCCTCCACTTGTACAGGAGGTGGAGGTGAGATAGTAGGCCTTATTCCTTGGTTAGGAACATGGGGCTTCAGTAGAGACACATGGAAGACAGGATGTATCTTGAGGTCTACTGGCAATGTGAGTTGTACTGCAGCTTTTCCAATAAGCTTCTCTATTGGAAAAGGTCCCAGAAATAGAGGTCCAAGTTTTTTACTAGGGATCTTTAGTCTCAGATTTTTTGTAGAAAGCCAAACAAGATCCCCAATGGCATATTGGGGAGAGGGTTTCCTACGGAGGTCGTAGTATTTTTTTTGTTGGCTATGAGCATGAGATATTGTATTGTTGAGTAATCCCAGAGAATCCTTTATCTGGGCAAAATAATCAGATGCTACTGGATTACTTGATGGTAAGATACGTGGAGGAAGGAGTGTGGGATGAAACCCATAATTCAGGTAAAACGGACTTTGCTTAGTAGTGCTATGAGTAGCGTTGTTATAGGCGAATTCCGCCAGTGGGAGGAGATCTGCCCAATCGTCCTGTAGATACGAAGTATAGCAACGCAGGTACTGTTCAATGCACTGGTTAACTCTCTCTGTCTGTCCGTTGGTCTGAGGGTGGTAGGCAGAAGTAAGGTTACGCTCTATTCGCAGTATCTGACATAGAGCTAGCCAAAATTTTGAGATGAATTGTGAACCACGGTCAGACAGCAGTGTTTTTGGAATACCATGTAACTTAAAGACATGTTTCACAAGTAATTCTGCTGTTTGTTTGGATGAAGGTAGTTTTCGGATAGGGGTGAAATGTGCCATCTTGGTCAGTTGGTCCACTGATACCAAGATGGTGTTGAATCCTTTGGAAGGTGGTAGTTCCACTATGAAATCCAAGGATACCACTTCCCACGGAACCTGGGGTATCGGTAAACTACAAAGTAATCCTGATGGTTTCGTGTTGTCAATTTTAGACCTTCGAAAAGGTAGCAAGATGTGGGGCCAGGGTTGGGATTTTAAGGGTACCGTTATATAACTAATAAGAGAGATGTATCTACAAAAATATCTAAAAAGTATATAATTTTATTAATCACATAGAGTGAAAAGAATACAGGTACAAATACAAAGACATTACTGTTACAAGATAACATGAAACATCATTATGGTAACAACATAATTGATAAAATATCATCAGAGATAATTTCCTTGAAATTGTGGACAGGACTAGTCAGAGGTCACAGTCAGTCTGGAGGTGCCAGGACTTGTGTGTGTCCCTCTAGTCAGTCCGATTACCACTACCCGACATGTTTCGCGGTATATACCGCTTCTTCAGGGGTACAAGGGGTGTATCTTGATAAAAAGCCACTAAAAAATGACAAAAATAGATACATGGTTATCATACATATATTGTAGACAAGCGTACATACATATACATGTTCGTTTTGCTGTTTCGAATATCAGTGTGTGTCAAGTATGGAGCAATTGGCGATAAGCCCCTCCTACTTCTGACACGGGTACGTCATTTATTCGATCACATGGTAGACATTTTACTTACATGAGTATACAAGAAGAATAATCTACACTGGCATGTAGGCCAAGGCATATATATGATACTCCCAGTGGTGGAACTGATGGTTCATGGCAAACGGAGCATAGGCGTCGGTCGTCAAAAATTGTCCCCCGGGCGGGCAAGGATGACCAAATGGCAAAAAAGCCTAGACAGTGGAAGATATAGAGAATGCTGGTATATAGAATATTGTATTCGTTCAAAGGCTGCAGAAATATATACTGCAGACTATATTGCTCTCGACCCCCCGGGTCTCAACGAAACGCATACTTTCAAAGCCTTTCTATAAATTTTACTGCATAGGACCTACTCTCTGCCCCCTTTTGATGGATCCAAACTACTGTTTTTCTACTTTGGTAGATTCTTGCTCCTTTATTGTGTTTTTCCCTCCTCATCCCCTCTTTTTTCTTCCCTTCATGGGTTTTTTCCTATATACCAACCTCTCAGGATATTTACTCTGTCGGCCATAACCGTTTTTTCTGTTGAGAGCTATTTCCATAGACAGGCGGTTAGTGGCAGTCTATAATTAATATATGTGTTTCTGCTATTACATTGTGGGTGGCTACACAATGTTTTAACAAATGGAAAACTAACATTCTTGCATTGATATTTGTAAACAACTTTGTATATATATATATAACAATGTACACATTGGTATGCATCCCAATTCAGGCATCTGATCTCCCACTTGTGGTGTGGACCAATCGGCGCTGGCTATATCGGTTATCTGTGATGTCCCACGGGCGGGCAAGAGATGTACAGAGGTTCTTGGTGTGTATAGTTAGCACATAGTCCCTTTGTCTACACGGAGGTATCCGCTTCCTATACGCCATTCCATCTGCACCCGCTTAGTGTTGCTTCTTGGCGTCCCAGGTTGCGTGGCAACCAATGGAGGGGCGGCCCTGTGTGTTTTTGACAGCTGCGCGCCGCGTCTACCGACGCGCGTGCGCAGTTGTACATCTGACTCCGTGACGTCACCGAGACGCGCGTCGCCTGCATGTGACGGCGGAGTTGATGATCCATTTAAGACAGGTACGGTAGCCAGCTAGTGTGCAGACGATGGAGCTCCGACACATGGATCACTAAACGGTAATAACGCTTCAGCCTTTTTTCATCCACTAATCTCTTACCCTATACATTCTAAATATAGCCACGTACCCTCCCTCTTGGAGATTATGTATGGGCAGCAAGCTGTACCTACATGGTATTCTGTGACTATGTATGGATTCATAGCATGGTTATAACTAGCCTGCCCAAGCCTTTTGTTTATTTGCTATTTTTTCTTTTTTCTTTTTGAACATATTACAGAGCGGTACCAGTTGATCCGGAGACTGAAATTTGATGTCTCGCTTGATGTGCGATATCATTTCTGTGCTCCTCTGATCGTATGTTTTTTCCACCCTTTCTCCATCGTCTGACCATCACACAAGCCCTGGCATAGAGTTTGGTAGGTTATTATTTCCATATACTTCTATTGATGTCATTTTTGGTGAGCATTTCCCTTCCTCCCCCCCTTTCTTAAAGATTGGAGGCGCTTCAATATACATCTGTAGATTTTTCAATACCAATCTCTACTCATATTCAATGATTTGAATAACGTGACCAATATAGTCTGCAGTATATATTTCTGCAGCCTTTGAACGAATACAATATTCTATATACCAGCATTCTCTATATCTTCCACTGTCTAGGCTTTTTTGCCATTTGGTCATCCTTGCCCGCCCCGGGGGACAATTTTTGACGACCGACGCCTATGCTCCGTTTGCCATGAACCATCAGCTCCACCACTGGGAGTATCATATATATGCCTTGGCCTACATGCCAGTGTAGATTATTCTTCTTGTATACTCATGTAAGTAAAATGTCTACCATGTGATTGAATAAATGACGTACCCGTGTCAGAAGTAGGAGGGGCTTATCGCCAATTGCTCCATACTTGACACACACTGATATTCGAAACAGCAAAACGAACATGTATATGTATGTACGCTTGTCTACAATATATGTATGATAACCATGTATCTATTTTTGTCATTTTTTAGTGGCTTTTTATCAAGTTACACCCCTTGTACCCCTGAAGAAGCGGTATATACCGCGAAACATGTCGGGTAGTGGTAATCGGACTGACTAGAGGGACACACACCAGTCCTGGCACCTCCAGACTGACTGTGACCTCTGACTAGTCCTGTCCACAATTTCAAGGAAATTATCTCTGATGATATTTTATCAATTATGTTGTTACCATGATGATGTTTCATGTTATCTTGTAACAGTAATGTCTTTGTATTTGTACCTGTATTCTTTTCACTCTATGTGATTAATAAAATTATATACTTTTTAGATATTTTTGTAGATACATCTCTCTTATTAGTTATATAACGGTACCCTTAAAATCCCAACCCTGGCCCCACATCTTGCTACCTTTTCGAATTCGACTAGGGATGAGGTACCTCAATACCTAATATTAGACCTAATGGGCTAATTTCTGCAATTTTAGACCTTGCACAGATATCACAAGATGAAACAAACTTTTTTACGGTTGTCTTCATGTCTGGTCACCAAAATTGCCTAGTGAGTAGATTGAGAGTTTTAGTCATACCCATATGTCCTGCCATAGGTACATCATGCGACAATTCTAAGATCTTGGTTCGCATAGTAGGGGGTATGTATAATTTATCGTTGTAGTAGAGGAAGCCTTCTGCGTCAGTAGTTAGTTGTGGTGGAGGTGAATCCAACCCTATGCTGTGCAAAATCTCCTCCTTCAGTGAGCGAACGACTCCGATAATACGTTCAAGTGGTATTATAGGAACTGAGGGAACCTCAGTGCAATCTTTCTCGGCTAGTCGTGAGAGTGCATCCGCTTTTTTATTTTTGTCTGCGGGCGTGTAAGTTACTAAAAAATTAAATCTCAGAAAGAATAACGACCACCGTACCTGCCGGTGGGAAAGAGTTCTATTAGTCTGAAGGTATTGGAGGTTTTTGTGATCAGTATATATCAGAATTGGCAATTGAGTGCCCTCAAGTAGATGTCTCCAATTCTCTAATGCCAGTTTTATGGCTAATAACTCCTTCTCACCTACTGGGTAGTTCACCTCGGGGCTACTTAATGACTTTGAAAAGAAAGCAACTGGGTGAAGAGGTGAGGTGTTTGTTGGTCGTTGTGAGAGAACTGCTCCTACTGCCATATTAGACGCATCTACCTCCAAGATGTATTGAAGGGATGGGTCTGGATGGCATAGTATGGGGGCAGTAGTAAAGCTTGATTTCAGCAGAGAGAATGCTCCATTTGCTTCCTTTGACCAATTAAATGGTCTCTTCGTGCTTGTAAGTTGTGTGAGAGGTTTCACAATCGCAGAGAAGTTTTTAATGAATTTCCTATAGTAATTAGAGAATCCTAGGAACCTTTGTAATGCTTTGTGAGTGGTTGGCACAGGCCAATCCAGAATGCAGGATATTTTGCTCATGTCCATTTTGATTCCACTTTTAGATATAATATATCCTAGGAATAGTACCTCCTCTTTATGAAAGAGACATTTCTTTGATTTAACATATAAGTTATGTGCAAGTAGTCTTGACAACACAAGTCTCACATGTTTTATGTGCTCAGGTAAGGAATGAGAATAGATAAGTATATCGTCCAAATATACTACCACACAAACATCAAGCAGTCTCGGAATATCTCGTTTATAAAACGTTGGAAGGCTGCAGGGGCATTACATAGCCCAAATGGCATTACAAGGTACTCAAACAGTCCGTATCTGGTTCTGAATGCCGTCTTCCATTCATCCCCTTTACGGATTCGAATTAAATTGTATGCCCCTTTTAGGCCCAATTTTGAAAAGAAAGAAGCCCCACGCACCTGTTCGATAAGTTCAGGAATAAGAGGTAAAGGATAACGATCCTTTATTGTGATGGCATTTAATTGTCTGAAATCAATGATAGGCCTAAGGCTAGAGTCCTTATTGCGGACAAAGAAAAGCCCAGCAGCAGTGGAGGAAGTAGAAGGTCGGATGAATCCTTTTGCCAAGTTTTCATCCAGATACTCTTTAAGGTGAGAGAGTTCATCCTGTGAGAGAGGATATACATGTCCGTAAGGCAACTTGCTATTAGGGAGCAGATCGATACAACAATCATAGTCCCTGTGAGGAGGTAACATTTGAGCGTTTTTCTCGAGGAAAACCTCCGATAAATCTTGATAACACTTAGGAATAATGTCATCTGGCAGTACAGACAGGATCCTATCATGTGTGGGGAGGTTACACGTCGTCTCGCAATAGTGAGAAGAGAAGGCTAACGTTCTTGTTTTCCAATCGATGATTGGTTGATGTATGTGTAACCAGGGAAGTCCCAAAATGATTGGAAAATGTGGCGAAGTTAATACATCAAAGGTGGTGGTCTCCACATGAGACTCGTCAGCAGTTACAAGAAGTGCCTGTGTCTGACTGGTGATAGGACCAGAGGATAAAGGTGTACCGTTAATAAAACTAACGGAGACAGGTTTGGGTTTTGAAACAATAGGTATTTTATTAAGGCAGACAAAACAAATGTCAATGTAGTTTCCACAAGATCCTGTGTCAATCATAGCCTTGGTGGTGATCCTAGTTTGGTCCCACTGCAATGTTAATTGAACAAAAAGATAAGGATTAGGAAAGGAAGTTGTGAGTCCCCCTAGCAAGACATTTGAACACTCACATTCTTTTCTGCGGACAAGAGGACAGTCGTTTACCAGATGATTCGGGATGCGCAGTACATGCAAAGATGTTCGGTTTTCCTCCTGGCACGTTCAGAAAGGGTCAGAGGTGGACGTATCATTCCTACTTCCATAGGAGTAGGGTCAGCAGGCAACATCCGAGAAGGACTGGAAAATGGTGAGCCTTTCTTTCTCTTAGTCGTCTGTCAATATTGATACTGGTCTGGATCAGTCCCTCTAGAGTGCCAGGTAAATCCGCTCGGGCAAGCTCGTCTTTAACGGCCTCAGATAGGCCGAGTCTAAACTGCGTTCGCAAAGATGTGTCGTTCCACCCTCAATCAGGGGACCATCTTTTAAAATTCGCCACGAAATCTTCAACAGGTCTCCTTCCTTGTTTTAGGGCCCGTAACTGGGTGTCAGCGGTACTCTGCTTATTGGGGTCTTCATATAAAGTAGCAAGTTGTGCTAGAAATAAGGGATAAGAATTAAGGAGTGGATCATCCTTTTCAAAGAGAGCATCTGCCCAGGCCCGGGGTTCACCCGTTAAATAGGAGATGATGGTACAAACCTTAATTTGGTCAGTGGTGTAGGTTAGAGGTTTTAACAAAAAAAACAATTGACATGCGTTTTTAAATTCACGGAATTTGCTCCGATCACCAGAAAACACTATAGGAGGGTTTATCTTAGGCTCACGGGGCTGAGCAGCAGGAGGCTGTGTGAGACGGCCAAGCTGCTGTCTCAAGGTTTGATTGTCATTTTTTACCTCTGTAAGTGCATGGATCAATGCATCTACTTGTTGTTTTAATTGTAGTACATGAGTGGATAATTCTGCTGAATCCATATTTTTTTTAAAGGCTCGTTCAATCTGTAACGTTCATGCGTTTTTGTTTGCGGATGGATTTACAGCTGCAGAATTATTACACTCAGTAGCCTTGTAGAGAATGTGTTGAACAACATATCCAACTCTCAGGACTTCATCACCGTGTACAGCCTGTTATATACTATATATATATTAATAGATGTTTAATGGAGGGATAGAATATATGAGGATATATAGATGAGAGACAGGCTATTGTATGGTGAGCACTAGAAGTAGTATAGGAGAGTTGCAGGTGATGGTAAGCAGATAGGTTCTGATGTCAAGTATAGTGCAGATGGTAAGAGGACACAGATGGAGTATACTTTAGACAGAGTAACCTAGTGCAAGGATAGTTCAAGGTAGTCCCAAGAGCTAACAGTCTTATGCAGATGATAGTGAGTAGATAGATACAGATAGTCTTGGTAATTGCAGTAGATGACAGTAGGAGATTGGTTAGTAAGAATCCCCTGCGGGGTACTTATCACTTAGATAGGTTAGGAAATACAATGTCCAGAGGAGAGGGGTGATCCCGTAGCGGGATACGGATCACCAGCGAGGTTTCCGGCTTAGTTCAGCAAGGAAGGTATGTCAGCAGCTCCGACTTCTCAGGCGTAGGTGCAATGAACATGTGGGTTTGAACGAGCGATGAGTGAGAGCAAACCGGCGATTGAAATAGCCGCTCATAGCGGCGCTCGGCAGTGATGTCATCCGGTCTTAAAGGTGTATGCGTCCTTTGTATATACAAGATGGGACGCAAAGAGAGGAGAAATATAGGAACAAGGGTACCATAGGTACCGGAACATTACAATATTAAGAGCCATAAAAGATACTACTGCAGGGAAAAGCCCAGGACCGGATGGGTTCACTATTAGCTATTATAAACAATACAAGGAGCTCCTTGCCCCAAGGCTAGAGGGGTATATGAATGGACTAGGTACCCAATTTAATATAAGTAAAAAAGCCCTCTTGGCATCAATCACAGTCATCTTAAAGGAAGAAAAAGATCCAACGCTGTGTTCTAGTTATAGACCGATATCGCTCTTAAACGCAGATACCAAATTATTTACAAAAATACTAGCAACAAGTATGAAAGGGATGATGAATGAGTGGATCCACAATGACCAGGTGGGTTTCATACCTGGCAGGCAAGGGAGAGACATTGATATTAGAACGATCCTCCTTATGAAACAAATGCTTAAAAATAAGACCCCAAGTGTGATACTGGCAATAGATGCTGAGAAAGCATTTGACAGGGTCAATTGGGAGTTCATGATAAAAACACTAGAGGAATTGGGTATAGGGCCTAGAATGATGGCATGGATTAAGACATTGTATAGCCAACCCTCAGCAAAAATAAAAATAAACGGGACATTGTCCAAACCATTTGGTATGTACAATGGAACAAGACAGGGATGCCCCCCCTCCCCAATGCTATTTGTCATTTCTTTAGAACCACTACTGGCAACAAGAAGAGGATGCACTGATGTCAAGGGGGTGGATGTTGGTTAAGTAGAGCATAAGGTCGCGGCCTTTGCCGATGACTTACTGCTCTATGTCTCCAACCCTAGAATT
The DNA here is from genome assembly GCF_965119305.1 of Pelophylax lessonae. Taxonomy (NCBI): domain Eukaryota; kingdom Metazoa; phylum Chordata; class Amphibia; order Anura; family Ranidae; genus Pelophylax; species Pelophylax lessonae. Next base: position 31,802,130 of record NC_138774.1, read on the forward strand.
TCCCTGCCAAATATAATTAAAATTTTGAAGCAATATGGAGAACTCTCAAACTTAATAATCAACCAAACAAAAAAATCAGAGATATTAAGTATCAAAATCAGTATACACGAGAGAAATAGGCTAAAAAGCGAATTCCCTTTTGTATGGAGAAGAGAGGAATTAAAATACCTAGGAATTAAACTAACACCATCCCCAGAAAAGCTACACAAGGCAAACTTTCTTCCCCTATTGAATGAAATAAAAACAGAAATAAATAGATTAATATCAAGAGCTATATCATGAATGGGAAGAATCAATATCATAAAGATGGCAATCCTACCAAAAATATCATATAAACTTCAAATGATACCAATACAGATTCCACAGGCCTTCTTTAAAACACTAAAAGCACTGATAACTAGGTTTATATGGAAAAATAAAAAACCAAGGATAAAATACACAACATTAAGTAAAAGTAAGAGAGAGGGGGAATTAGCACTACCAGATTTTAAAAAATATTACCAGGCATCAATTCTTACACGGGTGATGGAATGGGGAAAAAAGAGAGCGAAAAAAATTGCGTTAAAATAGAAAACACAATGAGTGACACACATTTAGGCAAAATTATCTGGATCCCACCTAAATATAGAAAGTTGAATAGTAACACGCATATTATTACACGAAAGGCACTAAAAATTTGGGACATAATATACACTAGAGAAAAATGGAAATACAACTCGCCACTAATACCACTGGTTGAAGGCATACAGAGGGCATCTATTCTTATCCTGTACCATTAAGGCTCTTATTGACCCTCTATAACTTTAGGGTCTACTGTCTCTGGTAAGAGGCTTGACTCACCGGGTGATCTGTGTGTTTGGTGAAGGCATTCACAAGTTAAAAGCAAGATCCTTCCATTTTTCCAATCCATTGGATAGTGTTTGTGGACTGTTTGTTGCTCATCAACAGTGTTGTTGGGACTCTTAAATGCACAATGTATTTGCACTATATTGCTATTTTGCACAATTTATATGATATTGGTGTATCACTGATTTAATTTATTTTATTTTATTTAATTATCTTATAAGCCACTGTATGGGACTTATTCCTCTCTTTTTTGTATCCGTATTTAATTTAAGGTGGCACTTAGTGATAAGTGAATAATTGCACATTAAGAAATTAATTATCCACCGATTTCACTTGAATTTTATCAAATCTAATTTTTTAGGGCTATATTTAATGATTTATGTGAAATAATTTCTCACTGGAGAGCGCAGCTTTTATATATTTATATATAATTTATCCTCTTAATTCCAGTATTGAATTGTGAGGTCAACCACAATCTGCTGTCTGGTAGGGTTGTTCAAATCGTAGGGCTGGCTAGACAAAATTAAATCCAATTAAATTAAAACCTTTGGTAGGTGAAATGCCTCCCATATATGTATTTTAGCTGCTCGTTTAGCTGTTTGCAGGAAATGCAGCACAGCTCCAAAAACCCTGTTTATCTGAGTATAGGCTATAAAGAAATCCTGTCTTGTCTTATCACTATACCTTCTACCAAAAAGAGCAATCAAATCAGCTTTCCCCACTTTTTATCATATTTGTATATATCACAGACATATCTCAGAAGGGATAGCATATATGATATAAGACAAGGTTTCTCAACCAGGGTTTCATTGAACCCTAGGGTTCCTTCAGAGGTTGCTGAGGTTTCTTGAGAAAGGAGCTATTTCTATTAATCAGATAAATTCCCACTGACACCATTGATCTAATTAGCTATCTGTAGGGGGATAATTCTTCCTAAGGACCACAAGTGTAAGGAGCATTCTTCCCACTGACCATCACACAAATGTATCAGGAGATGTAGATATTGTAATTTTAGCAGGGGTTCCTTGAGACTGGAAAAAGGTTTCAATAGTAAAATATAGGATATACCAGGCATAGCCAATGCATGATCTATAACAAAAAAATAATAATAATAATAATAATGGAATAGAGAATCTGCCCAACATATGGATTTCCTAATATTTAAGCCAAAAAAAGTTTTTTTTTTTACAAGAAGATCATAATTTTAACAGATAACACTCTTGGGAAAAAAATGTAAATCCATCCAAAATGTTGCCAATTTCTGTCTTCCACAATATTTTTTACCATACCTATTATCCAGTTTGTTTGTAATGGCAACCTAAACTTTGAAACAATATGGAGAAGAGGAGACCCTGGTGGGATTTTAGTTTAAAATTTAAAATAGGAGAATGATGATAGGTCATACAAAATGTTCTATAGTTTATAGAACCCTAAAAAAGAGCAGACCAGAAAAATAAAATGTTAGAGGCTTGGTGACCAAGTGTAGTTCGGAATAGATGGGTGTAATACAACTTCAGTCTTGGGAAAGGAAATTCCAAAATAAAGTACAGGTTATCAGTAATTGTTCCAATGTGACATGTGATAAAAACATTGTAGCATCGGGTGCTGATTCATCTTGAACGATGTACTATATTCTATTGAAAATACACTTTCCTTAATCGTATGTAGTGTTTTTATAATCTCCCGCCAAGTCTGATAACAAGTCCCCCATCTACTGGACTCTCTGAAGACCAACCTTTGGTTGCTAGCAATTATTTACAACATATCATTCCCAAATCCCAGAAATAGTTTTTAATATTTTGCATCCTCAATTGTAGTGCCCTTAATATAAATAATTGGTACACAATGGACTAAAATGGTTGCACAATGGGGTAAATAATCTTTATTTAGACAGAAATGCATACTGTAAGCTGCTATGAAAATTTAACTCACCATTCATTGTGAGAATTGTATTTTTAAAATGATAAATATTAATGGGAAGGAAATGGATCCATTATGCTGTGATGACCAGTTACTAAAATCCCATATAAGCTTCACCCTGTTAGTGCCATTTTTAGACCTCATGCACACTGGATGTTTTTATAGCGGCCATTTTCGGCTTCAGGCCTTTTTTTTTTTTTTACTGCAGCCAGTAAACTCCCCAGCATGTTCTCCTATGTGTCCATGCACACATAGGCTGAAAAAAAAGACCCAGAACTGAACATCAGGATACTTACCCCCCATAAAACTTTTATTATAACTCTCTTAATTTTAGGAAGCCCAAGTATTGATCGCCAGACCAGCACCACCCTCACCTCCCCCCCCCCCTTTTTTTTTTTTTTAGTTCTTCCCGCCTTTCCTCTTTTTCTTCCGCTCACCTTTCCAATCACCCCCCTCCAATCTGGAGGGATAAACTGTGCTTTGACCTACACTTGATTTTTCCTTTATCCGTAGTGCTATATTTAGTCCCACACTAAGTAGGGTTGGGTTATACAATTCTTTGACTAGCTGTTTCACTTATTAGGGTACCCTTGTCTACTTCAATCACTCCCTTTGACATTATCTGATGTTTTTGACGCATTCTATGGTTTGATTATAACAGCTGTTGATACTCTTCAAGTATATATGTGATTGTCTCATTTTCGAGTGTATTTTATATACCTTAATAAAATTATTTGGCGAACAAAAAAGAAAAGAGAGAGATGGCTGACTATGTCCCCACCTGGTCACATTTAGCTCCCAATAGGGGCACTCGGGTGTTCTGGAGGCATAGCTGGCATCTCTATCAGTCTACTACAACCCTCCTCATGCTAATTTTTTTTATTTTTTTATTATTCAGCTCTATTTGTTATTTATTGTCTATGTTTAGCCTTGCATCTATGTTCCTATTATCACATTAATCGGAAATGGAATATATCCTATCTGAATGTTTGTAAACTTTCTTTTTTCTGAAAATCCTTAATAGAATTAAGGATTGGAAAAAAAAAAAACTATTGAAAAAACATTGAAAAAAAAAAAAGAATTATTGAAAAAAAAAAAACCCCAGAACTAGTGGGTTTAAGAGGAGTTTTTCAGCTGTAAACACACTCTAACTCTGAAAAACGCTGAAAAACTTGACTATTTGGCATTTATGGGAGTTTTTGAGCCATAATCTTTTGTGGGAGTATAGTTATGCTAAAAAAAAAAAGCTTAAAAAAAAAAGCAAATGCTAAAAAACGCTACTGCAAAAACGGGGCAAAACTCATTCTACAGCTACAGCTTTCTACAGCTTATTGCTACTGGCATTTTTAAAATGTCCAGTGTGCGTGAGGCCTAAAAAGTAATTTTCATTTTTCCTGAAATATGCAGCTTTCAATAAAATACTTGGTTGATACGGCAATAGACACACCTGTTCAGGTACTTCCTGTTATAGCATATGTGTGGTAACCACTGGGTGGTGCTGTGGTTACAATATAAGTACTAAGTGCCACGTCCCAACTATTGAAGCACAATAATTCTACAGATATCGATCACAGACTTTTATAGGCACATATACTTCAGTCCAATGTTTTTAAAACCAGATTTTTTTATTAACAAAGTCTTAAAACACATTAGGGGTATCAAATTATTCATATAATTGTAATAAAAGGTAATGCAATGCATAAATGTGGGGTATGTTGTGGTCCCCCTAGAGAGCACGCATGGGAGCTGTGTAAATTACTTAATATAATATACCTAGTATCTGCAACTACTCCATGTGCAGGGGTTCCATCTTCCACCATATAGCTCTACATGTTTTGCAACAAGGTCTCTTCCTCAGGAGCTTGCAAAGAGTCTATTCAAGAAAGTAAATCATATAATGAATATTGAATATTATACATACATAGACCTATCTAATATCCAAATATAACTAGTAATACCAGTACAAGTACCAATACTTTTTTTAATTACTTGCCAAAACAAATTACCAATACCTATTGCCTAGGAAGAGTAGATAGAGAAGGTAGTTTGGGAGGTGGCGAGGAAGGGGGGGTTAGGGTGTTGGGTGAGGCTGGAATGAGGGCAGGGTGGAGGGGGGGAGTAAGAGAGGACAGGGTCAGGGGGGGAGTAGGGGGTAAGTGAGAGAAGGGTTGGGGGTAGGGCGATAAGTGAGGGCAGGGTGGGGGGATGAGTTAGGACAGAGTGGGGGGGAGTAGGGGGGTAAGTGAGGGCAGGGCAAGGGGGAGTAGGGGGGTTAAGTGAGGGCAGGATGGGGGGAAGTAGGGGGGTAAGTGAGGACAGTGTGGGGGGAGTAGGGGGTAAGTGAGGGCAGGGTGGGGGGTAAGTGAGTACAGGGTGGGAGGGAAAGGTGAGGGCAGGGTTCGGGGGGGAGTAGAGGGGTAATTGAGGACAGAGAGGGGGGGAGTAGAAGGTAAGTGTGGGCAGGGCGGGGGGGAAGTAGGGGGGGTGAGGACCGGGTGGGTGGGAGTAGGGGGTTAAGTGAGGACAGAGTGGGAGGGTAGGGGGTAAGTGAGGGCAGGGTGGGGGGGAGTAGGGGGGTAGGTGAGGGCAGGAGGGGGGGAGTAGGGGGGTAAGTGAGGGCAGGGTGGGGGGGCAGTAGGGGGGTAAGTGAGGGCAAGGTGGGCGGGAGTAGGGGGATAAGTGAAGGCAGGATGGGGGGGAGTAGGGGGGTAAGTGAGGGCAGGGTGGGAGGGGGGAATAGCTGCACAGCGGGAAATTAGATTGTTGGTACACAGAATTTTGAACAGAGAACTTCTTAGAGAGCGCAGCACACTTTTCATGGTGTACTGCGAGATAGAGTTGTCAGCGGCAGGGAATGATTCAATAGGTAGGCTGTGCTATGTTCTCTGTGGGTCTCCAACAATGTCAGCCTGAAGCTGCATAGCTGACTGAGTGTCCTCCTCACTCCTCAGTCTAGATATGTTGTGGGGGTGTCATCCAGGTGAAAGAGGGTACTCATTGGCAGCTTAGATGCCAGAATCCGCACCTCTGAAGTCACTGTGTTTGCCACTAAACATCTCAGGAAGGCAGGAGCGCTAAGCTAAGCAGTCTCTTCCTTGCTGGCCAGACACACCCCTTGACAGCTGAAATGTCATGGCTTGTTGTTAAGGACACGGTGGCTCCACTCCTTACCAACCAATAATTGCCAGCATTCTATTCTTTATGTAGCCTGACCCCGAAAGGGCTGCTGGTTTGATCGGGGCCTGCACTCTACCAATAAACCCCACTAACTTGGCTCAATCCCCTTGGCACAGCTGTCATGCGATGCAATACAATACAATGTAAGATAGTACAAAATACCTGTATTGTCACTCCAGGATAAGACAACAGCACAATGGATTTCGATATAAACAATTAGAAAGAAACAGTATACATATATATATATATATGTATATACCTGGGTGCTCCCCCTACTTTATAAGCTATGTGTGAGATCTTACTTTTTGGAGTACTTAGTCCTGGATCTTCTTTTCTTCGCTAGCTAAAGTGGCTCCTTGTGATTTGTAATCCACAGTTTTGGTGAATTAAATTGAAGTGAAAATGCTCCTGGTGTAGCTGTAACAACTATTTTAACATTTCTTGAGACATCAAGGTAGATAGGCCTCAAACCTTCTCAGTATCAGTTGCTCTGCTCCTTTGTGGAACTATAATTTCCAGTGAGGCCTGTATATGAGTCTAACTACATGTGAGATTTAACAAACTGTGGGCCATGACCCGCTCACCCACTGGATAGAGGCTCTGTGTGGTGACTTTTGTCCGGTGACTGAAACTTGCTTCTCCGTCAGCTGAACCAATTGCTCCGTTCAGCCCCACTGGGTGGATCCCGTCCTCCGATGCTCGGATGAGTGTCTCTGGGTCTCTGCAATCTGGCCACCGTCTCCCCACAGGTCCTCTCAGGCAGGCCACACGATTCCAAGAGACCTAAAATGGCTGCTTCGACACCTTTTATCCCCTACCCAGCATGCCCTGCACAAGAAGGTGTTCATGGGTAGGTCACCAAACCTCCCAAAACCAACAGTCACTTCCTGTCTCTTTCAGAAAAAAAAAAACATATCTGTATTACCAGTTTTTGGTCACTAGATGGCTCCAACTACTCAAACATAGCAATGTCCATGGACGTTTTATTAAAGTATACAGACACACATTAACATAGGAGAATATCAGCGCTACACACTCCCCCTACTTTATCTCTTTGGTCATCCAAAGAGGTTCAAATTGCTAGCTCTATCTCGAATTTTAGCCTCTATACAGACAGAGGAACGTTCCACCAGTTGTCATATGATGGGAAGCTACCCTGTGTAGGGTTGAGTGAACACGGACTGTATTATTCGTGTTCGTACCGAATAATTGGATTTTTGTTACCGTCATTTTATTTCCGGGTTTTGTATGCATTGGCGCACTTTTCATGGTGGGCTTTCAACAGCCAATCAACAAGCGTTTAACTGGTGTGCCTTAAGCCATCCCAGCCATGCCTACAAATGTATTAGTAGCTGTGATTGGCCTTCTGAAGCATGTGACCAAGTCTTTATAAGTTTGAGACGGAGCGCCGCTGCGTCATTATGCTGTAGTTCAGGGACAGAGCACACATCATACGTGCTGGCTGCTGATTAGGGACAGACAGGCAAAAATCATTTGTGTCCGGATAGAATTGAGGGACAGGTCAGGAGTGTTTTAGGCAGGGTGATATAGGCATTTTAGGGCGAGGCTGCTGATTTTTAGGGTCAGTGTTCTACAATCGATTTTGCTGTGTGTGTGGGGGGGGGGGTTTGCAGTGACCGATCTTACGATCTTATCAATCCTTTTAGGGAGAGGCTGGAGATAGGCAGGTGTCAGTGGTCCACATCGATTTTGCTGTGTGTGGGGTGCAGTAAACACAATCTTTTTTGCCCACTGAGAAGGAGGGAGAAATGTCTTTTTCTATCAGTCACTGTGTGCAGCGTTTTTCCTTCAGTGCTGCTGTGCTGACTGTGATAATACACTGCTGTGTTCACATGTGCTATTATTGAGAGATTTCAAAAGTTATACACTTTTTTCTATTCCACTATTCAATATACACCCTTGGGTTAAAAAAATTAAATTGTGGCATAGTCTGTACTAATCTAGTTAAAAATTACAAACTTAAAAGGGGAATTTTTTTTTCCCTCCATAGCCTGCAGCAGAGCTGGTCCACATCGATTTTGCTGTGTGTGGGGTGCAGTAAAAACAATCTTTTTTGCCCACTGAGGAGGAGGGAGAAAAGTATTTTTCATCAGTCACTGTGTGCAGCGTTTTTCCTTCAGTGCTGCTGTACTGACTGTGATAATACACTGCTGTGTTCACATGTGCTATTATTGAGTGATTTCAAAAATTATACACTTTTTTCTATTCCACTATTCAATATACACCCTTGGGTTAAAAAAATTAAATTGTGGCATAGTCTGTACTAATCTAGTTAAAAATTACAAACTTAAAAGGGGAATTTTTTTTTTCCCCTCCATAGCCTGCAGCAGAGCTGACTGATATAAGACACTGCTGTTCACATGTGCTATTGATAAATCACACCAATTTTATATCATATTTTCTATTCCGCTATTCAATAAAAACCTTTGGGTATAAACAATTAAATTGCGGGATAGTCTGCGTTGGTACGTGTGAGATACACCTTTCCAATTTTTGGGGTGCATCTCATACTTCTGAAGATTTGAGGGTGCTGCCTGTTCCGAACTCCTCCTACTCCTCATCCTGCCTTTGGGGGTACAAAAAATAGTAATTGGGGCCTAGTCTGGTTCTGTACGTGTGAGATACATACACCTTTTTTTGATAATATTTTCTATTCCGCTATTCAATAAAAACCTTTGGGTATAAACAATTAAATTGCGGGATAGTCGGTGTTGGTACGTGTGAGATACACCTTTCCAATTTTTGGGGTTCATCTCATACTTCTGAAGATTTGAGGGTGCTGCCTGTTCCGTACTCCTCCTACTCCTCATCCTGCCTTTGGGGGTACAAAAAATAGTAATTGGGGCCTAGTCTGGTTCTGTACGTGTGAGATACATACACCGTGTTTTGATAATATTTTCTATTCCGCTATTCAATAAAATCCTTTGGGTATAAACAATTAAATTGCGGGATAGTCTGTGTTGGTACGTGTGAGATACACCTTTCCAATTTTTGGGGTGCATCTCATACTTCTGAAGATTTGAGGGTGCTGCCTGTTCCGTACTCCTCCTACTCCTCATCCTGCCTTTGGGGGTACAAAAAAAAGTAATTGGGGCCTAGTCTGGTTCTGTACGTGTGAGATACATACACCGTTTTTTGATAATATTTTCTATTCCGCTATTCAATAAAAACCTTTGGGTATAAACAATTAAATTGCGGGATAGTCTGTGTTGGTACGTGTGAGATACACCTTTCCAATTTTTGGGGTGCATCTCATACTTTTGAGGATTTGAGGGTGCTGCCTGTTCCGAACTCCTCCTACTTCTCATCCTGCCTTTGGGGGTACAAAAAATAGTAATTGGGGCCTAGTCTGGTTCTGTACGTGTGAGATACATACACTTTTTTTGATAATATTTTCTATTCCGCTATTTAATCAAAACCTTTGGGTATAAACGATTAAATTGTTGGATAGTCTGTGTCGGTACGTGTGAGATACATACACCTTTTGATATCATATTTTCTATTGCGCTATTCAATCTACACCTTTGGGTAAAAACAATTAAATTTCGGGATAGTCTGTGTCGGTACGTGTGAGATGCACCTTTCCAATTTTTGGGGCGCATCTCATACTGCCGAGGATTTGAGGGTGCTTCAGTCTGCCTCCTGCCTGTTCCGAACTCCTCCTACTCCTCATCCTGCCTTTAGGGTACAAAAAATTGTAATCGGGGCCTAGTTTGTGTTTGTACGTGTGAGATACACCGTTTTGTAAAATTTGTCCTATTCCGCTATTCAATATACACCCCGTTTGAGTGTAAAAAATTAAATTGCGGGATAGTCTGTATCGGTACATGTGAGATACACCTTTTTAAATTTGTTTGGTTCATCTCCTTCTACTGCCGAGGATTGCAGGGCGCTTCAGTGTGCCTCCTGCTCCCAACTCCTCCTACTCCTCTTCCTCATCCTGCCTTTAGGGTACAAAAAATTGTAATCGGGGCCTAGTCTGTGTTTGTACGTGTGAGATACACCCTATTATAAAATTTTTCCTATTCCGCTATTCAATATACACCCTTTTGGAGTGTAAAAAATTAAATTACGGCATAGTCTGTATCGGTACGTGTGAGATACACCTTTTAAATTTGTTTGGCGCATCTCCTTCCACCGCCAAGGATTACAGGGCGCTTCAGTTTGCCTCCTGTTCCCAACTCCTCCTGCTCCTCTTCCTCATCCTCCCTTTAGGGTACAAAAAATTTTAATCGGGGCCTAGTCTGTGTTTGTACGTGTGAGATACACCGTTTTTTATCCTTTTTCCTATTCCGCTATTCAATATACACCCTTTTGGGGTAAAAAACATTAAATTGCGGCATAGTTTGCATATTTGACTGTGAGATACACCCGTGCGATACTGTTGTTGTTTTGTTCCGCTATTCAATAAACACCTTTCTAGGGCAAGATCTTAAATTACAGAAATATGAGGAGACCGTCAAATAGGGGCCGTGGCCTGGGTCGTGGTGCTGCTGGTAGAGCTCCTGTTGCAAGGAGAGGACGTGGTCGATCTGTGCCAGCTACACGCACAAGTGAAACACCTTCCTCAAGTGTTAGTAGGCGACAGAACCTGCATCAGTATTTGGTAGGGCATCATACGCCTCTAGAAGTGATGATGCCAGAACACGTAGAGGCGATAGTAGATTGGTTTGCTGCTGACAGTGCCTCCAGTTCCTTCACATTGTCTCCCACCCAGTCTACTGCAGAAAGGTCAGAGTTGGCACCTGCAGCCGATGTCCAACCGTCTTTCACCTTCACCCCCTTGCAAATCAGGCAAGCAGTCTGAGCCCCAAGCCATACAGCAGTCTCGTCTTCTTTTTGATGACTCTGTCAGCAGGGTTTCCCAGGGCCATCCACCTAGCCCTGCCCCAGAAGTGGAAGAGATTGAGTGCAGCGATGCCCAACCACTTATTTCTCAAGATGAGTACATGCAAGGACCATCGCAGCACGTCTCCGATGATGATGAAACGCAGGTGCCAACTGCTGCGGTGTTCAGAATTGTGGAGACCGACAAGGAGGGCAGGGGTGAAGACTGGGTGGAAGATGATGTGGAGGACGATGAGGTCCTCGACCCCACATGGAATGAAGGTCATGCAGGTGACCTGAGTAGTTTGGAGGAAGAGGCGGTGGTCGCACAGAGCCACCAGCACAGCAGAAGAGGGAGCAGGGTGCAGAAGCGGAGCGGCTGTGCCCTAGACAGGGAACGAGCGCACCAAAGCCAGCTCAAAGGAGTTCTCTAGCGTGGAAGTTCTTTAGAAAATGTGCTGATGACAGGACACGAGTGGTTTGCACCCTGTGCAATCAGAGCCTGAAGCGAAGCATAAACCTTCTCAACCTGAGCACAACCTGCATGATCAGGCATCTAAGTGCAAAGCACGAGCTGCAGTGGAGTAGACACCTCAAAACCAAGAAACGTCTCTGGCTCATCCTGCTTCCTCTTCTGCTGCAGTCTCGGCCGCTCCAGCCACATCTGTAGGGATACCGGCACCTGCCACCCCGCAAACACCACCGCCTGGGTCACCAACCATCTCCACAATGTCCCGTGGAAGCGTTCAGCTTTCCATCTCCCAAACACTTGAGAGGAAGAGGAAGTACCCCCCTACCCACCCGTGATCCCTGGCCCTGAATGCCAGCATTTCAAAATTCTTGGCCTTTGAAATGCTGTCATTCCGTCTGGTGGAGACGAACAGTTTTAAAAACCTTATGTCGGTGGCTGTCCCACAGTACGTCGTGCCCAGCTGCCACTACTTTTCCAGGCAAGCCATCCCTTCCCTGCACAACCAAGTGGGGGAAAAAATCAGGTGTGCACTGCGCAACGCCATCTGTGGCAAGGTCCACCTAACTACCGATACGTGGACCAGTAAGCACGGTCAGGGGCGTTATATCTCCCTAACGGCACACTGGGTAAATGCAGTGGCGGATGGGCCTGAGGCGGATAGCAATTTGGCGCATGTCCTTCCACCACCGAGGATTGCAGGACGCTTCAGTTTGCCTCCTGTTCCTAACTCCTCCTACTCCGCTTCCTCATCCTCTACCGCCTCCTCATCCAGACAGCGTAACACCTTCACCACCAACTTCAGCACGGCCAGGGGTAAACGACAGCAGGCAGTTTTAAAACTTGCCTGTTTGGGGGGAAAACCACACACCGCGCAGGAGTTGTGGAGGAGCATGGAACAGCAGACAAATGAGTGGTTGCTGCCAGCGAGCCTCAAGCCCGGCCTGGTGGTGTGCGATAACGGGCGAAATCTCATAGCAGCTCTGGGCCTAGCCGGTTTGACGCACATCCCTTGCCTGGCGCATGTGCTGAATTTGGTGGTGCAGAGGTTCCTTAAAAACTACCCCGATATGTCAGAGCTGCTGCAGAAAGTGCGGGCCGTCTGTGCGCACTTTCGGCGTTCTCACCCTGCTGCTGTTCGCCTGTCAGCGCTGCAGCGTAACTTCGGCCTTCCCGCTCACCGCCTCATATGTGACGTGCCCACAAGGTGGAACTCCACCTTGCACATGCTGGAAAGGCTGTGCGAGCAGCAGCAGGCCATAGTGGAGTTTCAGCTGCAGCACGCACGCGTGAGTCGCTCTGCGGAACAGCACCACTTCACCACCAATAACTGGGCCTCCATGCGAGACCTGTGTGCCTTGTTGCGCTGTTTTGAGTACTCCACCAACATGGCCAGTGCCGATGACGCCGTTGTCAGCGTAACTATCCCACTTCCTTGCCTCCTTGAAAAAACAATTCGGGCGATGATGGAAGAGGATATGGCACAGGATGAGGAGGAGGTGGAGGAGGATGAAGAGGTAACATTTCCAAGGCTTTCAGGGCAGTCATTCACAAGGGGCTCCGAGTATCCCCACGGCCACCTTTGATGACGCGATCACGTCATTTCCGGCGCGACCAGAGATGACGTGTGAGGAGATCATTCATCCCTCATTGGAGAGCAGATGTGGGTGACGTAGCGGCCTGCCCATTGGAGCACCATATGGAGGTCTGATCCGCACGCCGGCGCTATATTGTAATAGCGCGGCGTGCTATTAGCAGTTTAGAAGTACATAATTTGTCCTTATTGGATTCTGAGTGACGCGGGAGCCCCCAATTGGTACATCAAAAAGGGCTTGACCCGCACGCCGGCACCATATTGTAATGGCGCGGTGTGTCATCAATTTTGAATTCCATCAGCTGTTCCTCTACATCTCTATAAATACAAAGTATGTTCATTCTGGCACCAGGCTAATTCCTTTGAAAATGTTATGTGTAATGAAACGCATTAGTATTATCAAGAGTGCCGGATTTTACTGAATGCTTCTTACCATCTGACTCATTGTAAGTGCATTTCTTTTATTCTTTAATAAATTTTCCAAACGGTATCACGCTATGGTGTCTCTCTGGTTTATCCCATCAAACATTTCCTGGAGTGGGGATTCCTAGACACTTCCGTGCGGATCGCCTTTGATGATTGTCACCAACATCTGCCATCCAGAGAGTCTGTGGAAGTTCCTACCATCTGTTATTGAGGACATCTTCACTTTCAGCCTGCATGACCCAATTGCTGTATGGTATTTTGGGTCCATGCCATCTGGTGAGCGAATTTTAAATTTTTGGTGTGGGATTTATCACTGTCACAAGTCAGCACTTTCCTGTGTGGGACTATTTTCTTCAATATAATTTATTGGACTTTGCTTCCTTTTATGTACAATTTAAAAGTGTATATTAATTTGTGCACATATTCTTTTTGAGCACTGCACTATTTATAAATTTTTTTACATTTGGATGCCATCACTGTCGGTTGGAGTGCCAGCAGCTGTTTCACACTTTATATCACTTTGTGATTTATGTTTTGTTAGCGCAGTTTTTTACTTTATTTACAAAAGCAATTTTATTACCTAAAAAGATCACAATGTATTTATGTTGGAGAACCAATAATAACATTTAATAAATGGCATTTCATATGTAATAAATTGCACATTGGGTTTTAATGATAGCTGTCACTAATCTCCTTTACTAAATTTTGTCATTTGTTAATCTGTTTTATATATCTTTGTCCTTCGAACCAAATGGCCTTTTTTCCTTTTAACAGCTGTTTTAAAATATTAGAATTTTAATTGCAAAGCCAATTTCACATCTCTGTTTTTCAAGTTATATATGAATGGATTAAAGTTTGGGAACCACAATTGAACTGAATATAGACAAAAAAATTACCTGACTTGAAGGTGCCACCACTCGGAGTCAAGCACTGACAAGCAATAAAATTCAAGAGAGTGCAGCGCTGTAAATATTAAGCCCCCGTTCACACTAAGGCGACCTGTGAGGCGACCTGGTCGCCTCACAGGTCGCCGTAGGTCGCCTTCCATAGGGAAGCTGCGGACCCGTTCTAATAGGAGCGACACAAGTCGCTCCGACTTAGAAAAAGGGTCCGGAGCTTCTTTGGGGCGACCAGGAGGCGACCGCCATAGACTTCAATGTTATGAAGTCCGTGGCGGCCGCTCCGAGGTCGCGGCACGCTGCTCGCACCGCGATCTCGGAGGTCGCCCCGGGAAGTAGCGTCGCTCGTATGTGAACGGGCACTAAGTGAAAAACATAGCGAGCATACAAAAGTGAAAGATAAATGTGAATAAAATATAAATATAAACCAAAATAAATACTAGTGCAACATCATGTGCATAATAAAATAGTGTTCATAATAACAGTCAAGTGTTCATAATAACAGTCCACCTAGAAAAAATTGTTTTGTGACAATTGAAGAAAAAAACCCTGTGAAGATCACACTTCCCAGTGCAACAATAATGGACCATACACACTATAAGATTTTCTGAAGACTTTTTCCTTTAGATTTACCAAAACCATATAATATGAGGTCAAACCTAAACACTTTCAATTTGTATGCAATCTGGCAGGCCCTTGCACTACATAGAAAAGGTAAATCTGAAGGAAATCTAACCACAAATGTTGGATAGTGTGTATCCAACTTAAGGATATATAAAGTGACTCCAGTGCTCTTCCTCAACCAATATGCACTCACCAGAATGCCATTGGAAAACAGCACATAAATACCAATCCATCCTAGAGGAATCCACAGCATCTATTAAATCAGTCCTCAAAAACAGAGTACTCCATCACGGGGTTTCCAATTGAAAAAAATACAATCATCAGCTGTTTCGCTTCTTTGGCTTCCTTCTCTCTGTGCTTACCTGGTGATCTGGCCAATAACACACCTCCCGGTGAGGTGCGCACAGTGCGGAGCTCAGTCCTGGGATCGGGATTTGACAAGCAGTAGTTGTGTATTGAAGAGCAACAAGGGTTAGGTGGGAGGAACAAGTGCAGAAGGCTTTAGACCTCCCTGTACTATATATATATATTTATTTATTTATTTATTTATTTATACAGTGCCTTGAAAAAGTATTCATACCCCTCGAAATTTTCCACATTTTGTCATGTTACAACCAAAAACGTAAATGTATTTTGTTGGGATTTTATGTGATAGACCGACACAAAGTGGCACATAATTGTAAAGTGGAAGAAAAATGATAAATGGTTTTCAACATTTTTTACAAAAAAATATGTGAAAAGTGTGGAGTGCATTTGTATTCAGTCCCCCGGAGTCAATACTTTGTAGAACCGCCTTTCCCTGTAATTTCAGCTGCAAGTCTTTTTGGGGATGTCTCTACCAGCTTTGCACATCTAAAAAGGGACATTTTTGCCCATTCTTCTCTGCAAAATTGTTCAAGTTTTGTCAGATTGGATGGGGAGCATCCATGAACAGCAATTTTCAAGTCTTGCCGCAGATTAACAATTGGATTTAGGTCTGGACTTTGGTTGGGCCATTCTAACACATGAATATGCTTTGATCTAAACCATTCCATTGTAGCTCTGGCTGTATGTTTCAGGTCGTTGTCCTGCTGGAAGGTTAATCTCTGCCACAGTCCCAAGTCTTTTGAAAACCTGACAGGTTTTCTTCTAAGATTGTCCTGTATTTGGCTCCATCCATCCTCCCATCAACTCTGACCAACTTCCCTGTCCCTGCTGAAGAAAAGCATCCCTGCAACATGATGCTGACACCACCATGTTTCACGGTGGGGATGGTGTGTTCAGAGTGATGTGCATTGTTAGTTTTCCGCCACACATAGCATGTTGCTTTTAGGCCAAAAAGTTAAATTTAGGTCTCATTTGAACAGAACACCTTCTTCCACATGTTTGCTGTGTCCCCCACATGGGGTCTCACAAACTGAAAATAGGATTCCTTATGGCTTTCTTTCAACAATGGCTTTCTTCTTGCCACTCTTCCATAAAGGTCCGATTTGTGAAGTGCCGACTAATAGTTTTCCTGTGGACAGATTCTCCCACCTGAGCTGTGGATCTCTGCAGCTCATTCAGAGTTACCATGGGGCCTCTTGGCTGCTTCTCTGATTAATGCTCTCCTTGCCCGGCAGTTTAGATGGACAGCCATGTCTTGGTAGGTTTGCAGTTGTGCCACGCTCTTTCCATTTTCGGATGATGGATTGAACAGTGCTTCATGAGATGTTCAAAGCTTGGGATATTTTTTATAACCTA
Source organism: Pelophylax lessonae (assembly GCF_965119305.1). NCBI lineage: Eukaryota > Metazoa > Chordata > Amphibia > Anura > Ranidae > Pelophylax > Pelophylax lessonae. Next base: position 31,818,655 of record NC_138774.1, read on the forward strand.
ACCCTGCTTTAAACGTCTCCACAACTTCATCCATTATCTGTCTGGTGTGTTCTTCATGATGCTGTTTGTTCACTAAGGTTCTCTAACAAACCTCTGAGGGCTTCACAGAACAGCTGTATTTATACTGAGATTAAATTACACACAGGTGGACCCTATATACTAATTAGGTGACTTCTGAAGGCAACTGGTTCCACTAGATTTTTGATAGGGTATTAGAGTCACACAGGCTTTCTGATCAGGTCCGCCTGTCAGTTTTTTTAGGCGGACCTGATCGGATGCTCCATGCACCCCTATTGAGCAGCGGATGTCAGCTCCGCTGACACCCGCTACCATCGATCCGTTCCTGTCCGTGAAATCCAGACGGATGGAAACCCTATTTTCCATCTGTCTGGAGGATCAGATAGGATTGGATGAAAAGAGACAGACAGTCCACTATCATCCAATCTCCCATAGAGGAGAGCGGGGATCTGACACTCTGCAAAGTAAGCAGAGACGGACCTGTCATCCACCTGCTCAGCGGGGATCGGCGGATGGATCTACGCTAAGAAAAACTGAGTCCGCCAGGCGGAAAGCCTGTGTGAAAGGACCCTAAAGGGGGCTAAATACAAAACCACGCCACACTACATGTACTATATATTGTATATATAACCAAATCACCCAAGCGCTCACTCCAATGAGGAAGGGAGCGCGAGTCCCGAAATGCATCAGCAGTCCAATTACAGGGACATGTTCATTTCCACATGTGGTGAACTTTCTATATACACATTTTACTCTTCTGGGAGTATGTTTTTGGCACTTTAGTAAACTTTTTAAAGGTGTCCACGGGCAATGCACTAGGTGTTTGTGCCTCCTTTTCTCTTTCATATATATATTTATGTCCTTTCAACCAAATTGTCTTCTTTCCTTTTAACAACTCTTGCAAGATATTTGAATTTTCGTTGCAAAGCCGATTTCACATCTCTGTTTTTCAAGCTGTATATGAATGGATTGAGCATGGGCACCACAGCTGAATTGAACATAGACAAAAATTTACCAGATGCGAAGGTTCCACTCGGAGTCAAGTATTGACAAGCAATAGTTGAGTACTGAAGAGCAACAACAGTTAGGTGTGAGGAACAAGTGTAGAAGGCTTTCGATCTTCCCTTATTAGTCTTAATTCTCATTATAGTGGCTATGATGAATGAGTAGGAGATGAAGGTGAGCAGAAAAGGGGTGAAGGTTGAAAGTAAAACTCCCTCTGTGAACATCAACATTTGCAACATAAATGTGTCACTACAAGAAAGTTTCATCAGGCCCAAAATTTCACAGAAGAAGTGGTCAATTATGTTGGAAGTGTAGCAAGTGAATCTCGTTAGTATGATCATGGCAGGAAGAATCTGCAGAAGACTAAATGACCAGCAGAATATGGCCAAACCGGTACAGACTCTACTGTTCATGACAGCTGAATAATGCAATGGGTTGCAGATAGCAATGTAACGATCGTAACTCATGGCCGTAAGCAATACCAACTCGTTGCCGCATAGCCATGTGAAGACGTATACCTGTGCCATGCACTTAATGAAGGATATGGCATTGTCCCCTGTTACAAAGATGTCAAGGCTCTTATGTAGTGTAATTGTGGTAGAAGAGATGTTGAGAATGGACAGGTTGCACAAAAAGAAATACATGGGAGTGTGGAGCTTCGAATCTAGGAAAACCAGAAGAAGAATGATCACATTACCTGCAAGGGTGAGGTGATAAATGAGAAAGACCAAAAGGAAAATCACAACCTGCATGTCAGGAACATCGGAAATCCCTTTAAGAACGAAGTAGGTCACCATTGTCTGGTTATCTTCCTTCATGTTTTACACAATTTAAAAATGACATCAAATTAATAAAGTTTATTTAAAAAAAAAGTATTTTCAAATTTTAATGCCAGAATCAGTCTTGATATCAGCCTCTTGTAATGTCCGGTACAGGAGAACTCAAACTGGAAGAGGGATGATCAGCAGTTTGAGCCAAATAAGCTCAGCTTCGTAAACATTGGCTAACAAGGAGCATGCTTGCAGACGGAGAGTATAAACTGGGATGATCTCATCAATCTGCCGTTGCAGAACTAAACTCTCCCAATCAACATTAATTATTTTTCATCATCATGGCAATAATAAATAGATAGGAATGTATGTTATATTCACTTATGGTTTCTGGACCAGCTAAAATTATGTCATACATCCCAGGAGTCTTCATGGAAAATGATTTTTTTCTTTCATCTGAACGAGGGGAGGAGGAGCTTAGTCAGCTAAGGACACCCTCCTGCCCATAGTCTTGAGCTAAGGGCAGATGGATTCCAGGAAGTAAATGCTACATGAATCATCTGCCCTTATTCAAGATGGCTACGGCTAGAAATGCTAGGAGGGGTGTTTTTCAAAGTGATTTCCAAGCAAAATAAAGCATGGAAACATGGGTGAATGGGTGAGTTTGCTTTGGATGATTAAAAATGAATTAAATCACGTTTTCAGTTTGTGTTATTCAGATACAGTTAAGTTCTGCTTTAATTGTCCAGTTACAGGCTGGATGTGTGGAGGTGACCAAGCTGTTTTGCTTAATTGCAGTATTAAATTGTGAGGTCACCCACACTCTGCTGTCTGGTAGGGTTGTTCAAATCGTAGGGCTGGCTAGACAAAATTAAATTAAATTAAAACCTTTGGTAGGTAAAATGCCTCCCATATATGTATTTTAGCTGCTCATTTAGCTGTTTGCAGGAAATGCAGCACAGCTCTATAAACCCTGTTTATCCGAGTATAGACTATACAGAAATCCTTGTCTTATCACTATACCTTCTACCAAAAAGAGCAATTTTTCCCCAATTTTTATCATATTTGTTAATATCACAGACAGATCTTAGAAGGGATAGCGCATATTATGTAAGACAAGGTTTCTCAACCAGGGTTTCATTGAACCCTAGGGTTCCTTCAGAGATTTCTGAAGTTTCTTGAGCAAGGAGCAATTTAAATTTCTCAGATAAGTTCCAACTGACACCATTGATCTTTTTAGCTATCTGTAAGAGGATAATTGTTCCTAAGGACCACAAGTGTAAGGAGCATTCTTCCCACTGACCATCACACCAATGTATCAGGAGATGTAGATATTGTAATTTTTAGCAGGGGTTCCTTGAGACTGGAAAAAGGTTTCAATAATAAAATATAGGATACACCAGGCATAGCCAATGCATGATCTATAACAAAAAAATAAAATAATAATGGAATAGAGAATCTGCCCAACATATGAATTTTCTAATATTTAAGCCAAAAAATAATGTTTTCCAAGAACATCATTTAAACAGATAACACTATTGGGAAAAAAAGTAAATCCATCCAAATATTGCCAATTTCTGTCCTCCACAATATTTTTTTACCTATTATCCAGTTTGATTGTAATGGCAACCTAAACTTTAAAACAATATGGAGAAGAGGAGATCCTGGTGGGATTTTAGTTTAAAATTTAAAATAGGAGAATAGGAGAGTCATACAAAATGTTCTATATTGTATAGAACCCTAAAAAAGAGCAGACCAGAAAAAGAAAATGTTAGAGGCTTGGTGACCAAGTGTAGTTCGGAATAGATGGGTGTAATACAATTTCAGTCTTGGGAAAGGAAATTCCAAAATAAAATACAGGTTATCAGTAATTGTTCCAATGTGACGTGTGATAAAAACATTGCAACATCGGGTGCTGATTCATCTTGAACGATGACCTATATTCTATTGAAAATACACTTTCCTTAATCGTATATAGTGTTTTTATAATCTCCCGTCAAGTCTGATAACAAGTCCCCCATGGACTGGACTCTCTGAAGACCATCCTTTGGTTGCTAGCAATTATTAACAACATATCATTCCCAAATCCCAGCAATAATTTTGAATATTTTGCATCCTCAATTGTAGTGCCCTTAATATAAATAATTGGTACACAATGGACTAAAATGGTTGCACAATGGGGTAAATAATCTCCATTGAGACAGAAATGCATACTGTAAGCTGCTATGAAAATTTAACTCACCATTCATTGTGAGAATTGTATTGTAAAAATGGCAAATATTAATGGGAAGGAATGGAATGGATCCATTATGCTGTGATGACCAGTTACTAAAATCCCATATAAGCTTCACCCTGTTAGTGCCATTTTTAGGCCTCATGCACACTGGATGTTTTTACAGTGGCCATTTTCGGCTTAAGGCCTTTTTTTTTTACTGCAGCCAGTAAACTCCCCAGCATGTTCTCCTATGTGTCCACACATAGGCTGTTATCAGCGTTTTTTTGGCAGGGGCGTTTTCTGGCTGAAAAAAAATACCCAGAACTGAACATCAGGATACTTACCCCCCATAAAACCTTTATTATAACTCTCTTAATTTTAGGAAGTCAAAGTATCTCTTAATTTTAGGAAGTCCAAGTATTTATCGCCAGACCACCAACACCACCCACACACCCTCCCCCCCCTTTCTTTTTTCTTTTTTTCTACCCTTTCCCGCCTTTCCTCTCCCTCTTCCGCTCACCTTTCCCATCACCCCCCTCCAATCTGGAGGGATAAACTGTGCTTTCACCGCCCCATGATTTTCTCTTTATCCATAGTGCTATATTTAGTCCCGTACTAAGTAGGGTTGGGGTTATACAATTCTTTGACAAGCTGTTTCCCTTATTGAGGTACCCTTTTCTGCTTCAATCACCCCCTTTGACATTATCTGATGTTTTTGGCGCATTCTATGGTTTGATTATAGCAGCTGTTGATACTCTTCAAGTATATTATTATTATTATACAGGATTTATATAGCACTAACAGTTTGCGCAGCGTTTAACAAAATGAAGGCAGACATTACAGTTACAATACAATTTGGAACAAGAGGAATCAGAGGGCCCTGCTCGTTAGAGCTTACAATCTAAAAGGGAGGGTCAATTGATACAAAAGGTAATAGCTGTGGGGGATGAGCTGATGAAGAAAGTGAAACAGTGTAATAGTTAGTAGCCGGGTAGGCTTCTTTAAAGAGAAGGGTTTTCAGGGATAGTCTAAAGATGGATAGATTAGGGGACAATCGGACAGATTGGGGTAGAGAGTTTTAAAGAATGGGAGAAGCTCTGGAGAAATCCTGGAAGCGAGCATGGGAAGAGGTGACAAGGGAGCTAGAGAGCAGGATGTCTTGGAAGGACCGAAGAGAGCAGCTTAGTTGATATTTTGAGATTAGGTTAGTGATGTAGCTGGGGGCAGAGTTGTGGATGGCATTGTAAACTATTGTTAGCACTTTGAATTTTATTCGTTGAGTGAGTGGAAGCCAGTGAAGGGATTGGCAGAGAGGGGTGGAGGACACTGAATGGTTGGTAAGGTGGATAAGTCTTGCAGCAGCATTCATTATGGATTAAATACAAAGATTGCTGCGCTAAGGTAAAATAACTGTAAGAACAGCAAATATACAAAAATGGGTCCAGCAGCCACACTAATCCGAATTGTAGCAGATTAAAATGGATAAAAACAAAGCTGTGGCGCTAGAAACCCTTGATCATGACAGTCCCACTTAAAGATGTGAATAAAGCAATAAGATGACAGTCCATATGTGTCCGTCTCCACATTCAAAAAAGTGACTTCTCAAGCAGAAAACCGCCACCAGACAGCACTCCAACACCAATAGTTCTTACTTCTTACCAGAAGTTGTTGATCCCCGTGACAGAGATCAAAAATTGCGCATAACCAGTAGTGGGTGAAGGCTTCTCCAATATATTCCTGATATGCTCACGATAAAATGTAATATGCAGGGAGAGAAGGAACATCTCATAGCGTAGACTGTTTAAAATGCTTTATTCTAAGAAAATGTATGGTACTCACAAAGATCATGATAAATCTCGCATGTAGTGATTGGGCATGGAGACCTCCCAGATGTCTTAAGGGCGTCCTGTCCGTGGACCACCAAACCGATGGCCGTCCTGTCTCCTCCAAGGATTGCGGCACGCGCTACCCAGCACGCCACCCGACGTACGTTTCGTCCGATTGGACGTTGTCATTATGGATTGAAGGGGGGATAATCTATGTAAGGGTAATCCAATGAGGAGGGAATTGCAATAGTCGAGGTGAGAGATAACCAGGGCGTGAATTAAAAGCTTGGTGGTGTCGTTGGTTAAAAAGGGCCGTATTCTAGCGATGTTGCGGAGGTTAAGGCGGCATGATTTGGACAGGGATTGGATGTGAGCCTGAAAGGACAGTGCAGAGTCAAGGGTTACATGGAGAACCCTTTCCATGGAGAGCACAGTCATGGAGACCAAGCCAACAGAGTTTTTGAGAAGGAGTGGGTGGTCAACAGTATCAAAGGCAGCAGAGAGGTCAAAGAGTAAGTGTACTGAGTAGTGACCATTGGTTTTAGCTGTTAGTAAGTCATTTGTAAGTTTTAGGAGAGAAGTTTCTGTGGAGTGCTGTCGGCGAAATCCAGACTGAAGGGGATCAAGAAGGTTATTTTCAATGAGGTGCTTGCTCAGGCGGTTGTAGACTAAACGTTCAAGGAGTTTGGAAGCAAAAGGGAGTAAGGAGATGGGTCTTAAGTTGTTAAGATTGGTGTGGTCTAGTGAGGCTTTCTTTGGTATGGGAGTGACTATTGCATGTTTTAGAGAGTTGGGGAAGATGCCAGTGGAGAGGGAGAGGTTGAAGATATGAGTTAAGGAGTGTAGGATAGAGCCAGAGGGTGACCGTAGTATTTGAGAAGGAACAGGGTCCAGGGGGCAGGAAGTTAGGTGGGAATTAGAAAAAATTCTAGTGACTTCCTCTACAGTATTTGGGTTAAACAAGGGAAGTATTGATTGTGCAGGAGGACAAAGTGTGTAAGGTGAGGGTAAGTATATATGTGATTGTCTCATTTTAGAGTGTACCTTAAATACCTTAAAAAAAAAATATTTAGCGAAAAAAAAAAGAAAAGAGAAAGATGGCTGACTATGTCCCCACCCGGTCATATTTAGCTCCCAATAGGGGCACTCGGGTGTTCTGGAGGCATAGCTGGCATCTCTATCAGTCTGTTACAAAACTCCTCATGCTCATTGTACTTTTTATTATTCAGCTTATTTATTGTCTATGTTTAGCCTTGCATCTTTGTTTCTATTATCACATTAATCGGAAATGGAATATATCTTATCTGAATGTTTGTAAACTTTCTTTTTTCTGAAAATCCTTAATAAAATTAAGGATTGAAAAAAAAAAACTATTGAAAAAAAAATGGAAAAAAAAATATTGAAAAAAAAAACAAAAACCCCCAGAACTAGTGGGTTTGAGAGGAGTTTTTCAGCTGTAAACACGCTCTAACTCTGAAAAACGCTGAAAAACGCGACTATTTGGCATTTATGGGAGTTTTTGAGCCATAATCTTTTGTGGGAGTATAGTTATGCTAAAAAAAAGCTTAAAAAAAGCAAATGCTAAAAAACGCTACTGCAAAAACGGGGCAAAACTCATTCTACAGCTACAGCTTTCTACAGCTTATTGCTACTGGCATTTTTAAAATGTCCAGTGTGCATGAGGCCTAAAAAGTAATTTTCATTTTTCCTGAAATATGCAGCTTTCAATAAAATACTTGGTTGATTCGGCAATAGCCACACCTGTTCAGGAACTTCCTGTTATAGCATAGGTGTGGTAACCACTGGGTGGTGCTGTGGTTACAATATAAGTACTAAGTGCCACGTCCCAACTATTGAAGCACAATAATTCTACAGGTATTGATCACAGACTTTTATAGGCACATATACTTCAGTCCAATGTTTTTAAAACCAGATTTTTTTATTAACAAAGTCTTAAAACACATTGGGGGCATCAAATTATTCATATTATTGTAATAAAAGGTAATGCAATGCATAAATGTGGGGTATGTTGTGGTCCCCCTAGAGAGCACGCATGGGAGCTGTGTAAATTACTTAATATAATACACCTAGTATCTTCAACTACTCCATGTGCAGGGGTTCCATCTTCCACCATATAGCTCTACATGTTTTGCAACAAGGTCTCTTCATCAGGAGCTTGCAAAGAGTCTATTCAAGAAAGAAAATCATATAATGAATATTGAATATTATACATACATAGACCTATCTAATATCCAAATATAACTAGGGATGCACCGATACCAGTACAAGTACCAATACTTTTTTTTAATTATTTGCCAAAACAAATTACCAATACCTATTGCCTAGGAAGAGTAGATAGAGGGGTAGTTTGGGAGGTGGCGGGGGAGGGGGGGGGGTTAGGGTGTTGGGTGAGGCTGGAATGAGGGCAGGGTGGAGGGGGAGATGGGGAGTAAGTGAGGACAGGGTCAGGGGGGAGTAGGGGGTAAGTGAGGGCAGGGTGGGGGGTGAGTTAGGACAGAGTGGGTGGAGTAGGGGGGTAAGTGAGGGCAGGGTGGGGGTGAGTTAGGAAAGAGTGGGGGGAGTAGGGGGTAAGTGAGGGCAGGGCAAGGGGGAGTAGGGGGGTAAGTGAGGACAGGGTGGGGGGAGTAGGGGGGTAAGTGAGAACTGGGTGGGGGGAGTAGAGGGGTAAGTGAGGACAGAGAGGGGGAGTAGGGAGGTCAGTGAGGGCAGGGCGGGGAGGAAGTAGGGGGGGGTAAGTGAGGACAGGGTGGGGGGAGTAGGGGGTTAAGTGAGGACAGAGTGGGGGAGTAGGGGGGTAAGTGAGGGCAGGGTGGGGGGGAGTAGGGGGGTAAGTGAGGGCAGGGTGGGGGGAGTAGGGGGGGTAAGTGAGGGCAGGATGGGGGAGTAGGGGGGTAAGTGAGGGCAGGGTGGGGGGGAGTAGGGGGGTAAGTGAGGGCAAGGTGGGCGGGAGTAGGGGAATAAGTGAAGGCAGGGTGGGGGGAGTAGGGGGTAAGTGAGGGCAGGGTAGGGGGGAACAAGGGGGTAGTAGAGGGCAGGGTGGGAGGGGGGAATAGCTGCACAGGGGGGAATTTGATTGTTGGTACACAGAATTTTGAACAGAGAACTTCTTAGAGAGCGCAGCACACTTTTCATGGTGTGCTGCGAGATAGAGTTGTCAGCGGCAGGGAATGATTCAATAGGTAGTCTGTGCTATGTTCTCTGTGGGTCTCCTACAATGTCAGCCTGAACCTGCATAGCTGACTGAGTGTCCTCCTCCCTCCTCAGCCTAGATATGTTGTGGGGGTGTCATCCAGGTGAAAGAGGATACTCATTGGCAGCTTAGATGCCAGAATCCGCTCCTCTAAAGTCACTGTGTTTGCCACTAAATACCTCAGGAAGGAAGGAGCGCTAAGCTAAGCAGCCTCTTCCTTGCTGGCCAGACACACCCCATGACAGCTGAAATGTCATTGCTTGTTGTTAAGGATGCGGCGGCTCCGCTCCTTACCAACCAATAATTGCCAGCATTCTATTCTTTACATTTCAGCTGTTAGTGGGGAAATCCAGGTGACAGCTGAAAGAACCGAGCCAGAAGGTGTCGATTTCGGGTACGGTACATTTGCCCGAGTACCGATACCCGTGCAGATGTCTAGTATTGGCACCAATACCGGTATCAGTGTAACTCTAATTATAACACTTACTGTATATAAAATACAAACATATATATACACACTTTAAGAGTCAGGTTGGAACCTCAACCTGCTATAGGGTGAGAACGCTCTGTCCCTGTCCCCCATATGCGCTTTTTCTTTGTCACCATTAGGAATGGCCTTGCGGTTCGCCTGGCAGTCGGTTTGCGGCGAATTTTGCTTGTTCGCTACCCGCCAAATTTGCGAACACATGGCGTCGTTCGCGGCGGCCATATTACTTTACACTGGAGAGAACTTTGACCCATGACACAGCCGTCAGGTGGAATGGGACAGCCAATTGAAACATTCCAGCACATGGACAGTCCCCCTACCCTATAAATAGACCTCACCTGGCGGCCATTTAACATTCCGCTTTTTGCCAGTGTAGGGAGAGAGATTTGCTAGACACATACAGCACTGTGAAGATCCACAAAAGTCCTTTTCAGGGCTGGTATTTCGGTATAGGCCTTCTACAGTCTCTTTTCAGGTTAGGGACAGATATCCAGTGGTTGCTTTAGGGGCAGTTTGAAATCGGCTGCAGTCACACAAATCGCTATGTTAATGTCCACAAAAGTCCTTTTCAGGGCTGGTATATCGGTATGGGTCCAGTCTCTCTTCATTATAGGAACAGGTTATCCAGTCTCCAGTCTGTGCTGTGGGGGCAGTTAGAGATCGTCATCTGCAGTGACACAAATCGCTCTGTCAATGTCCACAAAAGTCATTTAAAGTGCTCCAATGTCGTTATAGGGTCTATTACAGTCTCTTTAGTATAGGGAGAGGTATCCAGTGTTTGCTGCAGGGGCAGTTAGAGATCATCAGCAGTGACACAGATGGCTCTGTTAATGTCCACAAAAGTCATTTAAAGTGCTCCAATGTCGTTATAGGGTCTATTACAGTCTCTTTAGTATAGGGAGAGGTATCCAGTGGTTGCTGTAGGGGCAGTCAGAGATCGTCAGCAGTGACACAAATCGCTCTGTTAATGTCCACAAAAGTCATTTAAAGGGCTGCAAATTTTTTGGTATTGCTTTGCAGTGCACTAAAGGGGGGGGGGGGTAATCCACAGTATAATATACTTTGTATAAAGCATTTTATAGTGGATTAGTAGTATTATTGTGCACTGTGCAGCATTGTGACAGGTGTGGTGGTGAGACTGAGCGTTTCTGCAGCAACACTACACACAGTGACAAAAGCACTTATAATGTATTATAACTGGTGTGATTGCCCCCCCCCCAATACCACATATTGAAGTGGGGTGTTATCTGAGTAAACATTTACAAGTGTATTTGTGTCATGCAACAATATTGCCTCGTTTGCTGAGTGAAGTCTGGTACACACGGCGCCAAACTCACTGGACAATTATTTGAACTGGTGTGCTATACCAATGGCCCCCAAATAACACATATTGAAGTGGGGTGTTATTTAACAGTATAATTTTCTAAGATTGTATTTTAGTCCTGCAAAAATTTGGCCTCTTGCTGTGTAAACAGTGCTACACACAGTGACAACAGTTACTGGCCAATTATTTGTAGAACTGGTGTGATACACCAATGGCCCCCCAATACCACATATTGAAGTGGGGTGTTATCTGAGTAAACTTTTACAAGTGTATTTGTGTCATGCAACAATATTGCCTCGTTTGCTGAGTGAAGTATGGTACACACAGAGCCAAACTCACTGGCCAATTTTTGAACTGGTGTGATAGACAAATGGCCCCCCAATACCACATATTGAAGTGGGGTGTTATTTAACAGTATAATTTTCTAAGATTGTATTTTAGTCCTGCAAAAATTTGGCCTCTTGCTGTGTAAACAATGCTACACACAGTGACAACAGTTACTGGCCAATTATTTGTAGAACTGGTGTGATAAACCTGTGCCCCCCCCCCCAATACCACAGAATGAAGTGAGGTGTTATTTAACAGTATACTTTTCTAAGAGTGTATTTTAGTCCTGCAAAAATTTGGCCTCCTTTGCTGTGTTAACTGTGCTACACACAGTGACAACAGTTACTGGCCAATTGTTTGTAGAACTGGCGGATTGACGGACCGGCAGATAGGGAGGAGAGGCAGGCAGAACTTGCATTGCACAAGAGGTATAAAGCAGACTGCAAATGTATCAGGAGTGAGCCATCAACCATGTACAGTCAGATCTGGCGCCTCCAAGACGCTGGCCCATGGCTCCGCAGTGTGGGCTTTTTTTAATGTGTCTGTTGCTGACACCAGTGTTGCCATCTGCAGCCTTTGCAGTCAACGCATAAGTCACAGTAAGCCCAACACTCACCTAGGGACAACCGCCTTAAGAAGGCACATGAAATCCGCCATCACCAATCCCAGTGGGAGCAACACCGTCAGAACTTACAAACCCACACTCCATGCTCTCACCGTCCAGCCTCTTCTCCTTCTCCTGTCACCTCACAGTTGTCCAACACTCCACCTTCCATGATGCCGTCGTCACGTTGTTCTGGAAAAAGGCAGGCTTCTGTGGCTCAAATGTTGGAGTGTAAAAAAAAAAGGTTTCCGACAGGTGTCCGACTACATCGGGTTAACGGCCGATGCGGATGCTCTGAGGAGTGATTAACCCCTGGACTACTGGGTGGGCAGGCTTGACCTCTGGCCAGAGCTTGCACAATTTGCAATGGAACTGTTGGCTTGCCACTTACTTGTGTATACTGTGAATGCCTACTGTACCTCTAGACATCAAAAACAAAGTTCTTTGCTGTTAGTTCAAACTATGTAAGCTAATTTTTGGAGCCTATACAGGCCGACACTTACTTATGTATCCTGTGAACGCCTACTGTACCTCTAGCCATCAAAAACAAAGTTCTTTGCTGTCAGTTAAACGGATGTGGGCTAATTATTGGGGCCAATACTGGCCGACACTTACTTCTGTATCATGTGAATGCCTAATGTACCTTCAGCCACAGAATACTACGTTCTTAGCTGTCAGGTAAACCCATGTGGGCTAATTTTTGGGGCCTGGAATGGCCGACACTTAATTCTTTATCCAGTGAATGCCTAATTTTTCAGACTGGAAATGAAAAACAATGGGTCTGTAAAGGTTCCACCAAATTGTGGAATGGATGCGGACCCATTTTACAGATGTGTGAATGGACCCTATATGTATTAGACAATGTAATTACCAGCTGCTGTCAGTTCTGGCTGATTAATGAAAAAAATATATATATTTTTTGCTGTAAAAAAAAAAAAAATAATTTAGTGCAACTTTTTCAATTGCAATACTTCTGTTATGACATTGTCCATGTGCTGGGACTATTTGTGCACAGCTAGTACGTCTTTTGTGGCTGCAAATATGACCTAAAGGTTTTTAAAGTTCGTCTCGCAGTTTGCGGACTTTTGAGAAAATTTGCGGCTGGCGTTCGCAAACCGCCCCGGCCGATGTTCGTCCATCTCTAGTCACCATGTCACACCGACTTCCAATGGACACTGCAAGTGGATGTTTTAATACACATTATACAAGCAAGCTCCACTATTTACATTTACTATAAAGTGACTCTGCCACGATGGGGTCCAAAGTATACTTACCTTTCCAGGGATCTGGGTTTTAAAACTTCATTGCGTTTTAGAACTCTGGCCGCTGCAGTTATCCATCACTTCTGCATGTGCCATGACAAGAACTGTGGTTCTTTCTGCCATCTGGGTCCTTTGTGAATCCCCCAAGACTTTGACAGCCACCCAACCACGTGGTTCTAAAACCTTGTTATAATTTATAACATCTTTATCATGACTTCCCCTATCTTTGTGAGCCAGCCAGGAGTGGTGAAACGTGTCAAGGAAGGATGGTTTTGGGTTGGAGACATCGCTGTATGAAGTCAATTCACTGATTATAAACCAGTTACCGACCGCCCACCGCAGATTTACTGCGGCAGGGCGGCTCGGCTGCGCAAAGTCACATAGATCTACGTGATTTTGTGCATGCGGTCACTGCCGAGACCGTGCTCCTGCTGTGTTTAGACACAGCGGGAGGCAGGCCGTGGGAGGAGCGGCGGCGATTGCCACCGGCCTCCTGCGATCGTCAGAGAAACTGACAGAAGACCCGCCTGCTTATGTAATCAAAGCAGGCTAGTCTTCTGTCACACAGGCAGAGAGAGATCAGGAGTTTCAGCTAGGCTACAACTCCAATCTCTCTTTGCCTGTCACAGAGCCCTCCCCTCCCCCCCACAGTTAGTAAACATATTTAGGTACACATTAACCCCTTTAATCACTTTCAGTGTTAACCCATTTACTGCCAGTGTCATTTATACAGTAACAGTACATATTATTTAGCACTGATTACTGTAGTAATGTTACTGGTCCCCAAAAAGTGTCAAAAATGTCAGTTAGGGGTCCGATCTGTCCGCCGAAATGTTGCAGTCCCGCTAAAAATCGATGATCACCGCAAATCGAATAAAAAAATAAATAAATAATAAAAAGTCCAAAAATCTATTCCGTAGTTTGTAAACGCTAAAACATTTGCGCAAACCAATTAAAATACGCTTTTTGGGATTTTTTTTTACCAAAAATATGTAGCAATATACAAATTGGCCTAAACCTGATAAAAAAAAATTAGATTTTTTAATTTTTTTTTATTGGGAATATTTTATAGCAGAAAGTAAAAAATATTGTGTTTTTTTTTTTTTTAAATTGTTGTTTTTTTTTTTGTTTATAGCGCAAAATATAAAAACCCCAGAGGTGATCAAATACCACCAAAAGAAAGCTCTATTTGTGGGGAAAAAAAGGACATCAATTGTATTAGGGTACAGCGTCGCACAACATCGACATTTTTCATTAAAGTAACGCAGTGCCGAATCACAAAAAATGGCCTGGTCATTAAGGGGGTAAAACCTTCCGAAGCTGAAGTGGTAAATGAGGTTGTAAACCTCCAAAAAAAAAAAAAAACTTGAAAGACAAAGGCATAAGGAGCTAGGATGCATCACATACTAGCTCATTATCAAATACTTACCTTAGAACGAAGTTTCTGCAGCGACACCAGCTCACCACTGACACAGCTGACATGTTCACCCGTCTTCCTTCTGGGTTTGCATCCTCCGGCAATCTGATTGGCCGGAGCGACGATAGCGCCACTCCTATGTAGTGTGCGGGGGAGCCGCCATTCACGGCGCAGGGCTATGAAGGAACGGTATGGGCGGCCGTGATGTCAGTGGCTCCATGCAAAGTAAATATCTCATAAACGGTGCATGTTTAGGAGATATTTACAGTACCTATAGGAAACCCTTATCATAAGCTTATCTATAGGTACAAGTTACAGAGGAAGCTTTACTTCCTCTTTAAAAACACTGCAACACTAATTGGATGGCTGACATTTTTTCCTAGTCACCAAAAGTGGTTCTAAAGCCTTGTTACAATTTACATAAAGAAGATCCGTGAAATAAACCAATAAAAAAATGTATGATTAATTTTTTACAAAATGTGTATATCCAAGGGCATGCTTGGGATACATGCCACCGGAGGGCTCTATAGCTCTCTTCCAAACGCATCTCTGCCCAGACCAGCCTGCTTATCTCAGCTGCAGCAACAGAAAGGAACACAGGTGCCCAGTGGCGCCCAGTGGTGTTGAGTTGTTCACTTTAAGGCCAACACAGAGGACAAGGGGGCACTCTTTACGTCTAGAGGAAAACAGATTTTGTCTCCAAATACGGAAAGGTTTCTTCACCGTAAGAGCTGTGAAAATGTGGAATAGACTCCCTCCAGAGGTGGTTCTGGCTAGCTCACTAGATTGCTTTAAAAAAGGCCTGGATTCTTTCCTAGGTGTACATAATATAAATGGGCACTAACATTTTTTTAGGTAAAGTTGATCCAGGGAATATCTGATTGCCTCTCGGGGGATCAGGAAGGAATTTTTTTTCCCCTGCTGTAGCAAATTGGATCATGCTTTGCTGGGGTTTTTTTTTTTTTCGCCTTCCTCTGGATCAACTGCGGGTATAGGATTTTGTATATGGGATTGTATGGTTGGGTTTTCAATACTGTTTTTTTTTTTTTTTTGGTTGAACCAGATGGACTTGTGTCTTTTTTCAACCTGACTAACTATGTAACTATGTACTACAATTCAGTACTAGTACCTCAGCCGCTCCTTAAAAACCCCTGGGATCAGAGTAAAATCAGTGTAGCAACAGAGAAAAGAGGAAGAGCTTCAGGTTAAGGCTATCCAGCAAAGTCTATGTGAATGTATATATCCTGAATGTGTGACACTCCACACAGGGAAAGCATAATTGCCAACTGTCCCTTTTTTCCTGGGACAGTCCCTGCAAATAGGAGCCTGTCCCAGGTAATTTATATTGTCCCTGGAAGCGAATGGTAATCGGGCTGCCCATAAATGTTACGCAGAAGTAATGCAGCTGAATGGGAGACTTATTCCAACTCTGCTACCGTGGTCTTAAATTTGAAATTCCATTTTTAATTTCCTGTAATTCTCTCTATATTGAGTAGACTCTATAATCTGATAAGTAGGCGAGATTAATTATGCAGAGTGGGCGGAGCTTCAGGGAAGTGGGTGTGGTAAATGATAGCTGTGCTGCAAAGTGTCCTTGGAAAAATTTTTTAAATGTTGGCAACTATGGGAAAGTTGACCTGACTTTGCTGGTCACTGACAGTCGATGTCTGCTGAAGCCTGCCTCCTGGGCACAGGCGATTGACGTCATCACCGGCGCCCCCATTGGTACCATCGAGTCCCACGCTGTATGCATCCTTCCACCATCCAAATGACATGCTGCTTTGCTTGTTAGAACAACTGAAGTGCTGTCACACACGTCATCCACGGCATATTACAGCACCTTCTTGTGATCTGGCAGCTGCGGGGCAAGTAGACAGGCTCAGCCTGACAACCTATCTGTGTTGTGATCCAGTGCCTTTTAACCCTTTATTGGTTGTTTTTAACTGAACTAATAAACTGTGGCTTTTTAACTCTCAACTTTTCCTGTGTGAAGTGTCACACATTCAGGATATATACATTCACATAGACTTTGCTGGATAGCCTGAACCTGAAGCGCTTCCTCTTTTCTCTGTTGCTACACTGCTTATCTCAGCTGTCTGCTGTGTGGTTTATCTCCCAAAAACAGCACAGGCAAACCATACTGCAAACAATACCCTTTCCTGGATGGAGGGGAGGATTTTTCCCTGGTGTCCCTGCTCACAGGCTAGCGTTTCCTTCCAGAGTTCCAAGCGGATTGAATCATACCATCCTATCAGGACCTGCTCTGAATCTGCTCTGACACTGGTCCCCTGTGCTCTATCCACATCTCTTGCAACCTCCTTCCGAATTCCTCTTCTATGGCGGCTGGTATCTGTACCTCTCCTCTTCTGCTATCTGGACCTTGGATCCCAGTGGAGGTTTGGATGTCCCAGACTACAAGAAGCATCCCACTGCTGCCACCAATGTAACGGAACCAGGACCCCACAATGTGCTTGTGGGCTTCTGTCAGAATACCGCTTCCTTCAATCTTGAACTTAGATATCAGATATTCTAGCCGCCCCCCATACAAAACTAGCCGAGAATAGCTTGTATAAGATCTGGAAACTTTATTGAACAGACTCACACACAATATATACCACAGATCCCCTCCTGATCAGATTACCCTACCAGGTCATGAGCGTGATTACAATATCATATGCAGATGAAATTGTGTATAGAAATTGAATTTACCTGAACTAATTACCTAGCCACCTGGACAGAAACAATATGTGAATAGGAATGCAGACCCAGACAATGTTATCATTAACATGTTAATTAACTAAGCACTGCAACAAGGCTAAAACAAAATACATTACCCTAAGTATAAACACATCACACCCTATTAAACAGACAATAGCAGGAGACCACCAGTAACAGACTGTCCTCCTCTTACATTGAAGAACTTGGAACAGAGGCCAATGTAATTAGCTCTTTCAATGAACATGTTCAGAATCAAACAGACCAGGAATAGTCTTCATATATTTCTTGAGATATATGGTTGATAAATGCTGCTGTCCCATTTGAAGTAATCCAAACCATATTCTCAGTGTCAATTAAGTACCTCTCCATCATTTCCTTGGTCACCCTGTGTGCCTAATAGACACAGGATGACTTACACATAAGAGGGGCCTAGGGGGCTGAGACAGGGATTTCCCAACCTCTCTAAGGTAAGCTGGGTTCCACCGACCCCCCAACCAAAGGGTCTCCCCATATATTTATACCACTTCTCATCCGCATTCTTTGTTATAATAATAATACCCAACTGAAACAACTTCCAACGGGGGAGAGCACTCTCGGGTATCATATGGTCATGGGTTTCAGAATAATAATCATTACGTTTTCATCTGTATTCTGAAGGCAGTTCTTTTTTTGAACATGTGACCAGTAGCAGAGGACTAGAAGCTCTTCCTGCTGATGTTTCCCTGCAGATACTGTAGGCTTCGAAAAAGCTGGGCCACAGGACAGCTGTATATTGATCATAAAAAAAGCTTTTTAGATTTTTTTTTAAATAAAATAAATACAGTGTCATCATCCATATTCATAAAGAGAATGGATAATGTGAATTAGTTTGTCGATTTGTGGTGCCTCAAGTCAAGTGTGGGATTTTAAGGGCAGGAGTAAAGCGAGTAGACAGTAGTAGTACAGTTTGTAGATAAAATTTATTCACATGTATAATTATATACAAAGATTTGAGTGAATTAATGGGTAAAGTCCCATTGTGATAGTGAAGAGAAAAAAAGTAGTAGGTGTGGTTACATGTGAAAACGGTGACTTAGACAAGAAAGGTAGATGGTCCTGCTCTGCTGTTCCTCATATCAGAGAATGGGAAATGGTTGCAGAGAGGGGCCTGATCGGTATTCCAACATGTTTCGGCCTGTAGCGGCCTTTATCAAGGATGTTACCGATTCTAGGAATAAGTACAATAAATTGTCAGAAATAGTAGTATATAGTTGTTCAAATTTAGGTTATATATAGAGTTGTAGATTAACATACATATTTTTTGTCCACTTTCTGGAGTATTGCTTTCCCAGACTTTTTCCAGGAGCTGCAGGAACAATGCTGTATTGGGTGAGAAAGGTGCGGTAGGGTTGTAATTGAAGCCACAGGTGAAAAACAACCTGAAGAGTTGTTTGTAGTAAATAATATAAATTATAATAATAATAATAATTACTTCTTGGGCCACGTTTTTCTGGTCCAATGTAGTTCAATGTGGCTATAGTGTATAACTTCCCACATTGATAGGTGGTGTTTGCACATTGATGAAAATCATCTGAGGTGCAGGGTATATAAGAATAATAAATAGTAAGGTAAAGGATGGTTTGAGGTAAAAATAAAACATCCTTGAATGAAGTACTGAAAGTTGAAAGTTGGTAAGAAGTAAGGACTTGGTTGAGAGATGTTGGCACATCTTTTCCAAGTCTATGCTTACGTTTTTGTAGAAAGGTATTGGTGTAGTGTTACAGCATGTTGCCTCCAGGTCCTGTCCTCCTGCGATCCGGGAGAGACTGAGGATCTGGAGGTGTTCCCCGGCCTTTTAAAGGCTGTCGCACATGCGCAGTGATGCGCTGTGTGACGCCTGTGGGCGGTGTCCGTGGTCTGACGTGAGATGCGTCTGCGTGCGGCAGATGCGGCATCCCTTGTAGCCGTGCGGACGTGCCCCTGCGGCCGCCGACACGGAAGAAAGCCAATAACTCCCAAGGGGGATAGTGGAGGGTGCAGGACCGACCAATTGGCTTAAAAATGCCCCGATCCAAGAGGGGAATCGGGGCTTTCCGTGCCGGGAGTTCCTGGAGTTCAGGAAATGAGCAAAAGAGGTGGACGAACAGTATCATGACAGTATATATGGTATATTTAAGGTGATACACTGTACAGAAGTGTAAACACCAGTTAAGTACATATGAGGAAAAGTTAAATAAAATAAACAAGATATAGTATATATTGGTATATAGGTGCAGCAATATAATCGTGAAGGGAGAGGGGATGTGAGACGGTCTGGATAGGGTCCGGGTGGGGAGGGTATTCTACGGTCAGGTATCCCGGTATCATGTTTTTGGCATGTATTGGGGAGTAGGATGGCCAGAAAATGGCCAATTGTAGGTTGGTCCAAATGGAAGTGGATTTTCTTGGTATGAGTTTAGTCTTTTTTGCCGGAAGAAAATCCTGGGAGGAATGGACGATAACTTTGGGCTTCATTTAGCCCTGGTGGGATAGTAGCCTTGAGAAGAGTAATCCAACGCATTTCTAGTTGTAATAACGTTTTGTTCCAGTCCCCCCCACGTAGTGGGATGTGGATCCTGTCCAGGGCCATGAAGTTAATTTTTGGCATTTTATAGTTGTGGTTGTCCCTTACGTGTCTGCCTAGTGGCACATAAAAATTGCCAATGTGCATGGTTTGGAGGTGTTGGTTGACCCTTTTCCCAAATTCCTGTCGGGTCTTTCCTATGTAGAAGGACCCGCATTCGCAGGTCATCATGTATATTATTCCTCTGGTTTTGCAGTTGCAAAAGTGCTTGGGTTGAAATGGTTCTCCATTCGGTAAAATAGTATTAGTTATTTGACGGATGACAGGGCATTGGGCGCAGTCTCCGCATGGAAAGGTGCCTTTGTTCTTGCATGGGTCTCTTTTAGATCCTTCCTGGAATTCACTGCGTACTAGTTGTTGTTGGAGGGAGCCTGCTTTCCTAAAAGTAATAGGTGGATGGTGTGGTAGGAACTTCGAGGTGCTGGGTTCTTCCATGAGGATGGGCCAATTCTTAGTAAAGATGTTTCTAATTTCCTGGTGTTCGTTGGTGAATCTGATGATGATGCGAGTATCAATTCCAGTTTTGGTGGGTTGCTTGTTTTTGAAGAGAAGCGTTTCTCTGTCTTTGTTGTTGGCCCGATTGTATGCCTTGCGTAGAGAGGTTTTGGTATAGCCTCTTTCTAGAAATCGGGAAGTGAGTGCATCAGCTTCCAATTTGAAGTTGGCTGGGTCATTGCAATTTCTCTTGATTCTGAGGTATTGGCTGTAGGGTATGGAGTGGATGAGAGGTTGTGGATGAAAGCTTGAGGCATGAAGAATGGAATTGCCTGCTGTCTCCTTTCTATAGAGAGTGGTGGAGATTTTTCCTGTGGGGTCTTTATATATTAGGGTATCAAGAAACGATATTTGATGTTTGTTATATGACATTGTAAAAAACATATTGTATTCGTTTTGATTCATCTTAGTTAATAAGTCAAGTATCATGTGTTCTGGTCCGTTCCAAATAATCAATATATCGTCAATATATCTTTGCCATATAAGAATCTTGTCAGTATAGATGGTGTTTACTTCATTTGATAGAAATTCTTGCTCCCATGAGCCTAAGTAAATATTGGCGTACGAGGGCGTGCAGCTGGTTCCCATCGCAACCCCGCACGTTTGGATATAGTAGTTGCCACCAAATGTGAAGACATTATAATTGAGTATGTATTGTAGCATGTCTGTGATGAACAGGTTGAATTTTTGGTCACGTTGATTGTGGCAGCGGAGTGTTTTTTCGATAATTTGTATTCCTTTAGTATGAGGTATGTTGTTGTATAGGGATTCCACGTCAATCGTGATTAAGTAAGTTTCTTCTGGTATGGTGATGTCATTAAGTATCCTGAGAAGATGAAGTGTGTCTTGGGTATAGGAAGGCAGGTCTTTGACATGAGGGCGTAGGTATCGGTCAATAACTTTACTCATGGACTCTGAGATGCTTCCGTTCCCGGATATAATCGGTCTTCCAGGTGGGTCATCCAGGTGGGTCATCCATGTTTTTATGCAGTTTGGGTAGTGCATATAATGTCGGAGTTTTGGGGTGTGGTGTCCTTATATATTCCCATAGGTTCTGGGAAATGGTACCTTCCCGGAATGCATTATCCACTTTGGTGTAGAAGATTTGATCATATGATTTGATCATAATTGGGGCGATCTGTTTGTAGCATTTGGTGTTGGAGAGTATTGTATGGCACATATTTTTGTATTTTTCTTTGCTCATAACGACTACATTGCCTCCTTTATCAGATGGCTTGATGATAATTGTGTCATTATTTTTGAGTTCTTGAAGAGCTCGTTTTTGTTTGTTAGTCAGGTTGGACATATGTTTTTTCTCTCTGATTGCTTCTATGTCTTTGGTGGTTTGTCGCACAAACAGTGCGATTGCTGGGTTGGTGTTAAAGGAAGGGAATTTGTTTGATTTCTTTTTGAAAGTAGGTGTGTCTGTAGTTGCTTCTGGCTCCTCATTGTCAGAGTCTTGGTCTAGTTCACTTGGATCATCCCAGTCATCTAGGTCACTTTCTTGGAGTAGTAGGTTGAGGTCCCGGATGGCTCTGAACTCAGCCGCTGTAAGTGTGGGTGTGGCTTGTGGTTGGGGTTGTTTGTGATAGAGAGTTTTGAGTAGTAGATTTCTGGCAAATAGGTTAACGTCCTTAATGGTTTCAAACTTGTCTAGGCATGTATTAGGACAAAAGGAAAGGCCTAGAGATAGCACTTCATTTTGTTCCTTGGTTAGTATGTGGGATGATAGGTTTATTACCGTTTTTCTTCCTCCTGTTTCTTCTCCGATTGGTGCTTCCTGGGGGGTTTGGGGTTCGTTTTCCCTAAAAAAACACTCTGTTGTTTCTGGTCGACCTTCGATCTTGTAAACATGTTGTAGGCTTTGGGGGGTTGGTCTGTGTTCCCTGATTGCGTGGCTTTTTCGTATGCCATATTGGTTCCTTGGAAATGAGGTTCATTTTCCTGGGTGTTTTCCTCATCTGTTCTGCGTTGGGGTTCTTGTTGTTTTGGAGGTGGTCCTCTTCTATTTTTATGATAGTCAGGGCCAGAGTTGTATGAGGATGAATCTGATGAATAATAATGTTGTCCTGTTTTATCTGAAGGTCTGCCATATTGGGTTCTGCGGTTGGTTCGTTGGTTTGCCCATTTATAAGCTCTGCCTTGGGCGAAAGCATTCTTGTCACGCCAGTATTTTCTTTCTTTTTTCCGTAGGATGTCCTTTCCATATTCTTCCAGGTGTGATTTAAGTTTATTTTCCTGTTCACTGTATAGTTGAGCTTTTTTGAGAGGGGCCAATTGTTCGTAGGTTTTTTTGATGTCAAGATCTAGGGTTTTTATTTGTCTCAGATATTCTTCTTGTAGAAGAATCATTAAGTTCCTAGAACATTCATTAAGTTGGTTTTCCCATTCTTTCTTAAGTTGAGTTGTAACATTTTCCATGGTGGGAAAGATTTGAATTCTTAATCCCACCGGGTTGATCTTCTCGCTAATATAGCGTTCAAATGTTTTAATGTGCCAGTGTAGTGCCGACTTTCTCTCCAAGTGTTTTTGTAGTGTTCTGAATAGTGCCAAGATGTCGGATTCCGTTTGTTCTTTGGCTTTGAAGCTGGTGTGGATGCCTGACATAAGAGTCTCCCATTCATCACCAACCAGGTCCCCCACATCTTTTTCTCCTTCTTCTTCGGTCATCCTCGCTGGGTAGGAGGAGGATGTTGCTTTAGAAACAGGCAATCAACAAGGCTTTGCTGAGACTGTGGATAGTACCACAGCGCAAGCTATGTTTGCCTGGGAATAGTAAGTTTGGTGCTATTGCTGCTTAGCGACCATAAGATAAATTTTATAAAAAATAGTAAGTATTTCCAGAGATCCGAGAGGCTGTGGATGTGTTATCCATCCGGGGTATTAGTTGAAGAAATGTTTTTTGGATCTTAACTGGAAGGGAAAGTAATAGTTTCTGCCACCATCCCGAGAGTATAGTTTGTCGATTTGTGGTGCCTCAAGTCAAGTGTGGGATTTTAAGGGCAGGAGTAAAGCGAGTAGACAGTAGTAGTACAGTTTGTAGATAAAATTTATTCACATGTATAATTATATACAAAGATTTGAGTGAATTAATGGGTAAAGTCCCATTGTGATAGTGAAGAGAAAAAAAGTAGTAGGTGTGGTTACATGTGAAAACGGTGACTTAGACAAGAAAGGTAGATGGTCCTGCTCTGCTGTTCCTCATATCAGAGAATGGGAAATGGTTGCAGAGAGGGGCCTGATCGGTATTCCAACATGTTTCGGCCTGTAGCGGCCTTTATCAAGGATGTTACCGATTCTAGGAATAAGTACAATAAATTGTCAGAAATAGTAGTATATAGTTGTTCAAATTTAGGTTATATATAGAGTTGTAGATTAACATACATATTTTTTGTCCACTTTCTGGAGTATTGCTTTCCCAGACTTTTTCCAGGAGCTGCAGGAACAATGCTGTATTGGGTGAGAAAGGTGCGGTAGGGTTGTAATTGAAGCCACAGGTGAAAAACAACCTGAAGAGTTGTTTGTAGTAAATAATATAAATTATAATAATAATAATAATTACTTCTTGGGCCACGTTTTTCTGGTCCAATGTAGTTCAATGTGGCTATAGTGTATAACTTCCCACATTGATAGAGATCATCTGTGGTGTTTGCACATTGATGAAAATCATCTGAGGTGCAGGGTATATAAGAATAATAAATAGTAAGGTAAAGGATGGTTTGAGGTAAAAATAAAACATCCTTGAATGAAGTACTGAAAGTTGAAAGTTTGGTAAGAAGTAAGGACTTGGTTGAGAGATGTTGGCACATCTTTTCCAAGTCTATGCTTACGTTTTTGTAGAAAGGTATTGGTGTAGTGTTACAGCATGTTGCCTCCAGGTCCTGTCCTCCTGCGATCCGGGAGAGACTGAGGATCTGGAGGTGTTCCCCGGCCTTTTAAAGGCTGTCGCACATGCGCAGTGATGCGCTGTGTGACGCCTGTGGGCGGTGTCCGTGGTCTGATGTGAGATGCGTCTGCGTGCGGCAGATGCGGCATCCCTTGTAGCCGTGCGGACGTGCCCCTGCGGCCGCCGACACGGAAGAAAGCCAATAACTCCCAAGGGGGATAGTGGAGGGGGGATAGTGGAGGGTGCAGGACCGACCAAATAGGCCTTTCCTTTTGTCCTAATACATGCCTAGACAAGTTTGAAACCATTAAGGACGTTAACCTATTTGCCAGAAATCTACTACTCAAAACTCTCTATCACAAACAACCCCAACCACAAGCCACACCCACACTTACAGCGGCTGAGTTCAGAGCCATCCGGGACCTCAACCTACTACTCCAAGAAAGTGACCTAGATGACTGGGATGATCCAAGTGAACTAGACCAAGACTCTGACAATGAGGAGCCAGAAGCAACTACAGACACACCTACTTTCAAAAAGAAATCAAACAAATTCCCTTCCTTTAACACCAACCCAGCAATCGCACTGTTTGTGCGACAAACCACCAAAGACATAGAAGCAATCAGAGAGAAAAAACATATGTCCAACCTGACTAACAAACAAAAACGAGCTCTTCAAGAACTCAAAAATAATGACACAATTATCATCAAGCCATCTGATAAAGGAGGCAATGTAGTCGTTATGAGCAAAGAAAAATACAAAAATATGTGCCATACAATACTCTCCAACACCAAATGCTACAAACAGATCGCCCCAATTATGATCAAATCATATGATCAAATCTTCTACACCAAAGTGGATAATGCATTCCGGGAAGGTACCATTTCCCAGAACCTATGGGAATATATAAGGACACCACACCCCAAAACTCCGACATTATATGCACTACCCAAACTGCATAAAAACATGGATGACCCACCTGGAAGACCGATTATATCCGGGAACGGAAGCATCTCAGAGTCCATGAGTAAAGTTATTGACCGATACCTACGCCCTCATGTCAAAGACCTGCCTTCCTATACCCAAGACACACTTCATCTTCTCAGGATACTTAATGACATCACCATACCAGAAGAAACTTACTTAATCACGATTGACGTGGAATCCCTATACAACAACATACCTCATACTAAAGGAATACAAATTATCGAAAAAACACTCCGCTGCCACAATCAACGTGACCAAAAATTCAACCTGTTCATCACAGACATGCTACAATACATACTCAATTATAATGTCTTCACATTTGGTGGCAACTACTATATCCAAACGTGCGGGGTTGCGATGGGAACCAGCTGCGCGCCCTCGTACGCCAATATTTACTTAGGCTCATGGGAGCAAGAATTTCTATCAAATGAAGTAAACACCATCTATACTGACAAGATTCTTATATGGCAAAGATATATTGACGATATATTGATTATTTGGAACGGACCAGAACACATGATACTTGACTTATTAACTAAGATGAATCAAAACGAATACAATATGTTTTTTACAATGTCATATAACAAACATCAAATATCGTTTCTTGATACCCTAATATATAAAGACCCCACAGGAAAAATCTCCACCACTCTCTATAGAAAGGAGACAGCAGGCAATTCCATTCTTCATGCCTCAAGCTTTCATCCACAACCTCTCATCCACTCCATACCCTACAGCCAATACCTCAGAATCAAGAGAAATTGCAATGACCCAGCCAACTTCAAATTGGAAGCTGATGCACTCACTTCCCGATTTCTAGAAAGAGGCTATACCAAAACCTCTCTACGCAAGGCATACAATCGGGCCAACAACAAAGACAGAGAAACGCTTCTCTTCAAAAACAAGCAACCCACCAAAACTGGAATTGATACTCGCATCATCATCAGATTCACCAACGAACACCAGGAAATTAGAAACATCTTTACTAAGAATTGGCCCATCCTCATGGAAGAACCCAGCACCTCGAAGTTCCTACCACACCATCCACCTATTACTTTTAGGAAAGCAGGCTCCCTCCAACAACAACTAGTACGCAGTGAATTCCAGGAAGGATCTAAAAGAGACCCATGCAAGAACAAAGGCACCTTTCCATGCGGAGACTGCGCCCAATGCCCTGTCATCCGTCGAATAACTAATACTATTTTACCGAATGGAGAACCATTTCAACCCAAGCACTTTTGCAACTGCAAAACCAGAGGAATAATATACATGATGACCTGCGAATGCGGGTCCTTCTACATAGGAAAGACCCGACAGGAATTTGGGAAAAGGGTCAACCAACACCTCCAAACCATGCACATTGGCAATTTTTATGTGCCACTAGGCAGACACGTAAGGGACAACCACAACTATAAAATGCCAAAAATTAACTTCATGGCCCTGGACAGGATCCACATCCCACTACGTGGGGGGGACTGGAACAAAACGTTATTACAACTAGAAATGCGTTGGATTACTCTTCTCAAGGCTACTATCCCACCAGGGCTAAATGAAGCCCAAAGTTATCGTCCATTCCTCCCAGGATTTTCTTCCGGCAAAAAAGACTAAACTCATACCAAGAAAATCCACTTCCATTTGGACCAACCTACAATTGGCCATTTTCTGGCCATCCTACTCCCCAATACATGCCAAAAACATGATACCGGGATACCTGACCGTAGAATACCCTCCCCACCCGGACCCTATCCAGACCGTCTCACATCGCCTCTCCCTTCACGATTATATTGCTGCACCTATATACCAATATATACTATATCTTGTTTATTTTATTTAACTTTTCCTCATATGTACTTAACTGGTGTTTACACTTCTGTACAGTGTATCACCTTAAATATACCATATATACTGTCATGATACTGTTCGTCCACCTCTTTTGCTCATTTCCTGAACTCCAGGAACTCCCGGCACGGAAAGCCCCGATTCCCCTCTTGGATCGGGGCATTTTTAAGCCAATTGGTCGGTCCTGCACCCTCCACTATCCCCCTTGGGAGTTATTGGCTTTCTTCCGTGTCGGCGGCCGCAGGGGCACGTCCGCACGGCTACAAGGGATGCCGCATCTGCCGCACGCAGACGCATCTCACGTCAGACCACGGACACCGCCCACAGGCGTCACACAGCGCATCACTGCGCATGTGCGACAGCCTTTAAAAGGCCGGGAACACCTCCAGATCCTCAGTCTCTCCCGGATCGCAGGAGGACAGGACCTGGAGGCAACATGCTGTAACACTACACCAATACCTTTCTACAAAAACGTAAGCATAGACTTGGAAAAGATGTGCCAACATCTCTCAACCAAGTCCTTACTTCTTACCAAACTTTCAACTTTCAGTACTTCATTCAAGGATGTTTTATTTTTACCTCAAACCATCCTTTACCTTACTATTTATTATTCTTATATACCCTGCACCTCAGATGATTTTCATCAATGTGCAAACACCACAGATGATCTCTATCAATGTGGGAAGTTATACACTATAGCCACATTGAACTACATTGGACCAGAAAAACGTGGCCCAAGAAGTAATTATTATTATTATTATAATTTATATTATTTACTACAAACAACTCTTCAGGTTGTTTTTCACCTGTGGCTTCAATTACAACCCTACCGCACCTTTCTCACCCAATACAGCATTGTTCCTGCAGCTCCTGGAAAAAGTCTGGGAAAGCAATACTCCAGAAAGTGGACAAAAAATATGTATGTTAATCTACAACTCTATATATAACCTAAATTTGAACAACTATATACTACTATTTCTGACAATTTATTGTACTTATTCCTAGAATCGGTAACATCCTTGATAAAGGCCGCTACAGGCCGAAACATGTTGGAATACCGATCAGGCCCCTCTCTGCAACCATTTCCCATTCTCTGATATGAGGAACAGCAGAGCAGGACCATCTACCTTTCTTGTCTAAGTCACCGTTTTCACATGTAACCACACCTACTACTTTTTTTCTCTTCACTATCACAATGGGACTTTACCCATTAATTCACTCAAATCTTTGTATATAATTATACATGTGAATAAATTTATTTATTTATTTTTCTACAAACTGTACTACTACTGTCTACTCGCTTTACTCCTGCCCTTAAAATCCCACACTTGACTTGAGGCACCACAAATCGACAAACTATACTCTCGGGATGGTGGCAGAAACTATTACTTTCCCTTCCAGTTAAGATCCAAAAAACATTTCTTCAACTAATACCCCGGATGGATAACACATCCACAGCCTCTCGGATCTCTGGAAATACTTACTATTTTTTATAAAATTTATCTTATGGTCGCTAAGCAGCAATAGCACCAAACTTACTATTCCCAGGCAAACATAGCTTGCGCTGTGGTACTATCCACAGTCTCAGCAAAGCCTTGTTGATTGCCTGTTTCTAAAGCAACATCCTCCTCCTACCCAGCGAGGATGACCGAAGAAGAAGGAGAAAAAGATGTGGGGGACCTGGTTGGTGATGAATGGGAGACTCTTATGTCAGGCATCCACACCAGCTTCAAAGCCAAAGAACAAACGGAATCCGACATCTTGGCACTATTCAGAACACTACAAAAACACTTGGAGAGAAAGTCGGCACTACACTGGCACATTAAAACATTTGAACGCTATATTAGCGAGAAGATCAACCCGGTGGGATTAAGAATTCAAATCTTTCCCACCATGGAAAATGTTACAACTCAACTTAAGAAAGAATGGGAAAACCAACTTAATGAATGTTCTAGGAACTTAATGATTCTTCTACAAGAAGAATATCTGAGACAAATAAAAACCCTAGATCTTGACATCAAAAAAACCTACGAACAATTGGCCCCTCTCAAAAAAGCTCAACTATACAGTGAACAGGAAAATAAACTTAAATCACACCTGGAAGAATATGGAAAGGACATCCTACGGAAAAAAGAAAGAAAATACTGGCGTGACAAGAATGCTTTCGCCCAAGGCAGAGCTTATAAATGGGCAAACCAACGAACCAACCGCAGAACCCAATATGGCAGACCTTCAGATAAAACAGGACAACATTATTATTCATCAGATTCATCCTCATACAACTCTGGCCCTGACTATCATAAAAATAGAAGAGGACCACCTCCAAAACAACAAGAACCCCAACGCAGAACAGATGAGGAAAACACCCAGGAAAATGAACCTCATTTCCAAGGAACCAATATGGCATACGAACAAGCCACGCAATCAGGGAACACAGACCAACCCCCCAAAGCCTACAACATGTTTACAAGATCGAAGGTCGACCAGAAACAACAGAGTGTTTTTTTAGGGAAAACGAACCCCAAACCCCCCAGGAAGCACCAATCGGAGAAGAAACAGGAGGAAGAAAAACGGTAATAAACCTATCATCCCACATACTAACCAAGGAACAAAATGAAGTGCTATCTCTAGGCCTTTCCTTTTGTCCTAATACATGCCTAGACAAGTTTGAAACCATTAAGGACGTTAACCTATTTGCCAGAAATCTACTACTCAAAACTCTCTATCACAAACAACCCCAACCACAAGCCACACCCACACTTACAGCGGCTGAGTTCAGAGCCATCCGGGACCTCAACCTACTACTCCAAGAAAGTGACCTAGATGACTGGGATGATCCAAGTGAACTAGACCAAGACTCTGACAATGAGGAGCCAGAAGCAACTACAGACACACCTACTTTCAAAAAGAAATCAAACAAATTCCCTTCCTTTAACACCAACCCAGCAATCGCACTGTTTGTGCGACAAACCACCAAAGACATAGAAGCAATCAGAGAGAAAAAACATATGTCCAACCTGACTAACAAACAAAAACGAGCTCTTCAAGAACTCAAAAATAATGACACAATTATCATCAAGCCATCTGATAAAGGAGGCAATGTAGTCGTTATGAGCAAAGAAAAATACAAAAATATGTGCCATACAATACTCTCCAACACCAAATGCTACAAACAGATCGCCCCAATTATGATCAAATCATATGATCAAATCTTCTACACCAAAGTGGATAATGCATTCCGGGAAGGTACCATTTCCCAGAACCTATGGGAATATATAAGGACACCACACCCCAAAACTCCGACATTATATGCACTACCCAAACTGCATAAAAACATGGATGACCCACCTGGAAGACCGATTATATCCGGGAACGGAAGCATCTCAGAGTCCATGAGTAAAGTTATTGACCGATACCTACGCCCTCATGTCAAAGACCTGCCTTCCTATACCCAAGACACACTTCATCTTCTCAGGATACTTAATGACATCACCATACCAGAAGAAACTTACTTAATCACGATTGACGTGGAATCCCTATACAACAACATACCTCATACTAAAGGAATACAAATTATCGAAAAAACACTCCGCTGCCACAATCAACGTGACCAAAAATTCAACCTGTTCATCACAGACATGCTACAATACATACTCAATTATAATGTCTTCACATTTGGTGGCAACTACTATATCCAAACGTGCGGGGTTGCGATGGGAACCAGCTGCACGCCCTCGTACGCCAATATTTACTTAGGCTCATGGGAGCAAGAATTTCTATCAAATGAAGTAAACACCATCTATACTGACAAGATTCTTATATGGCAAAGATATATTGACGATATATTGATTATTTGGAACGGACCAGAACACATGATACTTGACTTATTAACTAAGATGAATCAAAACGAATACAATATGTTTTTTACAATGTCATATAACAAACATCAAATATCGTTTCTTGATACCCTAATATATAAAGACCCCACAGGAAAAATCTCCACCACTCTCTATAGAAAGGAGACAGCAGGCAATTCCATTCTTCATGCCTCAAGCTTTCATCCACAACCTCTCATCCACTCCATACCCTACAGCCAATACCTCAGAATCAAGAGAAATTGCAATGACCCAGCCAACTTCAAATTGGAAGCTGATGCACTCACTTCCCGATTTCTAGAAAGAGGCTATACCAAAACCTCTCTACGCAAGGCATACAATCGGGCCAACAACAAAGACAGAGAAACGCTTCTCTTCAAAAACAAGCAACCCACCAAAACTGGAATTGATACTTGCATCATCATCAGATTCACCAACGAACACCAGGAAATTAGAAACATCTTTACTAAGAATTGGCCCATCCTCATGGAAGAACCCAGCACCTCGAAGTTCCTACCACACCATCCACCTATTACTTTTAGGAAAGCAGGCTCCCTCCAACAACAACTAGTACGCAGTGAATTCCAGGAAGGATCTAAAAGAGACCCATGCAAGAACAAAGGCACCTTTCCATGCGGAGACTGCGCCCAATGCCCTGTCATCCGTCAAATAACTAATACTATTTTACCGAATGGAGAACCATTTCAACCCAAGCACTTTTGCAACTGCAAAACCAGAGGAATAATATACATGATGACCTGCGAATGCGGGTCCTTCTACATAGGAAAGACCCGACAGGAATTTGGGAAAAGGGTCAACCAACACCTCCAAACCATGCACATTGGCAATTTTTATGTGCCACTAGGCAGACACGTAAGGGACAACCACAACTATAAAATGCCAAAAATTAACTTCATGGCCCTGGACAGGATCCACATCCCACTACGTGGGGGGGACTGGAACAAAACGTTATTACAACTAGAAATGCGTTGGATTACTCTTCTCAAGGCTACTATCCCACCAGGGCTAAATGAAGCCCAAAGTTATCGTCCATTCCTCCCAGGATTTTCTTCCGGCAAAAAAGACTAAACTCATACCAAGAAAATCCACTTCCATTTGGACCAACCTACAATTGGCCATTTTCTGGCCATCCTACTCCCCAATACATGCCAAAAACATGATACCGGGATACCTGACCGTAGAATACCCTCCCCACCCGGACCCTATCCAGACCGTCTCACATCCCCTCTCCCTTCACGATTATATTGCTGCACCTATATATACCAATATATACTATATCTTGTTTATTTTATTTAACTTTTCCTCATATGTACTTAACTGGTGTTTACACTTCTGTACAGTGTATCACCTTAAATATACCATATATACTGTCATGATACTGTTCGTCCACCTCTTTTGCTCATTTCCTGAACTCCAGGAACTCCCGGCACGGAAAGCCCCGATTCCCCTCTTGGATCGGGGCATTTTTAAGCCAATTGGTCGGTCCTGCACCCTCCACTATCCCCCTTGGGAGTTATTGGCTTTCTTCCGTGTCGGCGGCCGCAGGGGCACGTCCGCACGGCTACAAGGGATGCCGCATCTGCCGCACGCAGACGCATCTCACGTCAGACCACGGACACCGCCCACAGGCGTCACACAGCGCATCACTGCGCATGTGCGACAGCCTTTAAAAGGCCGGGGAACACCTCCAGATCCTCAGTCTCTCCCGGATCGCAGGAGGACAGGACCTGGAGGCAACATGCTGTAACACTACACCAATACCTTTCTACAAAAACGTAAGCATAGACTTGGAAAAGATGTGCCAACATCTCTCAACCAAGTCCTTACTTCTTACCAAACTTTCAACTTTCAGTACTTCATTCAAGGATGTTTTATTTTTACCTCAAACCATCCTTTACCTTACTATTTATTATTCTTATATACCCTGCACCTCAGATGATTTTCATCAATGTGCAAACACCACAGATGATCTCTATCAATGTGGGAAGTTATACACTATAGCCACATTGAACTACATTGGACCAGAAAAACGTGGCCCAAGAAGTAATTATTATTATTATTATAATTTATATTATTTACTACAAACAACTCTTCAGGTTGTTTTTCACCTGTGGCTTCAATTACAACCCTACCGCACCTTTCTCACCCAATACAGCATTGTTCCTGCAGCTCCTGGAAAAAGTCTGGGAAAGCAATACTCCAGAAAGTGGACAAAAAATATGTATGTTAATCTACAACTCTATATATATAACCTAAATTTGAACAACTATATACTACTATTTCTGACAATTTATTGTACTTATTCCTAGAATCGGTAACATCCTTGATAAAGGCCGCTACAGGCCGAAACATGTTGGAATACCGATCAGGCCCCTCTCTGCAACCATTTCCCATTCTCTGATATGAGGAACAGCAGAGCAGGACCATCTACCTTTCTTGTCTAAGTCACCGTTTTCACATGTAACCACACCTACTACTTTTTTTCTCTTCACTATCACAATGGGACTTTACCCATTAATTCACTCAAATCTTTGTATATAATTATACATGTGAATAAATTTTATCTACAAACTGTACTACTACTGTCTACTCGCTTTACTCCTGCCCTTAAAATCCCACACTTGACTTGAGGCACCACAAATCGACAAACTATACTCTCGGGATGGTGGCAGAAACTATTACTTTCCCTTCCAGTTAAGATCCAAAAAACATTTCTTCAACTAATACCCCGGATGGATAACACATCCACAGCCTCTCGGATCTCTGGAAATACTTACTATTTTTTATAAAATTTATCTTATGGTCGCTAAGCAGCAATAGCACCAAACTTACTATTCCCAGGCAAACATAGCTTGCGCTGTGGTACTATCCACAGTCTCAGCAAAGCCTTGTTGATTGCCTGTTTCTAAAGCAACATCCTCCTCCTACCCAGCGAGGATGACCGAAGAAGAAGGAGAAAAAGATGTGGGGGACCTGGTTGGTGATGAATGGGAGACTCTTATGTCAGGCATCCACACCAGCTTCAAAGCCAAAGAACAAACGGAATCCGACATCTTGGCACTATTCAGAACACTACAAAAACACTTGGAGAGAAAGTCGGCACTACACTGGCACATTAAAACATTTGAACGCTATATTAGCGAGAAGATCAACCCGGTGGGATTAAGAATTCAAATCTTTCCCACCATGGAAAATGTTACAACTCAACTTAAGAAAGAATGGGAAAACCAACTTAATGAATGTTCTAGGAACTTAATGATTCTTCTACAAGAAGAATATCTGAGACAAATAAAAACCCTAGATCTTGACATCAAAAAAACCTACGAACAATTGGCCCCTCTCAAAAAAGCTCAACTATACAGTGAACAGGAAAATAAACTTAAATCACACCTGGAAGAATATGGAAAGGACATCCTACGGAAAAAAGAAAGAAAATACTGGCGTGACAAGAATGCTTTCGCCCAAGGCAGAGCTTATAAATGGGCAAACCAACGAACCAACCGCAGAACCCAATATGGCAGACCTTCAGATAAAACAGGACAACATTATTATTCATCAGATTCATCCTCATACAACTCTGGCCCTGACTATCATAAAAATAGAAGAGGACCACCTCCAAAACAACAAGAACCCCAACGCAGAACAGATGAGGAAAACACCCAGGAAAATGAACCTCATTTCCAAGGAACCAATATGGCATACGAACAAGCCACGCAATCAGGGAACACAGACCAACCCCCCAAAGCCTACAACATGTTTACAAGATCGAAGGTCGACCAGAAACAACAGAGTGTTTTTTTAGGGAAAACGAACCCCAAACCCCCCAGGAAGCACCAATCGGAGAAGAAACAGGAGGAAGAAAAACGGTAATAAACCTATCATCCCACATACTAACCAAGGAACAAAATGAAGTGCTATCTCTAGGCCTTTCCTTTTGTCCTAATACATGCCTAGACAAGTTTGAAACCATTAAGGACGTTAACCTATTTGCCAGAAATCTACTACTCAAAACTCTCTATCACAAACAACCCCAACCACAAGCCACACCCACACTTACAGCGGCTGAGTTCAGAGCCATCCGGGACCTCAACCTACTACTCCAAGAAAGTGACCTAGATGACTGGGATGATCCAAGTGAACTAGACCAAGACTCTGACAATGAGGAGCCAGAAGCAACTACAGACACACCTACTTTCAAAAAGAAATCAAACAAATTCCCTTCCTTTAACACCAACCCAGCAATCGCACTGTTTGTGCGACAAACCACCAAAGACATAGAAGCAATCAGAGAGAAAAAACATATGTCCAACCTGACTAACAAACAAAAACGAGCTCTTCAAGAACTCAAAAATAATGACACAATTATCATCAAGCCATCTGATAAAGGAGGCAATGTAGTCGTTATGAGCAAAGAAAAATACAAAAATATGTGCCATACAATACTCTCCAACACCAAATGCTACAAACAGATCGCCCCAATTATGATCAAATCATATGATCAAATCTTCTACACCAAAGTGGATAATGCATTCCGGGAAGGTACCATTTTCCAGAACCTATGGGAATATATAAGGACACCACACCCCAAAACTCCGACATTATATGCACTACCCAAACTGCATAAAAACATGGATGACCCACCTGGAAGACCGATTATATCCGGGAACGGAAGCATCTCAGAGTCCATGAGTAAAGTTATTGACCGATACCTACGCCCTCATGTCAAAGACCTGCCTTCCTATACCCAAGACACACTTCATCTTCTCAGGATACTTAATGACATCACCATACCAGAAGAAACTTACTTAATCACGATTGACGTGGAATCCCTATACAACAACATACCTCATACTAAAGGAATACAAATTATCGAAAAAACACTCCGCTGCCACAATCAACGTGACCAAAAATTCAACCTGTTCATCACAGACATGCTACAATACATACTCAATTATAATGTCTTCACATTTGGTGGCAACTACTATATCCAAACGTGCGGGGTTGCGATGGGAACCAGCTGCACGCCCTCGTACGCCAATATTTACTTAGGCTCATGGGAGCAAGAATTTCTATCAAATGAAGTAAACACCATCTATACTGACAAGATTCTTATATGGCAAAGATATATTGACGATATATTGATTATTTGGAACGGACCAGAACACATGATACTTGACTTATTAACTAAGATGAATCAAAACGAATACAATATGTTTTTTACAATGTCATATAACAAACATCAAATATCGTTTCTTGATACCCTAATATATAAAGACCCCACAGGAAAAATCTCCACCACTCTCTATAGAAAGGAGACAGCAGGCAATTCCATTCTTCATGCCTCAAGCTTTCATCCACAACCTCTCATCCACTCCATACCCTACAGCCAATACCTCAGAATCAAGAGAAATTGCAATGACCCAGCCAACTTCAAATTGGAAGCTGATGCACTCACTTCCCGATTTCTAGAAAGAGGCTATACCAAAACCTCTCTACGCAAGGCATAC
Organism: Pelophylax lessonae; assembly: GCF_965119305.1. Lineage (NCBI taxonomy): Eukaryota > Metazoa > Chordata > Amphibia > Anura > Ranidae > Pelophylax > Pelophylax lessonae. The sequence continues at coordinate 31,855,051 of NC_138774.1, forward strand.
AATCGGGCCAACAACAAAGACAGAGAAACGCTTCTCTTCAAAAACAAGCAACCCACCAAAACTGGAATTGATACTTGCATCATCATCAGATTCACCAACGAACACCAGGAAATTAGAAACATCTTTACTAAGAATTGGCCCATCCTCATGGAAGAACCCAGCACCTCGAAGTTCCTACCACACCATCCACCTATTACTTTTAGGAAAGCAGGCTCCCTCCAACAACAACTAGTACGCAGTGAATTCCAGGAAGGATCTAAAAGAGACCCATGCAAGAACAAAGGCACCTTTCCATGCGGAGACTGCGCCCAATGCCCTGTCATCCGTCAAATAACTAATACTATTTTACCGAATGGAGAACCATTTCAACCCAAGCACTTTTGCAACTGCAAAACCAGAGGAATAATATACATGATGACCTGCGAATGCGGGTCCTTCTACATAGGAAAGACCCGACAGGAATTTGGGAAAAGGGTCAACCAACACCTCCAAACCATGCACATTGGCAATTTTTATGTGCCACTAGGCAGACACGTAAGGGACAACCACAACTATAAAATGCCAAAAATTAACTTCATGGCCCTGGACAGGATCCACATCCCACTACGTGGGGGGGACTGGAACAAAACGTTATTACAACTAGAAATGCGTTGGATTACTCTTCTCAAGGCTACTATCCCACCAGGGCTAAATGAAGCCCAAAGTTATCGTCCATTCCTCCCAGGATTTTCTTCCGGCAAAAAAGACTAAACTCATACCAAGAAAATCCACTTCCATTTGGACCAACCTACAATTGGCCATTTTCTGGCCATCCTACTCCCCAATACATGCCAAAAACATGATACCGGGATACCTGACCGTAGAATACCCTCCCCACCCGGACCCTATCCAGACCGTCTCACATCCCCTCTCCCTTCACGATTATATTGCTGCACCTATATATACCAATATATACTATATCTTGTTTATTTTATTTAACTTTTCCTCATATGTACTTAACTGGTGTTTACACTTCTGTACAGTGTATCACCTTAAATATACCATATATACTGTCATGATACTGTTCGTCCACCTCTTTTGCTCATTTCCTGAACTCCAGGAACTCCCGGCACGGAAAGCCCCGATTCCCCTCTTGGATCGGGGCATTTTTAAGCCAATTGGTCGGTCCTGCACCCTCCACTATCCCCCTTGGGAGTTATTGGCTTTCTTCCGTGTCGGCGGCCGCAGGGGCACGTCCGCACGGCTACAAGGGATGCCGCATCTGCCGCACGCAGACGCATCTCACGTCAGACCACGGACACCGCCCACAGGCGTCACACAGCGCATCACTGCGCATGTGCGACAGCCTTTAAAAGGCCGGGGAACACCTCCAGATCCTCAGTCTCTCCCGGATCGCAGGAGGACAGGACCTGGAGGCAACATGCTGTAACACTACACCAATACCTTTCTACAAAAACGTAAGCATAGACTTGGAAAAGATGTGCCAACATCTCTCAACCAAGTCCTTACTTCTTACCAAACTTTCAACTTTCAGTACTTCATTCAAGGATGTTTTATTTTTACCTCAAACCATCCTTTACCTTACTATTTATTATTCTTATATACCCTGCACCTCAGATGATTTTCATCAATGTGCAAACACCACAGATGATCTCTATCAATGTGGGAAGTTATACACTATAGCCACATTGAACTACATTGGACCAGAAAAACGTGGCCCAAGAAGTAATTATTATTATTATTATAATTTATATTATTTACTACAAACAACTCTTCAGGTTGTTTTTCACCTGTGGCTTCAATTACAACCCTACCGCACCTTTCTCACCCAATACAGCATTGTTCCTGCAGCTCCTGGAAAAAGTCTGGGAAAGCAATACTCCAGAAAGTGGACAAAAAATATGTATGTTAATCTACAACTCTATATATATAACCTAAATTTGAACAACTATATACTACTATTTCTGACAATTTATTGTACTTATTCCTAGAATCGGTAACATCCTTGATAAAGGCCGCTACAGGCCGAAACATGTTGGAATACCGATCAGGCCCCTCTCTGCAACCATTTCCCATTCTCTGATATGAGGAACAGCAGAGCAGGACCATCTACCTTTCTTGTCTAAGTCACCGTTTTCACATGTAACCACACCTACTACTTTTTTTCTCTTCACTATCACAATGGGACTTTACCCATTAATTCACTCAAATCTTTGTATATAATTATACATGTGAATAAATTTTATCTACAAACTGTACTACTACTGTCTACTCGCTTTACTCCTGCCCTTAAAATCCCACACTTGACTTGAGGCACCACAAATCGACAAACTATACTCTCGGGATGGTGGCAGAAACTATTACTTTCCCTTCCAGTTAAGATCCAAAAAACATTTCTTCGGATAATGTGAATTAAACAGTATCTTTTAAACTTCTTCAAATATGCTTAACCGCTTGCCTACTGTGCACTTAAACCCCCTTCCCATCCAGGCCAATTTTCAGCTTTCAGAGCTGTCACACTTTCACTGACAATTGCGCGGTCATGCTACACTGTACCCATATGAAATTTTTATCATTTTTTTCACACAAATAGAGCTGTCTTTTGGTGGTATTTAATCATCTCTGGGTTTTCTATTTTTTACAAAAAAAAAGAAAAAAAACAGAAAATTTTGAAAAAAAAAAAAAGTTTTTCTTATTTTCTGCGAGTAAATTTTGAAAATAAATAAATTTTTCTCCTTCACTGATGTGCGCTGATGAGGCGGCACTGATGGGCACTGATAGGCTGCACTTATGGGCACTGATGAGGTGGCACTTATGGGCACTGATGAGGTGGCACTTATGGGCACTGATGAGGAGGTAATAATATGCCGCACTGATGAGCACTGATAGGCGGCACTAGGCGGCACTGATGAGCACTGATAGGCGGCACTGATGAGCACTGATAGGCGGCACTGATGAGCACTGATAGGCGGCACTGGTGGGCACTGAGAGGTGGCACTGCTGGGCACTGAGAGGTGGCACTGAGAGGTGGTACTGCTGGGCACTGAGAGGCGGCACTGGCGGGCGGCACTGATGGGCACTGGCGGATGGCACTGATGGGCACTGGCGGATGGCACTGATGGACACTGGCGGGTGGCACTGATGAGCACTGATGGGCGGCACTGATGAGCACTGATGGGCAGCACGATCAGTGGCCACACTCAGTGCCCATAGTGCTGCCAGTCAGTGCTCATCAGTGCCTAGATGAGCAGGCACTGATGGGCACTGACTGGCAGCACTATGGGCACTGATTGTGGGCACTGATGGGGGCACTGATGGCGGGCACTGTGGGCACTGAGTGTATGTTTTTTTTACCTTGTGTAATCAGGGCACTGGTGATCGGTGCCCTGATTACATTCTTCTGTGTCCCCGGCGCTGGGCAGCTCTCCCTCCTTCCTCACACTGCAGTCTCCGTGTGAGGAAGGAGCGATGGCGATGAGAGATGATCTCATATGTTTACATATGAGATCATCTCTCATTGGACGGCCCGATCACGTGGTGAATGGCCGCTTTGATTGGCCATTCACCATGATCTGTGATCGGCTGTGTCCAAGGGACACGGCCGACACAGATTTTCCCCGATGCGCGCTCGCGGGAGCGCGCGGGGAGACTGTTTCTGGGAGGCCGTATAAAGATGGCCTCCCGAAAATGCGAGTCCGCGCTGCAGCCGTACATAGGCTGTAGCGCGGATGGGAGGAAGTTAATAGACAACACACCTGTTCTTGGAAGAAAGAAGAGACATTGGGGATATGATAGAAACTTTTAAATACATAAAGGGAATCAACTCGGTAAAGGAGGAGAGCATATTTAAAAGAAGAAAAACTACCACAAGAGGACACAGTTTTAAATTAGAGGGGCAAAGGTTTAAAAGTAATATGAGGAAGTATTACTTTACTGAGAGAGTAGTGGATGCATGGAATAACCTTCCTGCAGAAGTGGTAGCTGCAAATACAGTGAAGGAGTTTAAGCATGCATGGGATAGGCATAAGGCTATCCTTCATATAAGATAGGGCCAGGGACTATTCATAGGATTCAGATATATTGGGCAGACTAGATGGGCCAAATGATTCTTATCTGCCGACACATTCTATGTTTCTATGTTTCTGTTCAATAATGCATCATTTACCTCAATTGATTTCCTTTCCAGAGAAAAAAGTAGCTTAGTATACAATATATGTAACATCATATTGGGTAACCCAAAACTATAATTTGGGTAAGTGCTCAACAGATAAGAAGAAACAAAAACATGGGCTAGTTCATACTATGTTAATATTTCTTATTGTCAGATGTGGCACTGATCTAAAACTGGCCATACACTAAAGAATTTCATTCAAATATTTTTGTTTTCTGAATATTTGTTTGCTTTTTTAATTGTCCGTGGGGTCATATCGACATTTGCTTTTGACTGTAGTATTGAAAATAATTAAAAGAGCAGGATTAAATTTTTTAATTTCATAAATAATTATTACATTTTTTAAAAAAATATTGAGAAATAAACATATATGACATTTTGTATTTTACATACATTCGCCAGAGTTTTAAAATGGTATGCAACTCAAAAACATCAAAAACGTATAAGAATAAATATATGCAGCCTATGCCATTCGGTTGTTGCACATATGCATGTAAAAATGAAAGTATTATTATCAGAGTGCGTAGATAATTCTAGCATCGCTATGTTAACTAAGGCCAAACTAATATCTAGTGAAATTGTGTATAATCAGCGCAAATACTGTACGTCCTCAAATTAGTGTTACAACGAATAAGTGATATGTAACACAAAATAATAATCAATGGCCTATGCTAAAGGCCTACTGTGATTTCTGCCAACACTTATTAGAGAATGTCCATCAAGGACTCTATAATTTTCAAAGATAATGATATAAATATTAAGTGCAGCGCAACTGTGAATATGAATAGAAAACATTAAAAACAAATCAAATCATAAGCCCAATGTGCATCCGTGACAAAAAAAAAACATAAACTGTAGATATCGCTACACCCCCTATGAAAATTCCAACGTGACAGTTTAAATTATTAATCCAGTGTGTTCAGTGACCACCACCTATGGATAGAATGCCTGCTCACCTCCCAGTTATGACCCCATAACAGAGTCACAATCGCCTGGTATGCCCGGTATGATGTCTTCATAGGACAGGGCTGTCTTTAAGGCAGGGAAAAAGGGGTAGCTGCCCCTGGCCCAGTCATTATTGTAAAGCCCAAAGCAGCTGCTTCTTTAGCATGCACTGCCCGCAAATCATGGGCGTAGCTACAGGGGTTGCAGGGGTTGCAATTGCAACCGGGCCCCATGCTCCAGGGGGCCTGTGCAGCTCCCCTGTACACCTGGATAGGAGGGGCAGCATGTAGAGAAATCACTGTCCTCCTTTTTCCTCCTGTAGCTGCAGGAAGAAAATGGAGGAGATTGGTTGCTCTGTATGCTGCCACCGCCACTCCTCCTATACAGTTCACTTGTGTTCTGCTGTCTCTGGGCCCCTGTGTGCTCCCCTGGTCCCCCCCCTTCTCTACTGTGCTGCCCCCCCCCCTCCTGTGCTCCCTCCCCTCGCCTGCCGGCTGCTGCAGGGGATGTGTCACAATAGAGAACCAGGAAAGGGTCGGTAATTATGTAATTTACCAGCTCTTTACTTTTCTGAATGGACAGAGTCATAGTCAGTGACATTGTAAAAAATAAATAAATAAATAAAGTGATAAAAAATAATACAATTAAAATACCAAAAAATAAAAACTACTGACACCAGTGGGTGAACTTCCAGGATCACAAAGGTCACACTTGCGACCGGGCCCTGGCATTCCACCACTGTGGGGAGTCCCCAAGATGGCAGGAAGGGGGCCCACTGCAGAAATTGTGAAAGGGCCCCACAACGAGAGTAAAGGGCCCCAGGATCAGTGGGAAGAGCCCCAGGCTTGAAGGGAAGGGCCCCGGCCAGGGGTCTGGGGGGGCCTTTCATGGTTTCTTGCACTGGGGCCCTGAAGGTTCTAGTTACGTCTCTGCCGCAAATAGTTGATAAGTGGATTCGGGAGGGCTCAAAAAAATTTTTGCCCAGGGTCCAATCAATATTAAAGATGGCCCTGCATAGGATGATGTTGGAACTCTTCTGTAGAGAACCCCCTTGTATGGCTGAATTTGCAAACTGTATGGCTGAATTTGCACCGCACAGAGATCGCATGTAATTTTAGGAGCAGTGCGCTCCGAATTACATGCGATCTCTGTCATCGCAGAAATGTGAACCGGCACTTAAGGTCATAGGTGAGGTCTGCATGGAAAAAATTCAAAAATATTCTAATTACAACCATAGCCATAATTTATGTATGCCAAAAGAGGATCTAGAGCCAAAATTAATCAATGACTATCAGCTGTTATTGGGGAATAATATATAAAATGTTTACTTGCTGCTAATTGACTGCAGGAGTGTGCAGCATGAAATGGATCAACAAACCATAAAATCAGCGCCAATCTACTCTTTATTATTATAGTATCCTATTATCTCCAACCATAAAAGTGCAAGTGCAATTATCCTAATAAATGATAATGATTATCAAAAATTTCTAATAATTAAATTAAATTAATTTATTAAATAATAAAAAGATGATAAAAAGTAAATAAATAATCATATGTAAAAAAAAAAAAAAACAATTCATATCAGTGAAAAAGTCCAGTGAAATAAATAAGTGTTAAAATGTCCTTCATATTCCTGAAAGTCCCTAAAGGAATCCAACAAAGTGCAGAAAAGTGCATAAATTCTGTGCAACAAATCTTCTGTGAAAAAAAGCGTGCCAAAAAAACACCCTGTGTGCTTCTTCCACCAATCACCCCAAACTGACTCACCAGATGGAGTGGCTGGTAAAGTTATAAACTTGCTAGTGCGCCTTTTTTTTATATGTATAATATATCCAGCATACAGGTCCACAATCCACTCTATGCTGTCCCCGTCATGCAGGCACTTTCTGTCTCTCAGATAAGTTTCCAATGACACAATTTTTCCTTTTAGCTATCTGTAAGGGGGTCATTCTTCCCAATGATGACAAGAGTAATGGCACTTTTCCACTGCAAGTACCGGCTCGGCTCTACTCGGCCCTGCTTGGCCCTGCTTGGCCCGGTTTGCTTTTCCACTGCTGGTACCGCATGGTACGGTGTTGGAACGGTTCGGTACGGTTTGGTATGGTTTGCTTTTCCACTAAAGTAGCACTAAAGTTAAGTGGGTGGGATAACAACGGGGTGGGTGGGATTCTCTGACCAATCAGTGGCTAGTAGTGACTGCATGCAAAGGATTGTGGGATATGGTACCAGTTTGGTACCTGTTGGAACCACAATCGACTAGGTACTGTTTTTTCAGAGCCGTACCGTACCGTTCGGTTCCATGCAGTGGAAAAGCGCCGCCGTACCGTACCGAACTGTTCCTACACTATACCATGCGGTATCAGCAGTGGAAAAGCACAAAAGCGTGCCGAACCGTTCAGTTCCATGCAGTGGAAAAGCGCCATAAGGAGCATTATTCCCACTGACTGTCACACAAATGTGTCATGAGTTGTAGATTTTTAATTTTTAGCAGGGGTTCCCCGAGACCAGAAATTTATTTCAAGGGTTCCTCTGTGTTGAAAAGGTTGAGAAAGGCTGTTCTAGAGGATTGTGCTGCTTAAAATTTCAAATGGATCAAAAAACATCTTTATTTTTGCAAAAAAGGGGGGACCTAGAATATTCCTAATATTTAATTTTCAGGAAGTTCCAGATAAGACTTTTGTGCTTATTAAGAAGTACATGAATTTCCCAGCAGTTTTGCCCAATGCAGGCGAGAGCACATACTGTAGGCATTTTAAAAGATAGACAACACATTGACGCTTACAATTGTAAAATCCTTTTAAATGCATAATTTAACCACTCGCCGACCGCCAGCAGTACATATAATGCGACAAGTCGGCTCTATTGCGCGAAACGGCGTACCTGTACATAGTTTAGTGCAATAGACAGCGGGGGCACGTGCATGCTGATTGGCCAGAGGGGGAGCCAATCAGCGAGTCCGGCCACCTGCGATCCCACCCCAGAGAGATAGAACAGCGGTCTGCCGATGTAAACAAGGCAGTCCACCTTTCTGTCAAAAATGAACACAGGGATCTTGTGTTCCTGCTATTTAGGAACACGGATCTCTGTGTTCATCCAGTGAGTCTATCCCCCACACAGTTAGAAAGCATCCCCTAGTGTCTTGGATCTTAATGTACGCTTGATGCGCAAGTAACTCCATTGCGCTAATAAGTGCGGTTTTGGATATTAATATACGCCAAGTACAATTAATCCCATTGTGCTAAGAAGCATATTTCTCAGCTCTTATGTATAAGGTAATGGAGCGCGCTCAGCAGTACCCAGTAATACAGACACAAAAGCTGCTATCACATTGGATGCTCGATAGAATGCCCTGCCTAAAGCATTGAGCTCTGTTTATTTATGGGACAACAAAGGGATAATAGCAGGAAGTGATAGCTATACTACATCAGCCAATCAGTTCCAAATATACAGTCACATGACATAAGTTACTCACATTGAATCAGCCAATGACACACATGTATACATTCAACTATATAATAGAAAGGAGTAGTACATGATCGTGAACAAGCAGAACAGCGTGCACGGCTTCCTGCCGTTGGTGTGTGGAAATCTGCACACCGTAGTTAACAATGAAACCCACGTTTAGCGGAATTCGCGCCTAACCCTACACAGTGACACCAGCGTGTAGAACCGTGAACGCTGCTCTGATCAAACTGGTGCATGTGCTCCCGCCACTACTACTGGCGTGAATCCCATTCAGCAAAGATCAGAGAACAATGCCTAATAGGATTATACTATTGTTCCCATAGACGTGAGGCTATCTGCAGGGAAAGAGCCATGATGTTTCCCCTATGGTGATCAGGCACAGTAGAAAGACATGAGCGTATATCCCTTCATAAAGGCAGATGGATATCAAAATGATATTGACTTCACAGAGCAAACATATCCTTGCCGAAGGAACAAATCTGCACATTATACAGGCCCCCCCCCCCCGCTGGTGGTCATATCCTTGCTGTTTAATCCTTGAACTCCGCACCACAATACACATACTGTAGATCTCTACCGGCAAACAGATCTGCACATGAAGTGTTCGCCAGCAGAGATGTCTATGTAGAGCGAACATGTCTACACGTCTAAGGTAAGGTTTTCACTGCCAGTAGCCTTTCCTCAATGCCGGTTCACCCGTACACGCTCTAATGAGCGTATTGCAAGCAAACCGGCAACAGGAGCCATAATGACAAGCTAAATAAAACACATCCTGAAAAATGTCCACACTAGTCCTAATAAAATTTTCACAACACTAGGGATACACTTAACCCTTTGATCTCCCCTGGTGTTAACCCCTTCCCTGCCAATGTCATTAGTTCAGTGAGAGTGCATATTTTTAGCACTGATTACTGTAGTAATGTCCCTGGTACCCTCAAAAGTGTCAGTTGATCGCCACCATTACTAGTAAAAAAAAAAAAAAATTAATAATAATGACATAAATCTATCCCCTAGTTTGTAGACACGATAACTTTTGCGCAAACCAATCAATATACGCTTATTGGGATTTTTTTTTTTTTAACAAAAATATGTGGCAGAATACATTTTGGCCTAAACTGATGAAGAAATTTGATTTTTTTTACATTTTTTTATTAGATATGTTGTATAGCAGAAAGTAAAAAATATATATATTTTTTCAAAATTGTTAGTCTTTATTTGTTTCTAGCGCAAAAAATAAAAACCGCACAGATGATCAAATACCACCAAAGATCAAATACCACCTAAATTTTATTTAGGTACAGCGTTGCACAGCTGCGCAATTGTCAATTAAAGTAACGCAGTGCTGTATCGCAAAAAATGGCCTGGTCATTAAAACCTTTTGGTCCAGAAGTGGTAAACCACTTTGGGAGTTGATGAAAAATTAAACTCAAATAAAAACTTTGTAGCTAAGACATGAGTAAGAACCATTTCTACCGATCACTAGATATAAGGCAATATCACATCAGCAAACTATCCTTATAATGTCATTATTGTTTTATGAATATATACTGTATGTCCTTCTGACCAACTTCTCTTCATACAATGGACTTAAAATACTTGAGTTGTCGCCATAAAGAAGATTTCACCTCTTTATTTTTTAAACTGTAAATAAAAGGATTTAACATGGGAACCACAGCCGTGTTGAGCAAAGACAAAAGTTTACTGGACATAAAAGTGCCTCTTGGTGTGAAATATTGGCACACAATGGTTGTGTAGTGCAGAACAACAACTGTTATGTGAGAGGAGCACGTATAGAAAGCTTTAGATCTCCCTGTAGTAGACTTAATTCTCAAAATAGTGGCAATGATAAATGAGTAGGAGACGAAGGTAAGCAGAAAAGGGGTGAAAGTTGAAAGTAAAACCCCTTCTGTGAAAATCAAAAGTTTCAAAATGGAGGTGTCACTGCAGGAAAGGTTCATCAGGGCTACCATGTCACAGAAGAAGTGATCAATGGTGTTTGAAGAGTAGCAGGAGAATCTAGATACGATGACCATGGCAGGAAGCATCTGTAGAAGACTAAACGACCAACAGAATATGGCCAAACTAACACAGACTCTACCATTCATGACAGCTGAATAATGCAATGGGTTGCAGATGGCAACATAACGGTCGTAGCTCATGGCCGTAAGCAGTATGAACTCATTGCCTGATAACCATGAGAACATACATACCTGTGCCATGCAGTCATTAAAGGACACCACATTGTCTTTTATAATAAAGCTACTTAAGATCTTATGTAGTGTCACTGTTGTAGAAGAGATATTGAGAATGGACAGATTACACAGGAAGAAGTACATGGGAGTGTGAAGCTGAGAATCCAGGCAAACCAGCAGAAGAAGAATCCAATTGCCACCAAGGGTGATGTTATAAATGAAGAGAACCAAGGAGAAGGCCAGAACCTGAAGTAAAGGGACATCTGAAATTCCTTTAAGGATGAAATAGTTCACCACTGTCTCATTTTTCTTAATCATGTTTAACTTAGTAGGCACGAAGGGAACAAAACTAATAACTAGAAATTTTACCAAAATTTTGTCTAGTATTATATCTCTTACGGGAAAGGATTATTTTGCCTTAATTTTTGTAGGATAGCTTCAGATTATATTGGCAAGTCCAGGTTGGCCCCAGACAATGACACTGTACAGGTTTTAATGCAGCAAGTTAGAAAGGCATATGGCTTTTTTATAAATTTCAAGAAGCAAAATTCTGCAAAACCCAAATACTGTCTTCTTGATATTAATACCAGACACAAGGTATAGAACAGGCCTGCAAAATATGATATTCTGTAACATAAATTCGATTACCAGTTAACAGCCACCGCCTGTGACAGAAACACCAGCAGTGACAGCATGCCTTTTACATAGTTACATAGCAGGTAAGGTTGAAAAAAGACACCAGTCCATCTAGTTCAACCTGTAGTGTATGTGTGTACATGTGTTTATGTCAATAGTACATCATATATCCCTGTATGGTGCAATCATTAAGATGCCCATCTAATCGTTTTTTTTTTAAACTATCAACGCTCCCTGTTGATACCACTGCTGGTATATTTTTAAAAATATTACATCAGGTCAGGTGCAGGCTGAAAACTGAGATCCAGCTTTTTTTAATGAAGACATCAAAATGTTTCAAATTAAATGTATTTTAGTGCAAAAAATGAATATATCAGGATACAAAAAAGGAAACTCATTGTGGTATTTATTGACCACATAGCATTTAGAAGAAAGCAATGCCATAGGACTTGAAGGTCTTGAAGAAGAGGACTATGACACATATAGGATTGTCATTATCAGGTATACATGCCTAAGAAAAAACTGTATATCACGCTATAATGTCTGCACAATACACCCCTGCTGTGGAGTGGTGGCAGCTTTGCCTTTATACATGCTCTTGCTGTAGGTGAGCATTTTATAATTTCCCGAAAGCCTGTAAATAAGCCCTTAATTAACTGGATTCTCCAAAGACCACCTTTTGATTGCTAGCAATTACTTACATCATTCCCAAATGATGCCAATTGTTTTTATAGTGCTGTTTACAGTAGTACACAAAATATGATGTACTGAGATAATCTAGCGAAGTATATGATGGCCATCAGAGCATGAAAGGTTATCAAAGAATTTACTTAGAACCCATGTGGTAATAGTAAACTGGAGAAGGTTTGAGGGCCATCATGATTTTGTGAAACCAAAGGCAAAAAAATCTTGTACTGTAGAAGATGTAGCACCTCCTAGGTAGGTGATAGGTAGGTAAAGCCTAGTGTCTCTATCTGCTTATCAGGGGAGCCTGATAGTTAGTTTGACCTGTTGCATGTGTCCATGTGTGATTCATCTGGCCTAAGGGATTGTCCCCACTGTATCCAATAGGGGAGCCTGTTGGACAGAGGAGAAAACCCAGCCAGTGACATACAGGCTTTTGTAACTATCCCAGTGGGTTGGCACAAACAGTGGTGCATCCTGGGATATGTTATAAAAGCCAAGGGCACATGTGACAGGGTGTCTTTGGGCGGGAAGCCAAGTCCCAGGAGGAAGGTGACGGCTGTCTCTCCTTCTGCTGCAGTGGATGGTGGTCACAGGCGGTCGGCCTTGTGAGCCAGGAGTGTGGAGCTGAGCCAGGAGGTCCAGTGTATGCTAAATAGTGGAGTTGGAGGCAGAGCAACCTTGGGAAAAACAGTGTCTGTGAGTACCGGGAAGCTTGCCGGGGGTCTGCCCAGTAAAGGGACCACTCCAGTAGAGTGTCAGTGGATAGGTGTCAGCACACTCAGCAAGTGAGAAAGGGGTAGCCAAGTTAGAACCCTGAAGAGTAATTCAAGCCAGAACACATTATCTATCTTCACTTCAGTGGCAAGGTGAAGCAGCGGCCTTGCCGCACACTACACCTAGTTGTCCTCAAGACTGTGCATAGTTCATAGTTGGAGTATCCCACTCATCCCTTCTCCAGTTCCAAATAAAAACACAAAAACCAACATCCCCTGGATTGATTATTGACTGAGCCAAGGACTTTCAATGCCAATGATCTGCTATCAGTTGCTAAGGGTAACCCAGGGGAATCCAGAAAGTGTAATACTCAGCAGTCCTCTAGGGGTCAGTGCTACAAAAATATAAACAGTACAATGACTGCAGCCGCCCGATCGCTTCCACGCACCCCCATAATTTGCATTTCATAAATTGTTGCACTAATATCATGTGACATAAAAAAAATTGTAACTACAACTCTTTTATTCTCTAGATTGTAACACCCTAAGCACTCTGTGCAGTGCAGCTGGCTTCCCTCCTCTCCCCCTGGTTGCTGTGGGGGATGTTTCAGGTTGGAGAGCAGAGGAAAGGGCTAGTCAATATGACATTTACTGGCCCCCTTCCTTTTCTATATGAACACACACACACACTCACTGTGTTCATTCATAACTGAAGCATAGTAAAATGTGTTTCCTATGCTTCAGTTTGTGAATGAATAGGAGCATTTCTCATGCATTCACTGTCCAGTGAAGCTGAGGCTGCAGAGAAAGCCGTGTGTGTTTGAGCTTTGTGGTGCACACCCTAATGGCTGCACACACCTATGATAATATTTTGGGGTTTTACGTAATATTCAGGCCTAAAATAATTATTTGACCACTTGAAGACTGGACTGTAACACCCCCTTCCAGTCCAGGATGTTTTTCAGTTTTCAGCACTATCGTACTTTGAATGACAATTACTCAGTTATGGAACATTGTACCAAAACAAATTTGATATCATTTTTTTGAAACAGATAGAGATTTTTTTTGTGATATTTAATCACCACTGTTTTTTAAAACTTTTTACTATATATAAAAAAAAGACTGACATTTTTTGAAGAAAACAATTATTTTTTTAAAAGTTTAAAACTTTGCAAATAATGATACATCATTTTTTTTTTCATAAATGTGGGCCAAAATTTATTCTTCTACATTTCTTTGGTGGCAAAAAAAACAAATCAGTGTATACTGTTAACTATGTGGGAAAGATATAGAGCCTACAAACTATGGTATACAGTATGTATTTGAAAATTGATCAATCCTGAGGTACTGATGTCCTATCTCATTTCTTGAGGGTGCAAAGATCTGGGGTGATTAACCACTTCAGCTCCGAAAGGTTTTACCCCCTTAATGACCAGGCCATTTTTGCGATTCGGCACTGTGTTTTTTTTAACAAAAAATTGCGCAGTCGTTCGCCGCTGTACCCAAATAAAATTGATGTCCTTTTTTTCCCCCACAAATAGAGCTTTCTTTTGGTGGTATTTGATCACCTCTGCGGTTTTTAGATTTATAATAAAAAAAAAAGAGCGCCAATTTAAAAAAAAAACGCCATATTTTTTACTTTCGGCTATAAAACATTCCCAATAAAAAAATTTATTTTTTTAATCAGTTCAGGCCAATTTGTATTCTGCTACATATTTTTGGTAAAAAAAAAAAATCCCAAAAGCGTATTTTATTTGGTTTGCGCAAAAGGTATAGCGTTTACAAATTACAGGATAGATTTTTGGAATTTTTATTTATTTTTTTGTTTTTATTTAAAAAAATGGCGTGGGGTCCCCCCCCCCCAGTCCATACCACGCTAAAATGAAAAAACGAAACAGCGTGGGGTCCCCCCAAAATCTATTGCAGACCCTTATCCATGAACGCAGTCAGGAAAAGAGTGGGGGGGGGGGCGAGCAAGCGCCGTCCCCCTCCTGAACCATACCAGGCCACATGCCCTCAACATGGGGGGGTGGGTGATTGGGGGCAGAGGAGCTCTGCCCCCGCCCCACCCCAATGCACCTTGTCCCTATGTTGATGGGGACAAGGGTCTCTTCCTGACAAACCTGTGCTGTGGTTGTCAGGGTCTGCGGGCAGGGGGCTTAGTGGAATCTGAAAGCCCCCTTTAACAAGGGGACCCACAGATCCTTCCCCCCCCATGTGAATGAGTTAAAGGTACATAGTATTTACCCATTCACCAAAAAAAGTGTCAAAAAGTAATAAGCACAAGAGACAGTTTTTGACAAATCCTTTATAAAAAATGAATAATAAAATGTGGCTTGATCCACCCTGTGACGCATCTCCACCCCCATGTAACAAAGAAACTTATAACAATTTGCCCTCGGGACTTTAAAGTCGTTGTTGTTAACCCACACTGCTGAGTTTATATAATCCTCTTTTTTTTCCTAATGCTAGGTGCTCCTGTCACTGTGTTTTATAAAAAAAATGCAGTTTTTACCTGTTTTCAGAGCGCTGGTTCAGCCGTCACGTGATCTCTTCTCTCCCTGCCTGACACCTGCAGTGGGCGGGGCTGAGATTCCCCCACTGACGTCAGTTAGGAGGGGAGGAGGAGAGGAGAAGAGAGCCGGCTGGTCATGTGACGGCCGAGCAGCGCTCTAAAAACAGGTAGAAACTGCATTTTTTAATAAAACACAGTGACAGGAGCACCTATCATTGGGAAAAAAAGAGGATTATATAAGATATTAAAAGATTTTCAGCAACAGTAGGGGAGGGGGTGGGCACCTGACACAGGAGCAGAAAGCAGGGAGGGGAGGAGGACAGAGGGAGACAGAGGAGGACAGGTGAGCTGCGGATGACGTAAACTGACCATGGTGTCAGGGCTCAGCAGTGGCCAGTTTACAGGGGTATTTCAGGTGATACAGGGGGCCAAATTACACAGCCCAATCACTGTGGAGTATAACATTCTTTAAAGGAACAGAATCTTTATTTATTTTTTTTTTTTGGGGGGGGGGGGGGTAACAATCGCTTTAAATTAAACCTCATTTAAAGTCCTAAGGGGAAATTTTAGGTTTCTTATTTAAAAAAATAGAAAAAAAGTGGTCTTCGATGTAAATCCATCATCAGTCACAACGTCCGCCGGACCCGAAAAATAAAAAAAGTTAAAAATGCTCCCGCTTCCTGGGAGGCCTACTGCCGAATGCCTGCTCTGCGCTTTGAAAGAAACATGGGGGTGCGGGATCTGGGGGCTTTCCAGATTCTGATAAGCTCCCTGCTCGCAGACCCCCACAACCAAGCTAACCCTGCCTATTGGTACATGGCTGCCCCCCCCCCCCCCAGGAATGTTATGTTCACTAGCCATGGAATACAGGAGGCTGAAACAAGAAAGAACAGAGGAGTTCCTGTGGATCCAGGAGTGCATTTGCCCACAGGAGGAACCTGGATCTGGTGCCTCACTGAAACATAGTCAGTGGGATATACAGATGGGTCAGTTCAGGTGGCAGGCAGAGACATGGTCAGCAAACAGACAACCAACATTTTGCTAGGAATGTAATTATGATTTCATAGAGACCAAGTATGATATAAATCCTATGCATATTTTGCTTAGGAGATCTAATTTATTTTACCTTGTGCTCCTTATAGGTGTGTTTGGTGTCTAACTGATTGTTATTTTCATGTGCATTAGAGTAACCATGCTTAGAAATATAACTCGATCTTAGCCAGAATAATGGAAACTGTATATTGTTTGGCTCTAGTAGTTTAATTCCAGGTCAAAATTTAGACCCGCAGATGTGTATTTTGTTGTTAGATGGGTTTTATGAAAAGTTATTTATCACAAGGCTTAGTTAAGAGGCTTTCTCTGTTCATGATATTTCTAGAAGTTAACTGGCATCTTTTTTTTATGCTTCCAATATTTTTATTTTCAATACTGACAGATAAAAATAGAAGTACAGAGTTGTATATAAGAAATGGTTTCAAATCCAACCAAATTCCAAAGGTTACTATATGTGGTTTATAACATGGACAGAGCATCATGTAGCCATACCACCACCCAGCTCATATGGAGAGGCGTAGAAAACACAATCATCCTACATCATGAAATATACAACCCATGGATCATTAGACATTGTCTTCATAAACTACATACGTGAAGTCAGGTAGCTCAAACAGAAATTAAAAGGAAACAGTAAGGGAAAATAAGAAAGTATGAAAGAGATTGCAACACAAAGTTCCCTGCACATGACCAGACAGCTTCGTCCAAGGTGGATGACGAAGATCAGAGTCAGAGAGAGTACAATGGAGCTCTTGTTCCCATTCTACTACATAGTGAGGTCTTGTGCGAAAGGCTTCTGAAAGTAATAGACCAAAAAGTAGAGAAATCACATGTCGGTCTACCAGTGCAATGGCAAAGTTGTTCAAAGGGGGTCAGAGGATGATGTGCCAGGAACGCCTACCGAGGCAACAAAGAACAGAAATCACAAAGCTGAAAGTACTGCTGCCAGTGTCCATCCATGGTGGAGGATGGGGCTATAATTAGAGATGGACGAACATCGGCCGGGGCGGTTCGCAAACGTCAGCCGCAAATTTTCTCAAAAGTCCGCGAACCGCAAGTTCGCGGCGGGCCCCATTGACTTTAATGGGAGGCAAACTTTAAAAACCTTTAGGTCATATTTGCAGCAACAAAAGACATACTAGCTGTGCACAAATAGTCCCACCACATGGACAATGTCATAGCAGAAGTATTGCAATTGGAAAATTTGCCCTAAATTTTTTTTTTTCTTTAACAGCAAAAAAATTTTTTTTTTTCATAAATCAGCCAGAATTGACAGCAGCCGGTAAATACATGTCTAATACATATAGGGTCCTTCACACATCTGTAAAATGGGTCCGCATCCATTCCACAATTTTGCGGAACCTTTACAGACCCATTGTTTTTCTTTTCCAGTCTGAAAAATTAGGCATTCAAAGGATAAAGAAGTGTCGGCCATTCCAGGCCCCAAAAATGAGCCCACATGCGTTTACCTGACAGCTAAGAACGTAGTATTCTGTGGCTGAAGGTACATTAGGCATTCACAGGATACAGAAGTAAGTTTCGGCCAGTATTGGCCCCAAAAATTAGCTCACATGGGTTTTCCTGACAGCTAAGAACGTAGTATTCTGTGGCTGAAGGTACATTAGGCATTCACATGATACAGAAGTAAGTGTTGGCCTGTATAGGCCCCAAAAATTAGCCCACATGCGTTTACCTGACAGCTAAGAACGTAGTATTCAGTGGCTGAAGGTACATTAGGCATTCACAGGATACAGAAGTAAGTGTCGGCCAGTATTGGCCCCAAAAATTAGCCCACATGCGTTTACCTGACAGCTAATAACGTATTATTCTGTGGCTGAAGGTACATTAGGCATTCACATGATACAGAAGTAAGTGTTGGCCATAAAAGGCCCCAAAAATTAGCCCACATGCGTTTACCTGACAGCAAAGAACGTTGTATTTGATGGCTAGAGGTACATTAGGCATTCACACAGTATACAGAAGTAAGTGTCTGCCTGTATAGACTCCAAAAATTAGCTCACATTGGTTTAACTGACAGCAAAGAACGTAGTGTATTTGATGGCTAGAGGTACATTAGGCATTCACATGTATTTAGCGAAGACAAGGACCAGGAATTGTTGTGGGTGGATGGCGGTCTGGCAGATATTTATGGCCTGTCATGAGGAATTTCAATGAAACATGGTCTACTGGTCACATGTGTTGAATTCCTCAGTGATCCATGCCTCATTCATTTTTATAAATGTGAGGTAGTCTACACTGTCATGAGCTAGGCGAGTGCGCTTATAGGTCACGATCCCCCCTGCTGCGCTGAACGTCCTTTCGGACAGGACACTGGATGGGGGGCAAGCCAACAGTTCCATTGCAAATTGTGCAAGCTCTGGCCAGAGGTCAAGCCTGCCCACCCAGTAGTCCAGGGGTTTCATCACTCCTCAGAGCGTCCACATCAGCCGTTAACCCGATGTAGTCGGACACCTTTTTTTAAGCTCCAACATTTGAGCCACAGAAGCCTGCCTTTTTCCAGAACAACGTGACGACGGCATCATGGAAGGTGGAGTGGAGGGCAACTGTGAGGAGACAGGAGAAGGAGGAGAGGCTGGACGGTGAGAGCCTGGAGTGTGGCTTTGTGGGTTCTGACGGTGTTGCTCCCACTGGGCTCGGTGATGGGAGTTCAGGTGCCTTCTTAAGGTGGTTGTCCCTAGGTGAGTGTTGGGCTTACCGCGACTTATGCGTTGACTGCAAAGGCTGCAGATGGCAACACTGTTGTCAGCAACGGACACATTAAAAAAAGCCCACACTGCGGAGCCATGTGACGGCATCCTGGGAGCGCCAGATGTGACTGTACATGGTTGATGGCTCACTCCAGATACATTTGCAGTCTGCTTTGTACCTCTTGTGCAATGCAAGTTCTGCCTGCCTCTCCTCCCCATGTGCTGGTCCGTCAGTCCACCAGTTGTACAAATAATTGGCCAGTAACTGTTGTCTCTGTGTGTAGCACAGTTAACACTGCAAAAGAGGCCAAATTTTTGCAGGACTAAAATACAATCTTAGAAAAGTATACTGTTAAATAACACCTCACTTCAATCTGTGGTATTGGGGGGGCCACAGGTTTATCACACCAGTTCTACAAATAATTGGCCAGTTACTGTTGTCACTTTGTGTAGCACAGTTAACACAGCAAAAGAGGCCAAATTTTTGCAGGACTAAAATATAATCTTAGAAAATTATACTGTTAAATAACACCCCACTTCAATATGTGGTATTGGGGGGGCCACTGGTCTATCACACCAGTTGTTCAAAAAGGTCTATTTATAGGGTAGGGGGCATATCCATGTGCTGAAATGTTTTAATTGGCTGTCCCGTTCCACCTGACGGCTGTGTCATGGGTAAAAGTTCTCCCCAATGTAAACTAATATGGCCGCCGCGAACAACGCCATGTGTTCGCAAAATTGGCGGGTAGTGAACAAGCAAAATTTGCCGCGAACCGACCGCCGGGCGAACAGCAAGGCCATCTTTAGCTATAATGAAGCTAAAGGTTTTAGATGTCCTTCTTCTAGGGCAGAACATGTGTGTGAGAGAGTTTGAGCCTTCTGCAAGAAAAACTTTTTTTGTTCAATGCCCAGGGGGAAACTTGCCAACTAATTTTGCCTGACTGTAATCAGAATACAGCACAATTGCCAGGGGGAGCCTGGAAGATGTAGTCTTGAAGGAGGATCCTACCCACAGCCGATCTGGGGCCACTACGAGTACAATAAGCATCCGGAGGGCGGAGGGATGATATATAAGTAAAAGCCTGGAAGGAGCAGTTGGGGAGAGATGCACCAACCAGGAAAGAGGGTGTGAGCCATACTGTGTTGAGTTGTGCTGAAGCATACCAGGCTGAACTGCACCAGATGGGGCCATACCAGAGCTAAAGAGATAATTGTTGTTGATGAATTCCTGTTTAAGGGGCCTTCTACCATACAGACTAAACCTGAGGGCAGAACTGGGTTGCTGTTAGTGTTTTAAACTCCCAGGCCTAAGCCCAACATTGCCTGAGAGCCCTCAATTGACTTAGCCTGGTAAACCTCTGTAAATATGTTTTAGTCAGTTGGGGCATAACCTTTCATTCAGAGAGTTACTGTTTACGCTCCTAATACTGCAGTACACTCTGAGTTTGGCCCTAAGAGGTACCTGGGTTTATTGTATTGTATTTGTGTTGTACTGTTTACATGCTTTGACACTGACATACCGATCTGCTTTGTTATATTATAATTTTGGTCTACCAATACAGTCTGCCTATTCTCCTAAAAGGTTGGTATGTGCAAACTTTGTACGACCGATAGGAGTTCCCAGCCAAGGTATTCTGGTGGTGTCAGTGTTGGTAAGGCTTCGCCTAGGGCTAGATAGAGCAGAGGACCCAAAACTACTAGCAGCTCCAGCGGGGGTAGCTCTACATTAGGAAGAATAAGAGTTTGTTCTAAAAGGGGCAGGTAATTCAGGGTATATAATATTGTATAAGCTCTAGGCTTTGAACTCCTAAATATATAAGTGCCTGGTCTTACTAATGGAAAGCAAATATCTGCTATAGAGAGCCTATTTCCTTTGTGCTCATGGAAACGATTAGAACCTTTAGTAATTCTCTTTAAAGCTACTCAATGCTTCAAATCTAGTGAACTAAGGTAAAATCTAAGGGAAGGTAACTTGTGGGTTTGAGATACAGTGCCTTGAAAAAGTATTCACACCCCTGGACATTTTCCGCATTTTGTCATGTTACAATCAAAAGTGAATGGTTTAGATCAAAGCATATTTATGTTTTAGAATGGCCCAAACACAATGCAGACCAAAATACAACTGAGAATCTGTGGCAAGACTTGAAACTTGCTTTTCACAGACGCTCTCCATCTAAACTGACAGAGCTTGAGATATTTGGAAAAATGGGCAAAAATGTCCCTCTCTAAATGTTCAAAGCTGGTAGAGACATCCCCAAAAAGACTTGCAGCTGTAATTGCAGTGAATGGCGGTTCTACAAAGCATTGACTCAGGGGGGTGAATACAAATGCACGCCACACTTTTCACATATTTATTTGTAAAAATTTTAAAAACCATTTATCATTTTCCTTCTACTTCACAATCATGTGCCACTTTGTGTTGGTCTAGCACATAAAATCCCAATAAAATACATTTACAATTTTTGGTTTTAACATGACAAAATTTGGAACATTTTAAGGGATATGAATACTTTTTCAAGGCACTGTATATAGCAACATGTTTCCCATATAGACCCAATTTGTGGTGTGTTTACCCTATAGTGCACAGATGTCTTCTTTTTATGAATGGCAACTGCCAGGTGCTCCATGGCAAGTATATAGAGATATGGGGAAAGTGGACAACATTGGTGAGTGCCATTACATATGGGTACAAGTGGGGACAATGTTCAATTAACCCTAATTCTGTCAGTTGGATGATGCTAGAGTGCCATAATCTGTGATATCATAACCGGAGGCATTCCTATCTGAGTTAAAATAGAGAATAAAAAGGACCAATCTAGATGGTCAAATGCCTTTTCTGCATCAACTGATAACAAGCATAATGGAATATTTTGCGATTGATCATATTTAAGGAGGGTCAGAATTTTTATGGTGTTGTCATATGCTTCTCAATCAGGCCCCTTTCACACATACGGTCCGTTCAGTTCATCAGTTCAGTCACGTCAAAATGTATCAGTTTTCCATCCGTTTTTCATCCGTTTTTTGTCAGTTGTCATCCATTTTTCATCCATTTTTCGGCAGTTGTTATCCGTTTTTCATCCGTTGTCATCCATTTTCGTCCGATCCGTTTTTTTGACGGATG
Source organism: Pelophylax lessonae (assembly GCF_965119305.1). Lineage (NCBI taxonomy): Eukaryota > Metazoa > Chordata > Amphibia > Anura > Ranidae > Pelophylax > Pelophylax lessonae. The sequence continues at coordinate 31,877,257 of NC_138774.1, forward strand.
AAAAATAGGGCATTCATCTGTTCAAAAAACGGACATTGACGGAAGCGGATGAAAACGGATGTTAACTGATGATCATCCGTTGTCATCCGTTTTTGGTCCGAAAAAGAGAAAATATCCAGTGAGCAGCAGTTATGTGGATAAAAATGCCTTGCTGGTGTCAGAGGAGAATGGGCAGACTGGTTTGAGATGATAGAAAGGTAACAGTAACTCAAATAACCACTCACTACAACCAAGGTATGCAGAATACCATCTCTGAAGCACAACATATTGAACTTTGAAGCAGATGGGCTACAACAGCAGAAGACCACACCGGGTGCCACTCCTGTCAGCTAAGAACAGGAAACTGAGGCTACAATTCACACAGGATCACCAAAATTGGACAATAGAAGATTGGAAAAAGGTTGGCTGGTCTGATGAGTCTCAGTTGCAGCTGTGACATTCAGATGGTAGGGTCAGAATTTGGCGTAAGCAGCATGAAAGCATGGATCCATCCTGCCTTGTATCAACGGTTCAGGGTGGTGGTGGTGGTGTAATGGTGTGGGTTATATTTTCTTGGCACACTTTGGGCCTCTTAGTACCAACTGAGCATTGTATAAATGCCATGGCCTACCTGACTATTGTTGCTGACCATGTCCATCCCTTTATGACTACAGTGTCCCCATCTTCTGATGGCTCCTCCCAGCAGGATAATGCACCATGTCACAAAGCTCAAATCATCTCACCACTGGTTTCTTCACCATGACAATGAGGTCACTGTACTCCAATGGCCTCCACACTCACCACATCTCATCCAATAGAGCACCTTTGGAGATTCACATCATGAATGTGCACCTGACAAATCTGCAACAACTGCGTGATGTTATCATGTCACTATGGACCAAAATCTCGGAGGAATCCCTTGGTGAATCTATGCCACGAAGAATTAAGGCAATTCTGAAGGCAAAAGGGGGTCCAACCTGGTACTAGCAAGGTGTACCTGATAAATTGGCCGGTGAGTGTATATCAGACAGTGGTCTGACCAAATCCTAGGGCATGGGTAGACAACCCTGGCACCCCAGCTGTGGTGAATCTACAAATCGAATGAGGGGTTGCAAGACTCTGATATCTACAGGCATGGCTCCCAGTTGTTGAGTCATGATGGAATTTATAGTTTCACCGCAGTTAGAGATACAAGGTTGCCTACACCTGTTTTAGACCCTGTATGGGCAATTGGATGCCATCCTTCCTGGACCAGGAAACAGATGATCGGGATCACTAAGGCTTGGACTCGCTCCTATAGTGCATTGCAAGACTGACAGGACATTGGGGGATCACTCTGGTACCGGTTTCAGGCCAGCAGTAAAGGAGCTCCTATTAGGGTCGGGTCCAATACCAGGCTACACCCAGGGATGTAACTTTTTCTAGAAATAAAATGCAGTGCTTTTAAATATAAAAAAGTCCTTCAAAGGTATCTGTACAGATCCAAGGTATAGAGAGCCTCCCAGGTGTATATCAAAAGTTCTTCTATAAGTGGTGAAAAGATTCTCCACCAACACCACAACACACTGGGCCTCTTACCCTCAGATATAGACCACCAAGTCTCAAGTGCTCAATCCTCCACCAGACACGGTCGGAATCCTAATAGGCTTCAGATAGGTTATGGCTAAATTTGGTATCCTCCCATCCCCTCTAGGATCGTCTCTCCAAAGGTCAGTTTACCATACATGTGTGTCAAAAGGAGAACAAAACCACCTCATTGTATAGTTTGTAAAAGCACTTTCAATATTTTTTAACCACTTGCCAACTGCTCACTAGAGCACTACTGCGGCAAAGTGGCTCGATAACGTCTGGCGACGTAGTACACTCTCCTTTCTCAGCGGCGCGCGCGCGCCGCCAGAGGCTCGCTCCCACTGTATTCCCGCTGTAAACACAAGCGGGCGGATCTCCTAAGTGACAGGCAGTTTCAGATTGCAGGGTTCAGCATAGCTGAACCTGCGATCTGTCCTTGTGTCACACAGTCACCTCCCCCCACACACGTTAGTAAGCACCAGGCATACATTAACCCCTCCCTCTCCAATAAAATGAACCCCTTCCCTGCCAGTGTCATTTTTACAGTAACAGTGTATATATATATATAGCACTGATTACTGTAGTAATGTCACTGGTACCCCCAAAAGTGTCAAAAATGTCAGTCAAGGGTCCGATCTGTCCGCCGCAATGTCGCAGTCCCGCAAAAAAAATCACAGATCGCCGCCATTACTCGTAAAAAAAAAAAAAACACCAAAAATGACAGAAATCTTTCCCTTATTTAGTAAACACAATAACTTTTGCGCAAATCAATCAAAATACGTTTAGTGTGATTTTGTTTACCAAAAATAGGTAGCAGAAAACAAATTGGCCAAAAATTTTAAAAAAATTAGATTTTTACATTTTTTTGGGGGGGAATTTCATATAAAAAATGTGAAAAATATTGTTATTTTTTCAAAATGTATGCTATTTTTTTGTTTATAGCGCAAAAAATAAAAATCGCACAGGTGATCAAATACCACCAAAAGAAAGCTCTGTTTGTGGGAAAATAAGGATGTAAATTTCGTTTGGGTAAGGCGTCGCACGACCGCGCAATTGTCAGTTAAAGTCGCACAGTGCCGAATCGCAAAAAGTGGCCCAGACGTAAGACAGCAAAATCCTCCGGTGGTAAAGTGGTTAGAATACTCCCAAAGTATATGATCAATTCTAGCACATCATTAACATCCTATGAAAATTTACAACCGACAAGATGGCTGCTGTCCTCATGCGCAGTGACATCATGCGTCCAAGCTCCGTTCTTTTTACTTTTATTAAAGCGTGTTACAGCTACACTTAGCTGCGCCCTTTATGTTTGATTGTTATTGTAGTTGGAGATTTCCCAGTCTTCAAAGGATGCTGTAGCTCTGTGGAAGAATAGTGCTCATGCCAATGTAAATCACAGTGGAATAAACTACATATGGACATATGAGCTTTGTGTTATGGTCTTTAACTTTTTCTCTATAGTTTTTGGTTCATGATTCTCCCAGTGTCCCCTATCAGTACCTCCTGGATCGCAGAGGCGTAACTAGAACCTTCAGGGCCCCGGGGCAAGAAACCATGAAGGGCCCCTGGACCCCTGGCCACTGATCCTGGGGCCCTTTACTCTCATTGCAGGGCCCTTTATTACGGCCCAGCAGCGGGACCCTTTCACAAGTTCTGCAGTGGGCAGCCCTTCCTGCCTTCTTGGGGCCTCCCCACGGTGGTTGGAATGCCAGGGCCCCGGTTGCAAGTGTGACCTTTGCGATCCTGGAAGTTCACCCACTGGTGTCAGTAGTTTTTATTTTTTGGTACTTTAATTGTATTATTTTTTATCATTTTATTTTATTTTTTTACAATGTGACTGACTATGACTCTGTCCATTCAGTAAAGTAAGGAGATGGTAAATTACATATTTACCGACCCCTTCCTGGTTCTCCATTGTGACACATCCCCTGCAGCAGCGGCGGGAGAGGGGAGGGAGCACACAGGGGCCCAGGGACAACAGAACACAAGTGAATTGGATAGGAGGAGTGGTGGGGGCAGCATACAGAGGAACCAATCTCCTCCATTTTCCTCCTGTAGCTACAGGAGGAAAAAGGAGGACAGTGATTTCTCTACATGCTGCCCCCGCCGCTCCTCCTATCCAGGTGTACAGGGGAGCCACACAGGCCCCCTGGAGCATGGGTCCCAATTGCAATTGCAACCCCTGCAACCCCTGTAGTTACGCCCCTGCCTGGATGTCACTATTTGCTGTGCACAGAGTTTCCATGTACTTATTTTTGTACATGTCCTCTGTATAGTTCTGCTCTCTGAAGTGCTCTCCTGTAAGGCCAGGGTGGAGAGGCAGCGCCTTGACATTCTAAGTACCTGATGCCCAACCTGTGGTCCAGGGGCCACATGTGGCCCTTTGGTATATGATGTGCGGTCCTCGGACCTCAGCAGTCTGTAGTAGAAATATTGGGTAATAGGGTAATACCATTGATCTCTACCAGCCTTATGTAACATGTTTCCAGTTTCATATTGCCTTCCACACCATATCCCCAACCAAAAATGTATCCTGTCCACATCCTCATTGTTTCTATTAGGTTTGCAGTCTCTGGCAGTCCTCTCAAGCAGGGCTGCTAATAAGGCAGTACAGCCAGCCCTCCTGTGCCCTCCATCAGCTGTTCAGGCCCACCTGTGTACCCCTTTCCTCCGCAACGCTGCTGGCTTCCCTTCTCTCCTCTCCTGCCGGCAGGTGCTGCAGGCACACAGGGGGATGTTTCAGGATGGAGAGTGGGGGAACGGGCTGCTAAATATATAATTTATTGGCTCCTTCCTTTCCTGAATGAACACAGTGAATAATCGGTACCAATCACTTCTGTGTCCATTCCTCACTGAAGCATAGTAAACTGTGTTTACTATGCTTCAGTTTGTGAATGCACAAGAAGCTTCAGTGCACTTCCAATTCCCTTATCTATGCAACTGAGGCTGCAAGGAAAGGAATAAAGGGACTGATAAATCTATGTCCTCAGTCACTTCTGGCCGGGAGGGGGGTGGGCCTATCAGGTAAACTGTATGGGGTCCCGTGATTTCAGACAGCAGCCTTGCTCTTAAGCATTACTTAATGAACATTATGTATGGCCCTTTGCTGATGTCAGGGACCCATTTGAGCCCCCTTTAGCTCATAAGTTGACAACCACTGCTCTAGTGAGACCTGTAGGAGAGAATAGATGAAAGGGCAGCATGACTAGGGAGGAACAGGGGAACAGGGTCAAGGAAGGGTCAGCTAGGTCAGTGTAGTGTGAAGGGGATTAGGCCTTACCTGGTTGGACGCAGAGGTTGAAGGGCGGGGTTCAGATGTGTAGGGGTCTGCCTAGGTAGGTCCATCAGTCAATCTGAAGAATTTCAGGAGAAGAGGTGACTTCCCTCCCTTCCACCCTTTGGTTAGCGTTTGTTGAAGGATATGGGTGGTGGTAATTTTTTTTTCTTTTGTTTGGTGTCAGGAACGTGGATGTAGTTTTAAAAAAAAAGGAAAAAATTGAATAAATCAATTACTAAATCATAAAAAAATTAAAAAATAGCTAAATAAATGAATAAATAAAATACATAAAATAAAATGGAAGAAGTGAATCCGTGAAAAAAAAAAAAAACATTCATTTGTCTGATTTGTTTGTTTAAATGATGCAGTTTTTACACTTTGTAACAGCAGCGGCAGGTCAAGGGGTTTTTGTGGGGGGGGGGGGGGGGGGTGGGTCAGTGAGCAAGTAAATTGTTAAAAGAATTGTGGGGCCCATCTAAGGTGTGGTGCTTTCATTTGGTTAGTGGTGGTCCTCCAAGGTCCCCTGGGGGGAAAAATGGAAGTATGTGTGGTGTTGTAACATCTTTGAGCCAGTTGGGGCGCGGCTGAGGACATGGACGATTACAGTTACAATCGTGTCTAAGGACACCCAAAGACCCCTTCTGGTTTAAGCATTGTTAGAATTATATTGTTGAATTTGCACTTATTGGTACGTTTTATTGTTATGGTATTTATTCTTTGGTCAATAAAAATGGCTGCTGTGGCCGTATTAAACCCATGTCACGCAGTCCGTGTCGTTATTTTGTAGTATTAAGGACCCCAGGTTGACGAATCCTTTATTAACGAGTCAGCAGAAGTGGCTTAAATAACACTGGCCATCGTTCAACTTGGAAGATAAGCGGTTCAGTATTGCTGCATGGGGGAGTCTGCGGGGGGGGGGGGGGGGGGGACTGTTCTACTGTATATATTTTTGTCAAAGCTAGATAGAAGTAATCATTTTTTATGAATACATAAGGGCTGCAAAGTTTAATATTTACTTGGAGTTTTACTTTCTCTTTACAGTCATTTGTTTGTATTGAACATTTGCCCATACAGTAAATCCCCAAAGTCCTTGTTCTCTGAGTTTTCCTCCCATTACTTACTCTACATTTATCAAAGTGAGCTCTGCGTTATTAATCAGCTTCTCTTTGGAGATTCAATATTTACATCTACAGAGACCTTTCATCTCACCTGCAAAATTATAAAACACAAACTCCCCACCGAAAAGCGCACAATGGATTTATTTGTGCAGGTAAGTGATATCCCATCCCTGTGATAGACATAATCCCGTCATTTCCTGCCATTGCTCCTTTTTTTTTTATTCTAAATGAATTCATACATTTTGCTTAAACATAGAACATTATTTATTTCGATTTTTTTATTTTATTTTATTTTAATTTTTTTTAATCTTTTTCTTTAAAGCCTGCTTCGAGGAAACCTCTGTTCTCCTATTGTCAAACGTTCATTCTAAAAATACTAGTTGTCTGGGTTTTAGGTTAGTCCAATGGGCCTGGTTTACAAAACCTTATGTGGTTATGCCGGCACATCTGTCTCGGACAACCAGATCATATCTTCACAGTATTAAATCATATCTAAACAAACATATGGTAGCTTACATATTCTTAGATTTAGTGGCTGCATTCATTTTCATTTTCAAGGCTTTTTTCTTCAATGCCTGATCCCACCAGTAACTCAGTTCAAGGTCTATTTATAAAAATTTAGCTGGAGGAATGTCACAAGCATTTGCCCAACCAAAACACATTTACACTGTATTTTGTATAATGGGTTTATTTCCTATGATCATCAGCTCCATCTGGTGGCCATAATGCTGCATTTTCCTGAAATACCTCAATCAGGAACATACTGCATTATGGCCACTAGATAGCGCTGACATTCATAAGAAATACACCTATTAGACCATGGGTGTCCAACCTTTTGGCTTCTCTGGGCCACACTGAGTGTAGAGAATTTTTCTCGGGCCGCATATAAAATATATACTATAGTTAAGGTATACAAGTAATAAAACGGCACTGTGCCCTTCCCAAGCTGCCGCGCCCCCCTGCCCCCCAGCAAATATTTAACACAACTAGTGGATGATCCCCCCAGAGGCAGCCTCTGCCTACAGTTAGTTGGAAGCCGCTGTGGCCATGCCCCTAAATCAACTTCCTTCCTCCCCAGCAAAAAAAAATAAAATTGTCAGGAGACAGTGGGCTCGCATGCGGCCCCCGGGCCACAGGTTGGACATGCCTGTATTAAACAATATATGGGGAACATTTGTTACATCTGGGCGAAAATTGTGACATTCACCCAGATATTTTTTTTTTATAAATAAACCCCTATTGTCCCTGTAGCAGAATTCCCAGCCATTGTGCTGGATGTGGGTCCACCTGGGTTACTGCTAACAACAACAGCACATTTAGGCATGTTTTAGAAGTGTGAGCACTGAGACAATGACCAGTCCAGTATCTTTGGGTTTTTATATTTATTTAGTAACTTGGATGGGAGAAGGGATGAGTGGGATACTCCTTTGGCTCAACTATGCACAATTTGCTGGGACAACTGAAAAATGCCTGTTGGCGCTGACTTGATGCTGGCTTTATGCCGGTCAATGCCGGTCAATGCCGGTTAACGCTGGCCTGCTGCCTGTTAACACTGAACTGACTCCTGATCACCTCCTTGTGACTCAGTCCTTTTGAAGCTCCCTTTGGCACTCCTTGCTGAGGTAACTACTTTATCACTGCTGCACTGCTGAACACTTGTACGCTTCAGGGCCCGCATCGGCACTCTCTCTCACACACTTATCTTCAGGGCTTACACGCAGGCACCCCCTTTTCTAAGCTTTCTCTACAGGTAAGCTGGCTCCTGGATCCCTCTGACCTTCTGGAGTGGTCCCCTATCCAAGGTAGACCCCTGGTCAGTTTACAGTACTCACGACTTTCCTTTCCTGGAAACCCCTGCCCAGCAGCTCCACTTGGTCCTCAGCACACTGGATCCCTCTCTGTAGCTCAGCTCAGCCTTCCGTCCTCTAGGCCGACTGCCCAGGACACTTTCCTCATGCTGACAGGAGGAGAGACAGCCGTCAACCACCTTCCCGCCAAAGACACTCTGTCATGTGTCCCCCTCAGACTTATATCGCCTCCCAGGATGCATTGCGGCAGATTCTGCCCTTTGGGATAGATACAAGCCCTGGTGTGCTATCGGTCAGGTTTCCTCCACTGTCCAATAAGAGCCCTCATTGAACATAGTGGGGAGACTCCCCAAGCTCAACAGGCACACCTGGAAACACATGACAGCCTAGCTGAACAATCAGGCCCCCCTGATAAGCAGACAGGGTCAGGGCCGGTGCAAGGATTTTTGGCGCCCTAGGCAAAATAAAAATTGCCGCCCCCCCCCCCCCCCAAAGCACAAAAAGCCATAATGTAAAATAAAGTGCAAATTTTAATAGTTTAATACAAAACATTCTGAAAGTGCAATACAACATATAGTTGTTAAGAGAAAAATACACGCCACACATTTTTACTGCGGGTCTGCGACAGGCTGGCCCTCAAGCCAAAACGGCGTAGACCTACGACGGTTGCTCACCTGCAGCTATGAGCGCCTGTTGTCCCGGTTCACATTTGTGCGATGCGAGAATTCTGCGAATATGCAGCGTGATCCCGCATCACATCCGCACCCCTGGCAGTTCACATTGCCATATGCGATACGCAGGGGGGGTGTCAATTAAAAGTTAATGACACCCCCAGATCAGATTGCATCTCGCAGTGCAAACTGCATGGCTGATTTTGCACCGCACAGAGATCGCATGTAATGAAAGAGCAGTGCGCTCCGAATTACATGTGATCTCTGTGATCGCACAAATGTGAACCGGTCCTAAGTGCCGGTTCACATTATTGCGGCTGTGGTGATCACATGTAATGTCGGAGCGCACTGCTCCTTCCTTCGATCTCTGTGCGGTGCAAATTCAGCCATACACTTTGTATGGCTAAATTCGCACTGCACCCGCAGCAAAGACGCACAGGACCCTTTTTTTTCAGCCGCATCAGGATCGGATCACACAGTGGTTCACACTTGTGCGATCCGATTCTGTGCTAACTATAAGGTCTGATTCACACTTATGCGATGCGGGAAGGCTGCGAATATGCAGCGTGTTCCCGCATCGCAAACACACCCCTGGCAGTTCACACTGCCATATGCGATACGCTGGGGTTGTCAATGAAATGTTAACGACACTCCCAGTTTGATCGCATATCGCAGTACAATCTGACAGTTCGCACAGGATTGGATCGCACAAGTGTGAACCGCTGTGCGATCCGATCCTGATGCGGCTGAGAAAAGAGTCCTGTGCGTCTTTGCTCTGGGTGCAGTGCGAATTTAGCCATATAAAGTGTATGGCTGAATTCGCACTGCACACCCGATCGCATGTAATGAAGGAGCAGTGCACTCCGATATTACATGCGATCGCCGCAGCCGCACATATGTGAACCGGCACTAAAGATCGCACTGCGATATGCGATCAAACTGGGGGTGTCGTTAAAATTTCATTGACACCCCCTGTGTATCACATATGGCAGTGTGAACTGCCAGGGGTGCGTTTGCGATGCGGGAACACGCTGCGAATTAGCAGCCTTCCCGCATCGCATAAGTGTGAACCGGACCTTAGGCAGAATACAATAGGGAGCCGAGCACAAGACAAGAGAAGTAGAGAAGATTTTTTAAAACAGCCACAATAAAACAATTACAGTATACTCCATCCCAAGGATAAATGTAATGTTACCCCTCCCTCACCTCACTGAATATAGCAATTTAAAATGCACATTTTCACTCACGTTTTATGCGTGTTCAAAATGGCACCAGGTGGTCGGACAGGTCCTCTTCTCCTGGATGGATCTTCTTCCTTCTCTATCTTCCTGGATCTGGGGGTCTGGCCGGGGGCAGGGACTGGACTGGTCCTTCTTGCACTATTGCATCTGAATCTGCTGCTCCTCTGATTCAAAATGTGTCCTTCCCGCTCTGCGCCCGCCCGGTCTCCTCCCCCCGCCCGCCCGCTCTCCTCCCCGGCTCCCCCCGCTCTCCTCTCCGGCTCCCGGGCCTCCCCCCGCCCGCCCGACGTCATTGGCAGGGCAGGGGGAACCTCCACAGCTCCACTGCAGTGATGCAAAGACGCGCGGCGCTGCCTGTCACAGTCTCTGTGTGAGTGTCACACAGAGAAAGACAGAGTGAGCCGCCGAGCCGAGGGCGCCGCCGCCCGCCGAGGCCGAGCCGATCGTACTGTTAAGCAGCACAGCAGCAAGAGGGGCGCCGGCATACAGTCATTGCGGACAGGACAGACAGTGCAACTTGGTGCAACAAGTAGAATGCTGGCGCCCCCCTGCTGAGTGGAGCCCTAGGCGACTGCCTGGGTCGCCTTACAGGTAGCGCCGGCCCTGGACAGGGTCTCCCTTATGGTTTTCCTAGCACCTACCTAGAAGGGTGCTACATCCCTCTTTGGCAACAATAAGGCCCCTTTTACACATGCGGACCGTTCAGATCCACCTGTCAGTTTTTCAGGCAGATCTGAACGGATGCTCCATGCATCTCTTTGGGGCATCGGATGTCAGCGGAGACATGTTCGCTGACATCCGATCCGATCCTGTCCATCAAATCCGGACAAATGGAAACCCTATTTTCCATCCGTCTGGCGGATCAGATCGGATGAGAACAGACAGGCGGTCCGTTCTCATTCAATTCCCCCATAGGGGACAGCGGGGATCTGACACCTCGGCGGATCGATCCCCAGCTGAGCAAAACAGCTCCTTTGACAGTACGGAGCCATGTGAAAGGGGCCTTAGTCACTGTACTGTATCTATGGAAGAGCAGCATTGTCAAATCAGGCTGCTCTCCTGGTTTGGATTGCGTACAATGCCTCCTGCCCTTATCTCCATTACATAGGGTGGAGGTGTTCTGTACATCACAGAAGATAGAGCAGATGATAAATCGGATGGCATTGTTTGAGATTTCTTTTCAGTGCACAAGAAGTTACAAGGGCATCAGAATTGTGGCAGAATCAACAGGTAATTTTCTGCACTTGTAAAAACTTTACTTGTGAAAGTTTTGTAAATAAATGTAAAATAATGCAGCAGGGACTGGTAAGCTGCAATTTATTATATTTTGTGCTTACATATCCCAATCTATGTGCAGTGAATTTTCTAAGAAGTAAGTTTTGCTGTAGCATGTAAGCTCCAGCGAATGAAAGTACACGAGATAAAGGGTGGCATGCCTAAAATAAAAATATGATTTTCTTTAAGCATTTGGGGTCTGTCTGATCGTTGGTGATTTTTCACGCCTAATTAATGTAGGAACTGGATTGCACATATGTACTGATATCAATAAAGTGAACTGTAAAAAAAAATAAATAAACTAGTAGATTATAAACCATAGAGCACGCTGCGCTAGGGCATCAAAGTCTGCATTCACAAATATACTTGCTTTGGCTGCAGCCAAAACATACCTAAAATTTCTGCCCCGAACAGTTTCCTAATGATAAATACCCAAAAAAAAAAAAAAATGATAAATACCCAAGCATAGCCATTTTTTAAAGCTTTGACCCTGCAATGCAAGCCTGTCATAGAGATTTACATTTGTTCTCATTAGTCAACCACTTCAGCTCTAGGCCAATTCTGACACTTTGCACAGATATGTAAAAAATCTAAATTTTTTGCTAGAAAATTACTTAGAACCCCCAAACTATATATTTTTAAGCAAAGGCTCTAGAGAATAAAATGATGGGTGTTGCAATTTTGTATGGCACACAGTATTTGCGCAGCAGTTTTACAAACACATTTTTTAATTTTAGTGAATTGTAATGCACAAAAACACAATATAATCCCCAACTGTTTGGTCAAATATAAAAGATGATGTTATGCCAAATAAAAGATAACTAACATGTCACGCTTTAAAATTGTGCATGCCCAGGGCCGGGACAAGGGGTGGGCAGGAGGATCGGTTGCCCTGGGTGTAATAGTTTATTGCAAGGATGGGAGGGGTGCCTTGGCCCTAACCCTAAGGGAAGGGGGGGGGCGCAGTTTGGCATCCTTGCCCTGGGCTCTGGATGACCTTGTCCTGGCACTGCGCACGCCCATGGAATGGCACTAAACAATGGTATTTAAAGATATTAAGTGGCAATGTTTTTTAGGCCTTTACAGATTACCAGTTTAGAGCTACACAGGAGGTCTGGTGCTAGAATTATTGCTCTTGCTTTAAAGTTTGCAATGATATCTCACATGTGTGGTGCAACCTCTGTGTACCTATGCGTTCGGGGCAGACGTGTGCAGTCGCCTTTGTGCGCAAGCATGTTAGGGGGGGGGGTGCCAATTTAAATGTAAATTTGATTCCATTATTTATTCATTTGAGTTTTTTTTTTTTACCCAGTAACTTTTTTTTTTTAGCACTTTTATTGCTACGACAAGGGACGAACAACATCCCTTGTGATAGTATGGACAATGAAAGGTCCTCTTTATGGAGAGATCTGGGGTCTTTTAGAAATAATTTTAGATCTCCTTCACTTTTAGTGGGGACAATGGCTGCCAGGATAAATAGAGAGGGTGAATGTCCCCAGGGTGGACGCAGACAGTGATAGCGTTCCAATCGTTCCCTACCCTATCCAAAACTCAAAAAGAAATTGGGGAGAAATCCAAAATTTTTGAGTCGTCCCCAAAACAAAAGGTAGGAGGAAATCTTCCAGTGTGGACACCTGTTCTAGAGACATTGTCTAAGTAAGAGATGAATTCTCCTCACTTTGGCAGAGTGAGAGGAAGTGAGAGGAAATTTCTACAAAGTGAGAGGCAATCACCTTTTGTCACTGGAAGAATTGTCCCCATTGGAAGGTTTAACCTCACCTCTGGTTCTGGTGCAACTACCAAAGTTTTGATATCTTTTCACATTCTGTCTTCATGACAATGATCACTAAACCAAATAGAGAGAGTGTATTTACCTAGTGGGTCATAACCACGATATAAACTGTAGCACTACTAAGTTAAGATGTTATAAAGCAGCTATAAATCCTTTGTCCTAGTTCTTCAGCCAGCTAGTGTTGGGGCACATTCTTTACAGTGGTGCACATAAGTTGCAGGTTGAGGGGGATATCAGCTCAGGGGTGGCAGTGCTGGAGCAGGCGCCCTCCCCCAGCTGCCAGGGGAGTGGCGGCTCCAGGAGGAAGGGGGGCCGAGATTCAGGAAAGGTTAGACAGATTGTGGTAGTTGGGGACTCAATCATCAAGAGCACAGAGAGGGCAATCTGTCGAAAAGAGCCGGACAGTATGTTGTTTACCGGGCGCTCTAGTTCGGCACATCGTGGATCGGGTAGACAGATTATTGGGCGGGGCTGGGGATGACCCAGCAGTCATGGTGCATGTGGGCACTAATGACCAAGTAAAAGGAAGGTGGAGGATCCTAAAGAATGATTTCAGGGACTTAGGTAATAGATTGAGGAATAGGACCTCCAAGGTGGTTTTCTCTGAAATACTGCCTGTACCTCGAGCCACACAGGAGAGGCAGAAGGAGCTTAGGGAACTTAACAAGTGGCTGAAGAATTGGTGTAGGAAGGAGGGGTTTGGGTTCCTGGAGAACTGGGCTGACTTCTCAGTCGGCTACCGGCTCTTTAGTAAGGATGGGCTGCACCTTAATGGGGACGGTACAGCTCATTTGGGGAGAAAGATGGCCACCAAGTTGGAGGGGCTTTTAAACTAGGAGACGGGGGGGGGGGAGGGCTCAGAAGTAGAGTCAGTCAGGAGGGAGCAAAGGACAGAAGGCAGTAGTAGAGTCAGCAGGGACAGTAGTTCCATAACGTCAATTGGGGGGTCTGTGCGGGAAAACCTCAGACCAAACAGGAATAAACATAATCACCATTCACGATCAACTTCCACAAAACTAAGAGGGGTATATGCTAATGCCAGAAGCCTAGCTAACAAAATGGATGAGTTGGAAATGTTAGTACATGAGGAAGACATAGACCTTGTGGGAATAACGGAAACTTGGTTCGACCCCTCACATGACTGGCTAGCCAATATCCAAGGGTATTCGGTGTACCGGAAGGACAGGGTAGGAAAAAGAGGGGGAGGGGTATGTCTCTATGTCAAGAACAATGTAAGGGTGATAGAGAGGAGTGATATTACGGAAGGGATGAGTATGGAGTTAGAATCCGTGTGGGTAGAACTCCATAGGGAAGAAGAAAGGGGAAAAGTAATTGTGGGGGTTTGCTATAGGCCACCCAACCAAAGGGAGGAGGTAGAGCTGGAATTTTTATCACTATTGGGTAAAGTGGCAAAACTGGGATCAGTCATCATATTGGGGGACTTCAATTATCCCGACATTGACTGGGAAGAGGGGACTGCACACTCACAGAAGGCCCGTCTATATACAGGACATCTACATGTCACAGTTGGTGGATTCTCCTACTATAGAAAATGCAGTCCTGGATCTATTGATCACTAATGACCCAGACCTAATCTCGGAGGTAGGAGTCCAGGACAACCTGGGCTCTAGCGATCACAGGATGATCACATTTAGGGTAAATAACAATATAACAAGGCAAGCGGGGAACATAAGAACCCTAAACTTCAGAAGGGCAAACTTTCCAAAATTGTGCTCATTGATGGAAAGGGTAAACTGGGACCAAACCCTGGGATCACTGACCACGGAGGAAAAATGGGAATGCTTTAGGAACATATTAAACAAATGCATCTTGCAGTGCATTCCTTTGGGAAATAAATTTAAAAGAGACAAAGCCAAACCTGACTGGCTAAACCGTAACGTTAAAAAACTTATTAGGGGAAAAAAATGGCCTTCAAGAAATATAAATCGGAGGGCACAGTATCGACTTTCGAGCAATACAAGGAGGCAAATAAGAAAAGAAAATACGAAATCAAAATGGCTAAAATCAACTTTGAGAGACAAATAGCGGAGGATAGTAAGAAGAACCCAAAGAAATTCTTTAAATATATCTACAGCAAAAAAACTAGGGCAGAGCATATTGCACACATAATTAACGATGATGGGAGGATGGTTACAGAGGACACTGAAAAAAATGTACCAGGGGATTGGAGGAAAGCTAACGTGATACCGATATTCAAAAAGGGGCAGAGGCATATCCCGGGAAATTATAGGCCTGTCAGTTTGACATCGATAGTGTGTAAACTTCTGGATGGGATGATAAGGGACTATATCGTGGAGTTTGCTAAAGACAACAAAATCATCAGCAGCAATCAGCACAGGTTTACAAATGGGCGTTCTTGTCAAACCAATCTCTTAACATTCTACGAGGAGGTGAGCTGTGAGCTAGATAGGGGCAGACCAGTGCATGTGGTATACCTGGATTTCGCTAAAAGTGTGATACAGTTCCCCACAAGCGCTTACTTTATAAAATAAGGTCTGCAGGTATTGACCGCAGGGTTTGCTCTTGGATACGGAACTGGCTAAAAGGGCGTGTCCAAAGGGTGGTAATAAACAGCGCATACTCAGACTGGTCTGAGGTAGTAAGCGGGGTCCCCCAAGGCTCAGTCCTGGGACCAACCTTGTTCAATTTATTCATAAACAGCATTGAGGACGGGATCAGTAGTTCGATATCAGTTTTTGCAGATGACACAAAATTGGGCAGGGCAATAACAGCACAGAATGAAGCAGATATCCTACAGAATGACCTGGACAAAATATAAGAGTGGGCAACGACATGGCAAATGAGGTTTAATGTGGAGAAGTGTAAGGTTTTGCACTTGGGGACTAAAAACATAAAAGCACGATACACGTTAGGGGGGGAACCCTTGGGGGAATCAAAAATGGAGAAAGATCTGGGAGTCTTGGTAGATGATAAACTAGGCAATAGCATGCAATGTCAAGCGGCAGCTGCCATAGCCAGCAGAATATTAGCATGCATAAAGAAAGGGATGTATTCTAAAGATAAGACTATAATCCTTCCACTTTATAAAACTCTGGTCAGACCACATCTGGAGTATTCTGTCCAGTTCTGGTCGCCAGTCCTCAGGAGGGATGTGTTGGAGCTGGAGAGAGTCCAGAGAAGGCCAACTAAACTGATTAGGGGATCTGAGGACCTTAATTATGAAGACCGTCTGCAATCGCTTGATTTATTCTCCCTGGAGAAGAGACGCCTGAGAGGAGACATGATAGCTATTTATAAATATCTCAATGGTGATCTCGGCATAGAAAAACAGCTATTCAGTCGAAGAGATTGCATGCGGACTCGAGGGCATACAATGAGTCTAGAGGGGAAGCGTTTTAACCTCAGGCAACGTGAGGGGTTCTTTACTGTTAGGGCTACAAGATTGTGGAATTCTCTACCACAAGAGGTGGTTTCTGCGGGAAGTTTGGTGGCTTTCAAAAGACTCTTAGATGTACATCTCAAGGATCAGAACATTCAGGGGTATGTGAGATGATTACAGCCACACACACCTACAAAGGTTGAACTGGATGGACTATTGTCTTTATTCAACCTCACCTACTATGTAACTATATGTAAAGTACAGTGCCAGTAAAGTCTGCATGCAGTGAAAAAGGCTTCTATTCAGATATCAACGTGATTCTGGTCCTCAGAACTTCAGATGTTCACCTTCCACTCTCCCACTCAGGCCGCAGGCTGGTGTCAAGTAGGTGCACACCCAGCTAGAGAGATGTGGTCACTCTGGTCCTCCTCACAGCAAGAGGAAGTTGCTCCCTTTGGAAGCTAAGAAAATAAACAGAGCTCTCCTTTCCTCAGGGAACTGTAGGCCAATAGCTAATTGACTCCCACAACATATCTCCTCTTCTGAACCACATCTCCCAAGAGTCAGTGCAGCAACATTCAAGTCTCTTGAACTCTTCTGCTTGCCAGCTCCCTTCTGCTGAGTGGAGGTGCAATGATGTTAACTGATTCATCCTTATAATTGAAGTGGGAAGAGAGCAGCTGCAGCTCAGTGTCCTAACTTGCTCTCTCTAGCCAGCACCTGGCTACACACTACCCCTGCCAAAAATCATGGGTCCCCGAAGAAGCAACAGAGACCTATGGCATATAGTGTTTATAACTTTAAATAAGCCTGATAAACAACTAAAGGCAAACCTTAGTCAACATAAACAATATACATAAACAAAACCAGCTGATTTACATTGGCATAGGAATTGTACAAGGGAACTTCCCACCATTTGGAGTAAGGTTGTCTTTTCCATAAACCACCGATATTGGGATGGGTCACCTAGATGTGTAAGGGGGTTTGTTTGAGTCACCTCCCACCTTTGAGTGGTGAAAATGAATTCTTTAGAACTTTTACCTAATATATCATAAGCCTTTTGGGGGGCCAAATTGTTTTCTTTACTCTGCTTTTTTTCTGTTTGGATGGCCCCTCTCCAACTGGTTCTTCTTCTGGTTCTTTGGATGGTTGCAAAGTATTTGCATCCTCTGCAGTCAGGGAACTTGGAGGGCCTGCTTGACTTTCCAATGGTTGACTCTGGGGTTTAAATTCTGGAGACTCAGGCCTGTGTCTTCTTATGTTTGTTTCCTGGGGAGGAGGAGGAGGAGGAGAGATGGCAGTCTCTAAGAGTGTAGATGGCCACAACCAGTCCATGCAGGCATCTTCTCCCTTACTACTTTCTCCTTTATATGCATATGGTGGCAGATACTGAGATTTGGATGCTGGGTGTTGCCTTTAAAAAACAGTCTGAACAGGCTGTGAATCTGGTTTTTGAGGTATACAGACTGCTTCTGCTAGTGGCATTATGGCGCCAGGCCTTTAATGGGCCTGTTCTTCCTTCTGGGTGAATTTTCTATACCAGCATCCTGGGCAACTGCTTACAGATGACAAAGG
The DNA here is from genome assembly GCF_965119305.1 of Pelophylax lessonae. NCBI lineage: Eukaryota > Metazoa > Chordata > Amphibia > Anura > Ranidae > Pelophylax > Pelophylax lessonae. Next base: position 31,894,923 of record NC_138774.1, read on the forward strand.
GCTTGGACTTAGACCCTTCAGCTAACTAATGCTTCACAGGGACACCCTTACTTACAATGGCTCAGTTTCTTTTTGCCACCCAGCTTCCAGAGGTAGATCCCCAGTGAGGGAGATGAAAGATCCTTCTTCAGACTAGGATTTCAAACAGTGCCCTCTAGCAAAATTCATTTTAGCAATCCTCTCTAGGCCCTCAGCCCAGGCCCTGCTGGCGCCCAGACTGCAATTTTTTCTCTTTCTCAGGAGAGGAAAAACACTCTGGCAAGACCTCCCCAATTACCTTCTGGGCATTTCTTTCCATGGATTGGCTGGGACAGAATACATGTTTATACTGGACATTTGATTCTTCCTGCCCTATATTCTGGAAGCTTCTTCCAGAAGCAAGTGGTAGAAACCAAAAACCCAATATAGGATGCCCGATCAGACAAAAGTAATAGATCACTGCTCCACTGGCTACAGTGAAGTCAACAACTAAATTTAACCTGATAGCCTTGCTAAAGGGGGCGCTACAAACCTTTTCTTGAACTGTAGCTGGGAGGCACTGAATATAAACATTATGCTGGAATCCACTTTTGTGCAGACAGTATATGTTGAGTATTTTAATCTCCCTAGTGAGACAGCTCCACATACATAAAAGTGCCACAAGGGGACACTCTGGACAGAATCCACAAAGGAGCACCAAACTATTTGTTAAAAACGTCCAACTGTGCTTATTAAACGACTCAACATGTTTCAGGGCTTCTAAAATGCCCCCTTCATTGGGGCCTTGGTGATTGATTGAAGAAATGGCACAAAAACAATCTTCACAGTTAAAAGCACCTTATTTTAACCAATTTTACTTATTCTTATAGGTATTTATACAGCGTTACCAGTTTACACAGTACTTTATATATTGCATATGCATGGAAGATGGCAGCCCAAGATATTACCAGCACACCATGTTCAGATAAACAGACAGGGCACTTTTATGCCACCAACTGAAAGCAGCAACACTTCAAGGCCATTGAGGTAGTAGTGGGATGAAGAGCCCCTTGGTGGCCACAAAGCATTACTGCTTTCTATTGGTGACATTAAAATGTCATGTCTGTTTATCCGAACATGGTGTGCTGGTGACATCTTGGACTGGACTTACATACTGTACATTCATATAAAGCATTGACCTCAAGGAGCTTACAATTTAATGTCCCCATCTCACATATATACATGTATGAACTAGGTTCAGTTTAAGACAGAAACCAAATAACCTACCAGCATGTCTTTGGAGTGTGGCCTCCATAGCTACCATCCTGGATGGGATTCAAACCAAGAATCCCAGCATTGCAAGGTAAAAGTGCTAACCACTAAGCGACTGTACTCGCCATGGTTCCTAAAAAATGGAAATAGATTTTTACATAAGAATGTAGCAGCTTGTTTCAGTAGCCTCTCCACATTGATAGGGGTCTAACTCTTCCCTGTTCTATACAAAATGGAAAAAAAAAGGGGGGCTATAAATAAACTTCTACTCATTAAGTTTGTTGGTTTTCTTTTTCCAGATGTCAGATGCCTCTCAAGATGTGGGTGTGTGGAACCACACCCCGATTAAATATTTCATTGTCAAAGGTATTACTGATGTTCCCGGGCTCCAAGCCTTGGTTTTCCTTTTTGCTCTGTTTATATATCTAATTACAGTTACTGGTAACATGTCTATCCTCTTCCTGGTCTGCCTGGATACTCGTCTTCACACCCCAATGTATTTTTTCCTGGGCAACTTGTCCTTCCTTGATGTATTTTGCCTGACAATCACCCTTCATAAAATCTTATTGTCTTACATGTCTGGGGATAAAACGGTTTCTTTTGCCAACTGCATGTCACAAATGTACATCTTTTCTACTTTGACGTGCAGCGAGCTCCTCATACTGACAGCCATGGGTTATGACCGTTACGTTGCTATTTGCAACCCCTTGCTCTACCACATCATCATGAACAGCAAAGTTTGCATTCTCTTGGCCATAGTTTGTTGGGTGTTGGGTTTCATAGAAGTTATACCTCACATGTGGGCCATATCTCGATTCTCGTGCTACAAGTCAAATGAGATCAATCATTACTTCTGTGACATCTTGCCAATCATGAAACTATCCTGTAGTGACACCACTTTGCTGAAGCGCATCATTTTCATCGAGGGTCTCTTGGTAGTAAGCTTCACCCCCTTCCTCCTTACCTTCATATCCTACGTCTTCATCATAGCCACCATACTTGGGATTCATTCAACCACTGGAAGACGCAAAGCCTTCTACACTTGTTCCTCACACCTCACTGTTGTTATAATTCTGTACATAAGTCTCGTGTGCCAGTATTTAAGGCCAAAGTCAACTGACACCTTGGACTCCAACAAACTGTTCTCTTTATTTAACACGGCTGCTGTCCCTGTCCTCAATCCGTTTATCTACAGCTTGAAAAATAAAGATGTGAAGTCAGCGGCAAGAAGGCAATTGAAGTGTTTAAAGCTGTAAGAAAGTGTTATAAATTTATATTGGGGTCTTACGATGTGGAGTAACGGCTGTGACAAGTAGGGATGATCGAACGGTTCGGGTCGACCATCGGTTCGACCTGAACATTGGCTGTTCGAGGTTCGGCCGAATTTAGAACTTTTTGCCCAAAAAGTTCGGAATTCGGCAACCAGAACCGACCATAATGCAATGGAACAGGAAATGGGCTTTAAAAGCCCATGATTGGACCAGAACCATTAGCAAAAGCCAATTGAGGGGGCAGGAGAATGCTAGGAATGTGGTTGGAGTGACTAGGGGGTCCCTAGACCAATCATTAGTGAATACGCCCCTTAGTATATAAGATAGCCCCGGCAAATTCCTAGCATTGTAATACAGGGACATGGAAGAGAATGGAAGCAGTTCTGTTAAATTGGCTTCAAAAGTGTCATTTAGCATTTATTAGTGTGAGGAAAGGGATATCTAGTGTAGTTAGAGTGCTCCTTTACACTTTAGTTAGATGCAAAAATTTAGTTTCTGTAGGGAAAGTGTTAAGTGCCAGGGTGACCGTAGTGTAGTGTAGGGTGAACTGACTCTATGGCAGGGTGACCAAACCCTTCCATGTCAGGGTGAACGCTATAGAGAAAAGCTAGTTTCTCTGAAGTCACTTTCGCTGCAGGGATATGGCTTCTCACCCGTCAGCTTGCTTTTTGGCTGCAGGCGTCTATAGGGATTTTTTGAGCACATGTTTAGAGTCAGGCATGACATCTGAACATGTGTATAGGGGGTATATATACACACCCATGTATGTATATATACACCTAGACATATATAGGTGTGAAAGGAGCAGAAAACACTACTTGCGCTAATGAAATAATTAACACCAATATAGTTACGCTCCTATCACACCTATATATGTCTATGTGTAAAATACATATAAGTGTGTGTGTATATATACCACTATACACAAGTTCAGATGTTTTGCCTGCCTCCAAAGAACCCAAAAAAAAAGCCCAAAAAAACGCTAGCGCCAAAAAAAAAAACGCCCAGGTGTGTTGTTGCAGGCATTTATTTGGGGTTTTTGGAGGCAGGCAAAACATCTGAACTTGTGTATAGTGGTATATATACACACATACTTAGACATATATAGGTGTTATAGGAGCGGAGCCATATTAGTGTAAATGATTTAATTAGCGCAAGCATATATTTCTGCTACTATCACACCTATATATGTCTAGGTGTATATATACATATAAGTATGTGTGTATATATACCCGTATACACAAGTTCAGATGTTTTGCCTGCCTCCAAAGAACCCAAAAAAATGCCCAAAAAACGCTAGCGCCAAAAAAAAAACGCCCAGGTGTGTTGTTGAGCGGCCTGTTCTGAAGGACGTCATATGACATCCAGTTAGAACGGTAAAGCCCCTATAGCAAAATGACAGCCGGATGGGAAGGTGTTAAAGCTGAAGTTTAGTTAATAAAAAAACATTTTTTTCTCTACAGCTTTACTTACTATACTTTTTATTTTTTTATCCAAACAAGAACTTTATTGAGCCAGTAGCAACAACATTAAACAGTGTTACAAAGCATCACATACATGCACACACATAGGTAACATCCCGTCATCTCATCCCAGCATCACAGATAAAACAGTGCAATCCCCGGCAGTACCGCCCACCCAAACAGTAGGCAGCAGGCAGAGACAAGGAGGTCTACAGGAACAGGAAGGGCATCATATGGATCCACCCCTGTTAGCCCAACAACCTGCCCATCACCAGATCCACCGGAGCAAACCCTGGGGTATCCAGCCATGGTGCCCACAATTTTTCAAATTTGGACATGGTTCCCCTATGTTGATAAATATTACTTACTATACTTACTATCCTACAATGTGCAGAATCCTGGATTCTGTAGAAATCTTCACTGCAGGGCTGCCCTGTCCTCTTCCTGCTGCTGAATTTGCGGCACTGTGCAGGTTAACAGGTTTGGGTCTCCAGGTGCAGCAGCACAAAACTACAGAAACTACACTGCACCCGAGCACCACAAACCAAAATGCTATTTCATTCATTTGCATTATTCAAAGCAAACTCCCCAACCATCCATGCCTCCATGCTTCACGCTGTTGTGAAATTATTTTGAAAAACACCCCCCTAGCATTTCTGGCCATAGTCATCTTGAGTAAGGGCAGATAATTCATGTAGCATTTACTTCTTGGAATCTATTTGCCCTTAGCTCAGACATGCAAGCAAGAGGGTGTACTTAGTTAAGAAACCCCTTCCCCCTCCTGGAGACTCCTGGGATGTAGGACAGCATTTGCCTAGGCCAGAAACCAGGAAATAACTGAAGAAATGTAAAAAAAAAGTTTAAATCACGAAAGTATGACATACTTACCTATCTATTTACTAATGCTAGATAGTCGATGTTGATGGAGAGAGTGAAGTTCTGCTTTTTTAATTTTAAATAATTCATTCAATGAATGATTACAGCTTGAAGCATAACTCCACTTTTGTTGAGAAAAAAAAAACTTTACCCTCTGGGTGATCTCTGCTTCTAGATTGTAAGCTCTAACGAGCAGGGCCCTCAAGTTCCTCCTGTTTTGAACTGTATTGTAACTGTACTGTCTTCCCTCATATTGTAAAGTGCTGCGCAAACTGTTGGCGCTATATAAATCCTGTATAATAATAATAATAACAAGGATTATAACAAACTTTGTTGCAGATTCCTACTTTTTGTTATTTTGGAGAAATCATTGTTTATTCCTCTGTGCTGAGTGGGTAAAATGGGAGTGGTTTCATAATTATCAGTCAGCTGTGGCAGCTGCAGCGCACTAATGAGGAAATCTGCTGGGCCTGCATCCCTTTAGACGTGTTCCTATTGGGATTATCTCACCAAAAAATGACATTTTTATTGCAGGGGATGCCAGAAATCTGACTTGAATTAAGCAGACTTAGCAAGAAAATTGGTGAGCCAATCACACAAGCAGGAAATGATGTTTCGGGGGTGTGGTCAGTATACATTTTGTGTACAGAACACCTCTAGGTAGCCATATTGCATTACAATTTTAGAAAAATACAGCAGCTGCAGATTGAAAAGGAAAGGTCATTTTTTAACCGGTTGCCGACCGCCGCACGACTATATACTGCGGCGGTCAGCCCCGGCCAGGCAGAGTGACGTATCGGTACGTCACTCGCCTGTCACTGACTTGCGAGCCTATCGCGGGCGGGCGCGCGCCCGCCGAGGCGCGCGCCCGCCGCGGCTCGTTCACAGGCAAGTCAGTGCGTGTGACCGGCGGACTCGATGTCCGCCAGTCACACTGCGATCGCTCCTGTGAAGGGAGAAAGACAGAGCAGCTTGTGTAAACAAGCTGCCTGTCAGTTCTCCCTGTGTAAAAGTAAAGATCTGACCGTTCTACTATGTAGAACGGTTGATCTTTGCTTTTACACCAATAGGAATGTCCCTACACAGTAGAAAGCACGCCCCTAGGACACACTTAACCCCTCCCTGTCCAATAAAGTTAACCCCTTCCCTGCCAGTGTCATTTTTGCAGTAACAGTGCATATGTATAGCACTGATTACTGCAGTAATGTCACTGGTAACCCCAAAAGTGTCAAAAATGTCAGTCAAGGGTCCGATCTGTCCGCCGCAATGTCGCAGTACCGAAAAAAAAATCGCAGATCGCCGCCATTACGCGTTAAAAAAAAAAACACCAAAAATGACAAAAATCTTTCCCTTTGTTAGTAAACGCGATAACTTTTGCGCAAACCAATCAAAATACGCTTTTTGCGATTTTTTTTACCAAACATAGGTAGCATAAAACAAATTGGCCGAAAAATGTTAAAAAATTTTGATTTTTACTTTTTTTTTTGGGGAATTTCATATAAAAAAATGTGAAAAATATTGTTATTTTTGCAAAATTTACGCTCTTTTTTTGTTTATAGCGCGTGATCAAAAAATCGCACAGGTGATCAAATACCACCAAAAGAAAGCTCTGTTTGTGGGAAAAAAAGGACGTCAAATTCGTTTAGGTACAGCGTCGCACGACCGCGCAATTGTCCGTTAAAGTCACGCAATCGCAAAAAAACCCCTGGTCCTTTAGCAGCCAAATCCTCCGGGGCTTAAGTGGTTAATAACATTCAATTAAAATATGGTTTGTGTCGCAATTGTATATTCTATATTGTTTTTTCTTTATTTGCTATTTTTTTTCCCCATGAAAGTGGAGTTATACCTTTAAACGTTTGCCTCCCCTTGGAGAATTGGTAATATAAAGTGTGTACCATTTGTAAAGAAAACATGAGTGAGCCAGCAAAACAAATTTCTTTTGAGTCTTTTTGATTCATATTCTGTAACTGTAGGTGGTAACAGAATGGCACAATCATAAAGCAAAACATGGCGACAAGTAAACAATGAAATGACCCCCCTGTTCAAAAGTCTGCATCTCCTTAGTTCTTAATCCTGTACAGTATATTGCCCCCTTTAACATCAATGACAGCATGCATTCTTTTATAATAGTTGTCTACGAGACACCAAATTCTTGCAGGTGGTATAGCTGCCCATTCTTCTTGGCAAAATGCCTCCAGGTCATGCAAGGTCTCTTTAGTCGTCTTGCATGAACCGCACGCTTGAGATCTCCCCAGAGTGGCTCCATGATATTAAAGCGGAGTTCCGTCTTCGGGGGTCAATTTTAGCTAAAAATACCCCCGGGACAGTCAGGGCTAGTACATTCCATAATGGATAGCCTCTGAACTGTCCCGGGTCGCACTTACCTGTAAGAAGAAATACTTACCTTGAAAAGTCTCTGGTTCGCCCAGGTCAGTCCGTGGGCGAACCAGAGACCCCGCCCAGGGCCATGCCCTCCGCAGACATGACAAAAGAGTTCCAGCATGCCCAGGTTTTGGAGTATTGCTCCTTCCTACCTTGAGCCATAAGAACCAGGTCCTCCAGCTCATTAAGCCATTTGACTCTACGCAGGCAAGTGTACCTTCGAGCCATTAGCATCGATCAGATGGGGAACGTACGAAGCTGCCTGTTGCTCTCGGAGGGACCGAGCCAGCACCTTGCCGCACTTGTCCCCAGACTCATAGCTAATCTTCCCACCTCGTTGGATCGCCGCCTTGGCCCGATAGCGCAGAAGGTCTGCAATCTGATCCCTGAGGCGCGTCAGCTCCGCTCCCACCCCAGGATCAAGACCCCTCTTGTGACGGTCCTCCAGACCTGCCACCTTCGCCAACAAGTCGGTCAGTGCGGCTTCCCTCTCCCTCTTGAGGCGCGCCCCATGTCGGATGAGGACCCCCCGGATCACCGCCTTATGCGCCTCCCAGAGCACACTGGGGTCGCCGTCCGGCTCCACGTTCGTCTGGAAATACAGTTGCAGATGCTGAGTGACTTCAGCGAGCACCTCCGGCACTTGCAGAAGGCTCTCGTTCAGCCTCCAGTGCCAATCCGAAACCCTGTTCGTGCCACTGAGGTTGACCGTCAAGGTCACCGGGGCATGGTCCGACCAGGTAATAGTGCCCAATTCCACCCCCACGACCGACTGGAGTAGCCTGTGCGGAAGGAGGAACAGGTCAATGCGCGAGTAGACTTGGTGCGGCGTGGAAAAATACGAGTAATCCCGCTCTCCACCGTGAAAAATCCGCCACACATCTACCAGTTGAAGGTCGCGCAGCAGAGTATGGATCTGTCTGCGCGTACCCCGAGGGACCGACGAGAGGCCCGTTGAGGTGTCCAATCGAGGATCCAGCGGGATATTGCAATCACCGCCCAGGATGAGTTTGCCCTCCGCAAAGTCCAACAAGGACCTCAGCGACTTGCGTAGGAAAACCTCCTGATGTACATTAGGGGCGTAAATCGTGGCGAGCGTGACCTTGACCTCGCCCAGGAGTCCCTTCAGGAACAGGAACCTGCCCCGTGGGTCCACCTCGCGGGCCTGCAAGGTCCAAGGGAGCCGGTTAGAGATCATAATGGAGACCCCCCGAGATTTGGCCTCGGCGTTGGGGGCATGGTATACGCATGGGTAAAACCTGTTCTGCAGGAGGGGGAATGCTCCCTCTCTAAAATGCTTCTCCTGTATGAAGGCGACATCTGCGCGTAGTCTCTTCAGCTCACCCAGTAGGACACGCCGTTTCTCGGGCACATTAAGCCCTCTGGCATTGAGCGTGGTCACCCGCACGGGATCCATGAGGCCAAGCAAGAAGAGAAGAGACTCAGGAGTAAAGAAGGGGGAGGACCAGGGTATAAGAGATATAGGGTAGGAGATCCGAGCCAAGACTTGGGATAGGTGGGGGGGTACCAGGGGAAGGAGGGAAGGGAATCAGTAGGAGAGGTAGTGGGGCAAGAACCGGTAGGTGAAGGTAGAGGGAACAAGGGGAAGAAAAAAAAAAAGACAGACAACGACAACAAGGGAGGGCACTCAGAAGTGGTAGGGGAAAAAAAACAAAAACTTCAAGACGTCCCGGGACCCCTCCTCCAAGAGGGCGGAGTCACACCTAAGGACGTAGGCCTACTGGGGACGAAGACCTGGAAACTAAAAACGGAAGCGGAAGAGTCGAGCCCATAAGCCAGAACTCCCCCCATCCGTTGGTGCGTACCAGGAGAGGGGACGGACGGGGGAGGAGGGCGAAACCCCCCCCCCCTACCCGGTGCCCCAACATAGAAAAGAAAAAGACTGCCAATCAGTAAAGTGCAAAATCAAAGGAACAATAAAAAACAAAAAAAAAAAAACATCCCAAACTTAACAGTATTGCAATGAGCACAACTCGCGACAGCCACCATCCGCCCTGCATAACCAGGAAAGGGCAAGGACGGCGGCTATCGAATGAGCCCGGGGACCAATCGCATGGAACTACACTCTCCAAGCCCCTGGATCCGGGGGGGAAGGCCCCCGCCGGCTATACCCGTATAAGAGCCGTGCACCCAAGGGTGGGCCGGTGTCTGCAGCACAGTGGGCCTGGAGGTGCAGGACTGCCGATTGTATGCCCCCCCCCCGAGGTATAGATCAGACGAAAACCCTGAGATACATGAGCCAGCCAGACAGAACCCCCACGATCCCACCCCCCCCAAGTCAGAGCCCCACCCCCCGCCCATAGAGGGCACCCCTCGGTGATCCCCCCCGGCCCCCCCCCCGCACAAGCCGCCGTCCATCATAGGGAACTAGATCCAGGAGGGCAGGACCATCCCCCCACCAACCCCCACCCCCCCCTCCATCCAGACCAAAAGTAACCCGTTGCTGCCATAGAACACGCTAAATCTTGACCAGGTTCATCACCCCCTCCCCCCCATCCCGCAACCACGTACTGCAATAAGTCAAGGACCCAGTGGGGCAGTCAAGAGTCATGTGCCCCCCGCACTTCAGAGCACGTATGGCAGCGACACTGGGGACAAGGTTGGCGAGGGGGAGCCATCAGACATCGGGACAGCACAAAGTCACTAGGGATAGGGCCGGCGAGGGGGGGCCAGGTGCCACCGGGGCAGCACACAGTTCAGAAACAGCAGCCTGAGGATCCCAGCCCCCTCGGCAGCGGTCCGTTCCAGCAGGGGTACTGACAAGTGTGGAGACCATCGCATCCAAAAAGTCCGGGGGGGGGGGGCAGACAGCGGGGCAGTCCGTGACAGCGTAGCCGCATGAAAGACAGTCACCAGATGGGGACATGGTCACAGCATGTAGGGGGCCGGTGAGGGAGCAGGGGCAGTCGGAAAGGCATCAAGGATCAGCCGCCGTACACAAGGCGGCGAAGCATTCGGGTAGGGGGAAGCGGGGGGATCCAGCTCAGCGGCTCCAGCAAAGAAGGGGAAAGTCTCACCTCAGGGGAAGGCTCAGCAGTCCGGGATCAGGAAACGTCAGTCCTCCCTCACCGCCGTCGCCGGTTCCGGGAGCAATCTGCGGCGACCCCGCGGTGTACGTGGCGGAAGGCCTCTCTCCCGCCCAGGTGTGTAAGGCGCCCTGCGTCCTGGAGCCGGGAGGTGCTGTAGCCAGTTGGGGACCTCAAATGGGGGGACCCCCAGGAATGTAAAGAGCGCTTGCAGCTCCTCCGGGTGGCGCAGTGTCATCGAAGCTTGGCCCTTCCGAACCGTCAGGGCGAAGGGGAAGCCCCAACGATATACGATCCAGGAGGGGCTTCAGCAGGGCCCTGCGCTGTAGGGTGGCCCGTGACAGGTCCGGCAGGATCTTAATCTTGGCTCCATCGAAGTCGACCTCACCCGCCTCCCAGGCTTGTCTGATGATGGCATCCTTGTGCGTGTAGCGGTGCAGCCGGCAGATGACATTGCGCGGCCGATCAGCATCGGAGGACCGGGGCCCCAAGGCACGGTGCACCCGGTCAAACTCCAGCGATGCAGGAGGGATGTCCGGCACCAGACGGTGACAGATGGCGTGGACCGTGGGCTGCAGCGAATCCCGCTCTGTGGCCTCAGGCAACCCACACAGCCGCAGGTTGTTTCTTCGGCTACGGTCCTCCATCTCCTCCAAACGAAGCTGCAAGTCGGTGACACGTTGCTCCTGCGCCTCCCGTGCGGTCTCCAGCAGGGCCACCCGCGCCTCCAACGACTGGACCGAAGACTCCCCCTCGATCACCCGGTCTGTAAGATCCTGAACGTCCGAGCGAACCGCCTGGATATCTCTGGCGTGGGCCTCTTCAAGCCTCAGGGCCAAGGCCTCAAAGTCTCTTTTCGTAGGTAAGGCCTGGATCAATGCCCGTAAGTCACCAGCATCCCCCAGCGGCAGTGTAACAGTCATGGGGGGAGCAGCGGGTGGCAGGCGCGGGGACCCCAAATCCAGCGGCCGGGGTGTAGCCGGGGAAGTCGGAGCCGATGCCATGGGGCCCGGGGGATCCACACGTGTGCGGGCCTGTCCCGCGCGGGCTGTCGAGGATCGGGTCCCCGGGAAGTATCTGTGCAGTTCTGAGCCGGGCGAGGTGCGGAGAGGTTTCCTGGGTCCTCTCCTACGGCCGGTGCTCATTCCGGGGTGATGGTTGGCAGTCTAAACGTGGTGGACAGGGAGAGACGGCGGGAGCTCCGAAGAAGTGCAACCTCACTCCGCCATGTCCAGGACACGCCCCCTCATGCACAGCTTTCATGCAGAAGAATGCAAATTGAAAGGCAGTATTTTTATGATAACATGCTGCATTCATCTTGTCTTCATAGAAACATAGAATGTGTCGGCAGATAAGAACCATTTGGCCCATCTAGTCTGCCCAATATATCTGAATCCTATGAATAGTCCCTGGCCCTATCTTATATGAAGGATAGCCTTATACCTATCCCATGCATGCTTAAACTCCTTCACTGTATTTGCAGCTACCACTTCTGCAGGAAGGTTATTCCATGCATCCACTACTCTCTCAGTAAAGTAATACTTCCTCATATTACTTTTAAACCTTTGCCCCTCTAATTTAAAACTGTGTCCTCTTGTGGTAGTTTTTCTTCTTTTAAATATGCTCTCCTCCTTTACCGAGTTGATTCTTCGATTTTCACAAGATTCCCTGTGCCCTTAGAGCTCACCCCCCCCCCCCCCCCCAAAAACATCAGTGAGACACCACCATGCTTTACAGTGGGGAAGATACTCTTGTCGCTATAAATATACAAATAAAGTGCAGCGCCAACAAATAATGTAATATGATAAACATGATCATAAAGTGCAAAATTCATGTGAAAAATGTATAAATGTCCATAATAAATGGTTAATAAACCATGATCATAAAGTGCATAATTCATATATAAATTCCGTGAAGTGTCCATAAAAACTTGTGCAAAAATATATAAAACGTGATGATGAAACGAACAAACTCCGTGCAGAGAAGCACCACAAATCCCAGCATGTGTGAAAAAGGATGATCTTCCCCAATCCTTAATAAGTGCAATCACCGACACTAATCAGAAGGAGAACTTAAAACTAAGAGGGGTATATGCTAATGCCAGGAGCCTAGCTAATAAAATGGATGAGTTGGAAATGTTAGTACATGAGGAGGACATGGACCTTGTGGGAATAACAGAGACTTGGTTCGACCCCTCACATGACTGGCTGGCCAATATCCAAGGGTATTCGGTGTACCGGAAGGACAGGGTAGGAAAAAGAGGGGGAGGGGTATGTCTCTACGTCAAGAACAATATAAAGGTGACAGAAAGGAGTGACATTACGGATGGGATGAGCATGGATTTAGAATCTGTGTGGGTTGAACTCCATAGGGAAGGAGAAAAGGGGAAAGTAATTGTGGGGGTTTGCTATAGGCCACCTAACCAAGGGGAGGAGGTAGAGCTGGAATTTTTAGCACTAATGGGTAAAGTGGCAAAATTGGGATCAGTCATCGTATTGGGGGACTTCAATTACCCCGACATTGACTGGGAAGAGGGGACTGCACACTCACAGAAGGCCCGCCTATTCACGGAAACCTTACTGGATAATTACATGTCACAGTTGGTGGATTCCCCTACCAGAGAAAACGCAGTCCTGGATCTATTGCTCACTAATGACCCAGACATAATCTCGGAGGTAGGAGTCCAGGACAACCTGGGCTCTAGCGATCACAGGATGATCACATTTAGTGTAAATAACAATATAACAAGACAAGTGGGGAACATAAGAACTCTAAACTTCAGAAGGGCAAACTTTCCAAAATTGTACTCAATGATGGAAAGGGTAAACTGGGACCAAACCCTGGGATCCCTGACCACAGAGGAAAAATGGGAATGCTTTAGGAACATATTAGGCAAAGGCATCTTGCAGTGCATTCCTATGGGAAATAAATTTAGAAGAGACAAAGCCAAACCTGGCTGGCTAAACTGTAGAGTCAAAAAACTTATTAGGGGGAAAAAATTGGCCTTCAAGAAGTATAAATCAGAGGGCACAGTATCGGCTTTCGAGCAATACAAGGAGGCAAATAAGAAAAGTAAACATGAAATCAAGATGGCTAAAATCAACTTTGAGAGACATATAGCAGAGGATAGTAAAAAAAACCCAAAGAAATTCTTTAAATATATCAACAGCAAAAAAACTAAGGCAGAGCATATTGCACACATAATTAACAATGATGGGAGGATGGTTACAGAGGACACTGAAAAAGCAACCGTGCTAAATGCTTTTTTCTCGTCAGTCTTTACACAGGAAAAGGAGGGGTACACTGACCATGACTGTATGGTTAGTAGTAATAAACAGGACTTGCCACCATGGCTAACAGAGGGGGAAATCAGGGAAAGGCTGGATAAACTTAACACAAACAAATCACCAGGACCGGATGGCATACATCCGAGAGTACTCAAGGAACTCAGTAAAGTTATATCGAGACCACTGTTCCTGATCTTTGCTGACAGTATTAGGACAGGAGATGTACCAGGGGATTGGAAGAAAGCTAGCGTGATTCCAATATTCAAAAAGGGCCAGAGGCATATCCCGGGAAATTATAGGCCTGTCAGTTTGACATCAGTAGTATGTAAACTTCTGGAGGGGATGATAAGGGACTATATCGTAGAGTTTGCTAAGGACAACAACATCATCAGCAGTAATCAGCACGGGTTTACAAATGGGCGTTCTTGTCAAACCAATCTCCTAACATTCTACGAGGAGGTGAGCTGTGAGCTAGATAGGGGGAGACCAGTGGATGTGGTGTACTTGGATTTCGCTAAGGCGTTTGATACAGTTCCCCACAAGCGCTTAATTTATAAAATAAGGTCTGCAGGTATCGATAGCAGGGTTTGCTCTTGGATACGGAACTGGCTAAAAAGGCGTGTCCAAAGGGTAGTAATAAACAGCGCATACTCAGACTGGTCTGAGGTGGTAAGCGGGGTCCCCCAAGGCTCAGTCTTGGGACCAACCTTGTTCAATTTATTCATAAACAACATTGAGGCCGGGATCAGTAGTTCGATATCAGTTTTTGCAGATGACACAAAATTGGGCAGGGCAATAACTTCACAACATGAAGCAGATATCCTACAGAATGACCTGGACAAAATAACAGAGTGGGCAACGACATGGCAAATGAGGTTTAACGTGGAGAAGTGTAAGGTTTTGCACTTGGGGACTAAAAACATAAAAACACAATACACGTTAGGAGGGGAGCCCTTGGGGGAATCAAAAATGGAGAAGGATCTGGGAGTCTTGGTTGATGATAGATTAGGAAACAGCATGCAGTGTCAAGCGGCAGCTTCCAAAGCCAACAGAATATTAGCATGCATAAAGAAAGGGATGCATTCCAGAGATAAGACTATAATCCTTCCACTTTATAAAACTCTGGTCCGACCGCATCTGGAGTATTCCGTCCAGTTCTGGTCGCCAGTCCTCAGGAGGGATGTGTTGGAGCTGGAGAGAGTCCAGAGAAGGGCAACTAAACTAATTAGGGGATTGGAGGACCTTGACTATGAAGAGCGTCTACAATCGCTTGATTTATTCTCCCTGGAGAAGAGACGTCTGAGGGGGGACATGATAGCAATTTATAAATATCTTAATGGGGATCCCAGCTTAGAAAAAAAGCTGTTCATTCGAAGGGATTGCATGAGGACTCGAGGGCATACAATGCGATTAGAGGAGAAGCGTTTTAACCTCAGGCAACGCGGGGGGTTCTTTACTGTTAGGGCAACAAGATTGTGGAATTCTCTACCACAAGAGGTGGTTTCTGCGGGTAGTATGGTGGCTTTCAAAAGACTCTTAGACTTACATCTCAAGGATCAGAACATTCAGGGGTATGGGAGATGATTACAGCCACACATACCTACACAGGTTGAACTAGATGGACTATTGTCTTTATTCAACCTCACCTACTATGTAACTATGTAACTATGTAAGAATGGCCGCTTACCAGAACCAGGTGACCTCAAAATTTATAGAAAAGCTTACAACGCTTTATCGGGTAAGTGTCCAAGGCATATGAAGACATCAATAATATTCATTCAAATGGATGTCTACAGGGTATAAGATTTCCGGTATATATATAAATAAAACAAGGGATTATAGCGTAATCCAGTAAAACCAATAATACATTTATTAATAGAAGAGTGCACTCACAAACATCATATGCATGACAGCATGAAACGATCCAGAAACGGGCTGCAGCATTCCCAATACAAAAAAAGCCGGCCGAAGAGCGTGGTGACATCACGTCTGGTCCCACCCAATGCGTTTTGTGATACGTTTGACGTCATCAATTCTTGTCGCTATAGGCCTTGTTGACCCATCTCCAAACAAATAGGAAATAGCAAACAAAAAGTGTCCCAGGGGAATTTAAGTGGACAAGGCTGGGTTATGCCAGTACAATGAGTATAAAGAATGAAGAAAGTAGAATAAAAAGTAACATTTATTGACCAAATGTAAAATGTACAGGAAATACAAGATTAACAACACTCAGCGTATAAAAAGACATAATTGCAGAGATATGTTCAAATCCATCGCATGTGGACCAGTGTCATAAGTGGAATCATTAGCTCTTCATGCAGTAGGAACATCCAACATGTTTTGGAATCTAACAGTGATTCCTTCTTCAGGAAAATATAGATAGAACATATAACCATCAAAATTATATCGCAAAGCAAAATATGTCCACACAAATAGCACAGCCAAAAGGTAGATGTATAGTCCACAGTGAGTATGACTAAGCCCTATACATAGTATTAAGGAGTGGAAAAACTCCTAAAGTTGGTGGAGGGGAAAAAAACTCCAAAAGTGAGGGTGGCCCCCATAGAGTCTATAACCCATTGTTCACCTCTGTGTGGTGGTGCCCCAGTGACAATCACCGCCAACAGGCTCAAATCTGCTGCTGTCTCCACACATACTTAACATTTGTATTGGATGGCCCCTCCCGCATTTTGCGCTCCTTGTGATCAACGGTGCACAGAGCACCTCTGAAGACGTCAACGGAATGACGAAACACGCGTAAGGTGGAACGCACGCTGCATACGTCACGGGAGCCGGGTGGAATGCAGCACGGTGATCACCGCTCTCCACTCCGGAGCTCCATCTGCTGATGGTTTTATTATTTTATTGTGTCATAATTGTATCGTGGAAGAAAATAAAAGTGTTTTAAACGTTATCACACCATCTGAAGCTCTCTTTTTATTCCATAGCCTGGTTGGAAGCGTGGATGGAGAGGAATAAGAGCTGCCAGCACTTAGAGTTGAGGCACTACACCCCAAAGTGGGATCTACCCTGGCCCCTGGTGGCCAAACAAGCGCTGTCCGGTCTTAATACTATAAGGTATATAAGACCTATTCCTTTGGTGAGTGTGTTTCTTTATTATCTCCCACGGTGGAAAACGAGTACCATCACAAGACCATTTGGAAGCTGAGCACATGTCACGGAACCATGAACCAGACGTACAACAACAGATAAGTGAAAATAAGACAGCTTTATTGAAAAACAAGCTATAAAGCAAAAGTCCAAACGGATGGCGAAACCGATGCAGTCTTTGCGAAGCCAGGGGTCAGGAACCAGCAGGGTAGTCAGACGAAGCCAGGATCAGGAACCAACAGGGTAGTCAGACGAAGCCAGGAACAGGAACCAGAAGTAGCAGCAGTCTTAGTAGCATGTGAACACAGGAGGACCAAGCAGGGAACTGAAGCCACAGACCTCCTATATATATGAGCTAGGCATCCAGCTCCTCCCAGTGGGAAGGAGGAGCCGCAGGGTGGGAGGCTACAAGAAACCCAGAAACCAAGATGGCTGCCAGCACATGTCAAACGAAGGAGAACAGCAAGAAGGTAAGACCATGACAGTACCTCCCCCTCAAGGGCCCCTCCTCCGCGGAGTAAAGAACGGTTTCTGAGGGAAGCGTGCGTGGAAGGCTCGGAGCAAGGCAGGAGCATGGACATCTGCGGAGGGAACCCAGGAACGCTCCTCTGGACCATAACCACGCCAATGAACCAAAAACTGCACCCGACCGCGGACCAGGCGTGAGTCCAGGATATTGCTCACCTCATACTCCTCACGATTGCCCACTCGGACCGGACGAGGCCGAGGAACCGAGGAAGTGAAACGATTACACACCAGAGGCTTCAACAGGGAGACATGAAACACGTTGGAGATCCGCATGCCAGGAGGAAGCGCAAGGGCATAGGCTACCGGGTTTACCCTGCGAAGCACTCGGAAGGGACCAACAAAGCGAGGCGCCAGCTTGGGAGTGGGCACTCGAAGGTTGAGGTTGCGGGTGGACAACCATACACGGTCTCCGGCCTGGTAGGAAGGAGCAGGCGCTCGTCTGCGATCAGCCTGGAGTCTCTGGCGCTGCGCAGAGACCTCAAGGGACTTCTGGATCTGTACCCAAGAAGCACGTAGGACGGAAAGGTGATCCTCCACAGCCGGAATATCCTGGGGAGAGAATACCTCCGGTAACAGGGCAGGTTGGAACCCATAATTGGCCATGAAGGGAGACGTCCCAGAGGAAGAGTTCACCGCCGTGTTCCTGGCAAACTCAGCCCAAGGCAGGAGGTCAACCCAATTGTCTTGGTGATCGGAGACATAGCAACGAAGGAATTGCTCCAAGGCCTGATTGGATCGTTCTGCGGCCCCATTGGACTGAGGGTGGTAGGCCGAGGAGAAGGAGAGATGAATCCCCAACTGGGAGCAAAAGGCGCGCCAGAACCTGGACACAAACTGACTCCCCCGATCCGACACAATCTCCTTGGGCAAACCGTGCAACCGGAAGACCTCCCTGGCAAAAATCGTGGCCAACTCCTGTGCAGAGGGTAACTTCTTGAGAGGAACACAGTGACACATTTTGGAAAACCGATCCACAATCATGAGAATGACCGTATGGCCTCGGGATGCAGGGAGGTCCACAATGAAATCCATCCCCAGGTGTGACCATGGGCGCTCCCCGGTGGCTAAGGGTTGCAGAAGGCCCAACGGAAGGTGCCGAGGGGACTTACTCTGGGCACAAACGGAGCATGCCGCTACATATGCGGCGATGTCGGAACGTAGGGAAGGCCACCAGAACAGACGTGAAACAGCCCAGGACAGCTGATTCTTTCCAGGATGCCCCGCGGTCTTGGAGTTATGGTAGGTTCGCAACAACCGAGTGCGCAACTCCTCAGGCACAAAACATCTGCCGTTGGGTCTCCCAGAGGGAGCACCAGATTGAGCCGCCAAAATCTGCTCACCCAGGGGAGAGGTCAGGCTGGTGCGAATGGCAGCCAGGATCTGATTCGGAGGTATGACCGAAGTCGGAATCGACTCCTCCCTGGACAGGTCGGAGTACTGCCGTGATAAGGCATCGGCCCTGATGTTCTTGGAACCGGGTAGGTAGGAGACCACGTAATTAAAACGTGACAAGAACAGAGCCCATCTGGCCTGACGTGGTGTCAATCTCTTGGCCTCAGAGAGGTAGGTCAGATTCTTGTGGTCCGTCAGGATGAGGACCGGAACCACCGAACCCTCGAGCAAGTGCCTCCATTCTTTAAGAGCCTGCACGATGGCCAATAACTCCCTGTCACCAATCTGGTAGTTGCACTCCGCGGAAGACAGTTTCCGGGAGTAAAACCCACAAGGAAGCAGAGGACCCTCTGGTGTTCTACGCTGAGACAGAAGGGCGCCTACTCCCGTCTCAGACGCGTCCACCTCGAGGACAAAGGGCAACCCAGGGTTGGGATGCGACAGAATCGGAGCCGACACAAAGGCGGACTTTAGAGCCTCAAAAGCTCGGATGGCCTCGGGCGGCCAGACCTGGGAATTACTGCCCTTCCTGGTCAGATCCGTGAGAGGCTTGGCTAGCATGGAAAAGTCCCTGATGAACTTCCGATAATAATTGGCGAAGCCCAAAAAGCGCTGCAGGGAGCGAAGACCACTGGGCTGGGGCCACTGTAAGACAGCCGAAACCTTCTCAGGATCCATGGAGAACCCCTCAGCGGAAATGATGTAACCTAAGAAGGTTACCTGGGATCGGTGAAATTCGCATTTCTCAAGCTTACCGAACAGCTTGTTCTCTCGTAACCGTTGCAACACTCGTTTGACATCCAGAATGTGGGTCTCCATGGACTCAGAATATACCAAGATGTCATCCAGGTAGACCACCACACACTGCTGCAACAGGTCACGGAAAACATCGTTGATGAATTCCTGAAAGACTGCGGGCGCATTGCACAGCCCAAAGGGCATAACCAAGGATTCATAATGACCAGTCCTGGTGTTAAACGCGGTCTTCCACTCATCGCCCGCCTTGATCCTTACGAGGTTATATGCCGCCCTCAGGTCGAGTTTGGTAAAGACCGTGGCCCCTTTAAGGCGATCGAACAGCTCGGAAATCAAGGGTATCGGGTAAGCGTTCTTGATCGTGATGCGATTGAGACCCCTGTAATCGATGCAAGGCCTCAACTCACCGCCCTTCTTTTTCACAAAGAAAAATCCAGCCCCTACCGGGGACGAGGATTTGCGAATGTGTCCACGTGAAAGCGCCTCCCTCACGTACTCCTCCATGGCCTCATTCTCCGCTACCGACAGTGGATAGACTTTGCCACGAGGAGGAACGGCACCAGATTGTAACTCGATGGCACAATCGTATGGGCGGTGCGGAGGTAGGGCAACCGCGCGCACCTTATCGAATACATCCCGGTACTCCTCGTATTCAGGGGGCAACAGAGAGTCCGAGGAAGTACACAGCAACTTGACAGGCCCATGGATGCAACTAGTCCCACACTGCGGTGACCACGAGAGGATCTCGGCCGATCTCCAATCGAAAATCGGATTATGCTTCTGGAGCCAGGGGTACCCCAAGACCACCGAGTAGTGTGGAGACGAAATAACCTGGAAGCAGACCGACTCTCTGTGAACGGCACCAATGGCTAACCCCACTGGAAGGGTCTCATGAGTCACGTGTGGCGGCAGAAGGGGTCTGCCGTCTATCGCCTCAAGAGCCAGAGGAGAACCTCGAGCCTGCAGAGGAATGGAATTGGCGGCAGCGAACACACTATCAATGAACAAACCACCAGCACCAGAGTCCACCAACGCCTGGGTCGTCACCGAGCCCCCGACCCAGGAAAGGACAACAGTGATCAGTGGTTTGTCAACACGGGAAACCGGGGACGAGGAGACTCCACCCAAGATCTGCCCCCGACAGGATCTCAGGTGCGAGCGTTTCCCTGGACGGTTCGGACATGCCAACCGAAAATGCCCACCGAGACCACAGTACATGCATCGGCCCTCACGTCTCCGGAGTACCCTCTCCCCCTCGGACAGGCGAGCAAACCCCAGCTGCATGGGTTCACCCCCAGACAAGTCATCCCCAGGAGGCGTGGGAGGAGAGGGAGGCACGGGTGGGACAACAAAGGTAGGCGCCAATCTATTAGGAGGCCTCCGCAGACTCTCCTTAAAGGAAGGTCTCTCCCTGAGTCTGGTGTCAATCAAAATCAGGAAAGAAATAAGAGACTCGAGCTCCACTGGTAGGTCCTTAGCTGCAACCTCATCCTTCAAGGCATCCGAGAGACCATGAGAGAAAGCAGCGACCAGAGCCTCATTATTCCAGCCCACCTCTGCTGCCAGGGTACGAAACTCAATGGCGTATTCAGCTACGGATCGTGAACCCTGTCTGATGGACATAAGGAGCTTCGCAGCAGAGGCAGCACGAGCCGGCACATCGAATACCTTCCGAAGAGAAGCAACAAAACCGGAAAACTCGGCAACCACCGGATTGTTGTTCTCCCATAAAGGGCTGGCCCAGGCCAAGGCCTTGTCCGAGAGCAGCGAGATTAAGAAGCCCACCTTTGATCTCTCAGTAGGAAAGGCATGTGGCAGCAACTCGAAATAAATGCCCACCTGGTTAAGGAAACCTCGGCACTGAGTTGGCTCTCCCCCAAAGCGCTGTGGAAGGGGGGCAGAACCGGACATACCCCGAAACACCGCGGGCGCAACAACAGGTGTCGGGGTAGACTCTGGCGCAACAACCGGAGCGGCAGTAGGAGCGGACCCAGGAGCGACAACCGACCCATCGGCAACGGGAGCGAAATGAACCGTGCGTTCAAGCAGGGTTTGCAACGCCACGGCGAACTGACCCAACAGGTGATCCTGCTGATCAAGTCTGGCAACCAGCGTGGGTAGTGAGGATGGCCCTGTACCGTCAGGATTCGTGGCCTGTGGTACCGTGCGTTCAAGCAGGGTTTGCAACGCCACGGCGAACCGACCCAACAGGTGATCCTGCTGATCAAGTCTGGCAACCAGCGTGGGTAGCGAGGATGGCCCTGTACCGTCAGAATTCATGGCTTGGTCCTAATGTCACGGAACCATGAACCAGACGTACAACAACAGATAAGTGAAAATAAGACAGCTTTATTGAAAAACAAGCTATAAAGCAAAAGTCCAAACGGATGGCGAAACCGATGCAGAGTCTTTGCGAAGCCAGGGGTCAGGAACCAGCAGGGTAGTCAGACGAAGCCAGGATCAGGAACCAACAGGGTAGTCAGACGAAGCCAGGATCAGGAACCAACAGGGTAGTCAGACGAAGCCAGGAACAGGAACCAGAAGTAGCAGCAGTCTTAGTAGCATGTGAACACAGGAGGACCAAGCAGGGAACTGAAGCCACAGACCTCCTATATATATGAGCTAGGCATCCAGCTCCTCCCAGTGGGAAGGAGGAGCCGCAGGGTGGGAGGCTACAAGAAACCCAGAAACCAAGATGGCCGCCAGCACATGTCAAACGAAGGAGAACAGCAAGAAGGTAAGACCATGACAGCACAGAGCACCTGCACTTTTTTTTGCACTCAGGAATTATTTGAACGATTTGCACCACAAGTCACCTTATGAACTTTGTTTTTGGATTTTTATGAGATTTTTTATGAACTTTTCTGAGCACATATGGGACATTAGTCATCACATATACTAGTGCACTGATATTTATTTTTTAATCATTTCAATTGTATTTATTTGCTGTTTTTGTACTACTAGCACCTTGATTTATAAAGAACACCACTGTCTATTATTTAAAGCAAGCACCATAGGTGTGCCCACCATATTTGATATTATATTGGTATTTATTTTGCAATATTATTTACCATCTTGATGCACTGTTAGCACTTTAATTAGTACGAATTCTACTGTACATTTAAAGCAAGCGCTATAGGTAGCCATTCCACTTGTGACTATATACAAAACTCTCGTTTTACTATGATCAGCTGAGCTGTCAGTGGACACAAGAGCCATCAGCAGCGATGGCTGCCTCGGTCCACTGCACTACAGGGAGGGGAGCTGGTACATGTTTACCAAGCCCCAGCAAACTGCCCCCCCATCCCTCCCCCCACTCAGCAAGACAGCTGGCCGGGCACAGTGCTGGTCAGCTGCTGCAGGCGGCAGGAGGGAAAGCAATGGATGCCGCACGGGTGGGTCGATGGGGGAGTGCAGGGGCTGGTACGGGGGGGGGGGATCGGCCAGCCGGGGGGGGCATTCTGTGCTCCCCCAAGCCCCAGCAGCACCTAAAGCCGGTGGGAGCGGCAGAGGAGGGATTCTGGCTTCTAAAGGTAGCTGCAGGGGATCGGGTTTGTGAGGGGGGGGGGGATCGGGTGTGGGGGGGGGGTAATCAGTGCTGGGGGTGAAGAAGGGGGTGAAGATGATAGGAAAGTAGGGTGGGGGGAGTAGTTTTAGGTGACAGGGAGCAGCAGGAAGTGGACAACCTAGGGACAGGGAAGCGGCGGCATGGGTGGGTGGTCATATTTTGGGTTAATAACTCTGATCAGCGGATTCAGCGATGATCAGAGTTATAGAATTGTTCAGCAGAATCTGCTGAACAATTCTGTTATAGATTCATAGTCAGTGAAGTGACCATGAGCTTATAGCAGGGGGAGAAATTAGGTCTGTATGGCGTACGGACCTGGCCAGCTGCAAGCAGTGCTGTAGGTCTGTATGCCCTACCGACCTGGCAGTTAAAGGGTTAATTGCCATTTTTAACCTGTGTGTCACCTTATGTGTCTGTACCAACTCCAAACATTCCAGGGGATGTAAAATTTTCATAAGGACCATTTGGGTGATTTCTGGTGTCATTATGATTTAAAAAGGAGCCAAGCAACTACAATATGTGATAATAAATGGCTTTATATGATCACTTTCCATAAATAAAAAGCAGTTTTTAGCATGATCAATCATTTTTTCAATATCAATGCCAAAATCTCATGATTTCTGCCAGGCGATGCAAATCTTTGAGCACAACTGTATAGTAAATGAAAGATTTTTTTAACATAAGCAAAAATGGTTAATGTGTAATATTATTATCTAGCACCCGTAGGTCCCACTATGTATTAGTTTATTTTTAGCCAACCTAGCGCTCTTTAAATAATATAATTGTATAATGCTGCATTTAATAATGTTAATGACTTCTTGAAACAATTGGTCTCTCAGGGAGTTTAGCCCTATGGAGACATGGCCCCAGGTATATTTAATAATAAATAAAGTCTCCGCTCAGATCAGACGCAATGGGATTATGCAGTGAACTGTCTTTGTAGTTGGTAAGTGCAAGCAGAGGGATGAAAATTACAGATGATCCACTGACTGTTAAGAAGACATCTGATCACCGGGAAACACAATTAAGAAGTCATGGCCCGCTGTATTAGCAGTGTAAGCCACATGTTCTTATATAACGTTATCACAATATTCTTAACCAACAGGACCAATAAAATATAAAAAACGTTCTGTGCAGAATTGGTGATCCATAGAGGAGAACTGTTGCATTGGGCACCAAAGGCTATTGCAGTCTTTCTTTGTTCCATGGTTCCGTGGAACACTAGGGTTCCTACAGAGCTTGCTAGGGGTTCCTTGAGCTGCGACCGATTGACCTTCCATTTGATGGTGCCTGCATAGTTCTACGGCCAACGCCACTTAGCAGAGCCAGCTGCATGAACCCAAAGCTGTCGGTAAGGCAGCGACCACCAGTGGTGTGACCACCACAGCAACAGCGACATTCTTCCCATTGCTCCCCAATGAATTGTTTTCTGCAAGAGTTACCTGAGAACTTTAGATTTGTTCAAGGGTTCTTCTGCAGTAAAGGCTGGGCTATTGGGTTGAATTTTCACTTACCTTAGTAAATGACAAGCAGAAAATCTTGTTTAAAGTATATGTGTAAAACAACCGATTCAGTTTAAAATAAAAATACAAGTCAAAACATTTGTGCATATATATATATATATATATATATATATATATATATGTATATGTATATGTATATGTGTATATGTATATATATATATATGTATACTGAACAAAATTATAAACGCTACACTTTTGTTTTTACCCCCATTTTTCATGAGCTGAACTCAAAGATCTAAGACTTTTTCTATGTACACAAAAGGCCTATTTCTCTCAAATATTGTTCACAAATCTGTCTAAATCTGTGTTAGTGAGCACCTCTACTTTGCCGAGATAATCCATCCACCTCACAGGTGTGGCATATCAAGATGCTGATTAGACAGCATGATTATTGCCAGAGTTGTTTAAAGTACTCGAAACCCATACTTGAGTAAAAGTACAAGTGCTCGATCAAAAAGTGACTTGAGTAGAAGTACTTAAGTATTGCAAGTAGTTTTTTTTTTTAATTTTGCTACTCAAGTGCTGAAAGTAAAAGTACCAGTAGTTTTGAAAAAAAAAATGCTACTTAAGTACTGAAAGTAAAAGTACAAGTACTGTGTTATGTAGTTATTAAAGAAAGAAGTCAAAAGTTTGAACATCATATTGTTTTTTATTATTTCAAATGCAGCTTTTATTTATACATACAGTAGCATTTATTTTCATATGCGCTGATAATACACATGTTTTGAGCTTCATGAAACCTGCCATCTACTGTTCTGGCAGTGGTAATTTTTATAATTGTAACGAGTAACTATGCAGCACAGAAAAAAAATATCGGAGTAGAAGTATTGAAATCATTGAAAAAATGTAGTGAAGTAAAAGTGGAAGTAGGAAAAAAAAATTTTTTCTACTCTAGGAAAGTACAGAGACCGCCTTTCTGTACTTAAGTACAGTAGTGAAGTAGTTCTACTTAGTTACTATACATCTCTGATTATTGCACAGGTGTGCCTAAGGCTGGCCACAATAAAAGGCCGCTCTAAAATTTTCAGTTTTATCACACAGCACAATGCCACACATAGAGTATCTATGGCCTAATTAGACCAAATACAGAAGGGGGATTTTTTGATGCCTCAAGTCAAAGGGTAGGGGTGGGACTTTTACGGGCAAGTAAGTTTATACACAATTAGTAAAAAGGTAGTCAAGATTTATTGGTACAATCTTAAATACAATTGGTACATATATATTTTTAGTGCATGAGTGTTTGGGTTATAGACCCAAATTGTGTTTAGAAAGAGGTGAAAAGTTTGGAGAGTATCCGTGACATAGGTGGAAAGGGTGACTTTTATTTTTGGACGTTGTTCTCTGTTTTTTCCAGGCTCTTTGCTTGGAAAAAATTGTTTCACAGAGATCCAACTGTAGGACCCATTAAGCCCAAGGGGCTTTTTTCAAGCGTGATTAGGTTCTAATGCCATATGGCATATAGAACCCACTTCATCTGGTGAGTGATCCAGCCCATATATATTTTTTTTCACAAGAAAATTGATGTCACAGCAAGCACGTGCACTTTTAAATTGAAGATTCACATATTTTGTCATCAAGGACATTTATTTGAGCACTGAAGTCACCTTTATAATATATAAAAAAATTTTTTGGGAGACTCTTCATATATATATTTCCCTTTGATTATTCACGGATTATCTATTGAATTTTTTTGAAGTTTTTTCACCCACTTGATTATTCACTTGTTTTATATATTTTAGTCACTTAAAATTTGTGCATACTTTTGTCACTATTTATTCATTTATTTGTAAATTTCCACACAGGTACACATACCATTGTAAAAAGATACAGTTAATATATAGGTATTCACGGTTTTGAGCAAGCGCTGTATTTGGTCTAATTGGGGTTTGTTTTGATCCTGTAGCAGGGTAGTAGTTTTTTGCCTCCGTCCCTATACGTCTAGAAGGGGGATTTTTTGATGCCTCAAGTCAAAGGGTAGGGGTGGGACTTTTACGGGCAAGTAAGTTTATACACAATTAGTAAAAAGGTAGTCAAGATTTATTGGTACAATCTTAAATACAATTGGTACATATATATTTTTAGTGCACTTTGTAACTTCAGGGTCCTCAACCTTAGTACCCCCTTTATAACTAGCTGACTCTGGATCCCAGAACCTCTTCCGGAGTGGTTCCATATGACTCTAGGCAGACCCCCAGGGGCAATCCTCAGTACTCACAACCTGTGTAGGCTTTCCTGGGACTGGACCCCTCTCGCTCTCCGCAGGCTCTCGGCACACCGGATCCCCTCAGCTCAACTCAGCACTCTCTGGATACTCAGGCAACACCCCGAGATATCCGCTTCCTCAGACAGGAGGAGAGAAAGCCGTACTCTCCTTCCTGGGACTCTGCTCCCGCCAAAGACTCCATGCCACACACTTCCCCCAAACTTATACCCACTCCATGAATCCTTTGCAGCATAATCTGCCTTCTGGGCTAGCTACAAGCTTGGATGTGCCCCCTGATTGGGCTTCCTCCACTGCCCCATGAGAAGCCTCTCACAGGAGCCAGTGGGGAGACTGCCCTCTTAGCAAACACACCTGGTAACCATGACACCCTGACTAAATAAATCACAGCCCTGCTGTTAGGCAGACAAGGCCCACTATACATTTACCTAGCACCTACCTGTAGGGTGCTACACCATGTTACAGGCTTTTTTCCAAAATGGATAAAATGTATTATTTTCCTCAAAATTCTACAAACAATACCCCAAAATTACAACATAAAAAAAGTTTGTTTAAAACTTTTGCAAGTTTATGAAAAATAAAAAACAAGCAAAATCCCATGTACATAAGTATTCAGTCTTTGCCATGACACTCAAAATTGAGCTCAGGTGCATCCTGCTTCCACTGATCATCATTGAGCTGTTTCTACAACTTGATTGGAGTCAACCTGTGGTAAATTACGTTGATTGGACATGATTTGGAAAGGCACACATCTGTCTATATAAGGTCTCACAGTTAACAGTGCATGTCAGAGCACAAACCAAGCCATGAAGTCCAAGGAATTGTTTGTAGACCTCCAAGACAGGATTATATCTAGGCACAGATCTGGGGAAGGGTACAGACAAATTTCTTCAGCATTGGAGGTCCCAATGAGCACAGTGGCCTCCGTCATCCATAAATGGAAGAAGTTTGGAACCACCAGGACTCTTCCTAGAGTGGGCCGCCTGGCCAAACTGAGCGATCGGGGGAGAAGGGTCTCAGTCAGGGAAGTGACCAAGAACCTGGTGGTGACTCTGACAGAGCTCCAGCATTTCTCTGTGGAGAGGGGAGAACCTTCCAGAAGAACAACCATCTCTACAGCACTCCACCAATCTGGCCTGTTTGGTAGAGTGGCCAGACGGAAGCCACTCCTCAGTAAAAGGCACATGACAGGCTGCCTGGAGTCTGCCAAAAGGCACCTGAAGGACTCTCAGACCATGTGAAACAAAATTGTCTGGTTTGATGAAACAAAGATTGAACTCTTTGGCCTTAATGGCAAGCATCATGTCTGGAGGAAACCAGGAACCGCTCATCACCTGGCCAATATCATCCCTACAATGAGCATGGTGATAGCAGCATCATGCTGTGGGGATATTTTTCAGCGGCAGGAACTGGGAGACTAGTCAGGATCGAGGGAAAGATGAATGCAGTAATATAGAGACATCATTGATGAAAACCTGCTCCAGAGCACTCTGGACCTCATCTTCCAACAGAAAAACGACCCTAAGCACACGCCAAGATAACAAAGGAGTGACTATGGGACAACTCTGTGAATGTCCTTGAGTGGCCCAGCCAGAGCCCAGACTTGAACCCGATTGAACATCTCTGGAGAGATCTGAAAATGGCTTTATACCGACGCTCCCCATCCAACCTAAAGGAGCTTGAGAGGTCCTGCAAAGAAGAAAGGGAGAAACTACCCGAAAATAGATGTGCCAAGCTTGTAGCATCATACTCAAAAGACTTAAGGCTGTAATTGGTGCCAAAGGTGCTTCAACAAAGTATTGAGCAAAGGCTGTGAATACTTACGTACATGGGATTTTTTTCATTTTAATTTTTAATAAATTTGCAAAGGTTTCAAAAAAACTTCTTTCACGTAATCATTATAGGTATAGGATATTGTTTGTAGAATTTTGAGGAAAATAATGAATTTAATCAATTTTGGAATAAGGCTGTAACATAACAAAATGTGGAAAAAGTGAAGCGTTGTGAGTACTTTCCAGATGCACTGTAAGTGAAAGGGTTAACATACAGGTCAGGTCACATGCTGGTGAAAGGTTGAAAAACAATCCCACAATCTTGGGATCTGCTGATACACTGACCTGGAACTAATAAATGAACCATTCATTTATTAGCTCCTCCTTCTTTCCTTGTTCCTTCCTTTGTAAGAGGAAAGGGTGGGCTCTGCAATGTAAACACTGCACTGTTTACATTTACAATTGCTGTGATTGGCCATTACAGCGATCACATAATACAGAGCCACTCAGATTGGCTCTGACTATTGGGGATGATTTTCTAAAGGCAAAAAGACTGTGCACTTTGCAATCTGCAGTTGCACCCTTAGTAAACTTTGCTTTACAAAGAATACCCAATCAAATGCAAGGGAAATTTAAAAAAACAGCATTTTGGCTGGCACATGATTGGATGATGGAAGTCAGCAGAGCTTCTGCTAATTTACTAAGCACAGGAGCAACTGCTCTTGCAGAGAGCAACTGCACTTTGCAAAGTGCAGTCTATTTGCCTTTAGTAAATCAGGCCCACTGAGTCTGTGTACCCAGCTGTCAGATAAAGGGTCAGTTCACCGCCATTAATTCACACTGGTCACCCAAGAGTGATTTTTGCAGTGCCGTTTATAAAGGGCATGCAGAAATAAGCATCCCCCACTTTGTCATTTAACCACTTGCCGACCGCCCCACACAGATTTACTGCGGCAGGGCGGCTGGGCTGCGCATAATCACTTAGATCTACGCGATTATGTGCATGTGGTCTTGGCAGCACGCGTGCGCTGCCGGAGCCGCGCTTCTGCTGTGATTAGACACAGCGGGAGCCAGACCGCGGACCGACGGCCTCCCGCAACCTTCGGCTAGAATGACAGAAGAGCCGCCTGCTTATGTAAACAAAGCAGGCGGGTCTTCTGTCAGAGAGGCAGAGAAAGCTAAGCTGAATCACCGATCTCTCTCTGCCTCTGTCCAACCCATCCCCCCACACAGTTAGTAAGCACAAAAGGGAACACATTTAACCTCTTGATCACGTCCAGTGTTTACCCCTTCCCTGCCAGTGTCATTTATGCAGTAACAGTGTATATTTTTTAGCACTGATCTTAATGTCATTGGTCCCCAAAAAATGTAAAAAATGTCAGTTAGGGGTCTGATCTGTCCGCCGCAATGTCGCAGTCCCGATAAAAATCGCTGATCGCCGCCGTTACTAATAAAAAAAGGAAATAAATAAAAAGTCCATAAATCTATTCTGTAGTTTGTAAACGCTATAACTTTTGTGCAAACCTATTAATATACGCTTGTTGGGATTTTTTTTTTACCAAAAATATGTAGCAGTATACAAATTGGCCTAAACTGATAAAAAAAATTTGATTTTTAAACATTTTTTATTGGGAATGTTTTATAGCAGAAAGTAAAAAATATTGTGTTTTTTTTTCAAAATTGTTGCTCTTTTTTTGTTTATAGCGCAAAATCTAAAAACGGCAGAGGTGATCAAATACCACCAAAAGAAAGCTCTATTTGTGGGAAAAAAATGATATCAAAGGTATTTGGGTACGGCGTTGCACAACCGCGCAATTGTCAGTTAAAGCAACGCAGTGCCGAATCACAAAAAATGGTTAAAACCTTTCGGAGCTGAAGTGGATAAAGTGAAGAGTGGAAGATAAGTGGGTAATGTATCCTTATGGGTCTACATGCCATAATGATGGAATTACATGCATAGTTCTGTCTGTACAAACATTATTTACTGGAGGATCATGTAGGATGATGCTGCTTACCCCCTCTAAAAATGCTACTTGCTTGGCTTCCATGATGAGCTAAAGTTTTCTGAACTTTTTAAATCACTGACCTAAAACTAATATTCAAATCAGCACTTCTGAGTACGCTCCAATTTGCTGTAACCTTTTTGTGGATCATTATTGGAATGTATCTCTAGCACACCTATTTTTTATTAAAATAAGTCTGTTTTTATTCCATTATACAATCACACCAAATAATTCGATGTTTTTGAGCTATGACTTGATGAAAGACCGGGAATATACTCCATTGATATTGTACATGTTGATGGGTAAGTAAAAGCTTGGTATCTGAACCCAAATCCACAGTCATCCACGTTCATGTGACACTATGGCTCTCAAGTTTTCTCTCTTACCACTGCAAAGTTGGAGGGTAATTCTCCAGACTGTCTGCATGGTGTGGACACTTTCCAATGCCTGTCCAGCGGCAAGGTCCTCACCGACTACAGAACTTCAACAACGTGATGACGTCACCACAAGGGTACAGTTTGTAATGGGCACATACTGCAGCTCTAGATCACCAATTTCCAACTGAATAGGCACTGATAAGGTACACATGACAGTGGACTAAGGTCAGTAATAAAGGGACTTCCCAACTGCTTCAGTCACGGAGGCATTTTTTCATTATTTGCACACGTTAGTGTAGCAGTACCCCAGAAGGATGCTGGTTGATGAAGATGACACAAGTTTGAACCCTACTAATGCAGAGGCTGCCAGCACACACAGAGCACAGTTCACGCACACTGACACAAGGAGCAGTCTAGGGGAGTGTCCTTTTTTTGTGATTTGCTAGAAACTTGAACAGTGGGGGAGGGTACAGGGTGTGGAATACTCCAGGCTATAAGGTTGTCACGATCAGGGGTCAGGCTCGGAGACCAGTAGCTGTAACAATAGGGGGACTTCCACTGACCAGCAGGACAGGTATAGAAGAAGGTCACCCTGGCAGATAACGTGGACTCACCTGAGGTGCAGAATCTAAGCACCAACTGGTGTTCACCAGAGCTCCTGATGGTGGGGATGGGTTCTGCTGTGTGTTAGTATTAGGTCACAGTCCTCAGGATCCCCCCACCAGGAGGTGAGCAAGCCAGGGTCCAGTAGCAGATATAGCAAGTAAGGATCAAACAGAAGCATAGTCAGTAAACAAGTCAAGGGTCAGTAACAAGTGGTTAAAGGTTGTGATCAGGCAAAAGTGTAGTCAAGGAAAAAGCCAAAGTTTGTAAGGAGTTGTAGCAAAACTATGGATGCCAGCAGGGAAGACAAGAGCATGTTGGCTGGAGAGAGCACAACAATCTGACAAACAGAATGTGCAGAGACATGGCTTAAATCAGGAAGTTCATGGGAGGAGCAAAGTCTTCAGGGTTCAGCAGAAGTCAAGGGACAAAGCAGGGTTGTCCAATCAGACAGGTTGTTGTTCAGCATCTCAGGTAGCTCAACTGCAAGTCCAGGCCCTTACAAAGATGCAAAGAGGATACTTTTCCCTGTTTTACAATACTCAGAAGCAAATCTTCTGCTACAATTCAGAATACATTCCCCTTTGGAGTGGCTAAAGGAAAGGCCAGAGGCAGAGACCCCATGAAAGAAGAACCACTTTGCTCAGACATCCCGATAGCACCTAGTCACCAGGATCTTGTGGAACAGTCAGTGCTCACAAGGCCAGGAAAAAGTTGTGCCTATTCGGGTTACCCTGGGTGTCTTCTAGTGAGGTTCTACAGACTGGATCCCTGAGGTGAAATTTTGGGGTGTTGAAGATAACGTAAGGTGCAGACCCCCCAGGTCTTCCACAGCTTGGACCTCAATGAACAGCAACTGGACTTGGTATGACTTTTCTTCAGAAGGAGGAGGGGGTAGCCATCCTCTACCCAAACCGGTGGAATCCCTTCTACTGGAAGACCCCACTATTCTGGAGTTGACACTGTGGGGTTTACTTACTAAAAGCTAACAGACTGTGCCCTTTGCAAAGTGCAGATGCACTCTGAAAGAGCAGTTGCTCCAGAGCTTAGTAAATGAGCAGAAGCTCTGCCGATTTCCATCATCCAATGATGTGCAAGCAAAAATGCTGTTTTTTTTTTCCTTGCACGTGATTGGTTATTCTTTGTAAAGTGAAGCATTACCTCATACTTTACTAAGCTCAGGAGCAACTACACTTGCACAGTGCAAAGTCTATTTGCCTTAAGTAAATCAACTCCTATTTATCAGCCTCTCCAGCCACCTGCTGAGCCACCCCTCCAATGGATTGGCTGGTACTCAATAAATATTAAGGTAATATTTGACTCTCTCCTCCCCATGTTCTAGAAGGCTCCAGAAGGCAGGGGGAATGGTCAAACCTGCAGGCTGTGAAACCCAGAGAAGGTTAAAAAAATCATCTGCTGCTCCAATGACTCCACATCGCGGATCGGGTGGACAGATTATTGGGTGGGGCTTGGGAAGACCCAGCTGTCATGGTACATGTGAGTACCAATGACATAGGCAGAGGAAGATGGAGAGTCCTAAACAATTTCAGGGACTTAGGAGCTAAGTTGAGGAGAAGGACCTCCAAGGTAGTATTTTCCGAAATACTACCTGTACCTCGAGCCACACCAGAGAGGCAGCGGGAGATTAGGGAAGTTAACAAGTGGCTGAGGAGCTGGTGTAGTAAGGAGGGTTTCGGGTTCCTGGAGAACTGGGCCGACTTCTCAGTCGGCCACCGGCTCTTTGGTAGGGACGGATTGCACCTAAATGGGGAGGGTGCAGCCGTACTGGGTGAGAGGATGGCCACAAAGTTAGAGGGGCTTTTAAACTAGGTGACGGGGGGGAGGGTACAGATGTAGAATTAGCCAGTGAAAAGCAAGATTCAGAGGGCACAAATGGGGGCATTAGCGGTAGGGTGTTCGGAGCTCCTAAACCCAGGGTGGGTATGGGGAAAAATCAAGAGAGCAGCCTAAAATGAGGATATTTGTAACCGGTCAAAATTAAGAGGTTTGTATACCAATGCCAGAAGCCTGGCCAACAAGATGGGAAAGCTGGAGCTACTGATGTTTGAGGAGGACTTAGATTTTTTGGGGATAACTGAGACTTGGTTTGACAGCTCTCATGACTGGATGGCGACCATTCAGGGGTATTCCCTTTATCGCAGAGATAGAGAAGGTAAAAAAGGGGGAGGGGTATGTCTGTATATTAAGAACAGTATACAGGTAAATATGAGGGATGATATTAATAATGGAGCTATGGAAGAGGCAGAATCCCTATGGGTAGAGCTTCAAAGGGAAGGCACGGTGGGGAAGGTAATATTGGGCGTATGCTATAGGCCCCCCAACCAGAGGGAGGAGGGGGAGGCGGACCTCATTTTACAGATAGGATTGGCAGCAAGGATGGGAAATGTCATTATAATGGGGGACTTTAATTATCCTGATATAGACTGGGCAGAAGGAACCGCACACTCAGCCAAGGCTAGGCAGTTCCTAAATGTTTTGCAGGACAATTTCATGGGTCAGATGGTGAATGCACCAACAAGAAACAATGCGGTACTTGACCTACTGATTACCAACAATACAGACATGCTCACGGATATAGAAATACGGGACAACTTAGGAAACAGTGACCATAGGTCAATAAGTTTCAGTATTAATTACAGTAATAGGAAACACAAGGGTAATATAAGGACACTGAATTTCAAAAGAGCCAATTTCCCTAAACTGCGCTCGCTGCTAGAAAATATCAAATGGGATAGAACCCTGGGAACAAAGAACACGGAGGAAAAATGGGAGTGCTTCAAGAGCATACTTAACAAGGGGATTGGCCAGTGCACTCCAAAGGGAAATAAATTTAAAAGAGCAAAATTAAACCCTGGGTGGCTAAACTCCAACATAAAAATGCATATTAGTGTTAAAGAAAAGGCCTTCAAAAAATACATGACTGAGGGGTCATTGGCAGCATTTAAGCATTACAAAGAGTGTAATAAGAAATGTAAAGACGAAATCAGGGCGGCTAAAATAGAACACGAGAGACATATAGCGGAGGAGAGTAAAAAGATCCCCAAGAAATTCTTCAAGTATATAAACAGTAAGAAAGCGAGGCCAGAACACATTGGCCCCATAAAAGATGACAAAGGAAATATGGCCACTGAGGACAGAGAAAAGGCAGAAGTGTTAAATAATTTCTTCTCTTCAGTCTTCACAAAAGAATCGGGGGGCTACACGAACCTTGCTTGTAAGGCCGTACTAAACACCACACCTCAGGAAGTGCTGCCATGGCTAACAGAAGATAGACTTAGAGCTAAACTAGAGAAACTTAACATAAATAAATCCCCGGGACCGTATGGCTTGCACCCGAGGGTTCTTAAAGAGCTCAGCCAGGTGATTGCCAGACCATTATTCTTGATCTTTAAGGATAGTTTACAGACGGGTATGGTGCCAGCTGATTGGAAAAAAGCCAACGTGGTACCAATATTTAAAAAGGGGCCGAGATGTATCCCGGGTAACTATAGGCCGGTCAGCCTAACATCACTAGTCTGCAAGATTTTGGAGGGGATGTTAAGGGACCACATACAAGACTTTAGTATTGAAAACTGTATTATTAGTAGTAATCAGCATGGATTCATGAAAAATCGTTCTTGCCAAACCAATCTATTAACCTTCTACGATGAAGTGAGCTGCCACCTAGATAAAGGAAAGCCTGTGGATGTGGTGTATCTGGACTTTGCAAAGGCCTTTGACACCGTTCCCCACAAACGCTTACTGTACAAACTAAGGAAGGTAGGTATGGACCATAAGGTGAGTACCTGGATAGAGAACTGGCTCCAGGGGAGAGTCCAGAGGGTGATGATTAATGGGGAGTACTCGGATTGGGCGGGTGTGGAAAGTGGGGTCCCCCAGGGTTCTGTCCTGGGACCAATCCTGTTTAATTTATTCATAAATGATCTAGAGAAGGGGATATCTAGTACAATCTCAGTATTTGCAGATGATACTAAACTAGGCTTGCCAATATCTTCTATGCAGGATGTGGAAACCTTGCAAGCGGACCTGAACAAAATAACGGGGTGGGCAACTACATGGCAGATGAGGTTTAATGTTGAAAAATGTAAAGTAATGCACTTGGGGGCCAGAAACCAGAAAGCAAGCTACTCACTGGGGGGGGGGGACCTCTGGGTGAGTCTAGGATGGAAAAGGACTTGGGGGTACTGGTAGACAACAGGCTTGGCAGTGGCATGCAATGCCAAGCCGCTGCAAGCAAAGCCAACAGAATACTGGGATGTATAAAAAAGGGGATTCACTCCAGAAATAAAGAGATTATTCTCCCGCTCTACAAGACTCTGGTCCGGCCACATCTGGAGTAGGCTGTCCAGTTCTGGGCACCGGTCCTCAGGAAGGATGTGCTGAAACTGGAAAGAGTCCAACAAAAATAATTAGGGGAATGGAGGACATCAGCTATGAGGAAAGACTCCAAGCACTGAACCTATTCACTCTGGAGAAGAGACGATTGAGGGGGGATATGATATCAATGTACAAATACTGTACTGGCGACCCTAGCATAAGGAACAAACTATTCAGAGAAAGGAGATACAATAAGACACGTGGCCACTCACTAAAACTAGAGGAAAGGCGGTTTAACCTTAAAGTGCGTAAGGGGTTCTTCACTGTAAGAGCGGCAAGGATGTGGAATTCTCTTCCACAAGCAGTTGTATCAGCAGGGAGCATTGATAGTTTCAAAAAACTATTAGATGGGCACCTTAGAGACCACAACATACAGGGGTATACAATGTACGGTTAAAAGCAAACACACACACACATCATAGGTTGAACTGGATGGACTGATGTATTTTTTCAACCTCACTAACTATGTAACTAAAGGATTCACAAAAAAAAACTAAATTTACCTAACATCTTTACCAACTGAGGGAGACAACAGGAAGTGAGAAGAAATCACCCCCTAGGAAGGGAAGATCACTCCTGTAAGAGTTATCAAGGAAAAAAGGTCTCTCCACTGAAGCTTTTCCACCAATCCTTGTTTCCATGACAACCCAAAACTTTCAAAATCCAATTTTCACAGGGACAGAAAGTGAGTTGAAATCTTCTGAACAGGGGAATAGAAAGTAAAACAAACATTACAGGGGTGTTAACCCTTCCCTATGCTATCCAAAAAAACCTTACAAATTATTATTTTTTGGCTGGAGCTACAGTTAAAAAATGAACCTTCTCCAACTTACATACAACTTCAACTTAAAGCGGAGTTCTGGCCTCAAAAACAACTTTGCACCATCCGCTTGTTTTTTTTTACCTGAAAAAGAATTGGATAATTTACATTTTTTTTATTTTATTTATTTACCTTGTTTTTAAAGAAAATGTACTTACCTTCCTTCCTCTTCCTCCCTCTGCGGTCGCAGTCCGCGCCGTCTCTTCCTGCTTGCATTGACTCCTGGGAGATGAGCGCCGTCGCTCCCTGGAGTCAATGCGCCTGCAACGGCCCCACTCATCACTTCCGATGCAGGCGTGTCATTCCTTGCTAAACAGCTTCTGGGCATGCCCAGAAGCTGTGCAGGGATGACGCGCCTGCACCGGAAGTGATGAGCAGGGCCAGTGCAGGGCATTCTGGAACTCCGACGTCACCGAAGAGGACACTGAAGAGGACGCTCCAGCTTCAGCTGCCCACACCTGAGATGGCAGTACTGGACAAGACATGTTTAAGGTAAGTATTTCTTCTAAAAGGTAAGTGAAACAGGGGACAGTTCATAGGCTATCGTTGCTGAAATGCACTTGCCCTGACTGTCCCGGGGGTATTTTTATCTAAAAAATGTTTTTTCAGGATGGAACTCCGTTTTAAGAACAAGCCTACCGAACCTATCTTGTTTGTAACCTGGTGACCACCTTTACACTGTAATGACAGGTTTTCTTTGGTGAGACACCAGGGGTTTGCCCTCCACCGCTTAGTGATGGTTCTTTCCTGGAATTCTGCGCCCCCCCCCCCCACTGCCCCTGACTTAACCACTCACCGACCGCCCGTCGCAGTTATACGTTGGTATTTTGACACTAAATACCGGGGTTATGGCAGCAGATAGCTGCCATAACCCTGGTATTTTCTTGAAATGGTGGGCGGCCCCCTT
Organism: Pelophylax lessonae; assembly: GCF_965119305.1. Classification (NCBI taxonomy): domain Eukaryota; kingdom Metazoa; phylum Chordata; class Amphibia; order Anura; family Ranidae; genus Pelophylax; species Pelophylax lessonae. The sequence goes on from NC_138774.1 coordinate 31,932,458, forward strand.
TAGATAAGGGCGGTCCCATTGGCATATTCGTGCGAAATCATCCTTACGGTGCGACGGAAGTGGGCCCCCACCCTCCCGCAGCTTTCCAGTCGAATTCCCCGCTTACCAGACCCGCCGGCAGCGGGGAAAACGCTTCGGTCCGAGCTCCTCACAGACAGGAAGTTGAGTGAGGGCAAGATGGCCCCCACTCGACTCTATGGTCTTGGAGGACCAGAGCAACGTCAAACATCGTCTCCTAGCAACCGATTTTTTTTTTCTTTTTAAGTGTAGCTGTGAGGTCTGAGGTCTGTTTGACCCCAGATCTCACAATAAAGAGGACATGTCATGGCTATTTCTATTACAAGGGAGGTTTACATTCCTTCTAATAGGAATAAAAATGATCAAACATTTTTTTTTTAAAAAAACTGTGTAAAAATAAAAAAATTATAAATAAAAAAAATAGGAAAAAAAAATGAAAGCGCCCTGTCCCCGTTAGTTCGCGTGGAGAAGTCCCGCCCACATATGTAAACAGTGTTCAAGCCACACATGTGAGGTATCACCGTGATTCTTAGAGCGAGTGCTTTCGAAAGCCTGAAGGTTTTGTACTAGTGATCGATATTGGTTTTTCGTTGCCGATACCGATATTTTGGCCATTGAATATCGGTATCGGCCGATATTGGCCAATATTTTCGTACATTGAAAAACTTTTTTATTTTTTATTTTTAGCACTTGACAGGTACTGTTGTGGAGGGATCTGGGGGTCTAAAAGACCCCAAACCCCTCCTCTGCCTTTAAAAGCATTCAAAACGCCAAGTTTGGCTGTTTTGAATGCTGTCATTTTTTTTAATCTGGCACCGAGTACCCGGAAGTGATGTCATTCTGGGTTTACATGGAGACCCGATCAGAGCTGAATGCAGCTTTGATCGGGACTTTGGCGAATGTGCTGGCTGGTTGTCCGGGTCTTCCGGTGGGACGGGAGACCCGGACGAGCCGCAGAAGGCGGCGGGTGGGGGGAATGTTGGGAGGGGGGGACGTCCCCTTCTGCTCCTTGTAATGACAGCCATGCGGCTTCTCAGCCACATCGGTTGTCATTACAAGACAGCCGACCGTCGGCTATGGACGCCGGTACCGGGGTGATGCCTCTAGCTGCAGGCATCATTTCTGTACAAGCACTTTCCCGAAATATCGGCAATATCGGTAACCTCAGGGGCCGATTCCGATATATCGGGGAAAGTGTATATCGGCCCCCAATATATCGGCTTTGCCAATAATCGGTCGATCCCTATTTTTTACCTTAATGCATTCTATGCATACCTGAGCCTGATCCAGATTTAGCGATATGCATGAGAGCAGTGGCTCTTGCTGCTGCCTCTCTCCTCACTGAGCAGATTGACTCCCGCTGCCGTCAACCAAATGATGTGACGAGGGAGTGGGGGGTGGGGCCAAACACGCAGACAGGGCGTGCTATGGGTGCACTCACCGAAGAGGAGGAGCCAGGAGCACCAGTGTGGGACCCCAGAAGAAGAGAATTGGGGCTGCTCTAAGCAAAACCATTATACATACCAGGTAAGTATAACATGTTTATCATTTTAATAAAAAAATAAAGTGAAGGTTCAAGGTTACTTTAAACATCAGCTTTACATTTGAGATGAGGTACGGGGTGGTTAAAACCCTGTCAGTTTCTTTACCCATTGTCCCATTGGGTAGTTTAACCACTTGCCGACCGCCGCACGACTATTTACTGCGGCGGTCAGCCCCTCACAGGCAAAGTGACGTAGGACTACGTCGCTAGCCTGTGAGACTCTAGGGGGCGCCCCTGCTCCCGCCCCCGCTCGCCCCTGCACATCCCCGTGCGTGTGACCGGCGGACCCGATGTCCGCCGGTCACTCGCGATCGTCCGGTGCAGAGGGAGAAAGGCATGCGGCTAATGTAAACAAAGCCGCCTGTCATTCTCCCCTGTGTAAGAACAGAGATCATACGGTCCTGCTATGTAGGATCGTATGTCTCTGTGGTTACACCACTAGCCATGCCCCTTTACAGTTATAATCATGCCCCTAGGGACACACTTAACCCCTGCATCACCAATAAAGTTAACCCCTTCCCTGCCAGTGTCATTTTTATAGTAACAGTGCATATTTATAGCACTGATTACTGTAGAAATGTCACTGGTACCCCCAAAAGTGTCAAAAATGTCAGTCAAGGGTCCGATCTGTCCGACGCAATGTCGCAGTCCCGCAAAAAAAATCTCGGATTGCCGCAATTACTTGTTAAAAAAAAAACAACAAAAATGACAAAAATCTTTCCCTTAGTTAGTAAACGCGATAACTTTTTTGCGCAAACCAATCAAAATACGCTTATTGCAATTTTTTTTACCAAACATATGTAGCAGAAAACAAATTGGCCTAAAATGTTGAAAAATTTTGATTTTTACTTTTTTTTGGGGGGGGGGAATTTCATATAAAAAATGTGAAAAATAATGTTATTTTTGCAAAATTTACGCTCTTTTTTTGTTTATAGCGCAAAAAGTTAAAATCGCACAGGTGATCAAATACCACCAAAAGAAAGCTCTGTTTGTGGGAAAAAAAGGACGTCAATTTCATTTGGGTACAGCGTCGCACGACCGTGCAATTGTCTGTTAACCACTTTACCACTAGAGGATTTTGCTGTCTTGCGTCTGGGCCACTTTTTGCGATTGCACTGTGCGACTTTAACTGACAATTGCGCGGTCGTGCAACGCCATACCCAAACGAAATTTATGTCCTTTTTTTCCCACAAACAGAGCTTTCTTTTGGTGGTATTTGATCACCTGTGCGATTTTTACTTTTTGTGCTATAAACAAAAAAAGAGCGTACATTTTGAAAAAACAACAATATTTTTCAAATTTTTTTATATGAAATTCCCCCCCAAAAAAATGTAAAAATCAAAATTTTTTTAAATGTTTGGCCAATTTGTTTTCTGCTACCTATGTTTGGTAAAAAAAATCACAATAAGCGTATTTTGATTGGTTTGCGCAAAAGTTAATGCGTTTACTAACTAAGGGAAAGATTTCTGTTATTTTTGGTGTTTTTTTTTTTTAACGAGTAATGGCGGCGATCTGCGATTTTTTTTGCGGGACCGCGACATTGCGGCGGACAGATCGGACCCTTGACTGACATTTTTTACACTTTTGGGGGTACCAGTGACATTACTGCAGTAATCAGTGCTATACATATGCACTGTTACTGTAAAAATGACGCTGGCAGGGAAGGGGTTAATTTTATTGGAGAGGGAGGGGTTAATGTATGCCTGGTGCTTACTAACGTGTGTGGGGGAGGTGACTGAGTGACACAGGGACAGATCGCATGTTCAGCTATGCTGAACCCTGCAATCTGACCCTGCCTGTGACTTAGGAGATCCGCCCACTCAGTTTACACAAGCGGGCGGATCTCCACACTCGAATCCCCGACGATCGGGGAAGAGCAGCGGCGATCGCCGCCGCTCCTCCCCTGGCCCGACTCCCGCTGTGAATGAATGCAGCGGGAGCGAGCCTCGGGCGGCGCGCGAGCGCCGCCCACAAGGGGAAGAGTCCAGCGACGTAGTACTACGTCGCTGGACGATAACGAGCCACTGTGCTGCAGTAGAGGCACAGTGACTGGTCATAAAGTGGTTAAACATCAGCTTTACATTTGAGATGGGGTACAGGGTGGTTAAAACCCCGTCAGTTTCTTTACCTGTTGTCCCATTGGGTAGTTTAACCTTCAAATTCTGTCCTGTAAAACCCAAAATAAGTGAATGGAAATCTCTCCAAAAGTGAGGGAAATCTCCTCTTAGACTGTTGCTACCAACCCAAGTGTTCCCATTTCAGTCCTGGTGAGGTTGCTCAACAGAACAAACAGTGAGGGTGAATTTCCCTGGCAGGAATACAGGCAGCAAGTAAAACCTGACAGAGGATCTAACCCCCCACCAACCTATTCAAAACTAAAATAATTTTTTCAGGAAACATTTTAAAATATAAAAGGTTGATAATGCCGAACAGAATTGATATTTCATCAGCTTCCTTCAATATAATACACCTACACCTATTTTCCACAGTGTGAAGAATACTATATATATTATATTATATGGATTCAAATAACAAGACTACAGTTCCCTATTTTATTATCAATGGAATTTCAAATGTCCCCGAATTACAACTTCCGATTTTCCTCCTGGTTCTTCTCATTTATCTTCTGACTCTTGGTGGAAACCTGGTCATTCTTCTACTGGTTTGCCTGGACTCCTGTCTCCATACTCCCATGTACTTCTTCTTGGCCAACCTGTCCGTCTTGGACATGTCCTCCTCCACCACCACTCTGCATAAGGTTCTTGTAGCTTTTTTAACACAAGATAAGACAGTCTCTTTCCTTGGTTGCATAGCACAGTTCTACGTGTTCTCCTCCTTGGCCTGTAATGAGCTGTTGATATTGACAGCCATGAGTTATGACCGGTATGTCGCAATCTGCAACCCCTTGCGCTACTTCATCCTGATGAACCCAAGAGTTTGCACCCTCTTGGCCACAGTCTGTTGGGTCATGGCTTTTTTAGAGGTGGTACCCTATCTTGCACTACTGTTAGAAGTCTCCTGTTATAAATCCAACATTATAAATCACTTTTTTTGTGATCTTGTGCCTCTTCTAAGTCTCTCTTGCAGTGACACCTCTGCCTTGGAGATGTTGAGCTTTGTTGAAGGACTAATACTTTTAAGCCTTACACCGTTTGTCCTCACCTTCACTCCTTATGTATTCATTATTGCCACAATAGTAAGGATCCGTACAAGTGGCGGGAGATATAAAGCCTTCTACACTTGTTCCTCACACCTCACTGTTGTTGTCCTTCTCTACGGAACCCTGGTGTGTCAGTATCTCAATCCAACTAGAGAGGACAGTTTAGAGTCCAATAAATGGTTTTCATTCTTTAACACAGCTGCTGTTCCCTTGCTGAATCCTATGATTTACAGCCTGAATAACAAAGATGTGAAATCGGCATTAAGAAGGACACTACGTGTAATAAAGTATCATTAAGATTTATTTTTATTTATTTTTCGGTTAATTTTTATGTCTGATGTATTTCTTCTTTGTACACATTGGAAGCTGTGGAAACTGTTAAAAGAATCTCTTTTTAAAAAACATTGTTGTGTAAATGTCTCAGCATTTGTACAGTTGTCTAAAATAATTGCCAAATGTTGTCTAATGTTTATTTCTTATGATTACCAGATCCATCTAGTGGCCATAATAATGCTGCATGTGCGGATCAATACTCCAAACATGCCAACTCAAGTGCACCACCACCAAGAGATACTTACCATAAATACAGTGCATTGCAAAAGTATTCGGCCCCCTTGAACTTTTCGACCTTTTGCCACATTTCAGGCTTCAAACATAAAGATATAAAACTGTAATTTTTTGTGAAGAATCAACAAAAAGTGGGACACAATCATGAAGTGGAACGAAATTTATTGGATATTTCAAACTTTGTTAACAAATAAAAAACTGAAAAATTGGGCGTGCAAAATTATTCAGACCCTTTACTTTCAGTGCAGCAAACTCTCTCCAGAAGTTCAGTGAGGATCTCTGAATGATCCAATGTTGACCTAAATGACTAATGATGATAAATAGAATCCACCTGTGTGTAATCAAGTCTCCGTATAAATGCACCTGCACTGTGATAGTCTCAGAGGTCTGTTTAAAGTGCAGAGAGCATCATGAAGAACAAGGAACACACCAGGCAGGTCCGAGATACTGTTGTGGAGAAGTTTAAAGCTGGATTTGGATACAAAAAGATTTCCCAAGCTTTAAACATCCCAAGGAGCACTGTGCAAGCGATAATATTGAAATGGAAGGAGTATCAGACCACTGCAAATCTACGAAGACCTGGCCGTCCAGAGGCGGACTGGGCCGGGAGGCAGGGAGGCGATGCTTCCTAAAAAGGCCACTCGCTCCGCACCGATTCCACCCCTGCAGACAGGCATGACACCCGCCGGCCGCCGCTACATTGTGTTATACTTGCGGAGCATCACTGCTCTGCTGCAACTCTGCAAGTATACTATAATGTAGCGGTGGCTGGCGGGTGTCATGCCTGTCTGCAGGGGTGGAATCGGTGCGGAGCGAGTGGCCTTTTTGACTGGTGAGTCCAGTCACTTCCCTGTCAGGCGGAGTGATCTCCACCCGACAGATGCTTTCTAGTCCTGGCCGAGTGTGATGTCATCCAGAGGCCAGGAGGCGGGAAGAAAGGACGGAGGAGATTGCTTCTGCAAGGAACTGCGAGGAGCCAGCCCAGTGAAGCCCTGTGGAATAGTGAGTTTTCAGAGGCTGCTCAGGCTGATAATACACCTTACATAAGGCAATGTTATGTCAGTGTTGTAGATGTGTGAAATGGCTCAAGTGATTAACTCATTGAGGCGAGGAGTTAATTTACAATGCTGTTTGTAAAATGCAGCATGGAGGGGGTTAATGTACTGCCAATGGCCACTAATGCATTAGTGACCAGTGACAGTTAATTAACCCCTTTGTGCTGCATTAGTGACAGTGGCACCAGTGTCAGTGTTAATTAACCCCTGTATTGTGCAGCATGAAATGGTTAATAAACACTGACACTGGTACAACTAATGCAGCACAAAGGGGTTAATGACTGCCACTAGTCACTACTGCATCAGTGTCCAGTGGTGTATTTTATTTTTGTGCTACCCTAGGCAAGATTTAAATCGGGCACCCCCATCTAAATGTATCCCACCCCAGCCACAGTATACTGTTCTTGTCTCAGGGTCTGATGAGGAAGCCACAGCTGTTCACAATGAATGGCTGCGGCTTCCTTATCAGACCCTGGGACATGAGGGCAGAGGATGGGGGTCAGTGGGACATAGGACGGGGTCAGCAGGGCAGAGAATGTGGCGGCAATGGTAAGCACTGATCAGGAGCAATAAATAAGCTGGATTGATATGCAGCACTAGTAGGTGGCAATGATGGACACTGATAGGTGGCACTGATCAAGCTGCACTGATGAGGCTGAGCTTATATGCACTGGTGAGGCTGCATTGATGGGCAATAATCAGGCTGCACTGATGAGGCTGCACTGATGGACACTGGTGGTGCTGCGTTGATGGGGACTGATGAGGCTGCATGGATGGAAACTGATGAGGCTGCACTGGTGGACACTGATGAGGCTGAAAAAGTGAAAAAATGTGGCTCTCAACAGCTTGATAAAACACAAAATAAATTATTCCAATGTGCAAATGTTCGTGCAAAAAAACAGTTTCTAGTGTCCAAAAAAAAAAAAGGGTTAAGCAAACAGCCAATGATGGAAACACAGACTTGATAGGAGTGAATCTCAAAAAAGCCTCCACCTCCACACGATCACCCAGTGAAATGTATAGGTACCGCTTACCAGAACCACTGGACCCCTTAGTTATAGGGGGTCAAACACGCTTATTGATCCACATCAGATCCGACCTTGCACATCCCCCTCTCACACAGGCGACAGTGTGTAGCCAAATCGATGGAGCATTAAAGAACCAAGTCATAGATGGAGAGAAATGACAAACAGGCTCTCATGGTGCAGTATTACTCATCAAAGGATCATTTTCAGTTTGCTGGGGATAGGAGACCCTGCTCCACGCCTGCGTTCCTTAGACCCGGAAGTTTACGGTCTCACGTTCCCAATCTAAGGGTCTAAGGAACGCAGGCGTGGAGCGGCGGCTCCTATCTCGCCTGTGTGAGAGGGGGATGTGCAAGGTCGGATCTGATATGGATCAATAAGCATGTTTGACCCCCTATAACTAAGGGGTCCAGTGTTTGGTAAGCGGTACCTATACATTTCACTGGGTGATCGTGTGGAGGTGGAGGCTTTTTTGAGATTCACTCCTATCAAGTCTGTGTTTCCATCATTGGCTGTTTGCTTAACCCTTTTTTTTTTTTGGACACTAGAAACAGTTTTTTTGCACGAACATTTGCACATTGGAATAATTTACTTTGTGTTTTATCAAACTGTTGAGCGCCACATTTTTTCACTTTTTCATTTGTCACGTTATTCACGTTGATTTTGCAGCTCGCAGAGTGGAAGCAATTTCACCCTAAACACATTTATAGATATGAGTAGTGTTTATTTATTTATACATCACATTCATTTTGCGCAGTTTTTGTTGGGTTCACCAATAATCTTCTTTCACTGATGAGGCTGAGCTGATGGACACTGATCAGGTTGCATTGATGGGCACTGGTGAGGCTGCATTGATGGGTACTGATCAGGCTGCATTGATGGCAACTGATAAGGCTGCACTGGTGAGGCTGCATTTATGGGCACTAGAGAGGCTGCATTGATGGACACTGGTGAGGCTGAATTGATGGGCACTGGTCAGGTTGCATTGATGGGCACTGGTCAGGTTGCATTGATGGGCACTGATCAGGCTGCATTGATGGGCACTGGTCAGGTTGCATTGATGGGCACTGGTCAGGTTGCATTGATGGGCAATGATCAGGATGCCTTGATGGGCACAGGTGAGGCTGCATTAATGGGCACTGATGAGGCTGGACTGATGGGCACTGGTGAGGCTGCATTAATGGGCACTGATGAGGCTGGACTGATGGGCACTGGTGAGGCTGCATTAATGGGCACTGATGAGGCTGGACTGATGGGCACTGGTGAGGCTGCATTGATGCATTATTTTTGTTAAACCTCCTTTGTTGCTATTAACATTAAATTATGTTACCACATTGTATCATATTTGTCTTGCTTTATAACATCAATATCCGTTATAAACCAGGTGGGCATAGATGGTGAGCTCGGTGGTTCAATGGGCCACTTGACTGGACTTGCCCCCCAGGCCCAAGGCTGCCAGTCCTCCCCTGTGGCCGTCCCTCTAAACTTTCAGCTCATACAAGGAGAAGACTGATCAGAGATGCAGCCAAGAGGCCCATGATCACTCTGGATGAACTGCAGAGATCTACAGCTGAGGTGGGAGACTCTGTCCATAGGACAACAATCAGTCGTATACTGCACAAATCTGGCCTTTATGGAAGAGTGGCAAGAAGAAAGTCATTTCTTAAAGATATCCATAAAAAGTGTTGTTTAAAGTTTGCCACAAGCCACCTGGGAGACACCAAACATGTGGAAGAAGGTGCTCTGGTCAGATGAAACCAAAATCCAACTTTTTGGCAACAATGCAAAAAGTTATGTTTGGCGTAAAAGCAACACAGCTCATCACCCTGAACACACCAACCCCACTGTCAAACATGGTGGTGGCAGCATCATGGTTTGGGCCTGCTTTTCTTCAGCAGGGACAGGGAAGATGGTTAAAATTGATGGGAAGATGGATGGAGCCAAATACAGGACCATTCTGGAAGAAAACCTGATGGAGTCTGCAAAAGACCTGAGACTGGGACGGAGATTTGTCTTCCAACAAGACAATGATCCAAAACATAAAGCAAAATCTACAATGGAATGGTTCACAAATAAACATATCCAGGTGTTAGAATGGCCAAGTCAAAGTCCAGACCTGAATCCAATCGAGAATCTGTGGAAAGAACTGAAAACTGCTGTTCACAAACACTCTCCATCCAACCTCACTGAGCTCGAGCTGTTTTGCAAGGAATGGGCAAAAATTTCAGTCTCTCGATGTGCAAAACTGATAGAGACATACCCCAAGCGACTTACAGCTGTAATCGCAGCAAAAGGTGGTGCTACAAAGTATTAACTTAAGGGGGCTGAATCATTTTGCACGCCCAATTTTTCAGTTTTTTATTTGTTAAAAAAGTTTGAAATATCCAATAAATTTTGTTCCACTTCATGATTGTGTCCCACTTGTTGTTGATTCTTCACAAAAAATTACAGTTTTATATCTTTATGTTTGAAGCCGGAAATGTGGCAAAAGGTTGAAAAGTTCAAGGGGGCCGAATACTTTCGCAATGCACTGTACATGATCCCTACCAACCGAGGTCATGCACATTTGGTATACAAAAAATTGTCCACAGGATGGAAATGGCCAGCTTACAAAATCTATATGCAAAAAAACTGTTTTTTAGGTATAAACTTCTACCAACAAAACAATCCAGTAAAAAATATATATTATATTTTATTACAAAGTTAAAACAAAATACACGCAAAAGGAAATTAAAACGGCATCCTTTTAAATATGCATTTGATAAAGATTTACACAGGAAATTTACAGAAAAATTTGAACATAAGTCTACATAATACACAAAAACAAGAACCAAAGTCTACACGTTTCGTGGACTGATCCATTTCTTCTGGACTCTTGTGGCCTCAAACGTGTGTCATATGTTCCTAAAGTTTCAGTTTATCCAATAGGTGCTAATTCAGAAAAAAGTAGCTGGCATCAAAGGGCAGTGAAAAACAGATCCACCGGCTTGTGGGGGGCCCACACCGCGCACCAGACATCAAATCAGGTGTACTGTATGTAGCACTACTCCCTTGGGAGCTGCTTGAAGCGGATTCCCCAGGGTTACCCATAGCAACAACTTATGGATCCTTAGTACTTTAAGTGTGGCTCAGTCAGGAAACAGTTCAGGGTGTTTGGTTTTTTGAATTTTATTAGAACTTGGGATGAGTGGAATACTTCAACTGAATGAACTATGCACAACTTGAGGACTTCTAGCTATGTGAGTGCGGCAAGGCCGCTGCTTCACCTTGCCACTGGAGTGAAGTATTTGATAGGCATACTGTGTAGTGAATTACTCTTCAGGGCCCCGCTTGGCACCCCCTTTACCCTTACTCTTCAGGGTTCTACTTGGCACCCCCTTTACTCTGGCTAACTGTGTGAGCTAACCTTCTGTCCTCTGACCTCACTGGAGTGGTCCCCCTTCCTGGGCAGACCCCTTGGCAAGTCCCCTGGTACTCATGAACACTGTTTTTCCCAGTTGACTCTGCCTGCAGCTCCACCGTCAGCTTTCCAGGACCCTCAAGGCTCAGCTTCACACCTGGCTCACCAGGCCGACTGCCTGTGGCCACTTTCCTCAGACTGCAGGAGGAGAGACAGCCGTCACCCTCCTCCTGGGACTCTGCTTCCCGCCAAAAACACCCTATCACATGTCCCCTCAGCTTTTATGGTCAATCCCAGGATGCACTGCAGTGGTGCCCTCCCATTGGGACTGTAACAAAAGCCCGTTTGCCACTGGCCAGGTTTCCTCCACTGTCCAACAGGCTCCCCTATTGGATTCAGTGGGGACACTCCCTCAGACCAGGTGAATCACACCTGGACACATGTAACAGGCATAACTAACAGGTCAGGCTCCCCTGATAAGCAGATGAAGCATAACAATTATTTTAACCTAGCACCTATCTAGGAGGGTGCTACATGTATATATCAATCCACAAAGGTATCAAATAGGGTGCAACCAGAAAAGGCTCCTATGTCTATTAGCTATTGAAGGCAAACTCATAAATGTGCAGATTTCCCATGTTGGTCCTAATGCATAGCTGACAGCAACATGAGGAATCTGCACATTTATGAGTCTGCATTAAATAGCTAACAGATATAGGAGCCTTTTCAGGTTACACCCTATTTGATAACATTGTGGATTGATATATATACACTTGGATTGAGGGCTGGTGCACAAAATGGCCTGTTTTTGACTTTCCTTTAATGCCCATTTCCTTTTCCTGAATTGGCGCCTAGGGGATAGACTGAACTTATAAGAACATATGACATTTGAGACCAGAAGAGTCCTGAAGAAGCAGATCAGTCAGTGAAAGACGTAGACTTTGGTTCTTTGGTACAAGTTTACAATTGAAGGCAGGGCTTTTTTTCAGCGGGAACACTGGGGAATGCAGATCCGCCACCTCCAGCATTGAAAGAGATGGCAAAAGGTGCTGAGTGTGCTAGATGGTATATTGATGCTAACTGCTGGGGGATCAATTGTTGCTGGGGGTAGTCTATTGTTGCTGGTGGGGGAATCTATTGTTGCTGGTAAGGGATCAGTTAAAGCGGAGTTCTACTCAAAAGTGACATTTGGCATGTCATTTTTTTTTTTTTGGGGGGGGAGTGGGTATCTAGTTTTGACAGGTACCTGCTCCCACTTCCGCTCGGCCCGCCTAGGCAGCTCGGGCAGAAGTTCTCCTCACCCCTCCCTCCCTGCAATCTTCTGGGACACGTCACAGGTTTCAGGAGATTGCCCGTCCACTCAGGACACGCAGCGCGACTCGCGCATGCGCAGTGTGCACCCGGCTGTGAAGCCGCAAGCTATCACAGCCGGGTGCCCACACTAGAGATGCCGGCGCCACGGGGAGAAGAAGGAGAGAACTGAGGCTCCCCCCGGCAGCATCGATGGACCATGGGACAGGTGAGTGTGTTTATTAAAAGTCAGCACTGCAGATACACTTTTTGTAGCTGCTGACTTTTAATAAACACAAAAGCCAGTGGAACTCCGCTTTAATATAACTGCATGCAGAGAGAAAGTCCAGCCGTCAAAACTCAGCAGTTATGTCAGGGGTGGGTGGGACCAAACAGCTCTTAAACACCAGCCAATGGGATTAGGTCTGGATGTTTATGTGGCCCAGCCCCTTTCATAGGCAGCCCAATCATTGGCTGGTGTTTGATAGCTGCTCGGTCCCGCCCACCCCCGACATTGGCGCTGAGTTTTGACAGCTGGTCTTTCTGCCTGCATGCAGTTACATTACCTGACAGTGTCACACATTGAGCTTATCTTTCAGGCCTCACTATCTGCTAAATGTGAAACTTCCCCTGTCAGTGTCCATGAGTGCTGCCTATCAGTGCTGCCAATCAGTGCCACCTATCAGTGCCTGTGACGAATACGGGTATCAGACCCCTGGCCTTCTCATCCACCTCGTGACCAAAGACCAAGCAATCTCACACCCTGCCGTCACTTGCGTAACAATGCCACTCTCAGCTGCACCCAGCACACAGATTGTCCAGCTTGCGGGACCACAATCTAGATGCCAGCAGACTGAGAGCGATTGTCACCGGGTTAATTAAACGATTAACCCTTTCACTGCCACCACCACTACGTTTCAGCTTAGCGGATGCTCCTGATTTCACAAATATCAATTATGACTTTAGAATAACCGTCTGTAACACACACTGTCACCTGACAAGAATGTTTCAGATAGGTTAGCCTAAACAGTACAAATATCAATTATGACTTTAAAATAACTGTCTATAACACACAATAGCGCACTTCAGGAGGCAGGGTCGTTTGGGTCAAGTTGCGTTTAAGAGCTTAGAGACAAAAGTTAACACTTTTCAAAATAAGGTTTAATTATAAGAAAGGTTTTAAAATTGGTGCGAATAAAAATATTTACAGAAAAATGGGTTACAAAGAAATGGAGACACAATATACAGCAATTTAGAAAAAGGAGAATAAAAGAATGAAAATACTTGCATTAAAACAGTCCTAGTATTACCTTAAGTTTCAGAGTTGAACAGGTATGTTTGGTTCTCCTTGGGGCGGTGTTATGCCATCGATCTTAGGATGAGAACTGAGCTTTCTATCAGTTCCTGCCTTTTTCCCTGACTCTCCAGGGGGTGTCACCAGAAGTACTTAGCCAATTGGCTCTGAGTCTATAAACCTCTAAATGACTGCCCGCTTTGACAGATTAATAAAAGCACTCATATCTTCAATTATGAAACGGTTACATGCTTGAAACCGATATTTTATGGTACGTTTTTGAATGTCCTATCTTTAGACACTAAACATGGGGTATTTCGGACTAACATCTGCCCTGTACGCCCTTGGATCGCTAGCTTGCCTTTCCTCGGCATGACGGTGTCCGTGCTTAGACTTAATTCGATTGGTATTTTATGGGGCACCCAAATATCTACTTTTTGTTAATATGTTATGTTTGGTTAAAAAGATATGATTTGAGCCCCGGATTGTGAGATGTAAGTTAACAATTTGGCTTGGAGAATGTACAAAGCAATTTCCCTGGACATCTAATCTGACCCCCTGCTGTCCTCGCAGACACAACTCCTGCTTGGTCAAAGCTTGTGTATAGTAAAGGTGTGAAAAATGTCAGCCTAGCAGGAACCTGGTGAGGGAGTGCCTTTTGGTTCCTCTGATTAGAAAAAGGTGGGGGCTACTTCGCTCAAGGAGCCTGGGTCACTACACAAAATGGACGTTGAGAGGACAAGATGGTGTCCGAACACTCAACACCATTACACCTCCCCCTCTTGTGGGCGCATAGGCGGGGAATTTACGATTTCCCGCCGGACGCAACCGACTCCTGCGGCTCGGCTTGACGCGACAAACCGTCAGCGTTACCATGGGTGCTACCTTTCTTCTGCGGGGTGACAGAGGCTACTCCCCTGGGGAGCAGCTTCCGGCTCAAATAGAGGATGAGAGTTTCCTCTCCTTTAGCATCCCTCCGGCCTAGGGCTGCATCTGGCCCAAAGGTAATGGCATAGGGTGGGGCCGGGACTGGGCATTTAAATTCCGGGCCCCATGTCCCAGGTGCACGGGCCAGTACCTCCGTCAGGGCCGGACGGTCCTTCTGCCACACTGGCGTCAAGGATGCCAGTTTAACCAGGATACCATTGGTTAGGCCAGTCACGGGTTCAGTTGAGCTACTCTCGTCGCATCCCAGCATCCTCCTGTGGCCAGCTGTACCCAGGAATGACGTAACCAAAGTTGGGGTTTGAGGAGTAGGCCAGGTCCTGGTATCCTCAGTTCCAGATCTCTGGGTGCCTACTCCCCTCTGCTTTTCCCAGTACAAAACCGCTGACAGGTCCATCTGACAGTTACTATGCAGAACTGTCAAACTAGGCCGTGCCAGAACGTTTGGGACTGTGGACAAGAGCTCTGGGTGTTCCACCCAGACAGGGCCAAACACTACCAGGCCCCTAAAGCAGGCCATTGCACCAGGTTCGACCTCTCCCCGTGGATCACACGTGACCCTTAGGGAGGTGTCTGATGCGTTCCCAACCCCATCTAGCATTGCCGTAGACGCAGTTAAGCTACATGGGTTGGGGAAGGCTGGCTCGTCCTGAGCCTTCCAGGTGAGAAGGTTTGGTCCACGCCCCCTGCTCAGGTTCAGGATGGTTAGACAGCAGGCACCAGCCAGCTGCTTTAACACCTCATGGTTCCTGGGCACGGGGTAGGCCACGATCGCAGGGCTGACGTTCAGCCTGCTGAAGGCTCCACAAAGCCTTCTCTCGGTCTCCTGCTCCCCATCGGCCTGCACCTCCTGTGAGACAGGAGAGGTCGCAGGTATGGGGGGAGCAGACACCCAGGCACCCATCTCGTGGACGTCAGGGTGTGTCCTCCCAGGGTCTCCAATATCTCTGATGCGGCATGCAGTAAGCCCTGCCAGCAGCATAGATACCTGGAGGGGGAAGGGGGGCTTCAGCTGAAGGCCCAAACCCACGCCCTGAGTGCCAGCTACCGCTAACAGGACACCTGTCTTTCCCAGTTCAGGGGTACTAACTCCGCCCCTGGCATGTGCTGGGCTAGGATGCTGTGTGAGGATCAGGTCAAGCCACAAACCCTGGTGCTTCACTCCAGGCCCTGCCCGCCTGATCTCACAGAGATCCTTACAAAACAGATCATGTGACACCTTCAATACATGTCTGTGAGGTTGACTGGACACAATGAACAGCTGTTTAACCCCTTCAGTCTCCAGGCCTCCTGCCTGTTGTCCTGTCACACCTATCTGCCCATTGTCCCAGTCAAGCTGGTGTTTACTCATCACAGCTGGGGGCCTTTCAGCTCCAGTCCTAAGTGATCGGATAGCCTGGTCGATCCGCAGTGCTGCCTGACAGGCAGTACTATAAGTCCCAGCAAGCTGTCCTGTGGCGAACAAAGACCGCTGCTGAGGCCTAACAGAGGTGGAGTCCACTGGGTCAGAACAAGGAGAGGACATAGAGACCTCTTCCTGCTGCTCTTCGACCAGGGCCTGCATCTCCCCTGCCTTTGCCACACTGCGATGGACCACCAACATTGACAAAACATCTTTAGCATTATCATAATTTCCATCAACATTATCAGAAACATCATTTCCAGCATTATTAGCATCAACATTTTCATCATCAACATTTCCATCATTAATATCAGCATCATCAACATTATTTGCATCATCATTAGCATTACTACAGCATACCCCTGGTAACTTCACAGGCAAGAGGGCCTCCTTTCCTTCTTCAAAAGATGGAGGACCTGGTAATTTAACACCACTCCACCCCCCCCCTCCCTCTGTCCATCCATAGGTTGCCCAGACATTAACCCAATATCTGCACACAGTACCTTTTCAAGTCCAGAGAGTTCCGTGGAGGCATCCAGGGTGCTCTTAGCAGGGGTGTAGTAAGAAACAAGGGTACCTAGTTCGGCACCCAACAAAACATCTGTGGGGATTTCCTCAGAGACTCCCACCTCCCTCATCCCACTCCCAGCACCCCAATCAATGAAAACACGGGCACGGGGTACCTGTGAGCGGGTCCCCCCAACTCCAGTGAGGGTAAAAAACTTTCCAGGGATGATGTCCCTTCTTCTTATCACTTCTGGTTTGACTAGAGTGACTTCAGCTCCTGTGTCCCGGAAACCAGTGACAGTCTGGTTGCCCACGGTGACGGGCTGCAAGTTGGCGGCGGTCACCCGGGATTTCCTGCGGACAAACAGCACGGAGTAAGAGTTGCTGGCCAGCTGACCAGGTGATGTCATCTGCTTCTGCTCAGGGCACTGTGTCCTGAGATGTCCCGCTTTTCCACAAGTGTAGCATCTGTGGGTGTCAGTTGTAGGGAAGGTGACACCAGGAACTGCAGGGGCTGGTTGCTGGGGAGCTTGACTCCTAGGTGCAGGAGGTGTTTCCATGGGCGATTTCCCTCCTTTCGCGCCATACAGAGGAGCCTTGCGATGGTCAGATACCCGAGTGTGGATGTAGGCATCTGCCACTTCTGCTGCTTCTTGGGCAGAGGCTGGCTTTCGTTCCAGCACAAACTGTCTGACGTCTGTAGGACAGATGTGCAACAACTGATCTCCAATCATGAGATCCTCCAGGGACTCAAACGTAATGGCCTTCAAGCCCTTAGTCCACTGACGGAACGTGGTGCGTAAGCGGCTTACCACATCCATATATGAGTCCCCAGGTCCCTTTTGCAGGGACCTAAATCGCTTCCGGTACACTTCCGGGGTTAACTGGTACTTTTGGGTGATTGCAGCCTTGATGGCCTCATAATCACCATCCTGTTCCGTTGGCAATTCGACGTAAGCGTCCAGGGCCTTGCCTCGCAGCCCTGGCGTCAGGTACCGAGCCCATTGGGCTTGGGGCAACTGGTACTGACGGCAAGTCTTTTCAAACGACAGCAGGTACACATCAATGTCACTGTCCTTTTCCATGACTGGAAATTTGGCTGCCGGGCTCACAAGCAAAGAGGTGTCCCTGTGCTCTAGGGATCCGAGGTTCTGAGCCTGGGGCTGCGGCGGGAGCTTAGCCATCTCCAGTTCATGCCGACGATTAGCCTCCCTCTGTGCATCCTCTCTCTCAGCCCGGCGCTCTGCAGCCTCTCTCGCAGCCCTGCGCTCTGCTCTCTCAGCCTCTCTTTCAGCCTGGCGTTCTAGAAACTGCAGGTAAGCCATAGGATCCATCTCCTTGACACGTTGCAGCGTTTCCTGCATTAGAGGAGAGTCTATGCTGGCTGCAGGCAAGCTGGGGCTGGTCTGCACATGCTGTGGAGTGGCGGTGACATCCAGTGGTATTCCAGTGTCAGTCTCTGCTGGCCCATCCTGCGCAGCCGTGCCTGAATCACTGGGCTCTGAAGAAATGGAAGCCTCTTCCTCTGGTTCCGCCAGATGTCGGCTTGCCTGCATATCATACTCCTGCAGGGCATGAATCATTACTTCCCGAGTTTTGCCACTGACGTCAAGTCCTTTTGATGTGCACTCCGTAGCAAGTTCATTTTTGTTCATTTTTCTATATTCCGATAAACCAGGCATGTTTGCAAGCAGAAAAGATAGAACAGAAAGCAAAGATAGGAAGGAGCTGTAGAAAGTAGAGATTGCTGTGTGTCTCTTTTCAAAAAACAAAAATATGCACCAGTTTGTCTCTAAGGACTGCTTTCCTCAACCGTTACAATCCTTCAGTGCAGAGCTAATTCCTAACAGTGCACTGAATGCTCTTAAATGCAAGACTATCCCACGTACGCTGCCAGCCAATATGTGACGTATACGGGTATCAGACCCCTGGCCTTCTCATCCACCCCGCGACCAAAGACCAAGCAATCTCACACCCTGCCGTCACTTGCGTAACAATGCCACTCTCAGCTGCGCCCAGCACACAGATTGTCCAGCTTGCGGGACCACAATCTAGATGCCAGCAGACTGAGAGCGATTGTCACCGGGTTAATTAAACGATTAACCCTTTCACTGCCACCACCACTACGTTTCAGCTTAGCGGATGCTCCTGATTTCACAAATATCAATTATGACTTTAGAATAACCGTCTGTAACACACACTGTCACCTGACAAGAATGTTTCAGATAGGTTAGCCTAAACAGTACAAATATCAATTATGACTTTAAAATAACTGTCTATAACACACAATAGCGCACTTCAGGAGGCAGGGTCGTTTGGGTCAAGTTGCGTTTAAGAGCTTAGAGACAAAAGTTAACACTTTTCAAAATAAGGTTTAATTATAAGAAAGGTTTTAAAATTGGTGCGAATAAAAATATTTACAGAAAAATGGGTTACAAAGAAATGGAGACACAATATACAGCAATTTAGAAAAAGGAGAATAAAAGAATGAAAATACTTGCATTAAAACAGTCCTAGTATTACCTTAAGTTTCAGAGTTGAACAGGTATGTTTGGTTCTCCTTGGGGCGGTGTTATGCCATCGATCTTAGGATGAGAACTGAGCTTTCTATCAGTTCCTGCCTTTTTCCCTGACTCTCCAGGGGGTGTCACCAGAAGTACTTAGCCAATTGGCTCTGAGTCTATAAACCTCTAAATGACTGCCCGCTTTGACAGATTAATAAAAGCACTCATATCTTCAATTATGAAACGGTTACACGCTTGAAACCGATATTTTATGGTACGTTTTTGAATGTCCTATCTTTAGACACTAAACATGGGGTATTTCGGACTAACATCTGCCCTGTACGCCCTTGGATCGCTAGCTTGCCTTTCCTCGGCATGACGGTGTCCGTGCTTAGACTTAATTCGATTGGTATTTTATGGGGCACCCAAATATCTACTTTTTGTTAATATGTTATGTTTGGTTAAAAAGATATGATTTGAGCCCCGGATTGTGAGATGTAAGTTAACAATTTGGCTTGGAGAATGTACAAAGCAATTTCCCTGGACATCTAATCTGACCCCCTGCTGTCCTCGCAGACACAACTCCTGCTTGGTCAAAGCTTGTGTATAGTAAAGGTGTGAAAAATGTCAGCCTAGCAGGAACCTGGTGAGGGAGTGCCTTTTGGTTCCTCTGATTAGAAAAAGGTGGGGGCTACTTCGCTCAAGGAGCCTGGGTCACTACACAAAATGGACGTTGAGAGGACAAGATGGTGTCCGAACACTCAACACCATTACAGTGCCCATCAGTGCTACCTATCAGTACCAATCAATGCCCATCAGTGCCACCAATCAATGCCCATCAGTGCCACTAATCAATGCCCATCAGTGCTGCCAATCAATGCCACCTATCAGTGCCCATCAGTGCTACCTATAAGTACCAATCAATGCCCATCAGTGCCACCAATCAATGCCCATCAGTGCTGCCAATCAGTGCTGCCTATCAGTGGCCATCAGCGCTGCCAGTCAGTGCCCATCGGTGGCACTTAGCAGCCAGGCACATTGTCCATAGGGGGGCTGGCCTGGTTGGACACAACTGAAATCTGTCAATTAATGCCCCATGCCGATCTTTCAAATAATAGATAATCACCACACTACTATTAACAATAAACCACTGGAGGTAAAATAAAAAAAGTGTCAGTAAAAGGCTTGCTGCTAAGCACTGTCATGCGTTCCCACACAAAAAAAAAAAAAAAGAAAGCGCAGCACTAACTTACTAATCAATAACTTAACAATAACGGTGGAACCCTCTAATGTATGGAAATCTCAATAAACTTCAGTATTACCACAATACTGGTCTCTGTGCCATGAAACTTCACATATAACACACATCAAACTGAAAACATGACATACAAAATGATGGTGGAAACTTCTTCTATAGATCAGTAAAATATGATCTGACACATTCAATGTCTATATACCTCCATCCATATATATATATATATATATATACAGTATATATAATATATATATATATATATAATTATTATTATTATTATACAGGATTTATATAGCGCCAACAGTTTGCGCAGCGCTTTACAATGTGAGGGAAGACAATACAGTTACAATACAATTCAAAACAGGAGGAACTATATATATATACATATATGTATATATAAATATATATATATAGCAAAAAAAACAAGTTTTGGGACTTTAAATGAGGTTTTAAACTATCACAAGAAGTGAATTCCAATTGCAATTTTATTATGATGCGTTTCTTGATTAATATAAATACATATAAAAAACAGTTATAAAACATAAATATGTATAGAGAACTGACATATGACAATTTATACACTTCATATTGAATAATAATTGATAAAATATTTCAAGAAGCTGTAAATCCATCTTTAAAAAGTATATATAATTCAATAATGCATCTTGATATTTGTGGGCTCGCAGTCTCTAAATAATACATCCAATACAGTTAAACATCTAAATTTCTTGTAGGCTCGACGCGTTTCATTGACCTCCGTCCATTCATCAGGAGCTTGAATAAAAGTTGTATGTCTGAAAATATGAATTTTTATTAGAGTACAATAATCTTTTATGAATGTTTAAATCTATTTGAAGATATGTGTAACATGTTACTACCTTGGCTGATTTATTATATCAACTATAAGAAAAAAGTCCAATATTGGAACGGGAGAGCAGAGGCGCCCCGAGCAAAGCCTGATCCGGGGCTGTGGAATGGATGACCACCCAGTTCAAGGAGGGGAGAAATCCTATAGATATTTGGCATACAGAATAACTGTGCAATAATTCCAGTGATTTCACATGTAATACACATCAATAGGAAAATAAGGCATACGTCTTTTTTTTAGAACTTAGCAGGCATGGTGGAAACACCTCTACAGATATTTTCCATACAATTTAACTTCAAGTGCAACATCTTTTTAGTTGGAAGGTTCAAGCCCCGTTCACACTAAGGCGACCTGTGAGGCGACCTGGTCGCCTCACAGGTCGCTGCAGGTCGCCTTCCATAGGGAAGCTGTGGACCCGTTCTAATAGGAGCGACACAAGTCGCTCCGACTTAGAAAAAGGGTCCGGAGCTTCTTTGGGGCGACCAGGAGGCGACCGCCATAGACTTCAATGTTATGAAGTCCGTGGCGGCCGCTCCGAGGTCGCGGTGCGAGGTCGCCCCTGGAAGTAGCGTCGCCTGCATGTGAACGGGGACTTACACCATTATAGCACTTTGGAATTTATATTTTTTAGATTGCTACACTTAATTTTATTTGTTTTAGTTACTATTGCAATGTGATTTATGGCACTTGAAGCAAATTTTCCACCACCCCTGCTAAGTCCATGTCTTTATGGACCTTGTTTTGTGCACTGGTGTGCAGTCATGTTGGAACAGGAAGGGGCCTTCCCCAAACTGTTCCCACAAAGTTGGGAGCATGAAATTGTCCAAAATGTCTTGGTATGCTGACACCTCCAGAGTTCCAATCACTGAAACTAAGGGGCCAAGCCCAACCCCTGAAAAACAACCCCACACCATAATCCCCCCTCCACCAATTGACCAGTGCACAAAGCAAGGTCCATAAAGACATGGATGAGCGAGTTTAGGGTGGAGGAACTTGACTGGCCTGCACAGAGTCCTGACCTCAACCCGATAGAACACCTTTGGGATGAATTAGAGCGGAGACTGCGAGCCAGGCCTTCTCATCCAACATCAGTGCATGACCTCACAAAATGCGCTTCTGGAAGAATGTTAAAACATTCCCATAGACACACTCCTAAACCTTGTGGACAGCCTTCCCAGAAGAGTTGAAGCTGTTATAGCTGCAAAGGGTGGGCCAACTCAATATTGAACCCTACAGACTAAGACTGGGATGCCATTAAAGTTCATGTGCGTGTAAAGGCAGGCGTCCCAATACTTTTGACAATATAGTGTATGTTTGAGCTTTGGGGCGCAAACCCTAATGCAATAGACAACACACACCTATGCAGGCAGGGACGATCGGTGGGGACATTTGCTAACATCGATCTCCCTGTATGACAGCCGCTTCTCCTCCTCTCCCTCCCGCGGCTGTCAGCTGAAAAGTCATACAGGGAGATCGGTGCTTGCAACTGTCCCCACCGTCGCACCAATCATCCCTGACTGTCCCCCAAGTCCTCCTCTTCTCTCCCCCTCCGTGTCCTCTTCCTCCGGCCCCTCTCCGTGTCCTCCTCCTCCACCCGTCCCCCCGTCCCCCCGCAGCTGGCTTCCCTCCTCTCCTCTCCCGTCGGCTGCTGGGGGGGATCTGTCAGGATGGAGAGCGGAGAAAGGGACCGGTAAACATGTAATTTACCGGCTCCTTCCTTTTCTGAATTGGACATAGTGAGCGATCCCTCCTGTGTCCTGTAATAACTGTGCAGAGCAAACTGTGCGCCTCCGTTTATAAATGAACGGGAGCCTCTGTCTCCTGTCCAATCATCTGTCGTCAGTCCCTTTCTCTGTCTCAAACAGGAGATGTTAGGGGTCTGTTTAGACCCCTGATATTTCACCAAATCCCACCAACAGGGTTGATAAAAAAAAAAATCAATAAATATTTAAAAAATGAAATTGTAAAAAATTGTTACAAAATTATTAAATTACAATTGTAAAAAAATAAAATAAAATAAAAAAACTACTGACACCACCCCCCCCTCCTGCCCTACCGACACTGTCCACTGCTCCAGCCCCCCCCCCCCCCCAAAAAAAAAAAAATTTAAAAAATGTAATTGTTAAAAAAAAAATACAGAAAAATAAAAAACTACTGACACCATCCACTGCTCTACTGACACTGTCCGCTGCCTCCTACCCCCACCCCCTTTCATAGAAGCACTGTAAAAAACAATATTTAAAAAATGATTTAAAAAGATAATAAAAAAAACAATTGTAAAAAATAATAGATAATAAAAACAAAAACGACAGACGCCGTCTATGCCCTACTGACACTGTCCACAAAATCGACAGTAGATTTTGTTAGACCACTTTTTGGGGATGATACCTCCTTTAGTGTCATTAGCTTTATTCATTACAACACCCCTCCTTTTGCAGACTTGTTAGTTCAAGATGGCCAGTATGGCACGGATCACAACCCAGACTGCGATCCACTCAGCAATGAAATGAGAGCTGCAGAAGACATGAGGAAAGAAATAAAGCAGACCAGATAATATAGCACTGTATAAAACAGCTACATTTATTCAGTATAGCAGATCCTCACAAGAGAATAAATGAAACAAGCTCAAAGTCTGCTCAAAAGCCCTGGCAAACCTGATGAAGTCAGCAGCTTTAGCTCCACCCAACATGTTTCATTGCAGAAAACCTCTTCAGGAGTTAGGAGTCCTGGCCCACTCCTGGGATAAATCAGGATAAATCTCTGTAACGGAGCTCCAGATATCAGTTAAAGCCTGACAGGGATTCTAACCCTTCCTATCTATATTCAAAACTTGGATAGGAAGTTTAACCTGGACACACGCTTTATTTAACCACTTGCCCTCTGCTCACTCGAGCACTACTGCGGCAAAGTGGTTCGTTATCGTCTGGCGACATAGACCTACGTCGCCAGACACTCCCCTTTCTTGGAGGCTCGCTCCCGCTGTATTCAGTCACAGCGGGAGTCGGGCCAGGAGAGGAGCAGCGGCGATCGCCACTGCTCTTCCCCGATCGTCTGGGAATCGAGTGTGGAGATCCGCCTGCTTGTGTAAACACAAGTGGGCGGATCTCCTAAGTGACAGGCAGGATCAGATTGCAGGGTTCAGCATAGCTGAACCTGTGATCTGTCCCTGTGTCACTCAGTCATCTCCCCCCACACACGTTAGTAAGCACCAGGCATACATTAACCCCTCCCTCTCCAATAAAATTAACCCCTTCCCTGCCAGTGTCATTTTTACAGTAACAGTGCATATATATAGCACTGACTACTGTAGTAATGTCACTGGTACCCCCAAAAGTGTCAAAAATGTCAGTCAAGGGTCCGATATGTCCGCCGCAATGTCGCAGTCCTGCAAAAAAATTGCAGATCGCCGCCATTACTCGTTAAAAAAAAAAACACCAAAAATGACAGAAATCTTTCCCTTAGTTAGTAAACGCAATAACTTTTGCGCAAACCAATCAAAATACGCTTATTGTGATTTTTTTTACCAAACATAGGTAGCAGAAAACAAATTGGCCAAAAATGTAAAAAAAATTAGATTTTTACATTTTTTTGGGGGGGAATTTACACTCTTTTTTTGTTTATAGCACAAAAAGTAAAAATCTCACAGGTGATCAAATACCACCAAAAGAAAGCTCTATTTGTGGGAAAAAAGGACGTAAATTTCGTTTGGGTATGGCGTCGCACGACCGCGCAATTGTCAGTTAAAGTTGCACAGTGCCGAATTGCAAAAAGTGGCCCAGACGTAAGACAGCAAAATCCTCCGGTGGTAAAGTGGTTAAAAGCCTCTTATGGACCTGTTTCCTACCTGAGGGATAACCCATTTTGGGCTGCTAGAGGAGGGTAAAACAAAATGATGATTGATTCTGTATTCACTAAAAGAGGCGATACTGGGTGGTGGGTAGGGGGTGGAACCAGTGAATGTTGCTTTGAGGTGGGTAGGGGACGGAGACAAGGGGTGACTCAGAAGGAGGGCGAACCTACACCTATTCCCTGAGAAAAAAAAAAGCCCTAATTGGAGGTATACCTAAAACCCCATTTTTTTGTATATAGATTTTGTTAGACGACTTTTTGGGGATGATACCTCCTTTAGTGTCATTAGCTTTATTCATTACAACACCCCTCCTTTTGCAGACTTGTTAGTTCAAGATGGCCAGTTTGGCACGGATCACAACCCAGACTGCGATACGCTCAACAATGAAATGAGGGCTGCAGAAGACTTGAGGAAAGAAACAAAGCAGACCAGGTAGTGTAGCGCTGTATAAAATAGCTACATTTATTCAGTATAGCAGATCCTCACAAGAGAATAAATTAAACAAGCTCAAAGTCCGCTCAAAAGCCCTGGCAAACCTAAAGAAATCAGCAGCTTTAGTTCCACCCAACATGTTTCATTGCAGAAAACATCTTCAGGATTCAGGAGTCCTGGCCCACTCCTGGGATAAATCAGGATAAATCTCTATAACGGAGCTCCAGATATCAGTTAAAGCCTGACAGGGATTCTAACTAGTGATCGACCGATATCGGTTTTTCGTTGCCAATACCGATATTTTGGTCAATACATATTGGTATCGGCCGATATGGGCCGATATTTTCGTACATTAAAAAAAAAGTTTTTTTTTTTCTTTGACAGGTACTCTTGTGGAGGGATCTAAGGGTCTAAAAGACCCCAAACCCCTCCTCTGCACTTAAAAACTTTCAAAACGCCAAGTTTGGCTGTTTTGAATGCTGTCATTTTTTATAATCTGGTGCCGAGTACCCGGAAGTGGTGTCATGACATCACTTCCGGGTTTTTACATGGAGACCAGATCAGAGCCGAATGCAGCTTTGATTGGGTCTTCAGCGGCCGTGCAGGCTGGTTGTCCGGGTCTTCCGGTGGGACAGGAGACCCGGGCGAGCCGCGGAAGGCGGCGGGAGGGGGGGGACGTCCCCTCCCGCTCCTTGTAATGACAGCCGAGCGGGTTCGCAGCTTCATCGGTTGTCATTACAAGACAGCCGACCGTTGGCTATGGACGCCGTTACCGGGGTGATGCCTCTAGCTGCAGGCATCACTCCGGTACAAGCACTTTCCCGAAATATTGGTAATATCGGTCACCTTGGTGGCTGATTCTGATATATAGGTGTAGCACTCTACAGGTAGGTGCTAAGTAAAGGTATATTGGGCCTTGTATGCCTAACCGCAGGGCTGTGATTTATTAGTCAGGGTGTCATGGTTTCCAGGTGTGATTATAAAAAAAGTCGTCTTATACGCCGGAAAATACGTTACACCAAATTGCACCGTTCCCCGCGGGTACCCGCGCGTCTCTGCAAAATTTGTCGACTGCCCACTCCCACCCGCAGCAAAGGTAAAACCGCCCGCTCCCGCAAGATTTGCATTGGGTCCCGTGGGAGCCCAAACCCAATGCAGCCCTCTACCTGAGAGCACCAAGGCATTGCTCACAACTGTCCCCCATTTGGAACAAAGTCCCTCTGTCCCTCTATCCTCCTCATTTTTATCTGATCTATATAGTTGTATATAAAACGCACAACTTATCTATCAAAAAGTGTTTCCCAGTGCTAAACCTTTCCTCCAATTTCTAAATTGCTGCTTTTGTAAATTCAAAAAGCCAATATAAAGGAATAGTAGTGGTAAAAAGGCATTTGTGGGTTTAACCAATCATTTTTTTCTACAATTCCCTTTTAAGGGGGGTGTGGGAGGGGGTGTGTCCTACACCTACATACTTTTGCTAATAGATGTCCCTGATTCCCATCTCCCATCTCAGAAAGTTAGGAGGTATTCCTAGGTTATTTGATAGGATCTGTTATTAGCAATGAGCTCATCACAACCTGATATTTCTGCTTTAACAGGAAGAGAATACAAGTAAATTTTAAATAAACGCAAATAATTTCATTTTTTACAAAATAATAGTATACCTCCCATTTTTTTGAGATGGGAATGAGGGTACCTATTAGCGTATGTAGACATAAGATACACATCAGATAAAACAGATAAATGCTGGTGGGAATGTGGAGGTATTGGAACGATGTACCATATATTGTGGGATTGCCCTAAAATCAGAGAATTTTGGACAAAGGTACGACAAATTACTGGTGAAATTACTGAAACAATGATCCCAAATGACCCATGGGTTTGTTTTTTTCATACAACAACAATACCATTAAAACAATATAAAACAACCTTGGTCCCAACCCTGCTAAATGCAGCAAAGGGAACAATACAGAGAAAGTGGCGCGAAGCAGATGGCCCAAATTTAAAAGAATGGTGTAACAAGATAAACTATGTTTTTAATTGGAATATATTAGCAGTAGCCAGGAGGAAAACCCAATAAACATGGGGAAAAAAATGGGAAAAATGGATAGATTTAAAAAAATCAATTAAATATGTTGAAAGGAATACATGAAAGAAATAGCAACAGAAGAGGCAGTAGAGTAAGCTAAGGACAATTATGGGAGAGAGACAGGGAGGGAGGGGAGAGGGGGGGGGGGGGAATAGAAAGGGAAACATATACTGTAAGGTAATTCTTTGTAAATTTGCTTAAGGAATTTTTTTATGTTTGTTTTTTTTTTTTAAATGAAATGTTTTGTAAGTTTATAATGAAGTTAATAATAAAAATTAAAATAATAAAAATAAAGACATAAGAAACACACCCTGCCACACCCCCTTAAAGGAGAATTATACAAAAAAAAATGATTAGTTAAACCCACAAGTGCTTTTTTTTTTAACACTATTAATCATTTATATGGGTATTTAAAATATATAAATGCAGCAATTTAGAAATTGGAGGAAAGGTTTAGCACTAGAAAACACTTTTTGAAAGATAAAAAGTGGATTTTATATAAAACTATATAGATCGAGCCAAATGAGGGACAAATGAGGAGGAAGGAGAGACAGAGGACATTGCTCCAAATCAGGGACAGTTGGGAGCTATGTAATAGTGGCGTGCAGGAGACAGGGAAGCCTGCTATACCATGTAAATCCACTAGAGGTCAGCAGGTGCCCAGAAAATGGAAAAGTAATAATCCAAACTAATCTAATTGCTATATTGTTGAGTACTGCCTGTGATACTTTTTCTTAATAGCTACCAAAAGTTAAATATTCAGGACAAGCTATAAAAAGTTTACCCCCTTTTTAGTCCAAGCAGTACTAATTAATAGAGCAAAATGTTAAGAAAAAAATCCTAAGAATAAAAAACCCTACAGGCCTCCTTCATTTACATCATAACCTTACTGAAAAAATGCTGGATGCCTGGTTGAGTCTGGCCTCAACAAACATACAGCAAATGACAGAGAAAGAGAACTCAGAATTCCCGATCTCTATGCTTGTTACATGTTCAGTCAATCAAGAAGCAATGAAGCCAGAGGATTACCATGACAGCCAGAAAACTAGCATTCTAAGAAAGAGAGGTCAGCAATTGAAGCCCTATGAACACATCTCATATAACAGGTTTCCTTTAATTGCAGATCATTGCTAAACTACAAACAAGGTTCCTATCTGCACGGATACACTGTATGGCCAATAGGTTTGTGGACACCGGGCCATCACACATATATGAGCTTGCTGGACATCCAATACCAAAACCATGGGCATCAATGTGGAGTTGGGCCTACTTTGCAGCTCCAACAGTTTCCGCTCTTCTGGTAAGACTTTTAACCATTTGCGGACTGCCCGCCCGCAATGTATATATATATATATATGTATATTTTATAACAGAAAGTAAAAAATATTGTTTTTTTTTTTTTTTTTTTCAAAATCTTCTGTCTTTTTTCGTTTATATTGCAATAAAATAAAAATCCAGTTGTAATCAAATACCACCAAAAGAAAGCTCTATTTGTGTAAAAAGAAATTGTATGAATTCCGTCTGAGTACAGTGTTGCACAGGGGCGGACTGGGCCGGGGGGAAGGGATGCATTTTCCCCCTGGGCTGCTCTGATGCTTTGTAAAAAAGGCCGCTGTGTCCCCAGCTCAGAACTGCGCACGCGCAGTTCCGGAGTTTACCGAGTGCGGCTGTACACAAGTAACTCCATCCAGGACTGCGAGGCAGGCAGAGGCAGCGATGTGTTCTGTCACAGGGCTGAGTGACTGCATTACCGAAGGAGCTACCCGGCCCCTCCCTCCTCCACAGGAACAGCTGCTAGACTCGAGGCTGGAACCTCTCTCTCTCTCTCTCTCTCTCTCTCTTTGCCCGCCCACATTCCGATCAGCCGAGTGCAGTCTGTGAAGAGAATGTGGAGAATGTGTGAGGCGGGCGGGAAAGTTCAAACTAAGCTGTCGGCTCAACAGATAGAGAGCTCCAGTGAGTGAACGTCCAAGTAAGTGAGTGTAACCTCTCCTCCCACCCTTTCTCTCCCAAATCCCTCTCCCTCCCCCTCCCCTTCACTGCAGAGAAAGAGTTTTATTTCTATCAGCCTGTTACAGTACCTTGCCCTATGCTATGTACTGGGCTCACACTGGCATGCTGGGGTTTGGCTGCAATGCTGGTGTACTGGCAGCCTTCCTGCATGTTACCCCAGTCCCATAGACCTCCTATTAGACTGCACATTTTTACTGCATGCTCTGAAACTGCACAAAAAATGCTGCATGCTGCTTCCTTGGTGGAATTTCAGAAAATGCAGCAAAAACGCACAACCTAAAAGAGTCTAAGGGCCTGCAGCTAAGGAAAAGTGCCAGCACTGCAGCCAAAGCACAGCACACCGTGTGAGCCCAAAGGCTTGTATGCACTTACAGCAGGCACTTACACTCCTCTGAAAAGTGATCTAGTTATGCTGGTTACTTGGCTGTCATGTTTATCCTCCTGCTTTAATACATAGTATCCTTTATCTGGGACAGGATATACATAGGAAACATATACATCATCTTATTGTGACAGCCAGACAACCTGCATCTTCAGGAGTGGATTGGGGATGACAGTCTCCATGCATCTCTATGGATAGGTTTGCTTTAAAGAGACGATAACATTTTGTATATTAAAAAATATACATAATCATGTTGGGGGGGCCATGTGACTGAGGGGGGAGGGGGTACTGCCTACCCAGGAGTTGTGTTTGAAATACTGAAATCACTAGAAATGCGCAGGAAATCCACCATACATAGTCCATTGACAAGTAATAAAGATCAGTCTCAGGCAATCACTCTCAGCTGAGTCCAATGAGAGATGAAAATGAGGGTCACATGGCATTCTATTACACTTCATAGAACAAAGACTGAGACTTCTCTGTATGGTAAAGTCACTGTCCGCCCTTATAACAAATGTAAAAAATGTGGCAACAATCACCTGCAGAGCATTGCAACCACATCACTGCCTCAGTGTGAAGAGCGTCGCTCACCTCCGGGACGTCATGCCGATCACAGACACTCTGGACTGGAGCGCAGCGGGGGCCGGGGGTGGGGCAGTGCAGCCTGCAGAGGCCCCAATCAATGTAGCGGCCCGGCCGGCAATGCGAGCAGGGGGCATGTGACGTCACGCGTGATGCGTCAACGCCTTTCACGCACGTCGACGAATTTTTGTAGTCGACGAGTCGTGGCAGCCCTAATAGAGACCAATGGAAAACGCCTGTAATCTGCCCAAAAAGAAGCTCATGTACTTTTTTGAGCGTTGGGCGTTTTGCTCACAGCATCAAAATGCTCAGATGTGAACAGGGGCCATTAAAATGAATAGGATTTGTCTTGTTGGGCGTTTTGAGAGCTGATCCTAGAGCAGAAAAACTCCCCAAAACGCCCCAAAACGCCTACATGTGAACGGAGCCTAACTGTGACTCTCGGCTACACTGCTTGCTTGGCTTGCCCAGTGGTGTGGTGCTCACTCACCAGAGAAGATCCAAACTCCACAAGTAGCCTTAAGCCTCGTACACACGCAAGGATTATCGGCCGACCGATCGGCCGTCTTTTGTACAGTGTTGTTGTGTTGGTTGGAATGTGCTCTAGACTGCACACAAATTTTCTCGGCCAACAAAAATCTACTTCAGAAGTGATGTCATGTGCTGGTTAACTTTCCGTGTGTTTTTTCTTCTCTGAGCATTCCCAGTCTTGCTCATCTGAATTTTGTCTGCCGGATTCTGTACTGACTGACGGAAAATCGGCCGTTGTGTTGACGGCCAACAAAAATTTTATAGTCCGCACACCAGATTTTGTTCGGCCGCAAAAGTCGGAGTCGGTTTTCGGAATCATCATACTAACAAGCCAACAATCGGCCGATCGGACGTTGGCCGAAAATTTACGGCCAACAATCGTTGCATGTGTACGGGGCATTAGTGTGGCAGCAGTGACTGCCAAGACTTTAGTCTTCATCTTCCTGCAGTCTCTTTGGTCTGTGTACTGAGTGTGGGGAAGGGGCAGGCTCTCTCATTCTCTCTGGGACAATCATGTGGAGCAGTCTCTTAGAGACTGCTCCACATGATTGCCCAAACAGAGAGTAGCCCCCACAGAGAGTGACCGCTTTCACGCTGCCCGCACAGAGAGTTACCGCTGCCCGCACAGAGAGAGAGAGAGACCGCTCCACATAGCCTGCACAATGTTGAGTGGTCTCTTTCTCTCTCTCTCTCTTTCTCTCTCTCTGTGCAGGCAATGTGGAGCAGATGGATGGTGAGCTCATTTGGTGGTTCAGTGGGCCACTTGACTGGACTTGCCCCCCAGGCCTAAGGCTGCCAGCCCTCCCCTGGTGTTGCATGACCACGCAGTTACCAGTTAAAGGAGCGCAGTGCTAAATAACAAAAATGGCCAGGTCATGAAGGTAGAATCTTCTGGAGCTCAACTGGTTGCATCAACTGCAAGATACAGACCTTACAGGAATGCTTCATTTAGGTGAATAGGAAATGCATCAGATGTATCTGACACTATGGCTGTAGCACCCTCCTAGATAGGTTGCTATAGTTGAGGCAAATTTAGTTTAACCACTTGCCTAATGGGCACTTTCACCCCCTTCCTGCCCAGGCCAATTTTCAGCTTTCAACGCTCACGCTTTGAATGACAATTGCGCGGTCATGGTACACTGTACCCATATGAAATTTTTATCATTTTTTTCACACAAATAGAGCTTTCTTTTGGTGGTATTTAATCATCTCTGGGTTTTTTATTTCTTACAAAAAAAAAAAAGAAAAAAGACAGAAAATTTTGAAAAAAAAAAGTTTTTCTTATTTTCTGCGAGTAAATTTTGAAAATAAATACATTTTTCTCCTTCACTGATGTGCGCTGATGAGGCGGCACTGATGGGCACTGATAGGCTGCACTGATGGGCACTGATGAGGTGGCACTTATGGGCACTGATGAGGTGGCACTGATGAGGAGGTAATAATATGCCGCACTGATGAGCACTGATAGGCGGCACTGATGAGCACTGATAGGCGGCACTGATGAGCACTGATAGGTGGCACTGATGAGCACTGATAGGTGGCACTGCTGGGCACTGAGAGGTGGCACTGCTGGGCACTGAGAGGCGGCACTGAGAGGCGGCACTGCTGGACACTGACGGGTGGCACTGATGGGCGGCACTGATGAGCACTGATGGGCAGCACCATCAGTGCCCACACTCAGTGCCCATAGTGCTGCCAGTCAGTGCTCATCAGTGCCTAGGTGAGCAGGCACTGATGGGCACTGACTGGCAGCACTATGGGCACTGATTGTGGGCACTGATGGGGGCACTGATGGCGGGCACTGTGGGCACTGATGGTGGGCACTTTGTGTATTTTATTTACCTTGTGTAATCAGGGCACTGGTGATCAGTGCCCTGATTACATTCCTCTGTGTCCCCGAACGGCTGATCGGCTCTGCTCCTTCCTCACACGCAGTCTCTGTGTGAGGAAGGAGCGCTGGCGATGAGAGATGATCTCATATGTTTACATATGAGATCATCTCTCATTGCATGGGCCGATCACGTGGTAAATGGCCGCTGTGATTGGCCATTCACCACGATCTGTGATTGGCTGTGTCCAAGGGACACGGCCGACACAGATTTTCCCCGATGCGCACTCGCGGGAGCGCGCGGGGAGCCTGTTTCTGGGAGGCCATTAAAAGACGGCCTCCTGGAAATTCGAGTCAGCGCTGTAGCCGTACTTCGGCTATAGCGCAGATCGGAAGAAGTTAAAAAAGAGGAGCAGTGTTAAATTGCGTATGGTTGTTACAGGTTCTGCTTGTGGCATGCATGTTCAATTACTTCCCTCTACATTACAGTAACTTCTGGAATATAGTGTGTGGGAGAAGCAAATCCTGGGCTGAATATTCATGCAGCCTCAGCCAATTGCTGGTCAAGAGGGTGACCAGCAGGGGGCTGGGTGTGGGATAATAGAGCCAACCTAGTCTGAGGTCTGTGCTACATGAGCAAAAGTGGAAACCCTACCATTACATCTGTATGAGCTTGTTGGACATCTCATTTCAAAACCATGGACATTAATATGAGGTTGGCACAACTTTTGTGGTTAAACAACCCCCACTTTTCTGGGAAGGCTTTCCACAAGATTTTGGAGTGTGTCTGTGGGAATTGGTGTTCATTCAACCAAAAGAGCTTTTGTGAGGGCAGGTGCTGATGTTGGATAAGAAGATCTGGCTCACAATCGGAATTCCAATTTACCCTAAAGGTGTTTGGTAGGGTTGAGGTCAGGGCTCTATAAAGGCCACTCAAGTTCTTCCAAACCAAACTCATCAAACCATGTCTTAATGGAGCTTGCTCGGTAAACACAGGGGCACAATCATGCTGGAACAGAAAAGGGCTCTTTCGCAAGCTGAGGGTTGGAAGAGCACAATTTCCTAAAAATGTCTTTAGCATTAACACTACCCTTCACTGGAAATACCTGAACTAATTTGGAGTGTCCACTAGGGATGATATTCGGATTCAGGTCAATTGTGGATTTAAGCTGAACCCAGCCTGTTTGCAGACCCACTGCACAAATGTGTCATTGGATGTTGGGAAGATGCTGTTGTCCATCAGCATTGTCCTTTAGCTCCTTCAGGCGGGGTGGGCATTTCCACTATGTGGCCTGGTCTGGTACAGGAAGATTGGGTGGGAAAGGAAATGCATGTTGCTTGCCCTCCCTTTTTTTTTTTTAACCACTTTACCACTGGAGGATTTTGCTGTCTTACGTCTGGGCCACTTTTTGCGTTTCGGCACTGTGTGACTTTAACTGACAATTGCGCGGTCGTGCGACGCCATACCCAAACGAAATTTACGTCCTTTTTTTCCCACAAACAGAGCTTTCTTTTCGTGGTATTTGATCACCTGTGTGTTTTTTACTTTTTGCGCTATAAACAAAAAAAGCGTACATTTTGAAAAAATAACAATATTTTTCACATTTTTTTATATGAAATCCCCCCCCCCCCAAAAAAAATGTAAAAATCTAAATTTTTTAAAATTTTTGGCCAATTTGTTTTCTGCTACATATGTTTGGTAAAAAAAATCACAATAAGCGTATTTTGATTGGTTTGCGCAAAAGTTATTGCGTTTACTAACTAAAGGAAAGATTTCTGTCATTTTTGGTGTTTTTTTTTTAACGAGTAATGGCGGGTTTTTTTGCGGGACTGTGACATTGCGGCGGACAGATCGGACCCTTGACTGACATTTTTGACCTTTTGGGGGTACCAGTGACATTACTGCAGTAATCAGTGCTATATATATATGCACTGTTACTGTAAAAATGACACTGGCAGGGAAGGGGTTAATTTTATTGGAGAGGGAGGGGTTAATGTATGCCTGATGCTTACTAACCTTACTAACGTGTGTGGGGGGAGGTGACTGAGTGACACAGGGACAGATCGCAGGTTCAGCTATGCTGAACCCTGCAATCTGAACCTGCCTGTCACTTAGGAGATCCGCCCGCTTGTGTTTACACAAGCGGGCGGATCTCCACACTCGATTCCCCGACGATCGGGGAAGAGCAGCGGCGATCGCCGCTGCTCCTCCCCTGGCCCGACTCCCACTGTGACTGAACACCTCGGGAGCGAGCCTCCGGCGGTGCGCGCGCGGCGCCGAGAGAGGGAAATGTCTGGTGACGTAGGTCTACGTCGCCAGACGATAACGAGCCACTGTGCCGCAGTAGCAGCACAGTGAGCAGTGGGCAAGTGGTTAAAGGGGAACCCATGCCACATCGTACTGTTCCAAAACACCACTTGCAGCTTTAAGGCATCCCTCAAGCATGTTATTTAAGGTATTTGAGAATTTTCAATGTTACCCTTTAAACTGCATCAAAAGACCTTCTCGCCACTAAATGGTATTTTTCCCAACAGTAGTTTTGCATTAGTACCTATAGTAGTGCCCAGCTTCTCAATACACATTTTTTTTTTTTTTAACAATGGCTGCAAGCTAGTCTTGCAAATGGACAGGAACAAAAAAGTAGGGTTCAGCTCCCATAGAGTCCAATGAGGTTTGGTGCTGTGTTTGGGGTTCATGGACTTGACTTTGGCTCCTAACTAAAACCAAACCCAACAAGGTACACTCATCTCTAGTGTCCAAATACAACGTACTTTTGTTTACATAATGAATGAAAAGGAACAACTACTCAACTGTAATGATACCAAAAAATAGAGTATATATATATTTATTATATTTTTGCTTTTTGTTTCACATGAATAATTTTGTTAAAAACAGAATAAATAGAGGTACAAATATATTATGTTTCTATTTCTTTAATACAATCAATTTTAAAAAAGCTGTTTTTCAAGTAATCTGAGCAGTGTATAAATGTATGCATTCAAAATGTAAATGTATCAGAGGCTGAAATCTTGTCAAGAGGTTGGAAGTATAAGACAACACAAAATAAAAGGGATGCTTACAGCAACCAATCAGAATGCAGTATTTTAGCGTTCACTCTTCGAGTAAATCTTAAAAATTGGAAAGGCAAGCATATGAGTGGTTGGCTATGGACAAGGACTCTTTTAGAGCCCATTTATCAGGTTTTTCTATGCCTTACCCCAAAATATTGGAACATGTGAACCGCTGTGTGGTGCATTAAGCTGCCATTCATTTGAATGACAAACCAACAAAGTCTTCTGGTCTTCAAGGCTACAGTGCCAAAGTGCGACCCCCACCTTTAGCTGAGCTTGTGCATATAGAGTGGCTGGGATGGAGTAGGGTACGTAAATGACATGGTTCAGGGATTCGAATGACTGGGAAAAAATGATACTAGGGAACACACTATACATGAATGACTGAGATAAGAAAAAGGACAGAGTGTCTTGTCCTCGGGAAGCATGCCATAGTTTGTTGGAAACTTTAGTCTAAAATAAACTTTAACATTCTTCACGAGGATAAGGCGCTCTGTCATTTTTCTTATCTTTGATATACAACAGAAGTCCCTATCTGGGATGTGAGATGCCTATACTTTATGTTTTTGGACATCTATGGTGGTCGATTATGCGTTGTCTCTGCTAGTTGTTGCAAGCACTGAGGAAACTGGTACAAGAATGACAAATTGTGATGTGCATTGTCCTTCCATGTGCACCTTGCTGCAAAGGCTAGTTATAAATTTGGGTGGTTGCCATCTTTTTGTTTACAGGAATGACAGAATAGGAAAGAAGGAAGGTGGAGATGTCATTCTTGTCAAGGATAGGAGTGCCATCTTTTCTTCAAGCCAAATCCAAACACTTTAGCAGCGCATGGCAATTTCTTTTTAAAGGGGAACGCTGTGCAAAGGGGGAACTCTGATAGAACTTCTGCTCACCAAAGCCGCCACTTGCATCAGAGTTCCCAGCATTCCCCCTTAAATCAGGGTTCCCAAAGGGCCCCTTATATCAGAGTCTGCAGAGCAACCCTTACATCTGAGTCCCCCCCTTACCTTAGTGTATTAACTTGCTCGGAGGCAAGAGAGAGAAGAGAGGGGAGAGACTTAAGTCACAGACAGAGGATGGTGAGCTCTCTGACCTGAGGGTGTAGGCTTAGGCATCGATACTCTGATGTAAGGGGGTTTCTGCTCATCAAAGTCCTCACTTACATGAGAGTTCCCAGTATTCCCCCTAAATCAGGGTTCCCAAAGGCCCCCTTACATTAGGGTCTGCAGAGCACCCCTTAAATCTGAGTCCCCCTGGCCTTTGTGTACTCACTTGCTGGGAGGCAGGAGAGAGAAGGGACGCAGGGGGGAGACTTAACTCACAGATAGTGGATAGTAAGCCCACTCCCCCGAGGATGGATGCTCAGGCATTGGCACCTTTCCCCCACAATGTATTTTCTGGCTGCTGTGCTTTAAAAAAGGGATGTGTGGGTAGGAAATTTGAAGACCAGCAGCTGGCAGATACACTGGGGATTTAAGGTGCCGATGCCTGAGCCTTCATCTTTGGGTGAGTAAGCTCACCATCTACTGTCACAGTGGTGTAGGGGCAGGAGGAGGAGAGATCAAGCCCTCTCTCCTCTCCCATCCATGCGTGAGGGGGAGGGGGGTTGTTGGCTCTGGGCAGTGTAAGAGAGAGTATCAAAGACGGTCAACTTAAACCCACCCATTCACACGTCTATGCACTCTGCAGTTATGGTGCTCTGTTACTTGGGAAGCCACATTGGGTCTGAAAATGTGTCCAGGTTTCAGGTGGTCTGAAACCCGGACACAAGACTCAAAACCTGGACTGTCTGGGTAAATCCCAGACTGGTATTAACCCTAGTCAGGGATAGCTTAAAACTAAGATTAATTAAAAAAATAAATAGAAAAGAAGTCTCATTTCTTCTTTTAATACAGTTTACATGCTGTACTTTGTGCAATCTTCCTATGTATTGAGGAAGAATAGCTACGAAGTTCGATGGGGAGCCTTCCCTCCCTCCACAGCTATGCGATAATGCAGCTAGCAAGGAGATGGCTGCATTAATAGCTGCTGTTTTTCTCCAGCTCCAACCACTTTCCCGAGACAAGCATCGGCAAGAAGAAGGCAGAAGGCTGGGAAGCTGACCCACGTCTCTCCAACCTATCATGTATTCTCCTTGCCGAAGCTTGTCTCAGCAAAGTGTGTGCAGCAAGAGGTAGGTGCTGGCTATCAATGCAGGTGGAATTTATGGGTTCACAAAACTGAAAATTGGGTTCAGTACTTGAGGAAGACCTGGATGTAGCAAACCAATTTAGGTAGAAATGACACTGATGGGCACTGAGGGGCAGCACTGATGGGCACTGATATGCAGCACTGATGGACACTGTTTGGCACTGATGGGGCTGCACTGATAATCAGGGCACCGAGGGCAGGCAGGGGGGTGGGGTTCTTGGAGGACATCAGTAGCTATAGGCTATAGCACAGTCGGCAAATGGTTAAAGTGTAAGCTTAATAAAGCAAATGAGCCCTTATGGTTCTAATAGTTGTTGAATCAATAAATTATCTTTTTAAATAAATCTCTTCTAACAAAGGAAGTTCCTCATACTTGCAGACAGTGAATAGTGTACCTGTTAACAAGAAGGGTAGTAAGGAAGAAGAATGCAACTACAGGCCAGTGAGTTTAACATCTGTAGAGGTAAAATCCATGGATTCATTTCTAAAAGAAGCATTACAGATCATTTAAAAATTCATAACTTCCAGGACCCAAAGCGGCACGGCTTTGCTGAGGCCAGATCCTGCAAGACTAATCAGTTTTTGACTCTAGCACACATGTTTTGGACAGGGTGGTGCTGTAGACATAGCCTATCTTGGTTTCAGGAAAGAATTTGATACGGTTTCACACAATGATCTCATAACAAAATTGTGCAAGCTAGGACTTAACCCTTGAGTGGTTCGGTGGATACGCAGTTGGCTAAAGGATACATATTAGAGCGTTGTTGTAAATGGGGTTCATTGGGAACAAGGACCAGTCACTAGCGGTGGAGCACAAGGTTCTTTACTAGGTCCTGCTCTGTTTATCCTGTTTGTAAGTGAAAAAACAGAGGGTTTGGTGGGCAAAGTGTGTCTCACCGGTTGACATCTTGTTGTTGCATTGCTGTAGATATTTGCCATACTGAGTTCCCCTAACGTTAGCTATGTTTAATTCTGAAATAGCTGTGATAAACAGTAACTGCTGTAGTTCACCTCATAGCCATCCAAGGTCATTAATAATGATACCTTTAGGAGATAAGAAAAAAATAACTAAGGACCACTTAACACCTGTAGACCACCAATGGTGCCTGGACCGAAGTTTGAGGATGAACTTTTTGTGCAGTCTTGGACTACCTGGAACCTTCCAGCTGGTAAGGGACCAAAAGGTGCATCATGCCATGTCAACACAGCTTGCTTGTGCTTGCAGTTCTTCCTCTGGCACATAGACACAAATTGTCCTGGACTTGCGTATACACTTCACATCTTCAGCCTCCATCATAAAGATAACCAGACTCGAATCAGATGATTTTGCATTTGTAGGATATAATATTATAGTTTATTAGAAAATCATTAGGTACAGTATGAGCTCAGAGACCATTCATGACCGCCACACTTGTTCTGGAAGCTCAGCACTTTGACCAAGATTGATGTCTTAGGTTTGAAGACCATCTTATTTAGATCATTCAAAACTATGTTCAAGGCATATAACAGTTCAAGTTCAAATCACAGGGTCTCCAGTTAGTTGCAGTTGTTTCCTAAATTAAAAAGAAAGATTGGTTGTATCATTAATTCATTGACTGACTGATTTATCTTTCTGTTTTTATATAATGTGCTATACTTAGTATTTTATACTTATTTTATGCTTTGTTTTATATGCAAATGCATTATCTGCAGCAGAGAACCTTGAACCATTCCTATCAGCCTATAACACAAAAAGAGCTTACACTCTAATGTTCCCGTAACAATCACATGGGAGGGCCAGTTCTGGAGGAAGACAATTTAACCCTCCTGTATGTTTTAGCTTCTGGACATTAACAGGAGATGAGACCAAATATTTTATCATAACGCAAAAGGAATTGTCAGTGCTAGGGAAAAAAAATAATATTTATGCAGCTAGCAAGTCTTCCATCCAACTACTAAGCAGGCCCGACCCTGGAGAAGAGACGTCTGAGGGGGGACATGATAGCAATTTATAAATATCTTAATGGGGATCTCAGCTTAGAAAAAAAGCTGTTCATTTGAAGGGATTGCATGAGGACACGAGAGCATACAATGCGATTAGAGGAGAAGCGTTTTAACCTCAGGCAACGAGGGGGGTTCTTTACTGTTAGGGCTACAAGATTGTGGAATTGTCTACCACAAGAGGTGGTTTCTGTGGGTAGTATGGTGGCTTTCAAAAGACTCCTAGACTTACATCTAAAGGATCAGAACATTCAGGGGTATGTGAGATGACTACAGCCACACACACCTACACAGGTTGAACTGGATGGACTATTGTCTTTATTCAACCTCACCTACTATGTAACTATGTAACTATATGCTTCGCTTCTAAAATCCAACAAGTGTAAGCAAGTAAGGTAAGTAGACATACCTCAAAATAAAATGTGAAAACAAAAGGGCAGAACCTAAGTGATAAAGAATGAATATTTAATTTTTTATTTATTTATTTATTTATTATATAATCACTTGTAATTGGGAAACACAAACTGGGGAAAAAAGTAGAAAATAAATGCCAAAATTACCAATAATGATAAAAAAAAATGTATACTGTATTTTTTTATTTATTTAATAATTTGTATTTATTTTTTTTATTTATTATTTAATTGCTTCTAATTGGGAAATACAAACTGGAAAATAAGTGGAACATAAATGATAAAATTTTCAATAATGATAAAATGCTTGTGAAAACAAAAGGGCAGCACCTAAATGATCAAGAATAAATACAACAATCTTATGTTTAAAAACCAAAGTCTACTCTAAATAATATACTTATGACATAAATACGCCACAAAAAACATGACTTTAAAAAGTGCATAAAAAGTCCCACAAACATATGACTCTTCTTGGTGGTAAATAATACCTCCAACAGTCCGTGTGTAATATTCATCCAACAGTCCAAATATATCACCACGTGTTGCCCCAAACCACCCCCACACTCACCAGCTATTAAGCTGCATCAGAAAGATGCATAATAGCTGCAAAAAATGCTGTCTGATACAGCTTAATATCTGGTGAGTGAGCAAAAGGTTTTTTATGCACTTTTTCAAAGTCACGTTTTTGTTGGATATTTTTGTCATAGGTTTTTTTATTTACAAGTTGGTTTTTGATTATAACATTTTTATATTTATTTTTGATCACTTCGACATTGCACTATTGTTTTCACAAATATTTTATCATTTTTGATAATTGTCATTGTCATTATCTTTTTTTTCCACTTACTATTTTCCAATTTGTATTTCCCAATTAGAAGCAATCATATATTTAAAAAATAAATAAATAAATAAATAAATATTAAATAAATACAAACTAAATACATTATAAAATATTTTATCATTAATAATAATTTTATAATTTATTTTTCCACCTACTTTTTCCCAATTTATATTTCCCAATTAGAAGCAATTATATAATTTAATAAAAAATAAATAAATAATAAATACATACTAAATAAATACATTGTAAAATAGACAAAAAAGCAAACTAAACTGAACAAAATAGTGGACTTTATGGGCACATCATACGACACAACTAGTATAAAAAGAAACATTTTATTGAATACACAATTAAAATTGATGTACAGGAGATGATGAACCTCAACCAATACAAGAGCGTTCAATACATTCTACATATATATAAAATGAATATGACCAAAAGGCCACAACAATACATAATACTTGGCTGAGAGACTATGTCTGATTAAAGGTCAAACCTCTTGTATTGGTTGAGGTTCATCACCTCCTGTACATCAATTTTAATTGTGTATTCAATAAAATGTTTCTTTTTATACTTCTTAGTCTATCTTATGATGTGCCCATAAAGTCCGCTATTTTGTTCAGTTGGTTTTCCAGCTGATAATTTTCTTTGTCTGTTTTTCTGGATTATGGCACACTCTTGGTAGCTCGCTTTTGTTCTCCTACAGTATAAAATATTTTAGTATTAGGCCCCGTTCACATACAGGCGACGCTACTTCCAGGGGCGACCTCCGAGGTCGCGGTGTGAGCAGCGCGCCGCGACCTCGGAGCGGCCGGCACGGACTTCATAACATTGAAGTCTATGGCGGTCGCCTCCTGGTCGCCCTAAAGAAGCTCCGGACCCTTTTTCTAAGTCGGAGCGACTTGTGTCGCTCCTATTAGAACGGGTCCGCAGCTTCCCTATGGAAGGCGACCTACGGCGACCTGTGAGGCGACCAGGTCGCCTCACAGGTCGTCTTAGTGTGAACGGGGACTTATTGATAGTTTTATTATTTATTTTTCACCTATTTGTCAAATTGTATTTTCCAATTACAAGTAATAATATAATAACACATAAAAAATACATACATACATACATACATACATAAACAAGTAAAAATATATTTAAGTAAATTAAAAATAAATACATTAAAAATATTTTATCATTATTGATAATGTTATCATTTATTTT
Organism: Pelophylax lessonae; assembly: GCF_965119305.1. NCBI lineage: Eukaryota > Metazoa > Chordata > Amphibia > Anura > Ranidae > Pelophylax > Pelophylax lessonae. The sequence continues at coordinate 31,974,703 of NC_138774.1, forward strand.
CCACTTATTTCCCAATTTGTATTTCCCAATTAGAAGTAATTATATAATAAATTAAGTAAATAAATGAATAATAAATAAATAACTAATACATGAATACATAAATAAATAAAATAAATGATAGCATATTTTATAATTATTGATAATTTTATCATTTATTTTGCACTTATTTCCCAGTTTGTATTTCCTAATTTGCCAATTTGAAGCAATGCGCTTAAAATTGGCAAATTAAATGAAGCAATTTAAAGCAATGTGCTTTACAGAATCCCTATAACCTCATACAGTCACACAAAAATATGTTTGCTGTTAGTGTCGGGTCACACTTGTGCAATGCGGGAAGGCTGCGAATTCGCAGCCTGTTCCCGCATCGCAAACGCACCTCTGGCAGTTCACACTGCCATATGCGATACGCAGGGGGTGTCAATGAAATGTTAACGACACCCCCAGTTTGATCGCATATCACAGTGCGATCTGACAGTTCTCACAGGATCGGATCACACAAGTGTGAACCACTGTGCGATCCGATCCTGATGCGGCTGAAAAAAGGGTCATGTGCGACTTTTGTGAGGGTGCAGTGCGAATTTAGCCATACAAAGTGTATGGCTGAATTCACACTGCACATCCGATCGCATGTAATGAAGGAGCAGAGCGCTCCGATATTACATGCGATCGCCGCACACGCTATAGTGTGAACCGGCACTCAGTCTCAGGGCAGCAACCCACAGCAGTCAGTGAGAATTCTCTGCATATGCTAAACAAGTGTCATCAGATCATGTGTTTCCAAATATTTTCCTTCCATTCATGTTCCAATTACATCATTTTTGGAATTTTCATCAGGTCCAATCCCAGTGACAATGGCCAGTAGGACACATTGAGATTATGAATTTCCCTTGCAGGGACACAGACAGCAGTAACAGCATGACATGGGTTCTAACCATTTACTGTACCACTCTATTCAAAATATAAAACAAGCTTTGGCTTTACATATACAGTACTTTAAGGATTAGATTTTTTTTTATTGAAAATGGCTTGGTCCAATTTGAGCAGAAGCCAATTCTATCAGAATGTTTTGTAATTGAGGTTGGAGGACATGCAAACTCCATTCAGATGGAGCCCAATTGGTAATTGGACCTATGACCCCAGCAGAGCCAGACAGTAGCACAAGAATATAATATAGAAAGTCAGACAAAATCGGATGTGATGAAACGCGTCAGTTGTGGCTACACAGCACACTGGAAGGAGGAATCTGGTGAGTGGAGGTGTTTCCCGAAGGTCCAGCGTACCATCGTGGAGGTGGTGAGGACTGAGGGAGCACCCCAGACCCCTTGTATCTTATGCGTATATGTTTTAAGGTTTTGTAAGTGGAATCATATTGGGTTTATAATAATAATAAACTAGTTTAAACCGAATTGTACTAGTGGGGCTCTTTTTCTTCTTTTACTACATATGGGAGAGGAGGAGTTGGCCTGAGTGAGCTATCTGAGGAGGATTCCACTGAATACAATGGTGAATAAAAGTGCGCATTTGGCCCTAACCATGAAGATGGGGAGTGTGACAGAACCCACTGTCACTGTGTGTTTTGGAGGGGACTGTGCGCAAGCCTCCTACCAACAGACTATGGGCCAGAAGATATTGGAGACCTAGGAACATTGCCTTTTATTTCATTTTATGTTCCCTTTACTCATCTTCTGAACAGCTGAAGATGGCATGACTCATGGCATTGAGTTAATGTAATGTAATGCTACAGCCCTTATCCCCCCCCCCCTCCTGTTTCTGTGTCTAATTGTGTGGATTCATGACACAGACAATGGTCTGGACTGAAGACATCTCTCCGCAGGGGGTGTGTATTAAGGGACTGCCTGTTTCAATGTACAAATGTTCCGTTCTCATTGGCTGGTCCTTGTCCCCTTCCCCCCCTTGGCAAGGCTAAGGGGAGTGTCCCATAACTGTGTGTAAAACTGTATGTCTTGGAATTTAATAAACAGTTTAAGCTCTGCATGTTGAACCCTCAACACCTGTGTGGATTGTCTCGTGATTGAGGGGTTACGGGCTGGGTATGGCTTCTCCGCAGGCTGTGGGTGCGTTTGGAGGACAGGAGACACAGGTCCGGTGGATGTGCCCACCTGGGGTACTAAGATCCATTACAGGGGGCAACATTATAGGGTGAGTTGCCTAGCTGAGGGGTGCGGAATACCGGAGGTGGTGGAATAACAATTTTTTTTTCCCCATTACCACGGTGTCACCCAGTGTGATGATGCCCGTTCTAAATTGTATTAATATATGTTTTAACTTTAAATAGAGAAGATATTATATTACTTTCTCTGATAATACATTGCATGTGTGAAGGACCTTTAACCACTTCAACCCTGCTCACATTGCTGCTACTGCATCAATGTGGCTCATTATCGTCCAGCGACGTAGACCTACGTCGCTGGACTCCGCCCCTTGTGGGCGGCGCGTGCGCGCCGCCGGAGGCTCTCTCCCGCTGTGTTCGATCACAGCGGGAGTCGGGCCAGGGGAGGAGCGGCGGCGATCGCCGCTGCTCTTCCCCGATCGCCGGGGAATCTAATTTGGAGATTCACCCGCTTGTGTAAACAGAGCGGGCGGATCTCCTAAGTGACAGGGAGTGACAGATCACAGGGTTCAGCATAGCTGAACATATGCGATCTGTCCCTGTGTCACTCAGTCACCTCCCCCCCACACGTTAGTAAGCACCAGGCATACATTAACCCCTCCCTCTCCAATAAAATTAACCCCTTCCCTGCCAGTGTCATTTTTACAGTAACAGTGCATATATATAGCACTGATTACTGTAGAAATGTCACTGGTACCCCCATAAGTGTCAAAAAATGTCAGTCAAGGGTCCGATCTGTCCGCCGCAATGTCGCAGTCCCACAAAAAAAATCGCATATCGCCGCCATTACGCGTTAAAAAAAACACCAAAAATTACAGAAATCTTTCCCTTAGTTTGTAAATGCAATAACTTTTGCGCAAACCAATCAAAATACGCTTATTGTGATTTTTTTTTTACCAATCATAGGTGGCAGAAAACAAATTGGCCAAAAATTTAAAAAAATTTTGATTTTTACATTTTTTTTGGGGGGAATTTCATACAAAAAAATGTTAAAAATATTGTTATTATTTCAAAATAAACGCTCTTTTTTTTGTTTATAGCGCAAAAAGTAAAAATCGCACAGGTGATCAAATACCACCAAAAGAAAGCTCTGTTTGTGGGGAAAAAAAGACGTAAATTTCGTTTGGGTACAGCATCGCACGACAGCGCAATTGTCAGTTAAAATCACACAGCGCCGAATCACAAAGTGGCCTGGACGTAAGACAGCAAAATCCTCCGGTAGTAAAGTGGTTAACCACAGTACCGTCCATATAATTGTATACAACCCAAATCTCCCAGATTCTGTTATCAGTAGGGGAAAAGTAAAGTTGGCTGGAGAGGTTCTTCTGTTTGGCAGCCTTATAAACCAGACATAGGTTGTTTGTGGCTCTCTAGAGGCCATAGAGCTACAGATCCTATACTGCTTCCCCCAGAGGACGGCTAGAGAGTCATAGGCTACCCCTGCTAGTTATGGGAAGAGGCGAGCTTGTTTAAAAAAAATAATGAAGGTTAAAAAAAAGGCTCACCTCCAGCTTCAGAATCTTATACATCGTATTTCGGGATATACAACCCTGTCCGCTGACCTACAGATGATTCTTTCTGCTCCCTGCAAGACAAACCAGAAGGCAAACACATTTTAATGATAAATAAGAAATGTTCTACCTAAAGAACCCAATGGACCAGCAGGCCTGAAAGGGATAACCAATCGGCTTAATGTGCATCGGATAGTTGGAGAACTGTTTGCAGGTAGTGAAGTGATGTTGTCAGCACTGATCTCCTTCAGTAATTGATATCACCTCGGGAAGTCAAATTTTAAAGTGGTTCTAAAGGCAGAAGGTTTCTTATCTTAATGCATTATATGCATTAAGGTAAACAACCTTTTTGGGTGCAGCTTCCACCCCCCCCCCCTCCCCAGTCCCCTCCTCAGTCCCCTCTTGTACCTACCTAAGCCACATCTCGATCCAGCGATGTGCATGAGAACAGTGGCTCTCCCGGGTCTTTCTCTCCTCATTGGCTCACACAGCTGCTGTCAGTCACAGCCAGTGAGCCAATAAGGGGCAGGGCTGAGCAGCGCTGTCATGAATCTGCGGTAATGTTTCATGCCCTGACTGTCTGCTTACCTCTCTGGTCTGTGTATCAGCTTTAGGGACTGTGCTCTCACACCTGTGTGTTTAAGTAATCTTCTCTCAGTATGGCTCCACCCCAGCCTCTAACAGGAGACACTATATTATCCCACACACTGCAAGCCAACCTTTCCCGAGCAACAATTGTGCTAAGGCTTCTCTGAGTGTTTCTTGCCGTGTGCTCTACGTCTGACCTTGGCTTATTCATCTGATCATCCCTGTCTGATTGTTGCCCCGACCTTCGGCTCGTCCTTCTGACCATTGCCCCAACCTTTGGATTTTTCTCCACCGCGAGCGTGAGCTGGGAGACCCTGGGGACTGCGACCTGCAGTCAGCTGCAGCCAAGTTCATCCTCACCATCAGAGGCTCTGGTGAAAACCTGCTGGCTCTTAGACTCTGCACCCTGGGGAATCTTATGCTCTAGCTCCCTGTTCAGGACTGTGGTTGCAACCTTGTGTAGCTGCTTCTCTGTGCCATCGACCCACAGCAGTCAGGCGTTGGGTTTACAACCTCCGCGGTGCACTCCCTGTCACTTGGTCCCGCAGGTGACGCTGACATGTGCTCTGTGTGTGAATGGACAATGGTCCATTCACAAGAGCGCAGCTTGGGAGCAAGCCTGATTGAGTGCTCTTATAGCAAGAGGCTTGCTTTTAGGGTACTTGGCAGGGGAGAGGAGCCAGGAGCGCCAGCAGGGGACCCAAAAAGATGAGGTTCAGGGCTGCTCTGTGCAAAACTATTGCATAGAGTGGGTAAGGATTTTTTATTTTTTTTTTAATACCCTTAGAATCACTTTAAATCCTCAATTGCAATATGCACACCTTACAGGTATGTTTTATTTAGGTCAAAAGGAAATGATGTATCAATACACATTATACTGTATGCCAAACGTTTTGTGGAACTCTGATCTTCACACCTGTATGTGCTTGTTGGACATGCCATTACAAAACCTTGGGAATTATTATGGAGTTCGATATTGGATAGGTGTAGGCAGGGCTGCTGTTAGAAATCATGGGGCCCCATACAGCCTACCTGACCCCCCTTCTTCCAGCCGAGAGTGACTGAGGACATAGATTTATCAGTCACCTTCTCTACAGCCTCAGTTGCACAGATGAATGAATAGAAAGCGTTCTGAGGGTTCCTGCTCATTCACAAACTGAAGCATAGTAAACATAGTTTACTGTGCTTCAGTGATGAATTGACACAGAAGTAACTGGTACTGATCGCTCACTGTGTTCATTCAGGAAAGGAAAGGGAAAGTGAATGACATCCCCCCTGTGTGCCAGCAGCAGTTGCCGGTGGGAGAAGAGGGAAGCCAGCAGCACTGTGGGGGAAAGGGGCACACGGGGGGCCCAGACAGCTGATGGAAGGGGCACATGTGCTGGATTCAATCCGCTTGCAGTGCAGATGGAGAGAGGGAGAGGAGGAGAAGCTGTCAGCGCTGCAGTTGGAGACAGATGAGGATCAGTGTCTGAAGTAAGACAGAACAGCCGGCCCTACTGCTCAACAGGTGCCTGGGCCTATTTTAAACTGATGGGGTCTGGGCCCAGTAAAGGAGGGCTTGCTGTACTGACTTATCAGTGGCCCTGGGTGTAGGGGAGTGCTCAGTAAGGAGGGTAGTCACGCTTCCCCTGAAACGCGTTGGCTCCACACTTACCTGTGAACTGTGAAATTCAATAAACATTTTTTTAAAGGAAACAACTTTAAGTGTTACCACCTTCCATGCAGTATTGAGCGCACCTCTACACCTATCCAATATCGATCTCACAGAGTGTCTTTTCATCGCTACCAGAGAGGCAGCAGCCGAGAAGGTTTTCTGCATTAAGGGCAACACACCCTAGTTTACCACCAGGGTTTCCAGATTGCACACTGCTCTGTAGAAATTTGTGTCCATCCGGCCAACATAGTATTTGTGAGGTCAGGTACTGATGTTAGATGAAGAGACCTGGCTCACAATCAATGTTCCAATTCATCCCAAAGGTGTTCAGTAGGGTTGAGGTCAGAGCTCTGTGCAGCCCTCTGGCGTTCCCCCCACTCCAAACTCATCGAACCATGTCCTTATGGAGCTGACTTTGTACACAGCACAGTCATACTGGAACAGAAAAGGACCTTCCCCAAACTGGAGCCACAAGGTTGAAAGTGCATAACTGTCTAACCACTTGCCGACCGCCGCAAGTACATATACTGCGGCGGTCAGCCCCGTGCAGGCAAAGTGACGTACCGGTACGTCACTCGTCTGCGAGCCAATAGGGGGCGAGCGCGCACCGCTGGAGGCGCGCTCCCGCCCCCGCTCGCTCACTCTGATCCCCACACGTGTGACCGGCGGACCCGATGTCCGCCGGTCACTCGCGATCGTCAGTTACAGAGGGAGAAAGGCAGGCGGCTAATGTAAACAAAGCCGCCTGTCATTCTCCCCTGTGTAACAGCAGAGATCATACGGTCCTTCTATGTAGGACCGTAAATCTCTGCTGTTACATGAAAAGCCACATCCCTGCACAGTTAGAATCACGCCCCTAGGGACACACTTAACCCCTCTTTCTCCAATAAAGTTAACCCCTTCTCTGCCAGTGTCATTTTTACAGTAACAGTGCATATGTATAGCACTGGTTACTATAGTAATGTCACTGGTACCCCCAAAAGTGTCATAAATGTCAGTCAAGGGTCCGATCTGTCCCCCGCAATGTCGCAGTCCCGCAAAAAAAAAAATCGCAGATCGCCGCCATTATTCGTTAAAAAAAAAACAACAAAAATTACATAAATCTTTCCCTTAGTTAGTAAACGCAATAACTTTTGTGCAAACCAATCAAAATACGCTTTTTGCGATTTTTTTTTTACCAAACATATGTAGCAGAAAACAAATTGGCCTAAAGTGTTAAAAAATTTTGATTTTTACTTTTTTTTGGGGGGAATTTCATATTAAAAAATGTGAAAAATATTGTTATTTTTGCAAAATTGTCGCTCTTTTTTTGTTTATAGCGCATAATCAAAAAATCGCACAGGTGATCAAATACCACCAAAAGAAAGCTCTGTTTGTGGAAAAAAAAGGACATCAATTTCATTTGGGTACAGCGTCGCACGACCGTGCAATTGTCTGTTAAAGTCACGCAGTGCCGAATCACAAAATACCACCTGGTCAGGAAGGGGGTAAAATCTTCCAGTGGTTAAAATGTATTTTTATGATGTAGCATACAGTGCCACTCTAATTTTGAGGGGCCATATTATGTATCCTTCATAGGATAAACATTCATCTCAAACCTGCTAAATGAGCTGAGAAAATTTGTGACCTCTTTCTGCTTACAAAATTGTGAAATAGACAAACATCTTCAAGTTTAATTCCAGCCTTGTTTTGCAGCAGTAATATTCTGTGCTTATTTCAACTATAGACACTGTTGAAGGAACACCCTATATTTGGCAACACGTGGTAATGCACCGTACATGCATAAGTGCGTTTAATTGCCCTCCATTTTCACCTGCAGTGCAGATGTGGTGTGAAGGTGCTTCGTGGTGCCATTCATTTTTTTTTGACACCTCAACGCACGTTAACATTTTGCTGTGTACTGCATTATTAGAATTTCTGCAAGTAGGTTTTTTTTTAGTCTATTGCATTGGCAGCTTATTCAAATGTATAGGCCATAATAATACAGCACTCCTTAATGCACAACATGTGCATGAGTTAAAAATCACCGCAATAGACTTGCATGTGATCAATGGGCGCTAAAATAAAAAATAAAAGTATCACTAATACATTAGCATGTTATAATAATGTATCCAAGACCCCAGGGGTGTAACTACAGGGGTTGCAATTGCAACCGGGCCCCATGCTCCAGGGGGCCTGTGCGGCTCCCCTGCACACCTGGATAGGAGGGGCGGCGGGGGCAGCATATAGAGCAATCACTGTCCTCCTTTTTCCTCCTGTAGCTGCAGGAGGAAAATGGAGGAGATTGGTTCCTCAGTATGCTGCCCCCGCCACTCCTCCTATCCAGTTCAATTGTGTTCTGCTGTCTCTGGGCCCCTGTGTGCTCCCCTGGTCCCCCCCCCCCCACTGTGCTTCCGGCTTTCCCCCTCCCCTCTCCTGCTGGCTGCTGCAGGGGATGTGTCACAATAGAGAACCAGGAAGGGGTCAGTAAATATGTGATTTACCAGCTCCTTCCTTTTCTGAATGGACAGAGTCATAGTCAGTGACATTGTAAAAAAATTTAATAAAATGATAATAAATAATACAAATAAAATACCAAAAAATAAAAACTACTGACACCAGTGGGTGAACTTCCAGGATTGCAAAGGTCACACTTGCAACCAGGCCCTGGCGTTCCACCACTTTGGGGAGACCCCAAGATGGCAGGAAAGGGGCCCACTGCAGAACTTGTGAAAGGGTCCCACTGCAGGACCGTAATAAAGGACCCCGCAACGAGAGTAAAGGGACCCAGGATCAGTGGGAAGAGCTCCAGGCTTGAAGGAAAGGGCCCCGGCCAGGGGTCAGGGGGGCCCTTCATGATTTCTTGCACCGGGGCCCTGAAGGTTCTAGTTACGCCTCTGCAAGTCCCTCTTGGTCTTAGGTGTACAAAAAAACCCAATAAAAGGAATTTAAAAACACAGACTCACCTCGAACTTATCTCTAATTTTCTAACTCTGCGAAAAGTCAACATCACCACAAGAATGACAATGAGGATGAGGCAAGCGGCCAGAACAGACGTCACTCCACCAATCACACCAGGCCTGCTGATCCGGGACTGGCAGTCTTTTCCAGAATACCAAAAATAACTTGTGTCAGGACAGCTGTGTTGAGAGAAAGCATATTGTCACATCTGCATTGATATCTACATAGTATGTTAGCTTGATAAAAACAGACAGGTCTACTGTCTAATGTTCAACCTAGTTTTTTTTATAAAAAGACAGTTTGACTGGTTTTCTTTGAAACTCTAGTTTACCAACAGAGGTGGAAACAAATGCCTTTAAAATCATGTGCCAATTTTTGCACTATTAGGGAGATAATACCTTACTAACACCAAAACAACCCCCTCTGCTACTTAACTGACCAGATCAATATCCTAGACGTTTAATTGACTTGCTTCTTTACTCTGATTAAAAAGTGTTTCTTTATTTTTTTGAGCAGTGTGATTCAATTATACTATGTTAGTGTGTTTTTATGCCTCAGCTGGTTGGATCTATTCCTTTTCCTAAGCTTCTCTAGAAAAGTAACAGCTATAGTTTATTGTTCCTCAAATTTAAGAATATCTTACAAAACACAAACCAGAGTCATCCAATATGGTGAAGCTTCTGACAGCAACCCTAAATAAAAAGGAGCTTACAAATGCAGACAATGATAATATACATTTGCACTTTTTGGAAATATATAAAAAATAACCAAAAAAATATGTTTTTGACTTACAAACAGACAGGTCCTGATTGGGTTAATCTGCATTCTCCATAGTGACAGTTTAACGGATTTTTTGCTCCCAATGAACAGGCAGAAGTACATGTGAGGCCGGAGTCTGTAAAACTAGGAGAATAGAAATGGGAATATTCTTCCGGCACATATAGACCACAAATATCTGAAATCAAAGAACATTTTGTAAAATCAACAACGTAATCATGACATTTATAAAGTGACAGGTACAGGGGTTGGGAGTGGGACAAACAATAATGCTATCCAGATGCTTGCAATGGTCAGCTACTTTTCACATGGTTTCGGATTTTTTCCAAAAGAGGATAATACACAAATGTTGTAACTCAAAATTGGAAGATGAAGTCATCTCATAGGCCTCATTCACACAGGTGGCTGGGGAAGCGGTTAAAACAGACATTTGAGCCACAGTTTTACTACCGCCTGACCACCCAGCCAAAAGACACCATGAAGCTGCTTAGGGTTGTACACAGCCATGGCAAAAATTATACAATTGTTGTGTTTGGCAGACAGTACCGCCACCAAATGCAACCCTTTGGGTCTGGACCAAACTACAAGCCAAACGCTTGGCTTGCGGTTGAGGTGCGCTATTTACAAAAAAAATCCCCATTTGACTGTCAAAAAAAAAAACCTTAAATTGTTGTTAGCTATCATTAGAGATTTTATTTGGAAGAAGAAGTCACCTAGAATAAGGGTAGAGTTTCTCCAATATCTTAAAGATAACGGGGGTTTGGCAGCACTGAATTCCTGGCTTTATTTTTTGCCTACATGACTTCAGCACCTGGCTGGTTGGGAAAACTGTTCCCTCCAAATAATTTTTTATAGATTGATTAAGAGGTTTTTCAAAAGGAAAGGTCAATTTTTTGCGTTGGAGACCTCTCCATATTCCCTACTATCCATCGGAAAGGAGGTGTTTGGGAAAAAGATTTACTCGGTGTGACAGACCGTTTCCACCAAGATACAGCTTCCTCCACTCTGGAACCAGGTATTATAGCTGAGCATTGCACCCAAGAACTGGACGACACTAGCTTAGATGCAAACTGGAACTGACTTAATTGTATACTCACACTGAATTTATACCACACAAAATCAGGTAAACAACAAGAGCACAGAAAAAATCCCTCTAAATGGGATTTTGAGGGGTAGGGGTGTAAGGTATCCAAAAGTATGTATTAGTGATTGACCGATATCATTTTTTATTGCTGATACTGATACCGATATTTTGGTCATCGCGTATCGGTATCGGCCGATATTTTCGTACATTAAACATTTTTTTATTTTTTATTTATTTATTTATTTATTTTTACAGGTACTCTTGTGGAGGGATCTGGGGATCTAAAAGACCCCAAACCCCTCCTCTGCATTTCAAAGAATTCAAAACGCCAAGTTTGGCTGTTTTGAATGCTGTAATTTTTTTTTAATTTGGCGCTGAGCACCCGGAAGTGATGTCATGACATCAGTTTGGGGTTTTTACACGGAGACCCGATCAGAGCTGAATGCAGCTTTAATCGGGTCTTCTCTTCGGGTGGCCGTGCAGGATGGTTGACCATGCAGGATGGTTGCCCGCTCCTTGTAATGACAGCCTAACGGCTCCTCAGCCGCATCGGTTGTCATTACAAGACAGCCGACCGCTGCTATGGACGCCGCTACCAGGGTGATGCCTCTAGCTCCAGGCATCACTCCGGTACAGCACTTTCCGAAATATCGGCAATATCGGCCACCTTGGTGGCCGATTCCGATATATCGGGGAAAGTGCAGATCGGCCCTCGATATATCGGCTTTGCCGATAATCGGTCGATCTCTAGTATGTATTACAAAAATAATCTCAAATTTATTAGAAATATAGGAAAACCAAATACATAAAACACATACCAATGTATATAGATTAAAATGCAAGCAGTTCAATTAGCATACGTGACCAGCGTTCATATACCGTACACTATCCTGCAGTAGGGACAGCAGAAGACCCAACGCGTTTCGAAGTACAAAGTCTATTTCTTCATCAGGGATCAATGAACACAATATAGGATTGCATCTTGAGTTAAAAGGTCAGTTGATTAATGGAGCTGCATAGTTTGAAATCAAAAGAAGGTAACCATCATCGCTGAATCAAATCATTTCCACCTCTGTCTCCACAGATGTCCCACAGGGGGTCGCAGACAGGCCTCCACAAGCGGCCACTTGGGCACAGACTCTCACCACACTGTGATATTACAAAGATAATGTCACAATGATTGTTCAAAAGAAAGGTATGGGAATACTAGTCACTTTCAATGGTTAAATGGCATGAGCTCATCTACTAGGCATTAACCTAAGACCACTGATCCTGTTGGACTCCTATTTCAGAGGGACCTGTTGATACTGGGACTGATGGTCTTCTCTACATGCCATTTAACCATTGAAAGTGACTATTATCCCCATACCTATCTTTTGAACACTCAGCGTGACATTATCCTTGTAATATCACAGTGTGGTGAAAGTCTGTGCCCAAGTGGCCCCTTGTGGAGGCCTGTCTGCGACCCCCTGTGGGACATCTTTGAAGACAGAGGTGGAAATGATTTGATTCGCTGATGATGGTTACCCTCTTTTGATTTTAAACAACTGACCTTTCAACTCAAGATGCAATCTTATATTGTGTTCATTGACCCCTGATGAAGAAATAGACGTTGTACTTTGAAACGTGTTGGGTCTTCCGCTGTCCCTACTGCAGGATATTGTATATGAACACTGGTCACATATGCTAATTGAACCACTGGCATTCTAATTTATATACATTGTTATGTGTTTTATGTATTTGGTTTTCCTATATTTGTATTAAATTTGAGACTATTTTTGTAGTACATACCTTTGGATACTTTACACCCTTGCCCCTCAAAATCCCATTTAGAGGGAATTCTTTCTGTGCTCTTGTTGTTTATAGTTTGGGATGTGGGCATCATTTTACAAATTGGCTCTAGATATATAGCCACAAAATCAGGTAAGAACTTGATCACATTATCTTAAAAAATGCAAACTGTAAACAGTAATATCAGTACATCTAATGAACAGCTAACATAAACATAAACAGTAAGCTAATTAACAGCTAGTCACCTAGACAAGCCTAGGTGACTCAGACCAGTGCCCAACCAGACAGTACAGCACCAGTTTCCCAGAAAGAAGACCCAGGGCTGTCCAAATATTGTTAACCAAATTTCACTTGTGTAATCTGTCCACTAGACAAGTCATCATAAGACAAAACTCATACAATGATAAAACAGTCTGAAAAAGGGTAATTTATTTATCTTCGTAGATTTCTTGGGGAAGATTGCAGTTAAATATTTCTGTCCCAAGTGAAGCTTCTCCAACCCAGTCTGCAGGAGAGCCACCATATTCCCTCTGACCATTAACCTGTACAAGGTTAATATTACACCTTTCCATCCACTCCAGAAGGGAAGCCTTATTGTCTTTATTCAGAGATTTAATCCAAGCCTCGCTCTCAGTGTTCATCACGTTGTTGTCCATCATTAGAGAATGATCTACTCTCTCCATGGGATCAGAGGCTGAAATTAGCTCTTTTTAATGCTCAGATCGGGAGAAGCGGACAAAATCCCCGGTCTCCTCCATGGGCCATAATCAGTGGGTAGAAGGCTAGCCCCTAGTCCGCTCCAAAAGCCCCTGTCGTGGTTGGGTTTGTCACGCTCAGTATTACTGGTTATACCAGATACACCCTCATATAGTCTAATGAATTACTTCCTGAATTTGGGAAGCTGGGAAGGTTGTATGACTGGGCCAGAAGGGGCATTTTGAGGATTTCTCATTTATGTGAAAATCAATCTTTCATATCATTTCAGAAGCTGCAAGTGTAATTCTCTTTAGATAAAAGGTCTTTTTATCAATATCTTCAAATCAGATGCACCTTTTGGGCCCAGAATGGCTCCCTCGGATTCTCAATTACAGATTCTATGTCATTTAACAACATTTTTAGGATGCAGAAAGCAAAGGGTCTTATCTCTGGGATTTATGCACAATTTTCATCTGAATTTTTGTTTAGACATCCAGCCCCTTAGACAAAAATGGGAACAAGAGTTAGAAGCTATTTCTGATGATGCCTGGGAGTGGGTTTTTACAAGTTATTTCCATTGTTTCTCTCTCTCCCCCTTATCAGCTAACGCAATTGTTTATTATTTACCATGTATATCGGACAAACCCCCCCCTCATTTTCCGTATGGTATGGGGCTATCCTTTGGAAACTTGATCCACTTGCTCTTAGCTGTCCTACATGATATTGGATGAAAGTTATTCAGATTATTATGTAGCAGGTCTTACACTCAGGTTCCACCATTTACACCTAGGCATTCTGGATCGCAGACAGGAATTGGCGCGATTCTGCCCGCGATTCCAAAATTGCCGCAAAACACAGGACACGTTTGCGATCCCCTTACTTTCAATGGCACCCCAACCCCAATTTTGCCACCATTTGTTGGACGACAATCGCAGCAAAATTGTGCCCCAATTGGGGTGCCATTGAAAGTACCTGGATCACAAGCGCATGCTGTGTTTTGCGATGATTCAGGAATCATGGCCAGAATCACGGCAATTCCGCCCATGATCTGGAATGCCTAGGTGTGAATGGAGCCTTAGTGTAAACCCTTTGGCGTGTATTCTAGGATATCTTGAAACCTCCCTTCTGGATAAATAACGGAAAATTTCCTATCAAATACTTACCGTAATTTCCCTTTCTTGATTGACTCCATGGCAGCATACGTATGGGTTAACCCCGCCTCCACTCCTCCCCTATAAGACCCCACTCCCATAAATCTTTGGTCTGAGCCAGAGGCCGCGTTCCTTAACTAGCCTACTCATGACTCTGGGAGGGAACTCCTGCTGCCATGGAGTCAATCAGGAAAGGAAAATTATGGTAAGTATTTGATAGGAAATTTTATGTTTTCCTGACAGACTCCATGGCAGCATACGTATGGGAAATAACTAGCCATACACAGTGGCGGCTGGTGCTCAAAATTTTTGGGGGGCGCAAACAGAAAAATGAGTGACCATCGTGCCCCCAATCAATGCAGAGCGCCACAGCGTGCCCCCAATCAATGCAGAGCGCCACAGCATGCCCCCCAATCAATGCAGAATGCCACAGCATGCCCTCAATCAATGCAGAGAGCAACAGCGTGCCCCCCAATCAATGCAGAGTGCCACAGCATGCCCCCATCAATGCAGAGTGCCACAGCATGCCCCCATCAATGCAGAATGCCACAGCATGCCCCCAATCAATGCAGAATGCCACAGCGTGCCCCCCAATCAATGCAGAATGCCACAGCGTGCCCCCCCAATCAATGCAGAGTGCCACAGCGTGCCCCCCAATCAATGTAGAGTGCCACAGCATGCCCCCCAATCAATGCAGAGTGCCACAGCATGCCCCCATCAATGCAGAGTGACACAGCATGCCCCCAATCAATGCAGAGTGCCACAGCATGCCACCAATCAATGCAGAGTGCCACAGCGTGCCCCCCAATCAATGCAGAGTGCAACAGCGTGCTTCCCAATCAATGCAGAGCGCCACAGCATGCCCCCAATCAATGCAGAGCGCCACAGCATGCCCCCAATCAATGCAGAGCGCCACAGCATGCCCCCAATCAATGCAGAGCGCCACAGCATACCCCCAATCAATGCAGAGACCAGCGTGCGTGCTCCCTTCACTGCAGTGTGGGCTTCCTCCTGAGACCAATGCACTTACCTGGCGGCGGCTTCTCTTCAGTCCCGGCGGCGGCTTCTTCTTCAGTCCCGGCGCGGCTTCTTCTTCAGTCCCGGCGGTGGCTTCTCTTTAGTCCCGGCGGCGGCTTCTCCTCTCCTCGAGACTCCGTCCTCTTCTGCGGCAGCGGGAAGGTGACCGGGCGGTGACGGTGAGTGACTGATGCACGCACCGCCCCCAACGAGATCAGAAGGGATGTTCTGAATCATGATTGGTCCAGGCTGGAGTCTGGACCAATCATGATCCAGGACATCACAAAAGGGGGAGTGTCGGAGCGCAGTGCTCTGCGCCCAGGTGACCCCCCAGAAGGCCGCCAATCGGCGCCTCTGCTGGGTGAAAAACCCCACCCCCCCCCCACCACCCCAAAGCCACCAATGAGTCCGGCGTCCCTAGTGGGCTAAATTTTTTTTTTTTTTTAATCTTTTTTTTTGGGGGGGCGGCGCCCCTGCGCCCCCTATCGGCCGGCCGCCACTGGCCATACACATTCAGGTGGGCAATTGCAGAACAAAAGAAAAGGGTTTAATTGACATTGTCAACCGACAGGATTTGTAAACCAAATAGTAACAGAAGATAAAGAGGCTCTACACAATAATGAGCCATAAATGTATTGATCGGGGACCACAAGGCCTCCCTACCGATTACTTTGGAAACCACATGCTGCAAAGCAGCCCAGGATGTAGACACACTCCTGGACGAGTGAGCGATCAAAGGAGCCAAGCCTTTGGCTCTGTGAGTCTGTCAGATTGCCTAGACAATCCATGCCACAATCGTCCTAGATGAGGCACATTTCCCTTTGTCCTTTCCGGCAAAAAGAATAAACAGGCATTCTGAAGCCTGAAGGAAGCTGTAGCTTGTAGATATAACTTCACAATATCTGAGAGATTCCTAGAACCAAAGGAAGGCACTACTGAGAGTCAAACTCAGGATTCCCTGTTTACTAGACATGGGCTTTAACCAACTAAGCCACAGCGTGACCTCCCCCTTGTCTAAAGGACACAAGTTAGTATTCCAAAGGTTGGTAGAACAATTTCTTGGTTCCCTTGAAAGACTGTTGTACCCTTAGGAACTGAGTCAAGCACAGGTAAAAGCACCGCTGGAACTGGAAGAACGTTAAGAAAAGTTCAGCTGGTGAATCAATCTCTGAGGCTTTAACCATTCTGGTCCTGAGGAGAAGGACAAAAAAGGAGCGCGGCCTCTGGTTCAGACCAAAGATTTATGGGAGTGGGGTCCTATAGGGGAGGAGTGGAGGTGGGGTTAACCCATACGTATGCTGCCATTGAGTCTGTCAGGAAATACACTTTTGGCGGCTTCTACAGTAGGTCACCTTTTGTTTCACGTAGAATGATTACCGTCAAATGGGTTTCAGCTTCCCCCCCCTACCATGATTGAATGGCTATGGGAGTTGAACAAGTGTATTGCATTTAAAAATCAAACATATTTTTAATGTAATATTATGCCTAAATTCGATTGTATATTGAAGCGCTGGTTAAAAACCTCGTAATTAATATATTTTATTGATATATATGTGTTTATTTTTTTTTTTATGTGGGTCAGGGCTGTGCAGGGGTGGGCTTTTCTTTTTTGTGTATTTTTTTGTGTATTTATATGGTTGACCTGTCTAGTTCAAATATGTATGCAATTGCTATGAAATTATATATTTTTTTTCTAATTAATACAATCTGATTTTTGTAAATAAGGCAGTTCAAGAAGTGACCTGAATTCCTGGCAGCTCTTGCTCTATCGACCTCTGAAAAACTGTTTGGGGGTTCTAACTGATGTTTTAACATGTGTGCTGAAAAAAACCACACACACACAAATAGCTCTGGCAGCAAATTATGTTTAGATACAAATTCTTAGAGTTTTTGTAGGCAAAAATGAAAAAAGAAGAGATAAAGAAAAATAAATAAATTAAAAATAAATAAAAAAAAACTTCTAACATTTGTGGTATACACTTTATATCCATTGAAAGTCCAGGATTTAGTTGCTTTAAAAGAAACAATGTTGGTTGCTGTAATATACACTTTGAAAAATTTGACAATGCTAGCACTTCACTCATCTGTTGCTGACTTTTGACAAAAGGCTTTATAAATATCAATTCTGAATTAATTCTGCACTGCCTTTTGGATAGTGTATGTATTAAAAACTGTCTTAAATGTTTTAAGTCAATTAAAAACCAGGGAAAATGCCATGCTTTTTTTTTTGTTTTCCATTTCTTTTATTCTGTTATACTCTCCTTTAACAGTCACTGTTGAATTAATAAACAATTAAAAAAAAATCACTGTGAAATAATCACTTATTAAACGTTTTGTTTACATTTTTCCATGTTTGATTTTTTTTTTTTTTTTTTTTTTGTACAGTGGCTTGGTGTAACCAATATGTTGCCATGAATTGATTTTGTAACCAATAAACAAGTGCTTTTAACCAAAAAAGTAAAAAAATAAATAAAGAGACATATTTTTATTTAATGCCATGCTTAAATTTGATCATATAGTGAAGTGCTGATAGCTTCTTCTTATTTACAAACCTTGCAATGCATCTTTATTTAGATATTGTTTATTTATATATATATATATATATATATATATATATATATATATATACATAATTGCAAACACATTTCACCTGGACAGGTCAACCATATAAATACACAAAACAAACACAAAAAAAGCCCATCCCTATATATATATATATATATATATATATATATATATATATATATATATATATATATATATATATATATATATATATATATATATATATATATATATATATATATATAGTATATAGGGCAGGGATGGGCTTTTTTTTGTGTTTGTTTTGTGTATTTATATGGTTGACCTGTCCAGTTAAAATATGTATGCAATTTGTAAAAACATATTTTATAATAAATAAATTAAGATTTTTTTTAAAAAAAAAAGGCAGTTTAGGAGGTAGCAGTATGTATCACCTTCTGAATTCCTGGCAGCTGCTGCTCTATTGACCTCTGAAAAATTGTGTGGAGGTTTTTACTAATCTTCAGGCCTAAAATGTGCATTTTAACATGCGTGCTAAAAAAAAAAAAAAAAAAAAAAAAACACAGAAACAGCTTTGCCAGCAAATGATGTTTTCATACTTGGAGTTTCCCTAGAATAGTAAAACTATAATTTATTCTCACTTACCAGTATAGTTAATAGCGTGGACAGCAGAAATGGAGGATTTACGGAAGCAAAGAAGATCTGAAGAAGAAATAGGCAGATATGTAAATTCTGTACATGGAAGATGCTTCTGAATTTCTAAAAGCTTAGTTAGAGACCTTCATAATCTGGATTTTACATTGGCCCACCCAACTATTTAAAACCCCTCTTTATTAAAGCGGCTGTAAACCACAGGAAAAAAAAAAAAAAAAAAACACAAAACACAAACCAATCAATATGCACTAATTGTTTTTTTTTTTTTTTTCTCTTACTAAAAACATTTAGCAGAATACACATTGGCCTCAATTGGTGAAGAAATTGATTTTTTACATTTTTATTGGACGTGTTTTATAGTAGAAAGTAAAATACTGTTTTTTTTTTTTTTTCAAAATTGCTTTTTTTTGTTAATAGCGCAGAAAAATAAAAACTGCAGAGGCAATCAAATACCACCAAAAGAAAGCTCTATTTGTGGAAAAAAAGAACATCAATTTTCTTTGGATACAGTGTCGCATGACTGCTCAATTGTAAGTTAAAGCAAAGCAGTGCCGTATTGCAAAAAAATGGCCTGGTCAGGAAGGGGGGGGGGGGGGATAAATCCTTCCGGAGCTGAAGTGGTTAAACAAGTCTTCTCAGTACCCAGTTTTAATGGGGACAATAATGGGATCTACTGGTGAACATTACCATGATAAGAAACACATGTAATTAGTATTTGGAAACAGGTGTATGGGTGCTTCCACCTTCATGCATGGAAGCTCCGCCCCCCAATGCTCAGACTCTGAGGCTGCTAATGCCTCTATAACACATGAATCACAGGAAGGATAGTCAGCACTCAGGATGTCATCCAGTAAATATCTTCCTTTATTGATTGAAAAAAGCATCTACAAATAGCTATAAAATAGCCAACGTGTTTCGACCATCAGGACTTAATCATGCCATAATGAAGCCCTGAAAGCCGAAACGCGTCACCTGTTTTACAGCTTTTTATACATGCTTTTTCAATAAAGGAAGATTTTTCTAGAAGCCATCCCAAGTGCCGACAGTCTTTCCTGTTATTCAAATGTAATGAGTACACAGCTCTGGCTTTTCATGAGCAGGGTTTATTTTTTCTCAGAGAATAGGTGCAGGAACTCCCCCCATCTGAGTCTCTCCTTCTACTGCCCCTTTTGGAGAATATAGAACCAAGTATTATTTTTGTGGTGCCAAGTAATCTTTATGGAATATGTTAATGAAAACAAAAAAAGCAGTAAAATAGATCCCATGCTGCAACAAAATCCCCCCCCCCTTTCCAACAGATCCTCCTCACAACAATAGACCCCCCCCCATCAAAAATTTACTCCCTGCAACAAGGTACCAACCAAGCAAAAATAGACCCCCAGAAGCAACAGACCCCTGCCAGCAGCAATAGATCCTCCTTAGCAACAATATACCTTCTCAGAAACAAAAGACCCCCCAACAACAATAGCACCCCCCACCAACATATTCTCCTCACAACAATGGACCCCCTCCCCTATCAACAGTTGACTCCCTGCAACAAAATACAGACCAAGCAAAAATAGACCCCCCAGCAGCAACAACAGATCACCCATCAGCCAGAATCAATAAACCCTCCAGCAGTCAGCATCAACAGACCCTTGATCAGCCAGCATCAACTGACCCTCCATCAGCCAGCATCAATAGACCCTCCATCAGCCAGCATCAACAGACCCTTCAGCAGCCAGCATCAATAGACCCTTCAGCAGCCAGCATCAATAGACCCTTCAGCAGCCAGCATCAATAGACCCTTCAGCAGCCAGCATCAACAGACCCTCCAGCAGCCAGCATCAATATACCCTTCAGCAGCCAGCATCAACAGACCCTCCAGCAGCCAGCCTCAATATAACCTTCAGCAGCCAGCATCAACAGACCCTCCAGCAGCCAGCATTAACAGACCCTCCAGCAGCCAGCATCAATAGAGCCTCCAGCAGCCAGAATCAATAGACCATTTAGCAGTCAGAATCAGTAGACCTCTCCCTCAACAATAGATTCCTCCCAGCAACATAGGACCCCCCCCCCCCTTTAGCAGCAATAGACCCCCATACAAAAATAAATCACCTTCAGTGACAATAGATCCCCCAGAAGAAAGCATCAATAGACCATCCAGCACACCCCAGGACCCCTTGGCCTTTACATACATTCAGTGCTAGAGGTGCCGGAACTGCGTTCCCCCACGTTCCCGCTGAAAAAAAAGCCAGCATCAATATACCCTTCAGCAGCCAGCATCAACAGACCCTCCAGCAGCCAGCATCAACAGACCCTCCATCAGCCAGCATCAACTGACCCTCCATCAGTCAACATCAATAGACCCTCCATCAGCCAGCATCAATAGACCCTCCATCAGCCAGCATCAATAGGCCTTCTATCAGCCAGCATCAACAGACCCTCCATCAGCCAGCATCAACAGACCCTCCATCAGCCAGCATCAACTGACCCTCCATCAGTCAACATCAATAGACCCTCCATCAGCCAGCATCAATAGACCCTCCATCAGCCAGCATCAATAGACCCTCCATCAGCCAGCATCAATAGGCCTTCTATCAGCCAGCATCAACAGACCCTCCATCAGCCAGCATCAACAGACCCTCCTGCAGCCAGAATCAATAGACCCTTCAGCAGCCAGCATCAATAGGCCCTCTATCAGCCAGAATCAACAGACCCTCCATCAGCCAGCATCAATAGACCCTCTATCAGCCAGCATCAATAGAGCCTCCAGCAGCCAGCATCAATAGAGCCTTTAGCAGTCAGAATCAACAGACCCTCCATCAGCCAGCATCAACAGAACCTCCATCAGCCAGCATCAACAGACCCTCCATCAGCCAGCATCAACAGACCCTCCATCAGCCAGCATCAATAGACCCTCCACCCGCCAGCATCAACAGACCCTTCATCAGCCAGCATCAACAGAACCTCCATCAGCCAGAATCAACAGACCCTCCATCAGTCAGCATCAATAGACCCTCTATCAGCCAGCATCAATAGATCCTCCAGCAGCCAGCATCAATAGAGCCTCCAGCAGCCAGAATCAATAGACCATTTAGCAGTCAGAATCAGTAGACCTCTCCCTCAACAATAGATTCCTCCCAGCAACATAGGACCCCCCCCCCTTTAGCAGCAATAGACCCCCATACAAAAATAAATCACCTTCAGTGACAATAGATCCCCCAGAAGAAAGCATCAATAGACCATCCAGCACACCCCAGGACCCCTTGGCCTTTACATACATTCAGTGCTAGAGGTGCCGGAACTGCGTTCCCCCACGTTCCCGCTGAAAAAAAAGCCAGCATCAATATACCCTTCAGCAGCCAGC
Source organism: Pelophylax lessonae (assembly GCF_965119305.1). Taxonomy (NCBI): domain Eukaryota; kingdom Metazoa; phylum Chordata; class Amphibia; order Anura; family Ranidae; genus Pelophylax; species Pelophylax lessonae. Next base: position 31,996,593 of record NC_138774.1, read on the forward strand.
ATCAACAGACCCTCCAGCAGCCAGCATCAACAGACCCTCCATCAGCCAGCATCAACTGACCCTCCATCAGTCAACATCAATAGACCCTCCATCAGCCAGCATCAATAGACCCTCCATCAGCCAGCATCAATAGGCCTTCTATCAGCCAGCATCAACAGACCCTCCATCAGCCAGCATCAACAGACCCTCCTGCAGCCAGAATCAATAGACCCTTCAGCAGCCAGCATCAATAGGCCCTCTATCAGCCAGAATCAACAGACCCTCCATCAGCCAGCATCAATAGACCCTCTATCAGCCAGCATCAATAGAGCCTCCAGCAGCCAGCATCAATAGAGCCTTTAGCAGTCATAATCAACAGACCCTCCATCAGCCAGCATCAACAGAACCTCCATCAGCCAGCATCAACAGACCCTCCATCAGCCAGCATCAACAGACCCTCCATCAGCCAGCATCAATAGACCCTCCACCCGCCAGCATCAACAGACCCTTCATCAGCCAGCATCAACAGAACCTCCATCAGCCAGAATCAACAGACCCTCCATCAGCCAGCATCAACAGAACCTCCATCAGCCAGCATCAACAGACCCTCCATCAGTCAGCATCAATAGACCCTCTATCAGCCAGCATCAATAGATCCTCCAGCAGCCAGCATCAATAGAGCCTCCAGCAGCCAGAATCAATAGACCATTTAGCAGTCAGAATCAGTAGACCTCTCCCTCAACAATAGATTCCTCCCAGCAACATAGGACCCCCCTTTAGCAGCAATAGACCCCCATACAAAAATAAATCACCTTCAGTGACAATAGATCCCCCAGAAGAAAGCATCAATAGACCATCCAGCACACCCCAGGACCCCTTGGCCTTTACATACATTCAGTGCTAGAGGTGCCGGAACTGCGTTCCCCCACGTTCCGGCTGAAAAAAAAGCCCTTGTCATGAGAAATACTATTCATTGTAATACCTTACCTTGGTGCTGACAGTAGGCTTGGGACTGATTTGCCGTTTGCAGCCGATCCACCATGCCACTCACTGTGTCATTGAATTCTTTATTTAATTGATCTTTGGGAACATTCTTTAGAGTAATATGAACATCAAAGCTGGCATTGACACTTCCGTTCCTGTCCCCGAGAGAAATGGTTATTAGGTTATCGCTATTATATGGATTGAGAGACAGAATAACTATACAGGATATGGTGAAAAGCGACCAAAGGACTCAAAAAGTCCTCAAAACGTATCAGTGCATAGCAAAAATCTTCTTAGAACAGAAGGTATTCACATACAGTGAGGGAAAAAAGTATTTGATCCCCTGCTGATTTTGTAAGTTTGTCCACTGACAAAGAAATGATCAGTTTATAATTTTATTGGTCGGTTTATTTTACCAGTGAGAGACAGAATAACAACAAAAATATCCAGAAAAACACATTTCAAAAAAGTTACCAATTGATTTGCATTTTAACCGGTTGCTGACCGCCGCACGACGATATACGTCGGCAGTCAGCCCCAGCCAGGCAAAGTGACGTATATATACGTCACTAGCCTGTCACTTGCTTGGGAGCCAATAGCGGGCGAGCGCACGCCCGCCCCGGTTCGTTCCCCAGCAAGTCCGTGTGTGTGACCGGCGGACCCGATGTCTGCCAGTCACTCGCCGATCATCGGTGCAGAGGGAGGAAGGCAGGCGGCTGATGTAAACAAGCCGCCTGTCATTCTCCCCTGGTGTAGAAACAGTGATCATATGGTTCTACTATGTAGGACTGTTGATCACTGTTCCTACACTTCAAGCCACAGCCAATCACAGTTAGAATCACACCCCTAGGGACACACACAGCCCCTCCCTCTCAAATAAAGTTAACCCCTTCACTACCAGTGTAATTTTTACAGTAACAGTGCATATGTATAGCACTGATTACTGTAGTAATGTCTCTGGTACCCCCAAAAGTGTCAAAAATGTCAGTCAAGGGTCCGATCTGTCCGCCGCAATGTCACAGTCCCGCAAAAAAAACGCAGATCGCCGCCATTACTCGTTAAAAAAAAAAACACCAAAAATGACAGAAATCTTTCCCTTAGTTAGTAAACGCAATGACTTTTGCGCAAACCAATCAAAATATGCTTATTGTGATTTTTTTTACCAAACATAAGTAGCAGAAAACAAATTGGCCAAAAATGTAAAAAAATTTTGATTTTTACATTTTTTGGGGGGAATTTCATATAAAAAAATGTGAAAAATATTGTTATTTTTTCAAAATTTACGCACTTTTTTGATTATAGGCCAAAAAGTAAAAATCGCACAGGTGATCAAATACCACCAAAAGAAAGCTCTGTTTGTGGGAAAAAAAAGGACGTAAATTTCGTTTGGATACAGCGTCGCACGACCGCGCAATTGTCAGTTAAAGTTGCACAGCGCCAAATCGCAAAAAGTGGCCTGGACGTAAGACAGCAAAATCCTCCGGTGGTAAAGTGGTTAATGTTACTGGTCCCCAAAAAATGTCAAAAATGTCAGTTAGGGGTGTGATCTGTCCGCTGCAATGTCACAATCCCGATCACCGTCATTACTATTAAAAAAAAAATCTAAGAAATAACAAGTCCATAAATCTATCCCGTAGTTTGTAAACGCTATAACATTTGCGCAAACTAATCATACACTTTTTGGGATTTTTTTACCAAAAATATATATAGCAGAATACAAATTGCCCTAAACTGATAAAAAATTTTGATTTTTTAATTTTTGTTTTATTGAGAATGTTTTATAGCAGAAAGTAAAAAATATTGTGTTTTTCTTTTTTTTTCAAAATTGTCGCTCTTTTTTTGTTTATAGCCCAAAACCTAAAAACCGCAGAGGTGATCAAATACCACCAAAAGAAAGCTTTATTTGTGGGAAAAAAAGGACGTCAACGACCACGCAATTGTTAGTTAAAATAACGCAGTGCCGAATCGCAAAAAATGGCCTGGTCAATAAGGGGGTAAAACCTTTCCAGGGCTGAAGTGGTTAACTTCATCATTTAAAGTGAAAGTAAAAGAAACTCTCACATTTTGGGTTTTCCCAGAAAAGTAATAGAGGGGCAAATCTTCCTAGTTCTGGTGACCTTGGGGGGTCCCCAAGGGATTCCCTTCACTTGCAGGGATTTCCTCTCACTTCCTGTTTCAGCTTTGGGATAGGAAGTAAAGGGAAATCTCTCCAATGGGACACAGATGGGCAATAAAATCTGACAGGGGTTATAACCCCTTCCCCATAGCTCCCAACTGTCTCTGATTTGGAACCAGAGCTGAAGTGGTAGAAGGTAGTCCATTAGTTATTTTAGGCAAGACAGTCGAGGGAATTTGATAATAGACCCCAGATGTTCGGTGTTAGACATGGCACATGAATGAGAACATACTTACGTGAAGACAATGTTTGAAATATCATTAAATTCTGGAATGTCAATATAAATGTACTGTATCTGCAAAGAAAAAAATATTCTCAATCATTATTATTTTACTCTCACAAAAAAAAAATCTACAGTATTGTGAGTGATCCTGTGTGGATTTTTTTCATTTTAACCACTTACCGACCACTCACATGGAGCAAAGTGGCTCGTTATCGTCCAGCGACGTCGCTGGATCCCGCCCCCTCTCGGCGGCGCGTGCGCGCCGCCGGAGGCCCGCTCCCGCTGTATTCAGACACAGCGGGAGTCGGGCCAGGGGAGGAGAGGCGGTGATCACAGCCGCTCTTCCCCGATCGTCGGGGATCGAGTGAGGAAATCCGCCCGCTTGTGTAAACAAAGCGGGCGGATCTCCTATGTGACAGACAGTCACAGATTACAGGATTCAGCATAGCTGAACCTGCGATCTGTGTCTGTGTCACGCAATCCCCTCCCTCCACACACGTCAGTAAGCATGAGGCATACATTTAACCAATAAAGTTAACCCCTTCCCTGCCAGTGTCATTATTACAGTAACAGTGCATATTTATAGCACTGATTACTGTAGTAATGTCACTGGTACCCCCAAAAGTGTCAAAAATGTCAGTTAGGGGTCCGATCTGTCCGCCGCAATGTCACAGTCCTGCAAAAAAAAAATCGCAGATCGCCGCCATTACTAGTAAAAAAAAATAAACAATAAAAATGACAAATCTTTCCCGTAGTTAGTAAATGCAATAACTTTTGCACAAACCAATCAAAATGCGCTTATTGTGATTTTTTTTTTACCAAAAATATGTAGCAGAAAACAAATTGGCCTAAAATGTTAAAAAATTTTGATTTTTAAATTTTTTTGGGGAATGTTATATAGCAGAATGTGAAAAATATTGTTTTTTTTTTTCATAATTGTCGATCTTTTTTTCAAAAATGTAAAATCGCACAGGTGATCAAATACCACCAAAAGAAAGCTCTATTTGTGGGGGAAAAAAAGGACATAAATTTAATTTGGGTACAGCGTTGCACGACCGCGCAATTGTCCGTTAAAGTAACGCAGTGCCGAATCGCAAAATATAGCCTGGTCAGGAATGGGGTAAAATCTTCCAGTCTTAAAGCGGTTAAAAATACGCTCATTGATAATTTTTTTGTCAAAGACATGTAGCTAAATACATTTTGGCCTAAATATATGACAAAAATTGAATATATTGGATATTTTTTAACTGTCAGAGTAGAAAATGTCAATTTTTTCGCAAAATTTTCGCTCTTTTTTTATTAATATCACAAAAAATAAAAAGCGCAGAGGTGATCAAATACCACCAAAAGAAAGCTCTGTTTGTGGGAAAAAAAGGACTTAAATTAAATTTGGGTACAGTGTTGCACGACCGCGCAATTGTCCGTTAAATGAACGCAGTGCCGAATCGCAAAATATAGCCTGGTCAGGAATGGGGTAAAATCTTCCGGTCTTAGTGCCGGTTCACACTTGTGCGATGCGGGAAGGTTGCGAATTCGCAGCCTGTTCCCGCATCGCAAACGCACATCTGGCAGTTCACACTGCCATATGCGATACGCTGGGGGTGTCAATGAAATGTTAACGACACCCCCAGTTTGATCGCATATCGCAGTGCGATCTGACAGTTCGCACAGTATCGGATCGCACAAGTGTGAACCACTGTGCGATCCGATCGTGATGTGGCCGAAAAAATGCCTCATGTGCATGTTTAGTGCGGGTGCAGTGCGAATTTAGCCATACAAAGTGTATGGCTGAATTCGCACTGCACATCCGATCGCATGTAATGAAGGAGCAGTGCGCTCCGATATTATATGCGATCGCCGCACACGTGGAAGTGTGAACCGGCACTTAAAGCGGTTAAAAAAACGCTCATTGAGAATTTTTTTGTCAAAGACATGTAGCTAAATACATTTTGGCCTAAATATATGACAAAAATTGAATATATTGGATATTGTTTAACTGTCAGAGTAGAAAATGTCAATTTTTTCGCAAAATTTTCGCTCTTTTTTTATTAATGTCGCAAAAAATGAAAACACAGAGGTGATCAAATACCACCAAAAGAAAGCTCTGTTTGTGGGAAAAAAGGACTTAAATTTCGTTTGGGTACAGCGTCGCACGATCGTGCAATTGTCGGTTAAAGTCGCGCAGTGCCAAGTTGCAAAAATTGGCCTGGACGTAAAGCAGGAAAATCCTCCGGTGGTAAAGTGGTTAATTATTGTAGAACCCAAAGCTGAACTCAAGGCAAACAGGCAAATATAGAGATCAAGCTGCTGTACCTACTAAATGATTTGTATTTCTGTCTATCCAGTCCTGCGATTTACACATCCCCCTCAATCAGAAGGATGACACCTTCACACCATTTGCTGTTCATGAAAACATTAATGCCCCTTCTCTGCCGTAGACTTCTGACTGGACTGTGAAAGAGCAGCAGTAGATTGATGAGGTCATCCTGCTACTCACTCTGTTTTCTTCTATTAGTATGTTCTTTGTTACCATATTAGCATGCAGCATACACCTGCTTGGCTCCTAGTGCTGCCCCTCCCTCTCTACTGCTGCTGTATAAGGTAGGGATCGACCGATTATCGGCAATGCCGATATGCACTTTTCCTGAAATATCGGAATCGGCCCCTGAGGTTACCGATATTGCCGATATTTCGGGAAAGTGCTTGTACCGGAGTGATGCCTGCAGCTAGAGGTATCACCCCGGTACCGGCGTCCATAGCCGACGGTCGGCTTTCTTGTAATGACAACCGATGCGGCTGAGAAGCCACTCGGCTGTCATTACAAGGAGCGGGAAGAGGATTCCCTCCTCCCGCCGCCTTCTGCGGCTCGCCCGGGTCTCCCGTCCCACCAGGAGACCCCGGCATCCTACCTGCACGGCCGCCGAAGACCCGATCAAAGCTGCATTCGGCTCTGATCAGGTCTCCATGCAAAAACCCGGAAGAGATATCATGACATCACTTCCGGGTACTCGGCGCCAAATTAAAAAAAATGACAGCATTAAAAACAGCCAAACTTGGCGTTTTGAATGCTTTTCAGTGCCTAAGGAGGGGTTCGGGGTCTTTTAGACCCCCAGATCCCTCCACAAGAGTACCTGAAAAATAAATAAATACATTTTTTTTAAATGTCCAAAAATATCAGCAGATATCAGCCGATACCGATATGCGATGACCAAATCTGTATTGGTATCGGCAATAAAAAACAATATCTGTCGATCACTAATTGTAACCTAAACTATTTGTATTTCTGTCTATCCAGTCCTGAAATTTACACATCACCCCCCAAACAGAAGGATGACACCTTCACACCATTTGCAATTCATGAAAACATTGATGCCCCCCCCCCCCCCCCCCCATTGATGCAGCAGTAGATTGATGAGGGCATCAATTGTATTTGGGTACAGCGTCGCATGACCGCGCAATTATCAGTTAAAGCAACGCAGTGCCGAATGGCAAAAAATGGCCTGGTCATTAAGGGGGTAAAACCTTCCAGGGCTGAGGTGATTAATATAAAAGATTGACTATGTAATTATAGGAAAGATAGTACAAAGCTGACCTCAGTGGACTGTTGGGAGATTTCCATACACAATAACTTGAATTGGTCAGAAGCCATGCCACCATACTTTAGATGAGCAATGTGTGGCCTAAATCTTGTCCAGCTGTGCAAAAGTGTATTACCGTATATACTCAAGTATAAGCCGACCCGAATATAAGCCGAGGCACCTAATTTTACCACAAAAAAACTGGGAAAACGTATTGACTTGAGTATAAGCCTAGGGTGGGAAATGCAGCAGCTACTGGACCCAACTGGACCACCACAAGACCCAAAACAGGGGCTGCGGGCATGGTACAGGAGATGCAGGGCTGCGAACATGGTACAGGAGATGCAGGGCTGCAGACATGGTACAGGAGATGCAGGGCTGTGGGCATGGTACAGGAGATGCAGGGCTGCGAACATGGTACAGGAGATGCAGTGCTGCAGACATGGTACAGGAGATGCAGGGCTGCGGACATGGTACAGGAGATGCAGTGCTGCAGACATGGTACAGGAGATGCAGTGCTGCAGACATGGTACAGGAGATGCAGGGCTTTGGGCATGGTACAGGAGATGGTTTAGGCTTGGTACAGGAGATGGTACAGGCATGGTACAGGAGATGGTTCAGGCATGGTACAGGAGATGGTACAGGAGATGGTACAGGAGATGGTACAGGCATGGCACAGGAGATGGTACAGGCATGGCACAGGAGATGGTACAGGCATGGCACAGGAGATGGTTCAGGCATGGCACAGGAGATGGTACAAGCATAGCACAGGAGATGGTACAGGCATGGTATAGGAGATGGTACAGGCATTGCAAAGGAGATGGTACAGGCATGGCACAGGAGATGGTACAGGCATGGCACAGGAGATGGTTCAGGCATGGCACAGGAGATGGTACAAGCATAGCACAGGAGATGGTACAGGCATGGTATAGGAGATGGTACAGGCATGGCACAGGAGATGGTACAGGCATGGCACAGGAGATGGTACAGGCATGGCACAGGAGATGGTACAGGAGATGGTACAGGCATGACACAGGAGATGGTACAGGCATGACACAGGAGATGGTTCAGGCATGGCACATGAGATGGTACAGGCATGGTAAAGGAGATGGTTCAGGAATGGTACAGGAGATGGTACAGGCATGGTACAGGAGATGGTTCAGGAATGGTACAGGAGATGGTACAGGCATGGTACAGGAGTTGGTATAGGCATGGCACAGATGGTACAGGCATGGTTCAGGAGATGCAGTGCTGCGGGCATGGTACAGGAGAATATCCTGTACCATGCTCGCAGCACTGCATCTCCTCAGGAAATGCAGGGGCTGCGGAGGAGTCTCACTTACCTTTCTGCCTTATATTTAAAAATGGCGCCGCCCGTCGCCAACACGTCACTGCGCATGCGCCATCTGCCCGGGAATAGCCGAACGTGTAGGGGCTTTCCCGAGCGGTGGCGCATGCGCACTGACCGGGGAAAAGGCAAGTGAGACTGTGACTCGAGTATAAGCCGAGAGGGGCTTTTTCATCATAAAAAAAACATGCTTAAAAAGTCGGCTTATACTCGAGTATATACGGTATTTTACTTACAGGGAACTAGCTTTGTGTGGTCACTATAACACAAAATGGTATATCACTCACCTCTTCTTTCAGTCTGATAGCCAACGTGTGATACTGGGCGGAGCTTGTGTTAGAGAGATCTTTATTAAAAATTTGGTTGGTAATTTTCAGTTGAAAAATTGATATCACCTTTACTTCAACTGAAAAAATGAACAGTTAGAGGAATGTCAGAGTCTACAGAATGTTTTCACACCACATTTCTGCAATCATGTACAATCATTATGTTAACATGCTGTTTTTAAAGCGGAGTTCCAGCTACAGAATCGTTTTTTTTTTAATCAATACTTCCTAAACTGTCACCCCCCCCACCCCCTTCATACATCAACTAATCCGTTTTTTTACAGTATAGTAATCGATTGGCAATTATAAAATCTTACTTTATAAAATGTGTCCTGAGCGCCGCCATCTTTGTCCGGGTTCCCCTGAAGCCGCTGTGTGTAAATGGATGCCTTGCTTTCTGGATCGAGATGGAGGGGGGGCCGGTGAATGCAGCGTGAAATCTCGCGCATGCCCAGTACTATGCGATCGGCATAGTATAGGGATGCCTATCATCGTGTTATTTCCTGTTTGCAAATAACGCGATGAGAGGAGCGGCCGGCCGCCTACGTCACTGCCCATTGCATCCTGGGAGTGATGAGTAAGAGCTCCCAGGAGGCATTGCGGGACAGGAAGTGACGGCGCGGGCCGCGGCCGCAGAGGGAGGAAGTGGAAGGAAAGGTGATTATATTTTCTTCAATAATAAGGTAAGTAAAAAAAAAATAAATCGTAACTACCCATTTGTTTTTCAGGTAACAAAAAGGATTAGGTCGATTTTGTGGCCGGAACTCCGCTTTAAAGACATAGAACAACAATTCTCATATATTATATTGTTACTAGTAGTCTGCCACTAGGTGGTGGTGTTGTGTTTGATGCTTTCATAATGTATTGTTCTTCCTAATGGAACTACATGGTCATGATGTCATTTCTTGTCTCTGTGTTCCTATTGTTTCTAATAAAACAATGAAGGCTCGGACTCACATTTAGCTTCATCTTAACTGGTCAGAGTCGTATCTGAGGCAACATTCCAACAGATCAAATACACATTTGGGCAGATTTATAGATCTGGCGGAAAGTAAAAGCGAAGATGTTCTGGGTGGACCTAAAGTGTAGGTAAACCCGAAAATTGCAATATATTGGATCTTATCAGTCCTTCGATTTTCTTTTTCCATTATTTTCTTTTTTTCTATTGATCCTGCCAGTTTCTGTCCTAACAATTCCAGTCCTAGGGTGACAAGTTTCACTTTTTGTACTCTATCTATGGAGGAGCTGGCCTGATCTCCAGATTTGGACTGAAAACACCTCCCCATTTACCGATCCCCATCACATGGGGGAGGTGTTTGGTAGATCACAGAAGATAGCTGGTTAACTTGCATAGGAAGTTACATTGACATGAGATTTCTGGCAGGACCAACAGGATTTATTTCTGTACTTTCTAAATATGTACTTCTCCTGAAAAAAAGAAAATGAATGCAGTCACCACATCTTTGGACTGGTGGGCTGCAATATTCTACACTATATTGCCAAAAGTATTGGGACACCTGCCTTTACACGCACATGAACTTTAATGGCATCCCTGTCTTAGTCCGCAGGGTTCAGTATTGAGTTTGCAGCTATAAAAGCCTCAACCCTTCTGGGAAGGCTGTCCACAAGGCCTAAGACATCACGTTCCTACGTCTCAGCCGGAAGTGTGCCGCCGTAAGCTCCTCCACCGTGTCCCCAGTGTTCGGGAAACGCCGACTTCCATCGGCTACAGCGGACTACTGTAGCAGACCGTTCAAGCTATTTTTAGGCATCCAGATGTACCAACCGCCTGGACGGAACAGTCTTCATATTACCCACTGCTGTCTTATACCTACTCTCTTGTGAGTACATGGTGTTATTGATTTGCAACATTAAAACGTGTCTTACTGCACTTAGAGTGGCGCCTGTCTTTTCTTCACAAGGTTTATGAGTGTGACTATTTTTGATCATTCTTCCAGAAGCGCATTTGTTAGATCAGCGCTGATGTTGGATGAGAAGGCCTGGCTTGCAGTCTCTGCTCTAATTCATCGCAAAGGTGTTCTATGGGGTTGAGGTCAGGACTCTGTGCAGGCAAGTAAAATTCCTCCACCCCAAACTCACTCATCCATGTCTTTATGGACCTCGATTTGTGCACTGGTCCAAATCATTTGGAGGAGGGGGGATTATGGTGTGGGGTTGTTTTTCAGGGGTTGGGCTTGGCCTCTTAGTTCCAGTGGAGGGAACTCTTAAGGTGTCAGCATACCAAGACATTTTGGACAATTTCATGCTCCCAACTTTGTGGGAACGGTTTGGGGATGGCCCCTTCCTATTCCAACATGACTGCACACCAGTGCACAAAGCAAAGTCCATAAAGACATGGATGAGCGAGTTTGGGGTGGAGAAACTTGACTGGCCTGCACAGAGTCCTGACCTCAACCTGATAGATAACCTTTGGGATAAATTAGAGTGGAGACTGCGAGCCAGGCCTTCTTGTCCAACAAACATTCCCATAGACACACTCCTAAACCTTGTGGACAGCCTTCCCAGAAGAGTTGAAGGTGTTATAGCTGCAAAGGGTGAGCCAACTCAATATTGAACCCTACAGACTAAAGCTGGATAAACACTATACAATTTTCTTTACATTTTTTCCTTTAGACCTAACAAAACCATATAATATGAGGTCACACCTAAACACTTTCAATTTGTATGCAGTCAAGCAGGCCCTTGTACTATATAGTTGAAGTTAAATCAAAAGGAAATCTACCAACAAAAGTTATATAGTGTGTATCCAGCTTGAGACTGGGATGCCATTAACCACTTTACCACCGGAGGATTTTGCTGTCTTCCGTCCAGGCCACTTTTTGCGATTCGGCGCTGTGCGACTTCAACTGACAATTGCGCGGTCGTGCGACGCTGTACCCAAACGAAATATACGTCCTTTTTTTCCCACAAACAGAGCTTTCTTTTGGTGGTATTTGATCACCTGTGCGATTATTACTTTTTGCGCTATAAACAAAAAAAGAGCGTTTATTTTGAAAAAATAACAATATTTTTAACATTTTTTTATATGAAATTCCCCCCAAAAAAGATGTAAAAACCAATTTTTTTAAAAAATTTTTGGCCAATTTGTTTTCTGCTACCTATGTTTGGTAAAAAAAATCGCAATAAGCGTATTTTGATTGGTTTGCGCAAAAGTTATTGCGTTTACTAACTAAGGGAAAGATTTCTGTCATTTTTGGTGTTTTTTTTTTTAACGCGTAATGGCGGCGATCTGCGATTTTTTTTGCGGGACTGCGACATTGCGGCGGACAGATCGGACCCTTGACTGACATTTTTGACACTTTTGGGGTTACCAGTGACATTTTTACAGTAATCAGTGCTATACATATGCACTGTTACTGTAAAAATGACACTGGCAGGGAAGGGGTTAATTTTATTGGAGAGGGAGGGGTTAATGTATGCCTGGTGCTTACTGACGTGTGGGGGGGGAGGTGACTGTGTGACAGAAGGACAGATCGGATGTCCAGCTATGCTGAACACTCCGATCTGTCAGTCCATGTCACTATGGAGATCCGCCCGCTGTGTTTACACACAGCGGGCGGATCTCCAGACTCGATCCCCGACGATCGGGTAAGAGCCCGACTCCCGTTGTGAATGAAAACAGCGGGAGCGAGCCTCCGGCGGCGCGCAAGCGCCGCCCAGAAGGGGGAGTGTCTGACGACGTAGTACTACGTCGTCAGACGATAACGAGCCACTCTGCCGCAGTAATATTACTGTGAGCAGTGGTAAAGTGGTTAAAGTTCATGTGTGTGTAAAGGCAGGCGTCCCAATACTTTTGGCAATATAGTGTAGAATATTGCAGCCCACCAGTCCAAAGATGTGGTGACTGCATTCATTTTCTTTTTTTTCAGGCGATGTACATTTTCAGCAAGTACAGAAAAAATCCTGTGGATCCTGCCAGAAATGGCCCCTTCCTGTTCCAACATGACCGCGCAACAGTGGACAAAGCAAGCTCCATAAAGACATGGATGAGCGAGTTTGGGGTGGAGGAACTTGACTGTCCTGACCTCAACCTGATAGAACACCTTTGGGATGAATTAGAGCGAAGACTGCGAGTCAGCCCTTCTCATCCAACATCAGTGCCTGACCTCACAAATGCGCTTCTGGAAGAATGGTCAAACATTCCCATAGACACACTCCTAAACCTTGTGGACAGCCTTCCCAGAAGAGTTGAAGCTGTTATAGCTGCAAAAGGTTGGGCCAACTCAATATTGAACCCTACAGACTAAGACTGGGATGCCATTAAAGTTCATGTGCGTGTAAAGGCAGGCGTCCCAATACTTTTGGTAATATAGTGTACTTTATTGTTCTTTATATGAACTTTAAAGTGAACCTGTGCTTTACCCATACGTTGTGTCATTAAAACATTATTCTAATATAGAACTCCAACATTTTCCTACGTTCCAAACCATAAATACTCAGGAAGAATAGTTGAGGAGAAGATCCACTTACCTATAATGATGGTGGGATGAGCATACTGGCATTGAGGGCCATAAAACAAAGCCGGGCAGGCACATGAGGTGCCATTCGATGTTCCGCCATTCTGGCAGAGTAATGCGGAATTTTCACACTGGGAGCCAATAAAATCGGCCGGGCAGACACACCGCGTTCCATTCCAGTGGCCTCCATTCAAACAAGCTGAAATAGAAAAAAGGATAATAAAAATCCACCTAGGGAAATCAAGATAAAGGAACTGTAAGAAACATGAATTCCATCTCCACCATCCTTTCTCCAACCCATTTACCCCCCAGAGGAACCATTAAATTAACTGTCAGTTCTCGAGCAACCTCTATAAACCACTTAAGCCCCGGAAGATTTCACCGCCTTCCTGACCAGGGCCTATTTTGCGATTCGGCACTGTGCGACTTTAACTGACAATTGCGCGGTCACGCAAACGCCGTACCCAAACAAAATTGATGACCTTTTTTTCCCACAAACAGAGCTTTTTTTTTTTTTGGTGGTATTTGATCACCTGTGCAATTTTTACTTTTTGCGCTATAAACAAAAAAATAGCGACAATTTTGAAAAAAAAATAACAATATTTTTCACATTTTTTTATATGAAATTCCCCCCCCCCCCCCCAAAAAAATGTAAAAATCTAAATTTTTTTACATTTTGGGCCAATTTTTTTTTTTACCATATGTTTGGTAAAAAAAAAATCGCAAAAAGCGTATTTTGATTGGTTTGCGCAAAAGTTATTGCGTTTACTAACAAAGGGAAAGATTTTTGTCATTTTTGTTGGTTTTTTTTATAACGCGTAATGGTGGCGATCTGCGATTTTTTTGCGGGACTGCGACATTGGGGCGGACAGATCGGACCCTTAACTGACATTTTTGACACTTTTGGGGTTACCAGTGACATTTCTACAGTAATCAGTGCTATACATATGCACTGTTACTGTAAAATTACACTGGCAGTGAAGGGGTTAACTTTTTTTTTTTTTAGAGGGAGGGGTTATGTGTGTCCCTAGGGGCGTGCTTCTAACTGTGATTGGCTGTGGCTTGAGGTGTAGGAACAGTGATCAACGGTCCTACCTAGTAGAACCGTATGATCACCATTCCTACACAGGGGAGAATGACAGGCGGCTTGTTTACATCAGCCGCCTGCCTTTCTCCCTCTCCACCCGACGATCGCGGTCACACGCACGGGGGGGGGTCCGTGACCACCGGAGGCGCGCGCTCGCTCCCTAGACCCTCACAGGCTAGCGACGTAGCCCTACGTCGCTCTGCCTGTGAGGGGCTGACCGCCGACGTAAATAGTCGTGCGGCGGTCGGCAAGTGGCTAGAAAGGCGGGTCAAGTGAAACAAAAGGCAATAACCGTGGGGGATGGGCTGATGGAGAAAATGGAAGTATAGTTGTTAGGTGTGGGTAGGATAGGCTTCTCTGAAGATGAGGGTTTTCAGGGATCGTCTAAAAGCTAATAGAGTAGGAGATAATCGGACAGATAAGGGTAAGGAGTTCCATAGGATTGGAGAGGCTCTGGTAAAGTCCTGGAGGCGAGCATGGGAGGAGGTGACGAGGGAGCTAGAGAGCAGGAGGTCTTGAGAGGAATGAAGAGAGCGATTAGGTTGGTATTTTGGGACTAGGCTAGTGATGTAGCTAGGGGCTAAACTGTGAATGGCTTTGTAAGATGTTGTAAGTATTTTGAATTTAATTTGTTGGGTGAGCGGAAGCCAGTGGAGGGCTTGACAGAGAGGAGCAGCGGACACTGAGCGATTGGTAAGATGAATGAGTCTGGCGGCAGCATTCATGATGGATTGAAGGGGGGATAGCCTGTGTAGAGGTAAGCCAATGAGAAGGGAATTGCAGTAGTCGGGGCGCGAGATGACCAGGGACTGATCTAGGAGCTTTGTTATGTCATTGGTTAGAAAGGGGCGTATTTTGGAGATGTTGCAGAGGTTGAGGCGGCAAGATTTGCACAGCGATTGGATGTGGGGCTTGAAGATGAGTTCAGAGTCCAGGACAACACCTAGGACCTTGGCATGCGGAGATGGGCTGATAGTAATGCCATCGATATTGACAGAGAGATCAGGGGAAGGGGCACGTGGTGGAGGAAAAATAATAAGTTTGGTTTTGGATGGATTGATTTTGAGGAAGTGGTGTGACATCCAGACCGATATATCTGATAGTAAATTAGTGATACGTGAGGAGATATTCAGATGGAAGCATAAATATTGATACAACCCTGGCCAATCCCAGGAAGGCAGGCCCTGATGGCATGCTGGGAGACTGTATAAATTCTCCCTGAATACACTGAGCTCTGGGTCTTTTCCTGAAGAAGATTGGTCTAGCCTGGAGGGGCTTACTGCCCTCCAGGGCATTGCTGCCACATTTTTGTTGTTGCAAGGCCTCAGGTGGGTGACCTGAGGGCCTGGATTCTGAGACCCTGAAGCTAGAGAGAGAGAGCTGACTGAGAGGGCATTCTGCTGAAAATCTGGCCTGGAATCACCAGAGCAAGATGTTGCTTAGAAGTTGGAAGGAGACAACCAGCTGTCCTTGGGCTTGAGTACACATGGTTCTGAGAGATCTTGGGGACTTTTAGGCTGCTGCCTCCCCTCTGGTGCAAGATAGTCAGCTGTGGGTCTGTTTAATGGGGTCACTGGCTGATGTTCTGAAGAGCTTAGTCCACCTAGTTATCTGTAAATTGGACTCTGCTCTTGTAACTCTAAAGCACAGGTGTCAAACACAAGGCCCGCGGGCCGAATGCGGCCCCCCAGGCCATTTCATGTGGCCCTCACACCTCTCCTTCACCCCCCCCTTGTCTTTTCCCCCACCTTGTCTCTGTAGTTGGCAGCAGAGAGGAGAGAACTCTTTTGCTAGATCCTTCACTCCTCTGTGCAGCTGCAGAAAGGCTCGTCTTTTCCCACCCCCACTTCTCAGCAGTCCGCAGCAGAGAGGAGGGCAGAACTCTTCCTACAGATGCTGCACCTCTCTGTGCAGCTGTAACACCACCTTGCCTCTCCCTCCCCTGGTATCAGCATTCAGCAGACTCTGGAAGCTGACTCCAGCCCTCCTCTGGTTCTCCTCCAGACCCTGCACTTCTTCCCAGATCCACCCAGATTTTCTTCCTGGGAGCAACACAAGGTAAGGGGGTGCATTGTGATGTAAGGAAGGGTGCAAGACTCTTGACGTCTGATGGGGGGGCTCTTGACTCCTCATGTAAGGGGGCGTGGGGTGCTCTGGACATCTAATCCTACAGATATAACTGGCCCTTTGAGGGCAACTATAATGCTGATGTGGCCCGCGATGAAATTGAGTTTAACACCCCAGCTCTAAAGGAAGGAGTTTGAACCTAATTCCCTCAATTCTATCCAAGTTCTCCAAAAATAAAAACAACAACCCTAGACTGGTCATTGGAGATCTGTGTGAATGAAACTGTTTGCCTTGTTGTTGGGTGAAGCTTGTGGGGAAGACCTGGACAGTATTCCTGCGGCTCCTACGGGAGTAGTGCTAGAGCAGTAAAAACCCGACAGCTGTTCTAATTCCTCTCCACCATACCCAAAACTAAAAAAAAAGTTTTGCCTTTAGTTGTATTTTAAACTGTATGTGATTTGCACAATGTCTGAAAGAGTATGTAGGGCTATCCCCAAAGGAGCTGCTGGTTAAGATGGGTCCTCTGTTCTTTGTGTAGCACCCTACAGGTAGGTGCTAGGTAAATGCATATTGGGCCTTGTCTGCCTAACAGCAGGGCCATGATTGCTTTTTGATTAGGGTGTCATGGCTTCCAGGTGTGTCTGCTGAGATCCCCACTGGCTCTGTGAGAGGCTTCTCATAGGGCAGAGGAGGAAACCCAATCAGGGACACATTAACCACTTGCCGACCGCCGCACAACTATTTACGGCGACGGTCAGCCCCTCACAGGCAAAGCGACGTAGGTCTACGTCGCTAGCCTGTGAGGCTCTGGGGAGCGAGCGCGCCGCCGGAGGCGCGCTCCCGCGCGGTCACAGACCCCCCCCCCCGCGCGTGTGCCCGGCGGACCCGATGTCCACTGGGCACTCGCGATCTTCCGTTACACCAGAAGAAAGGCAGGCGGCTAATGTAAACAAAGCCGCCTGTCATTCTTCCCTGTGTAAGAATTGAGATCACACGGTTCTACTATGTAGAACCGTTGATCTCTGTTCTTACACTAGTAGCCACAGCCAATCACAGTTAGAAACACGCCCCTAGGGACACACTTAACCCCTCCCTCTCCAATAAAGTTAACCCCTTCACTGCCAGTGTCATTTTTACAGTAACAGTGCATATGTATAGCACTGATTACTGTAGTAATGTTACTGGTAACCCCAAAAGTGTCAAAAATGTCAGTCAAGGGTCCGATCTGTCCGCCGCAATGTCGCAGTCCCTCAAAAAAAATCGCAGATCGCCTCCATTGCGCGTTAAAAAAAAACAACAAAAATGACAAAAATCTTTCCCTTAGTTAGTAAACGCAATAACTATTGCGCAAACAAATCAAAATACGCTTTTTGCGATTTTTTTTTACCAAACATATGGTAAAAAAAAATTGGCCTAAAATGTTAAAAAATTTTGATTTTTACATTTTTTGGGAATTTCATATAAAAAATGTGAAAAATATTGTTATTTTTGCAAAATTGTCGCTCTTTTTTTGTTTATAGCGCATGATGAAAAAAGTGCACAGGTGATCAAATACCACCAAAGGAAAGCTCTGTTTGTGGGGAAAAAAAGGACGTCAAATTTGTTTAGATAGAGCGTCGCATGACCGCGCAATTGTTCGTTAAAGTCACGCAGTGCCGAATCGCAAAATAGGCCCTGGTCAGGAAGGGGGTAAAATCTTCCGGGGCTTAAGTGGTTAAGGCTTGTAACTACCCCAGAAGGCAGATTCCGCTGCAAAGGATTCTGGGAGTGGGTATAAGTCTGAGGGGAGTGTGTGACTCAGCGTCTTTGGCGGGAGCAGAGTCCCAGGAGGGAGAGAACGGCTGTCTCTCCTCCTGTTTGAGGAAGTGGATGTCTCAGGGTGCTGTCTGAGAATCCAGAGAGTGCTGAGTTGAGCTGAGGGGATCCGGTGTGCCGAGAGCCAGCGGAGGGAAAGAGGGGTCCAGTCCAAAGAAAGCCTACACAGGTCGTGAGTACTGAGGATTGTCCCTGGGGGTCTGCCTAGTGTCAGAGGGGGACCACTCCGGAGAAGGGTCTAGGATCCAAGTGTCAGCTAGCTGTAAAGGGGGTGCCTAGGTTGAGGACCATGTAGTGAAAGAGGGGGGTACCTAGTCAGGGGACCCTGAAGAGTTAAAGGGGACGCCTGCAGTTTGGGCCCTGAAGAGTCAGTGCACAGAGTGTAGTGCATCAGTTAAGAGTTGCAGCCATACAGGAATTCACAACAAGCTACCTCAAGCCAGTGCAAGGCAGGAGGGGGGTAGTCAGTGACTGTGGGTGCTAGTAGCGTCAGAAGTTCAATGTTCTACAGTCCTGGATCTTCTGGACTTAAGTCTGAGTTCCAGCACAGCTTTCAGAGATACAGTGTGTTCAAAGCTTCAGTAAGCGTTGGCTAGCGTCTGCTGACGTCAAGACGCTAATGGGCATTTTTGCTATAAAAGTCCCAGAATTGTACATAGTTGAGCCAAAGGAGTATCCCACTCATTCCCTTCTCCCATCCCCTTACAATACAATAAAACAACCAAACAAAGATGCCGGAGTGGTCAATGTCTCAGTTCTCACACCCAGGGTCGTAGCTCACATGGGCTGGAGAGGTAACCGCTAACAATGGCAGACCCACATCAGGCCCAATGCCTGGAAAACCTGTTACATTTGTTATGACCATTAAGGCCCTCCTGACCATTGTTGGTCATCTTACTTTTAAAAAGTAATTAGTTACAGTTACAAATTACTTCTCCCAAAAAGTAATTGAGTTACTGACTCAGTTAACACATTGAAAAAGTAATTAGTTACTCAGCAAAGTAACTGCGACTTTTTTTTACTATTCTATAATGCAATTACATTCTATAAGATCTTTAATAGTGGTGGCGGTGTGGCACACTAAATGACACTTTGCTACAATGTAAAGTAGTGAGTGTACAGTTTGTGTAACATTGTAAATTTGCTGTCCCCTCAAAATAACAGCCATTAATGTCGACACCACTGGCAACAAAAGTGAGTACACCCCTAAGTGACAATGTCCATATTGGGCCTAAAGTGTCAATATTTTGTGTGCCCACCATTATTTTCCAGCACTGCCTTAACCCTCTTGGGCATGGAGTTCACCGGAGCTTTACAGGTTGCCACTGGAGTCCTTTTCCACTCCTCGATGACGACATCACGAAGCTGGTGGATGTTAGAGACCTTGCGCTCCTCCGCCTCCCATTTGAGGATGCCTCACAGATGCTCAATAGGGTTTAGGTCTGGAGAAATGCTTGGCCAGTCCATCACCTTTACCCTCAGCTTCTTTAGCAAGGCAGTGGTCATTTTAGAGGTGTGTTTGGGGTCGTTATCATGTTGGAATACTGCTCTGCGGCCCAGTCCCTGAAGGGAGGGGATCATGCTCTGCTTCAGTATGTCACAGTACATGTTGGCATTCATGGTTCCCTCAATGAACTGTAGCTCCCCAGTGCCGGCAGTCATGGTCTGGGGCTGCATGCCCAGAGTGTCATGGTCTGTGGCATGCAGCCCCAGACCATGACACTCCCACCACCATGCTTGACTGTGGGTAAGACCCACTTGTCTTTGTACTCCTCACCTGGTTGCCACCACACAAGCTTGACACCATCTGAACCAAATACATTTATTTTGGTCTCATTAGATCACAGGACATGTTTCCAGTAATCCATGTCTTTAGTCTGCTTGTCTTCAGAAAACTGTTTGCAGTCTTTCTTGTGCATCATCTTTAGAAGAGGCTTCCTTCTGGGATGACAACCATGCAGACCAATTTGATGCAGTGTGCGACGTATGGTCTGAGCACTGACAGGCTGACCCCCCACCCCTTCAACCTCTGCAGCAATGCTGGCAGCACTCATACATCTATTTCCCAAAGACAACCTCTGGATATGATGCTGAGCACGTGCACGCAACTTCTTGGGTCGACCATGGCGAGCCCTGTTCTGAGTGGAACCTGTCCTGTTAAACCGCTGTATGGTCTTGGACACCGCGCTGCAGCTCAGTTTCAGGGTCTTGGCAATCTTCTTATAGCCTAGGCCATCTTTATGTAGAGCAACAATTCTTTTTTTCAGATTCTCAGGGAGTTCTTTGCCACGAGGTGCCATGTTGAACTTCCAGTGACCAGTATGAGAGCGTGAGAGCGATAACACCAAATTTAACACACCTGCTCCCCATTCACACCTGAGACCTTGTAACAATAACGAGTCACATGAAATCGGGGAGGGAAAAGGGCTAATTGGGCCCAATTTTGACATTTTCACTTAGGGGTGTACTCACTTTTGTTGTCAGTGGTTTAGACATTATTGGCTGTGTGTTGAGTAATTTTGAGGGGACAGCAAATTGACACTGTTATACAAGCTGTACACTCACTACTTTACATTGTAGCAAAGTCTCATTTCTTCAGTGTTGTCACATGAAAAGATATAATATAATATTTACAAAAATCTAAGAGGTGTACTCACTTTTGTGTGATACTGTATCTATTTACTCGGCATAACATCATCTTCCACATTATACAAAAATAAATTAGGCTAATTTTACTATTTTGTTTTTTTTATAATTCATTCAAGTGTATTTTTTTCAAAAAAAAAAAAAAACTGCACTTAAAGGACCGCTGCACAAATACCGTGTGACATAAAATATTGCAACAACTGCCATTTTATTCTCTAGGGTCTCTGCAAAAAAAATTATGTATATAATGTTTGGGGGCTCTAAGTAATTTTCTAGTAATTTTCTAGTAAAAACAAGTTGATTTTTCGGACTGATGAGAGAGATCCTAGACACTGTGCACTATTGCCATCCCTCTTATGCTAGAGTCAGCGGGTTTAAAGGGGACATTGTGGCCTATGTCCTGAAGAGCTCAGTATATTTAATTCTTCGTAAAAACGGCTTTGCTTCAATGTCCAAAGAGGAAGATTAATCTCCTCAAGTAGCAACTACATAAGCTCAGTTCATCCTTCACTTGTAAAAGGATTTGGCTTATAGTTCTAAAGTTTAGTGTCCTCAAATTGTTACTATGGGTTACTGGGGCAGGGCTCGACAAACCCCGGGTGCCAGGTCGCATTTGCGACTAGAATTAGCGACCTGGCGCCTGGGGTGTCCTGTCCCTTTTGCGCCCCCACCTCCTCCCCGAGTGCACGGACTTCCGCGCCGTCCGAAAATTGAGGCCTCGGCTTTTCGGCCTTCTTCTGTGAGTGAGAGAGGCATCCAATGGGGAACTGGCGTCCTCTTGTGGTGGCCGGGAGTAATGACTTTCCACTGCCTGTTCTCAATGCATTCCCATCTCCTTCCCAAGAGGAGATGAGAGGGAAGTTTTTGCAGGCTTCATCTCCCTATCCAGTTACCTTTGCTTTAAGGTAAGTGGACAGGGAGTGTGGTTATTATTATTAATTTATTTTTTTAAATTTAAAAAAAAATAATAATAATAATTTTTTTCTTTTTTTTTTAATTATTAAAAAAAATAAAAAAACATTTTTTCTTTTTTTTTCAATTATTATTATTATTATTAAAAAAATTATATATATATATATATATATATATCATCTTTTTTTTTTTTTTTTTTTCCCTCATCGCCATGCCACAGCCGAAGGCCCCTTTCACTCGGGCTGTCTGATCAGGTCCGCCTGTCAGTTTTTCAGGCAGACCTGATCGGACCCTTCATTCTCCGCTATGGAGCAGTAATCTGCCGCCATCTGATCCTGTCCGCCAAAAATGGACGGATGGTTGTTCTATTTTCTATCCATCCCGACCGTGGATCGGATCAGATGGCAGCGGATGGAAAGAGACAGACAATCTGTTTCCATCCAATTGTGCTATAGAGGAGAGTGAGGTTCTAGTCTTATTTATGTGTAAATTTAGTGTCCGTTTTATTAACTAAAGCTTGGTTGTTGGTTTAAAAAAAAAAAAAAACTGGCTCCTAACTTTTTTAGCTGGCTCCTAGATTTCAGGCAAATTTGTCAAGCCCTGTACTGGGGTATCCCACCAATACCCACCACCCAAGTTCTCATTAAAGCATCAAAAAGCATACCCCTAGACTGGTTATTGAATCTGAAGAGTGATTGGAACTGTGTGCCTGGCTGCAAGGAAATTCCTGGCTAAGGGATTCTGACATCTATTAAGGGGCTTCTATGGTGGTAGCGCTACACAAGTAAACAGATTGTCATACTTACTTTCTGTTGTCTGGAGTCCTTGACTTGTATGTGGCAGGGTTGTGGACTCTGTAGTCCTAGAGATCTCGGTACTCCGGCTTTCAGTTGTTATATGGGAAGATCCAGAAATTAAAGCTGAAGATGATTTGGTATCCATTCTTGTAGTAGCCTTGGAGTTTTCAGTTATAGGATGGGTTGTCTTATTACTTATGGTGGGAGCAGACCTCTCTATAGTTGTGTGGATTGTATCCCCACTTATGGTAGGATTGGTAGGTGTGGATATCTCAGTTGTGGTGTGGAATGTACGCTCACTTATGGTAGGAGTAAATATCTCAGTTGAAATGTGAAATGTATGATCACTTTTGGTGAAAGTAGATCTTTCAGTTGTAGTGTGAAATGTATTCTCACTTATGGTAGGAGTAGATATCTCAGTTGCGGTGGGGAATGTATTCTCACTTATGGTAGGAGTAGATCTTTCAGTTGTACTGTGGAATGTATTCTCACTTATAGTAGGAGTAGATTTCTCAGTTGTAGTGTGGAATGTATTCTCACGTATGGTGGGAGCAGATCTTTCATTTGTGGTGTGAAATGTACGCTCACTTATGGTAGGAATAGATATCTCCGTTTTAGTGTGGAATGTATGCTCACTTTTGGTGGGAGTAGATCTCTCAGTTGCATGGTGGAATGTGTTCTCACTTACGGTAGCAGTAGATATCTTAGTTGTAGTGTGGAATGTATTCTCACTTATGGTGGGAGTAGATATCTCCGTTGTAGCATGGAATGTAGTTTCACTTATGGTGGGAATAGATTTTCCAGTTGTAGTGTGGAATGTATTCTCACTTATGGTGGGAGCAGATCTTTCAGTTGTGGCATTGAATGTACGCTCACTTATGGTAGGAGTAGATATCTCAGTTGTAGTGTGGAATGTATTCTTAGTTATGGTAGGAGTAGATATCTCAGTTGTAGTGTGGAATTTACCCTCACTTATGGTAGGAGTAGAGCTTTCAGTTGCAGTGTGGAATGTATTCTCACTTATGGTAGGAGTAGATATCTCAGTTGTAGAGTGGAATGTATTCTCACTTATTATAGGAGTAGATATCTCAGTTGTGCTGTGGAATGTATGCTCACCTATTGTAGCAGTGGAAATCCCAGTTGTAGTGTATAATGTATTCTCACTTATGGTAGGAGAAAATCTCTCAGTTGTAGTGTGGAATGTATGCTCACTTTTGGTCGGAGTAGATATCTGAGTTGTAGTGTGGAATGTATTCTCACTTATGATAGGAATAGAACTTTCAGTTGTAGTGTTTAATGTATTTTTAATTATGATAGGAGAAGATCTCTCAGTTGTAGTGTTGAATGTATTCTCACTTATGGTAGGAGTAGATATCTCAGTTGTAGTGTGGAATGTATTCTCACTTATTATAGGAGTAGATATTTTAATTGCGCTGTGGAATGTGATCTCACTTATGGTAGGAGTAGATCTCTCAGTTGTGCTGTGGAATGTATGCTCACCTATTGTAGCAGTAGAAATCCCAGTTGTAGGGTATAATGTATTCTCACTTATGGTAGGAGTGGATTTCTCAGTTGTACTGTGGAATGTATTCTCACTTATGGTAGGAGTAGATCTCTCACTTGTAGTGTGGAATGTTTTCTCACTTATGGTAGGAGTAGATCTCTCAGTTGTAGTGTGGAATGTATGCTCACTTATGGTAGGAGAAGATCTCTCAGTTGTAGTGTGGAATGTATGCTCACGTATGATAGGGGTAGAAATATTAGTTGCAGTGTGGAATGTATGCTCACTTTTGGTGGGAGTAGATCTCTCAATTGTACTGTGGAATGTATTCTCACTTAGGGTAGGAGTAGATATCTCAGTTGCAGTGCGGAATGTATTCTCACTTATGGTAGGAGTAAATCTCTCAGTTGTACTGTGGAATGTATTCTCACTTATGGTAGGAATAGAACTTTCAGTTGTACTGTTTAATGTATTTTTAATTATGGTAGGAGTAGATCTCTCACTTGTAGTGTTGAATGTATTCTCACTTACGGTAGGAGAAGACCTCTCAGTTGTAATGTTGAATGTATTCTCACTTATGGTAGGAGTAGATCTCTCAGTTGTAGTGTGGAATGTATTCTCACTTATGGTAGGAGTAGATCTCTCACTTGTAGTGTGGAATGTTTTCTCACTTATGGTAGGAGCAGATATCTCAGTTGTGGTGTGGAGAGTATTCTCACTTATGGTAGGAGTAGATCTCTCAGTTGTATTGAGGAATGTATTCTCACTGATGGTAGGAGTAGATCTCTCAGTTGTAGTGTGGAATGTATTCTCACTCTTGATAGGAGTAGATATCTCAGTTGCGGTGTGGAATTTATTCTCACTTATGGTAGGAGTAGATATCTCAGTTGTAGTAAGGAATGTATTCTCACTTAAGGTAGGAATAGAACTTTCAGTTGTACTGTTTAATGTATTTTTAATTATGGTGGGAGTAGATCTTTCAGTTGTAGTGTTGAATGTATTCTCACTTATGGTAGGAGTAGATCTCTCACTTGTAGTGTGGAATGTTTTCTCACTTATGGTAGGAGTAGATATCTCAGTTGTAGTGTGGAATGTATGCTCACTTTTGGTGGGAGTAGGCCTCTCAGTTACATTGTGAAATGTATTCTCACTTGTGGTAGGAGTAAATCTCTCAGTTGCAGTTCGGAATGTATTCTCACTTATGGTAGGAATAGAGCTTTCAGTTGTAGTGTTTAATGTATTTTTAATTATGGTAGGAGTAGATCTTTCAGTTGTAGTGTTGAATGTATTCTCACTTATGGCAGGAGTAGATATCTCACTTGTGGTGTGGAGTGTATTCTTACTGATGGTAGGAGTAGATATCTCAGTTGTGGTGCTGAATGTATGCTCACTTATGATAGGGGTAGAAATATTAGTTGCAGTGTGGAAAGTATGCTCACTTTTGGTGGGAGTAGATCTCTCAATTGTACTGTGGAATGTATTCTCACTTATGGTAGGAGTAGATCTCTCAGTTGTAGTGCTGAATGTATTCTCATTTATGCTAGGAGTGGATATCTTAGTTGTGGTGTTTGTATTCTCAATTATGGTAGGATTAGATATCTCAATTGTAGTTTGGAATGTATGCTCACTTTTGTTGGGAATAGGCCTCTCAGTTACATAGTGAAATGTATTCTCACTTGTGGTAGGAGTAGATCTCTCAGTTGCAGTGCGGAATGTATTCTCACTTATGGTAGGAGTAGATCTCTCAGTTGTACTGTGGAATGTATGCTCACTTTTGGTGGGAGTAGATCTCTCAGTTGCAGTGCTGAATGTATTTTCACTTATGGTAGGAGTAGATCTCTCAGTTGTACTGTGGAATGTATGCTCACTTTTGGTGGGAGTAGATCTCTCAGTTGCAGTGCTGAATGTATTTTCACTTATGGTAGGAGTAGATCTCTCAGTTGTAGTGTGGAATGTATTGTCACTTATGGTAGGAGCAGATATCCCAGTTTTAGTGTGGAATGTATTCTCACTTATGGTAGGAGTAGATCTCTCACTTGTAGTGTGGACTGTTTTCTCACTTATGGTAGGAGTAGATATCTCAGTTGCAGTGCGGAATGTATTCTTACTTATGGTAGGAGTAGATATCTCAGTTGTAGTGAGGAATGTATGCTCACTTTTGGTGGGAGTAGATCTCTCAATTGTACTGTGGAATGTATTCTCACTTATGGTAGGAGTAGCTATCTCAATTGTAGTGTGGAATGTATGTTCACTTTTGGTGGGAGTAGATCTCTCAGTTGCAGTGCGGAATGTATTTTCACTTATGGTAGGAGTAGATCTCTCAGTTGTACTGTGAAATGTATTCTCACTTATGGTAGGAGCAGATATCCCAGTTTTAGTGTGGAATGAATGCTCACTTATGGTAGGAGTAGATCTCTCAGTCGCAGTGTGGAATGTATTCTCACTTATGGTAGGAGTAGATCTCTCACTTGTAGTGTGGACTGTTTTCTCTCTTATGGTAGGAGTAGATATCTCAGTTGCAGTGCGGAATGTATTCTTACTTATGGTAGGAGTAGATATCTCAGTTGTAGTGAGGAATGTATGCTCACTTTTGGTGGGAGTAGATCTCTCAATTGTACTGTGGAATGTATTCTCACTTATGGTAGGAGTAGCTATCTCAATTGTAGTGTGGAATGTATGTTCACTTTTGGTGGGAGTAGATCTCTCAGTTGCAGTGCGGAATGTATTTTCACTTATGGTAGGAGTAGATCTCTCAGTTGTACTGTGAAATGTATTCTCACTTATGGTAGGAGCAGATATCCCAGTTTTAGTGTGGAATGAATGCTCACTTATGGTGGGAGTAGATCTCTCAGTCGCAGTGTGGAGTGTATTCTCACTTATGGTAGGAGAAGATCTCTCAGTTGTAGTGTGGAATGTATGCTCACTTATGATAGGGGTAGAAATATTAGTTGCAGTGTGGAATGTATGCTCACTTTTGGTGGGAGTAGATCTCTCAATTGTACTGTGGAATGTATTCTCACTTATGGTAGGAATAGAACTTTCAGTTGTAGTGTTTAATGTATTTTTAATTATGGTAGGAGTAGATCTCTCAGTTGTAGTGTTGAATGTATTCTCATTTATGTTAGGAGTAGATATCTCAGTTGTAGTGTTTGTATTCTCAATTATAGTAGGAGTAGATATCTCAATTGTAGTGTGGAATGTATTCTCACTTGTGGAAGGAGCAGATATATCAATTGTATTGTGGAATGTATGTTCACTTTTGGTGGGAGTAGATCTCTCAGTTGCAGTGCGGAATGTATTTTCACTTATGGTGGGAGTAGATCTCTCAGTTGTAGTGTGGAATGTATTCTCACTTATGTTAGAAGCAGATATCCCAGTTTTAGTGTGGAATGAATGCTCACTTATGGTGGGAGTAGATCTCTCAGTCGCAGTGTGGAATGTATTCTCACTTATGGTAGGAGTAAGCCTTTCAGTTGTACTGGGGAATGTATTCTCACTCATGGTAGGATTAGATTTTTCAGCTGAAGTGTGGAATGTATTCTCACTTATGGTAGGAGTAGATATCTCAGTTGTGGTGTGGAATTTATTCTCACTTGTAGTAGGAGTAGATTTTTCAGTTGCGGTGTTGAATGTATTCTCAGTTATGGTAAGAGGAGTAGATCTCCCAACTGTAGTGTGGAATGAAGGCTCACTCATGGTAGGAGTAGAGCTTTCAGTTGTGGAGTGGAATGTATGCTCACTAATGGTAGAAGTAGATCTCTCAGTTGCGGAGTGGATCGTATTCTCACTTATGGTAGGAGTAGATATCTCAGTTCTAGTGTGGAATGTATGCTCACTTATGGTAGGTGTTGGTATCTGAGTAGTAGGGTGGAATGTATTCTTGCTTATGGTAGGAGTAGATCTCTCAGTTTTAGCGTGGAATGTATGCTCACTTATGGTAGGAGTAGGTGTCCCAGTTGCAGCATGGAATGTATGTTCACTTATGGTAGGAGTAGATCTCTCAGTTGCAGTGTGGAATGTTTGCTCGCTTATGGTAGGAGTAGATATCTCAGTTGTAGTGCGGAATGTACTCTCACTTATGGTAGGAGTAGATCTCTCAGTTGTAGTGCGGAATGTATTCTCACCTTTGGTAGGAGTAGGCCTCTCATTTGTAGTGTGGAAGGTATTCTCACTCATGGTAGAATTAGATACCCCAGTTGTAGTGTTGAATTTATTCTCACTTATAGTAGGAGTAGATTTCTCAGTTGTGGTGTGAAATGTATTCTCACTTATTGTAGGAGTGGATATCTCTGTTGTGGTGTGGAATGTAGGCTCACTCATGGTAGGAGTAGAGCTTTCAGCTGTGGAGTGGAATGTATGCTCACTAATGGTAGAAGTAGATCTCTCAGTTGAGGTGTGGAATGTATGCTCACTTATGGTAGGTGTAGATATCTGAGTTGTAGAGTGGAATGTATTCTCGCTTATGGTAGGAGCATATAGCTCAGTTGTAGTGTGGAATATATTCTCACTTATTGTAGGTGTAGATCTCTGAGTAGTAAAGTGGAATGTATTCACACTTATGATAGGAGTAGATCTCTCAGTGGTGGTGTGAAATGTATTCTCACTTATGGCAGGAGTAGATATCTCAGTTGTGGTGTAGAATATAGGCTCACTTATGGTAGGAGTAGATATTTCAGCTGTAGTGTGGATTATATTCTCACTTATTGTAGGTGTAGATCTCTGAGTAGTAGAGTGGAATGTACTTTTACTTCTGGTAGGAGTAGATCTCTCAGTTGCAGTGCGAAATGTATTCTTACTTATGGTGGGAATGGATATCTCAGTTGTGGTGTGGAATGTATTCTCACTTATGGTAGGAGTATATCTCTCATTTGCAGTGGGTAACATTTTGTTGCTTATTGTAGGAATATAACTTGCAGTTGTGGAGTGTAATGTATTCTCACCTATGGTAGGAGAAGATCTCTCAGTCATAGAGTGGGGTGTAGTCTCACTTGTAGCAGAAGGAGATCTCTCTGTTGCAGTAATAATTGTATGTTCATTTATGATAGATGTAGATCTCTCTGTTGCACTATGGAATGTATTCCCACTTGTAGTACCAGTAGATATCTCAGTTGCGGTGTGGAATGTATGCTCACTTATGGTAGCAGAAGATCTCTCTGTGGTGGTGTGAATTTTATTCTCACTTTTGGTAGTAATGGATCTCTCGGTTTGGGTTTGGAATGAATTCTCACTTATGGTAGGAGTAGATCTTTCATTTGTAGTGTGGAATGTATTCTCACTTATGGTAGGAGTAGATCTTTCATTTGTAGTGTGGAATGTATTCTCATTTATGGTAGGAGTAGATCTTTCAGTTTTAGTGTGGAATGTATTCTCCCTTAAGGTAGGAGTAGTTCCCCCAGTTTTGGTGCTGTGCATGTTTTCAGAAACAGTTGGAAAGGTTCCCCCATTTTCTGTTTGGTGTGTATTCTTCAGTACAGTTGGAGTAGACCTATCAGTTTCATTGTTGTGTGTATTCTCAGATATAGTTAGAGTAGATCCCACAGTTTCACTGCTTAGCATATTCCCAGGTAGAGTTGAGAAAGGCCCCTCAGATTCAGAGTGATATGTATTCTCTAAAACAGTTGGTGTAGTTCCACCAGTTTCAGTATGGTGTGTTTTTTCAGGTATGGTTGTAGTAGATCTCTCAGATTCAGTGTGGTCTGTATTCTCAAGTACAGTTGGAGTAGGTCCCCGTGATTCGGTGTGCTGTGTATTCTCAATCTCAAGTACAGTTGGAGTAGGTCCCCGTGATTCAGCATGGTGTGTATTCTCTGATACACTTGCAGTAGTTTTACCAATTTCAGTGTGGTGTGTATTCTCAGGTACAGTTGTAGTAGGTCCCCCAGTTTCAACATGGTGTGTATTCTCATATACAGTTGAAGTAGGCTCTTCGGACTCAGAATGGTGTGTATTCCCCGGTACATGTGTAGTAGGTTCCTCAGATTCAGAATCGTGTGTATATTCTGATACAGTTAGAGTGGCTTCCCCAATTTCAGAGTGGTGTGTATTCTCAAATGAGGTTGTAGCAGTTCCCTCAGTTTCAGTGTGGTGTGTATTGTCAGGTACAGTTAAAGTAGATCCCCCAATTTCAGTGTGATATGAATTTTCAGGTACAGTTAGAGTAAGTCCATCTGATTCAGAGTGGTGTAAATTCTCTGATTCAGTTGGAGTAGTTCCACCAGTTTCAGTCTGGTGCATATCATCAGGTAAATTTGAAGTAGGCCCCTCAGATTCAGAGTGGTGTGTATTGTCAGATACAGTTGGAGCAGGTCTCTCAGTTTGAGAGTGGCGTGTATTCTGAGATAAAGTTAGAGTAGTTCCCCCAGTTGCAGTGTGGTGTGTGTTCCCAAATACAGTTGGAGTAGGTCCCTCAGATTCAGCGTGGTGTGTATTCCTGGGTACATTTGGAGTAGATCTCTCAGTTTCATTGTGGTAAGTAATCTCAGGTACAGTTGGAGCAGGTCTCTCAGTTTTAAAGTGGCGTGTATTCTGAGATACAGTTAGAGTAGTTCCCCCAGTTGCAGTGTGGTGTGTATTCTCAAATACAGTTGGAGTAGGTCCCTCAGATTCAGCGTGGTGTGTATTCCTGGGTACATTTGGAGTAGATGTCTCAGTTTCATTGTGGTAAGTAATCTCATGTACAGTTGGAGCAGGTCTCTCAGTTTGAGAGCGGCGTGTATTCTGAGATACAGTTAAAGTAGTTCCCCCAGTTGCAGTGTGGTGTGTATTCTCAAATACAGTTGGAGTAGGTCCCTCAGATTCAGCGTGGTGTGTATTCCTGGGTATATTCAGAGTAGATCTCTCAGTTTCATTGTGGTAAGTAATCTCAGATACAGTTGGAGTAGTTTCCCCAACTTCAGTGCTGTGTGTATTCTCTGGCACAGTTGGAGTAGGTCCCTCAGATTCAGAGAGATATGTATTCTCAGATACAGTTGGAGTAGACCACTCAGCTTCAGTGTGGGGTGTATTCTCAGGAACAGTTGTAGTAGGTTCCTCAGATTTAGAATGGTGTGTATTCTCTGATGCGGTTAGGGAAGATTCCCCAACTTCGGTGTGTTGTGTAGTCTCAGGTACAGTTGTAGTAGGTCCCTCAGTTTCAGGGTGGTGTGTGTTTTCTGATTTAGTTAGAGAAGTGCCACCAGTTTCAGTGTAGTGTATATTTTTAGATACAGTTTCAGTAGTTTCACCAGTTTCGGTGTGGTGTGTAGTCTCCAGTACAGTTGGAGTAGACCTCTCAGTTTGAGTATTGAGAGTATCCCCAGAAACAGTTGGAGTAGTTCCCCCAAAATCTGTGTTGTGTGTAATTCCAAGTACAGTTGGAGAAAGTTTCTCAGATTCAGAGTGGTGTGTACTCTCAGGTACAGCTGGAGTAGACCTCTCAGTTTCATTGTGGTAAGTATCCTTAGGTACAGTTGGAGTAGTTCCCCCAACTTCAGTGTTGTGTGTATTCTCTGGCACAGTTGGAGTAGGTCCCTCAGATTCAGAATAAGATGTATTCTCAGATACAGTTGGAGCAGACCACTCAGTTTCAGTGTGTTGTGTATTCTCAGGTACAGTCGTAGTAGGTCCCTCAGACTCAAAGTGGTGTGAAATTTCTTCTGATTCAGTTAGAGTAGTTCCGCTAGTTTCAGTGTGGTGTATATCATCAGCTAGAGTTGCGGTAGGTCCCTCAAATTCAGAGTGGTATGTATTTTGAGATACAGTTGGAGTAGTTCTCCCACTTTCACTGTGGTGTGTACTCTCAGGGACAGTTGGAGTAGGTCCCTCAGATTCAGTGTGGTGTTTATTCCCAGGTCCAGTGGTAGTAGGTCCCTCAGTTTCAGAGTGGTGTGTATTCTTTGATTCAGTTAGAGTAGTTCTGCCAGTTTCAGAGTGGTGTTTATTCTGAGATACAGTTGGAGTAGACCCCCCAGTCTCCGTGGAGTGTTTATTATCAGATACAGTTGGAGTAGGTCCCTCAGATTCAGTGTGGTGTGTATTATCAGATACAGTGGGAGTAGGTCCCTCAGATTCAGTGTGGTGTGAATTATCAGATACAGTTGGAGTAGGTCCCTCAGATTCAGTGTGGTGTGAATTATCAGACACAGTTGGAGTAGTTTCCTCAGATTCACTGAAGTGTGTATTATCAGATACAGTTGGAGTAGGTTCCTCAGATTCAGTGGTGTAGTGTGAATTATCAGATACAGTTGGAGTAGGTCCCTCAGATTCAGAGTAAGATGTATTCTCAGATACAGTTGGAGGAGACCACTCAGTTTCAGTGTGTTGCATATTCTCAGGTACAGTCGTAGTAGGTCCCTCAGACTCAAAGTGGTGTGAAATTTCTTCTGATTCAGTTAGAGTAGTTCCGCTAGTTTCAGTGTGGTGTATATCATCAGCTAGAGTTGCGGTAGGTCCCTTAAATTCAGAGTGGTATGTATTCTCAGATACAGTTGGAGTGGTTCTCCCACTTTCAGTGTGGTGTGTACTCTCAGGAACAGTTGGAGTAGGTCCCTCAGATTCAGTGTGGTGTGTATTCCCAGGTCCAGTGGTAGTAAGTCCCTGAGTTTCAGAGTGGTGTGTATTCTTTGATTTAGTTAGAGTAGTTCTGCCAGTTTCAGAGTGGTGTTTATTCTGAGATACAGTTGGAGTAGACCCCCCAGTCTCCGTGGAGTGTTTATTTTTAGATACAGTTGGAGTAGGTCCCTCAGACTCAGTGTAGTGTGTATTATCAGATACAGTTGGAGTAGACCCCTTAGTCTCCGTGTAGTGTTTATTATCAGATACAGTTGGAGTAGACCCCTTAGTCTCTGTGTAGTGTTTATTATCAGATACAGTTGGAGTAGACCCCTTAGTCTCCGTGTAGTGTTTATTATCAGATAAAGTTGGAGTAGACCCCTTAGTCTCCGTGTAGTGTTTATTATCAGATACAGTTGGAGTAGACCCCTTAGTCTCCGTGTAGTGTTTATTATCAGATACAGTTGGAGTAGACCCCTTAGTCTCCGTGTAGTGTTTATTATCAGATAAAGTTGGAGTAGACCCCTTAGTCTCCGTGTAGTGTTTATTATCAGATAAAGTTGGAGTAGACCCCTTAGTCTCCGTGTAGTGTTTATTATCAGATACAGTTGGAGTAGACCCCTTAGTCTCCGTGTAGTGTTTATTATCAGATACAGTTGGAGTAGACCCCTTAGTCTCCGTGTAGTGTTTATTATCAGATAAAGTTGGAGTAGACCCCTTGGTCTCCGTGTAGTGTTTATTATCAGATACAGTTGGAGTAGACCCCTTAGTCTCCGTGTAGTGTTTATTATCAGATACAGTTGGAGTAGACCCCCCAGTCTCCGTGGAGTGTTTATTATCAGATACAGTTGGAGTAGACCCCTTAGTCTCCGTGTAGTGTTTATTATCAGATACAGTTGGAGTAGGTCCCTCAGTCTCCGTGTAGTGTTTATTATCAGATACAGTTGGAGTAGGTCCCTCAGTCTCCGTGGAGTGTTTATTATCAGATACAGTTGGAGTAGGTCCCTCAGTCTCCGTGGAGTGTTTATTATCAGATACAGTTGGAGTAGGTCCCTCAGACTCAGTAGAGTGTGTATTATCATATACAGTTGGAGTAGGTCCCTCAGACTCAGTGTAGTGTGAATTATCAGATACAATTGGAGTAGGTCCTTCAGATACAGTGTAGTGTGTATTATCAGATACAGTTGGAGTAGGTTCCTCAGATTCAGTGTAGTGTGTATCAATAGATACAGTTGGAGCAATTCCATCAGATTCAGTGTAGTGTGTATCAATAGATACAGTTGGAATAGGTCCCTCAGATTCACTGAAGTGTGTATTATCAGATACAGTTGGAGCAGGTCCCTCAGATTCACTGAAGTGTGTATTATCAGATACAGTTGGAGTAGGTCCCTCAGATTCACTGAAGTGTTTATTATCAGATACAGTTGAAGCAGGTCCCTCAGATTCAGTGAAGTGTTTATTATCAGATACAGTCTCTGTTCCAGTGTGATCTGTATTGTCACTTGGAGCATTTCTCACTCGTCTTTGGTGAGACATATTGCTGCCATTTATACTTCTTTTCTGGTGTCTCGCTTTGTGTTCATGTCCTCTCGAAACAACTTGATCTGATATCCATATCCCTTTCTGTCCATCATTTCTGTTGGCTGGAAAAGAACATATATTTGTAATTTTTGATTATTTAGGGTTGATAGAACGAAATAGTCATTAGTGACATAGAGTGAAATAATCGCTTTGTATTGGGTGCTCAAACCCCCAAGCCATCCCAATTTTAATGAGCCTAACCCAGACTTGAAACTTTATCCCATCATATCACGTATACAGGCGGGTTTCCCGGCCAATCAAGCACAGTGATATCATGATCATTAAACCAGGTATTGGTACTTTTGGCAGTGTGGGTAGGTGCCAAGCAGTGGCGTACCTAGAGCATTTGGCACCCGGGGAGCATTTGGCACCCCCCCCTCACACTTTAAAGACATGATACAGGAGTACAGGAGATGGTCAGAGACAGAAGACATGATACAGGAGATGGTCAGAGACTGAGGACATGATACAAGAGATGGTCAGAGACTGCAGACATGATAGAAGAGATGGTCAGAGACTACAGACATGATACAGGAGATGGTCAGAGACTGCAGACATAGTTACATAGTTACATAGTAGGTGAGGTTGAATAAAGACAATAGTCCATCCAGTTCAACCTGTGTAGGTGTGTGTGGCCGTAATCATCTCGCATACCCCTGAATGTTCTGATTCTTGAGATGTACGTCTAAGAGTCTTTTGAAAGCCACCATACTTCCCGCAGAAACCACCTCTTGTGGTAGAGAATTCCACAATCTTGTAGCCCTAACAGTAAAGAACCCCCCTTGTTGCCTGAGGTTAAAACGCTTCTCCTCCAGACGCATTGTATGCCCTCTAGTCGTCATGCAATCCTTCCGACTGAATAGCTTTTTTTCTATGCTGAGATCACCATTGAGATATTTATAAATTGCTATCATGTTCCCTCTCAGGCGTCTCTTCTCCAGGGAGAATAAATCAAGCGATTGCAGACGCTCTTCATAATTAAGGTCCTCCAATCCCCTAATTCGTTTAGTTGCCCTTCTCTGGACCTTCTCCAGCTCCAACACATCCCTCCTGAGGACCGGCGACCAGAACTGGACAGAATACTCCAGATGTGGTCGGACCAGAGTTTTATAAAGTGGTAGGATTATAGTTTTATCTCTGGAATACATCCCTTTCTTTATGCATGCTAATATTCTGCCTGCTTTGGCAGCTGCCGCTTGACATTGCACGCTATTGCTTAGTCTATCCTCTACCAGGACTCCCAGATCTTTCTCCATTTTTGATTCCCCCAAAGGTTCCCCCCTCCCCCTAAAGTGTATTGTGCTTTTATGCTTTTAGTCCCCAAGTGCAAAACCTTACACTTCTCCACATTAAACCTCATTTGCCATGTCGTTGCCCACTCCGTTATTTTGTCCAGGTCATTCTGTGGGATATCTGCTTCATGCTGTGCAGTTATTGCCCTGCCCAATTTTGTGTCGTCTGCAAAAACTGATATAGAGCTACTTATCCCGTCTTCATTGCTATTTATGAATAAATTGAACAGGGTTGGTCCCAGGACTGAGCCTTGGGGGACCCCACTTACCACCTCAGACCAGTCTGATTATGCGCTATTTATTACCACCCTTTGGACACGCCCTTTTAGTCAGTTCCGTATCCAAGAGCAGACCTTGCGGTCGATGCCTGCAGACCTTATTTTATAAATTAAGCGCTTGTGGGGAACTGTATCAAATGCCTTAGCGAAATCCAGGTACACCACATCCATTGGTCTCCCCCTATCTATCTCACAGCTCACCTCCTCGTAGAATGTTAAGAGATTGGTTTGACAAGAACGCCCATTTGTACCCCTGTGCTGGTTACTGCTGATGATGTTGTTGTCTTTAGCAAACTCTACGATATAGTCCCTTATCATCCCCTCCAGAAGTTTACATACTATCGATGTCAGACTGACAGGCCTATAATTTCCCGGGACATGCCTCTGCCCTTTTTTGAATATCGGAATCACGTTAGCTTTCCTCCAATCCCCTGGTACATTTCCTGTCATAATACTGTCAGCAAAGATCAGGAACAGTGGTCTAGATATAGTCTTACTAAGTTCTTTCAGTACTCTCGGATGTACGCCATCCGGGCCTGGTGATTTATTTGTGTTCATTTTATCCAGCCCTTTTCCCTAATTTCACCCTCTGTTAGCCATAGCGGCATGTCCTGTGTATTACTACTAACCATACAATCATGGTCAGTGTACCCCTCCTTTTCCTGAGTAAAAACTGACGAGAAAAAGGCGTTCAGCACGGTTGCCTTTTCAGTGTCCTCTGTAACCATCCTCCCATCATCGTTAATTATGTGTGCAATATGCTCTGCCCTCGTTTTTTTGCTGTTGATATATTTAAAGAATTTCTTTGGGTTCTTTTTACTATCCTCCGCTATTTGTCTCTCAAAGCTGATTTTAGCAATTTTGATTTCGTATTTACATTTCTTATTTGCCTCCTTGTATTGCTTGAAAGCCGATACTGTGCGCTTTGATTTATAATTCTTGAAGGCCAATTTTTTTCCCTTAATAAGTTTTTTAACATTACGGTTTAGCCAGCCAGGTTTTGCTTTGTCTCTTCTAAATTTATTTCCCATAGGAATGCACTGTGAGATGCATTTGTTTAATATGTTCCTAAAGCAATCCCATTTTCCCTCGTGGTCAGTGTTCCTAGGGTTTGGTCCCAGTTTACCCTTTCCATCATGGAGCACAATTTGGGAAAGTTTGCCCTTCTGAAGTTTAGGGTTCTTAAGTTCCCCACTTGCCTTGTTATATTGTTATTTACGCTAAATGTGATCATCCTGTGATCGCTAGAGCCCAGGTTATCCTGGACTCCTACCTCCGAGATTAGGTCTGGGTCATTAGTGATCAATAGATCATAGACATGATACAGGAGATGGTCAGAGACTACAGTCATGATACAGGAGATGGTCAGAGACTACAGACATGATACAAGAGATGGTCAGAGACTACAGACATGATACAGGAGATGATCAGAGACTGCAGGCACGATACAGGAGATGGTCAGAGACTGAGGACATGATGCAAGAGATGGTCAGAGACTGCAGACATGATACAAGAGATGGTCAGAGACTGCAGACATGATACAAGAGATGGTCAGAGACTACAGACATGATACAGGAGATGGTCAGAGACTACAGACATGATACAGGAGATGGTCAGAGACTACAGACATGATACAGGATATAGTCAGAGACTACAGACATGATACAGGAGATGGTCAGAGACTGCAGATATGATACAAGAGATGGTTAGAGACTGTGGACGTGATACAAGAGATGGTAAGACACTGAGGACATGATACAGGAGATGGTCAGAGACTGCGGACATGATACAAGAGATGGTCAGAGACTGCAGACTACAGACACGATAGAAGAGCCAGTGAGCACAGGGAAGCAGAGAGCACTGGAGGAGCTAAAGGGGGGTGGGACTAGAGAGCATTAGGGGGGGACTGAAGAGAATTAAGGGGGGGGTTTGGACAGCATTGCAGGGGGTTTTGAGGGTGTGGGGGGCGGAGAGCACTGGGGGGGGGGGGGAGGGAGCACTGGGGGGGCAAGGAAAACCAGGGGGATGGAGAGCACGGGGGGGGACTGGAGAGCACTGGGGGGAACTGGAAATCACTGAGGGAGGAGCCAGGGAGCACAGGGGGGTGGAGAGCACTGGGGGAGCCAGAGAGCATGGGGGAGCTGAAAAGCACTGGGGGGGGCTAAAGAGCACTGGGGGGGGCTAAAGAGCGAGGGGGGCTAAAGAGCACGGGGGGGGGGCTGGACAGCACTGGGGGGCCAGCAAAAGAAGTTGGATAGGAGGAGCGGCGGGGCAGCTGCATATGTAGGAGTCGATCTTTCCATATTCCTCCTGCAGCAGCTAAATGCCTGAAGAAGGAAGAGGAGGAGAATCAGGCATTCAGTGGCCCACCGCTCCTCCTATCCAGTCACCCACACGAGGCTGCTCGGCACCGGCACTCACCTTCCTCTCATCTCCCCTGCGAGCAGCACGGACTGAAAGATCTGCCTTCACACAGAGAAGCAGGCCAGCCCGGCGGTGCTGGCAGCCTGACACTTCCCCAGTACGTGGCACCCGGGGTGGCCCTCTCCCCCGCACCCCCGTTGGTACGCCACTGGTGCCAAGTCCTGCTGGAAATTGAAATCAGCATCTCCATAAAGCTAGTCATTAGAGGGAAGCATAAAGTGCTCTAGAATTTCCTGGTAGAGGGCTGAGCTGACTTTGGACTTGATAAAACACAGTAGACAAACACCAGCAGATAACATGGCTCCCTAAATAATCACTGACTGTCTAAACCAGGGGTCTTCAAACTATGGCCCTCAAGTTGTTCAGGAACTACAATTCCCATCATGCCTAGTCATCTCTGTGAATGTCAGAGTTTTACAATGCCTCATGGGGTGTGTAGTTCCACAACAGCTGGAGGGCCGTAGTTTGAGGATCCCTGGTCTAAGCACTAACGAGTCACGTGTAACCGGGGAGGGAAAATGGCTAATTGGACCCAATTTGGACATTTTAACTTAGGGGTGTACTCACTTTTGTTGCCAGCGGTTTAGACGTTAATGGCTGTGTGTTGAGTTATTTTGAGGGGACAGCAAATTTACACTGTTATACAATCTGTACACTCACTATTTTACATAGTATGGATATAGATAGAAGGGGTTGTTTATGAGGGGGGCATGTATATACTGGATAATACATACAAAGGGAACTATCTATTGCAGTCTTTATCAACCTTTTTAATATGGAGGAGCCTGCTAATAATTACTATATCTACAACTCACAGTAGATTAGTATGATGGTGACTGGGAAGAATGCTCCTTACATATGTGGTCATTTGGAAGGGTTATGCAGGTACTCGCCTGAAGTTGTTTATCACTCAAAGAACCCCTGACAATCTCTTTTGGAACCAAAGGGTTTCTCAGAACCCTGGTTGAAAAACACTGGTCTATAGTAAGACATGTAAAAAAAACCTTTTATTGTTATAGGTAATTATAGCCTTTAATGGAAACAAAGTATATCTGTACTGCCAAATATAACAGTATATATACTATATACTGTGTATATATACTATTTTGACCTAGCCATACTTCTTTGAACCTTGGTTTTGTATTTAGAAGCAAGACAGACTTGTAACTAATATTTTCAGGAGGAATAACCAAGTTACTGAAAAAGAACTAATTCACAGATTAAAGCCCCATTCACACTAGGCATAGCGGAAACATGCATTCCTCTTTCTGTAAGGACCCCCCAAGGTTTTGTTCTTGGACCCCTTCTCTTCTCTATCTACAGCTCCTCTCTTGGTCACTTAATAACCTCCAATGGTTTCCAATACCTTCTCTACACCAATCACACCCAAATCTATCAGCTCCTCACCTCACTCCCTTAGTCTCCTCTCACATTACTAACTTGCTAACTGACAAATCAACATGGATGTCCACCACTTACTCAAACTCAATCTCTCGAAAACTGAGCCTATAATACTCCCCGCTGCTTGTGCCCTCCTCCCTGACTTTTCCATCAAGATCAGTAATACAACTATTAGTCCCTCCCCTCACCCCAGGGTACTAGGTGTAATCCTAGACTCTGACCTGTCCCTTCGGCCCCAAAAACAACTGATGTCAAAAGCTTTTAGACTTCACCCCCATGACATCTCTAAAATTTGCCACTTTTTACCTAATGAAACCACCAAACTACTCATTCACTCCTTTGTTATCTCTCACCTTGACTATTGCAACTCCCTTCTCATGGGCCTTTATCTTCATAGGCTATCCCCTCTTCAGTCTATCATAAATGCTGCTGGCAGACTCATCTACCTTAGCAACCGCTCAATGTCTGCCACCCCTCTCTGCCAATCCCTACACTGGCTACCAATTACCCAGCAAATTTAATTAAAAATACCAGCAACAACATACAAAGCCATCCACAACTCTGCCCTAAGCTACATCACCAATGTTGTCTCCATAAATCCTCCAAATTATCCTCTCTGCTCCTCTTAAGTCCTCCTGCTCCCAAGCTCTCTTATTTCCTCCTCCCATGCTCATCTCCAATACTTCTCCAGAGCCTCTTCCATCCTCTGGAACTCTCCACCTAATTTGTCTGGCTATCTCCTACTCTGGCTACCTTTGGGAGATCCCTGAAAACTCATCTTTTCAGGGAAGCCTACCCTGCCTCCAACTAGCTGAACCTTTAACTCTTCCATTAGTTCATCCCCCACAGTTATACATTTTTGTACCAATTGCCCCACCTTATTATGGTGCTTTTCGACTGCATGGAACCGAACGGTTCGGCTTGCTTTTGTGCTTTTCCACTGCATGGTACCGCATGGTACGGTGTAGGAACGGTTCGGTACGGTACGGCGGCGCTTTTCCACTTCATGGAACCGAACGGTACGGCTCTCTAAAACAGTACCACCTCGATTGTGGTTCCAAGCGGTACCATACCGGTACCATATCTCACAACCCTTTGCATGCAGCTGACTGTTTGTCACTACTAGCCACTGATTGGTCAGAAAATCGTTGTTATCCCACCCACTATCCCACCCACTTACTTTAGTACTACTTTAGTGGAAAAGCAAACCATACCAAACCGTACCGAACCGTTCCAACACCGTACCATGAGGTACCATGCAGTGGAAAACCAAGCAGGGCCAAGCAGGGCCAAGTAGAGCCGAGCCGGTACTTGCAGTGGAAAAGTGCCATTAGATTATAAGCTCTAACAAGCAGGACCCTCTTATTCCTCTTGTATTGTATTGTATTGTATTGTCACTGTACGGTTCTCCCTTTAGATTGTAAAGCGCTGCGCAAACTGTTGGCGCTATATAAATCCTGAATAATAACAATTCCCGCATTCATTTTTCACGTTTCACCTTGTCATGTATAGGACAGCCTATTCACTTAAAAGGGCTGTCCTATGCGCAAAAAACGCCCCAAAGAAGCTCTTTTTTTTCACGTGAAAAATGCAGCAAATAATGGCACCACAAACGCATCATGGTTTTGGCATTTTTTTAAAAAGGTGGGCAGAAATTATTATTGTTATTATTATTATTATCATACAGGATTTATAAAGCGCCAACAGTTTGCGCAGCGCTTTAAGAAATGCCTGATTTTGCCCACATTTGTATAGTGACCAAGTGTCAATGCAGCCTAATACCTGGTACACACAATGAGATTATCGAACGAACGTCCGTTTTTTGTTTTTTTTTGCATGCTAGTCTCATATCCAAAAAGAAGAGTTTACTAAAGTGACGAAAATTCTCATACGATAGAATAAAAATTCAGAAGTGATGTAATGTGTTGTAATATATTTGTATTGTATTTTTGGACGACAACTCTACTGATTAAACGAAAATCGTATGATCTTGTACAGCCTTTTTCAACCAGGGTGCCTTGAATTTTCGTCATGGGTGCCTTGGCAAAATGCCTAAAAATTGCCCAAAAAATTGTATCCAAGCCAGCGTGTGGATGAAGCCTTCCTTTTAGTTACAAAAGGCCACAGGTTTTTATTGTGCACCATTACAACATTCAAGCTGCTGGCGTCCTAATGACCAATGTCATCATCAGTTGATATGGAAGATATCAGTCACCTGCACAGCATCCTTGTACCCCCTCTCCCACCCCTCTCCATCAGTGTTGGGGTCACATTAGAAGAGAAACATTGGAGTACTAGTGAGGACCAGTTTGCAAAAGTGTACTTGCTTTTGAAGAATAAATCCCCTCTAACGTTGGGTGTTCTACATCTTTGGATGTTGCTGAATTATGCAAATAGTACATAATGTAGAATAGTTTTTACATTTTAGAATGGGGTGCCTCGAGACTGTCCATCATTTTTAACCGCTTGCCGACCGCCGCAAGTACATATACTGCAGCGGTCAGCCCCTCACAGGCAGAGTGACGTATCGGTACGTCTCTAGCCTGTGAGGCTCTGGGGAGTGAGCGCGCGCCGCTGGCGGCGCGCTCCCGCGCGGTCACGGCCCCCCCCCCCCGCCCCCGCGCGCACCCGATGTCCGCCGCTCACTCTGCGATCGTCGGGGGAGAGGGAGAAAGGCAGGCAGCTTGTGTAAACAAGCCGCCTGTCATTCTCCCCTGTGTAGAAACACTGATCATACAGTTCTACTATGTAGGACCGTTGATCATTGTTCCTACAGCTTAAGCCACAGCCAATCACAGTTAGAATCCCGCCCCTAGGGACACACACAGCCCCTCCCTCTCAAATAAAGTTAACCCCTTCACTTCCAGTGTGATTTTTCAGTAACAGTGCATATATATAGCACTGATTACTGTAGAAATGTCACTGGTAACCCCAACAGTGTCAAAAATGTCAGTCAAGGGTCCGATCTGTCCGCCCCAATGTCGCAGTACCGCAAAAAAAATCGCAGATCGCCGCCATTACGCGTTTAAAAAAAAACAACAAAAATGACAAAAATCTTTTCCTTTGTTAGTAAACACAATAACTTTTGCGCAAACCAATCAAAATACGCTTTTTGCGATTTTTTTTTTACCAAACATAGGTAGCATAAAACAAATTGGCCGAAAATGTTAAAAAATTTTGATTTTTACTTTTTTTTTGGGGGGAATTTCATATAAAAAATGTGAAAAATATTGTTATTTTTGCAAAATTGACGCTCTTTTTTTGTTTATAGCGCGTGATCAAAAAATCGCACAGGTGATCACATACCACCAAAAGAAAACTGTTTGTGGGAAAAAAAGGACGTCAAATTAGTTTAGGTACAGCGTCGCACGACCGCGCAATTGTCCGTTAAAGTCACGCAGGGCCGAATCGCAAAATACCCCCTGGTCTTTTAGCAGCCAAATCTTCCGGGGCTTAAGTGGTTAAAGGGTGCCTCGAGATTTTCATGATTTTTAAAGGGTGTCTTGGCTGAAAAAACACTGATCAAGTATCTTACGAGGAACATTTTTGTGTTTGTTCCATCGGATAATACCAGATGAACTGTCCTGATCGGCTCTCAAAAGCTGTGTACTAACGATCTGATCATTGTACGATCGCTTTGCAAGTGTTATTTTTCGTACGATTTTCTGATCCTTTGTATGGGCCATTTCACTGGCTACATGCTACGTTTG
This sequence comes from Pelophylax lessonae, assembly GCF_965119305.1. Lineage (NCBI taxonomy): Eukaryota > Metazoa > Chordata > Amphibia > Anura > Ranidae > Pelophylax > Pelophylax lessonae. The sequence continues at coordinate 32,039,725 of NC_138774.1, forward strand.
AGTTAATGACTCTGACCTGTAAGTGGCAGGAAACTATCATTTTCCGAGCGAGGTAACCAATGGCTGCCTATATATTTCTTTCTCCATAGCCTTCCATTGTACAAGGAATTAAAAGCTGTTTATACCTTTGGTATGATTGCTCTATGAGTAATATATTTAGCTTATTTTATCAAACATCCAGTCCATTGAACGCCCAACAAAAATAAGGTGACGGCTAGGTTATTTGTAATGTCTGTGACATGTAATCTACTCCACCTATTCTTTGGAAACCTGGCCAAGTCTTATCGATGTAGATAAACAGTCTGCATTTTATTGAAGAAGAGACAGGATTTGGAGGTAAAAATGTCAGGATGGCATACAATTGACAACAGTGTCATCTTAAGAGCATTATAGGCCCCCGGGCAATGCAGTGCACTGGGGCCCCGCCTACACAATCACCCATGAGAATAAAAATGCAAATTATCAATAAGGCGATATTTATTGGTACAGCAGTGCCAGGCTAATGACAGCTTCCAAGTTCGGCGGCTGGGTCTGGTGAACACACACATGGACGGGAGCTTGACTGTCCTGTGTTTGCCTGTGCCCGTGGAGGTAGACAGGCATTCCTGTAGTTGTGGGCTCCCCTTCCATCCCCCAGTGCCCTAACAGCAGCGCAGGGCCAACAGGCGCTGCTAGGTTCAGCGGCAGGATGCACACAGGAGTTGGGACTAATGCTTAGCTGGGGCTGGGTCACTGGGCAGGGGGGGCCCCCTGGGCAAGTGGGGCCCCCGGGCAACTGCCCAGCGTGCCCATTCGGTAAGACAGCCCTGATTGACAATGTTGTGTTTGTTGTATCTAATATAAAGAGGTACCGTCATCCCGAATCTGTCTATAAATATCAGAAACCTTTAGTGTAAATGGGCTCTGGGTGTCTGAGTCCAACACTAAGAGTAATCCGATTGACAAGAAAGAACAGTGAAGAATAGAACTCAGAGAAAGATAAAAAATATATATAAAATGGAGTAAAGATAAGAATAAAAAAGCAGAGAAAAAAAGGGGGGAGAGAAAGAGAAAAATGTGAAGGGATAGGAATAGGAGGGGGGGGGGAAGGAAGGGAGGAAGGGGAGGGAAAAAGGAAGAAGAGGGGGGGGGGAGGGAAAAGGGGGGAGGAGGGAGGAAGGAGAGGGGGAAGGAAAAAGGGGAGGGGTTGGGAAAGAAAGAGGAACAAAAAAAGAGGGGGGGGGAGGAAGAGAGGGCTAGTGGGATTTTAATGGTACTGTAACTAGAAGAATGTACACCAAATGTATAAAGTTAAAATGTTGAAAATGTATTGGTATGTCATAAAATCGTTAAAAGCACAGATGTGAAAAAGAACAAATGAACATGTGAATACATACAGATATATCATACAGGCGTACAAATTGTATATGCAATAACCGGTGACAAAAAGGAGGACACCGGGTATCAACCCAACATGTTTCGTGGTCTAAAATGATCCGCTTCTTCAGGGGTATAACATATGATGTGACAATTTTGCCTTGATAACGCTGCATAACATAGAAGATATACATGTTAATGTTACAGTTTAATCTATGCACATGAAACAGGTGTACCCGCATGCACCCGTGGTGTCTCATGCTCCTCCTACAAAGCCACCCCATGCATCCAGGGGCAGCCACCTAGTGAATGCCTCCAGACTGGTATCTCCCAGGTGAAAGTCAGAGGGGTTAGAGTGACAAACCACAAACAAGGGGGGATAGAGCCACTCCAAACGGTGTGAGGTAGTATGTTTTGATTTAGTACCTGAATGTAACAAAAGCACAGGCACTCTTTTGAGAACAATGCCTATACTTCAATGTCAAGCTACCGTGTCTGGAAAAATACATGTATCGTTGGGTATATATTTGTAAGGTAAGGCTTATAGGAAAAAGAGTGTTGGGATCTTACAACAAAGGTTTTTGGCAGGTGTGTACGGCTTACTATATGACAGGAAAAGAGCCTGTGTAGCTTAGAAGTGATGAAGAAAACAAAAAAGCAAGCGGCTCCAAAATCAGTCATTTAGGACTCAGGGATAAGAGTGATTTGGCTCTGTGTGCTGCAAGGGAAATCGCTCCCCTATGAGCAATAGCAAAGAGACATCTGCAAAGGAGACAGGTACAAGGTATCCATAAGTCTGTGTAAAGTGTGGCTATAATCAGGGGAGGACTGGGCCAGGGGACAAGGGGGCAATTGCCCCCTCGGCCACCCTAAAGCCTCATAAAAAGGCTGCACCGCTTCTACCACAGACATGTCTAAAGGATTCCTGGTGAAGAGAAGTAAAAAGTCCCCGCTGCTGACCTACTGAGTGTGGGTTGAAGACAAGAACAAAGCGCAGCCCCCCCCCCCCCCCCCGCGCATGGATGGTGTAAACTGTGCCTAAGCAGAGGCTGGTTCCATGCCCCACCGTAGACTCTTCTGCCACGGCCAGCCCCAACGGAGCTGTCCCGGCTCCCCCCAACCTCCCCCTGCTGACCAGATCAGGAACCCGGATTCAGCCAGTAAGTAGAGAGTATCTGGAGCAGGGCTTTAGCTTGGAATGGGGGTCAGGAGGAGGATTGGGAGAGTGGTGATGGGGGTGAGGGAAAGTGGAAGGGGGGGGCCAAGTCACTGCACCATGGGCCTCTAGTTTGTACTTGCCCCCTGGGCCGAAAGTTGCCAGTCTGCCCCTGGCTATAATCCATGTCAGATGTAAGGCTGAGCAGAACCTACCCTGAGTTGTGTACCGTGGCAAGTGTATCGGCATCTGCAGATTGCAAAGAAAGCCCGCCGCTATTTAAATCTCTTCAACCCGGCGCATAGTGCACGTCCGACCGGACGTGACGCACATGCGCCGGGTCAGGTCCCCAACGGCGCACGCCTTCATGGGGAGCATGCGCCGTGCTGCACAGTATTCAGCCACAAGAGCGGCTGTGAGCAGCCTCAGAGCCGAAAGTGGGAGGGAAAATCTCCCAGGATGGCATACTTTATTTACAAGGTTCAGGATCAGCAGGACACTTAGGATTAGGAAGGCTGGACATTTTTAGGATGGGGTCAAGGGGACACTAAGAGCAAAAACATCAAAGTGTAAGCTAAAGGACTGGGGGCTAGAGACATCGGTCAGCCAGAGCGGGATTTAGAACCAGGAGGTCATTCAGAAACCAGACAGGAGATGGGGCTCAGACACTGAGAAGATACAGCAAAGATGCATCGGCTGTGTAGCGCCCTCCTGGGTAGGTGCTAGAGTGAGTGTATAAAGTTTTCGGTTTCTCTGCTTAACAGGGAGACAGCTAGGCAAATGTATATATGCTGTCTGCTTAACAGAGAGCTGTGAATGGTTGGTAGTGCCTGCTCAGTATGTTCTGGTGTTGCTCATGCTGCCCTAAAGGTTTCACACTGGTCTGGTAGCTATGGGGTGTACTGGACAGTGGGAGGAAACCTTGCAGATGAGAGCTTGTGTATCTTCACAGCTCTAGCAAATTAGAAGGGGATGTGCCCCAAGGCATGCTTGGTAACTGTATTCATATCTGAAGAGTACATGGATTTTGGGTCTTTCTTTAGAAAGAGAGGTCCAGGAGGCGAGGGGGCTGCTGCCCCTCGTCAGCGTAGGCTGCCATGTGACCTCAGGTCCTGAAACACTGAAGCTGCAACCCGTGGTTCTTGTGAGAGCTGACTGAGGGAGGATGTCCATGGATCCTGTCTGGTACTACTGAGGAAGGCTGCTGTTGGTGCTTCAGGAGCCTTGTGAGTACAGAACCCCCACAGGGGATCCCTAGGACTTGTGGTGCTAGATCCCCCTTTGGGTGCTAGGAGTCATCTGCTGGGTGCAAGCTAAAGGGGGCACTGACTAGTGTCTTGAAGAGGCAAAGTTCACTTCCTTCTGCTACAAAGAGACTTGTTAATTCTGTACAGTTGCCGTATGGTCCTACTGATAATCTGCTATACAGTTCTATTGAGAGAATTGTCCCCAACTGTGAATAGTTAATTTGGAATATCCTACTAATTCCCTTCTCCTATCCAAGTTCTCCAAATAAAACACAAAAAAACAAATCCCCTAGACTGGTCATTGGAGATAACAAGCGGAAGAGTGTGTGCACCTGGGTGTGTGAAAATACTCTGTGACTGGCTGTGGATCAATCAGTGGGAGGCTGTAATGTTCTGGTACCTTTGGGTACCCTAATTACTCTTTCATAAGTGTATGCGCCCCACCATTCTCTTTTGGTAAGGTGCGCATACACCTTTAAGACTGATGCTGTCATCACTGAGCGCCGGACTGGATGGCTATTTAGATCGCCGGCTCTCACTCACATGTGTTCGTTCAAACTGCTTTGTGCCTTGATGCTAACCTGTCTTGAAGCTCTCAAGCTTGCAAGCATACCTCGCTGTCGGAACCACGCTGCGCTGATCCCTGTATCCCGCTACCGGATCATCCGCTCCTGCCGAACCTCTCCTCTGCTACATTGCTATTAGTGATAAGTACCCCACAGGGGAAACCTCTATAACCTTTATACTAAAGCTTACACTATCTAGCTCTGCATACTAAGGACTATTATTACATCTGCATTATCTAAGATTGCTAGCTCTTGAGCCTACTACCACCTGTTCTTGCACTGGGTTGATCTCTCTTGTATGTCCACCTGCTACTCTGTCATCTGCTACCATACATGATTGCTAAACCTATCTGCATCCCATCTGCTACTATCTTACTTTCAAGAACATTTCCTTTCAAGTGTCTGTCATCTACCATCTCTACCCAACCTGTCTCTTCAGCCTATCATCACTGTGTTACTATATACATAAGTCACTCTAGGAAACATCTTATTGAGTGTGTGTATTTACTTGCTGAATTGAGATCCTCCACACATGATGAGTCATTGGGAGTTGGGATTGGTGTCTCAGCGTTTCTCTACATGACTACTGAAGTGGAATATTTCTGCAGCTGAAAATTCACATCATACGTAAAACGCAGGAGCGTTACAGATTGAACAAACCACAAATGGATTCAGCAGAAATAACCACTCAGATGACACAATTAAAACAGCAAGTAACTGCGTTAATACACGCACTTGCTGAATTAAAAGAAGACAATCAGGCTCTGTCGCAGCAGGTAATTAGACTGACACAACTTACCACTGCTCAGTCCCCTGAACCCAAAATAAATCCTCCTTTGGTATTTACAGGCGATCGCAAAAAATTTCGCGAATTTAAAAACGCATGTGAGTTACTTTTCTTGCTAAAACCCCGTACCTACCTTACTGATCACATTAAGGTTTGTACTATTATTTCTTACCTAACAGGTGATCCTCGGGCCTGGGCAGACTCTCTTTTTGAGAAAAATGACCAGCTTCTCAACTCCTATGCCTTGTTCCTAGCAGAACTCACTAGCCTATATGATGATCCCAATAGGCAGAGTACTGCCGATCTTCAATTAAGATCCTTGAAACAAGGTGGGAGACCTGTGGAAGACTTTGTCGCAGAATTCAAGAGATGGACCCTTGATTCAGAATGGAATGATGCATCTCTGAAAACCCAATTTAGGCTTGGCTTATCAGAGGCCGTTAAAGACGAGCTCGCCCGAGCGGATCTGCCAAAAACCCTGGATGCATTGATACAACTCAGTATCACCATAGATAGAAGACTACGAGAAAGAAAGGCTGAGAAAATGGGAATGCCATTATCCAGTTCTTCTCGGATATCGGCCGTTGACCCCGTTCCTATGGAGGTAGGAACCATACGCCCACCTCTATCAACTATGGAAAGAGCCAGAAGACGATCTGGTAATCTCTGCTTGTACTGTGCATCCCCGGATCACAAGATAAACGTGTGTCCCCTAGTCTACAAAAAGAAGGGTGAGTGTTCACATGTCCTCCTAGGGGGATTGACAACTTCAATCACTAACCCTTACCTTTCTGTTTGCTTAACATTACAGTGGGACCAGAACAGGATTACTACTAAGGCCATGATTGACACAGGATCTTGTGGAAATTATATTGACATACGTTTTGCTGCTTTAAATAAAGTTCCTATTATTTCTAAACTTAAACCTGTCTCAGTGAGTCTTATTAACGGTGTTTCTTTATCCTCTGGTCCGATCACTGATCAGACACAGGCACTCCTAGTCACTACTAACGGGTCTCATATGGAAACCACTACCTTCGATCTAATACCTTCACCCCACTTTCCCATTGTTTTGGGACTTCCCTGGTTGCACACACATCAACCAACCATAGATTGGAAGGAACGGACCCTGACCTTCCTCTCTTGCTATTGCGAGGGTACGTGTAACCTCCCGTCTTTCGGGAAGATCCTGTCTGTGGTGACAGATGAGATTGCACCACTATGTTATCAGGATCTCTCTGAGGTTTTTCTTGAGAAAAATGCTCAAGCACTACCTCCCCATCGAGACTATGATTGTAGCATTGATCTACTCCCAAATAGCAAATTACCGTTCGGTCATGTTTATCCTCTTTCACAGGATGAACTTTCCCATCTCAAAGACTATTTGGATGAGAATTTGGAAAAAGGTTTTATTAGACCTTCCACTTCTTCCACAGCAGCAGGACTCTTTTTTGTCCGCAATAAGGACTCAAGTCTCAGGCCTATCATCGACTATAGGCAATTGAATGCTATTACAATAAAAGATCGCTATCCTCTACCGCTTATCCCTGAGCTCATTGAGCAGGTGCGTGGAGCTACCTATTTTTCAAAATTGGACCTGAAAGGAGCATACAATCTCATTCGAATCAGTGATGGACACGAGTGGAAGACTGCATTCAGAACCAGATACGGATTGTTCGAATATCTTGTAATGCCATTCGGGCTATGCAACGCCTCTGCAGTTTTTCAACGATTTATAAACGATATTTTCAGAGACTTACTAGATGTCTGTGTTGTGGTATATCTGGACGATATACTTATATATTCACGATCCCTGTCTGAACACATAAGACATGTAAGACTAGTATTATCGAGATTGCTTGCACACAACCTTTATGTGAAACTGAAAAAATGCTTGTTTCATAAAGAAGAGGTACTGTTTCTAGGCTACATCATATCCAAAACAGGAATCGAGATGGACATGAGTAAGATATCCTGCATTCAGGATTGGCCTACACCAACCACACGCAAGGCGCTACAGCGATTCCTTGGATTTTCGAATTTCTACAGGAAGTTCATTAGAAACTTCTCTGCCATTGTGAGACCCCTCACACAGCTCACTAGCATTAAAAAAACATTCAAATGGTCAGATGAAGCAAATAAAGCTTTTCACCTGTTAAAGACAAGGTTTACTTCTGCTCCCATACTACGCCATCCAGACCCATCCCTCCAATACATTCTGGAAGTGCGTCAAACATGGCAGTAGGAGCAATACTCTCCCAACGACCAACTCACACTTCACCACTTCATCCAGTCGCCTTTTTTTCTAAATCCCTAAGCAGTCCAGAGATAAATTACCCCGTGGGTGAAAAGGAACTGCTTGCTATAAAATTGGCTCTGGAGAATTGGCGACATCTACTCGAAGGCACCCAATTACCAATACTTATATACACGGACCATAAAAATCTCCAATATCTTCAGACTAACAAAACTCTCTCGCACCGACAGGTACGATGGTCACTATTCTTTCTAAGGTTTAACTTCCTAGTGACCTACACACCTGCAGATAAGAACAAAAAGGCGGATGCACTATCACGACTAACTGAAGAAAACTACTTCGAAATCCCTTCCGTTCCTATAATACCTCACAAACGCATTATTGGAGTTGTCCGTTCCTTGAAGGAAGAGGTTTTGCATGGTATAAGTTTGGATACACCCCCACCACAACTAAATACTGATGCAGAAGGCTTCCTCTACTACAACGACAAACTTTACATACCACCTACCATACGCACCAAGATCTTGGAATTATCGCATGATGTGCCTATGGCAGGACATATGGGTATGACAAAGACTCTTAATCTGATTACCAGGCAATTCTGGTGGCCTGACATGAAAACATCTATACAAAAATTCGTCTCTTCATGCAATGTCTGTGCCAGGTCCAAAATTGACACTACGAGACCATCCGGTCTACTATGCAGTCTACCAATACCCCAAACTCCATGGGAAGTTGTGTCCTTGGACTTTATAGTGGAATTGCCTCCTTCCAAAGGATTTAATACCATCTTAGTGTCAGTGGACCATCTGACAAAAATGGCACATTTCATTGCTATTCGCAGACTACCTTCGTCCAAACAAACGGCAGAACTCCTGATGAAACATGTCTTTAAGTTACATGGTATCCCAAAAACTCTTCTGTCTGACCGTGGATCACAATTTATTTCCAAGTTCTGGCAAGAACTATGTCACATACTACGGATCGAGCGGAAGCTCACTTCTCCTTACCATCCGCAGACCAACGGACAGACTGAAAGAGTCAACCAATGCATCGAGCAATATTTACGTTGTTACACTTCTTACCAACAGGATGATTGGGTGGATCTTCTCCCTCTGGCAGAATTTGCCTACAACAACGCAACCCACAGTACGACCAAGCAGAGTCCGTTCTACTTGAACTATGGGTTTCATCCCTCTATTCTTCCACCACGCATCTTTCCTTCAAATAACCCAGTAGCTTCAGACTATCTTACCCAAATAAAGGACTCTCTGGGTTTGCTTAATACTACCATTGCACACGCTCATAGTCAACAAAAGAAGTACTATGATCTTCGCAGAAGACCTTCTCCTCAGTACGCTATCGGGGACCTCGTTTGGCTCTCAACAAAAAATTTAAGACTGAAAATCCCTAGCAAAAAGCTTGGACCTCTGTTCTTGGGACCTTTCCCAATCAAGAAACTTATTGGAAAAGCTGCAGTACAGCTTACATTGCCAATAGACCTCAAAATACATCCAATTTTCCATGTGTCGCTACTGAAGCCCCATGTTCCTGACCAAGGAATAAGGCCTACTATCCCACCTCCTCCTCCTGTACAAGTTGAAGGTGGAGAAGAATATGAGATAAAAGAGATTCTGGATTCTCGTATCCACAGAGGAAGACTTCAGTACTTGGTTCGATGGAAGAACTATGGGCCCCAAGACGACACCTGGCTAAACACCTCTGACATACATGCCTCTAGATTAATCCGCAATTTTCATGCGAAGTACCCAGACAAACCAGCTCCAGAGGCCTTCAGGAGCCGGCCTTAAGGGGGGGGTACTGTAATGTTCTGGTACCTTTGGGTACCCTAATTACTCTTTCATAAGTGTATGCGCCCCACCATTCTCTTTTGGTAAGGTGCGCATACACCTTTAAGACTGATGCTGTCATCACTGAGCGCCGGACTGGATGGCTATTTAGATCGCCGGCTCTCACTCACATGTGTTCGTTCAAACTGCTTTGTGCCTTGATGCTAACCTGTCTTGAAGCTCTCAAGCTTGCAAGCATACCTCGCTGTCGGAACCACGCTGCGCTGATCCCTGTATCCCGCTACCCGATCATCCGCTCCTGCAGAACCTCTCCTCTGCTACATTGCTATTAGTGATAAGTACCCCACAGGGGAAACCTCTATAACCTTTATACTAAAGCTTACACTATCTAGCTCTGCATTCTAAGGACTATTACTACATCTGCATTATCTAAGATTGCTAGCTCTTGAGCCTACTACCACCTGTTCTTGCACTGGGTTGATCTCTCTTGTATGTCCACCTGCTACTCTGTCATCTGCTACCATACATGATTGCTAAACCTATCTGCATCCCATCTGCTACTATCTTACTTTCAAGAACATTTCCTTTCAAGTGTCTGTCATCTACCATCTCTACCCAACCTGTCTCTTCAGCCTATCATCACTGTGTTACTATATACATAAGTCACTCTAGGAAACATCTTATTGAGTGTGTGTATTTACTTGCTGAATTGAGATCCTCCACACATGATGAGTCATTGGGAGTTGGGATTGGTGTCTCAGCGTTTCTCTACATGACTACTGAAGTGGAATATTTCTGCAGCTGAAAATCCACATCATACGTAAAACGCAGGAGCGTTACAGAGGCACAGGCACTAATATTCAAACGGCTCCTGCAGGGGTAGCGCTACAGTTGCATGGGTACTGACAGCTCATCACCCACGGAAGTAAGGTATGGTAGGGACCAGGAAGGGTGTAGGGTATTAGTTTGAGGTTTGGTTAGTCTGAAAAGATGAACTAACCATTCAAAGTCGGCTATAGATGGTCCAAATTTTGAAATTCTTCCAGGTTCAGCAAGAAAAAGGCTGAATTTCGATTTGCCTATGGTGATTTCCTATTAAGAACAGTCAACCCATTAACCGGCTGCTCTTGAAAATGCTTGCTCGGAAATTTTGTTTTCGATCAAGAGGATCAAGAGTATTGCTGTCACAATACAATGACACAACGGGGAGGATCCCCCAAATTCAACTTGACTGTGTGGATGAGGGAATCCGGTCAGTTGTTTTTTTCCATCAGCCCTCTGATTCGTGTATGGCCAGCTTTAAGGTTGAATGAAAAGGTATAGTGTAGTATAATAACTTTACGCAGTTAAAGCGGAGTTCCACGCTAAAATTATACTTACCTCCATCTTCTTGCTCCGGGTCACCTGAAAAACAAATGGATAATCGCAATTTTTTTTTTTTTTTTTTTTACTTACTTTGTTTAGAAGAAAATATACTTACCTTACTTCCTCTTCCTCCCCTCAGCGGCCACGGCGATTCGTCACTTCCTGGCTTGCAATGATTTCTGGGAGCTGAACGTCTTCGCTCCCAGGAATCAATGCGCCTGCACCGGCCCCGACGTCAGTTCCGGTGCAGGCGCTGTCATACCTTGCTAAACAGCTTCTGGGCAGCTTCAGGGATGACGCTGCGGGACACCGGAAGTGATGGCGGGGCCGGTGCAGTGCATCGTGGGACCGAAGAAGACGGAAGAGGACGCAGAAGAGGATCGCGCTGACTTCAAGCTGCCCACACCTGAGATGGCAGCGTTAGACAATACATTTTCAAGGTAAGTATTTCTTCTAAAAGGTAAGTGCAACCCGGGACAGATCAGAGGCTAGCCATTGTGGAATGCACTAGCCCTGACTGTCCCGGGGGTATTTTTATAAAAGAAAACTTTCCCAGGGTGGAACTCCGCTTTAATCAGTACATTTTTCTAGAGGACCATACATCTGATCAAAAAGAAGGACAACTGGGGAAGAAAGAAGAGTTTGGTTTCAAAGAGAGACAGTTGGAAGCTATGTGATAAATGCAACAAACTAGGTGTTAACCTGGGGCAATGAGATACATACAGAGGGTAATAAAAAGAACTGAAATGAGACTGAGGTTTACAAACAGGATACACGGAGAGTTACTAGAACAGACTGATTAACCAGGCCGGAATGCAGTGAGTGTAGCGACAGACATCAAACTGGGTGGAGGAAAGCTATCAGAAGCAAACGCATGATTAATGTTCTACAGAGATAAAGCTCAAGCAAGTCTGCAAGATTTTTTGGATTCATAGTCTATAGGCGTGCAAGATGACATGGCACGGGATACATGGCAAAGATACCGATTGCCCCAGCTTCTGGAACTCTGTAGTTGTTGCTGGTACTAGGCAGAGGTTAGGTGGTAGCACTCTGTCTTGTTGTCAGAACTTCTACTGGGAACGCCACATCATCCGCTCCAGCTAATTGTTGGGTAGGGAGGCCGTCTTTCTCCACTCCCAGACTGTGAATCTGCAGCTGAGGAGGAAGGATGACCTCCTTCTCTCCCAAACTGTGTAGCTGCCATTGGGCAGATGAGCCAGCTGCTTCATCTCCCATTCCCTTATCTGGCTGCTGGGTTGACATTTCTCTGTCACTGTTTCCCAGGTGCACGAATTCTGGCTGGGGAAGGAAGACAGTTTCCTCCACTCTGGCAGAAAAGCCCGAAGCAAAAAAAAAAATAAGCGTAGGGCCTCATGAGGGGGTTTACTGGGCCACGGGCAGTCCAGGGTTAATGTCAATAGGTCTATGTCAGGTCAAGGTCAAGGATTGGACAGTTACAAGTAGGTGGGGTCTTCAGCAATGTAAGTGGGGGGGACTTACGTTTTTCCAGGACATTGTTCGTTGCAGCCAAGAAGTAAAGATCATCCGTGTTCTCCCTGTGCTTTGCTTGCTGGGATCGCTTCTGAGATGGGAGATCTGGAGGCCGTCATCGCTCGTCTGCGGGAGGCGGCTGCTTCCCGTGGGACCCTGTGGCTGGAACAACACCTGGAGGCGGCCATGGCGGAGGACATTTCAGAGAGGGGGGAGGAGGGGCCGCCGGAGCATTATAGCCCCGAATTATCCCCCGGAGCTCAGCGCCACGATGGGAGCCCCGGTGGGGACCCTCCAGGGCCGCCGTCCCAGCGCTCGCCTGCTGGGCTCGGGCGGGGCCTCTGGGAGGAATCCTCGGCGTCGGCGGAGCTCCAGCGGACGGGGCCATACTCGTGCTGGGCCTCCGGCCCCGCCCGCTCATCAGGATGAGAGAAGAACAGCGGCTGCCCGTGGCGGTGAGGACCGGCCGCCCGGGTCAGCTCGGCGTGGGAGAGGAGCGAGCAGGCGCCCTGGCCAGTCGGGGGGAGCGGCCAGCGCTGCTGCACCGCGCATGTCCAGTGCGGCGGTGTCCCCGGAAGAGGATGCGGAGGCCGGGCACGGCAGGAAACGGCAGCGGTAGTCGGTTGGGGACGCCAGTTCCGGTCATCGGCGGGGGGGGGAGGCGGAGCGGAGCGCCCCCCCTGTGCTTTCTGGTTCCAGGTCGGTTGGTGGGGACGAAGATCCGGAGGTCCGGTCAGAGGGGGAGCTGTCCAGTTCCGAGGAGGGGAGTGCTCCGGGACCATCGTCTGCAGTGGCTGCGGGACCCGCGGCCGCGGGGTCTCAGTCAGGTGAGCCTTTGTCTTTACACCCTTTGGCTGTCCGGTCTGCTTTGTCTGCGTTGGTGGGGGCGTTGGGGGTGGAGCAGAACCGGGGGGGCCCGCGGTGGTGGTGGGGGCTCCGGGGGGGATAAGCTCTCCACCGGTCGCGGAGGGGAGGGTCCCGGGCCTGCTGCGCCGGTTGCGGCGGGGGTCTGGGGGACTTGCTGGCGGTACTGCGGTCCTTGGTCCAGCATTTTGATGGGAGTGTGGTGGGTCCGGCGCCGGTGGCGGCGTGGGGTCCGGTAGGGGTTCCGGCCGCGGTGGCGTCCGGCACGGTGCCTTCGGGGGCTGGATTGGCCCCTGCTGCTTCGGGGGACAAGATGGTGACGCCGGTGGAATCGTCTCCTGCGGCGCCTGCGGTGGACAAGGTTGCGGAGCCCAAGACGACAGGTAAGGATGATGCGATTCGTTTGGCGGATTCCGCGAAGTGTGAGGTGTACGTCTGTTTTGAAGGCCCCTTAGGGGCGCACCTCAAGGCGGAGATCCGGGAGAAGATCTGGAAGGACGAGTACGTCGAGATATTTACTTTACTTCCTTTGGAGAAGTTTAACCTGGATAGAGTGAAGCCAGAAGAATCGAAAAAGGAGGATGAGGAACGGCGGCGTTTCCGTTTGATTCCGCGCACGTTTAGCAATTGGCTCCAAGCTTTTGCTATTTTTGCGAGTGTGGTGGGGGAGAAGCATCCGGAGCATTGCTCCGCTTTGTTTTGTTATCTGGATGCGATCGGGGAGGCCCACAGGGTATATGGGGGGGTGGCGTGGCTCCGTTATGACGAGCAATTCCGTCAGCGCAAGGCGGTTCGCCCGTCGTTGCGGTGGGACCACAAGGACATCAGCTTGTGGATGCGCCTTATGACGTCGGCCCGGGCGGCACCGTCTTCCTTTCAGAGCGGGGTCGGCGGTCCCTCTACCCCCGGACAGCCGGCCGCGAAGCGTCGGGGGTTTCTGTTGGCAGTTCAACGAAGGGACGTGCCGCTTCGGAACTGCCTGTAAATTCAAGCATGAGTGCTCCGGTTGTGGGGGCTCTCACCCCTTCTCCCGTTGTTTCAAGCAGGGTAAGCCCCGTGCCGGGGACGCTCAGCACAAGAGGGACGACGCCAGTGATGGTGGAAAGGATGCAGCCTTTCCTAAGTAGGTATCCGGATCGGGCGGCGGCCCGCTTGTTGGAGAAGGGGTTTTCGGTCGGTTTCCGCATTCCCTGTTCTCTTGATTGTGTTCCCCTTTGGCGGATAATTTGCGTTCAACGAGGCTGAACCCCGGGGTGGTGTCCGACAAGTTGGCGAAGGAGGTGTCGTTGGGCCGCATGGCTGGTCCTTTTGCTGAACCACCCTTGGCTGATTTGGTGGTTTCCCCGTTGGGTTTGGTTCCGAAGAAGGAGCTGAATAAGTTTCGAATGATCCACCATCTGTCCTTTCCAAAGGGGGTTTCGGTCAATGATGGCATTGATCCGGGAGCCTGTGTGGTGTCGTACACGTCTTTTGATGCTGCCATTTGTTGGGTTTGCCGTTATGGGCAGGGTGCGTTGCTGGCCAAAACAGATGTGGAAGCCGCGTTTCGCTTGTTGCCGGTGCATCCGAGCAGTTTTCGATTGTTGGGTTGTAGGTGGTTGGGTGCTTTCTATGTCGATCGCTGCCTGCCCATGGGTCGCTCCATCTCCTGTGCGTTTTTTGAGACCTTCAGTTCGTTCGTGGAGTGGGTGGTACGGGAGGTGTCGGGGATCAATTCGGTTATCCATTACCTGGATGATTTTCTGGTTATTGGCCCCTCGTCTTCTCCCTTGTGCAGTGTCTTGCTGGCATCCATGCAATATGTGGCGGAGCGTTACGGTATTCCCTTGGCGGCTGATAAAACGGAAGGTCCGAAGACCACGATCAGTTTTTTGGGCATTGTCATTGACTCGGTGGCGATGGAATGTCGCTTGCCGGACGACAAGTTGCGGGACATTAAGGCGGAGATCTGCCTGTTGGTGGGTAAACGCAAGGTGCAACTTAGGCGGTTACAGTCGCTTCTTGGCAAGTTGGCGTTTGCGTGTCGGATCATGCCTATGGGTCGGGCTTCAGCCGCCGCTTGTCGGCTGCTACGGCGGGGATCCGCTCTCCGCATCATTATGGCACGCTGTCTGCGGAACTGGTTGACGACTTGCGGGTTTGGCACGTGTTTCTGTCGGCCTACAACGGTTGTTCGCTTTGGCTGCAGGGTCCGGTCAGCAATTGGGACATTGACTTGTTCACGGATGCTGCGGGTTCCACGGGTTATGGTGCTTACTTGGGGGGCCGTTGGAGCGCCGAGCGCTGGACGTCGACATGGCGGGCGGAAGGTTTCTTGCGGAACTTGGTTCTGTTGGAGCTGTTCCCCGTGATAGTCGCAGTGGAATTATGGGGGGAGGTCTTCAGCGACAAAAAGGTGCGTTTGCACTGCGATGACATGGGGGTGGTGCAGGTCATTAACAGATTGTCAGGTGCTTCTCCGCCGGTGATTCGGCTGTTGCGCCATCTGGTTTTACGTTGCTTGCAGGTAAATGTTTACTTGTATGCCGTACATGTGCCAGGTGTGACCAACTCGGTGGCGGATTCTTTGTCTCGTTTGCAGATGGACAGGTTTCGGGAGTTGGCGCCGGCTGCGGAGCAATGGGGGGAGCCTTGTCCATCGGAGATCTGGACGATTGCTTTGGGATCGCCACCGACTTGATCAGACGGTCCTTGAGCGCCGGAACTTGGCCGGCGTATTCAAAGGTATGGGGGGAATGGCGGGCCTTGTTGGCTCAGACTGGTGTGGACGGGGTGAGTATGGGCTCTCGTTCTCTTTTAATATACTTTGTATGCTTGAATTTTGAACAAGGGGTGTCGGCGGCGGCCATCGCTCGGAAGTTGGCTGGCTTGGCGTTCTTGTTCAAAATGTCCGGGTTGGAGGATTTTATCAAGGATTTCGCGGTACGGCAGGCTTTGAAGGGGTACAGGAGGGGTGTGAGGCACCCGGATGGGCGTAGGCTGGTCTCCTTTCACCTGCTGGAGGAGTTGGTGGGTAGATTGAGGTGCACCTGCTCATCAGAATATACGTCGCTCTTGTTTACAGCGGCTTTCGTTTTGGCCTTCTATGGGGCGTTTCGCATTGGGGAATTGGTCAGCCCTTCCAGGAGTGTGCACGGCGGACTGCAAGACAGGGAGGTGAGTTGTTCTGACTCGGCTGTGGTGATCTTTCTGAGACGCTCCAAGACGGATCGGGAGGGCAGAGGTGTGTATGTGCGCCTGTACCGGGTGTGGGGTTCATCTCTTTGCCCGGTCGCTGTGTTGGAGGAGTTTAGGCGGGTGCGTCCGTCTTTGGCGGGCTCCTTTCTGATGCACAGGGATGGTTCAGCTCTGTCTAAGTTTCAGTTTGTGGCTGTCTTCCGGAGGTGCTTGTCCGAGCTGGGTTATGATGCAGGTAGTTACGCTTCTCACTCCTTCTGCATGGGGCGGGTACAGAGGCGGCCAGGTGGGGTGTGGATGAAGCGACGTTGAGGCGGATAGGCAGGTGGGAATCTTCTCGTTTTCGTTTGTATGTTCGTCCTCATTTAGTTTAGATACGTGTGTGGTTCAGAGGGGGGGCTGGTTGTTTGATGTCTTCATTGCCGTGGTGCTGTTTTTTCTTTGCAGGGGGAGCTGCCTGCCTCGTGTGGATCTTGGGACACTCGTATGTGTATTGGGGGGCCAGGAGGGCAGAAGTGAGGCATGATGGGCGGCAGTTGGGTTTTACTAAGGAGGAGGCCACCATCCGGTGGATTGGTATCCCGGGGTTGCTTTGGTGCAGGGTTCTCCCGGAGGTCAATCATTTTGTACATTTGGACAGAGCCCCGGGCATCCTGGTGTTGCATGCGGGGGGCAATGACTTGGGGGTCCGGTCTATGCGCCACCTTATCCAGGACATTAAATATGATTTTCTCCGGCTGCGCATGGCCTTTCCTGGCACGGTGGTGCTTTGGTCGGAGATTGTCGGCCGCACGTCATGGCGTTTTGCCAGATCGGTCGCTAAATTGAAAAAGGCCCGCATCAAGGTAAATTCGGCGGTTAGTCGTTTTGTCATTAGGAACGGGGGGTTGGTGGTCAGTCATCGGGAGTTGGAGGTGGATACCTGGCGGTATCTGCGTGGTGATGGAGTTCACCTGAATGCGGTGGGCACGGATTTGTGGTTCCTCGGCATTCAGGAGGGCGTTCAGCGGGCCTTGCGTTTGTGGAGGGGCTCGCAGGTGTAAGGTTTCACGCCTGCGAGCTGTGGCGGTTGGGGGTCTTTGGAGGCGGTAAAACAGTGTTGGTAACAAAGTGTTTAGGGTGACCCATCTAGGTATGGAGCCCTCTGGTGTATCCCGGTTAATAGTGGATTAACGGGAAGAGGTAACAGGAGGTATCAGTGGTCAAGTGGGTTGTCCCCGAGCTGGTGTTGCGCGGCTGGGGACCGTTTAACGAATTACGCTGATACCAAGTTAATTGGAATTTTGTGCCTCCCAAGACCAACAACTTATTTCATGGTATACTGGAATATTTATGGTTATGTTAAAAAATAATGTGTTTTGGTTATTTTTGGTTATTTTGTTAATAAATGGCCCACTGGGTCAATTTTCTCCAAAACTGGTGTCACTGGTAATTTGTTTAGGTTAAGCATATGGTTGTGGTTAACAGGGAGTAAGCATCAGGAATACCCTAATCAAGAACGGCCCGAAGCAAAAAATAAATAAATAAATAAGCGTAGGGCATCATGAGGGGGTTTACTGGGCCACGGGCAGTCCGGGGTTAATGTCAATAGGTCTATGTCAGGTCAAGGTCAAGGATTGGACAGTTACAAGTAGGTGGGGTCTTCAGCAATGTAAGTGGGGGGGACTTACGTTTTTCCAGCACATTCTTCGTTGCAGCCAAGAAGTAAGGATCCCCGCCCTCCCGCCCTGTTTGGTTCGGATTGGTTGCCGTGAATGCTTTGGGGTTGTTTTTGGGGCTGATGGGTTTTGGTTTTTGTTTGCATACTTGGTGTTGGCAGTTGGGGGTCTTTGGAGGCGGTAAAACAGTGTTGGTAACATAGTGTTTAGGGTGACCCATCTAGGTATGGAGCCCTCTGATGTATCCCGGTTAATAGTGGATTAACGGGAAGTGGTAACAGGAGGTATCAGTGGTCAAGTGGGTTGTCCCCGAGCTGGTGTTGCGCGGCTGGGGACCGTTTAACGAATTACGCTGATACCAGGTTAATTGGAATTTTGTGCCTCCCAAGACCAACAACTTATTTCATGGTATACTGGAATATTTATGGTTATGTTAAAAAATAATGTGTTTTGTTATTTTTGGTTATTTTGTTAATAAATGGCCCACCGGGTCAATTTTCTCCAAAACTGGTGTCACTGGTAATTTGTTTAGGTTAAGCATATGGTTGTGGTTAACAGGGAGTAAGCATCAGGAATACCCTAATCATGACTTTTAGGGAGGGAGAACAACAGCCTCCTCTGCCTTCTTCCCCTGGATCCTGATCTCCTTCTTACCATGGGCCTCTGGCACTGCCATAGATGTGGGGAAGAGGTCTTGGACCCTCTGCCTGCTTGCCAGTGCTTCAGCTGGAAAAGTTTGTTGTAACTTCACAGATGCTGCTGTTGGGAAATCCCATGTCCCTGTCAGTCGTGTGGAAGAAAGGCTGGCTGTCTCTCAGGAAGCCTGAAGCTGCTGTTGGTGCTGGGCAGAGCTCAGTGATGTTCTGCCCTGATGCCAGCTGTTCCCACTGAGAAGTAAACTGAAAAGTCGGTGGGCTTGAACAAGGTCAGCAACGCCTGGATGTGCACTCTTCTGCTGTAGGCTCACTGGGTTGTTCCTCCTCAGCAGAAAAATCTATTAAATCCCCAGTCTCTGAAACTGGTGTCTGGAAATAGAGATTCACCATCTCCTGTCCCTGAAACCCAGAATATGTTACCAGTGCAGTGCAGAGGCTAGCTGGTCTCTGCCCTGTTATCAGCACTTCAGTTGAAAGTTCAGTAAATGTTACATCCTCTGAAAAAAAAAACAATTAACTCCATGCTTTCTGTGATCTGTGGCTGGAGAAATGAGCCGAATGCCACATCTCCCATACCCTCATCTGGCTGTGGGACAGGCGATTCTTTCATCCAAGATCATTCCGTGCAGAAACAGGATAGTCAAGGTGAGTCAGCACTTGCTGCATCCTCCTCAAGACCTCCGCTTCCATAACTGCAGGCGGAGATGGGCAAAGCACACTGTTACTCTGCCACCTTGCCGACTCTTCAGCCAGGATTTTAGAACCGTCAGCTGGTATTTTCTGATAGTCCCAGGCAAAGGGAGCCCAGCCCGGCTGCTGAACAGAGTCTAGCAGCCATCTGTTGGTGATCTTCAGCTCCCATGTCTGATTGGCTAGAAACTCCAAATCTTCCAGTGCCCAGAGCACTTCCGAGATATTCAGCATCTGTTCTCTGTGTTCCAAGATTTTCTCCAGACCCCACTCGAGATCACTCTAAAAGTCAGGGTTCTTGGACAGCCTCTCTAACTAAAGCCTTCCATTGAGCTGTCGTCCACTGTCAACAGGCACACTTGGGCTACATAGTGGAAGGCTCTGTAGCTCTCATCGAACTGTATTTCTGTCTGGACCAGCCTGCTTATCTCAGCTTTCCATTGCTTGTGCAGCTGTTTCCCCAAAAAACAGAATTCTCACTTCATACTGCAACCAGGTACTTTCCTGGATGTAGGGGAGAATTTTCCCCTAGTGTTACTGCTCATGAGCTAGCACTTCCTTCCATTGTTTCCAGTGGACAGAATCATACCATGCCAGCAGGACCTGCATTGACACTGGTCCCCTGTGCTGTATCCGCATTTCTCGCAACCTCCTTCCAAATTCCTCTTCCATGGCGGCTGGTATCTGTACATCTCCTCTTCTGCTATCTGGATCTTGGATCCAGGTGGAGGTTTTGATCCAAACTACAGACAACATCCCACTGCTTGCCACCAATAAACAGTCCCACACTTCGCATGAATTCTTCTGTCAGTATACCGCTTCCTCCAGTCTGAACATAAATATCAGATATTATAGCTGCTATTGCAACCAAGAACTAGACAGGACTCTTTTAGCTGCAAAACTGGAACTCTTCATTGAACAAGAATACATGCTTTTTATACACTACACACTGAGGTGAGGTTGATCACATTATCATATGCAAACGCAACTGTATACAGAAATATAATTAACACTATAAACATTAAGATAATTAAACAACTAGCTACTTGCAGAATCAGGGATATCATTCCAGGTCAAACTTGCTGGCATCAAGCTCACAAAGTACAATACACATTATTACAAGTCTAAACACATCCCCCAATCGTTTTCTAGTAGACAATAGGTGTGTTATTTAGCACAATTAAAGCGGTTGTAAACCCTATTAAAAAAAAAAAAAAAAAAAAAAAAAAACCTGCAAGACAAAGGCATAATGAGCTAGTATGCATCGCATACTAGCCCATTATGTTTAACTTACCTTAAAACGAAGCCCCGACACGGACCCCCGGACATCGATGCGGGCGCTGCCATGATCCCTCGTCGTCTCTTCCGGGTTCGGCGGCTCCGGCGCGCTGATTGGCCGGAAGAGACGGCTCCAGCGCGCTGATTGGCCGGAGCCGCGATGACGTCACTCCCGCGCATGCGCGCGGGAGTGATTTTTCCGGCAAGCTCCCGGCAAGTTAATTGAAGGTCCCCCCGGACCTTCAGAGCGCATGCGCCGCTCGCGCGAGCGGCTGCATGCACTGTAAATATCTCCTAAACCGTGCCGGTTTAGGAGATATTATTTGTACCTACAGGTAAGCCTTATTATAGGCTTACCTGTAGGTAAAAGTGTCAAAAAGCGGGATACAACCGCTTTAACAATGTGTGGAAGATAGGTGGTTGAGCTGATGATATTAACATCTGCCATGAGTCTGATTGTGTGGAACAGTCCTTATTGGTAATGGGGCAGCTAGGCTCTACACAGGGACCCTGGGCCTGGAATCCTAGAGTCTGTGTGTCTTGGGGAGACATGGACTTGAATTCCATGTAACATTGCTCCAAGGGTCCCCCCAGTGTTCCCTTAAAAGCCAGACCCATATTCAGTAAGCAAGATGCTAGCCTGCAGTCCCTTCCAAAAGCCGATTTCCCAGGTGGGTCTGTCATAAATAGATTAGCGTGGATGAAGAAATTATCTCTGCTAACTATTGTATTCTTACAGCCAGGGCCGCTGTTAGAAATCATGGAACCCTGTACAGCCTACCTGATGGGGCCCTCAACCCCCTGACCCCACCCCCTGAGGAGGGAAAGAAGTATGGGAAGGGTGAAGGAGGTGAGAAAGGGGGGAGGTGAGAGAGAAGGGTGGGTGAGAGAGAAAGAGGGGGGTGAGAGAAAGAGAGCGGGGTGACAGAGAGAAGGGAGGAGAGAGAGAGGGGGAGGTGAGAAAGGGGGGATCAGGGCTGCAGAGTCAGAGCAGTGATCTTGGTGGCCGGTGAGTGACCGCTGGCTGCAGAGAAGTGGCAAGGCTTGTCATACATGGCTCTCCCGGAAGGGATGTTCCCTGTCCTGTGGACGGACACTGGGTTCTCTGCTGTCTCCGTCCTGTCCTGCCTTTATATAATGGGGTCCATGTGTGTGGGGAGATAAGAGAGACTGGTCACCTGTCACTGATCTAGGAAACTGGACTAATAGGAAATTGGACTTCTGAGGAGAGCATAATCAACGAAGACCGATCTGCAGGAAGTAAGGATGGTAGGGACAGGGGAGGGTGTAGGGTGTTAGTTTGAAGTTTGGTTAGCCTGAAAAGATGAACTAACCATTCAAAGTTGGCTATAGATGGATGGAAATTTTGAAATTCGTCCATCTACAGCAGCGGTTTTCAACTCCTGTCCTCGGGACCCACTAACAGGCCAGGTTTGCAAGATAACTGAAATATATCATAAGTGATATCATTTGCTGCTCAGTGATTGCAGTATTCTAGTCTGCATCTTCCCAAGGTATTATTTAAAATATATGGCCTGTTAGTGGGTCCTGAGGACAGGAGTTGAGAACCACTGATCTACTGCAATTTATTTTTAAGAACAGTCAATATATTAACCAGCTGCTCTTAAACATGCTTGCTTGAAAATTTTATTTAGATCAAGAGGAGTCCCCACTGACAGAATACAATGACACAAAGGGGAGGATGCTCTCGATTCATCTTGATTGTGTAGATAGGGGAATCTTTTCTGTTGTTTTTTTGATCAGCCCGCTGGCTGATAAAAAAAAAAAAATGATTTGTGTATGGTCAGCTTTATGGTTGGATGAAAGGTATAGTGTAGTATACTGCTCAAAAAAAAATTAAAGGAACACTTTTTAATCAGAGTGTAAGCCAATTAAACTCCTGGGATATTGATCTGGTCAGTTAAGTAGCAGAGGGGGTTGTTAATCAGTTTCAACTGTTTTGGTGTTAATGAAATTACAACAGGTGCAATAGATGGGCAACATTGAGACAATCTCCAAAACAGGAACAGCAATGGCCAGAATGTTTGCTGTGTCTTCCAGCACAGTCTCAAGAGCATGGAGGAGATTCCAGGAGACAGGCAGTTACTCTAGGAGAGCTGGACAGGGCCATAGAAAGTCCTTAACTAGTCAGAAGGACCGTTATCTGCTCCTTTGTGCAAGGAGGAACAGGATGGGCACTTCCAGAGCCCTACAAAATGACCTCCAGCAGGCCACTGGTGTGAATGTCTCTGACCAAACAATCAGAAACAGACTTCATGAGGGTGGCCTGAAATCCTCTAGTGGGCCCTGTGCTCACTGCCCGGCACAGTGGAGCTCGATTGGCATTTGCCATTGAACATCATCACTGGTGCCCTGTGCTTTTCACAAATGAGAGATGGTTCACCCTGAGCAAATGTGACAGACATGAAAGGGTCTGGAGAAGCCGTGGAGAATATTATGCTGACTGTAACATTGTTCAGTATGACTGATTTGGTGGTGGGTCAGTGATGGTCTGAGGAGGCATATCCATGGAGGGATGCACAGACCTCTAGAGGCTAGACAATGGCACCCTGACTGCCACTGGGTATTAGGATGAAATCCTTAGACCCATTGTCAGACCCTACACTGGTGCAGGGGGTCCTGAGTTCCTCCTGGTGCACAACAATGCCCGGCCTCATGTGGCAAGAGTATGCAGCCAGTTCCTGGAGGATGAGGGGAATTGATACCATTGAATGGCCCCAACACTCGCCTGACCTAAATCCAATAGAACACCTCTGGGACATTATGTTTCTGGCCATCCAACGCTGCTAGGTTGCACTTCAGTCTGTTCAGGAGCTCAGTGGTGCCCTGGTCCAGACCCGGGAGGAAAAACCCCTAGGACAGCATCTGTCGTCTCATTAGGAGCATGCCCTGACATTGCCAGGCATGCATACAAGCAAGTGGGGGCCAAACAAACTACTGAGTACCATTTTGAGTTGCTGCAATGATATTTTAGCAAAATGGACTAGCCTGCTGCATACTTTTTTCACTTTGATTTTCGGGGTGTCTTTGAATTCAGCCCTCTGTAGGGCGATAATTTTCACTTCCATCAAACGATGTGACATCCTTTCGTTCCTAACATATTACCCAGTCCATACCAGTATAGATCCTAACACATTACCCAGTCCATACCAGTATAGATCCTACAGGGGCAGACTGGCAACTTTCGGCCCAGGGAGGCCAGTACAAACCAGAGGCCCATGGTGAAGCCACTCGGCCCCCCTCCCACTCTCTCAATCTTCCTCCTGACCCCCATTCCAAGCTGAAGTTCTGCTCCAAATACTCTCTACTTACGGGCTGAATCGGGGTTTCCAACCTGGCCAGCAGGGGGGAGGTTGGGGGGAGCTGGGACAGCTCGATTGGGACTGGCCAGGGCAGAAGAGTCTCCAGTGGGGCATGGAACGGGCCTCTGCTCAGACACAGTTTACACCATCAATGCTAGGGAGAGGCCTGCGCTTCGTCCTTGTCTTCATCCTGCACTCAGGAATCCTTTAGGCATGTCTGTAACAGAAGCGGTGCAGCCTTTTTATGGGACATCAGAGCGGCCCAGGGGGCAATTGCCCCCCTGCCCCCTGGCCCAGTCCTCCCCTGAGATCCTAACACATTACCCAGTCCATACCAGTATAGATTCTAACACATTACCCAGTCCATACCAGTATAGATCCTAACACATTACCCAGTCCATACCAGTATAGATCCTAACACATTACCCAGTCCATACCAGTAAAGATCCTAACACATTACCCAGTCCATACCTGTATAGACCCTAACACATTACCCAGTCCATACCAGTATAGATCCTAACACATTACCCAGTCCATATCAGTGTAGATATCCAGCATGATATCTTTCCCGGTTGAGATCTGATGTGTTTTCAAAGTGTTCATTCATTTTTTTGAGCAGTGTATATTACTTTTGGCACTTAATCAGTAAATTTTTCTAGAGGGCCATACATCTGAAAGGAACAACTGAGGAAGAAAGGTTTGGTCCCAAAAGAGGGACGGTTGGGAGCTATGTGATAAACACAACAAACTAAGTGTTAACCTGGGGCAATGAGATACATACAGAGGGTAATAAATAGCACTGAAATGAGATTAACGTATACAAACAGGATATACGGAGGGTTACCAGGACAGACTGATTTGACTGAAAACAAACTGGGTGGAGGAAAGAAATCAGAAACAAAGGCATGATTAACGCTCAACAGAGATAAAGCTCAAGCAAGCCTGCAAGATTTTTTGGATTTATAGTTTATAGGCCTGCAAGATGACATGGCACGGGATACATGGCAAAGATACTAAGAATCAAAAAAACAGATAGTACTTCCAGCAGGCCCTTTCCACAAAAAATCATCTAAATAATGGATTATTGAATTAAGCCTGGAAACACCCCGAACTACCCCTTCTAAAAAGGAACTAAACATTTTAAACAAAGAACAAGAAATTGCACAGCCTATTGGTAAACATTTATCAACAAAAATTCTGCCCTTGCCATTTGCACCCCAGCAGATGGCAACAACTAGGATCAGTCTTGGCCAACAACGAACCTTTACCATACCTACGAACCCATGACACTGCCATATCAAAAGAAGTATAGCACACCGTGCAAAGCTCCAGATCAATAATTCACTAAACCCCCGTTAGAATGCAACAAGTGATGAATGAGACGTAACTTATTGTGTTCTTTTTTGGGGATAATACCCAAAGGGGAAATACTAGCGGTAAATCAAAAGAAACAGCCATGCGAACCAAAGCAAGTTCTTTGAAGTTTTCCTGAAAACGACCGCTGGATGTAAATGAGATGACTGCAAGCTATCTGCCATAGGAGGAACAACAAGCAACTGGCAAGGTATCAGAAAAACCCCACGAGAAACCAAGTTGCAACACACAAGCTGCCTCCCTGTTAAAGGCGCCATTTTTTCTACCCTCTTCCAGCGTCACCTCAACGCCCTTGACATCAATGATGGAAACAGGTATGCGGTGCCAAACTTGCAAGATTCGACATTGAATTACCAACATAACCCCCTCCGATTTGTGGCCAGTTGTGAAGAGGCTTCTGCATCCCTGGCCCCCACCCTGAAAGGGAGGAACCGAACTTTGTGGAGACTACATCAGTTTCATCCAGAGACTGATTTTCTTGTGGTCTCACCATAAGGAAGGCTGAACTGCCTTGCGCTGATGAAATTGCTCATCATAGCAAAACCAAGCAACCCCACCATAGACTCACTGGGCTTTGCCGATAGGGTCCAGATAATGAAAAAGGGGGGGCAATTCTCTGAGGTCTTTTCCCCAGTGACACTAGCTAAAACTGCATACACCTACAACCAGTTTGTGAAGGTACGGGGAATCAACCGATACTGCCATTTTTTCCCCTCCTTACTTTCATCTGGTTTAACTGTAAAGTTAAATTTCTCCAATGGCAACAAAGAAAAATTTCCACATACTCACCCTTCCATATATGCTCCTTCGCTTCCTTTTTTAGATGCGCACCCCAAGGCCCTTTTAAAACACGCATACTCTTAGCATTTTTTCAGCATTTGCCAGACATACCCCATCAACCCCGGCAACTCCTAAGTCAGCCATTTTGTCGTCCGAAGCCTTACCGGCCGTAGGTACCACAGACGCCACCAGCCGTTGACCAGAGGAATCTGATGGTCCCTCCCCACACCAAGAGGGTGAGCTGAGGCCTCAGATGGAACCCTGACTGCCAAACCACTGACACCGGAGGTGGCAGCTTTTGCTGTGGACCCCGCAGCTACCGGAGAGGACCTCCCTAAGACCTGCCAACAGGGTGTATACAATGCCATCCATGACAGGGGCCGCCACCTAGGGTGGGCTGAGGACCCAGCACTGCCCCTAAAACTCCAACCAGCCCCCCTTTTTGCCCCAATCCCTGCTAAACTGTCACCTAAGCTCCGGGAGCCCCCAGAGAGAGAGAATGAGAACAAGAAAGAGGACATGAAACAGAAGGCTCACCTGACTGCCTCTGTCCCTCAGAACATCCAGCTGCAGATCCGGATCCCCGTGCAGCATGTGGGAGTTTACCATCTTCAGAGGTGCTGAGCAACCCCTTCAGACTGTCTCTGTTCACTAAGCTGCACTGTCGCTCACCCCTCAGCAGGCTCCATGGTGCAGCCGCCGCCACACCTGAACCCTGGGTGCTTCCTGTCCTACTCCCATGCTGGGCTCTGTGAGGGATGGTGGAAGCCTCACCAGCCGACACCTGGCACTTTCCATCTGCGGCGCCTGCTCTGTGATGCCAGGACACAGGGGAAAGGTACCACCCGTGTCCTTTGTCACTGGGGGCCCTGGATGCTCCCGCAACCTTGCCGTCACCCCCCGCTCAGCCACACCCACGCCAGGCCGCATTAAACACAGCCAGGGAGCCTGTTGAAAAAGCTCCTGCCCTGGGTTCGCCATAGACGGGGATTCCTCAAGAACTGGGAAAGCAGATATGCGCTTCACTGGTGGAGTCAGAGGCTCCCAGAACACCACTGAACCGGAGATGTTGCCACAGGACAGAAGAGCTCAGAAGGCCAGACCTCCTAGCATGTGGGCGACTAGAAGAGGGCCCAGGAGAGACCTGTCTGGGCTCCTGCAATAAGTGTGATAGTTCGTCTGGTCCAGGGCCTCTGGCCACAGCTGCAGCTCTAAGCTAGGACAGCATGTTGTCCAAGTCCCCCATCTTTTGTTCTTCCTACAGGTGAAGTCAAGGAACGCAAAAGAAAACTGTCTGATGCTATGATGAGTTCCGACTGAGCTCTGACACGATCCCCCCTCCTCTCTACCCACTACAGGACACACCCTCTGCCTTGAACTCTTCAATCAGAATGCATCATTCTAAATCAACCCAATAATCCATACAATACCCTCACATACGTAGCTGTATAAGGTAAAAAGACAGAAGACTACCCAGTCTACATGGACTCTCTAATTCATTATTTAATCATTTGAAGCAGATGCAATGGACTTAGCAGTATCAGCATGCCCATGATGGAAATAATCTTTATGAAATCAAATAAATGTTTGTTCTGATGGTAAACTTTAGGTTTGAGTGGTACTTTTTTGGTGAACTTGAATTTGGCGTTTCTAGATGGAGGCTTCCACCCGCCAGCCATGGGCAGCATGGGCAGCTTTAACACTTGAATGCTATGGCACCTGAATGTTCGAACTGGAAATAAAGAGGAGCTTCTAAATTTTCATGACACAGAGTCTAGTCCACGGGTTATTATTCTATATTCCCCAGATAATCATTGGGCATTAAGCATGAGGTGGATAATCTACAGCAGTGTTTTTGAACCTTTTTTCAACCAAGGCACCCTTTACAATCCGGCAGAATCTCGAGGCACACCAACCAAGAATGTCGAAAAAATGTCATCGTTACTTACGTCAATGGGATACTTGAGCCTGGGATGATCCACACAACCGCTCTATTCTTGCAGGAATGGATGAGTGACAAACTTTTTTTTTTTTCACTGTCCCTTTCATTTTAATTTTTTTTTTATCACTTTTATTGCTATTACAAGAAACGTAAACATCCCTTGAAATAGAAATAAGGATGACAGGTCCTCTTTATGGAGAGATCTGGGGTCAAAAAGACTCCAAATCTCTCCTTTACCTTTAAAAGCAAAACAATAAATAAAAGCAATTACCAATTATGTGGGTTTCAAATACTGGAAACTGCACTTCTTTTTTTATGTCATATGATGTGCAAGCGGAATACAACATAAAAAAAGAAGTGCAGATTCCACTATCAATAATACAGTATTTAAAACCCACATATCTTATGTATATTTATATTACATAAAAAAATAAATTGGTGATTGCTTTTTTTTTTTTTCGCTTTTAAAATCACCAATTTTTTTTTTTAATGTAATATAAATATACATAAGATATGTGGGTTTTAAATACTGTATTATTGTTAATGGAAACTGCACGTCTTTTTTTGTTGTGCACTGCTGTATTCCGCTTGCACATCTGCTTCAGTTTGACCGCAGAGCAGGTGTAGCGCAGGATACCTGCGGTTTTCATGCGCTTTTCCTGTGGTTTCCTATAGACTTCTATTATATCCCTCATTTCTGGTGTGCTTTGAGAAAATGCACCAAAAATGTAGGACATAGTAGAAGTGTAGCGGGGTTAAACATGCCTAAAGACACTGTTTGATATGTGGGAAGGAACTAGGCTCCCTCTAGTGGTAGCTGCATGGAATTTCCCGGGCTGTGACTTCCTTTTCACAAGATGAAGAAACTACATCTCCCAGGCTGCTTTGCAAGATCCAGGAACTAGGCTCCCTCTAGTGGTAGCTGCATGGAATTTCCCGGGCTGTGACTTCCTTTTCACAAGATGAAGAAACTACATCTCCCAGGCTGCTTTGCAAGATCCAGGGTGCACGGCTGCACCGCACGGCACTATGGGGGAGGTTATTTAAAGGAAGAGAGAAGCGCGCGAAGGGGGGGCCTTTCTGCGCTGGACTCTGAGGAACCAGCGAGCAAGAGTGAAGGACTGACACTGGATATTGGGCCAGAGCCTTTTAGCCTGGAGGGACGACGTGGAACCGTCCCATCTCAAGCACGAGGCACATTCCTGGAGGTCATACTGCTGTTTGCCGAGACCGGAAGTCATCCGCCAGAAGGACCCCGCGCGGCTGGCATATAGCCAAAGGACTGAGACCGCAGTGGAAGCGCGCGAAGGAGAAACTTCTGTTGGTGAGAGGGCACATGCCCAATAACTGACTTTATCTGCTGAAGAGACAGTTTTATCTACAGATAGCGGTAGCGCAGCAGGAGGTGATAAAACCCCGGGGTTTATCACCATACTCTCTCAGGAGACTCATAGACAAACAATAAGGTCTGTAAAGGAGTCGCCAGAGGCTTATCTCTCTCGCAGAAGTTATTGCTCAGTTACGCAGACACCCTGCGGTGACAACTAACAGCTCGTTGTTTTTTCTCTCTTGATCTTTATTCCTAATCTGGATTACAAATGAGCTCTATTCAATAACCTTGCTAGCGAAGATCAACAAGAAAGAAGAGAACTCTGGGGGAGGGACTCAGATAGGCCCACCTACCTGGTACTGTGTCTAGCCTTAATGCAGGAGGAGTGTGGGGGTATTCTTTTACCTTTTTAAAGCTGTTTTAAATAACCTTTTATGGACTTGTATTGTATTGTATTGTATCTCCCCTATTCAATTTGATACATAGTAAACTAAGTTTGGTTAATTACAATCTTGTGCGTTGTTCCATTGTGTCACCCAGAAGGACTACTATTCAAGAAGGTAACAAGGTATTGTTGCATAGTGAAGTATTGTATTCCAACCTGTGTATCTATTTGATAGTCCAGTCCTATTCTGGGTCAGTTGTGCCTGAGGAGGGATCGAGCCAATTTGATTGGGTTGTTAGGCAGGGTGTAGACCCAATAATATAATCAGCAGCTCCTGCGGGGGTGGTGCTACACGTGGGGGCTCGTCCGGGATTTCTACAGTCCTGCAATACAACCCTCTCAGCCATAGAATCCCCTCCCACGCAGAAATGGATCCT
Organism: Pelophylax lessonae; assembly: GCF_965119305.1. NCBI lineage: Eukaryota > Metazoa > Chordata > Amphibia > Anura > Ranidae > Pelophylax > Pelophylax lessonae. The sequence goes on from NC_138774.1 coordinate 32,069,655, forward strand.
GTCGCTGCTGCTGAGTGGTGCAAGGAAGAGAATGTCATAGTGGAAAATGGCCTGGTGGTTGAAATCAAGGGAGAAGCCTGGACTGAAGAAAAGCTCCTCCCTGTTTTGAGGGCACTATCCACAGACAGGAAATTCTGGGTGATTGACATGAAAACTGACACCACTGTCCCACACACGTATGCACTGTGTGAGTGGAGGAAGGGGGTCCCTGATTATTTCAACGGAAACAGTGTAAAAACTACTGACCAAACAGAACTTTTCCTGATACATCCAGGAGTTCCTATTGCGGGTCCCTCATCCACCACCCCTGGGGTATCCAGCCAAGAAAAAGGTGTCCAAGAAGGGCATCCTGAGTCATCACCTTTGTCGACTTTTAGCTCAGAACTGTGTGCTGTTCTTGGGGAGATTGTGGCAAAATGTAGTAGGGACTCCTCGAGCTATTTGATGACTGGATATAGGAAGCTCCGGACATTCTCTGGGAAACAGCCTGTGCCTTCAGCAGAAGATGGGTTCGAAGAGTGGTTAGATACCGCCACTCAGGCTTTGGAGGAATGGGAGGTACCAGAACAGCACAAGAAGCAGAGAATCACAGAGAGTTTAAGGGGACCTGCATTAGAGGCTGTACGTAATCTAAAGCTTAGCAAGAAGAACTGCACTGCACAGGATTATTTGGACATTCTGCAAGATGTGTTTGGTCGGACGGAGAACGCGGCTGAACTTCTCTACCAGTTGGACCACTGTTATCAAGAAGAGGGGGAGAAGTTGTCTGAATTCATTAAACGTCTGGATAGGATTATCCACCAGATTCTGTTAAAGAAAGGAATAGACCACCGGAAAATAGATGAGACTCGTGCACGACAGGTTCTGAAAGGGGCTCAACCTTTAGATCCCATTGCCATACTGTTACGAACTCGTCGAGATGGCGGCATTCTAGAATACCCCGATCTGATTCGAATGGTCAGAGAGGAAGAGGTTATGTTGGACAACAAGAAGAAAAGTCGGCAGTTTGACTCAACTGCCCGGGTTGGAGTGATAAGTGTGGAAGAGGGTGACTCTCAAGTTGAACTCCTAAAGACCCAAGTGTCTCAGTTGATAGAAATGGTGTCCATCCTGACTGGTCAGGTATCCACTCTACCCAAGGGGAGTATATCGGAGAGGCCAGATGAACCTGTTAGTCTCAGCACAGATCCAGAGCCACGGCCTGCAAGATTGTTAACTTGTTTCAACTGCGGGGGAGTTGGGCATGTTAGAAGGGTATGTCCCAGCTCAGGAAATGCTGCCGCGAAACCTCGCGAGCCAGCGGGAAACTTCAGAGGACACCGGTGAAGGAGTCAACCGGGTGTCCGCCAGTCTTAAGGGACTCCAGAAGTGGTGCAGGATCAGGGAAACTGAGTCAGGGGGTCAGACCCAAATATAACACCCCCAGTTCTAGACTCCGGGTTACTGAGGGAAGGAAAGTCAATGCACACCGGGTTCAGCGGGGGCCCAGATCAAGGAAGAAAAAGGAGAAGAGGGCCAGGGTACAGAGAACTGAATCAGACAACCAGGCTACATCAAGAGAATTCCCAACTAACTTGGTCGGGCCCTCCCCAGTGGTCTCGGTTCAGGTGGAAGGAATTTACACAAGAGCCCTCCTTGACACAGGGGCCCAGGTGACTCTTTTGTATAGAGACTTCTATGATAAATATCTTACCCATCTACCTTTGCAGAAGTTGGAAGATCTGGAGATATGGGGTATTGGGACCCAAAGTTTTCCCTATGACGGGTATCTGCCAATCAAGTTGACCTTTGATCCATCAGTGGCTGGTGAAGCGGAAACCTTCGACACCTTAGCGGTGGTCTGTCCTCGTCCACCAGGGGCCAACAAAAGCTCTCTCATCGTAGGAACAAACACTGACCTGGTAAGGCGCCTTCTGATACAACTGGTCCAGGGACAAGATGCTCAGGCGCCAAGGATCCATCCCATGCTACGGCAGGCCTACCAACGATTAGTGTTGGAGCAAGAGACCCCCGCAGAAGGAGTTGGACGACTCTGGAAGCTGGATAGAGCAGAAAAGGTCTTACAGCCAGGAGAGGTGGCCTGTTTTAAGGCTTCTGTTAAACTCACATGGCAACAGCCGGGTCCCTTCATTATCTTTGAATCAGGTCAAAAGGAGAGACAGAGAGGGATAGAAGTGATCCCTGAGGTGATCCCTTTGAAGGTGTTACAGGAAAACCGTGGAAGGGTTTTAGTGAGTGTCAGAAACACCTCTATTACACCAGTGAAGGTACCGGCCAGAGTGCTCCTGGGCCAAGTCAACCCGGCTACCCCAGTTGCCCCCATTGATTTCAAAGAAAAGGAACAGGGTGAAGCGGTTATAGAGGAGCTTTGCTCTGGAAACGCTGCCCTCCCGCCGGAATGGGTGAAGAGGGCCAAGGCACAACTTGCTCGATGTAGGGAAATATTCTCTAAGGACGAGTTTGACGTGGGATGTGCCAGGAGCGCTACTCATAAGATCCGCCTGAGTGAGGACAAGCCTTTCAGGGAGAGAGTCCGGCGAGTCCCCTTAGGTGACTTAGAAGATCTACGTCAACAGCTGGCAGAGCTCAAAAAGATCGGGATTATCCGAGAATCCAGGAGCCCGTATGCTTCCCCGATAGTGGTAGTCCGGAAGAAAAATGGATCTTTGAGGCTTTGTATCGACTACCGAACGCTGAACAGAAGAACCATCCCAGACCAGTATACCACTCCTCGAATCGAAGATGCCCTACAGAGTCTGTCAGGGGCGAAGTGGTTCAGTGTGATGGACTTAAAGAGTGGGTATTATCAGATCCCCATGCACCCTGAAGATCGGGAGAAAACAGCCTTCATCACCCCTGTGGGGTTCTTTGAGTTCAATCGCATGCCTCAGGGGTTGTCCGGGGCCCCTGCTACCTTCCAAAGGCTGATGGAGAGGACCGTTGGAGATATGAATTTGATAGAGGTACTGGTATACTTGGATGATGTTATCGTGTTTGGCAGAACTTTAGAAGAACATGAGGAGAGGTTGGAAAAGGTCTTGAAGAGGCTACATGAAGAAGGTCTGAAACTTTCTCCTGAGAAGTGCCAATTCTATCAGTCCTCGGTCCATTACCTGGGCCATATCGTGTCTGAAGAAGGGGTGGCCACTGACCCGGACAAGCTGGATGCTGTTGCTTCCTGGCCGAGACCCACAAATGTGACCGAACTCCGGTCATTCTTGGGCTTTTGCTCCTATTACAGGAGGTTTGTGGAGGGGTTCGTCCAGATTGCCCGACCCCTAAATGAGCTCCTGAAGAATGAAGAAGATGATGTCCCTGAGTTGGTAAAGCCGGCGAAGTCCACCATAGGCCCCCGGAAGGCTAAGGAATCCATCCAGGATCAGTGGACCCCGGAATGCGAAGGGGCCTTTGTCCAGCTGAAGGAAACCCTAACCACTGCCCCTGTGTTGGCCTATGCGGACCCCACAAAACCATATGAACTGCATGTTGATGCCAGCCGAGATGGGCTGGGGGGGGTACTTTATCAGGAGCATGAGGGTCATCTGCGACCTGTTGCCTATGTGAGCAGAAGCCTATTGCCTGCTGAAAGGAATTATCCTACTCACAAACTTGAATTCTTGGCCTTGAAGTGGGCAGTGGTTGACAAATTGAAAGACTACCTGTACGGAGCTGAATTCATTGTCAAGACAGATAATAATCCCCTCACCTATCTGTTGACTACGGCCAAGCTGGATGCAACAGGACATCGATGGTTGGCTGCCCTCTCTAGCTTCAATTTTAGCCTGAAGTATCGGCCAGGAATCGGAAATAGGGATGCAGATGCCCTATCCAGAAGGTTGCATGTTCCACAGGAACCTGCGGAAGAATGGACTCATTTGGCTCCAGAAGGGGTGCGTGCCCTATATCAGGGAACTGAATTTCGATCCCGAGGAGGGTCAAGAGCAGAAGAGATTGGGGTTTCGGCTATCGGAGTACCCAAATGCTACTGCCAGGTGACCCAAGTTGAAGGGGAGGGTTTGCCCCGGCTGTCCAAAAGGGACTTGCGGAAGGAGCAGTTGGAAGACCCTTTGGGAAAACTTCTCTTGGAAGCCCTGGAGATCCAGAGCCCTGAGTTGCTTCTAACTGACTCCCCTCAGGGGGCCCGTCTGTTGCATAGAGAGTGGACCCGGTTACAGATCAGAGAAGGAGTGGCCTACCGGAGAGGTCCATCTGAAGATCTGGAGGAGAAGTGGCAACTGTTCTTACCAGCTAAATACAGAGAGGGAGTTCTGGCCGCTCTTCATGATAATCATGGCCATCTGGGGCCCGAAAGAACCTTTCAGCTTGTCAGGGACAGGTTCTACTGGCCTTGTATGAGGGCCGAAGTTGAAGGATACTGTCATTCTTGTGTCCGGTGTATACAGAGGAAGACTCTGCCACGTCAAGCAGCCCCAATGGGCCATCTACAAAGTCAGGGACCCATGGAGCTGGTGTGCATTGATTTCCTTTGCTTAGAGCCTGATCTGAGTGGCCAGGGGAATGTCCTTGTGGTAACAGACCATTTTACCAGATATGCTCAAGCATTCCCAACAAGGGATCAGAAGGCCTCAACGGTAGCCAAAGTTCTTGTAGAGAAGTTCTTTGTACATTATGGGTTACCACAACGCCTCCATTCTGATCAGGGAAGGGACTTTGAAAGCAGACTGATCAAGAGACTGTTAGATATGTTAGGCATTCAAAAGACTAGAACCACTCCCTACCATCCACAGGGGGATGCCCAGCCTGAACGATTTAACAGGACTCTTTTGGATATGTTGGGGACTTTGAGCTCAGAGAAGAAACAGCATTGGGGCAAGCACGTAGCTGCCATTGTGCATGCCTACAACAGCACTGTCAGTGATGCTACTGGATATTCCCCTTATCGGCTGATGTTTGGAAGGGAGGCTCGGTTGCCAGTGGATTTGGCCTTTGGCATTTCGCCTGATCATACCTCTTCAGCATCGCATAGAGGATATGTGGACCGACTGCGGAAGAGTCTGAAAGCGGCCTATGACAAGGCTCAGGCCACATCTGATCAACGTGGACTGCGGAATAAAAAAGATTTCGACCTAAAAGTTCGGATCCATGACCTGCAACCAGGGGACAGGGTTTTGTTGAGAAACTTGGGTGTCCCGGGAAAACACAAGTTGGCAGACCGCTGGAAGTCCCAACCTTATGTTATCTGCAAGCAACTGCCAAACCTTCCTGTGTACCAAATTCGGCCTGAAGGAAGTGTGGGTCCATTGAAGGCTTGGCATCGGAACCATTTGTTGCCTCTCTCTGAAGCGGTTCGTATGCCCCCTGTGGAAGACTTGTCAGAGGCCCCTTCGACTTCTCGCCGGTCCAGACCAGTTACCAGATCTCAGACGACGCTCCCAGATGAGGGAGAGGGAAGTTCTCCATCTGAAGATTTGGAAGATGAAGAGGAGGTACCCGACTGGTTGTGGTCATCTCAGTTGCCAGAACCCACACCTGCCTCCCTGTCTTCATCTGACTTGGCTGATAGAGGAGCCCTTCGGGCAGAAGCCCCTGAATTCATACCCTTTCATATGCTTCCAGAAGAAGCAGCTGAGGATGAAGATCCTGAGGAGGAGGTTGCACCCTTCTCTGAAGAAGAACTGACCTCTCTTGAACCATCAGGTTCCTCTGTGTTGGAACATGAGGAGGGGGACATTGAAGAATCCTCAGAAGTGCCTGATCCTAGCACCTCTGAGAGCATGCCTCCACGGGAACAGAGGGAAAGGAGAGTCATTCACCCACCTAAGAGACTGACCTATGATCAATTGGGTGAATGTTCGGAAGAAGCTGTTTTTACCTCCAAAAGATCTCCTGACCAGCCTAGTTCCTCCACTGTAGATTTGGTGGGGGACAACCCTAGCTCACCCCCAGGCACAACTGTACAAGCCACCCAAGTTTTGGGGGGTCTGTGAGAGATCATGAGAACAAAGTATTGAAGTAGAAAACGTTTGCATTTAAGTTTGTACATAAGGATATTGGGTTTGGCCATTATAATAAGCACAGTTTTTGATGTTCACAATTTGGTTTACTTTGTGAGTTAATGTTTGCGCACATTTTGTTGCTCTGACCTCACTATATGTTTTTTTCTCTTTCTCACCTTTTGATGTTTTTTTTTCAACACAAACTTTAAGATGTAAGTGTTTAAGAAATTGCAAAGGCACATGTGCTTTTTAAAGGAGCACTAAATAAAAGCACTAGAAATCAGCACTATATTAACACTGTAGAAATCACTTATTTGTTTATTAATTGCACTTTATCGTTTTACTGTTGCACTGCTATTAGAATACAAAATTGGATGTATTCAGATTGACTTATTTCAGCAAAATGTTAATGTTTTTGTTGTATAATGCCAACCTATGCACTAGGGTACATACTGTTGACCTCTTTGGGGACCAAAGTTTCTCAAGTGGGGGGAGTGTGTAGCGGGGTTAAACATGCCTAAAGACACTGTTTGATATGTGGGAAGGAACTAGGCTCCCTCTAGTGGTAGCTGCATGGAATTTCCCGGGCTGTGACTTCCTTTTCACAAGATGAAGAAACTACATCTCCCAGGCTGCTTTGCAAGATCCAGGAACTAGGCTCCCTCTAGTGGTAGCTGCATGGAATTTCCCGGGCTGTGACTTCCTTTTCACAAGATGAAGAAACTACATCTCCCAGGCTGCTTTGCAAGATCCAGGGTGCACGGCTGCACCGCACGGCACTATGGGGGAGGTTATTTAAAGGAAGAGAGAAGCGCGCGAAGGGGGGGCCTTTCTGCGCTGGACTCTGAGGAACCAGCGAGCAGGAGTGAAGGACTGACACTGGATATTGGGCCAGAGCCTTTTAGCCTGGAGGGACGACGTGGAACCGTCCCATCTCAAGCACGAGGCACATTCCTGGAGGTCATACTGCTGTTTGCCGAGACCGGAAGTCATCCGCCAGAAGGACCCCGCGCGGCTGGCATATAGCCAAAGGACTGAGACCGCAGTGGAAGCGCGCGAAGGAGAAACTTCTGTTGGTGAGAGGGCACATGCCCAATAACTGACTTTATCTGCTGAAGAGACAGTTTTATCTACAGATAGCGGTAGCGCAGCAGGAGGTGATAAAACCCCGGGGTTTATCACCATACTCTCTCAGGAGACTCATAGACAAACAATAAGGTCTGTAAAGGAGTCGCCAGAGGCTTATCTCTCTCGCAGAAGTTATTGCTCAGTTACGCAGACACCCTGCGGTGACAACTAACAGCTCGTTGTTTTTTCTCTCTTGATCTTTATTCCTAATCTGGATTACAAATGAGCTCTATTCAATAACCTTGCTAGCGAAGATCAACAAGAAAGAAGAGAACTCTGGGGGAGGGACTCAGATAGGCCCACCTACCTGGTACTGTGTCTAGCCTTAATGCAGGAGGAGTGTGGGGGTATTCTTTTACCTTTTTAAAGCTGTTTTAAATAACCTTTTATGGACTTGTATTGTATTGTATTGTATCTCCCCTATTCAATTTGATACATAGTAAACTAAGTTTGGTTAATTACAATCTTGTGCGTTGTTCCATTGTGTCACCCAGAAGGACTACTATTCAAGAAGGTAACAAGGTATTGTTGCATAGTGAAGTATTGTATTCCAACCTGTGTATCTATTTGATAGTCCAGTCCTATTCTGGGTCAGTTGTGCCTGAGGAGGGATCGAGCCAATTTGATTGGGTTGTTAGGCAGGGTGTAGACCCAATAATATAATCAGCAGCTCCTGCGGGGGTGGTGCTACAGAAGTTTATGAGAAGCCACACATAATGCACATGAAAACCGCGGGTATTCTTCGCTACACCTGCTCTGCGGCCAAACTGCAGCAGATGTGCAAACGGAATACAACATAAAAAAGAAGTGCAGTTTCCATTATCAATAATACAGTATTTAAAGCCCACATATCTTATGTATATTACTTTAAAAAAAATGTGAAAGCAAAACCAGTTGGCACGACGCAGTCGGGAGGCCCGCACAGCTTCCCAGGCGTATGTGGCAGCGGAAGGGAATTTAGCCATCCCTTCTGGCACAACCAAATGGAAAACTTTTTTTTTTTTTTAAGATTGCTGCAAGAAAAACTTTTTTTTATAAGATTGCTGCAAATTGGGGTCATTTTGCCACGGCACACCTGGGGACTCTTCACGGAACACCTGTGTGCTGCGGCACACTGGTTGAGAAACCCTGATCTACAGCTTTAAACCACTTATCCCCTTAATGCAGTAGAGGGGTGCCAAAGGTCAGCTGATTATGGCTTTTGAAGGTCAGATATCTTTACCAGAGATGAATGCTCCCATGGTCAAAGTTGTTCTGGTCAACTGAGCTAATTCAGAAGAGCCACACTTCTGAGAATACGTTCCACTACATCTTGGAGGCTGTGTGTCCGATTGTGTGCCCATTCAGCCATTAAAAGCATTTATAGGATCGGATACTGACGTTGGATGAGAAGTACTAACAGATGACTCGTGCCCCCACCTATAACTGGCCTTCGCTGCAAGGAACACATGGAAAAAAAAACTAAAGAAAATTCCTAGTTCAACTTGCCAGCCAGCCTGCCACCAACCAAATTGTCCTGTCTAACAGTATGCGTTAAAAACAGGGGTTTAGTTTGCATACATTTGCAAATACATGCGTAAGCTGCAGAGCCACTTCACGGCACCCCAGTATTATCTGCTGTCCCAACTCTTTACATTTATTTCCATAATAGAAGCACATCCATTATAATGGATAGGCAGGGGGCAGGTGAGCCTGGAGGGAGTCCACCCCTCCTTAGACACAGGGACGCACTGGACACCCAGCATATAGCACAATGGTAGCAAAGGTGTCCAGTGCCTCACCAGTATTCTAACACTACAAACAAATAGCCACTGCCCCCCACTGGATGAGAAGACCCGGCATGCAATAGGAATTCCAAATCAAAGGGGGGAATACCACTGACCACCAACTGTGAAGAAGACTATTGTAAAACATGTAGTATAGGCCTCTGGCCTCTAGTGGTAAAAAGAAACAGAAAACTACAAATTCCTTCACAGACGGTAGAAACTGACTTTTAGGACCAGTTCACACCACATTCAGTCCAGTGCGCTTTTCTGCATCATCAAAAAGGCATGGAAAGTAGGTTATATGGTTTCCAATGGCATAGTTCACACCAGTGCAGTCAGTTCCACTGCGTTCCAGAAAAAAAAGTAGAACATGCAGCATTTATATTCACTGGACTATACTGGAACGTGGAAAAACACATAAAAATGCACCGAAACGCATAAAAAACGCACCGGACCCCCAGTACAATGAAAAAAAAAAACAGGAAAAAATAAGAAAAAAGCATTTGGAATGCATCCAGAAACGCATCAAAAACATTCTGAAACAGGTAAAAAAATGCCTTAGAAAAGAGCATGCAGAAACGTATCAAACGGATCTGGATTACGTTTTTGTGGTTTGAATCAGCCCTGACTGTTTTAATACCAGCAGCACAGAGTGTGCAGAAGGCTGGGCAGGCTGGCAGAGAACTATATCAGCTGGGCATAGTGTATAAACAATTGTGCAACTGTAATATCAGATGGGCACAGTGTGCAATAGGCTGGGCAGAGATTAAAATTATTGTTTTTTTAAACAATTGTGCTGTAAATATTATTTTGATGCACGGTTGTCAGTGGAACTGAATTTTAGCACAGTTGATGCCTAGTACACACAATGAGATCATCAGATGAATGATCGTCTGCAAACCAATGGGTTATTAAAGTTACAAAAATTCTCATAAAACAGAATACAACTTCAGAAGTGATGTACTGTATTGTATGGTTTCTGAGCATACAGTATCTCACTAAAGTGAGTACACCCCTCACATTTTTGTAAAAATGTTATTATATCTTTTCATGTAACAACACTGAAGAAATGATACTTTGCTACAATGTAAAGTAGTGAGTGTACAGCTTGTATAACAGTGTAAATTTTCTGTCCCCTCAAAATAACTCAACACACAGCCATTATTGTCTAAACCTCTTGCAACAAAAGTGAGTACACCCCTAAGAGATAATGTCCATATTGGGAAAAAAGTGTCAATATTTTGTGTGGCCATCATTATTTTCCAGCACTGCCTTAACCCCCTTGGGCATGGAGTTCACCAGAACTTCACAGGTTGCCACTGGAGTCCTCTTCTACTCCTCCATGATGACATCACGGAGCTGGTGGATGTTAGAGACCTTGCGCTCCTCCACCTCCCATTTCAGGATGCCCCACAGATGCTCAATAGGGTTTAGGTCTGGAGACATGCTTGGCCAGTCCATCACCTTTACCCTCAGCTTCTTTAGCAAGGCAGTGGTTGTCTTGGAGGTGTGTTCTGGGTCCTAATGGGGCCCAACTAACCATTTTCCCTCCCCGGTGTCATGTGACTCGTTAGTGTTACAAGGTCTCAGGTGTGAATGGGGAGCAGGTGTGGTAAATTTGGTGTTATCGCTCTCACTCTCTCATACTGGTCAATGGAAGTTCAACATGGCACCTCATGTCAAAGAACTCTCTGAGGATCTGAAAAAAAGAATTGTTGCTCTACATAAAGATAGCCTAGTCTTTACGAAGGTTGCCAAGACCCTGAAACTGAGCTGCAGCATGGTGGTCAAGACCATACAGAGGTTTAACAGGACAGGTTCCACTCAGAACAGGCCTCACCATGGTCGACCAAAGAAGTTGGGTGCACGTGCTCATGGTGGATGGCATCTCTACAAGTTGGGTCACCTTTGTTGCAGGCGCGAACGCAGCTCAACTGCTCATTTTTGCCACCTGCCAAACGCCCCCCGCATAAGCTCCAATAGGCAGTGGACAGGGTGCTGATGCTTTGCACCCACAGCAAAGTTGTCGTTCGCTGAACACTACATGTTCATGTCAATGCAGAAACACCACAAATGCCTCGCAACCTCGTGCAATGCATGGGGTTAAAACAGGCGGTGAGGAGGCATCACATAAATTCCTCACCACCTGTTGGTAGCCACTGGAGCACGATCCGAACGTGGATTGGGCTACGGAGGCAAGCAATAGCACCTTCATTTTATTCTAGAGGTATTCTTCTTTCAGAAAATATATAGTTTGGGGGTCTTTTATAAATGCTGAAAGCTGTAAGTGAAAAACAAAAACCTCCAAATTTTTGAGTATGTTCGATTTTTACCATTACGCAAAAAGTCGCAATTTAAAATAACAAATATTTGATATTTATTAACCGAATACAGGTTAAGCTTTTATATTTAAAAAGTGCTGTGTTTGTATCTGCTAATAATGATTTTATTGTATTTTCAGTGAAAATATCGTTTAGATAAATATTTGCGCAAATATAGCCAGGCCTTAAAAATCAGTAGCACCTTTTTTTATTCTACTGGTCAAGTGCTCTCAGAAATATGTGGTTTGGGGGAGGGGGGGGGTCTTTTATGAACTCTGAAAACCTCCAGATTTCTAGAGAAATGTGGATACTTATATTTTTGCGTACGTTCGATTTTCACCATTGACTACTGGTCAAGTTCTTTTAGAAAATATATGGTTTTGTTTTTTTGGGGGTTTTTAACAAACTCTGAAAGCTGTAAGTTAAAAAATTAAAACCTCCATATTTTTAGAGAAATTTTTGCGTACGTACGATTTTAATCATTTCACAAAAAAGGTGCAATTTAAAATTAACAAATATTTGGTATGTATTAACTCAATACAGATTAAGATTTTATATTTAGTAGGAATTTAGCAAGAAGTTTGTGAAATTTGCTGTGTTTGTATCTGCTAATAATGATTTTAGTGTATTTTTAGCGAAAATATTGATTTGATAAACATTTGCGCAAATATTGTGGGGTCTTAAAAATCAGTAGCATCTTCTTTTTATTCTACAGGTTATGTGCTTTTAGAAAATATATGGTTTCGGGGGTCTTTTATGAACTCTAAAAGCTGTGAAAAATAAAAACCTCCAAATTTATAGAGAACTCTGGATATTTACATTCTTGTATACGTTTGATTTTTTCCATTTTGCAATTTAAAATTTACAAATATTTGTTATTTATTAACTCAACACAAGTTAAACTTTTATATTTAGTATGGATTTAGCAGGGATTTTGTAAAATTTTCTGTGTTTTTATCTGCTAATAATGATTTTAGTGTATTTTTAGCAAAAATATTGTTTTGATAAACATTTGCGCAAATATCGCAGGGCCCTAAAAATCAGTAGTACCTTATTTTTATTCTACAGATCATGTGCTCTCAGAAATATGTGGTTTGGGGGGGGTCTTTTATGAACTCTAGAAGCTGTAAGTGAAAAATTAAAACCTCCAGGTTTCTAGAGAAATGTAGATACTTATATTTTTGAGTACGTTAGATTTTCAACATTTCGCAAAAAGGCGCAATTTCAGATTTTACATATATTTGTTATTTATTAACTCAATGCAGGGTAAGCTTTTATATTTAGCAGGAATTTTTTAAATTTGCTGTGTTTTTATCTGTTAATAATGTCAGGTGCTGCCTGTGGATAATAGCCAGCACACCACCCGGCCTAGTCATTTAAGGTCACCTGTGACATATCATTTTCATGGTTTCTATACATATAATGAATATTTCCAATTATCATTTATGTATGTTTTGTTTTTTGTCTGTTGTTGTTATATTTAATAAAATGTATTGATTTTATCTTGCCTTTGAGCGCTATTAACTACCTGGTACCATTAAAGTCCCACCCCAATCCCTAGCCCTCCTTTTTACCACTTCGGTGGCCATGTACATCAGAGAATTTCTGATATCTATCAATAATGTTAGTGTATTTTTAGCGAAAATATTGTTTTGATAAACATGTGTGCAAATACAGTGGGGGCTTAAAAATCAGTAGCACCTTTCTTTCATTCTACTGGTCATGTGCTTTCAGAAAATATATGGTTTGGGTGGTCTTTTACAAACACTGAAAGCTGTAAGGGAAAAATACAAAAGCAAAGAAAAAATTGCAAAAATGGTCCGGCCAGCTGAGTTTAAAAGTGGAGCGCAGGGCCTGGCAGTGAAAGGGTTAAGGGCTATGGTTAGGATTAAGGGCTAGGGTTAAATATTAGGATTAAGGGCTATGGTTAGGATTAAGGGCTATGGTTGGGGTTTAGGGCTAGAGTTAAATGTTAGGATTAAAGGCTAGAGTGAGGGCTAAATGTTAGGGTTAGGGTTCAGGGCTAGGGTAAATATCAAGGTTAGGGATAAGGGCTAGGTTTAGGGTTAAATGTTAGGGTTCAGGGCTAGGGTAAATGTCAAGATTAGGGATAAGGCCTAGGGTTAGGGTTAAATTTTAGGGTTAGGGTTCAGGGCTAGGGTAAATGTCAAGGTTAGGGATAAGGGCTAGGGTTAAATGTTAGGGTTAGGGTTCAGGGCTAGGGTAAATGTCAAGATTAGGGATAAGGCCTAGGGTTAGGGTTAAATTTTAGGGTTAGGGTTCAGGGCTAGGGTAAATGTCAAGGTTAGGGATAAGGGCTAGGGTTAGGGTTAAATGTTAGGGTTAGGGTTCAGGGCTAGGGTAAATGTCAAGATTAGGGATAAGGCCTAGGGTTAGGGTTAAATTTTAGGGTTAGGGTTCAGGGCTAGGGTAAATGTCAAGGTTAGGGATAAGGGCTAGGGTTAAATGTTAGGGTTAGGGTTCAGGGCTAGGGTAAATGTCAAGATTAGGGATAAGGCCTAGGGTTAGGGTTAAATTTTAGGGTTAGGGTTCAGGGCTAAGGTAAATGTCAAGGTTAGGGATAAGGGCTAGGGTGAGGGCTAGATGTTAGGGTTCAGGGCTAGGATAAATGTCAAAGTTAGGGATAAGGGCTAGAGTTAGGGTTAAATGTTAGGGTTAAGGGCTATGGTTAGGGTTAAGGGCTAGGGTTAAGTGTTAGGGTTAGGGATAAATGCTAGGGTCAAATGTTAGGATTAAGGGCTATGGTTAGGGTTAACGACTAGAGTTAAATGTTCGGGTTAGGTTTAAGGGCTAGGGTTAAATGTTAAGATTAAGGGCTAGGGTGAGGGTTAGATGTTTGGGTTCAGGGCTAGGGTAAATGTTAATGTTAGGGATAATGGCTAGGGTTAGGGTTAAATGTTAGGGTTAAGGGCTATGGTTAGGGTTAAGGGCCACGGGTTAGGGATAAGGGTTAGGGTTAAATGTTAGGATTAAGGGCTATGGTTGGGGTTACGGGCTAGGTTTTAATGCTCAGGTTAGGGTTAAGGGCTAGCATTAAATGTTAGGATTATGGGCTAGGGTGAGGGTTAAATGTTAGGGTTAGGGTTCAGGGCTAGGGTAAATGTCAAGGTTATGGATAGGGGCTAGGGTTAGGGTTAAATGTTAAGGTTAAGGGCTATGGTTAGGGTTAAATGTTCGGGTTAGGGCTAAGGGCTAGGGTTAAATGTTAGGATTAAGGGCTAGGTTGAGGGTTAGATGTTAGGGTAAATGTTAAGGTTAGGGATAAGGGCTATGGTTAGGATTAAGGGCTAGGGTTTAATGTTTGGGTTAGGGTTAAGGGCTAGTGTTAAATGTTAGGATTAAGGGCTAGGGTGCAGGTCAAATGTTAGGGTTAGGGTTCAGGGAGAGGGTAAATGTCAAGGTTAGGGATCAGGGCTAGGGTTAGGGTTAAATGTTAGTGTTAAGGGCTATGGTTAGGGTTAAGGGCTAGGGTTAAGTGTTAGGGATAATGGCTAGGTTTAAATGTTAGGATTAGGGGCTAAGGTTAGGGTTAATGGCTAGGGTTAAATGTTTGGGTTAGGGTTAAGGGCTAGGGTTAAATGTTAGGATTAAGGGCTAGGTTGAGGGTTAGATGTTAGGGTAAATGTTAAGGTTAGGGATAAGGGCTATGGTTAGGGTTAAATGTTAGGGTTAAGGGCTATGGTTAGGGTTAAGGGCTAGGATTAAGTGTTAGGGATAATGGCTAGGTTTAAATGTTAGGATTAGGGGCTCAGGTTAGGGTTAATGGCTAGGGTTAAATGTTCGGGTTAGGGTTAAGGGCTAGGGTTAAATGTTAGGATTAAGGGCTAGGGTGAGGGTTAGATGTTAGGGTTAGGGTTCAGGGCTAGGGTAAATGTCAAGGTTAGGGATAAGGGCTGGGGTTAGGGTTAAATGTTAGGGTCAAGGGCTGTGGTTAGGGCTAAGGGCTTGGGTTAAATGTTAGGGTTAGAGTTGTTAGAGTTAGGGTTAGCGGTAATCATTAGGGTTACCGGTAACCCTAATCATAGCCCTTAAACCTAACCCTAACATGTTACTTTGGACATTGGTCCCGGGTGGCAATTCCTTCAGAGCGTATATGCGCCGGTGATGTCATCGGCTGCATGTACAGTAAATATCTCCTAAACGGTGCAATTTTAGGAGATATTTACAGTACGTGTAGGTAAGGCTTGTTATAGGCTTACCTATAGGTAAAATTCATGTATGGGAGTTTACTCCCACTTTAACTCTAACCCTAACATGTGATTTTGGACACAAAAGAGTTCCTGCACTACTTTGCTACTTGATGCTACTTGAGAGCCAGAGAGTGTAAAGTCACATCAAAGTTGCATCAAAGTCACAGTCCATGAACAAAACTTTTCTTTTAAACAAAAACAATGCAAAACGCAAAAAAAAAAAAAAAACGCAACACTGGTGATTTTGGTGCAGGTACACGCAAAATGCAATCTGCTGAGTCCCTGACCCTTTCCAAAAAACACATCAACACACAATGCACAGATGTGAATTAGATCTATAGGGAACCTTGTAAAAATTAACTGGAAAGTGTTTCTGCAAAACGCACCAAAAAAAACCTATGTGTAAACCAAGGGTAAAGGTGGATGTCTAGGAGTCCTCAGCATTTGTGTACTGGATTAGAGTGGTCCATAGACTATAGAACCTTGAAAGCCACTGGTCCACTCTACCATATATGGTGCCCCCCCCCCCCCCCCCCCAGTGGGTAATACCAATAAGGCCATTATTACACACACTCCAGCATACTGAACATGTTTTTATGCAATGTACAGAAATGTTCCCTGCAAGCAGAACTTTGTCTAGACTTTCAGAATGAACTTCCTCTCCTTTTGTTGGGAGTCCATCGTACCCAAATCCTTCTTGTGAAGACCCTCAAATTGTCATAATAAGAATAATACATAATACAACATAATCATAAACTACATTCTCACTTACTAGAGGAATCGTATAAAAAAAACATTCCAAGAAGCAATAGTCCTCCGCAGACGGCAGCTGCCCAGAACCCCATTGTGCTGTCATGAGATTCTTCTTTCCTGGGAAAATCGCACAGGTGGAAAAAAATCCTCAGACTTCCAGTACAAGGAAATGTATCGGTCTTTATAATTTAGACTCCATAAACCCCACCCTATCGCATATTACAGGTGTAATTTTAGGGAGGGATCCTTTGATAAGGGCATGGTATCGTCACTGAGTAAATACAATACAATGGCTTTTTATGTATAATCAGTGTTTATTAGGTATTGAAAGATAGAGTTTTTTAACAGTGCAAAAGAATAAAGAGGTAAGAGTAAAGAACATATGAGATGATATACAATAGAAGGTACAGTAAAACCTTGGTTTGATAGTAACTTGGTTTTGAGAGCGCTTTGCAAGACAAGCAAATTTTTAAAATAAATTTTGACTTGATATACAAGAGATGTCTTGATATACAAATAGCGTCATGTATAAAAAAAGAAGAGAGGAGCCTCTAAGTGTAGTAATATGGTTACATTTAATGAAGGTTCAATATTTAGCAACTCCCATGGTTGATGATTAAAACAGGCACATCTAAGAATGCAGGCATCTGGGGTAAAGCTGTCCACATAGACCATCCTCCGCACTGCCATCTTCATCATCCCTTCTCCAGAGGCGGCTCTAGACTTTATGAGGCCTTAGGCGAAATTAAAATATGAGGCCCCCCTTGCGCGATAAAACCCCAGGCGCCAGGTCGCTAATTCTAGTCGCCAATACGCCAATGTCGAGCCCTGTGTTAATATTAATATATTAACAATATATGAATATATATTATAATAATTATTAATATAATAAAAATAATATATCCACCATCCTAAAGTCTGTTTCTGATTGTTTAGTCAGATATTCACATTAGTGGCCTGCTGGAGGACATTTTGTAGGGCTCTGGCAGCGCTCATCCTGTTTCTCCTTGCATAAAGGAGCAGATACCGGTCCTGCTGAAGGGTTAAGGACCTTCTATGGCTCTGTCCAGCTTTTCTAAAATAACCACCTTTCTCTATTGATGTTCCATCCTGGAGGAGTTGGACTGCCTGTGTAACCTCTATAGGGTCCAGGTATTGCCTCATGCTACCAGTAGTGACACTGACCCTAGCCAAATGCAAAACTAGTGAAAAACATTCAGAAAAGAGGAGTAGGGGGAAAAAATTCAGTGTCCTCCACCTGTAAAACCATTCCTGTTTTGGAGGTCAACTGTTGCCCATCTAGTGCACCTGTTGTTAATTTCATGAACACCAAAGCAGCTGAAACTGATAAACAACCCCCTCTGCCATTTTACTGACCATTAAGTATTGATTGCTATACTCTGATTAAAAAAGTGTTCCTTTAATTTTTTTGAATAGTGCATAGTTTGTAGACGTGATAACTTTCACACAAACCAATCAATCTACACTTATTGGGATTTTTTTTATTATCAAAAACATGTAGCAGAATACATTTTGGCCCAATTTAATGAAGACATTCTATTTTTTTTCATTGGATAGGTTTTACAGCAGAAAGTAACACATATTTTTAACACCAAAAGAAAAGCTCTATTAGTGTAATAAATTGTATTTGAGTATAGCGCTGCAACTGCAAGAGCTGCAATAACCAGTTAAAGTAATGCAGTGCCGAAATAGCAAAAAATGGCCTGGTCATAAAGGGGGTAACATGTTCTGGAGCTGAAGTGGTTAAAAGAGTCAGTGCCGGTTCACATATGTGCGGCTGCGGCGATCGCATGTAATGTCGGAGCGCACTGCTCCTTCATTACATGCAATCGGATGTGCGGTGCGAGTTTAGCCATACACTTTGTATGGTTGAAATTCGCACTGCACCCGCAGCAAAGACGCACATGACCCTTTTTTTCAGCCCCATCAGGATCGGATCGCACAGTGGTTCACACTTGTGCGATCCGATCCTGTGCGAACTGTCAGATCGCACTGCGATATGCGATCAAACTGGGGGTGTCGTTAACATTTAATTGACACCTCCTGCGTATCGCATATGGCAGTGTGAACTGCCAGGGGTGCGTTTGCAATGCGGGAACAGGCTGTGAATTCGCAGCCTTCTTGCATTACACAAGTGTGACCCGGGACTTAGTGAATTGTTAATTGTTTATATTTGTAAAAAACAATAAAAAAAGGCTGCAGACATTAATCCATACTGGACACACCAAACTTTGTATATTTGGAGTATATGCCACCTACCGTCCCCTGTTACATCACTTCTGCTTTGAACGCAAAACATGTCGTCACTTTGACACCTGCGATTCATGAAGTGTATCCATATTTTTGACCAAACTCTGTGTGTGTGTGTGTAAATATATATATAAAAATAAAGTATATCAGACGGGGTTTCTCTTTTCCTCCCTATCTTTTAGCACTTGCTGACCAGCCATCCAAAACATATACTGCAGGTTGGCAGATTCCTGCAAAATGATGTGCCCATATGTCGCTTTGCAGGAGCGCACGCACCCATTTGCTAGAGCAGAGGGGAAGCTGATCTTTGAATAAAATAACTGGAAGGTACCTCACTATGGAGATCTCCTTTTTTATACCCATGAGGGGAGCTATGTAAGAGGCACCGTGACCCAAGGACTTGACTGAGAGCCATGTTTATGCCACGGTCTTATCTTCAGCAGAAGTTCTGCAAGTCCTTGGGTCACGGTGCAGTTCGCACAGGATCGGATCGCACAAGTGTGAACCGCTGTGCGATCCGATCCTGATGCGGCTGCAAAAATGCCTCCTCTGCGTGTTTGCTGCGGCTGCGGTGCGAATTTAGCCATACAAAGTGTATGGCTAAACTCGCACCGCACAGCCGATCGCATGTAATGTCGGAGCAGTGCGCTCCGACATTACATGCGATCGCCGCAGCCGCATCAGTATGAACCGGTTCTGAATTGTACAGTGAGAACTTGGGGGGGATTGAGAGGGGAGCACTGAGTGGATGCACTGGATAAAAAATAAATTGTGAGGAATCTATCTGACTTAGCAGCACAGAGCACTTATATAAAGAAAGAAAAAAACCATACCATTTGGTTGTCATAAGAGAAGAACTAGTGACATGATACATGAAGCAGAAGCACTGAGACTGAGCACTTTTTTATTATTTTTTTTTTTCATCTCATTTTTTTCAGTTGCATAGCGTTTAGTTTCCCATATAGCCTTTTAAATTCAAGCCAGCCTGGATGGTAAGGTATTATTTAATTTATTAATTCAGATTCAGAATAAGGATGACAGTAGGACACAGTACTAGTCACTGCAGGGCCGGCGGCGGGCTGGCTGCCTCTTGGACAGGACACTACAGGCCTTGTTTTTGCAGTCAGTCACACAGCTCCAAACTCCAGTACTTACCTTTCGTCTTCTTCTTCTCGTCTGCTGTTCTCTGCAAGGAGTCCTCATGGTACCGAAGCCGGGAGAATGCAGGGGTGGAAAAAAAAAAAAAGATAATAAAATCCGCGCTAAGGAATCAAAGGATATAAATAAGTACTAATAAGCTGCAGCCTCACTTAAACTATAGCCAAAAGACTATATAAATAGATAAAAATGGAGGTGATGGCGCTGCTTATATTATAAGGGGTAGTTAGGTGGATATTCCTGTATAAACATATATCATCGGATGAATTGTATATAAAAAAGGCTATGAAAAATAGCCACCAGGTGGCGAAGTGCTATATGCAAAGATGTGCTAAGATAAATAAATATGTGTATATATGCAATATGCAATAGTGAAATAGTCAACAAAGTGAATCTATAAACAACATTAAATAAATCAATCGATAAATAATATAGAATGACTCAAAAATCACGTTGTGACGTCATCGCAATCCCCGACCATGATTGGTTGAATGAAGGAGCAAGAGGCGGAGACAGTGCAGCCAGCAGCCCAGCCAGCCAGGAGAAACCGATGTGAGTGCGTGCGGGGTCGGGCCTGGCTGGAGTGAATGATGCAGACAGCCTAGACAGAGTAGAGACACTGACAGTCTACTACGCTAGCGCGTAGCGCCGCTGCGCCGCAATGTGTGGAATGTGGATTGCGGATGCGGCTCCCGGCGACCTGGCGTGTCGCATGGTGAAGGTCGGGACAGGTCTAAAAAAAAAAAAAAAAAAAGTTTGGGAAGGATGCGAGGCCCCTTTCAGTGCGAGGCCTTCGGCGGCCGCCTTACCGGCCTAATTAGAGAGCCGCCTCTGCCCTTCTCCGCTGCACTCCACGAGTGATTCAAAGCCTCACTTTCAGATCACTCTACTGCAGGCTATTCTTCCCGGTCACGATTGCAGACTGACAGTGGTGAGAGTCGGTGGTTCAGAAGATAGTCTATGTGGACAGCTTTACCCCGGATGCCTGCATACTTAGATGTGCCTGTTTTATTCATCATCCATGTGAGTTGCTAAATGTTGAACCTTCATTAAATGTAACCATATTACTACACTTAGAGGCTCCTCTCATCTCTCTTATATTCTGTAGCTCTGCTAGATTTTGCTTCTAATCCCCTTGGGAAGGCTGCATATTGTGGATGGACATTTTATGGTTACACAACCAATCACATTGCTATAATCTTTGTATATAGACTATAAACTGAAGGACTTGTGGAACGAATCATCTGAGTTTCCATGATTTCTTATGGGGAAATTTGCTTTGATATAAGAGATATAATGCTTTGGATTACAAGCATGTCTCCAGAACGAATTATGCTGGCAATCCGAGGTTTTACTGTATAAGGAAACATACATGTCCTAGTTACATTTCAACATTAAACATTATTATTGGTTGAGTCCAGATATACTGTATTTAGTTAGCAATATTATATTTGTACAGGTGAAATCGTAAAAAATGTTACTAAAATTACACACATTCTAAATATTGATATAAAATAATTATCCTGCGGTTTGGTAGATATGATTATGTAGTGGAAATCCCAGAACTCATGGGTTTTCAGTAACATTTTGACTGTTGAAGCCAGATAGAAAATTATTTATTAGACAAACATGTAGGTACATGTTTGGAGAGCAATTCAATCACATTACATTCTGTTGGTTTGATTAACATTGCTCTAGCTGGCTAGGGCACCTAATACAATTTATACATTCTTAAGTGGGTGGCATCTCTCTATCTAAAGTTTCTTTGAAGTTACATCTTGATTGAAATTCGGAATTGTTGTTCACAAAGGCTCGTTTACTTCTAGTAAACAACTGGACAGGTCTTCAAAAGCCGAGATAGCAATCTAACAGCTGGAGGTGTAAATGGCTTTTGAACACAACAGCTGTTATACAATATGACTTCTCACAATCCAATATATCTGCTTAATCATAAATACATGTTTGATAATCAGAAATAAATGTTTAATAAATAAAATGGATGTTCCCTTTTCCCCATCAATTAGGTAAAACACTATAATCCCAACATGGCAGTATCTTATAAATAGTTATAAATAGTAACATGTAGAGAGAGAGAGAGAACAATAATAGTGAATAGCTAAAAAAAAAGAAAAGCTTCGAGAAAAGAGGAGGAAATAGAACAGAGAGTACATTTTTAAAAAATAAATAAATGGGGGGGGGGATTATATATACACTCACCAACCACTTTATTAGGTACACCTGCTCAATTGCTTGGTAACACAAATTGCTAATCAGCCAATCACATGGCAGCAACTCAATGCATTTAGGCATCTAGACGTGGTGAAGACGACTTGCTGAAGTTCAAACCGATCATCAGAATGGGGAAGAAAGGGGATTTATGTGACTTTGAATGTGGCATTGTTGTTGGTTACATACGGGCTGGTCTGCGTATTTAAAAAACTGCTAATCTACTGGGATTTTCACACACAACCATCTCTCGGGTTTATAGAGAATGGTCCGAAAAAGAGAAAATATCCAGTGAGTGGCAGTTGTGTGGAGGAAAATGCCATGTTGATTTCAGTGGTCAGAGGAGAGTGGGCAGATTGGTTCCAGGTGATAGAAAGGCAACAGTTACTCAAATAACCACTCGTTACAATCAAGGTATGCAGAATACTATCTATGAATGCACAAAACATTAAACCTTAAAGTGATTGTAAAGTCTTGTTTGTTATTAAAAAAAAAAAAAAAAAAAAAAAAAAACATGTTATACTTACCATCTCTGTGCAGTTGGTTTTGCACAGAGCACCCCAGATCCTCCTCTTCTCGGGTCCCTCGTTGCTGCTTCTGGCCCCTAGCTTCTGTCGAGTGCCCCCACAGCAAGCAGCTTGCTATGGGGGTACCCGAGCCGAGCTGCAGCTCTGTGTGTCCATTCAGACACAGAACTGTGGCTCAGCCCTGCCCCCTCTCTCTCCTGATTGGCTAACTGAATTTAATTGATAGCCACGGGAGCCAATAGTTACATAGTTAGTCAGGTTGAAAAAAGACACAAGTCCAGCCGGTTCAACCATAAAAAAAAAACAGTATTGAAAACCCTACCATACAATCCCATATACACAATCCTATACCCGCTGTTGATCCAAAGGAAGGCGAAAATAAGCCCCAGCAAAGCATGATCCAATTTGCTACAGCAGGGGAAAAAAATTCCTTCCTGATCTCCCGAGAGGCAATCGGATATTCCCTGGATCAACTTTACCTAAAAAAATTTTTTAGTACCCATTTATATTATATACACCTAGGAAACAATCCAGGCCTTTTTTAAAGCAATCTAGTGAGCTAGCCAGAACCACCTCTGGAGGGAGTCTATTCCACATTTTCACAGCTCTTATGGTGAAGAAACCTTTCCGTATTTGGAGACTAAATCTGTTTTCCTCTAGATGTAAAGAGTGCCCCCTTGTCCTCTGTGTTAAACTTAAAGTTAACAACTCAAACCCAAGTTCACTATATGGACCCCTTATGTATTTATACATGTTTATCATATCCCCCATTAATGTCCTCTTCTCAAGAGAGAATACATTCAGTTCCTCTAATCTTTTCTCATAGTTGAGGTCCTCCATGCCTCTTATCAGTTTGGTTGCCCTTCTCTGCACTTTCTCCAGTTCTCCAATACCCTTTTTAAGAACTGGTGCCCAAAACTGAACTGCATATTCCAAATGAAGTCTTACTAATGATTTGTACAGGGGCAAAATTACATCTCTCTCTCTGGAGTCCATGCCTCTGTTAATACAAGAAAGGACTTTGCTTGCTTTGGAAACAGCAGCTTGGCATTGCATGCTATTATTAAGCTTATGATCTACCAGAACACCCAGATCCTTCTCCGCTATGGATTCCCCCAGTTCTACTCCACCTAGTATGTATGATGCATGCATATTCTTAGCCCCCAAGTGCATAACTTTACATTTATCAACATTAAACCTCATTTGCCACATAGTTGCCCAATGAAACAGTGCATTGAGGTCAGATTGTAAGTTGGAGACATCCTGTAAAGAAGTTATTCCACTGCAAAGCTTGGTGTCATCTGCAAAGACTGAAATGGTACTTTTAATCCCAGACCCAATATCATTTATAAAGATATTAAAAAGTAAGGGACCCAACACTGAACCTTGGGGTACACCACTGATAACTTTAGACCATTCAGAGTAAGAATCATTAACCACTACTCTCTGAATTCTATCTTTTAGCCAATTTTCTATCCAATTACAAACCGATCTTTCCAAGCCTGTAGACTTTACCGTACACATTAGCCGTGTGTGGGGAACTGTGTCAAACGCTTTTGCAAAATCCAAGTATACTACGTCCACAGCCACCCCTCTGTCCAAGGTTTTACTTACCTCCTCATAAAAAGAAATCAAGTTTGTTTGACAACTTCTGTCTCTCATGAATCCATGCTGTCTGTTGCTTAAAATATTTTTTTCCAGCAAGAACTCATCTATGTGGTCTTTTATTAAACTCTCCAATATCTTCCTGACTATAGATGTTAAACTAACAGGTCTATAGTTACTTGGCAAAGACTTTGATCCCTTTTTAAATATACAAAATCAAATGTATAATAATAGCCCAATCTGTGCGTCTCAGTTCGTTATATCATACATTCAGCGGCGCTTCAGCACACACAATGTATGTGTGCAAGTATATTAGTCAGTTCCTGCAGTGCTTCAGAGCCTGCAATTGCAAACTAGTCCCAACTCCACAGGATGAGCAGTCACAGCCAGCAAAAAGATTTCTCCTCTGATGTTCAGCACCAGTGATTGTACACACAGAATCACTAATCCTTCACCACACCGACTGTGCACCCCTATGAAGTGGCCACTCACCAAATTGCCCTTGAAATATCGCCTTTATGCATAAGCTGCATGAGCCCTTGCTTCTGGTCGGTCTGTCGTCTCTTGAGCACGTCCAGATCCTATCCGTCCACCAGGGGTCACTATCTTTTTAAATATGGGCACCACATTGGTCCTACACCAATCCAGTGGTACTATTCCAGTCCTTAACGAGTCCCTAAAAATTAGAAACAAAGGCTTAGAAATTACAGCACTCAATTCTTTTAGGATGCGTGGGTGAATGCCATCTGGTCCAGGTGCTTTATCCACCCTTATTCTGTCTAAATATTTCTGGACCATATCACTTTTGAGCCATTGTGGATCATTTGGGGCTGT
This sequence comes from Pelophylax lessonae, assembly GCF_965119305.1. Taxonomy (NCBI): domain Eukaryota; kingdom Metazoa; phylum Chordata; class Amphibia; order Anura; family Ranidae; genus Pelophylax; species Pelophylax lessonae. The sequence goes on from NC_138774.1 coordinate 32,094,412, forward strand.
GTCAATACCGTCCTCATTATGGTCATGAGCTCCCCCATGCTCCTTTGTATATAAAGAGCTGAAGAAAGTATTTAATAAATTTGCCTTCTCTTTGTCACCCACTCCTGGTTATTTTTTAAAGGGCCTACATGCTCAGACCTAACCTTTTTACTGTTAATATATTTGAAGAATTTTTTGGGGTTTGTCCTACTATCTTTTGCAAAAAACAAACAGACGAAGCGCCTCTAAGTGCAGCAAGTTTTTATTACAACAGGCACCTGTTGTTATAAAAACTTGCTGCACTTAGAGGCGCTTCGCCTGTTTGTTTTTTGCATCTTCCACAGAACCGACTTCCCTGTGCGGTGGAGCTGGCCCTTTGTTGCAGATTGACATTCTAGCTACTTTGGCACAACCACCTTCATTGGTTCACTCACATGATGGGCTTGACTATCTCCCATGCAAATATGTCATGTATTTTAAGGTATTTTGTATAACTATGTACGACTTTTTTTTACCACTTTAGCTATTTATACACCTATCACACCGACTCCACTACAGTAGACCAGAGCGTCAGCTGTTCATTTTCTTTTTTTCTACTATCATTTTCAATCTGTCGTTCATTTTGAATTTTTGCATCCCTGATTTCCTTTTTACATCTGTTATATTCTTTGTAACAATTAAACAATGATAGTGTTCCCTCATTTTTATATTTTTTAAACGCTCTTTTCTTTTTATCTATAGCTTTTTTAACTTTTGCGGTGAGCCACATAGGTTTTATTTTTAGCCTTTTAAACTTATAACCCATGGGAATATACATTGCAGTGAGTTTGCATAAAGTCTTTTTGAAAAATTCCCATTTCTGTTCTGTGCTCATTGATGCCAATATTCCCTCCCAGTCTAAATCTTGGAGAGCAGCCCTCATCCTTGGAAAATTTGCTCTCTTAAAGTTAAGTGTTTTTGTATTTCCTGTATGCGTTTTTTGCTTACAACTAACATTAAATGAAATCATATTATGGTCACTGCTACCCAGATGTTCTTTTATATGAACATTATTAATAAGCTCTACATTGTTTGAGATTACCGAGTCCAACAGAGCATCATTTCTAGTGGGGGCCTCAATAAACTGCACCATAAAATTGTCTTGTAATAGGTTTATAAATTTGTGCCCTTTAACTGTTCCAGCAGTGCCATTACTCCAGTCAATGTCTGGTTAGTTAAAATCCCCCATTATTAACACTGTCCCAGCCCTTGCAGCCCTTTCTATCTGTTCCAGGAGCTGAGTCTCCACCTCCTCATTAATATTGGGAGGGCTATAACAAACTCCAATGATAATCTTTGTTTTACGCCCACCCATGTACATTTCAACCCATACTGCTTCAGACTCAGCACACTCTCCATCAACTAGGTCATCTTTCACACTCACTTTGAGATCACTTCTCACATAGAGACAAACACCACCACCCCTCTGTTTTACCCTGCCTTTCTGTAAGAGAGCATAGCCAGGAATATTAACCACTTTACCACCGGAGGATTTTCCTGCTAAAAGACCAGGGGGTTTTTTGTGATTTTTTACTGCGTGACTTTAACGGACAATTGCGCGGTCGTGCGACGCTGTACCTAAACGAATTTCACGTCCTTTTTTTCCCACAAACAGAGCTTTCTTTTGGTGGTATTTGATCACCTGTGCGATTTTTTGATCACGCGCTATAAACAAAAAAAGAGCGTAATTTTTGCAAAAATAACAATATTTTTCACTTTTTTTTATATGAAATTCCCCCCCAAAAAAATGTAAAAATCAAAATTTTTTAACATTTTCGGCCAATTTGTTTTATGCTACCTATGTAAAAAATGGTAAAAAAAAAATCGCAAAAAGCGTATTTTGATTGGTTTGCGCAAAAGTTATCGCGTTTACTAACAAAGGGAAAGATTTTTGTCATTTTTGGTGTTTTTTTTTTTAACGAGTAATGGCAGCGATCTGCGATTTTTTTTCGGTACTGCGACATTGCGGCGGACAGATCGGACCCTTGACTGACATTTTTGACACTTTTGGGGGTACCAGTGACATTACTGCAGTAATCAGTGCTATATATATGCACTGTTACTGCAAAAATGACACTGGCATGGAAGGGGTTAACTGTATTGGACAGGGAGGGGTTAAGTGTGTCCTAGGGGCGTGCTTCTAACTGTAGTGGGACATTCCTATTGGTGTAAAAAAAAAGATCAATGGTTCTACATAGTAGAACCGTCTGATCTTCATTTTTACACAGGGAGAACTGACAGGCGGCTTGTTTTCATAAGCCGCTCTGTCTTTCTCCCGTTCTACCGGCGATCGTAGTGTGACCGGCGGACATCGGGTCCGCCAGTCACACTCCCGCACTCCTCCGTGAACGAGCCGAGGCGGGCGCGCGCCGAGGCGGGCGCGCGCTCGCCCGCTATTGGCTCTAGAAGGAGTGACAGGCGAGCGACGTAGACCTACGTCACTCTGCCTGGCCGGGGCCGACTGCCGCAGTAAATATACTGTGCGCAGTCGGCAAGTGGTTAATAGCCGAGTCATATGAAGAATGAAGCCAAGATTCAGCAATACCAATTAAATCATAGTTCTCCTCGTGCACCAGAGCTTCCAACTCACCGATTTTGCTTGGCAGACTTCTGGCAATAGTGCTGCAGCTGTGTCTCAAGCAATCAGGAGGTAGAGTCCCGGAAGGCCGAGGGACTCGTGGACATCGCTGGATAGGGATGGGGCTCAGGTAAGAATTAGGGGGGTTGCTACACACAGAAGTTTTTTGCCACGAAGGCAGTTCTGAAGGCAAAAAGGGGTCCAACCCAGTAAGAGCAAGGTGTACCTAATAAAGTGGCCAGTGAGTGAAGGTAATAGTGTGAGGTATCATTCCAGAAGGCTCCAAGATCCATTGGGTGGGATTTACTAAACCTGGAGAGTGCAAAATCTGGTGCAGCTGTGCATGGTAGCTAATCAGCTTCTAAATATCAGCTTGTTCAAGTAAGCTTTGACAATAAAAATTGGAAGCTGATTGGTTTCTATGCAGAGCTGCACCAGATTTTTCACTCTCCAATTTTAGTAAATCAATCCCATTATGTCTAATCATAAATAAGTAGACAGAGACAATTGAGTACTTTTCTTGATACTTTTTTTATTTGCACTAACATACAATTTTTCAGAACAAGCTTTCGGGGTATATCCCCTTCTTCAAGGTCCAAGCAGTACACCTTGAAGAAGGGGACATACCCCGAAAGCTTGTCGTGAAAAATTGTATGTTAGTGCAAATAAAAAAAGTATCACGGACAGTACTCAATTGTCTCTGTCGCAAGTGCACTAATACGGCTACAATGACCTCAAGCATAAATAAGTAGAAAATGTGTCGGAGATCTGAAAGTAGTCCAATCCAAGGAAAATAGTCTGAACCAAGACCCTGGAAAAAGTTTCTAATTCTATTCCTCTTTATGTGTAATTTCTTCTATGGGTGTCATCTCACATACCCATTCTGTCATACAGGGAGTATTAGCTTGATGCCAATACCTTGTTATAGTGGTTTGAGCAGGAGTAAGCAAATGGCCAAGCAAATTTTGTCAGATAGAATTAAAGCTGAACATTACCCATAACAGTTTGATAACAATTAATGTTCTTTAAATAAAAAAACATACATTCCACAATAATAATTATTCTGCCAAAATTAGTGTGCTGCAGATCCCTTCCAGCATTTCTCCTATTTCTTATTGCTGGAGGCCATTTTGAAGCTGTTGAAGCCCTGAGCAGTCACTTCTTTATTGAAAACTCTCCCCCTCTCCTATGTCTCGGAAAATCTCCCCCTCTCCTATGTCTCAAAAACGATATGTTGCTTTCTTCAGTTTAAATATGTAAACTTCCAGCATAGATTGTATGTCTTGGCTCAGATAGAGAGGAAGACTGACGGAAGCTTTACAGAGCTGAAGTTCACAGGCTGCTTGTATAAGAATTATGTGATCTTTACTGATTCCTACATCACAGTGTGTGATATTACATTTACAAACACATTTATGATGAAACCTATATAGTATAAATAATAAAATATATGATAAGTTAAGGTGATAGATATACATATCCTAATATATCCTAATGTATTTTCTATATTGATTAGTGAAGCTAATTGATTAGTGAAACATGTTTTAGAATACCTCCATGGGCTATCGGTCCCATACCAATGTGTCATTCTTAAATGTGTGTTGTGTGATAAGATACCCTATAAAAAGAGGATCTGAGATCCATCAGATCAGAGCATACAGGGCGGCTTTATAGGGGTGTGCTCTCACGTAGCTACACCTTTTAATAAACATTTTAATTTGGAACTCTCTCAGTCTGGAGGTTGTTTCATTTCAGGTATCCCTATTCATACAGCAGAAGTAAGTATAAGATAGAAGAGAGACATAGCAGCAAGTGACATACATTTTGCCTATAGTTCTACTTTAACTCTTTTGTGTCTACCTGGCAGCAGAGTTTGTCCTGTCATCTCTCCTGCTGTTCTTTTCTGTCTCCCTAATGAATGTTCCCTAGGCACAGTCTGTGTCATTCCTATTGCTTCCTTCCCCCTTCAGCAGCAGTAAATCTTAAAGCTGTGAGCTGATCGGCCTCTAGTGGCTCTGAATTTAGGCACAGTGCCAAGAACAGAGAGCAACTGAGCATGTGCAGAGCAGGGTGAGACAGTGTGTTACTGGATTTTACACAGTATAGGCACTTATTACTAATGGTTTACATGGTTGTACCTGGAAAAGGGGCCAGCCTAAACTGATCTATCAGGACTATTTTCCCTGACTAAAGTGCCACTTTAACTGATCCAGGTAGAATCAATAAAAGGGTGATGCAGAGGTTTGGCTTGAGACATGTAACCACAATTTTATTATAAGTTTGTAAGATATTGGTCCAAAATAGGATAATAAGGGGGCATGTGTCACAAATATGAGTGCCCATGGCTGACAAGCAGAGTCAGCATTTCTCAGAATTAGTAGGATCAAAGTTGTGGAGGTCACTAGGACAGGGATTCCCAAAATACAGCCCTGCAGTTGTTCAGGAACTACAATTCCCATCATGCCTAGTCATGTATGTGAATGTTAGAGTTTTACAATGCTTCATGGGATGTGCAGTTCTGCAACAGCTGCAGGGCCGTAGTTTGGGAATCCCTGCACTAGGACATTTAAACCCTAGAGATATAATTTTATAATTCTGTTTTTGGTATCTGGCAATATTGAGAATTTATCGTTAAAAGCAGGGATTTATTCCAATCAGAGGAGAAAATGGGTGACCCGAGTTCTTTGCCCTGTTAGGAAGAAAATGTGGGGTCTGAGGGTAGAGGACTTGTAGCAACACTTTATATATTACGGATAGTACAGCCATGGACAAAAGTTTTGAGAATGACACAAATATGAATTTTCACAAAGTCTGCTGCTTCAGTGTTTTTAGATCTTTTTGTCAGATGTAACTATGGTATACTGATGTATGATTACAAACATTTCATAAACGTCAAAGGCTTTTATTGACAATTACATTAAGTTTATGCAAAGAGTTAATATTTGCAGTGTTGACCCTTCTTTTTTTAAGATCTCTCTAATTCGCCTTGGCATGCTGTCAATCAACTTCTGGGCCACATCCTGACTGATGGCAGCCCATTCTTGCATAATCAATGCTTGGAGTTTGTCAGAATTTGTGGGTTTTTTTTTGTTCCCCCGCCTCTTGAGGATTGACCACAACAGCTCAACTGGATTAAGGTCAGGGGAGTTTCCTGGTCATGGACCCAAAATATCAATATTTTTTCCCCAAGCCGCTTAGTTATCGCTTTTGCCTTACGGCAAGGTGCTCCATCATGCCTGAAAATGCATTGTTCGTCACCAAAGTGTTTTTGGATGGTTGGGAGAAGTTGCTCTCAGAGGATGTTTTTGTACCTTTCTTTAATGATGGCAGTGCTCTTAGGCACAATTTGAGTGAGCTCACTTCCTTGACTGAGAAGCAACCCCACACATGAATGTTCTCAGGAAGCTTTACTGTTGGCATGACACAGGACTGATGGTAGTGCTCACTTTTTATTCTCCGGACAAGGTTTTTTCCGGATGCCCCAAACAATTGGAAAGGGGATTCATCAGAGAAAATGACTTTTCCCCAGTCCTCAGCAGTCCAATCCCTGTACCTTTTGCAAAATATCAGTCTGTCCCTAAAGTTTTTCCTGGAGAGAAGTGGCTTCTTTTCTGTTCTTGATACCAGTCCATCCTCCTAAAGTCTTCTCCTCACTGTGCATGCAGATGTACTCACAGCTGCCTACTGCCATTCCTGAGCAAGCTCTTCCCTTGGGGTTGCCCCGATCCCGCAGCTGAATCAACTGTAGGAGATGGTCCTGGTGCTTGCTAGACTTTTTTGGGCACCCTGAAGAACTTCTTCACAAATGCAGTGGAAATGTTTTAAATGGGATTAAGAGTTAATTTTCATGGCAAAGAGGGACTTTCCAATTAATTGCAATTCATCTTATCACTCTTCATAACATTCTGGAACATATGCAAATTGACATCATAAAAACTGAGGCAGCAGACTTTGTGAAAATTAATATTTGTGTCATTCTCAAAACTTTTGGCCAAGGCTGTTCATTTGTTGGTCTCGCTTCTGTATTAGAATACTCACAAACCCAGTAACAGATCTTTGTATAGGAGAGATGAATTTGAGAGAATAGATAAGTATAAGGCTGATGTCATTGTAGTCATAGGGATCTGCCTGGAGCCAGAGTTTAAGCAAGGACTATAAAGAGGGGAGCTCAACATTAACCAGTGTTTGGGCAATCCTAGTATTGTCTGCTCTCTTCCACGCAAAAAAAAAAAAAAAAAAAGAGGCTGTAATGCTGAAGGGAATTAGGGTTAGAGAATAGAGGAGTCATGGGACCTATGTAGGTAGAGAGTGCCTTTTGTAAGGTAAACCAGATTTCTACCACCAAAAGGTCATTGCACACATGCTAATATTTATAAGTAAAGGACCAATGTCACTTCTGCATTACCAGTTCATCGTGCGCATATTTGTGCGCATGCGCGAATGCGTGTGCGCACACGAGCATATACCAATTAGCACTTGGTGCCCACTGGCCTATTTAAACTGCTCTATTACTGTGAGCAGTTGCTGAATGGTCTTCAGCTTGTTCCTGAGACCTGATCTGTTGTTTCTGCTTACCAGTATATGACCTGGCTTGCCTTTGGACTTTGCCTCTGCCCGTGTTCCAGCTCTGTTACCTACTACTCTGACCTTGGCTTGCTGATTGTAACGCTCCTGCGTTTTTGTAGTAGGCTGGATTTGCAGCTGCAGAATCTCCACTCAGTAGTCATGTAGAGATGTGTTGAATAACCAGATCCAACTCTCCAGACTCATCACTGTGGGCCTGTCAGCTTCAGCATACAGATATACACACTCAATAAGATGTTCCTGGAGTGATAGGATGTATATGATAGTATGAAGATGATGTGCTGAAGGGACAGGTGTGAACAGTGACAAAGATGGTAAGCACTTGATAGAAATGTTCAGGAGAGTATTAGATGGTATTAGGTAGAATGCAGATAGGTTAGTAATCGAGTATGGTAACAGGTGGTAAGGACAGCAGATGACAAATACAGGATAGACTAACCCAGTGCAAGGATAGATGGTAGTAGACTCAAGAGCTAGCAATCTATGTAACAGTGCAGATGATAGAATTAGTATGCATAGATAGTAACAGTCCTTAATGTGCAGAGGTAGATAGTGTAAGTAAGGTTATGGAGGATTCCCCTGTGGGGTACTTATCACTTAGTAAGGTTAGTAGTAGAAGGGTCCAGTAGTGAGGGAGTGATCCAGTAGCGAGATACAGGGATCAGTAGCGAGGTTCCGGTCTGTTCCAAGTAAAAGAAAGTAGCTGGAGGTTCCGGCAGCAAGACAAGCTTGTAGCATGTGGACACACAGGCAGGTTGAACGAACAACGTGAGAGAGAACGCCGGCGGTTGAAATAGCCGCTCTGCGGCGCTCGGCGATGACGTCATCCGTCTTAAAGGTGTATGCGTACCACCTAATTAGAAAGGTGGGACGCATATTTGAAAGAAAATGGAAAATAAGGGTACCAGAGGTACCAGAATCTTACAGTACCCCCCCCTTAAGGAGGAGAAGGTCTTCTACGTAGGTCGTAGTACCTTTTTTGTTGGCTATGGGCGTGTGAGATAGTGGTATTAAGTAAACCCAGAGAGTCCTTTATTTGGGTAAGATAGTCTGAGGCTACTGGGTTACTTGATGGTAGGATGCGTGGTGGAAGAAGTATGGGATGAAACCCATAGTTCAAGTAGAACGGACTTTGCTTAGTAGTACTGTGGGTTGCGTTGTTATAAGCAAATTCCGCCAGAGGGAGAAGGTCCACCCAATCATCCTGTAGGTATGATGTGTAGCAACACAGATATTGTTCTATACACTGGTTGACTCTTTCAGTCTGTCCGTTGGTCTGAGGGTGGTAGGGAGAAGTGAGCTTTCGCTCAATCCGTAATATTTGACAAAGAGCTTGCCAAAATTTGGAGATGAACTGTGAACCACGGTCGGATAAAAGAGTCTTTGGAATTCCGTGTAACTTGAACACATGTTTCATCAGTAGTTCCGCTGTTTGTTTAGATGAAGGTAGTCTACGGATAGCGATGAAATGTGCCATCTTTGTCAGGTGGTCCACTGACACTAGAATGGTATTAAATCCTTTAGATGGTGGTAGTTCTACTATAAAGTCTAAGGACACAACTTCCCATGGAACCTGGGGTATTGTTAGACTGCAGAGTAGACCAGATGGTTTTGTAGTGTCAATTTTGGACCTTGCACAGATGTCACATGAAGATACAAATTTTTGTACAGACGTCTTCATATCAGGCCACCAAAACTGCCTAGTAAGCAAATTAAGGGTTTTCGTCATACCCATATGTCCTGCCATGGGCACATCATGTGATAACTCCAAGATCTTGGTGCGCATAGTAGGGGGTATGTAGAGTTTGTCGTTGTAATAGAGGAAGCCTTCTGCATCAGTACTTAGTTGTGGTGGAGGTGAATCCAATCCTATACTGTGCAAAATCTCTTCCTTCAGGGAACGAACAACCCCAATAATACGTTCATAGGGTATTATAGGAATAGAAGGGATTTCAGCGCAGTTATCTTCGGTTAATCGTGATAGCGCATTCGCTTTTTTATTTTTGTCTGCAGGCGTGTAGGTCACTAAGAAGTTGAATCTTAGGAAGAATAATGACCATCGTACCTGCCGGTGGGAGAGAGTTTTGTTAGTCTGGAGGTATTGAAGGTTTTTATGATCTGTATATATGAGTATTGGTAACCGGGTACCCTCAAGTAGATGTCGCCAATTCTCCAGTGCCAGTTTTATGGCAAGCAACTCCTTTTCACCCACTGGGTAATTCACCTCTGGGCTGCTTAATGATTTTGAAAAGAAAGCAACTGGGTGGAGTGGTGAAGTATTTGTTGGTCGTTGGGAGAGAACTGCTCCTACTGCCATATTTGACGCATCTACCTCCAGAATATATTGGAGGGATGGGTCTGGATGGCGTAGTATGGGAGCAGAAATAAAGCTTGATTTTAACAAGCAGAAAGCTCGATTTGCTTCTTCTGACCATTTGAATGGTTTCTTTATACTTGTCAGTTGTGTGAGAGGTCTCACAATGGCAGAAAAGTTCTTGATGAACTTCCTATAGAAGTTTGAAAATCCAAGGAATCGCTGTAATGCCTTACGAGTTGTTGGTATAGGCCAGTCCAGAATACAGGATATCTTGCTCATATCCATCTTAATTCCGGTTTTGGATATGATGTATCCTAGGAATAATATTTCTTCTTTATGAAATAGGCATTTTTTTAATTTCACGTATAGATTGTGTGCGAGTAATCTGGATAACACAAGTCTTACATGTTTTATATGTTCAGAGAGAGATTGAGAATAGATAAGTATATCGTCCAGATATACTACAACACAGACATCAAGTAAGTCTCTAAAGATGTCGTTTATGAACCTTTGGAAAGCTGCGGGAGCATTACACAACCCGAATGGCATCACAAGATATTCGAATAATCCGTATCTGGTTCTGAATGCTGTTTTCCACTCATCTCCGTCACGGATTCGGATTAGGTTGTATGCCCCTTTCAGGTCTAATTTAGAGAAGTAAGTAGCCCCACGCACTTGTTCAATGAGTTCAGGGATGAGCGGTAAAGGATAGCGATCCTTTATTGTAATCGTATTTAATTGCCTATAATCGATAATAGGCCTAAGACTTGAATCCTTATTGCGGACAAAGAAAAGTCCTGCAGCTGTGGAAGAAGTAGAGGGTCTGATGAACCCTTTTGTCAAATTCTCATCCAAGTATTCCTTGAGATGAGAAAGTTCATCCTGTGAAAGAGGATAAACATGACCGAAAGGCAATTTGCTGTTAGGGAGTAGATCGATAGTGCAATCATAATCCCTATGGGGAGGCAACACTTGAGCATTTTTTTTCAAGGAATACTTCGGACAGGTCCTGATAGCATAGTGGTGCAATCTCATCTGACACCACAGACAGGATCTTTCCATAAAATGGGAGGTTACACGCAATCTCGCAATAGTGAGAAGGGAAAGACAAAGTCCGTCTTTTCCAATCTATGATTGGTTGATGTGTGTGTAACCAGGGGAGTCCCAAAATAATAGAAAAATGGGGTGAAGATAGTATATCAAAAGTGGTGGTCTCCATATGAGACTCGTTAGCAGTGACAAGGAGTGCTTGTGTCTGGTTGGTGATTGGACCAGAAGATAGTGGAATACCGTTAATGAAACTAACAGAAACAGGTTTAGGTTTTGAAATAATAGGTATTTTATTTAAGGTAACAAAACATGTATCAATATAGTTTCCACAAGATCCGGTGTCGATCATAGCCTTGGTGGTAATCCTAGTCTGGTCCCACTGTAATGTCAAATGAACAAAGAGATAGGGGTTAGAAAAGGAAGTCGTTAATCCTCCTAGCAAGACATGTGAACACTCACCCTCTTTTTTGCGGACAAGGGGACAGGCGCTTATCAAATGATCCGGGGATGCGCAGTACATGCAGAGGTTTCTGGATCTTCTTCTGGCTCGTTCAGTAGTTGATAAAGGTGGGCGTATGGTTCCTACCTCCATGGGAGTAGGGTCAACGGCCGAAATCCGAGAAGGACTAGACAATGGCATTCCCATTTTCTCAGCCTTTCTTTCACGCAGTCGCCTGTCGATGTTGATACTGAGTTGTATTAAGGCATCCAAGGTGCCAGGTAAATCCGCTCGGGCGAGCTCGTCTTTAACAGCTTCTGACAACCCGAGTCTGAATTGAGTTCGCAGAGATGTATCATTCCACCCTGAATCAAGGGTCCATCTTTTGAACTCAGCTACAAAGTCTTCTACAGGTCTCCTTCCTTGTTTTAAAGCCCTCAATTGAATATCAGCAGTACTCTGCCTGTTGGGGTCATCGTATAAACTAGCGAGTTCCGCTAGGAATAAAGAATAGGAGTTGAGAAGCTGATCATTTTTCTCAAAGAGAGAGTCTGCCCAGGCCCGTGGATCACCCGTTAAGTATGAGATAACGGTACAGACTTTAATTTGATCAGTAGGGTATGTACTAGGTTTTAACAAAAAAAGCAATTGACATGCGTTTTTGAATTCACAAAATTTTTTCCGATCACCTGTAAACACTAGAGGAGGGTTTATTTTAGGTTCAGGGGATTGAGCAGCAGTAAGCCCGTGAAAGACGGGTTACCTGCTGTGTCAGAGTCTGTTTTTCTTCATTTACTTCAGTAAGAGCAAGTATTAATGCATTTACTTGTTGTGTTAATTGTGTCACTTGAGTGGGTAATTCTGCTGAATCCATTTTTTAGGTTCGTTCAATCTGTAACGCTCCTGCGTTTTTGTAGTAGGCTGGATTTGCAGCTGCAGAATCTCCACTCAGTAGTCATGTAGAGATGTGTTGAATAACCAGATCCAACTCTCCAGACTCATCACTGTGGGCCTGTCAGCTTCAGCATACAGATATACACACTCAATAAAATGTTCCTGGAGTGATAGGATGTATACGATAGTATGAAGATGATGTGCTGAAGGGACAGGTGTGAACAGTGACAAAGATGGTAAGCACTTGATAGAAATGTTCAGGAGAGTATTAGATGGTATTAGGTAGAATGCAGATAGGTTAGTAATCGAGTATGGTAACAGGTGGTAAGGACAGCAGATGACAAATACAGGATAGACTAACCCAGTGCAAGGCTAGATGGTAGTAGACTCAAGAGCTAGCAATCTATGTAACAGTGCAGATGATAGAATTAGTATGCATAGATAGTAACAGTCCTTAATGTGCAGAGGTAGATAGTGTAAGTAAGGTTATGGAGGATTCCCCTGTGGGGTACTTATCACTTAGTAAGGTTAGTAGTAGAAGGGTCCAGTAGTGAGGGAGTGATCCAGTAGCGAGATACAGGGATCAGTAGCGAGGTTCCGGTCTGTTCCAAGTAAAAGAAAGTAGCTGGAGGTTCCAGCAGCAAGACAAGCTTGTAGCATGTGGACACACAGGCAGGTTGAACGAACAACGTGAGAGAGAACGCCGGCGGTTGAAATAGCCGCTCTGCGGCGCTCGGCGATGACGTCATCCGTCTTAAAGGTGTATGCGTACCACCTAATTAGAAAGGTGGGACGCATATTTGAAAGAAAATGGAAAATAAGGGTACCAGAGGTACCAGAATCTTACACTGATCTGCCTGCTGAGCTTGTACCGCATTACCCGGCTGTTAACGACATTGGTCTATCTTCTGGACTTGCTTGCTTGCTGATTTAGTACCTCACTGCCTGGCTTCCGCTGAACACTGTTTGTCTCCCGGTTCTTCTTCCGTTCCACGCTCTGGTGCCAAGCTACTACTGCATCCAGTTCTGAGAAATGCGACTACTAGCTCTACCGACCTACAGAGTGAACATCACCAGCTAGCTGCTACGGCACTCGTGCCACTCCTTGCCTTTGCACTCTCTGTTCCCACCTTCAGGAGTGTTAGGCGGGAGGTGCAAGAGAGGCCTCCACAACATTCCAGTCTTCACCAGGTACATGATAGTACCATTCAGCCATTACTGAAACTGGAGGAGGTACCTCTCTGCTTGAAGCATTGTGCCAGCAAATCACAACCTTAATCCAAGTGGTGACCGGACTCCAGGATGGCCACTTCCAGCTTGAAGGTCGTTAACGCTCCCTGCCCACTGCATCTCAAGCTTTTGTATCTGCCAAATCAGCTTCTGCTCCTGCACCTACAGTAATGGTCCCACCCTTGGAGCCTCGGGTGCCTACCCTGGAACGCTTTTCAGGAAATCGCTACAAGTTTCGAGCCTTCCATAATGCTTGCCAGCTGTATTTCGAGTTACAACCACAAACTTTCTCTCTTGAGTTCACTAAGGTGGGCTTTGTCATTTCTCTTTTGCGTGAGGAACCACAGTCATGGGCCTATCATATTCTGGAACAGGCCAGCCCAGTCCTTGCATCAATCTCTTCCTTCCTTGAGGCCATGGCTCAGATAAACTCTGGTAAAGACTTCAGCTTGTGGAGGACTATGTGGTTAAGTTCCGCAAATGGAGTTCCAACACTGCCTGGAATGATGCAGCCTTGCAGTACCAGTGTCGCTTGGGTCTTTTAGAGACTCTTAAAGATGAACTTGCCAGGCTAGATCCACCAACAACTCTCTTAAACTTGATCCAGCTTGCTATTCAGCTTGATCGCAGAATCCGAGAGAGGAGGGCAAAAAGGTCTGGCAACATTCAACCTACTTGGACACCAGAAGCACCAGTATCCCCAGCTCCGCCACCATCCTTCTCCATGGTGGATTTGTTCAGTTGGGACTTACCCGCTCACCACTGCCTTCCAAGGAAAGACTTAGATGCAGGCAGAACAACTTATGCCTTTACTGTGGGGGCATTGGTCACTATCTGCGTGACTGTCCAATAAGACCACATAAAAATGTCCTTGCTTCTGATGCTTCCAGGTATCCTGTGAAGAGCATCTCCACTCATCTCCTGCTGGCTCTTTCCCTGCAGCTACCTGGAGGGAGCATCCAAACCCAAGCCATTATTGATTCCAGGGCCTGCAGTTGTTTTATGAATTATTATTTTGCTGAACAACACAAAGTTTCACTGCAAGCTAAAACACAGCGTCTGAAGATTCATCTAGTGGATGGCTTGAACCTCAAGTCAGATCCTATCAAGCAAGAAACTTGTCCGCTACTGGCAGTAACCTCCTCTGGTCATTCAGAATACCTAAACCTCGACATTATCCCATCACCTTTATTTCCCATCATCCTGGGCATTCCGTGGTTGCAGGCACACAATCGCCAAATAAACTGGGAGTCTGGAGCTGGGTCATTTCCTACCACCTACTGCCAGCAACACAGTTTTTCCCATGCGGTCACCCCCCTTATGGAACTGCAACCAGAGACTTTGGTTCACAACATGTTCCATCTGTTTACCATGATTTCTTAGATGTTTTTGATAAGAAGAATGCCGAGACCTTACCGCCTCATCGGCCGTATGATTGTCCAATTAAACTATTACCCAGGGCCGAGATTCCATTCAGGCAGATTTTTCCCCTATCAGAACTTGAGCTTGAGACATTGCTCCTATACATTGATGAGAACCTAGAAAGGGCATTCATCAGTCCATCCACATCCCCCACTGGGGCTAGCATATTTTTTGTAGAAAAGAAAGATCACGCCCTGAGACCCTGTGTGGACTATAGAGAGCTAAACAAAATAACAATTAAGAACAGATACCCTTTTCCTCTTGTTCCAGAACATTTTCAGTGGTTCAGAGCAGCAAAAGTGTTCACAAAGCTTGACCTATGACGTGCATATAACCTGGTAAGGATCCAGGAAGGGGATGAATAGAAAAATTCAATTTTTGTAAGAACTTTGCCGTAAAACTCTTTTCTCTGAGTCCTCTGACAGTCGCCGCCGATCCATATAAGCCTTCACTATTGGGTAATGGCACCCTCTGCAGGAGTAAGCTAGGCCGATAGAAATGTTAATACAAAACTTTTCTATACTTAGACACACCTCTAGGGGGCCGTCCCCAGTCATTATCCCTGATCCAGTCACAACTGGTCCTCAGTTTGTAGCAAGCAGTACCGGAAGGCAATAACCCCCAGATCCAAAAAACCAGAGGGGCGGGGGCGGCGACTGTCAAAGGACTCAGAGAAAAGAATTTTATGGTAAGTTCTTACACAAATTCTATTTTCTCTTACGTCCTCTGACAGTCGCCGCCGATCCATATAAGCCTTCACTATTGGGACGTCCCAAAGCAGTGCAGGTGTGAGGGGTGGGAAGATGCAACCAACTGAAAAGGTAACGAAAAAAACACCCCAAGGAAGATACAGAAAAAAATATGTCTCTGCAAACAACCGCCGCATCTCAAAACTTTGCAGTCAAGGGAAGCATCCGAGGATGCCAAAACATTAATTCTGTAGAATTGTGTGAAAGAGTGCACAGACTACCAGGTAGCCCCTTTGCACACCTGAGCCAGAGCAGCCTGATGGCAAAAAACCCAAGAGGCGCTGACGGCTCCAGTAGAAAAGGCCCTTACAGGGAAAGGAGGAACCTGACCCTCGATGGAAGAGGCCTGAAACAAAAAACGTCAGACCCGATCCACGAGGAAAAGGTAGCCGTGGAGCCCTTCTGAGGTCCCTCAGGAAGAACAAACAGGGAATCAGACTGCCGAACAGATGCCGCCCGGACCACATCCAAGGAATGCAAAGCCATCTCCTGGAGATGCTCGGGCTTCTAACAAGCAAAGGCCGCACTATATCCCCATTGAGGTGGAACGAAGAAACCACCTTGAGAATAAAAGAATGAGTGGGTCACAGAACCACTTCATCCCTATGAAACACCAGATAAGGAGAACGGCAAGACAAACCCGCCAATGCAGACACAGAGTGAGCAGACGTGATAGCCACCAGAAAAGCAACTGTCTGGGACAACACAGGCAGAGGAAAACCTCTGATGATGTTCTCAAAGGGAGGTAGTTGTAACACAGACAACACCAAATTCAGGCCCCGGGGAGGCAAGGGAGCCTTCTTCGGAGGAGCTAGACGCCGCACCCTTATGAGGAAAGTGCGAAGCAAAGAATACGATGCCAAGGGATGTGGAAAAAGACGGCCAAAGCCGACAACTGACCCTTGATCGCATTCAGCGCCAAACGCTGATCCACTCCTTTCTGCAGGAAGGCAAAAAACGTTCGTCCACTGAGAAGGAGCGAGGATGGAACGCTTGCGATCCATATCAGGCATATACACTTTCCAGGTGCGATGAGAAATCTTCCTCGAGGTAGCTTTAGGAGCCTTCAATAATGCAGGGATGACTGCCTGTGGAAGACCCCTAACCCTCAAGACCTGGCTTTCAACAGCCACGCCGTGAAAGCTAGAGACTGCAAAGCAGGAAGGAAAATCGGCCCTTGAGACAGAAAATCATCCCGCAGCAGAAGGGAGGCCCGATGACCATCTGAATGATGGCCGCGTACCAGGACCGACGTGGCCAGTCTGGGGCCACCAGAAAGACCGACATCCATTCTGATGCCAACCTGCGGAGGAACCTGGACAACAGTGGAACTGGAGGGAAGGCATACAACCGCCGATACCGGTGCCAAAGGCACCCCTAGTGCATCCGTGGTGCCCACCAGAGGATCGCGAGGTCCGGCCACAAACTTCCCAACCCCATTGTCGAGACGGGGCGTGAACAGATTCACGTCCAGAGTCCCCCACTGGGCACACAGGAGGCGAAAGACTTCCGGATGCTGGGACCAGACTCAAACAGTCCGTCTTCCAATTTTCCACACCCGGAATGGGAACAGCCGAAAGCACAGGAATGCACAATTCAGCCCAAGACAGGAGCACGGCCACTTCTTCGGCCGCCCGGGCACTCTTGGTGCTCCCTTGGTGATTGATATAAGCTACAGCCATGGCGTCGTCCATCTGTACTGGAACCGGACACCCCTGAAGTTGAGATAATTTATGTGAATGTTAGCGTTTTACAATGCCTCATGGGATGTGTAGTTCTGCAACAGCTGCAGGGCCGTAGTTTGGGAAGCCCTGCACTAGGACATTTAAACCATAGAGATATAATTTTATAATTCCGTTCTTGGTATCTGGCAATATTGAGAATTTATGGTTAAAAGCAGGGATTTATTCCAATCAGAGGAGAAAATGGGTGACCCAAGTTCTTTGCCCTATTAGGATGAAAATGTGGGGTCTGAGGGTAGAGGACTTGCAGCAACACTTTATATATTACGGATAGTACAGCCATGGACAAAAGTTTTGAGAATGACACAAATATGAATTTTCACAAAGTCTGCTGCTTCAGTGTTTTTAGATCTTTTTGTCAGATGTAACTATGGTATACTGATGTATGATTACAAGCATTTCATAAATGTCAAAGGCTTTTATTGACAATTACATTAAGTTTATGCAAAGAGTCAATATTTGCAGTGTTGACCCTTCTTTTTTTAAGATCTCTCTAATTCGCCTTAGCATGCTGTCAATCAACTTCTGGGCCACATCCTGACTGATGGCAGCCCATTCTTGCATAATCAATGCTTGGAGTTTGTCAGAATTTGTGGGGTTTTTTTTTGTTCCTCTGCCTCTTGAGGATTGACCACAACACAAGTTCTCAACTGGATTAAGGTCAGGGGAGTTTCCTGGTCATGGACCCAAAATAACTGAATTTTTGTAAAATCTTACCTGTAAAATTACTTTCTCTGAGTCCTCCGACAGTCGCCGCCTCCTCTAAGTCATCACTGTTGGGTATTGTCCTCTGCTCCGCAGGAGTAGCTAGGCATATAGACTTAGTTAAAAACAAAAGGCATTTGCATATACACACCCCTGGGTGCTGTCCCATCTGGTCAATACCCCCCTGCAGTATCACTCCCAACTCAGAGGGGCGGCGACTGTCGGAGGACACAGAGAAAGGAATTTTACAGGTAAGATTTTACAAAAATTCAGTTTTCTCTTACGTCCTCCGACAGTCGCCGCCTCCTCTAAGTCATCACTGTTGGGATGTCCCAAAGCAGTATAGACATGAGGGGTGGGAGACGCAACCGTAGAAAAGGCAACGCAGTACCCACATCAGAGAAAGGAATCTTACATGCACCGTAAGAGAACCAACTGGGCAACAGAAAAAAACAATGCTCAACAGGAGCAAGAGCCCAGGAAAGCAAATACCAACAGCCAGGGACCCAGAAAAAAATTCAAAGGTCCTTCATGGCACTGCCGCACTGAGAATTTTGCGGCCAAAGGAAGCATCAGCTGATGTAGAATTTGGAAAAAGTGTGCACCGACGACCAAGTCGCAGCCTTGCACACCTGGGCCACGAGGCCCGATGCCAATAGACCCAGGACACACTCAAAGATCTGGTAGAGTGCGCCTTAACAGGGAAGGGTGGAACCCGTTCCTTCAAAGCATAAGCCTGCTCAATGGTCTGTCTGATCCATTTGGCAATAGTTGCTGCAGACGCAGCCATGCCCTTCCGAGATCCCTCAGGAAGGACAAAGAGGGAATCCGTCTTCTGAAAGGATTCCGTAGACGACAGGTAAACCCTGATCGCCCTGACGACATCCAAGGAATGCAAGGCAATCTCCTTCGGATGCTTAGGCTTCGTACAAAGCGAAGGCAGGACAATGTCCTCATTAAGGTGGAACTCAGTGATCACCTTGGGAAGAAAGGACGGGGGTGGTCGCAAAACCACCTTATCCTTGTGAATTATCAAGTAAGGGGAGCGGCAAGACAACGCCGCCAGCTCTGACACTCTGCGAGCCGAAGTGATCGCCACTAGAAAAGCAACCTTTTTTGACAGCAGAGGCAACGATATCTCCCTGATGTTCTCAACGGGAGCACGCTGTAGCACGGACAAAACCAAGTTCAAGTCCCATGGAGGTAAAGGCTCCTTCCTGGGAGGAGCCAAATTTCGCACACCTTGAATGAAGGTGCGAATCAAAGAATGAGACGCCACAGGGCGTTGGAACAGGATAGCCAGTGCAGACACCTGGCCCTTTATTGTGGCCAGCGCCAGCCGCGAACACTCTCGACACCGAGTAAGAGCGAGGGGAGAACCCCCTGGACTCACACCAGGCGAAATAAGCTTTCCAGGTACGGTAATAGATTTTACCAGAGGAGGATTTCCTAGCCTTGATTAGAGTAGGGATAACCACAGGGGAGAGACCTTTGTCCCTCAGGACCTGGGTCTCAACAGCCAGGCCGTTAAAGCCAGCGACTGTAAAGCAGGATGGAAGATCGGTCCCTGAGACAGTAGATCTTCCCGCATTGGCAGTCGCCATGGAGGCGCCACTGCCAGGTAAACAACGTCGGCGTACCAGGACCGGCGCCACCAGAATCACAGGGTGCGGTTCCGAGGCTAACCTGCGGAGGAACCTGGACAGCAACTGAATCGGAGGAAAGGCATACATCAGACGATACTGATGCCAAGGGGCCACTAACGCATCCGAGGCGACCGCCAGCGGATCGCGCGTTCTTGCCACAAACCTTTCCACCTTTCGGTTTAGCCGAGATACGAACAGATCCATGTCCGGGGATCCCCACTTCGCACACAGCATTTGGAAGACCTCCGGGTGTAGAAACCATTCCCCCTGGTCCAGGGTCTGGCGGCTTAGATAGTCGGCCTGCCAATTCTCCACACCCAGAAATGTGAACTGCTGAGATCGCCGGGACATGAGTCTCGACCCAAGACAGAATGTCGGTCACCTCCCGGGCCGCCCGAGCACTCCTGGTGCCCCCTTGGTGGTTGATGTAGGCCACTGCGGTAGCATTGTCCATCTGTACCCGGACAGGACGACCCTGAAGACGGTCCGACCACTGGAAGAGACAGAGTTTTATCACTCGTAATTCCAGCACATTTATTGGGAGGGAGGATTCCTCCTCCGACTAAGTGCCCTGGGCAGACAGGTTGCCCAGGACCCCAGCCTGACAGGCTGGCATCCGTGGTAATCACTATCCACACCAACGGACGGAAGGACTTGCCCTCCACCACCGACGGGGACTGGAGCCACCACAGAAAAGCCAATCTGGTCTGACGACTCAAGGAGACACACAGATCCAGGGACTGAGGCAGTCCGTCCAACTTGGCCAGGATCTCCGCTTGGAGAGCCCGCGTGTGAAACTGAGCAAAGGGTATCGCCTCGAAGGCCGACACAATTAACCCCAGACACCGCATACAGGTTCTGAGTGACGAGGACGGTTTGTCCCTGAGGGACCTGATCTCGTCCTGTAAGGTCCGGAGCTTGTCCTCCGGCAAGAACACCTTTGCCTGAGCAGAATCCAGAATCACTCCCAGATAGGGAAGACGAACCGAAGGAGACAACGTCGATGGTCCATCCGAACTCCCGGAGCGTCTGTACCGTGGTGGACAGATCGCGCACTAGGTCCAGGCTGACACTCGATCTAATGAGGAGATTGTCCAGATACCCCAAGACCGCAAAGTCAACACTTTGGTAAAAGCCCTTGGAGCCGAAGCGAGACCGAAAGGTAACGCCACAAACTGGTAGTGGTCCTCTGCGATCGCAAACCGAAGGTACCGCTGATGACCCTCGAAAATGGGGATGCGCAGGTACGCATCCTTGAGATCTATTGAGGCCAGGAATTCTCCTGGGCTCAGGGAAGCCACCACCGAGCGGAGAGACTCCATACAGAATTTCCGAATGCGCACAAAGCGGTTCAGCGCTTTCAGGTCCAGAATAGGACGCACTTTGCCCTCCTTTCTGGGCACAGTGAACAGATTGGAATAAAACCCCAGAAACCTGTCCCGATGAGGCACCGGGACAATCACCCCCTGGGCAAGAAGGTCCTGAACCGCTCGGTGCAGGTCCTGCAGACGCCCCAGAGGCAAATGAAGATTTGAGGGGAAGAATCTGTCCGCTGGCCGGTAAAGAAATTCGATCTTGTATCCCGATCGAACGATTTCCTGAACCCACTTGTCCGATATCCGGAGCAGCCAGGGTCGGTGGAAACCGCGCAAACGTCCCCCCACCCCAGAAACGGGTGAGGGCGCCCCTTCAGGCAGAGGCGGACTGACTCTCCACGCCGGCATTGCCTAACTTCTGCTTACCCGCCCAGGGCTTCTTCTGGCCTCCCTGGGCCTTGAAGGGCTTGCCCTTGGATTGGTTCCGAAAGGCACAAAGGATCCCTGATTTGATCTAGGCGCAGAACCCCGCTTGCCTCGAAAGGACTTGTGCTTCGGGTTCTGGGGCAGCATGGTGCTCTTGCCCCCCATGACGCCCTTTACCAGGTTATCCAACGCCTCGCCAAAAAGGCGAGAGCCAGCATAGGGAAAATCAGCAACCGTTTTCTGCGAGGACTGGTCAGCTGACCAGCTCTTCAGCCATATCAGTCGCCGGTTAAGTACCGAGACACTAGACAGGCGTGCCACTAAGGGGGCCTCGTTTAAGGCCGCATCACACAGATACATGACTCCCTGGTGGATTTGATCCACCATTTCCAGCCGGGCAGGCGGGACAGCATCAGACACGAGGTTGCTCCTAAGCATGGTCTCAGAGGGGCCACAGGAGAGCTGGGGGCCCCCACCAAGGCTGGGGGGAATTTGCTATCCTGAGAATCCATTGCTCAAAGTGAGAAAAAATAACAGTGCAAAAATTAAGTACTGTCCCTTTAAGATCGATGCGGAGTGCGCAGCCCACCGCTACAGCTACAGTGACAAAGACCCCCAAACAGGAGAAGAGAAAACTGAGCCAGAAGCGATAATACAGAGAGATATTGAGAGCAATAACCTGCAGAGCCCCGCAGAGTGTTGCCACCGCTGTCCTGCTTCAGAAGGAAAAGGAAGTGCTGCTAAAGTAGGCTGAACTTATAGGCTGCATGACCCAGGGAAAATGGCTGCCCCATAGGAAAGCATAGGAGGCTCCTCCAAAATGGCCGCCGAACATGCGGCCGAAACGATCGTTCGTCTACTGCAAAATGGCGGCGATTGGCGCCAAAACAGCATGTAGAATAGCCCATAGAGAAGCCTACATGCCTGCCCATAGTTAAACATGGCGGACCGCGCGGTATCACCCCGCTGCGGTCACATACACAGTCTGCACCCCCAAACACCGAAGCGACGCAGGGAAGGGGACCCCTAAACACACACAGCGCCGCAGCGCACGTACAAGCGATCCCCGCAGGGACCGCATCAGGGAGTCACCAGGCACAGACATGGGGACCACACAGCAACACAGGACTGTCACCCCACACAGAGGCCCCACACAGAAGTACTTACCTGTACCAGATGGCGTGGGGAGCCTCTCAGAACGGAAAGCCGCTGTCCTCATTTGACAGGGAGTGCCGTTTGCCAGGGACATTGCACTGCAGTATCGCAGATGCGTCCAGTGAGGTAGCCACCTCACGGCTGCATCCCTGCTGCGAACAGGGATGGGTCGTTCATAATGCCAGGGCGAACCATAGCGGAAAGCTCGATGGCGGGCTGGGGGTCCATCTGACCCTCTGCCCTGGAG
The DNA here is from genome assembly GCF_965119305.1 of Pelophylax lessonae. Taxonomy (NCBI): domain Eukaryota; kingdom Metazoa; phylum Chordata; class Amphibia; order Anura; family Ranidae; genus Pelophylax; species Pelophylax lessonae. The sequence continues at coordinate 32,116,930 of NC_138774.1, forward strand.
AACAAGGGTGGTCAGTCCAAATCCCAGCACCGCATGAATCCATCTTCTTCCGAAGAGTCGACTAAAACTAAAGCTGACAAAATAAACAGCTAGTAAAGTAAGGAAAAAACTGACATTTTCAAAGAAAATCAAAGAAAAAATGAGGTAGGCTGAGACTGAAGCCCCAGCACAGGGAAGCCTAACTACTCCTGACGCTAGGCAGATTAAAACTGAGTTGGGAGTGATACAGCAGGGGGGGTATTGACCATATGGGACAGCCCCCAGGGGTGTGTATATGCAAATGCCTTTTGTTTTTAACTAAGTCTATATGCCTAGCTACTCCTGCGGAGCAGAGGACAATACCCAACAGTGATGACTTAGAGGAGGCGGCGACTGTCGGAGGACGTAAGAGAAATCAATATTTTTTTCCCCAAGCCGCTTAGTTATAACTTTTGCCTTACAGCAAGGTGCTCCATCATGCCTGAAAAGGCATTGTTTGTCACCAAAGTGTTTTTGGATGGTTGGGAGAAGTTGCTCTCAGAGGATGTTTTTGTACCTTTCTTTATTGATGGCAGTGTTCTTAGGCACAATTGTGAGTGAGCCCACTTCCTTGACTGAGAAGCAACCCCACACATGAATGTTCTCAGGAAGCTTTACTGTTGGCATGACACAGGACTGATGGTAGTGCTCACTTTTTATTCTCCGGACAAGGTTTTTTCCGGATGCCCCAAACAATTGGAAAGGGGATTCATCAGAGAAAATGACTTTTCCCCAGTCCTCAGCAGTCCAATCCCTGTACCTTTTGCAGAATATAAGTCTGTCCCTAAAGTTTTTCCTTGAGAGAAGAGGCTTCTTTTCTGTTCTTGATACCAGTCCATCCTCCTAAAGTCTTCTCCTCACTGTGCATGCAGATGTACTCACAGCTGCCTACTGCCATTCCTGAGCAAGCTCTCCCCTTGGGGTTGCCCCGATCCCGCAGCTGAATCAACTGTAGGAGATGGTCCTGGTGCTTGCTAGACTTTTTTGGGCACCCTGAAGAACTTCTTCACAAAAGCAGTAGAAATGTTTTTAATGGAATTAAGAGTTAATTTTCATGGCAAAGAGGGACTTTCCAATTAATTGCAATTCATCTTATCACTCTTCATAACATTCTGGAACATATACAAATTGCCGTCATAAAAACTGAAGCAGCAGACTTTGTGAAAATTAATATTTGTGTCATTCTCAAAACTTTTGGCCAAGGCTGTACATTTGTTGGTCTCGCTTCTGTATTAGAATACTCACAAATCCAGTAACAGATCTTTGTATAGGAGAGATGAATGTGAGAGAATAGATAAGTATAAGGCTGATGTAATCGTAGCTATAGGGATCTGCCTGGAGCCAGAGTTGAAGCAAGGACTATAAAGAGGGGAGCTCAACATTAACCAGTGTTTAGGCAATTCTAGTATTGTCTGCTCTCTTCCATGCAAAAAAAAAAATGAGGCTGTAATGCTGAAGGGAATTAGGGTTAGAGAATAGAGGAATCATGGGATCTATTTAGGTAGAGAGTCCCTTTCCTAAGAAGTGTCCCAAATTTTCATAGTCGAAGATATCAATAAAAGCAAATCTTCTGGTTTCGGACAGAATTGGGGTCATACCCATGGCTATGAAGTCAGTTTTAAAGACAGAATATTTTCCTCCAAGGATCTCATCTTGGTCTGTCTGGGGGCATGTTATAATAAACTACTTGATTCCTTTTAATAAATAGTGCATTGGATAACGCACTAGGCTGGTGTGTCCTCTTTTTTTGTTTGAATGCTATATAGCTTTTTTTGTTGGAATATATAGCAATACCATTGAATCAATTATCTGCTAAGTCAATGCGAAGATGTTAACTTGCTTGTAATGCACGCATCGATTTAATAATGGATTAATTAAAGAATCGTTTTTTGGATTTAACTATTTTTATAGGAAATAATAACATTTTGACTAAGATATATCAAAAAGATGTGGATTGCAAAAGCTATATTATAAATACCAGCTGCCATTTCTTTAGTTGGTTAACCACTTCCCGCCCGCCCTATTACAGATTGACGGTGGGAATGTGGTTGTATTACCCTGACCGGACGTCATATGACGGCGGCAGGATAATACAGCTCTGGGTGCCCCCCGGGGGCGCGCAGAGCAGCGATCGGTGATGCGAGGTGTCAGCCTGACACCCTGCATCTCCGATCTCAGTAAAGAGCCTCTGACGGAGGCTCTTTACCATGTGATCAGCCGTGTCCAATCACGGCTGGTCACATAGTAAACAGGAACAGCCGTTGATCGGCTTTCCTTAGTTCGTGCCTGACAGGCACGAGTAAAGGAGCGCCGATCGGCGGCTCCCCTGACAGGGGGGGGGGGGGGGGGTCGGCACTAGTAATCAGATCATTGATTACCAGTGCAGACCCTCGGGGGGATGCCACTAGAACCACCAGGGATGCCCAATATGACCCCAGGGATGCCCACTATGACCCCAGGGATGCCCACTATACCCACCAGGGATGGCAATCAGGGCTCAGGGAGCCCCCCATTGCCCTCCCCATCAGTGCTGCCCGCCAGTGCCCTCCCTATCAGTGCTGCCCACAAGTGCCCATAATTGCCAGATTTCAGTGTCGCCCACAAGTGCCCATTATTGCCCACCAGTGCCGCCTATCAGTGCCCATTAGTGCCGCCCATCAGTGCCCACCAGTGCCGCCTATCAGTGCCCATTAGTGCCCACCAGTGCCACCTATCAGTGCCCATCAGTGCCAACTATCAGTGCCCATCAATGCCGCCTATCAGTGCCTAGCAGTGCTGCCTATCAGTGCCCACCAATGCTGCATATTTGTGCTACCTATCAGTGCCACATATCAGTGCCGCCTATCAGTGCCACCCCATCAGTGCCACCCCATCAGTGCCTCTTCATCAGTGCCTGTCAGTGCAGTCTCATCAGTGCAGGAAAAAACTTATTTATTTACAAAATTGTATAACATAAACAAAAAAACTTTTTTTTTTTCAAACTTTTCGGTCTTTTTTTATTTGTTTAGCAAAAAGGAAAAAACCCAGAGGTGATCAAATACCACCAAAAGAAAGCTCTATTTGTGGGGGGAAAATGACATAAATTTGGTGTAGGTACAGTGTTGCATGACCGCGCAATTGTCTTTCAAAATGCAACATCGCTAAAAGGGGAAAATTGGCCTGGGCAGGAAGGGAGGAAAGTGCCGTGCATTAAAGTGGTTAATGAATATACTAAGGGGTCATTCTACCTTTTAGAAGAAACTGTAGTCGTTTGGAGGACAATAGGGAGTCCAGTCTCCAGCACTGTGTCTGTTCGTTGCAGTTCTTCTCCCCTCTTCCTGGTCTCACTAGAGGCTCTGATGGTAGCGGGAGCCATTGGATCCTGCTGCAATCAGTAAAGAAAGAATGGGATGTGGGGGGCGTGAGGCCAAGCTGTGCCATGTGTCTATGGACACACACAGTTCGGCTCGGGAGTGCACAAGCACAAGTGCCCCCAAAGCAACTGGCTTTAGCACTTGCAGAAGAGGAGGAGCATAGAATACCGGTGTAGTGTCGGATAATGCCTTCCGTCGGATAGTGCATCCGACGGACTGACGTCACTCCAGCTGACTGCTCAGATCAGCTGGTCTGGTGGTGACGACACTGACATGCGCAGTTTGTCGGATATAGTATCCGACGGTAGATAGAGAGCGGAGGAGGGGAGAGAATCTATTGTCAGATCCCGCCTCGCTCTCTGCACATCTATCGGGACGGATCGGATTACAGTGCAGTGTATTCTTATGTGAGAAATGGCGGGAATATTGTGTTCTCTATCAGACAATATTCCCGCCATTTCTCACATAAGAATACACTGCACTGTAATCCGATCCGTCCCGATAGATGTGCAGAGAGCGAGGCGGGATCTGACAATAGATTCTCTCTCCTCCTCCGCTCTCTATCTACCGTCGGATAGTGCATCCGACAAACTGCGCATGTCAGTGACGTAGATCGGGACAATTCTTCCCGCAGCCTTCCGTCGAAGAGTGCATCCGACGGAGTGCGCATGCGCAATAATGACGTCAACCCCAGCTGAGCAGTCAGCTGGAGAGACGTCATCTACCGCGCATGAACAGTCCGTCGGATGCACTATCCGACGGAAGGCATTATCCGACGTGACACCGGCAGGGGACCCCAGAAGAGGAGGTTCAGACTGCATTGTGTAATACCATTGCACAGAGCAGGTGAGTATAAAAATTGGGATTACAACCGCTTTACCCACTTTACCACCGGAGGATTTTGCTGTCTTACGTCCAGGCCACTTTTTGCGATTCGGCACTGTGCGACTTTAACTGACAATTGCGCGGTCATACAACGCCGTACCAAAACAAAAATTGACGTCCTTTTTTTCCCACAAACAGAGCTTTCTTTTGGTGGTATTTGATCACCTCTGCGCTTTTTATTTTTTGCGATATTAATAAAAAAATCAGAAAATTTTGAAAAAATAACAATATTTTTCTACTTTGACAGTTAAAAAATATCCAATATATTCAATTTTTGTCATATAATTTAGGCCAAAATGTATTTAGCTACATGTCTTTGACAAAAAATTCTCAATGAGCATACAACGGACAATTGCGCGGTCGTGCGACGCTGTACCCAAATAAAATTGATGTCCTTTTTTCCCCACAAACGGAGCTTTCTTTTGGTGGTATTTGATCACCTCTGCGCTTTTTACTTTTTGCGCTATAAACAAAAAAATAGCGACAATTTTGAAAAAATAACAATATTTTTCACATTTTTTTAAATTCCCCCCACCAAAAAAATGTAAAAATCAAACTTTTTTTAACATTTTAGGCCAATTTGTTTTCTGCTACATATTTTTGGTAAAAAAAATTGCAATAAGCGTATTTTGATTGGTTTGCGCAAAAGTTATCGCTGTTACTTACTACGGGAAATTTATGTCATTTTTATTGTGTTTTTTTTCTTTTAACTAGTAATGGCGGCGATCTGCGATTTTTTTTGTGGGACTGCGACATTGCGGCGGACAGAACGGACTCCTGACTGACATTTTTGACACTTTTGGGGGTACCAGTGACATTACTACAGTAATAATACTACAGTGCTATAAATATGCACTGTTAAGCCCCGTACACACGTACCGATCGTCGGCCGAACGATTGGCCGTCTTTTGTCCAGGGCTGTCATGTCTGTTGAAAACTGCAAAAGACTGCACACGAATTTTGTCGGCCAACAACAGCCGACTGCAGAAGTGATGTCATGTGATGGTTAACTTTCCTTGTCTTTTTTCTTCTCTGAGCATGCCCAGTCTTGCAAATCTGCTGTCTGTCGGCCGAAATCTGTACTGACTGGCAAACAATCGGCCGTTCTGGTGTTGGCCAACAAAAATTTTAATGCCTGCACGACAGATTCTGTTTGGCGGAAAATGCGCTGTCGGCTGTCGGAAGCATCATACTAACAAGCCGACAATCGGCCGATCGTTCGGCCGAATATTTACGGCCGGCAATCGGTACGTGTGTACGGGGCTTTACTGTAAAAATGACACGGGCAGGTAAGGGTTTAACTTTTATTGGTGATCAAGGGGTTAATGTATGCCTGGTGCTTACTAACGTGTGTGGGGGGAGGGGACTATGTGACACAGGCACAGATCGCAGGTTCAGCTATGCTGAATCCTGCTATCTGTCCCTGAATGTCACTTAGGAGATCCGCCCGCTTTGTTTACACAAGCGGGCGGATTTCCACACTCGATCCCCGACGATCGGGGAAGAGCTCCTCCCCTGGCCCGACTCCCGCTGTGACTGAAAACAGCGGGAGCGAGCCTCCGGCGGCGCGCGTGCCGCCCACAAGGGGAGGAGTCCAGCGACGTAGGTCTACGTCGCTGGGCGATATCGAGCCACTTTGCGGTCAACGTGACCGTCAACGGTCAACGTGACCGGTCAGCAAGTGGTTAAGTACAATTCACACTCATCTCTAGTTAGAAAGCTAATTACTAGACACTGGGATACTTTGAAATGGGGTGGGATCTTGACAACTGTAATGCGGACAAAACCCAAATTTATAGTTAAAAAGGAAAATAATCTGGGTCTTAAGATTTCCCCAACAGTGCAGAATAAGAGGTGTGCCAACTTCACACAATCAAAATCTACTAGGGATCATTAGGCGTGGTACACGTATAGCATGCACAAACACTTTAGGTAGAAAAAGATTAAAATGTTTACCAACCCTGGGACCAAGCAGAGTTATAAAATTAGGGACTTGATCACCTCTACATTCAAAGGGGGTAATTGATATTATCAGGTGTCCATGTCAGACACTTTATGTGGGGCACACCAAAAGCCCCATACACACGAGAAGAGATTCGGCCGAAAAAATCGACTTTTCGGCCAAAAAAATCCTGGTGTGCAGGCTATATAATTTTTGTCCAAAACTCAAAACATGTCCGATTTTCGTCTCATTAGTACAGATTTCGATGGGGAAAAATCTTATGAGCAAGACTAGGCATGCTCAGAGATGAAAGAACACAAAGAAAGCAATCCAACACATGACATCACTTCTGAAGTAGAATTCTGTCGTGCGGGAAAATTCGTGTGCAGTCTAGAGCACATTCCAACCAACAGACACCACTTTGGACAAAAGACGGACGACCGGTCGGAGGAAATTAGTTGCGTGTGTACGAGGCTTAAGGGTAAAAAAAAGGAAACACTTCTGAAAGATCTTGCAGGGAATAATAAACAAAAGTAGTTTAATTGTGGCCACTTTTTTTAGGGGGTAGAAATAGTGCCGACAAATTGGAGAGGTGGTGACTACATTCGTAAATTACCCCAGAGCTACTCAAAATGGATCTTTGAACTGAATACTATAGCTCCAAAGTGGCTAAATATAGACATTTAACTTTTTACTTCTGACTTAAGAGGGGGACTTTTTGCTCCTCGCTTTTCATTTTACATACTTTTTATTGTACTTTTGAATGTCAACAATATCATCAGGACTTATATTACTGGCCAGCAGAATCTATATGAGCAAGCAAGGCAACTATCCTGATGCAGGAATTAGCTTTCCTGCAAAGATCCACACTGGAAAGCTGTATTTTGATGCCATTCAAGGTTTTTCTTTTAACTGAAGCCCTGATAAAGGTTTTTTTTTTTTTAGTGTAAACTTATAAATGAATTTGGACTCTTTAAGGCTCCATGTACACGGGACGTTGTTAAAAGTCCCTTTGAATGCTGGAATTTTTAGGACGTTTGAAACGTCCGTTCAGTCACGTTTGTACCCGCGTTTAGCGGGCGTTTAGCAGCGTTTGCGGGCGTTTGCGTTTAGAAGCGTTCCTAGAGGTCATAAAAATTATTCCCCTTTAAAATGGAAAAACGCGAATGCTAAACGCGGGTCATCGCGTTCAGACGCGTTCGGACGCGTTTGTGCGTTTGAAACGCCGGGAAACACACGTTCGAACGCAAATAATTGCGTTCTAAAAACAGTCCCTGAACGCAACTGCCTGCAAATGACTGTAAACGACCTGGTGTACATGGACAGATAAGATAAAATGTAGATGGGTTCAGGGGCTTCTGAAAAAAACGCCCAACTGCTCCTAAACGGCCATTTCCAGCGTCCCGTGTACATGGAGCCTTATTCTTTGGTCTCGTGCTCCTTCCATTGGTACATGTTATTTTCTGGTAACTTGCTGAGTACCCACAGGAGGGTAGCCCTGAGCCAATAAACTCTCCAAATGTTTTTGTTCTCTCACTTCTTATGATAAACTTGCATCACAGTAAAGCCTCGTACACACGCACCGATTGTCGGCCGACCGATCGGCCGTCTTTTGTCCAGTGTTGTTGTGTTGGTTGAAATGTGCTCTAGACTGCACACAAATTTTGTCGGCCAACAACAACCAACTGCAGAAGTGATGTCATGTTCTGGTCTACTTTTCGTGTGTTTTTTCTTCACTGAGCATGCCCAGTCTTGATCATCACATTTTTGTCGGCCGAAATCTGTACTGACTGAGGAACAATCGGCTGTTCTGCTGACGGCCAACAAAAATTTTATAGCCTGCACACCAGATTTTGTTCGGCTGAAAAGTCGCAGTCGGTTCTCGGAAGCATCATACTAACAAGCCGACAATCGGCCGATCGGACGTTGGCCGAAAATTTACAGCCAACAATCGGTGCGTGTGTACGAGGCTTAACTCTTGGATTTTTTTTTTCTTTACTGAGTATCTGAAGGCCACAACACACTCTGTTTACTCCAGGCCTTATGGATCTAGGTTTTAGACAGTGGAAACCTAGAGAGGAGCTCCGTATACACCATGTCCTTGAAGATAACCAGATTAAACCTTTAAAAGAAATCATATATCCGCAAGAAGACTCACAGATGGATGAATGGAGATATGGCCAGCTGGTGAGTTTTTTAAACTCTCTTCCCCATCCTCTACGTGAAATGCCAGATCTTAATCCTGTTGAAACGATACTACAGGCACAGCAGCCACCTCGGCATGCTATTTCTGTTTTCTATAAAGTGCTGTTGAGCATGTACTATCCGGAGATCCCGAGATACTTGGCGAAATGGGAGAATGATCTTGCTATGCCCCTTTCAGACAAACAGAGGATTAGGATTCTCCAGATGGCTGTGTCCTCATCTCTATCCACCAAAACAACAGAAGTAAACTATAAATTGTTAACAAGGTGGCACTACAAGCCATCAAAATTGCATGCTATGTTTCCATCATAATCACCACTTTGTTGGAGAAAAAGTGGTCAAGTGGCAACTCATGCACACATATGGTGGCTCTGTCCATCTATAAAACCGTATTGGGAAACTATATTATCCGCTATTACTAAGATAATGGGTTCTTCTGTACCGAGAGACCGATGGAGTGTCCTTTTTCATTGTACAGTACAGTCCCCAAGGTCATATAAGCTTTCTATCTTACCCCATCTACTTAATGCAGCGAAGGCCTTGATTTCAGTTAGATGGGGAGACCTGGAACCACCTTCATTCCGTCAGTGGTGTCTTAAGGTAGACTCTGTGGCATTGCTGGAGGATCTTACTTATATCTCCAGGGGGCAGGTAGACAGGGGCCACAAAATGTGGGCTAAATGGAGAGAATTTAAGGCTAACCTACACTCAGAGTAAATGCTTATTCTTTTTGCTCTGGGAAGCCTGGTCCAGACATTCACACGCACCCGCTAGCAAAGTACGTTTGCTCTTATTCCCCCGTCACCAACAATTAATATATTTAATGGCTCAGATATGTTTGAAATGTTTAAAACACATAAGATAGCTGTACAAGGATATACACTGTAACCGCCCTCTCTTTTTTATCATTATTATTTTTTTTTATTTTGATAATTGTATATTGTATAATGTTGGAAAATCAATAAAAACTAATTAAAAAAAAAAATAAAAAAATCTGAAGGCCACAACTTCCTGCACCACAGTCTATCACCCATTGAGGGATGTGCTGGTAAATATCTGGTGACTTCATAGATTCTATTACCTTTTATTCATCTGGTGAGGGTCTGCCCAACAGCTGGATACTGCCTAATCTGCATTTTTGTAGCAAGACCAAGGTCTACCACCTAGTGTGTAGAAAAGGTTATGCCAACTCTGAGGGAAGATAAGCTGTTCTAAACACTTTTTTTGTTTTTTATTGGTTGAGCTAGACAATCTTTTTTCAACCTATGTTACAAGTTGTTCTAAATCTTTTCACAAACTTTCACGTCACAAGGTTAAAGCTGAATTCCAGGTATTTATTTTATTACAGATTTTCATGTAGTGAAGAGTGCTGGAAAGGAGAGAAAGGTTAAGTATTTTAGGGATTAGCATACCATTCATAGATAGCAGATATAAAAGCTGCTCAAAACACAGAGCTGCCGTGTATCAGGTGCCGAAATCAGGAAGCCCATCCCTGCTCATTGTCACGCAGCAAACATGTAGACAGGGTCACACATGGATGACATCACACCATAGATTTGATTCTGCCTGGCTGGCTTACTGACAGTCCCTGCTTCTAGCCATGTCCTTTTGATGCATTTCACACATTTAAGCATAGAGCTCTATTAAGGCCAAGTGGGGTGAAACACGTCAGTGTGCATGGCCACATTGTATGACCCCCGTCTTGAACTTGACCTCGCTTCCGCTTCTGGCTGACCTCCTGTGTATGACCCTGGTTCTGGTGCCTGACTCCGCTTCCTGTTCCATTCACCTGGCTAGATCTGCCAGTGCATCTAAGGTGACACCTGTCTTATTGGCACCTCTGCATTGACAAGCGTCCATCTAGAGAGTCTTCTGCCTTGCTGACACTGTTGCATGGTCAAGTCTCCTTTGGGTGCCTCATCTCCTTATCCTCAAGCAACTCCGCAGCTGGCAAACCTTGCTTTTTCAGGGACAGCACTCCCTGTCCCAATCTTCAGGGGTGTTCTACACTCAGCCGCAAGGGAAGCCCTCTCATTTCTTCAACCTCTGAGCAGGTATGTAGCAAGAGCCAATGTGTTTTGGGGCAAAAAAAAAAACCTCCCTTCATGAGACATACAGGTTGCACTGGGTATTGGGTTCTGATGAAAGGGGAATGTGTTGGCTCTTAATCTACAATGGCTGGTTTACATGATCAAATTATAAAAATGATCTTGGATTCATCTTCTGTTTTTGATGCTCCTGTGGAGTCAAAGATCATTTTTATAATTTGATCACCTAAACCAACCAAGGATTTTTGAAGAGCCAACACACTCCCCTCTTTTTTAGGACTCAATGCCTAGTACCTGATGAAGAGGGGGGGGGGGGGGTTGGCCCCAAAAAGCATTGGCTCTTATGTTAATCAATATAAAAATGATCTTGGGACTTATTTTTTGGTGTTGGTTCTATCTTTCTGTGGTTTGAGCTACTTCCAGGTACCCATCGAAGGAATGTCGTGATGTATGTGAGCCACCAAATCAGAGACAGTATTACTTGTCTGAAAGTTTCTTTTGCTTGATTGTACAAAAGTTTTTAAGTATCAGCACCCCTCTACTATACCTTTCTGGACTAAATGTACTGTTCTCTTAAGACCCCGTTCACACTGGGGCGACTTGTCAGGTGACCTGGTCGCCTGACAAGTCGCCGTGGGTCACCTGCCATAGATTAGCACAGGACCCGTTCTAATAGGAGCGACACAAGTCGCTCCGACTTAGAAAAAGGGTCCTATACTACTTTGGGGCGACCTGCATTGACTTCAATGATATGAAGTCCATGCATGCCGCTCCGAGGTCACGGTGCGAGCTGTGCACCGCAACTTCTCAGGTCGCCCCGGCAAGTCGGGTCGCGCCTATGTGAACCGGCTCTTAAAGTGATAATAAAAGGCAATTTTTTTTAAACAAACAGGTCATACTCCTGCTCTGTGTAATGATTTTGCACAGAGCATCCCCGATCCTCCTCTTCTAAAGGCCCCCTGCTGGCGCTCCTGGCCCCTTCCTCCTGTGGAGGGCCCCCAGAGCAGGCACACTCCTGAGCCGCTGCTCTGCATGCTCATTCAGGCTTGGAGCTGTGGCTCGGCCCCGCTTAACTCATTGGCTGACTGCCTGTGATCGACAACAGCAGGAGCCAATAAGGAAGGAGAGAGTCTCCAGGGAGCCAATGCTTTTGAGCACATCGCTGGATTGAGACCCACTTTAACTGCAGCAGATAAGAGCACAAAAGTAAAATGAACAGTCACATAAGCTCTCCTCAAATACCACCTAAAAAAAAAAATCCCGTGAGGTACAAAAAAAATTTCTGGACACAGATACCAAACAAAAATAGTTTAATTCTCAAAAGGAGGAGAAAAAAAAAAAAAAAAACACAATATACAGATTCTATAAAGAACAAACTGAACAATCATATAGGATCGATGCTAATAGGGTCATTAAAGCCCAACTTTACATCTGCCGTGCATCTCACAACCTCTGCCCAATGACGCATGTATAGAGCACAGGGAGGAAGAAAAGTGTACAAATCAAAGGAAAATCATAAAACAAAGCCAATGAAATGGTTATATGTATGCATTTTATGTGGTTATGATACAGAGCACACGGTAAGGCTTGTAAAATACATTAAAGGCCCAGTGTTCAAAATGATTACTATCCTTGTTGCATCTAACACCCAGGATGCATTGGCGGAATCTGATTGGCTGCCATGTTCAACGCATAGTAAACTTTTCATACAAGAGATTTTGGTTGCTATAACCCATGTGTTCTTCACCCAGGTTTGGTTTTTCTAATAAGAGGTATGGAAATCTTCCCCCATAAATTAACGTACCCCAAAAAGTGAGTGCCCATTACCTTAGGGTTGGGAGTTTTTCTCATGAAAGCAGAGCTGGCATCAAAATGCACAGTTCGCTTACTCCTTACAGACTGGCCCCATGTAAAAAAGGGGCATTACACTTGGAAATAAAAAGAAATATATATCTTAGGCCTCGTGCCAACCCTTGGTGCCTAGGCAAGAGTGGCTTCGTGGGCCTTCCAGATGGCTCCCCAGAAAGCTGGGGATTCCAATATCTTGAAAGATGATACAATGGCCCAAAAAAAAAAAAGGTCACATACTTTAATATTTTATTGGCTTTGATTACGGCACGCATTCGCTGTGGCATTGTTTCAATAGGCTTCTGCAATGTCAAAAGACTTATTTCTGTCCAGTGTTGCATTCATTTTTCACCAAGATCTTGTAATAATGATGGGAGAGTCGGACCACTGAGCAAAGCCTTCTCCAGCACATCCCAAAGATTCTCAATGGGGTTATTTTCTGACCAATCCGTGTGTGAAAATTAAGTCTCATACTCCCTGAACCACTCTTTCACAATTTGAGCCAGATGAATCCTGGCATTGGCATCATGGAATGCCCGTGCCATCAGGGAAAAAAAATAATCCATTGATGCAATAACTTGGTCATTCAATATAGTCAGGTGACATCATTCTTTGGGCACATGCAGTAACTATCCCATAGGATAGTTACTGCGTGCTTAGTTCAGTTAGTTGCTTCGTTAATTCCAGGTGGCAACTTTTTTTTTGGGCCATGCAATGTATATATTTCATAGAGGTCATGCCACATTTTATCATAGGGTGGAGCCGATTAAGCAGACCATGCATTTTGATGGAAAGTCCTCCTAAAGCAAAACTTCAGGATTTCTGTCCAACCCTCCTCCCACCAGTTTTTAACCCCCTATACCTAATTCTATTTCTTAATGGACTTCTTGCCAGCATTATTACATCAACCCCTGGCTTATTCCACTTTTCATCTTGTAGCAGCAGGGGGTAAGCATTCTTTCAGGACTGAGCGACACCTCTGCCCTGGTGTACTGTGAGCCTAAGCAGCGTGATGACGTGCCCCTCCTAGGGGGTGAGTTGTGTTTAGCATAGGCTGGACAGAATGACAAAGTGTTCGTCTGCCCTGAAGAAGACCTTGGGCACAGTACTAAGCAGGAAGTCTGGGTCAGCGCTGGGGGGTGAAGAAGGTAAGTGGAGCTTAGCACTTTTTTTTTTTTCTTATGCAAAAGAGGAGGGGGATCTAATAATAGAGAATTGAAAAATAAATCCTGGAGTTACTTACAACTTTAAAGCGGATCTTCATCCTCCATGACATGTTGCCTCACATCTACCCCCCCTCCCCACAAATGGGCATTCGTTTTCTTAATAAAGCTCTGGCCAGCCCCCTGCCCATGGACGTCATTAGCAAGAAGGGACATATCCCAGGATGCAAAGTCCTTCACTGGGAAAGGAGGAGGGGGCAGCCAAGCCCCGTCATCAGGAAGCAGCCGCCTCAACTCAGAAGATCATCAAAGAAGGTGGCAGTGCGGGACGAAGGGGAAAGCAGAAAAAAGTGGATGTAGTAGAAAAACATTGGACCCATTGGGAGTACTTTAAACCAGTGGTCCTCAACTCCGGTACTCAGGGCCCACTAACAGGCCAGATTTACCTTGGGGAGATGCAGACTAGAGTACTGCAATCACTGAGCAGCAAATGATATCACCTGGGATGTATTTCAGTTATCTTGCAAATCTGGCCTGTTAGTGGGCCCTGTAGGCCAGGGTTGAGGACCACTGCTTTAAACGGTAGGGGTTGGAGGGGGGTGGTGTTGGCATGAAGATCCACTTTAAAGACTAAGACCTATACAGGTGAGGGGCTGTTCTCCCATGGGTGAAGAGAGCTCTGAAGCCATTTGACGTTTTTACAACAGTGGTGCACATGGACAGTGTGTGGTCTGGCGCTATTTTCTTGTAGACATTTCATTGACCCTGAAGTGTGCATACCAGCGAACTGGCACCTGGTGGCAGGTGGGATCGACCAGGCAAACACACAGGAGTATCAAAGCTGTACATGCTTCAAGGGTCCCTGTAAAACTGTTGCGGTCTAAAGTTAGCCTGGTGGTCAAGGACCTGTTGCCTATTATCCAATAAAAGGTCCACCAAACTCAGCAACCTGGGCATATATTTAAGTCTGACTGGCCTAGCTGGAACACACCTTCCATTTGCTGTAGTATCATAGTTGCCATATTTCTTACGGAGGTCATCCAATGGAACCATGTAGCAGATGTAAGCAACTTATCCCCCTCCGGGAGAAGGTTGCCTCTCTATCCAGCTGTTAGGCAGTAGAGCCCCTGACATCAGAATGTACATTAACGTGAAGTCTTCATGACTAACGTAGCGCTGTCGTCAGAGGGGCAATGCCATCTCTTAGCCTAGGTTGACACTATGAACCGCATTCCTGTGCAATTCACTTCACAAGTAGTGCATGCACCGATTTTAGAAATGCAGTGCAGCGAGATCGTATGGTTGTTTTTTATACCATGCAATCCGGTGCAGGCAAACACACTGCCTTTGCAACCTGCAATTGGGGTCTCGTTAACATGTCACTGACACTTGCATCGTGAATCGCAAGGGCAGTGCAATTTTGAACGCTGCGTGTAAAAAAAAAATGCACGGATAGCAGGTTTCCCACACCATGTTTCAATGTTAATCAGGGCTTACTGGGAGACTTCTCCTGGTCCAAACCCAATGCTAAAACTCAACTTGTGGGTGACGGAAACATTTAACCTCACCAGGTGACAACAGGTACAAAAACGTGGCATGGTGGCCTTGCCCTTTGCATCCACATTTGTCATTTTTAACAGGAACTGGAGAATTGACAGCATCCAGTTCTACGCTTTACCTTATTCTGCCCTATTTTTCAGAAATAAAATCTAATATCCTCTATCTACAGGATACTGCACTCCCAAACTGGCGATAATACAGTTTGCAAAATAAGCAAGCCTTTCATACTTGAATAAATTATACCGATTCTGGAGCATACACTATGTTAAATTGAAAGGGCACCCTCCTCCTGGGGAATTTCATTGACAAATTACATTCATTAGATTATATCTTATTGGGAGGAGGAATGGGAATATTGAGGGGAAGACGCGAGAAGCGGCTGGATGAGGTTATCATGAGACTGGAGGGTGGCCAGTCACTAGACAAGAGAAATATAGCAGCTTTGGAGGAAGAGGGGCTTCCATGCATGTACATTCACCAAGAAACGGTTTCTGCCAGTACAGAAGAGAGGACTGTGCATTAAACATGTGTAGCGTTAAGCCTGAGCGCAACAGCTGTCAGTCCGCTCAGCAAAGAACAGAGTGAATAGGAAACGCCATCTGTGCCATCTCGTGAGACGTCAGGATAAAAGGCGATATCTTCCCCCCCGGTGTCGTAGCCTCCGTATTCCTCAATGGTGACCCGATACAAAACACTTAACCGGCAACTCGCTGCTTTGACTCTCCCACCCCGGCAGAGATAGGAGTTTGGCAGCTGAGATATTACAATGATGTTTGTGTGTTTAAGATGCACGCCGTCACTCTCTCCTGGCCTTCTCAGTGCTGCATGGCGCCTGCGGTCTCGTGGCTTGGCGGTGGTGGGACATCTCCAGACCCGGGTGTCTTCTTCTTGTGGCCCCGGATGCAGTGGGAGCTGTCGCAACCATCATCGTCATCTTCGCTCTCGGTGGAGCTTTCCCCAAAAGCCCTTGGCTTCTCGTAGATGCAACAGCCTGTGAAATAAAGGAGATAGTTAGCCAGGGGTAACGACCTCCAAAAAATCAACCTAGAGGACGGTAGGGGGCAGAGATGTATAGTAACTAAGTAGAACTACTTCACTACTGTACTTAAGTACCGAAATGCGGTATCTGTACTTTCCTAGAGTAGAATTTTTTTCTCCTACTTCCACTTTTACTTCACTACATTTTTTCAATGATTTCAATACTTCTACTCCGATATTTTTTTTTTTGTGCTGCATAGTTACTCGTTAGGATTATAAAAATTACCACTGCCAGAACAGTAGATGGAAGTTTCATGAAGCTCAAAACATGTGTATTATCAGTGCATACGAAAATAAAAGCTACTGTATGTATAAATAAAGCTGCATTTGAAATAATAAAAAACAATATGATGTTCAAACTTTGGACTTCTTTCTTTAATAACTACATAACAGTACTTGTACTTTTACTTTCAGTACTTGAGTAGCAACATTTTTAAAAAAAACTACTTGCAATACTTAAGTACAAAAAATGTTGAATACTTTAGTACTTCTACTCAAGTCACTTTTTGATCGAGCACTTCCACTTCTACTCAAGTCACTTTTTGATCGAGCACTTGTACTTTTACTCAAGTATGGAGTTCGAGTATTTTATACAACTCTGGTAGGGGGAGTCAGGCTGAAGAAGAATTCAGTGGCCTGCGCATCCTATCTAGGAGACAAAAGAGGTTTAAAAGCTGAACTCCAGCATTCCCTTAAAGAAAGCGTTACCCCAACATTTCATATTCCTGATATGTGGCTGCTGTACCATGTACAGTGCCTTGAAAAAGTATTCATACCGCTTGAAATTTTCCACATTGTCATGTTACAACCAAAAACATAAATGTATTATATGTGATAGACCAACACAAAATGGCACATAAATTGTGAAGTGGAAGAAAATGATAAAATGGTTTTCAAATTTTATTTACAAATAAATATGTGAAAAGTGTGGCGTGCATTTGTATTCACCCCCCTGAGCCAATACTTTGTAGAACCGACTTTCCCTGCAATTACAGCTGAAAGTCTTTTTGGGGATGTCTCTACCAGCTTTACACATCTAGAGTGAGATTTTTGCCCATTCTTCTTTGCAAAATAGCTCAAGCTCTGTCAGATTGGATGGAGAGCGTCTGTGAACAGCAATTTTCAAGTCTTGACACAGAGTCTCAATTGGATTTAGGTCTGAACTTTGAATGGGCCATTCTAACACATGAATATGCTTTGATCTAAACCATTCCATTGTAGCTCTGGCTGGATGTTTAGGGTGGTTGTCCTGCTGGAAGGTGAACCTCCGCCCCAATCTCAAGTCTTTTGCAGACTCAAACAGGTTTTCTTCTAAGATTGCCCTGTATTTGGCGCCATCCATCTTCCCCTGTATTTGGCGCCATCCATCTTCCTATCAACTCTGACCAGCTTGGTCCTGACCACCAGGTCCCTGCTGAAGAAAAGCATCCCCACAACAGGATGCTGCCACCACCATGTTTCACTGTAGGGATAGCGTGTTTAGGGTGATGTGCAGTGTTAGTTTTCCGCCACGCAGTTTTGCTTTTTAGCCAAAAAGTTCAATTTTGGTCTCATCTAACCAGAGTACCTTCTTCCACATGTTTGCTGTGTTTCGTGCAAACTGCAAAAGGGATTTCCTATGGCTTTCCTTCATCAATGACTTTATTCTTGAGACTCTTCCATAAAGGGCAGATTTGTGAAGTACACGACTAATAATTGTCCTGTGGACAGATTCTACCTCCTGAGCTGTGGATCTGTGCAGTTCCTCCAGAGTTCCCATGGGCCTCTTGGCTGATTCTCTGATGAATGCTCTCCTTGCCCGGCCGGTCAGTTTAGGTGGACAGCCATGTCTTGGTAGGTTTGCAGTGGTGCCATACTTTTTCCATTTTCGGATGATAGATTGAACAGCGCTCCATGAGAAGTTCGAAGATTTGGGATTTATTTATTTTTTTATATAACCTAACCCGGCTTTAAACTTCTCCACAACTTTATCCTTGACCTGTCTGGTGTGTTCCTTGGCCTTCATAATGCGGTTTGTTCACCAAGGTTTTCTAACAAACCTCAGAGGGCTTCACAGAACAGCTGTATTTATTCTGAGATTAAATTAGACACAGGTGGACTCTATTTACTAATTAGGTGAATTATGAAGGCAATTGGTTCCACTAGATTTTAGTTAGGGGTATCAGAGTAAAGGGGGGTGAATACAAATGCACGCCACACTTTTCACATATTTGTAAAAAAATCTGAAAACCATTTATCATTTTTCTTCCACTTCACAATTATGTGCCACTTTGTGTCGGTCTATCACATAAAATCCAAATAAAATACATTTACGCTTTTGGTTGTAACATGACAAAATGTGGAAAATCTCAAGGGGTATAAATACTTTTTCAAGGCACTGTACTTGTATTAAAAAAAGTCTCCTGTTCTCTTTGTATTGCTTCCTTTGTGCGAAAAGCCTGGTTTTCCTGCCAGTCCCTCTGCTCTCCTATTATAGGAGTTGTACAGTCAAAGTTCATTGTGGCTGTATGTCTCCTATGGATCACAGGAGTGCAGATCGTTCTCACCCGCTTTCAGACAGAGCAGAGAGTCGGTCACCAGCTCTCTGCTCAGGGAGATCTGAGAACTGAGCGATCGGCAGTGTTTGATTGCTAGGTTCTCAGTGTTAGAGCCGGCAGGGGACAGATGCAGCATCCACCTAGGCGAGTAGGATTGTAAAATAAAAAAACATTCCCATACTTCTCTTTTTAAAACTGACCACACTAGGCATTAGAGCACAGTGTGTTCGGTTCTCTAGCTGTTCTGAGAACTCACCCTACTTTTCTCCAATGATCAGACTTGTGCCAACATGCCCCCATTCACTGTAAGGTTCAGTGTAATGCGGTTTCTCCTCCCCAGCTCTCTGAATGCCTTATGCAGCTGAGAACAGAGGGTGAGTATTGTCTTTTTTTTTTTTTTTTTTAAATGTCTATACATACCGTATATACTCGAGTAGAAGCCAAGTTTTTCAGCATGTTTTTTCATGCTGAAAAAGCCCCCTTCTGCTTATACTTGAGTCACTGGCTCACTGTCTTTTTAAAAATGGTGCAGACGTGTCACCACGCATGACGTATAGGCGCAGGGCGCCTCACCGACAGTAAAGTGAGACTCCTCCGCAGCCTCTACATTTCTTCATGCAGTGCTGCGGGCATGGTACAGGACATTCTCCTGTACCATGCCCGCAGCACTGCATGTCCTGTGCCATGCCTGTACCATGACCTGTGCCATCACCTGTGCCATGCCTGAACAATCACCTGTGCCATGCCCACAGCACTGCATGTCCAGTTCCATACCTGTGCCATGCCTGTACCATCACCTGTGCCATGCCTGTACCATCACCTGTGCCATGCCTGTACCATCACCTGTGCCATCCCCGCAGCACTGCATGTCCAGTTCCATACCTGTGCCATGCCTGTACCATCACCTGTGCCATGCCTGTACCATCACCTGTGCCATGCCTGTACCATCACCTGTGCCATGCCCTGTGCCATCACCTGTGCCATGCCTGAACCATCTCCTGTACAATGCCCGCAGCACTGCATGTCCAGTGCCATCCCTGTACCATCACCTGTGCCATGCCTGAACCATCTCCTGTACAATGCCCGCAGCACTGCATGCCCAGTGCCATGCCTGTACCATCACCTGTGCCATGCCTGAACCATCTCCTGTACAATGCCCGCAGCACTGCATGCCCAGTGCCATGCCTGTACCATCACCTGTGCCATGCCTGAACCATCTCCTGTACAATGCCCGCAGCACTGCATGCCCAGTGCCATGCCTGTACCATCACCTGTGCCATGACCTGTGCCATCTCCTGTACCATGCCCCCAGCCCATGTTTTGTGTCTCGTGGTGGTCCAGTTGGGTCCGGTAGCTGCTGCATTTCCCCCCCCTAGGCTTATACTCGAGTCAAAAAGTTTTCCCACTTTTTCGTGGTAAAATTAGGGGCCTCGGCTTATATTCGGGTCGGCTTATACTCGAGTATATACGGTAAGTGTTTTGCCTTTCAATTCTATTATAAACTGAATGGGTTTCTTTACAAGGTGAGGGATAACATATACTCACAGGTGTACCGGCTCCTCTCTTGGACTGAATTTACTTACTCCAATTACACTGCACAGAGCACACTGCCAGCTTCTCATAATGTACAGAAAAGGCTGCAGAAAGTCAGATAGAGCCTGAAACATTTTGTGGCTGGAGGGCTTCCAGCGTTCTCTAGTTCCTTCTTCCCCAGACTGTCCCTGGCTTGCCCCTTTCATTCACTGGATTTCAGTTTTTTAACCATTTGCTAACCGGGCACTTTTACCCCTTTCCTGCCCAGGACAAATTTTCAGCTTTTAGTGCTGTCGCATTTTGAATGAAAATTGCGCAGTCATGCAAATCTGTACCCAAATTAAATGCTTATAATTGTTTTGAGACAGATAGAGCTTTCTTTTGGTGGTATTTAATCACCACTGGGTTTTTTTATTTTTTTTGCCGAGAAAAAAAAAAAACATAAAGCGGAGTTCCTGCCTCAAAATCGAAAAAAAAAAAAAAAAAAAAAACACTTAAAAGCGGAGTTCCTGCCTCAAAATCGAAAAAAAAAGAAAAAAATAGATTTTGGGCCATCCGCTTGCTGAGTGGCACTTGAAAAAGAAACGGATGCTCCCGATTTTTTTTTTTTTTGTTTACTTACCTTGTTATAGAAGAAAATACACTCACCTTCCTTCCACTTCCTCCCTCTGCGGCCGCGGCCTGCGCCGTCTCTTCCGGTTTACGATGACTCCTGGGAGCTGAATGTCTTCGCTCCCAGGAGTCAATGCGCCTGCACCGGCCCCGCTCCTCGCTTCCAGTGCAGGTGTGGCATTCCCTGCTAAACAATTTCTGGGCATGCCCTGAAGCTGTGCAGGGATGCCGCGTCTGCACCAGAACTGACGAGCGGGGCCGGTGCAGGGCATTCTGGGACTCCGACGTCACTGAAGAGGATGCAGAAGAGGACACGCTGGCTTCAGGTGCCCACACCTGAGATGGCAGCGCTGGAGAAGAAATTTTCAGGGTAAGCATTTCTTCTAAAAGGTAAGTGCGACCCGGGACAGTACAGAGGCTATCCATTGTGGAATGTACTAGCCCTGACTGTCCCGGGGATATTTTTATCTAAAATTCACCCCCGAGGCCGGAACTCCGCTTTAAGTTTCTGTTATAATATTTTGCAAATAATGGGATTTTTGACTTAACGTAAAATCCATTTCCCTGATGTTCATTGACGGACACAGCTCCTTATCTTCTTGACCATTAGGTATACTGCACCCTACAGGAGTACTAGGCAGACAAAAACTTGACTACGCCTACAGTGCCTTGCAAAAGTATTCGGCCCCCTTGAACTTTTCGACCTTTTGCCACATTTCAGGCTTCAAACAAAGATATAAAATTGTAATTTTTTGTGAAGAATCAACAAGTGGGACACAATCATGAAGTGAAACGAAATTTATTGGATATTTCAAACTTTTTTAACAAATAAAAAACTGAAAAATTGGGCGTGCAAAATTATTCAGCCCCCTTAAGTTAATACTTTGTAACGCCACCTTTTGCTGCGATTACAGCTGTAAGTCGCTTGGGGTATGTCTCTATCAGTTTTGCACATCGAGAGACTGAAATTTTTGCCCATTCCACCTTACAAAACAGCTGGAGCTCAGTGATGTTGGATGGAGAGCGTTTATGAACAGCAGTTTTCAGTTCTTTCCACAGATTCTCGATTGGATTCAGGTCTGGACTTTGACTTGGCCATTCTAACACCTGGATATGTTTATTTGTGAACCATTCCATTGTAGATTTTGCTTTATGTTTTGGATCATTGTCTTGTTGGAAGACAAATCTCCGTCCCAGTCTCAGGTCTTTTGCAGACTCCATCAGGTTTTCTTCCAGAATGGTCCTGTATTTGGCTCCATCCATCTTACCATCAATTTTAACCATCTTCCCTGTCCCTGCTGAAGAAAAGCAGGCCCAAACCATGATGCTGCCACCACCATGTATGACAGTGGTGATGGTGTGTTCAGGGTGATGAGCTGTGTTG
Source organism: Pelophylax lessonae (assembly GCF_965119305.1). NCBI lineage: Eukaryota > Metazoa > Chordata > Amphibia > Anura > Ranidae > Pelophylax > Pelophylax lessonae. Next base: position 32,139,056 of record NC_138774.1, read on the forward strand.
CTTTTACACCAAACATAACGTTTTGCATTGTTGCCAAAAACTTAGATTTAGGTTTCATCTGACCAGAGCACCTTCTTCCACATGTTTGGTGTCTCCCAGGTGGCTTGTGGCAAACTTTAAACGACACTTTTTATGGATATCTTTAAGAAATGGCTTTTTTCTTGCCACTCTTCCATAAAGGCCAGATTTGTGCAGTATACGACTGATTGTTGTCCTATGGACAGAGTCTCCCACCTCAGCTGTAGATCTCTGCAGTTCATCCAGAGTGATCATGGGCCTCTTGGCTGCATCTCTGATCAGTCTTCTCCTTGTATGAGCTGAAAGTTTAGAGGGACGGCCAGGTCTTCGTAGATTTGCAGTGGTCTGATACTCCTTCCATTTCAATATTATCGCTTGCACAGTGCTCCTTGGGATGTTTAAAGCTTAGGAAATCTTTTTGTACCCAAATCCGGCTTTAAACTTCTCCACAACAGTATCTCGGACCTGCCTGGTGTGTTCCTTGTTCTTCATGATGCTCTCTGCGCTTTAAACTGACCTCTGAGACTATCACAGTGCAGGTGCATTTATACGGAGACTTGATTACACACAGGTGGATTCTATTTATCATCATTAGTCATTTAGGTCAACATTGGATCATTCAGAGATCCTCACTGAACTTCTGGAGAGAGTTTGCTGCACTGAAAGTAGAGGGGCTGAATAATTTTGCACGCCCAGTTTTTTTATTTGTTAACAAAGTTTGAAATATCCAATAAATTTCGTTCCACTTCATGATTGTGTCCCACTTGTTGTTGATTCTTCACAAAAAATTACAGTTTTATATCTTTATGTTTAAAGCCTGAAATGTGGCAAAAGTTCGCAAAGTTCAAGGGGGCCGAACACTTTCGCAAGGCACTGTATGGGGCAGTCCCAGGGAGTATACTCCCACTCTCTGCTATAGGTATTCAGTTTTGTTACAAGCAGTGTCAGAAGAAGGGGCGGGTGCCGTGTCAGTCAATGAACATCAGAGAAATGGATTTTACGTCAAGTCAAAAATTCAATTTTCTCTTTCGTTTATTGACTGACACAGCTCCTTATCTTCTAGACCATTGGGGCGACCCAAAAGCAGTGTCAAACATGAGGGGTGGGAACAAAAAGAAAAAATTCCCAAGGCTAAACCATAGCCAACCAGGTATTATGGAGCTCAACCATAAACAACTGGAGCTCACCTGAAAAAAATATATAAAAAAAAAACACACTCAAAGGAGGACAAGACCTCTAAACAGCAGTCGGCAAAATCTTGCGGCCGAAGGAAGCATCTGCAGATGCCAACACATCCACCTTATAAAACTTTGTGAATGTGTGCACAGACGATCAGGTAGCCACCTTGCAAACCTGCATCACTGGCGCCTGGTGACGGAAGCCCAGGAGGCACGAAGCGCCCGGGTAGAGTGCGCCTTAACAGGGAGAGGAGGAACCTGACCCTTAATGGAATAAGCCTGAACCACAGTCTGTCTGAGCCATCTGGAATTGACCCTGAGGTTACCGATATTGCCGATATTTCGGGAAAGTGCGTGAACCATAGTGATGCCTGCAGCTAGAGTCTCCCCCCACCGCCTTCCGCGGAGACCCGGGCAACCAGCCTGCACGGCCTCCGAAGCATTCGGCTCTGATTGGGTCTCCATCTAAAAACTCCGAAGTGATATCATGACATCACTTCCGGGTACTCGGCGTCAGATTAACCGGTTGCCGACGGCGCACAGTATATTTACTGCGGCAGTCAGCCCCGGCCAGGCAGAGTGACGTAGATCTACGTCGCTAGCCTGTCACCGGGTTTTGAGCCAATAGCGGGCAAGCGCGCGCCCGCTGAGGCGCGCGCCCGCCTCGGCTCGTTCACAGAGGAGTCCGGGCGTGTGACCGGCGGACCCGATGTCCGCAGGTCACACTACAATCGTCGGTACAGCGGGAGAAAGGCGGACGGCTTATGTAAACAAGCCGCCTGTCATTCTCCCCTGTGTAAAAATGGAGATCAGACGGTTCTACTATGTAGAACCGTTGATCTCTGTTTTTACAATAGAAGACATGTCCAATCACAGTTAGAAACACGCCCCTAGGACACACGTAACCCCTCCCTCTCCAATACAGTTAACCCCTTCCCTGCCAGTGTCATTTTTACAGTAACAGTGCATATTTATAGCACTGATTACTGCAGTAATGTCACTGCTACCCCCAAAAGTGTCAAAAATGTCAGTCAAGGGTCTGATCTGTCCGCCGCAATTTCGCAGTACCGCAAAAAAAAAAAAAAAAAAAAAAAATCGCAGATCGCCGCCATTACTCGTTAAAAAAAAAAAAAAACCAAAAATGACAAAAATCTTTCCCTTTGTTAGTAAACACGATAACTTTTGCGCAAACCAATCAAAATACGCTTTTTGCGATTTTTTTTTAACAAACATATGTAGCATAAAACAAATTGGCCGAAAATGTTAAAAAATTTTGATTTTTACATTTTTTTGGGGGGAATTTCATATAAAAAAAAAATAAAAAATATTGTTATTTTTGCAAAATTTACGCTCTTTTTTTGTTTATAGCGCATGATAAAAAAAAAAAAAATAAAAAAAAATCGCACAGGTGATCAAATACCACCAAAAGAAAGCTCTGTTTGTGGGAAAAAAAGGACGTGAAATTCGTTTAGGTACAGCATCGCACGACCGCGCATTTGTCCGTTAAAGTCTCGCAGTAAAAAAAAAAAAAAAAAAAACCCTGGTCAGGAAGGGGGTAAAATCTTTCGGGGCTTAAGTGGTTAAAAAAAAAATGACAGCATTCAAAACAGCCAAACTTGGTGTTTTGAATGCTTTTAAGTGCAGAGGAGGGGTTTGGGGTCTTTTAGACCCCCCAGATCCCTCCACAACAGTACCTGTCAAGAAAAAATAAATAAATAATAATAAAAAAAAAATTTTAATGTACGAAAATATCTGCCAATACCGATACGCGATGACCAAAATATCGGTATCGGCAATAAAAAAAAAAAAAAACCAATATATGGATACACTTTCTGCCTGGCTCCTAGGGCCTATCTGGCCCTTGCCATTCACAAAGCAATGCTAAAGAGAATAGTTACCCAGAAATTGCAAGAGAGCCGTAACTTACTCAAATGTTTAAGCAGATTCCAGAAGCAAAAAAAAAAAAAATCAAATATCTTAACTCCACGCTAAAGATAATTTTATAATGTGTCTTTTGATAGAGTTTCACCTTACGGTTAGCCTGGTAAATATGTGAACAGAAAGCCTAGAGCGCCACCTGCTGCCTTGAAATTTTAAAGATGAAGTGATTCACTTACAATCCTTCAGGACATTTTTAACACCTTTTTCTTCTGTGGGAGCTGGTTCTTTAAGAGGGGGGGGGGGTTCTTAATTGTGGAGGCTTTTCCAACAATGTGGGTCCCAACCATAAATCATTGGCTGGGACTCGTACTGGAGCGAATGGCAACACAGCCAGGCGGCGTGCGCACCCCATCCAGAACAGTGGGGCAGTTCTGCTGCAGTATATCTGCAGTAGGCGGTCAGCAAGTGGTTAAAAGAGAACTACACTTTAATGGGAAAAAAAAATTTGCAAATATGTTAAAAAAATAATGATATCTCATACAATTGCATCAGATGTCACCTTGTCATTTAGGCTCTTGTACTTTTTTGGAGCGTATTGCGTTCCGCGATTTTGTTTGCGCGATGTTGCCGCGATTCGGCGGGCGTAAATCGCGGCAACATCGCTCGGCGTTTGGGGGGCTATTGCAAATCAACGGGCAACGCTAGGCGTCCCGCGATTTGCAATAAATCTCCGAATCGCGGGCGGAACCGCGGCGGTTCTGCCCGCGATTATAAGCTGACATGTGAATGCAGCCTTAATGCAATTAATAATTACCTTTTGTTTTCAATCTCTAGCGCTGTCATTTTATAAAAAATAAAATTCAATGCAATATGACAACCTGGGAGTTCTGTACATAGTCGGTGTATGGAACGACCTCAGAAATGTCAATTCCTGCTTGTGTGATTGGCTTACTGATTTCCTAAAAAGTCTACACTTAGGCCTCTTTCACACGGTCCGCCTCCGTAGGCGGATCCGTGTTGCTCAGCGGGGAATCGATCCGCGATCCCCGCTGAGCCGGCGGATGACAGCTCCGTCTCCGCTTGCAGAGCAGAGAGGGAGGTGTCTCAGCCCCCGCTGCCCTCTATGGGGGATCGGATGAGAGCGGACCGCCTGTCCGCTCTCATCAGATCCGATCCGATTACTGAACGGATGGAAAAATAGGGTTTCCATCCGTCCAGATATCAGCACAGGATCGGATGCGGATGGTAGCGGAGATGTCTCCGCTGACATCCGCTGCCCCATAGAGCTGCATGGAGGATCCGATCAGATCCGCCTAAAAAACTGACGGGCGGATCTGATCGGATCACCCGTGTGAAAGAGCTCTTTGGCAGGCCATACAGGATGTGCATTTCTTTCCTGCAACCACGGGTTGCAGGAAAAAATTTTTTGCATGATTCCCCCATCAATACAGTGTTGTTGACAGTGATTTTATTTAGCAGCTGAATATTAACCCCTAACATTGACATCTAATATTTACCACTAGCCAACCGCCCGCCGCAGATATATTGCAGCAGGCTGGCTCGGCTGCGCGAACCGATGTAGGAGTACATGGGTTCGCGGGAGCGCTCCTGGGGGCGTACGTGCGCCTGCATTAGGTAGCCGATCCATGGGGTCGACGCCCACAATTGCAGCCAGCCACTCGCGATCGCTCCCCCCTGAGAGAGAAGAACGGTCTGCAGTTGTAAACACAGCTGACCGTTCTTCTCTCTACAATGATCACAGAGCGCCTGTGATCCTTCTATATAGGATCACATGTCTCTATGGTCATTCCACAAGTCCCTCCCCCACAGTTAGAAAAAACTCCCCTAGGCTCACACTTAACCCTTTGATCACCCCCAGGTTAACCCCTTCCCTGCCGGTGTCATTATTACAGTAACAATGCATATTTATAGCACTGATTACTGTAGTAATGTCACTGGTCCCCCCAAAAGTGTAAAAAATATCAGTTGGGGGTCCGATCTGTCCGCCGCAATGTCGCAGTCCCGCAAAAAAAAAAAAAAGAAAAAAAAAAAAAAAAAAAAAAAAAAATCGCAGATCACTGCCATAACTAGAAAAAAAACACAATAAAAATGACAAAAAAACACAATAAAAATGACATAAATCGTTCTCGTAGTTAGTAGATGTGATAACTTTTGCGCAAACCAATCAAAATACACTTATTGTGTTTTTTTTTTTTACCAAAAATATGTAGCAGTAAACATTGGCCTAAAATGTAAAAAAAAATGTTTTTTTTTTTTTTTTTTGGAGAATGTCATATAGCAGAATGTGAAAAATATTGTTATTTTTTCAAAATTGTCGCTCTTTTTTTGTTTATAGTGAAAAAAAAAAAAAAAAAAAAAAAAAAAAAAAAAAATCGCACAGGTGATCAAATACCACCAAAAGAAAGCTCTGTTTGTGGGTAAAAAAGGACGTCAATTTTATTTGGGTACAGCGTCGCATGACCGCGCAATTGTCAGTTAAAATAACGCAGTGCCGAATCGCAAAATAGAGCCTGGTCATTAAGGGGGCAAATCCTTCCAGTCTTAAGGCTCCGTTCACATGTATGCGTTTTGGGGCGTTTTTGGGGAGTTTTTCTGCTCTAGGATCAGCTCTCAAAACGCCTAACAAGACAAATCCTATTCATTTCAATGGCCCCTGTTCACATCTGAGCGATTTGACGCTGTAAGAAAAACGCCCAACGCTCAAAAAAGTACATGAGCTTCTTTTTGGGCAGATTACAGGCGTTTTCCATTGGTTTCTACTCAATCTAAAAACGCCTGCACAAAAAACGCCTGTAAATCGCGGTAAAAAACACGCGAAAACGCTACGCTCAGGTGTGAATGTAGCCTAAAGTGGTTAAACTTATCCAATTAAAAAATGGACCCAGCAGCGGAGCTCAGAAGCGAGCGCGCACAAGTGCCAATCCGCTTCCAACAATGGACAGGAGGGAGGAGCCAGGAGTGCCGGCGGGGGACCTGAGAAGAGGAGGTTTGGGGCCGCTCTGTGCAATTCTATTACACAGAGCAGTTGAGTAGAGGTTTGTTATTTTATTATTTTTTTTCCTTTATAATCATTTTACCCCTTGGTGCCGGCCGCACGCAAATAATTCAGGTTTGCGTAAATTGCGATCATTAGCGCTGTGCCGAGCGCGTGCGCCCGACGTCTAACTGAAAGCTGCTGATCGCTGCATGCAATCAGGAATTTTCGGATCACGCGCCCGCCGTGACAGCCAATCATGGCAGTCACATGATCTTAAAGCGAAACTTCACTGTATCTGAGTAAATCAAAGTAAAAATGCTATTTAAAGCGGAGTTCCACCCTCGGAAAGTATTCTTCACTAAAAATACCCCCGGGACAGTCAGGGTTAGTACATTCCACAATGGATAGCCTCTGTACTGTCCCGGTTCGCACTTACCTTTTAGAAGAAATACTTACCTTGAAAATGTCTTGTCCAGCGCTGCCATCTCAGGTGTGGGCAGCTGAAGCCAGCGCGTCCTCTTCTGTGTCCTCTTCGTCCCAGAATGCCCTGCACCGGCCCCGCTCGTCATGTCCGGCGCGTCATTCCTGCACAGTTTCTGGGCAGGCCCAGAAGCTGTTTAGCAGGGAATGACGCGCCTGCACCGGAAGTGATGAGCGAGGCCGGTGCAGGCGCATTGATTCCTGGGAGCGATGACGTTCAGCTCCCAGGAATCAATGCAAGCCGGAAGTGACGGCGCGGGCCGCGGCCACAGAGCGAGGAAGTGGAAGAACGGTGAGTATATTTTCTTCTAAAACAAGGTAAGTAAACAAAAATCGTGATTATCCATTTCTTTTTCAGGTGACACTCAGCAAGCGGATGGGGCAAAGTGACTTTTGAGGGTGGAACTCCATTGTAATTCATTTTTAATATTTAAAGCAAACACCCCCATCCATCAATGTCTCCATTCTCTTTTTATTGTTGAGCAATCACTTTTAAAAACACCCCCTAGCATTTCTGGCTGTGACCATCTTGAGTAAGGGAAAAGATTCATGTAGCATTTAATTCTTGGAATCCAGCTGTCCTTAGCTCAGGCATGCATGCGAGGGTGGGCTTAGCTGAGAAAACCCCTCCTCCTCTCCAGAAGACTCCTGGGATGTAGGTCATCATTTGCCTAGGCAAGACACCAGGAAGTAACTGAAGAAATGTAGAATAAAAGTTTAAATCAAGTAAATAGGATATACTTTCCTATCTATTTACTAATGTTAGCAGTATAAGGATTCAAAATATTCAATGTTGATTGATTGAAGTTCCACTTTAAGCCTCACCCCACATTTTAAACATCTCCAGAAGCCGGGAGGAGCGGTGTGAAGAGGTTAAGGTGGAGTTCCGGCCTCAAATACCTTTTTTAACTAAAAATACCCCTATAATACTAATCTATCGCCCTTTACAGAACCGCTATTCTCATACTTACAAGGTGTACAGTATTGGATTTTAGTCAAAATCGCTGTCTGAGCACAGCCATCTTGGATTTGGGCATCTGAAGCCTCAGTGTAATCTGCTGTGTCCTTCTTCCTGATTCCAGGGAGTGTTCTGGGAGTTCTTCCTGATTCCAGCCTCCTGGGAGTGATGACAAACAGCTCCCAGGATGCAATGCAAAGGCGGAAGTGATGTCGGTGGCCGCGGCCACAGAGGGGGGAGAAGGAGGAAGTACAATCAAAAATGCCCTGAAAATAAGGTAAGGGACCCCCGAAAAAAATTGAAAATGCCCAATTGTTGATCAGCATAGCGAGCACTCCAGGAATCACTAAAGTTGCAAAAATAGGCCGGAACTCCACTTTAACCACTTTGCCACTGAGTACCATAGTACTACTGCGGCAGAGTGGCTCGTTATCGTCTGACGACGTAGACCTACGTCGTCAGACACTCCCCCTTGTGGGCGGCGCTCGCGCGCCGCCGGAGGCTCGCTCCCGTTGTATTCAGTCACAGCGGGAGTCGGGCCAGGGGAGGAGCAGCGGCAATCGCCGCTGCTCTGCCCCGATCGTCGGGGATCTAGTGTGGAGATCCGCCCGCCTGTGTAAACACAAGCGGGCGGATCTCCCAAGTGACAGGGAGTGACAGATCGGAGTGTTCAGCATAGCTGGACATGCGATCTGTCCCTGTGTCACACAGTCACCTCCCCCCCACATGTCAGTAAGCACCAGGCATACATTAACCCCTCCCTCTCCAATAAAATTAACCCCTTCCCTGCCAGTGTAATTTTACAGTAACAGTGCATATTTATAGCACTGATTACTGCAGTAATGTCACTGGTACCCCCAAAAGTGTCAAAAATGTCAGTCAAGGGTCCGATCTGTCCGTCGCAGTCCCGCAAAAAAAAAAAAAAAAAAAAAAAACGCAGATCGCCGCCATTACGCGTTAAAAAAAAAAAAACACCAAAAATGACAGAAATCTTTCCCTTTGTTAGTAAACGCAATAACTTTTGCGCAAACCAATCAAAATACGCTTATTGTGATTTTTTTTACCAAACATAGGTAGCAGAAAACAAATTGGCCAAAAATTTAAAAAATTTTTGATTTTTACATTTTTTTTGGGGGGGAATTTCATATAAAAAAAATGTGAAAAATATTGTTGTTTTTTCAAAATTTACGCTCTTTTTTTGTTTATAGCGCAAAAAGTAAAAATCGCACAGGTGATGAAATACCACCAAAAGAAAGCTCTGTTTGTGGGGAAAAAAGGACGTAAATTTTGTTTGGGTACGGCATCGCACGACCGCGCAATTGTCAGTTAAATTTGCACAGTGCCGAATCGCAAAAAGTGGCTCAGACGTAAGACAGCAAAATCCTCCGGTGGTAAAGTGGTTAAATCAGATCCTGGCCACAAGAAATCTGCAGCCTTCACCAAACCAACATGGATGATCATCAGTGTAGATTTGATCTGCCAATACCAGCAGAATATTAGCATGCATAAAGAAAGGGATGTATTCCAGAGATAAGACTATAATCCTTCCACTTTATAAAACTCTGGTCCGACCGCATCTGGAGTATTCTGTCCAGTTCTGGTCGCCAGTCCTCAGGAGGGATGTGTTGGAGCTGGAGAGAGTCCAGAGAAGGGCAACTAAACTAATTAGGGGATTGGAGGACTTTAATTATGAAGAGCGTCTGCAATCGCTTGATTTATTCTCCCTGGAGAAGAGACGCCTGAGAGGGGACATGATAGCAATTTATAAATATCTCAATGGGGATCTCAGCTTAGAAAATAAGCTGTTCAGTCGAAGGGATTGCATGAGGACTCGAGGGCATACAATGCGATTAGAGGAGAAGCGTTTTAACCTCAGGCAACGAGGAGGGTTCTTTACTGTTAGGGCTACAAGATTGTGGAATTCTCTACCACAAGAGGTGGTTTCTGCGGGAAGTATGGTGGCTTTCAAAAGACTCTTAGACGTACATCTCAAGGATCAGAACATTCAGGGCTATGTGAGATGATTACGGCCACACACACCTACACAGGTTGAACTGGATGGACTATTGTCTTTATTCAACCTCACCTACTATGTAACTATGATTGTCTGCACAGTAACCAGTCCCCGCCATGAAGTGATGCCGCCATTATGGCAGTGCTGACAACCGAATGCATGGAAGATCCAAGTCCTCCAAGTATCAGAAGAGAGAAGTACCGGTTGCCATGGTGACGTTATGGAGATGTGTCACTACCACCCACTATCAGATGCCGCTCTGCGCTCCCCAATATAGCCCAGCGGAGTGAGTCATAGAGAATGAGTGAATAAGAGACGATTCAGGATGTTATTGGCATTTAAATGGCCCCTCTGCCACATTTGGCAGCACAAGAAAAGGCAAATTACCGTAGCAACAGCACACGTGATAAATAACAAAAAAATAAAAAAAAAGTAATCAGAAACCAAATCAGGTGTCAGTCTTTGCTGTGTTCTGCTCAAAAATAAAAAATGGGAGATTGCTGACATCCTTATACCTAATGGAAGGGGGAGAGAAGGGAGTAAAAACTCCTTCATCCTGACAAAATGAACCCTCTGCAGCACCTCCAAAAGGATATAAATGGGCATTACAACCACTGTGCACATAAAATTGTAAAATCATTTAAAAACGTATTATTATTATATGCATCTCTCTCTCAGTATACTGACAGTTCCATCTGATAGAATAGAATACCTTTGCAATGGTACTGCATATTAGAGTACATATGTTAAAAAAAAACATATTAAAGCGGAGTTCCGGCCACAAAATCATGCCTGTAGATTTTATGGCATCCGCTTCCTTATCCTTACCTGAGCTAGAATTGGATATTCCCAGCTTTTTTTTTTTAAACTTACCTTATTACAGAGGATAATATACTCACCTTTACATCCACTTCCTCCTTTCCTTCCACTTCCTCCTTCCTCGGCCGCGGCCCGCGTCATCACTTCCTGTCCCGCAATGCCTCCTGGGAGCTCTTACTCGTCGCTCCCAGGATGCAATGGGCAGTGACGTAGGCGGCCGGCCGCTCCTCTCATCGCGTTATTTCCAAACAGGAAATAACGCGATGATAGGCATCCCTATACTATGCCGATCGCATAGTACTGGGCATGCGCGAGATTTCACGCTGCATTCACCGGTGTTCCGTGAAAAAAAAAAATGGATTTTTGTAAGATCTTACCGTAAAATCCTTTTCTCTTAAGCTCATTGACAGACGTAGTCTTCTTGATTCTCAAGAGCTGGGTTATGTTGTCTCCGCAGGAGTAGGACTAGGCAGAAAGACAAAACGTTCTGGCTCCACCTTAGGGGCAGTCCCTGAGGGTATATCCTCCCTCTCTCTGCTACAGGGAATCAGTTCTGTTTAAAGCAGTACAGAGAATTTAACCCAACCCAACTCAATGATAGAGGGGTGGGTACTACGTCTGTCAATGAGCTTAAGAGAAAAGGATTTTACGGTAAGATCTTACAAAAATCCATTTTTCTCTATCGCACATTGACAGACGTAGTCTTCTTGATTCTCAAGAGCTGGGACATCCAGAAGCAGTGCCACAAATGAGGGGTGGGATTGACAAAATCGAATCCAATCTAGAAGGCCCAACCGGTGCCAAACTAGAAGTTTTAAAGGCTCATTATAAACAAAGAATGAGACTAAAAGAAAAATTTTCCACCGGAAAAAACCCTCGAGGTAGACCACTGGTCTCCTCAAATTGCGGCCTGCAAAACCTTGCGGCCAAACGAGGCATCAGACGATGCCATTACATCAACTTTATAATGTTTAGTAAAGGTATGCACCGACGACCAGGTAGTCGCCTTGCACACCTGGACCACTGACGCCTGATGGCGAAAGGCCCATGACGCACTAAGTGCCCGAGTGGAGTGCGCCTTAACAGGGAACGGGGGCTCCCGACCCTTAATAGAATAAGCCTGTACTACCGTCTGTCTGATCCATCTGGAAATGGTCGCGGCAGATGCAGGCAACCCCTTTTTGGGTCCATCTGGGATCACAAAAAGTGAATCCGTCTTGCGAAACGAGTCTGTCTTTTTCAAGTATACCCTGATCGCCCGGACCACATCCAAGGAGTGTAAAGCAAACTCCCGAGGATGACTGGGCTTAGGACACAGGGAAGGTAATAAAATTTCTTCATTCAGATGAAATTCTGAAACCACTTTTGGTAGGAAGGATGGATTCGGACGAAGAACCACCTTATCTCTATGAACCACCAGATATGGTGAACGACAAGATAATGCGGCCAGTTCTGACACCCTGCATGCAGAAGTAATAGCCACCAAGAAGGCCACCCTCTGGGACAACGTGGGTAGAGGAATCTCCCTAATATCTTCAAGGGGAGGTTTCTGAAGAACCGACAACACTAAATTAAGATCCCAGGGGGGTAACGGCGCGTGCACTGGCGGAGCCAGATGTCGCACCCCCTGGATGAAGTTCCGCACCAAGGAATGAGTAGCCAAAGGCTTCTGAAAGAAGATGGCTAATGCTGAGACCTGACCCTTGATAGTACTCAAGGCCAGTTTCTGCTCAAACCCTTGTTGCAGAAAAGCCAATATTCGACTAATCGAATAAGACCGAGGACGGAACCCCAAAGGTTCACACCATGCAATGTAGGACTTCCATGTGCGATGATAAATCTTTCTGGAAGTCGCTTTCCTTGCTTCAACTAGAGTAGGAATAACTGAAGCTGACAAACCTTTGTCCTTCAGCACCTGGGTCTCAATAGCCAGGCCGTTAAAGCCAGCGATCGTAAAGCAGGATGGAAGATCGGACCCTGAGACAGTAGATCCTCCCTGAGAGGAAGTCTCCACGGGACGTCCGCCACCAGTCTGACCATGTCGGCGTACCAAGCTCGACGAGGCCAGTCCGGCGCTACCAGGATTACTGGGATTCCTTCCTCCTCTATCCTGCGAAGAAGTCTTGGCAGTAACGCGAGAGGAGGGAAGGCATATATTAGCTGGTATTGCCCCCACGGGGCGATCAGTGCGTCTGCGGTTTCTGCTAGAGGATCGCGGGAGCGAGCCACGAATCTCTGAACTTTCCTGTTGAATCGTGATGCCAACAGATCCACATCCGGGGTGCCCCACCGTAGGCACAACTGGTGGAAAACGTCTGGATGGAGGGACCATTCCCCCTGATCCAGGGTCTGACGGCTGAGATAATCTGCCTGCCAATTCTCCACCCCCGGAATGAACACCGCAGAGATTGCTGGAACAAATCGTTCCGCCCAGCGAAGAATGCAAGCCACTTCTTTGGCCGCTCGGACACTCTTGGTGCCCCCCTGGTGATTGACATAAGCCACGGCCGTGGCATTGTCCGACTGGATCCGAACCGGGCTGCCCTGGAGCTGCTCGGTCCAGTGAATCAGACAAAGTCTGATCGCTCTCAGTTCCAATACATTTATCGGTAACCTGGATTCTTCCGGGGACCAAAGTCCCTGGACAGATAACTGACCGAGAATTCCTCCCCATCCGGATAGACTGGCATCCGTGGTCACTATCGTCCAATATATTGGCAGAAATGACTTTCCCTGGCTGAGCATCGGAGACCGAAGCCACCAGACCAGAGACTCTCTGGTCTGTTTGCTCAATCGGATCTGATTGTCCAGGGATTCCGGATTCCGATTCCATCTGAGAAGAATCTCTTGCTGAAGAATTCGGGTATGGGACTGGGCAAATGGGACTGCTTCGAACGAAGCCACCATCAACCCCAGAACCCTCATGCAAGTCCGAAGGGAAGACCAGCTGTTGGACAGTAACAACTGGACTGCTGATTGAATCTTTCGGAGTTTCCCTACCGGAAGAAAAACTCTTGTCCTGACTGTGTCTAGAATTAGACCCAGATATTCGAGCCTCTGGGTGGGAACCAGAAATGACTTTTGCTGGTTCACCAGCCACCCGAATTCCTGTAGAGAAATCATAGTAATTTCTATGTTTTGTAGCAAGGTCTGAGGAGACTCTGCATGAAGCAGAAGATCGTCTAGGTAACCAAGGATCGATATACCTCTTTGGCGCAGAAGTGCCAACATTGGGGCCAACACCTTTGTGAAGACCCGCGGAGCCGTGGCGAGACCGAAAGGTAACGCCACAAACTGATAGTGGTTCTCCTCTACGGAAAAGCGTAGAAACCGCTGATGTCCTGCGAAAATGGGAATGTGAAGATAGGCGTCCTTGATGTCTATGGACGCTAGGACATCCCCTGGATGCAGGAAGGCTGCTACCGTGCGAATGGACTCCATTCTGAATCTTCTTATGTTGACGAAAGAATTGAGTGCTCTTAAGTCCAGAATTGGACGCACTTTGCCCTCTTTCCTGGGTATTGTAAACAGGTTTGAATAAAACCCTTGAAACCGTTCTGTCCAAGGAACGTGGACTACCACTCCTTGTTGTAGTAAATCTGTGACTGCTCTCCGCAGATCTTCTAAACGATCTGAGGATAGTCGGATATTGGAAGGGAAGAATCGCGCCGGTGGGAGAGATCGAAACTCGATCTTGTACCCTGACCTTATGACTTCGCAAACCCATTTGTCCGGGATTCTGGAAAGCCATGGATCCGGGAACCGGCGAAGACGTCCCCCCACCCCAGTTATGGGTGGGGGCGCACCTTCAGGCTTTGGATGGTTTATCTTCAGGTCTGGAGGGGGCGGGCTTTTGCTTGCCCGACCAACGACCCCTGACGCCTCCTGCAGGAGCTTTGGAGGACTTAGTTTTTTCACCCGCTGGACGAAAAAACCTCTTGTGAGCAGAAAAAGAAGGCCCTCGTCTTTGACGAGTTCCTCTACCTTTAAAATTTTGCGGTAAAAAGGTGCTCTTTCCACCGGTGAGATCCTTAATGATCTCATCTAAGTTGGCTCCAAATAGACGCTCTCCTGAAAAGGGGATATTAGCCAATGCTTTTTTGGAACCTTGGTCGGCTAACCAACCTTTAAGCCACAGTGTACGCCTGAGAACCACTGCTGAGACTGATGCTCGCGCCATTAATGGAGTGGCGTCTAACGCCGCATCACACACAAACTGTAACCCCTGTATCATTTGTTCCAACAAATCTGATACCGCCTGAGGGACTTCTTCTAAGTCCCGGCGTAACCACTTGGTCCATTCAGTTACAGCCTGCGAAACCAGACCAATAGCTATTATAGGTCTGAAAGCTGATCCAATCAAGGAAAACATGGTGCGAGACATAGCTTCTATCTTGCGATCCACTGGATCTGTAAAAGACGGAGCGTCTTCTAAAGGAATAACCGTGGCTTTATTCAATCTAGCAATTGGTGAATCCACCACAGGTGGTTCTGTCCATTTCTTAATAAGGGTTTCCTCAAACGGATAACGCCTGTCAATGCGTTTAGAAATAGTAAAAGTGCGTTTTGGCAGACGCCATTCTTCTTCGATTGGATTGCCAAAACATTTGGGCAATGGAAAAACCTTCGCCACTTTGATGCGTTTTTTAGTCCCAAAAGGGATCTCAGTTTCAGCTATTTCCGATGGAATACCCTGTAACCTTAAGGTCTCTTGAACAGATACAATGAGTGCGTTTACCAACGCTTCCTCTCGGGCTATGGCGGATGCCGAAACATCCTCCTCACTGTCTGAAGAGACAGGACCCGAGACACCAATCCCAGATGAAGTACCTGCAACTGCAGAAATAGGCTCAGAGTCTGAATCCGAGGTTACAGATAATAAGGGGTTAGGCGGGGGTCGCTTTCTTGCGCCCTGTCCCTGACAAGCCACTTCCACCCGGGACACAAAAGTTTCCATAATAGCGGACAATGATTCAATTGTCAGTGGGGTGCTGGAGGATCCCGCAGACCCCTCGAGGGGATCCGGAGGAGATACATGAGTGGCAGGGTCCATGTTAATACAGGACACATTTGCCAGCAAAACAAAAAAACTTATTCTCTTTTTTTTTTTTTTTTGTGTGTCTCCCCCTAGCGCAATAGCGCCCCTCAGAGTACCTGCTTCTCGATCCCAGAGAGAGAGAGAGGGACCCCCAAGGCTCACCAACCGATGCAGTGCAGTTTCCAACCAACTGCAGTCAGCGTCTGTCTTACACAGACTGGAAGGAGCTGTTTGCTTTTTCCCGGGTAGAAGGCGTGGCTCCGCCCCCTGTGTACGCCTTCCGGCGTTCCCAGCCCTCCACGAGGTAGCTGGGCTCACAAAACATGGCCGCCCCCATAGAAGAGACATAAGACTCCAAAAACATGGCGGCCGGCGTGACCTGAGGACATACATGCATTCGGTCTACGGCAAAATGGCGGCGGACCGCCGAAATCGTCTTCCCAGCACATCCACCTGCACTCTGCTAAGAGGTGACATATGGATCTACAGAGATACACTGCACATAAGGTAGGATTATACCTCCTATGTCTGCTGTAATGTTACAGTCTGCTGGGTAGAGTGTTAGCTCTTAAACCAAGTCCACTTCCCACAAACACATGCTGTATTACAAGGGGGACTTGTAAGTATCAGATATATACTGACCATATATGGAGGGGCCCATAATACATACTGCCTCATAATGAGGAAAAAAGGGAACGTTTACTCACCATACCGAACCGACAGGCACCCTCTCTTCACAATACCCTCTCCACCGGGGTGGGGGTTTGTGGACGCCTCGACTCTCTGGTACCTGGCGTCCAAGCGAGACTTTTAACTCGCAAAGTCAGTCCCTTCACTGGGACTCCGTCGCGGCCGACCCAGCGCGGAGCTCTGGTCTGCACGCGCTCGTAGGCAGAAACCGGGGTGACCACTGGATCTCAACATCCAGCCCGTCGCCCGGCCCCGCATACTTACTTGAATGTGTCGCGGCCGACCAAGCGCAATGCCATGGTCTGCGCGCGCTCGTAGGCCGGCTGGGGTGACCACAAGTGTCGCCCAGTCCGGCATTTTTGCTTGAAGATCTCACAGGAAAAAAACACTGGAGAAAACTACCTAAAAAATGTCTTTTTCTTAAAGAAAAAAAGTCTTGCCAGGACCAAAAGATCCCAGCAAGGAACTTAGGTCCTTACTCCTGACTAGACAGAAAAAAACTGATTCCCTGTAGCAGAGAGAGGGAGGATATACCCTCAGGGACTGCCCCTAAGGTGGAGCCAGAACGTTTTGTCTTTCTGCCTAGTCCTACTCCTGCGGAGACAACATAACCCAGCTCTTGAGAATCAAGAAGACTACGTCTGTCAATGAGCGATAGAGAAACATACCCTCGTCACTTCCGGTGTACCTACGTCACCACTGTAATGTTACACTTGCCGCGGTTACATTAAAACAGCTCGTCTGCAATACGAGTCATCTCCGCTCCTATCCCTGTCACTTCCCTGATCTCGGCTACTAAATATAAAAGTGGATCCCGGAGCCGACATCTCCGTCATTTACATCTCATACACCCGCTGCCGCTCTTACATTTAGTAGCCGACATCAGGGAAGTGACAGGGATAGGAGCGGAGATGACCCATGTTGCAGCCGAGCTGTTTTAATGTACCCGCCGGAAATGTAACGTTTCACACACTACCGTGATAATTTCATACCCTCCGTGCATGCGCACTTGTCAGCTCCTCAGCTGTTCAATTACGTATCCGGGGCTCTGAGCATTCGCACTGCTACGCTGCTCAGATGTTTCTGGCAGGAAGTGACGAGGGTATGGAATTCTAACGAGGTATGGTTTTCTAACGTTACACCGGTGTTCCGTGAAAATTACCTACCCGTGAGAAAAACCTACCCTCGTCACTCGGTGCACCCTCAGTGTCTGTAAAGCGGCGGTTACATTAAAACAGCTGTACTACAATATGAATCATCTCCGCTCCTTCCCCTGACACTTCACTGATGTTGGCTACTAAATATAAAAGCGCCGGCGGGTGCATGAAAAGATAAATAACGGAGCCGCCAGCCGCTTTTATATTTACTAGCCAAGATCAGGGTAGTCACAGGGGAAGAAGCGGAGATGACTCATATTGTAGTACAGCTGTTTTAATGTCACCTCCGCGTGGGTAGGTTTTTTTCACGGACACCCTAATACTTTCATACTACTGCGCATGCCCAGTAGTCAGCTCCTTATCTTTTTCAATAGGTCTCCGGGCCTCTGAGCATGCGCACTGCTGCGCTGCTCAGCTGTTCCTGCCCGGAAGTGACGAGGGTAGGTTTTTCTCACGGGGTAGGTAATTCTCACGTTACACCGGCCCCTCTCCTTCTCGAACCAGGAAGCAGGGCATTCATTAACACAGCGGCTTCAGGGGAACCAGGACAAAGATGGCGGCGCTCAGGAGACTTTTTATAAAGTAAGATTTTCTAATTGCCAATCGATTATTGTACTGTAAAAAACAGGATTAGTTGATGTATAAAGGGGGGGGGGGAGGGGGTGACAGTTTGGGAGGTATTGATAAAAAAAAAAACAAAAAAAACAACGATTCTGTGGCCAGAACTCCGCTTTAACCACTTTGAGACTAGGCCTATTTTTGACACAAGCCAAAATCTGTTTTTTTTTTTGCTAGAAAACTACTTAGAACCCCCAAACATTATATCTTTTTTTTCCAGAGGCCTCTCTATGGGCGGGCCTTGGTGCAGAGTGGCCGCATATTTGCGTGAATTGGTGTGTAAATCAGCAGATAACGGAAAGCTCTGAATGGCTACTTGCGATCAAGAGCTTTCTGATCATGTGACAGCTGTGACAGCCAATCATGGCGGTCATTATTAGAAACCCCACCCTGCCTCTCAGCATCTGAAACCTATTAAAGGGGTTAAAGAGGATCTTAAATAAAAGTCAGCAGCTACAAATGCTGTAGCTGCTGACTTAATATTAGAATGCTTACCTGTCCTGGGATCCAGTGCTGTTCTCATCAGAGCCGGTCTTCAGGTCCCCGGAATTTTTACTAAGGGAAGCCGGCAATGACTCCTGGTGGCCTCACACTGCGCTGCACTTTGTGGTTGGTCCCGCAGCCTCCTGGGACCTATGAGGTGTCCCCGAAAGCTGGGTGCATAAGGGGAGCGGGTTCACCTTCCTCTTGGATTGCCTAGATGATTTGAGTGTAAGTAGGAGTGAATACCTATCATAATCAGATACCCCCCCCCCCCCCCAAAAAAAAAGTTGTAGTTTGGGGTGGGGGGTGGGGGGGAGATGAAGCGGAAGGGCGGAACTTCCACTTTTAATTGGACTTCCACTTTAAATTTCATTAAAAGAAAGTTCTGTCTGTCTCAAAAAAAAAATTAAAATTACTTTGGGTACAAAGTTGCATGTTGGAGTAATTGTCCGCCAAACTATGACAGCAGTGAAAAATGGGTGAGTGATGGAGGGGTATTACTGCGGGGGGGTACTGATGTCTCCCATGTAAAGAAATCCTACAAAGAGTTCCTGACAATTCGGTGATCACACTCTGACCTTCTACAGCCCTCTCATTGGGGGGGGGAGGGGGGGGTGATAAATAAAGCCGAGGGGCCTCACATTTGGAAGAGCGCCTCCCCAGGTTCTCGTTGTCCACGGTGTCACACGTCCACTCCACTTTCTTATCCGGCTTCCTCTTCCTGAGCTTCAGTGTCAGCGAGCGCGGCTCCTGCAACAACAAAAGCCGTAATCAGCCACCAGATGGCGCCACCTTCTTATATCATCCGCAGTGTGACCGAGGATGTGAAAACACGGCTGAGAATGGCCGGCCACACGACCACACGATCCCCCCCGGGGCACAGGACCACACGACCCCCCCCCCCCCAGCCACAGGACCACACGACCCCCCCCCCCCAGCCACAGGACCATACGACCCCACCCGCCATGTCCTGGAAATACCCCTCCAAGGGGACCAGGAAGAACAGCTTTACTTACCTGAGCCTCCAACCCTGTGATCCCCTCCCCCCCACTACACCAGAGGAGGAATGTCCCTCTGTGACCATGATGTATGTCAGTGGGATGTACTGGGATGGGGGAGGGGTGTACTGGGATGGGGGTGATGTCAGTGGGATGTACTGGGATGGGGGAGGGGTGTACTGGGATGGGGGGTGATTATGTCAGTGGGATGTACTGGGATGGGGGAGGGGTGTACTGGGATGGGGGTGATGTCAGTGGGATGTACTGGGATGGGGGAGGGGTGTACTGGGATGGGGGGTGATTATGTCAGTGGGATGTACTGGGATGGGGGGTGATGTCGGTGGGGTGTACTGGGATGGGGGGGGGGGGTGATGTCAGTGGGATGTACTGGGATGGGGGGGGGGGGGTGTACTGGGATGGGGGTGATTATGTCAGTGGGGTGTACTGGGATGGGGGAGGGGTGTACTGGGATGGGGGGGATTATGTCAGTGGGGTGTACTGGGATGGGGGAGGGGTGTACTGGGATGGGGGGGATTATGTCAGTGGGGTGTACTGGGATGGGGGAGGGGTGTACTGGGATGGGGGGGGGTGATGTCAGTGGGGTGTACTGGGATGGGGGAGGGGTGTACTGGGATGGGGGAGGGGTGTACTGGGATGGGGGGTGATTATGTCAGTGGGATGTACTGGGATGGGGGAGGGGTGTACTGGGATGGGGGGGATTATGTCAGTGGGATGTACTGGGATGGGGGAGGGGTGTACTGGGATGGGGGGGATTAGGTCAGTGGGATGTACTGGGATGGGGGAGGAGTGTACTGGGATGGGGGGGGGGGGGATTATGTCAGTGGGATGTACTGGGATGGGGGGGGGGTGATGTCAGTGGGGTGTACTGGGATGGGGGAGGGGTGTACTGGGATGGGGGTGATTATGTCAGTGGGATGTACTGGGATGGGGGAGGAGTGTACTGGGATGGGGGGGGGTGATGTCAGTGGGGTGTACTGGGATGGGGGAGGGGTGTACTGGGATGGGGGAGGGGTGTACTGGGATGGGGGGTGATTATGTCAGTGGGATGTACTGGGATGGGGGAGGGGTGTACTGGGATGGGGGGGGGGGGTGTACTGGGATGGGGGAGGGGTGTACTGGGATGGGGGGTGATGTCAGTGGGGTGTACTGGGATGGGGGAGGGGTGTACTGGGATGGGGGGGATTATGTCAGTGGGATGTACTGGGATGGGGGAGGGGTGTAATGGGATGGGGGGGATTATGTCAGCGGGGTGTACTGGGATGGGGGGGGTGATGTCAGTGGGATGTACTGGGATGGGGGAGGAGTGTACTGGGATGGGGGGGATTATGTCAGTGGGATGTACTGGGATGGGGGGGGGGGGTGATGTCAGTGGGGTGTACTGGGATGGGGGAGGGGTGTACTGGGATGGGGGGTGATTATGTCAGTGGGATGTACTGGGATGGGGGAGGGTGTACTGGGATGGGGGGTGATTATGTCAGTGGGATGTACTGGGATGGGGGAGGGGTGTACTGGGATGGGGGGGGGGGGGTGTACTGGGATGGGGGAGGGGTGTACTGGGATGGGGGGTGATGTCAGTGGGGTGTACTGGGATGGGGGAGGGGTGTACTGGGATGGGGGGGATTATGTCAGTGGGATGTACTGGGATGGGGGAGGGGTGTAATGGGATGGGGGGGATTATGTCAGTGGGGTGTACTGGGATGGGGGGGGTGATGTCAGTGGGATGTACTGGGATGGGGGAGGAGTGTACTGGGATGGGGGGGATTATGTCAGTGGGATGTACTGGGATGGGGGGGGGGGGTGATGTCAGTGGGGTGTACTGGGATGGGGGAGGGGTGTACTGGGATGGGGGAGGGTGTACTGGGATGGGGGGTGATTATGTCAGTGGGATGTACTGGGATGGGGGAGGAGTGTACTGGGATGGGGGGTGATTATGTCAGTGGGATGTACTGGGATGGGGGAGGGGTGTACTGGGATGGGGGAGGGGTGTACTGGGATGGGGGGTGATTATGTCGGTGGGATGTACTGGGATGGGGGAGGGGTGTACTGGGATGGGGGGTGATGTCAGTGGGGTGTACTGGGATGGGGGAGGGGTGTACTGGGATGGGGGGGATTATGTCAGTGGGATGTACTGGGATGGGGGAGGGATGTACTGGGATGGGGGGGGATTATGTCAGTGGGATGTACTGGGATGGGGGGGGGGATTATGTCAGTGGGATGTACTGGGATGGGGGGGGGTGATGTCAGTGGGATGTACTGGGATGGGGGAGGAGTGTACTGGGATGTACTGGGATGGGGGGGGGGATTATGTCAGTGGGATGTACTGGGATGGGGGGGGGGTGATGTCAGTGGGGTGTACTGGGATGGGGGAGGGGTGTACTGGGATGGGGGAGATTATGTCAGTGGGGTGTACTGGGATGGGGGAGGGGTGTACTGGGATGGGGGGGGGATTATGTCAGTGGGATGTACTGGGATGGGGGAGGGGTGTACTGGGATGGGGGGGATTATGTCAGTGGGGTGTACTGGGATGGGGGGGGGGGGGTGATGTCAGTGGGATGTACTGGGATGGGGGAGGAGTGTACTGGGATGGGGGGGATTATGTCAGTGGGATGTACTGGGATGGGGGGGGATTATGTCAGTGGGATGTACTGGGATGGGGGGGGGGGTGATGTCAGTGGGGTGTACTGGGATGGGGGAGGGGTGTACTGGGATGGGGGGGATTATGTCAGTGGGATGTACTGGGATGGGGGAGGGGTGTACTGGGATGGGGGGGGGGGTGTACTGGGATGGGGGGTGATTATGTCAGTGGGATGTACTGGGATGGGGGAGGGGTGTACTGGGATGGGGGGGATTATGTCAGTGGGATGTACTGGGATGGGGGAGGGGTGTACTGGGATGGGGGGGATTATGTCAGTGGGGTGTACTGGGATGGGGGGGGGGTGATGTCAGTGGGATGTACTGGGATGGGGGAGGGGTGTACTGGGATGGGGGGGATTATGTCAGTGGGATGTACTGGGATGGGGGAGGAGTGTACTGGGATGGGGGGGGGATTATGTCAGTGGGATGTACTGGGATGGGGGGGGGGTGATGTCAGTGGGGTGTACTGGGATGGGGGAGGGGTGTACTGGGATGGGGGAGGGGTGTACTGGGATGGGGGTGATTATGTCAGTGGGATGTACTGGGATGGGGGAGGAGTGTACTGGGATGGGGGGGGGGGGTGATGTCAGTGGGGTGTACTGGGATGGGGGAGGGGTGATTATGTCAGTGGGATGTACTGGGATGGGGGAGGGGTGTACTGGGATGGGGGAGGGGTGTACTGGGATGGGGGGTGATGTCAGTGGGGTGTACTGGGATGGGGGAGGGGTGTACTGGGATGGGGGGGATTATGTCAGTGGGATGTACTGGGATGGGGGAGGGGTGTAATGGGATGGGGGGGGATTATGTCAGTGGGGTGTACTGGGATGGGGGGGGGGGTGATGTCAGTGGGATGTACTGGGATGGGGGAGGAGTGTACTGGGATGGGGGGGATTATGTCAGTGGGATGTACTGGGATGGGGGGGGATTATGTCAGTGGGATGTACTGGGATGGGGGGGGGGGTGATGTCAGTGGGGTGTACTGGGATGGGGGAGGGGTGTACTGGGATGGGGGAGGGTGTACTGGGATGGGGGGTGATTATGTCAGTGGGATGTACTGGGATGGGGGAGGAGTGTACTGGGATGGGGGGTGATTATGTCAGTGGGATGTACTGGGATGGGGGAGGGGTGTACTGGGATGGGGGAGGGGTGTACTGGGATGGGGGGTGATTATGTCGGTGGGATGTACTGGGATGGGGGAGGGGTGTACTGGGATGGGGGGTGATGTCAGTGGGGTGTACTGGGATGGGGGAGGGGTGTACTGGGATGGGGGGGATTATGTCAGTGGGATGTACTGGGATGGGGGAGGGGTGTACTGGGATGGGGGGGGGATTATGTCAGTGGGATGTACTGGGATGGGGGGGGGATTATGTCAGTGGGATGTACTGGGATGGGGGGGGGTGATGTGAGTGGGATGTACTGGGATGGGGGAGGAGTGTACTGGGATGTACTGGGATGGGGGGGGGGATTATGTCAGTGGGATGTACTGGGATGGGGGGGGTGATGTCAGTGGGGTGTACTGGGATGGGGGAGGGGTGTACTGGGATGGGGGAGATTATGTCAGTGGGATGTACTGGGATGGGGGAGGGGTGTACTGGGATGGGGGGTGATGTCAGTGGGGTGTACTGGGATGGGGGAGGGGTGTACTGGGATGGGGGGGGGATTATGTCAGTGGGATGTACTGGGATGGGGGAGGGGTGTACTGGGATGGGGGGGATTATGTCAGTGGGGTGTACTGGGATGGGGGGGGGGGGGTGATGTCAGTGGGATGTACTGGGATGGGGGAGGAGTGTACTGGGATGGGGGGGATTATGTCAGTGGGATGTACTGGGATGGGGGGGGATTATGTCAGTGGGATGTACTGGGATGGGGGGGGGGATTATGTCAGTGGGATGTACTGGGATGGGGGGGGGGGTGATGTCAGTGGGGTGTACTGGGATGGGGGAGGGGTGTACTGGGATGGGGGAGGGGTGTACTGGGATGGGGGGTGATTATGTCAGTGGGATGTACTGGGATGGGGGAGGGGTGTACTGGGATGGGGGGTGATGTCAGTGGGGTGTATTGGGATGGGGGAGGGGTGTACTGGGATGGGGGGGATTATGTCAGTGGGATGTACTGGGATGGGGGAGGGGTGTACTGGGATGGGGGGGGGGGTGTACTGGGATGGGGGGTGATTATGTCAGTGGGATGTACTGGGATGGGGGAGGGGTGTACTGGGATGGGGGAGGGGTGTACTGGGATGGGGGGGATTATGTCAGTGGGATGTACTGGGATGGGGGAGGGGTGTACTGGGATGGGGGGGATTATGTCAGTGGGGTGTACTGGGATGGGGGGGGGGTGATGTCAGTGGGATGTACTGGGATGGGGGAGGGGTGTACTGGGATGGGGGGGATTATGTCAGTGGGATGTACTGGGATGGGGGAGGAGTGTACTGGGATGGGGGGGGGGGGGGGGATTATGTCAGTGGGATGTACTGGGATGGGGGGGGGTGATGTCAGTGGGGTGTACTGGGATGGGGGAGGGGTGTACTGGGATGGGGGAGGGGTGTACTGGGATGGGGGGTGATTATGTCAGTGGGATGTACTGGGATGGGGGAGGGGTGTACTGGGATGGGGGGTGATGTCAGTGGGGTGTACTGGGATGGGGGAGGGGTGTACTGGGATGGGGGGGATTATGTCAGTGGGATGTACTGGGATGGGGGAGGGGTGTACTGGGATGGGGGAGGGGTGTACTGGGATGGGGGGTGATTATGTCAGTGGGATGTACTGGGATGGGGGAGGGGTGTACTGGGATGGGGGGTGATGTCAGTGGGGTGTACTGGGATGGGGGAGGGGTGTACTGGGATGGGGGGGATTATGTCAGTGGGGTGTACTGGGATGGGGGGGGGGTGATGTCAGTGGGATGTACTGGGATGGGGGAGGAGTGTACTGGGATGGGGGGGATTATGTCAGTGGGATGTACTGGGATGGGGGGGGGGGATTATGTCAGTGGGATGTACTGGGATGGGGGAGGGGTGTACTGGGATGGGGGAGGGGTGTACTGGGATGGGGGGTGATTATGTCAGTGGGATGTACTGGGATGGGGGAGGGGTGTACTGGGATGGGGGAGGAGTGTACTGGGATGGGGGGGGATTATGTCAGTGGGATGTACTGGGATGGGGGAGGGGTGTACTGGGATGGGGGTGATTATGTCAGTGGGGTGTACTGGGATGGGGGGGGGGGGGTGATGTCAGTGGGATGTACTGGGATGGGGGGGGTGTACTGGGATGGGGGTGATTATGTCAGTGGGGTGTACTGGGATGGGGGAGGGGTGTACTGGGATGGGGGGGATTATGTCAGTGGGGTGTACTGGGATGGGGGGGATTATGTCAGTGGGGTATACTGGGATGGGGGAGGAGTGTACTGGGATGGGGGGGGATTATGTCAGTGGGATGTACTGGGATGGGGGAGGGGTGTACTGGGACGGGGGTGATTATGTCAGTGGGATGTACTGGGATGGGGGAGGAGTGTACTGGGATGGGGGGGGGGGGATTATGTCCGTGGGATGTACTGGGATGGGGGAGGGGTGTACTGGGATGGGGGAGGGGTGTACTGGGATGGGGGTGATTATGTCAGTGGGATGTACTGGGATGGGGGAGGAGTGTACTGGAATGGGGGGGGATTATGTCAGTGGGATGTACTGGGATGGGGGAGGAGTGTACTGGGATGGGGGAGGGGGGTGATGTCAGTGGGGTGTACTGGGATGGGGGAGGGGTGTACTGGGATCGGGGGGGATTATGTCAGTGGGATGTACTGGGATGGGGGGGGGGGGTGATGTCAGTGGGGTGTACTGGGATGGGGGAGGGGTGTACTGGGATGGGGGAGGGGTGTACTGGGATGGGGGTGATTATGTCAGTGGGATGTACTGGGATGGGGGAGGGGTGTACTGGGATGGGGGGTGATGTCAGTGGGGTGTACTGGGATGGGGGAGGGGTGTACTGGGATGGGGGAGGGGTGTACTGGGATGGGGGGTGATTATGTCAGTGGGATGTACTGGGATGGGGGAGGAGTGTACTGGGATGGGGGGGATTATGTCAGTGGGATGTACTGGGATGGGGGGGGGGGGATTATGTCAGTGGGATGTACTGGGATGGGGGGGGATTATGTCAGTGGGATGTACTGGGATGGGGGGGGGGGGATTATGTCAGTGGGATGTACTGGGATGGGGGGGGGGGGGTGATGTCAGTGGGATGTACTGGGATGGGGGGGGGGGTGATGTCAGTGGGGTGTACTGGGATGGGGGAGGGTGTACTGGGATGGGGGAGGGGTGTACTGGGATGGGGGGTGATTATGTCAGTGGGATGTACTGGGATGGGGGAGGAGTGTACTGGGATGGGGGGGATTATGTCAGTGGGATGTACTGGGATGGGGGGGGGGGTGATGTCAGTGGGGTGTACTGGGATGGGGGAGGGGTGTACTGGGATGGGGGAGGGGTGTACTGGGATGGGGGGTGATTATGTCAGTGGGATGTACTGGGATGGGGGAGGAGTGTACTGGGATGGGGGGGGATTATGTCAGTGGGATGTACTGGGATGGGTGTACTGGGATGGGGGTGATTATGTCAGTGGGGTATACTGGGATGGGGGGGGGTGTACTGGGATGGGGGTGATTATGTCAGTGGGGTGTACTGGGATGGGGGAGGGGTGTACTGGGATGGGGGGGATTATGTCAGTGGGGTGTACTGGGATGGGGGAAGGGTGTACTGGGACGGGGGTGATTATGTCAGTGGGGTGTACTGGGATGGGGGGGGGGGGATTATGTCAGTGGGATGTACTGGGATGGGGGAGGAGTGTACTGGGACGGGGGTGATTATGTCAGTGGGGTGTACTGGGATGGGGGGGATTATGTCAGTGGGATGTACTGGGATGGGGGAGGAGTGTACTGGGATGGGGGGGGGGGATTATGTCAGTGGGATGTACTGGGATGGGGGGGGATTATGTCAGTGGGATGTACTGGGATGGGGGAAGGGTGTACTGGGACGGGGGTGATTATGTCAGTGGGGTGTACTGGGATGGGGGGGGGATTATGTCAGTGGGATGTACTGGGATGGGGGAGGAGTGTACTGGGACGGGGGTGATTATGTCAGTGGGGTGTACTGGGATGGGGGGGATTATGTCAGTGGGATGTACTGGGATGGGGGAGGAGTGTACTGGGATGGGGGGGGGGGGATTATGTCAGTGGGATGTACTGGGATGGGGGGGGATTATGTCAGTGGGATGTACTGGGATGGGGGAAGGGTGTACTGGGACGGGGGTGATTATGTCAGTGGGGTGTACTGGGATGGGGGGGATTATGTCAGTGGGATGTACTGGGATGGGGGAGGAGTGTACTGGGATGGGGGGGGGGGGATTATGTCAGTGGGATGTACTGGGATGGGGGAGGGGTGATGTCAGTGGGGTGTACTGGGATGGGGGAGGGGTGTACTGGGATGGGGGTGATTATGTCAGTGGGATCTACTGGGATGGGGGGTGATTATGTCAGTGGGGTGTACTGGGATGGGGGAGGGGTGTACTGGGATGGGGGTGATTATGTCGGTGGGGTGTACTGGGATGGGGGGTGATGTCAGTGGGATGTACTGGGATGGGGGGTGATGTCAGTGGGATGTACTGGGATGGGGGGTGATGTCAGTGGGATGTACTGGGATGGGGGAGGGATGTACTGGGATGGGGGAGGGGTGTACTGGGATGGGGGAGGAGTGTACTGGGATGGGGGGGGGGATTATGTCAGTGGGGTGTACTGGGATCGGGGGGGATTATGTCAGTGGGATGTACTGGGATGGGGGGGGGGGGTGATGTCAGTGGGGTGTACTGGGATGGGGGAGGGGTGTACTGGGATGGGGGAGGGGTGTACTGGGATGGGGGTGATTATGTCAGTGGGATGTACTGGGATGGGGGAGGAGTGTACTGGGATGGGGGGGGATTATGTCAGTGGGGTGTACTGGGATGGGGGAGGGGTGTACTGGGATGGGGGGTGATGTCAGTGGGGTGTACTGGGATTGGGGGGATTATGCTGGTGGGGTGTGCTGGCATGGGGGGAGGGGGTACTCTGGGGTTAGAGAGGGGTGTACTGCAATGGGGGAAGGGGGAGGTAAATATTTCAGTGGGGTGTCCTGGGATGGGGGGTGATTATGTCAGTGTGATTCGCTGGAATGGGTGGGGGGGGGTGATTATGTCATTGGGGTGTACTGGGATGGGGGAGGGGTGATTATGTCATTGGAGGTGTCGGTGACGTCACTCACCGGCAGGGTCTCGGTCTCAGTGATCACGGTGTTGGACGAAGCTCCTCCCCCGATCTCTGTCCGGCAGGCTTCTGCCATGTCACGTGACGTTGCGCTCCCCCCCGGGCAAAACCACGGCACCCAGAAACTGTCCGCTATCACCGTCTCTAAGGACAGAGCGTCCAATCAGCCACTTCCGGCGCTCTACCCCGCCACTTCCGCCCGCCTCTATGATATAGGTAAGGAAGTCTTGCTGAATTAAAAAAACAAAAAAAAAAAAACATATTTTATTCGTGTATCGCTGACAGAATATAGATTACATTTACAGAACGGTTAAACTGTTAAAATGAGAAAGAAAAAGACTAGAAATGTCACTCACTTCCGCCATAAAGAAAAATGGAGGCTACCGTAAAACATTATTCTGTCACACAATTGACACATTTATTCGAAAATATTGTAGTTAATTACTAATACAAAACTTGACCAACACCGTTGTAAGATTACATTTTATACAGCGATAATACAATATAGCATTGATTTTCAGGCATTAGCAAACAAGAAAATGTGTCGTCACTTTTCCCCAATAAACGAATGTTATCGGCCATATTTGTGAAGACAAAAGCGCTGCAAATTACTTATTAGACCAAAGCAAAATATCTGCCTACAGAAGACACATAGAGGATACAAACTACTCGCTCTAGAGACCAGTCGGCGAAAAGTGGGCAGGCCAATGACGGTTCCCCAGTTGGTCATGTGACATCCAACTTCCACCAATCAGCGCCCCGCAGCTCTCTCACAGCCACATGTGTCGCCTGTGTTGATGAATTTAGCGCCGAGCAGCCTGGAAGGCGGCGGAATTTTCGGCGGCTCGTGCGGGAAGGCCGCTGGGCTTTCTGTCACAGACCGCGGGTGTCAGTTGCTATGGCGACGGCGTCCCAATAGCGGCTTCCGGCGGAAGTGGAAGCGGGGAAGAAGAAGGGGGGGAGCGAGTAGAGAGAGAGGGGGAGGCAGAGACTGCAGAGACCTGAGGCAGGGAAGGAAGAGACACAGTCACGTGACTGCAGGGTAGGTGCTGTTGATGTCACTGACCGACGTGTTACGTCATCACCAGGTCCATGACACCCCTTGTGAGGCCATTCTGTGTTCTGTGACGTCATCACCCCTCTCTGTGTGTGTCTGGAGTCCATGATCACCTGTCAGAGTATCCTGAGACCCCCCCATCAATGTGTGTGAGACCGGTGTCACCCCATGGAGGCGTCCCCCCAATTCACATGTAGCCGGTGTCCCCCGTTATAATGGCCCCTGATCTCAGGATGTGTCCCCGTCATTGTATGTAGCCGGTGTCCCCCTTTATAATGGCCCCCTGATCTCAGGATGTGTCCCCGTCATTGTATGTAGCCGGTGTCCCCCAATATAATGGCCCCCTGATCTCAGGATGTGTCCCTGTCATTGTATGTAGGCGGTGTCCCCCAATATAATGGCCCCCCCCCCGATCTCAGGAGGTGTCACTGTCATTGTATGTAGCCGGTGTCCCCCAATATAATGCCCCCCCCCCCCCGATCTCAGGATGTGTCCCTGTCATTGTATGTAGCCGGTGTCCCCCTTTATAATGGCCTCTGATCTCAGGATGTGGCCCTGTCCTTTGTCTGTAGCCGGTGTCCCCCTATATAATGGCCCCTGATCTCAGGATGTGTCCCCGTCATTGTCTGTAGCCGGTGTCCCCCTTTATAATGGCCCCTGATCTCAGGATGTGGCCCTGTCCTTTGTCTGTAGCCGGTGTCCCCCTATATAATAGCCCCTGATCTCAGGAGGTGTCCCCGTCATTGTCTGTAGCCGGTGTCCCCCAATATAATGGTCCCCCTGATCTCAGGAGGTGTCCCCGTCATTGTCTGTAGCCGGTGTCCCCCCTTTATAATGGCCCCTGATCTCAGGAGGTGTCCCTGTCATTGTATGTATCTGGTGTCCCCCAATATAATGGCCCCTGATCTCATGAGGTTTCCCCGTCGTATGTAGCCGGTGTCCCCCAATATAATGGCCCCCAATCTCAGGATGTCACCATCATTGTAGGTAGCCTGTTTCACCCTCCCCAATATAATGGCCCCTGATCTCAGGATGTGTCCCAGTCGTATGTAGCCAGTGTCCCCCAATATAGTGGCCCCTGATTTCAGGATGTCACCGTCCTTGTATGTAGCCGGTGTCCCCCAATATAATGCCCCCCCCCCCTGATCTCAGGATGTGTCCCTGTCATTGTATGTAACAGGTGTCCCCCGTTATAATGGCCCCTGATCTCAGGATGTGTCCCCGTCATTGTATGTAGCCGGTGTCCCCCTTTATAATGGCCCCTGATCTCAGGAGGTGTCCCTGTCATTGTCTGTAGCCGGTGTCCCCCGTTATAATGGCCCCTGATCTCAGGATGTGTCCCCGTCATTGTATGTAGCCGGTGTCCCCCTTTATAATGGCCCCTGATCTCAGGAGGTGTCCCCGTCATTGTCTGTAGCCGGTGTCCCCCTTTATAATGGCCCCTGATCTCATGAGGTTTCCCCGTCGTATGTAGCCGGTGTCCCCCAATATAATGGCCCCCAATCTCAGGATGTCACCATCATTGTAGGTAGCCTGTTTCACCCTCCCCAATATAATGGCCCCTGATCTCAGGATGTGTCTCAGTCGTATGTAGCCAGTGTCCCCCAATATAGTGGCCCCTGATTTCAGGATGTCACCGTCCTTGTATGTAGCCAGTGTCCCCCAATATGATGATCCCTGATCTCAGGATGTGTCACCGTCATTGTATGTAGCCGGTGTCCCCCAATATAATGCCCCCCCTGATCTCATGATGTGTCCCCGTCATTGTACGTAGCCAGTGTCCTCCAATATAAATGGGCCTCTGATCTCAGGAGGTGTCCCCGTCATTGTATGTAGCTTGTGTCCCCCAATATAATGGGCCCCCCTTTTTTCTTTGTTATCTCCGACAGAAAAAAAAAATATAATGGGCCCCTGATCTCAGGATGTGTCCCTGTCATTGTATGTAGCTTGTGTCCCCCAATGTAATGGGCCCCTGATCTCAGGATGTTCCCGTCGTATGTAGCCGGTGTCCCCCAATATAATTGCCCCCCTGATCTCAGGATGTGTCCCCATCATTGTACGTAGCCGGTGTCCCCCCAATATAATGGCCCCTGATCTCAGGATGTGTCACTGTCATTGTACAGTGGGTACGGAAAGTATTCAGACCCCCTTAAATTTTTCACTCTTTGTTATATTGCAGCCATTTGCTAAAATCATTTAGGTTCATTCTTCTTCCTCATGAATGTACACATAGCACCCCATACTGACAGAAAAACACAGAATTGTTGACATTGTTGCAGATTTATTAAAAAAGGAAAACTGAAATATCACATGGTCCTAAGTATTCAGACCCTTTGCTCAGTATTTAGTAGAAGCCCCCTTTTGATCTAATACAGCCAGGAGTCTTTTTGGGAAAGATGCAACAAGTCTTTCACACCTGGATTTGGGGATCCTCTGCCATTCCTCCTTGCAGATCCTCTCCAGTTCTGTCAGGTTGGATGGTAAACGTTGGTGGACAGCCATTTTTAGGTCTCTCCAGAGATGCTCAATTGGGTTTAAGTCAGGGCTCTGGCTGGGCCATTCAAGAACAGTCACGGAGTTGTTGTGAAGCCACTCCTTCGTTATTTTAGCTGTGTGCTTAGGGTCATTGTCTTGTTGGAAGGTAAACCTTCGGCCCAGTCTGAGGTCCAGAGCACTCCGGAGAAGGTTTTTGTCCAGGATATCCCTGTACTTGGCCGCATTCATCTTTCCCTCGATTGCAACCAGTCGTCCTGTCCCTGCAGCTGAAAAACACCCCCACAGCATGATGCTGCCACCACCATGCTTCACTGTTGGGACTGTATTGGACAGGTGATGAGCAGTGCCTGGTTTTCTCCACACATACCGCTTAGAATTAAGGCCAAAAAGTTCTATTTTGGTCTCATCAGACCAGAGAATCTTATTTCTCACCATCTTGGAGTCCTTCAGGTGTTTTTTAGCAAACTCCATGCGGGCTTTCATGTGTCTTACACTGAGGAGAGGCTTCCGTCGGGCCACTCTGCCATAAAGCCCCGACTGGTGGAGGGCTGCAGTGATAGTTGACTTCCTACAACTTTCTCCCATCTCCTGACTGCATCTCTGGAGCTCAGCCACAGTGATCTTTGGGTTCTTCTTTACCTCTCTCACCAAGGCTCTTCTCCCCCGATAGCTCAGTTTGGCCGGACGGCCAGCTCTAGGAAGGGTTCTGGTCGTCCCAAACGTCTTCCATTTGAGGATTATGGAGGCCACTGTCCTCTTAGGAACCTTAAGTGCAGCAGAAATCTTTTTGTAACCTTGGCCAGATCTGTGCCTTGCCACAATTCTGTCTCTGAGCTCTTCAGGCAGTTCCTTTGACCTCATGATTCTCATTTGCTCTGACATGCATTGTGATCTGTAAGGTCTTATATAGACAGGTGTGTGGCTTTCCTAATCAAGTCCAATCAGTATAATCAAACACAGCTGGACTCAAATGAAGGTGTAGAACCATCTCAAGGATGATCAGAAGAAATGGAAAGCACCTGAGTTAAATATATGAGTGTCACAGCAAAGGGTCTGAATACTTAGGACCATGTGATATTTCAGTTTTTCTTTTTTAATAAATCTGCAACAATGTTACCAATTCTGTGTTTTTCTGTCAGTATGGGGTGCTATGTGTACATTCATGAGGAAGAAGAATGAACTTAAATGATTTTAGCAAATG
The DNA here is from genome assembly GCF_965119305.1 of Pelophylax lessonae. Taxonomy (NCBI): domain Eukaryota; kingdom Metazoa; phylum Chordata; class Amphibia; order Anura; family Ranidae; genus Pelophylax; species Pelophylax lessonae. Next base: position 32,172,070 of record NC_138774.1, read on the forward strand.
GCTGCAATATAACAAAGAGTGAAAAATTTAAGGGGGTCTGAATACTTTCCGTACCCACTGTATATAGCTTGTGTCCCCCAATATAATGGGCCCCTGATCTCAGGATGTGTCCCCGTCATTGTCTGTAGCCGGTGTCCCCCAAAATAATGGCCCTTGATCTAAGGATGTGTCACCGTCATTGTATGTATCTGGTGTCCCCCAATATGATGGCCCCTGATCTCAGGAGGTGGCCCTGTCCTTGTCTGTGCTGGTGTCCCCCAATATAATGGCCCCTGATCTCAGGATGTGTCCCCCATCATTGTATGTAGCCTGTGTCCCCCAATATAATGGCCCCTGATCTCAGGATGTGTCCCCCATCATTGTATGTAGCCTGTGTCCCCCAATATAATGGGCCCCTGATCTCAGGATGTGTCTCCGTCCTTGTGTGTAGCCAGTGTCCCTCAATATAATGGCCCCTAATCTCAGGAGGTGTCAACATCATTGTTTCTAGCCAATGTCCCTAATATAATGTTCCCTGATCTCAGGATGTGTCCCTGTTGTATGCAACCGTTGTCCCCCAGTATAATGGTCCCCTGATGTCAGGATGTGTCCCCGTCCTTGAATGTAGCCGTTGTCCCCCAATATAATGGCCCCTGAGTTCAGGATGTGTCCCCGTCATTGTATGTACCCGGTGTCCCGCAGTATAATGGCCCCCTAAACTCAGGATGTGTCCCCGTCATTGAAGCCAGTGTCCCCCAAAAAAAAGGGCTCCTGATGTCTGGACGTGTTCCTGTCATTGCTGGTGAAAGTCATTCATTCCCAGCCGCCCCTTTATGTCTCTGAAAACCATTCTCTGGGTTTTGCCACATTTTCGTGGTGTCTGGTGATGTCACATCCAGAAGGGGCGGGACTTCTGGGCAGGTGTTAATTCCGACTGCTGAATGCAGAAGGTATCCGCTTTAATATCACCAATGTGAATGCATCAATGGACTGACATTGCACAATGACGTCAAACTTTCCTCTTTCTGCACAGATAATGATATGAAGGTGAAATCTGAAATCAATCACACAGGCGGCTGTCAGGATGGAAGCCTGGAGCAAGTGAGTATTCAAATGTAAAGTCATATTGTGTAATTAATTGTGCTTTAAGAGATTCTCTCTCTCTCTCTCTCTCTCTCTCTCTCTATCTCTATCTCTATCTCTATCTCTATCTCTATCTCTATCTCTATCTCTATCTCTATCTCTCTCTCTCTATATATATATATATATATATATATATATATATATATTGCGGCGGACAGATCGGACCCTTGACTGACATTTTTGACACTTTTTTGGGGTTACCAGTGACATTACTACACTAATCAGTGCTATATATATGCACTGGTAGTGAAGGGGTTAACTTTATTTGAGATGGAGGGGTTAAGTGTGTCCCTAGGGGCGTGATTCTAACTGTGATTGGCTGTGGCTTGAGGTGTAGGAACAGTGATCAACGGTCCTACATAGTAGAACCGTATGATCACCATTCATACACAGAGGAGAATGACAGGCGGCTTTGTTTACATTAGCCACCTGCCTTTCCACCCGACGATCGCGAGTGACCGGCGGACATCGGGTCCGCCGGTCACGCACGGGGGAGTCCGTGACCATGCGGGAGCGCACCTCCGGCGGTGCGCGCTCGCTCCCCAGAGCCTCACAGGCTAGTGACGTACCCATACGTCACTTTGCCTGTGAGGGGCTGACCGCCGCAGTATGTGTACTTGCGGCGGTCGGCAAGTGGTTAAGTGGAAAAAAAAGAGTAAAAAAAGTTTTATCAGCAATTTTTTAGTTACAATTAACAATACAATGCAGAAAACATTTTATTCTACTACTTGTCCTAGTTACCTTATGTCCCGGTTCACACATATGCAATGCGGGAACCCTGCGAATCCACTGCGGGTGCCCGTATCGCACTCAACTCGCAGGCAGTTCACACTGCCATATGCAAATCGCTGGGGGTGTCAGTCCAAAATAACGACACCCCCAGATCGGTTCGCATATTGCAGTGTGAACTCTCAGTTCGGACATAAATCGGATCGCATAGGTGTGAACACCAGATTCTGGTGTGGACCCAAAAAAGGGTCCTGTGCGAGTTTGGTCCAAATGCGACGCAAATTCATCTATACAATCTGTATACAATCTGTATGGCTGAATTTGTATCACACAGAGATCGCATGTGATTTGCACAGCAGTGTGCTCCGAATCACATGCGATGTCTGACATCGCATATATGTGAACCGACTCTAAAGTGGAAGTAAACTTCCATTGATTGTATATATAGGTAAGCCTATAATAAGACTTTCCTGTAGGTGAAATAATATAAATATGTGCTGCACAAACTTGTGTAACTTATATTAATAATAAATTAATTTAAACAAATAATGAATTTGTAGTGAAAAATTTGTATCAATCTCTGTGTAGAAAAAAACAGTGCCTTGCGAAAGTATTCGGCCCCCTTGAACTTTGCGACCTTTTGCCACATTTCAGGCTTCAAACATAAAGATCTAAAACTGTAATTTTTTGTGAAGAATCAACAACAAGTGGGACACAATCATGAAGTGGAATGAAATTTATTGGATATTTCAAACTTTGTTAACAAATAAAAAACTGAAAAATTGGGCGTGCAAAATTATTCAGCCCCTTTACTTTCAGTGCAGCAAACTCTCTCCAGAAGTTCAGTGAGGATCTCTGAATGATCCAATGTTGACCTAAATGACTAATGATGATAAATAGAATCCACCTGTGTGTAATCAAGTCTCCGTATAAATGCACCTGCACTGTGATAGTCTCAGAGGTCCGTTTAAAGGGCAGAGAGCATCATGAAGAACAAGGAACACACCAGGCAGGTCCGAGATACTGTTGTGGAGAAGTTTAAAGCCGGATTTGGATACAAAAAGATTTCCCAAGTTTTAAACATCCCAAGGAGCACTGTGCAAGCGATTATATCGAAATGGAAGGAGTATCAGACCACTGCAAATCTACGAAGACCTGGCCGTCCCTCTAAACTTTCAGCCCATACAAGGAGAAGACGGATCAGAGATGCAGCCAAGAGGCCCATGATCACTCTGGATGAACCGCAGAGATCTACAGCTGAGGTGGGAGACTCTGTCCATAGGACAACAATCAGTCGTGATATGGATCTTGAGATCCTCACTGAACTTCTGGAGAGAGTTTGCTGCACTGAAAGTAAGGGGGCTGAATAATTTTGCACTCCCAATTTTTCAGTTTTTTATTTGTTAACAAAGTTTGAAATATCCAATAAATTTCGTTCCACTTCGTGATTGTGTCCAACTTGTTGTTGATTCTTCACAAAAAATTACAGTTTTATATCTTTATGTTTGAAGCCTGAAATGTGGCAAAAGGTCGCAAAGTTCAAGGGGGCCGAATACTTTTGCAAGTCACTGTATGTGTGTATATCTACAGTTGTGCATTGTTTACATCCAATTTAAACACCATTAATAATTCTCTATATGCAATATATCCTTACAATGAATATTCAAACACATACTATGTACGTCGTCCAAACCTGTCACCAAGAAGAAGAGAACCAGTCACCAAAAAATCATCACAAAAAGTCATGATGAAAAACTACATGATGTAAAAAAATGTAAAGTTATGCTCAAGCATAAAAATGTCCCCCTCCAAAAAATTATGAGCCCCCCCCCCCCCCCCCCATACAGGCATGTACACAAAAATCTGGGACGCCTACACATGAAAACGTAGATTACGATTCAGGTTACATATCGCTAAGAGTATCGGAGTGATGGCAATAATTCTAGCACCAGACCTCCTCCATAGCGCTAAAATGATGACCTATAGAAAAAATAGGCTACTGAAGATTGTCCCCATTTCACGGGTCGCTCGCAAATTTAAGGTTTGACATGCTAGGTATCTATTTACTCGGTGCAACCTCAATATTTCTATTTTACCAGAAATGTAGGTTAATGTATTGCGCTTTTGTGCTCTAAAATTAACTTTTTTTAACTAACTCATTTTGCATTTCTTAGACCTTTGTGGTAATATTGTGTGATATAAATTGGAACTACCACTATTTTATTCTCTAGGGCAGTGTTTTTGCAGTCAAGGCACCCTTTACAATTCCGCACAATCCTCGAGGCACCCAATTCTAAAATTTAAAAAAACAATAATAATAGTTTTACATAATGCAGCAACACCTATATGTGTCGGGCACCCAACATTAGCGGTGATTTATTCTTCCACAGCATACACCTTTGCACACTGGTACTGACTAGTATGCCAATGTTTCTCTTCTCCCTCAGTTTCTCTCCCTCACTCAGCTAATGTGACTCCAGAGCTGATGGAGAGGGGCAAACAAGGGTGCTGTGCCAGTGACTGATGATGTCCTTGGTTGTTAGGACATTGGTGGATAGGAGGTGGTAATGGTGCACAATTAGAACCTGTGGCTTTATGTAACTAATGGCGATTTTCCACTGCATGGAACCGAACGGTTCGGCACGCTTTTGTGCTTTTCCACTGCCGGTACCACATGGTACGGTGTAGAAATGGTTCGGTACGGTACGGCGGCGCTTTTCCACTGCATGGAACCGAACGGTTTGGCTCGCTTTTGTGCTTTTCCACTGCCGGTACCACATGGTACGGTGTAGAAACGGTTCGGTACGGTACGGCGGCGCTTTTCCACTGCATGGAACCGAGCGGTACGGCTCTCAAAAACAGTACCACCTCGATTGTGGTTCCAAGAGGTACCATACCCGGTACCATATCCCACAATCCTTTGCATGCAGTCACTACTAGCCACTGATTGGTCAGAGAATCGTTGTTATCCCACCCACATCCCACCCACTTTAGTACTACTTTAGTGGAAAAGCAAACCGTACCGAACCGTTCCAACACCGTACCATGCGGTACCAGCAGTGGAAAAGCAAACAGGGCCAAGCAGGGCCGAGTAGAGCCCAGCCAGTACTTGCAGTGGAAAAGTGCCATAATAGGCAGGCTTGATCCACCTGCTGGCTGGTATACAATTTTTGGGCAGTTTCTAGGCATTTTACCAAGGCACCCCAGTTGAAAAATGCTGCTCTACGGGGTTTGCTTTCGGTAAACATATAATGTTTTGGGGGTTTATGCGTACTTGAGGCCTAATATTACAACAAACCCAATTCCAAAAAAGTTGGGACACTGTACAAATTGTGAGTAAAAAAGGAATGGACTAATTTACAAATCTCATAAACTTATATTTTATTCACAATATAATATAGATAACATATCAAATGTTGAAAGTGAGACATTTTGAAATGTCATGCCAAATATTGGCTTATTTTGGATTTCATGAGAGCTACACATTCCAAAAAAGTTGGGACAGGTAGCAATAAGAGGCCGGAAAAGTTAAATGTACATATAAGGAACAGCTGGAGGACCAATTTGCAACTTATTGGGTCAATTGGCAACATGATTGGGTATAAAAAGAGCCTCTCAGAGTGGCAGTGTCTCTCAGAAGTCAAGATGGGCCGAGGATCACCAATTCCCCCAATGCTGTGGCGAAAAATAGTGGAGCAAAATCAGAAAGGAGTTTCTCAGAGAAAAATTGCAAAGAGTTTGAATTTATCATCATCTACAGTGCATAATATCATCCAAAGATTCAGAGAATCTGGAACAATCTTTGTGCGTAAGGGTCAAGGCCGGAAAATCATACTGGATGCCGGTGATCTTCGGGCCCTTAGACGGCACTGCATCACATACAGGAATGCTACTGTAATGGAAATCACAACATGGGCTCAGGAATACTTCCAGAAAACATTGTCGGTGAACACAATCCACCGTGCCATTCGACGTTGCCAGCTAAAACTCTATAAGCCTAAAAAGAAGCCAAATCTAAACATGATCCAGAAGCGCAGGCGTTTTCTCTGGGCCAAGGCTCATTTATAATGGTCTGTGGCAAAGTGGAAAACTGTTCTGTGGTCAGACGAACCAAAATTTGAGGTTCTTTTTGGAAAACTGGGACGCCGTGTCATCCGGACTAAAGAGGACAAGGACAACCAAAGTTGTTCTCAGCGCTCAGTTCAGAAGCCGGCATCTCTGATGGTATGGGGTTGCATGAGTGCGTGTGGCATGGGCAGCTTACACATCTGGAAAGGCACCATCAATGCTGAAAGGTATATCCAAGTTCTAGAACAACATATGCTCCCATCCAGACGTCGTCTCTTTCAGGGAAGACCTTGCATTTTCCAACATGACAATGCCAGACCACATACTGCATCAATTACAACATCATGGCTGCGTAGAAGAAGGTTCCGGGTACTTAAATGGCCAGCCTGCAGTCCAGATCTTTCACCCATAGAAAACATTTGGCGCATCATAAAGAGGAAGATGTGACAAAGAAGACCTAAGACAGTTGAGCAACTAGAAGCCTGTATTAGACCAGAATGGGACAACATTCCTATTCCTAAACTTGGGCAACTTGTCTCCTCAGTCCCCAGACGTTTGCAGACTGTTATAAAAAGAAGAGGGGAGGCCACACAGTGATAAACATGGCCTTGTCCCAACTTTTTTGAGATGCGTTGATGCCATAAAATTTAAAATCAATTTATTTTTCCCTTAAAATTATACATTTTCTCAGTTTAAACATTTGATATGTCATCTATGTTGTATTCTGAATAAAATATTGAAATTTGAAACTTCCACATCATTGCATTCTGTTTTTAGTCACAATTTGTACAGTGTCCCAACTTTTTTGGAATCGGGTTTGTATTTTTTTTTACCACTTGCCGAATGCCTAACTGGAAATTGACGTCATGACTTTCACGTTAAATACCGCAATTATGGCTGCAGCTAGATGCTTCCTGATGGTTCCAGGGCTTACGTTACCAATTGCTGAGCCCGGGAACCATCTGGCATCGCCACTGTTTTCTCATAGAGATGAGCGATGGCAAGATGGCCACCACCGGAGCAACGTCGTATGTTATTTCCCGTTCTCGGGCCATGTAAACATGTTTTTTTTCTTAAAGCATAAGATAAAAATGTTTTATTTTTTGATCTTTTGCTTTTAAGGGCAGAGGAGAGATTTGGGGTCTTTTAGGCCCCTACATAGATGAGCCTGTTTTAATCATCAACCATGTGAGTTGCTAAATATTGTACTTTCTTTAACCACTTGCCGACCAGTCACGTTGACTGTACTGCGGCAAAGTGTCTCGTTCCCGTCCAGCGAGGTAGACATATGTCGCTGGACTCCTCCCCTTGTGGGCGGCGCTCGCGCGCCGCCGGAGGCTCGCTCCCGCTGTTTTCAGTCACAGCGGGGGTCGGGCCAGGGGAGGAGCAGCAGCGATCGCTGCTTTTCCCCGATCGTCGGGGAATCGAGTCTGGAGATCCGCCCGCTTGTGTAAACAAAGCGGGCGGATCTCCTAAGTGACAGGCAGTGTCAGATTGCAGGGTTCAGCATAGCTGAACCTGCGATCTGTCCCTGTGTCACTCAGTCACCTCCCCCCACACACGTCAGTAAGCACCAGGCATACATTAACCCCTCCCTCTCCAATAAAATTAACCCCTTCCCTGCCAGTGTCATCATTTTTACAGTAACAGTGCATATATATAGCACTGATTACTGTAGTAATGTCACTGGTACCCCCAAAAGTGTCAAAAATGTCAGTCAAGGGTCCGATCTGTCCGCTGCAATGTCGCAGTCCCGCAATAAAAATCGCAGATCGCCGCCATTACTAGTTAAAAAAAAACACTAAAAATTACAGAAATCTTTACCTTAGTTAGTAAACGCAATAACTTTTGCGCAAACCAATCAAAATACGCTTATTGTGATTTTTTTTTTTTTACCAAACATATGTAGCAGACAACAAATTGGCCAAAAATTTAAAAAAATTTAGATTTTTAAATTTTTGGGGGGGAATTTCATATAAAAAAATGTGAAAAATATTTATTTTTTCAAAGTTTACGCTCTTTTTATGTTTATAGCGCAAAAAGTAAAAATCGCACAGGTGATCAAATACCACCAAAAGAAAGCTCTGTTTGTGGGGAAAAAGGACATAAATTTCGTTTGGGTACAGCGTTACATGACCGCGCAATTGTCAGTTAAATTCGCACAGTGCCGAATCGCAAAAAGTGGCCTGCACGTAAGACAGCAAAATCCTCCGGTGGTAAAGTGGTTAAAATGATTGTAAAGTCTTGTTTTTAAAAAAAATTTGCACAGAGCAGCCTGGATCCTCCTGTTCTCCGGTCCCTCGTTGCAGCTCCTAGCCCCTCCCTTCAGTCGAGTGCCCTCACAGCAAGCAGCTTGTTATGGGGGCATCCGAGCCGAGCTGCAGCTCCGTCTGTCCATTCAGCCAATGAGCTGCCATTTGGCCCCACCCCCTCTCTCTCCCGATTGGCTGACTGATTTCATTGACAGACGCAGCACCCAATGGCGCCACTGCTGTGTCTCAGCTAATCAGGAGGGAGAGTCCCGGACAGCAGAGGGACTCCTGGACAGAGATTGGGTTCAGGTAAGAATCAGGGGGTGCTAATTACCCCCCCCCCCCCTTAATGACCAGGCCATATTTTGCGATTCGGCACTGCGGTGCTTTAACTGACAATTGCGCAGTCATGTGACCCTGTATCCAAACACAATTGATGTCCTTTTTTTCCACACAAACAGAACTTTCTTTTGGTGGTATTTTATCACCTCTGCGGTTTCTTGTTTTTGTGCTATAAACAAAAAGAGCGTTGATTTTGAAAAAATAACAATATTTTCTATCTTCTGCTATATAACATTCCCAAAAAAAAATTTGAAAAAAAAATCTAATTTTTTTTATCAGTTTAGGCCAATTTGTATTCTGCTACATATTTTTGGTTAAAAAAAAAAATAAAAATATCCCAAAAAGCGTATAATAGTTGGTTTGCGCAAAAGTTATAGCGTTTACAAACTACAGGATAGATTTATGGACTTTTTATTTAGTTTTTTATTAGTAATGGGGGGGATCAGCGATTTTTATCAGGACTGCGACATTGCGGCAGACAAATCTGACACTAAGTGACTCTTTTTCGGGACCAGGGACATTAATACAGTGATCAGTCCTAAATAATTTGCACTGTTACTGTATAAATGACACTGGCAGGGAAGGGGTTAACACTGGGGGTGATCAAGGGGTTAAATGTGTACCCTTAACCACTTTACCACTGGAGGATTTTGCTGTCTTACGTCTGGGCCACTTTTTGAGATTCGGTGCTGTGCGAATTCAACTGACAATTGTGCGGTCGTGCGACGCCGTACCCAAATGAAATTTACGTCCTTTTTTTTCCCACAAACAGAGCTTTCTTTTGGTGGTATTTGATCACCTGTGCGATTTTTACTTTTTGCGCTATAAACAAAAAAAGAGCGTTTATTTTGAAAAAATAACAATATTTTTAACATTTTTTTATGAAATTCCCCCCCAAAAAAGATGTAAAAAGCAATTTTTTAAAAAATTTTTGGCCAATTTGTTTTCTGCTACCTATGTTTGGTAAAAAAAAATCGCAATAAGCGTATTTTGATTGGTTTGCGCAAAAGTTATCGCGTTTACTAACAAAGGGAAAGATTTCTGTCATTTTTGGTGTTTTTATTTTTAACGCGTAATAGCCGCGATCTGCGATTTTTTTTTTTTTTTTTTTTTTTTTTTTTTTTTTTTTGCAGGACTGTGACATTGCGGCGGACAGATCGGACCCTTGACTGACATTTTTGACACTTTTGGGGGTACCAGTGACATTACTGCAGTAATCAGTGCTATACATATGCACTGTTACTGTAAAAATGACACTGGCAGGGAAGGGGTTAATTTTATTGGAGAGGGAGGGGTTAATGTATGCCTGGTGCTTACTGACTTGTGGGGGGACTGAGTGAGTCATGGACAGATCGGATGTCCAGCTATGCTGAACAGTCCGATCTGTCACTCCCTGTCACTATGGAGATCCGCCCGCTGTGTTTACACACAGCGGGCGGATCTCCAGACTCGATCCCCGACGATCGGGTAAGAGCAGCGGCGATCGCCGCTGCTCCTCCCCTGGCCCGACTCCCGCTGTGAATGAAAACAAGCGCCGCCCAGAAGGGGGAGTGTCTGACGACGTAGTACTACGTCGTCAGACGATAACGAGCCACTCTGCCGCAGTAATATTACTGTGAGCAGTCGTAAAGTGGTTAATGTGCTTACTAAATTTGTGGGGGATGGATTGAACAGAGGCAGAGAGAAATCGGTCAGCTTAGCTGAATCACAGATCTTTCCCTGCCTCTCTGACAGGAGAGCTGTCTTACATTGTTTACATTACAGACGGCTCTCCTGTCAGTTTTGCCGAAGATCGCGGGGGGCCAGCAGCGATCGAGCCCGCTCCTCCCGCGGTCTGCCTCCCACTGTGTCTAATCCTGCGTTGCCAAAACCGTGTGCACATAATCGCGTAGATCTGTGCAACCGATCCGCCCTGTGCAGTGCTTATGTGCAACCGAGCCGCCCTGTGCAGTGCTTATGTGCAACCGAGCCGCCCTGTGCAGTGCTTATGTGCAACCGAGCCGTCCTGTGCAGTGCTTATGTGCAGCCGAGCCGCCCTGTGCAGTGCTTATGTGCAGCCGAGCCGCCCTGTGCAGTGCTTGTGTGCAACCGAGCCGCCCTGTGCAGTGCTTATGCGCAGCCGAGCCGCCCTGTGCAGGGATTATGTGCAGCCGAGCCGCCCTGTGCAGTGCTTATGTGCAGCCGAGCCGCCCTGTGCAGTGCTTATGCGCAGCCGAGCCGCCCTGTGCAGTGCTTATGCGCAGCCGAGCCGCCCTGTGCAGGGATTATGTGCAGCCGAGCTGCCCTGTGCAGGGATTATGTGCAGCCGAGCTGCCCTGTGCAGGGATTATGTGCAGCCGAGCTGCCCTGTGCAGTGCTTATGCGCAGCCGAGCCGCCCTGTGCAGGGATTATGTGCAGCCGAGCCGCCCTGTGCAGGGATTATGTGCAACAGTAATCTGCGTGGGGCAGTCGGCAAGTGGTTAAAGTGCATTTTTCCCAAAAACATTGTGTTTAAAAAAAACGCTGCCCTAAAACCGTGTGACATAAAAAATTGTGATGACCGCCATTTTCTCTAGCCAAAAAAAAAAAAATGATATAATATTTAGGGGTTCTAAGAAATTTTCTAGCAAAAAATACTGTTTTTTTTTCTTTTAAACAACACATTTGAGAAATTGGCTGGGTTGTTAAGTGGTTAAACGTGTGCAAAAAACCCTGCAAAAACTGCTCTGGCAGTGAAAGAGTTAGGTGACCGGGGTTGGGGCATCATTGAATAGGCAGACCTGGACTGAAATGTGAGGTCCCCTTTAAATATGACGGCTCCTCTAACGCATTTCATTACTGAGTTCATCAATTCATTTTACAAGAGCTTGACTCATCGGCTTTTACATCATTTGTTTTGCACAGAAACACTTCTCCTTATAAATACTTAATGATAATCAGTACTTCTCTTCTGTATGCCGGCTTGTTGACAATGTACCTGGCTGGGTTATAAGAGGGTGGGGTGAAGCAGAGAACTATTTATTGCTCTCTACATTAATCATTGTTGTACTCCATTCATGTCAGGGTCACCAAAAAACGGCACAATTAAACCACTTAAGCCCCGGAAGATTTTACCCCCTTCCTGACCAGGGCTTTTTTTGCGATTCGGCACTGCGTGACTTTAACGGACAATTGCGCGGTCGTGCGACGCTGTACCTAAACGAATTTGACGTTCTTTTTTTTCCCACAAACAGAGCTTTCTTTTGGTGGTATTTGATCACCTGTGCGATTTTTACTTTTTGCGCTATAAACAAAAAAAGAGCGTCAATTTTGCAAAAATAACATTATTTTTCACATTCCCAAAAAAAAAAAAAAAATGTAAAAATCAAAATTTTTTAACATTTTAGGCCAATTTGTTTTCTGCTACCTATGTTTGGTAAAAAAAAAATCGCAAAAAGCGTATTTTGATTGGTTTGCGCAAAAGTTATTGCGTTTACTAACTAAGGCTCGGTTCACATATATGCGATGCGGGAAGGCTGCGAATTCGCAGCCTGTTCCCGCATCGCACACGCACCCCCGGCAGTTCACACTGCCATATGCGATACGCTAGGGGGTGTCAATGTAATCTTAACAACACCCCCAGTTTGATCGCATATCGCAGTGCGATCATGCAGTTCGCACAGGATGGGATCGCACAAGTGTGAACCGCTGTGCGATCCGATCCTGATGCGGCTGCAAAAATGCCTCCTGTGCGTGTTTGCTCCGGGTGCGATGCGAATTTAGCCATACAAACTGTATGGCTAAACTCGCACCGCACAGCTGATCGCATGTAATGTCGGAGCAGTGCGCTCCGACATTACATGCAAACCCGGCACACGCACAAATGTGAACCGGGGCTTAGGGAAATATTTTTGTCATTTTTGGTGTTTTTTTTTTAACGCGTAATGGCGGCGATCTGCAATTTTTTTTTTTTTTTTTTTTTGCGGTACTGTGACATTGCGGCGGACAGATCGGACCCTTGACTGACATTTTTGACACTTTTGGGGGTACCAGTGACATTACTGCAGTAATCAGTGCTATACATATGCACTGTTACTGCAAAATGACACTGGCAGGGAAGGGGTTAACTGTATTGGAGAGGGAGGGGTTAAGTGTGTCCCTAGGGGCGTGCTTCTAACTGTGATTGGACATGGCTACTGGTGTAGGAACAGTGATCAACGGTCCTACATAGTAGAACCGTATGATCACTATTCATACACAGAGGAGAATGACAGGCGGCTTTGTTTACATTAGCCGCCTGCCTTTCTCCCTTCACGGCGGACGATCGTGAGTGACCGGCGGACATCGGGTCCGCCGGTCACACGCACTGACTTCCCAGGGAACGAGCCGGGGCGGGCGCGCGCCTCCGCGGGCGCGCGCTCGCCCGCTATTAGCTCACAAGCGAGTGACAGGCTAGTGACGTACCGATACGTCACTTTGCCTGGCCGGGGCAGACCGCCACAGTATATGTACTTGCGGCGGTCAGCAACCGGTTAAAGCAAACTGCACTTAATGCTGAACTCCAGGCACACAAAACTTTCTATTAACTCTACTCCTCAAAAGCCACAAAGTTTATAAATTCACTTTTAGGCCTCATGCACACTGAATGTTCTAAAAACGCCAGTAGCTTTGTAGTGAGTTTCTCAGCATTTTTTAGCTTTTTTGCAGTAGTGTTTTTTTAGCTAATAATCACCTCTCTGCTGTTTTAGTAACTCTGACTTTCCCACAATGCAATGCTTGCCAGAATTGCATTGCATGTGATTAAGATTTAGGTGCGGGGGGGAAAAAAGGGTCCTACAATATTTTGGTGCAATGGTGGACCCTTTTTTCCCCGCATCAAAATGGCATCACATGGGTGTGAACATCCATGTCATGTGATTATGTCAAGCTCACTGCATTTTGCAATCTGTTTCGGGGTGTCGTTCATGGAACATTAAGCCCCCGTTCACATTGGGCAGATTAAACATAGTTTGTTTGTGAGGTTGATAAAAGACATCAGTCCATCCAGTTCAACCTATGATGTGTGTGTGTGTTTGCTGTTAACCGTACATTGTATACCCCTGTATGTTGTACATTGTATACCCCCGTATGTTGTACATTGTATACCCCTGTATGTTGTACATTGTATACCCCTGTATGTTGTACATTGTATACCCCTGTATGTTGTACATTGTATACCCCTGTATGTTGTACATTGTATACCCCTGTATGTTGTACATTGTATACCCCTGTTTGTTGTACATTGTATACCCCTGTATGTTGTACATTGTATACCCCTGTATGTTGTGCATTGTATACCCCTGTATGTTGTGGTCTTTAACCACTTAAGCCCTGGAGGATTTGGCTGCTCAAAGACCAGGGCTTATTTTGTGATTCGGCACTGCGTGACTTTAACATACAAATTGCGCGGTTGTGCGACGCTGTACCCAAATTAAATTGACGTCCTTTTTTTCCCACAAACAGAGCTTTATTTTGGTGGTATTTGATCACCTGTGCCATTTTTAATTTTTGCGCTATAAACAAAAAAAGATTGAAAATTTTGAAAGAATAACAATATTTTTCACATTTTTTTTTATATGAATTTCCAAAAAAAAATGTAAAAATCAAAATTTTTTTAACATTTTAGGCCAATTTGTTTTCTGCTACATATTTTTGGTAAAAAAAAAATCGCAATAAGCGTATTTTGATTGGTTTGCGCAAAAGTTATTGTGTTTACTATCGAAGGGAAAGATTTATGTCATTTTTATTGGTTTTTTTTTTAACGAGTAATGGCGGCGATCTGCGCAATTTTTTTTTTTTTTTTTTGTGGGACTGTGACATTGCGGTGGACAGATCGGACTCTTGACTGACATTTTTTACACTTTTGAGGGTACCAGTGACAATACTACAGTAATCAGTGCTATATATATGCACTGTTACTGTAAAAATGACACTGGCAGGGAAGGGGTTAATTTTATTAGAGATGCAGGGGTTAAATGTGTCCCTAGCAGAGTTGTATAAAGTACTTGAAACCCATACTTGAGTAAAAGTACAAGTGCTCGATCAAAAAGTGACTTGAGTAGAAGTGGAAGTGCTCGATCAAAAAGTGACTGGAGTAGAAGTACTAAAGTATGCAACATTTTTTGTACTTAAGTATTGCAAGTAGTTTTTTTTTTTAAATTTTGCTACTCAAGTACTGAAAGTTAAAGTGCAAGTACAGTGTTATGTAGTTATTAAAGAAAGAAGTCAAAAGTTTGAACATCATATTGTTTTTTATTATTTCAAATGCAGCTTTTATTTATACATACAGTAGCTTTTATTTTCGTATGCGCTGATAATACACATGTTTTGAGCTTCATGAAACCTGCCATCTACTGTTCTGGCAGTGGTAATTAGGGATGCACCGAATATTCGGCGGCCGAACATTATTCGGCCGAAAATAGAAAAAATGGCACTTTCGGTATTCGGCCGAATAATTTTGTGCCGAACAATAGGGCTGAACGATAGTCGATATGATATCGACTATCGTTCTTTGGCCGTAGGCGATATTCATATCGCCGAGGTCACGATATTTACAGGGGGAAGGGACTCGGAGGAGGACTCACAGACTTCCGTGAAGCCGGGACACTTCAGCGGTGAGCATACATCCATTACTCACTCGTGCACTGCAGCCCGCCCCACACATTCAGTGAATCTTACTCTCCTCCCTAGTTTTTTCAATGGCACATTCAGGAAGCCAATCACGCCGTGATTAGCTGCACAGCGAACCAATGACGCGTGCCTGCACACCTGATTGGTTCCGCTGTGCCGCTACTCACGGCGTGATTGGCTTCCTGAATGTGCCATTGAAAAAACTAGGGAGGAGAGTAACTCACTGAATGTGTGGGGCGGGCTGCAGTGCACGAGTGAGTAATGTATGTATGCGGCTGTGCTCCTTTCCAGGCTCCTACTAGTCCACCTCCAGCCTCCTACTACCACCACTATGAGAGACTGTCTGTCACTGTATAATCTGATCGAGTCCACACTGACACTGACTGACTGTCACTGAGTAATTGATGTTACCACATTAACCCTGACCTGCCCAGTGCCCTGTATCTGCAATTAAAATTTACAAGGCTGCCTGCATGCTTCCTGATTTCCATTCCCAGCATCCTTCCCAATCCCTACAGTGTCACTAACATTAACCCTATGGTACAAGGCTGCAGTGTGCACTGAATCCCATTCCCTACAGTAACATTTAGGGAGAGAGAGAGACCTGAGAGGACAAGAGAGAGAGCGAGACATGAGAGGACAAGAGAGAGAGAGTGAGAGGACAAGAGAGAGAGAGTGAGAGGACAAGAGAGAGGACAAAAAATTGGCAAAATAAATGGAAAAAATGCGAAACACCGCATTCGGTATTCGGCCTTCGGCCAAACATTTCATTATTATTCGGCTTCGGCTTCGGCCAAGAATTTCATTTCGGTGCATCCCTAGTGGTAATTTTTATAATAGTAACGAGTAACTATGCAGCACAAAAAAAAAAAATCGGAGTAGAAGTATTGAAATCATTGAAAAAATGTAGTGAAGTAAAAGTGGAAGTAGGAGAAAAAAATTCTACTCTAGGAAAGTACAGATACCGCCTTTCGGTACTTAAGTACAGTAGTGAAGTAGTTCTACTTAGTTACTATACATCTCTGGTCCCTAGGGGTGTGCGTCTAAAGCCCCGTACCCACGTACCGATCGTCGGCCGTAAATATTCGGCCGATGACCGATTGGCCGATTGTAGGCTTGTTAGTATGATGCTTCCGACAGCCGACAGCGCATTTTCGGCCGAACAGAATCTGTTGTGCAGGCATTAAAATTTTTTTTTGGCCAACACCAGAACGGCCGATTGTTCGCCAGTCAGTACAGATTTCGGCCGACAGACAGCAGATTTGCAAGATTGGGCATGCTCATAGAAAAAAAAACACAGGGAAAGTTAACCATCACATGACATCACTTCTGCAGTCGGCCGACAAAATTCGTGTGCAGTCTTTTGCACTTTTCAGCGGACACGACAGCCCTGGACAAAAGACAGCCGATCGTTCGGCCGATGATCGGTACGTGTGTACGGGGCTGAACTGTGGGGGGGGTGTGGTTTTTCATGTAACCACAGAGACATACGATCCTACATAGCAGAATCGTATAGTCTCTGCAGTTACACCAGGGAGAATGACAGGCGGCTTTGTTTACATCAGCCGCCTGCCTTTCTCCCTCTCCACCGGAAGATCGCGAGTGACCGGCGGACATCGGAGCCGCCGGTCACACGCGCGGGGATGCAGGGGAACGAGCGCGCGCTCGCCCCCTACAGGCTCCTGGGCTAGCGACGTAGTACTATGTCACTTTGCCCAGGAGGGGCTGACCGCTGCAGTAAATGTACTTGCGGTGGCTGGCAAGTGGTTAAGGTGCCCATCTAATAGTTTTTTGAAATGATCGATGCTCCCTGCTGATACGACTGCTTGTGGAAGAGAATTCCACATCCTTACCGCTCTGACAGTGAAGAACCCCCTGCGTATTTTAAACCGCCTTTCCTCTAGTTTTAGTGAGTGGCCACGTGTCTTATTGTATCTCCTTTCTCTGAATAGTTTGTTCCTTATGCTAGGGTCACCAGTACAGTATTTGTACATTGATATCATATCCCCCCTCAATCGTCTCTTCTCCAGAGAGAATAAGTTCAGTGCTTGTAGTCTTTCCTCATAGCTGATGTCCTCCATTCCACTAATTATTTTTGTTGCTCTTCTCTGGACTCTTTCCAGTTCCAGCACATCCTTCCTGAGGACCGGTGCCCAGAACTGGACAGCATACTCCAGATGTGGCCGGACCAGAGTCTTGTAGAGTGGGAGAATAATCTCTTTATTTCTGGAGTGAATCCCCTTTTTTATACATCCCAGTATTCTGTTGGCTTTGCTTGCAGCGGCTTGGCATTGCATGCCACTGCCAAGCCTGTTGTCTACCAGTACCCCCAGGTCCTTTTCCATCTTAGACTCACCCAGAGATCCCCCCCCCCCCCCTAATGAGTTGCTTGCTTTCTGGTTTCTGGCACCCAGGTGCATTACTTTATATTTTTCAACATTAACCACTTTACCACCGGAGGATTTGATTGGTTTGCGCAAAAGTTATTGCGTTTACTAACTAAGGGAAAGATTTTTGTCATTTTTGTTTTTTTTTTTTTTTTTAACGAGTAATGGCGGCGATCTGCGATTTTTTTTTTTTTTTTTTTTTTTTTTTTTTGCGGTACTGCGACATTGCGGCGGACAGATCGGACCCTTCACTGACATTTTGGACACTTTTGGGGGTACCAGTGACATTACTGCAGTAATCAGTGCTATAAATATGCACTGTTACTGTAAAAATGACACTGGCAGTGAAGGGGTTAATTTTATTGGAGATGGAGGGGTTAATGTATGCCTGGTGCTTACTGACATGTGTGGGGGGAGGTGACTGAGTGACAGTGACAGATCGCAGGTTCAGCTATGCTGAACCCTGCAATCTGTCCCTGACTGTCACTTAGGAGATTGCAGCTGCAGATGCCCACGTCTAAGATGGCCTTGCCCAGACAGCGTTTTTAAAAGGGTTTCTTCTCTCTCCGGTGTTTCTTCTGTCCCCTACTGACAAAGTCAACAGATGACGCAACGCGTATAGGGGGCGGAGCCTGCTATCAGATGCCTGCTGTTTGGCTCTGAGAGTACAGATCGCCTGTCACAGCCCGCACAGCTGATGTGCCGGCATTTAAAACCCATTTAGGAAAGAAAATACTAACTTCAGCCTACTACATTCTCTGGCTGCCAAAAGCGAAAGCGTTGATGACCTTTGTGAGAGCATTGGTCACCTGTATTCGGTAAGAGGCCAATTGGTCACTATACATGTGGTGGAGGTTCTCACTTTTTCAAGCACCTATTAGACGGATTTCTTCACTTGCCATGGTGCATGGGTGGATTGGACTGTTCCAGAATTTTATCGTTATTTTTGATTGTATTTACTTTTCCATATATACATAGGATTTCATTTTCAGCGCTGTATTTTATATTTCATTTTCTGATCACACTGTGGTTTATGACAGCTGCTTACACTGGTAGCGCGGATATTCAGTTTGTTTGTAGTCACTTAGGAGATCCGCCCGCTTTGTTTACACAAGCGGGCGGATCTCCACACTCGATTCCCCGATGATCGGGGAAGAGCGGCGGTGACCACTGCTGCTCCTCCCCTGGCCCGACTCCCACTGTGACTGAATACAGTCGGAGCGAGCCTCCGGCGGCGCATGCGCGCCGCCGAGTTGGGGGAGTGTCTGCCGACGTAGGTCTACGTCGTCAGAGCTACAAGAGCCACTTTGCCTCATCTGCCATATAGTTGCCCACCCCATTATTTTGTGAGACATGTGCTCCTTAATCCAGAGTATGGGGGGGGGGGGGCTCTAATACAGGAGGTGTGTTAATGGCCAGATCAAAAGGAGAAAAAGCTGTAAAGTGGAAGTTCAGGCAAAACCTGTTCTCTGCCACATTCTAACCCTGTAAAGCAAACATCGCTGTACTTACTATGCAGCCGATCCGGTCCAGTCCCAGCTGCCAGCAGCAATGGTTTGTCTCATCCATGTAAACAGACACACTATATTATCAAAAGTATTGGGACGCCTGCCTTTACATGCACATGAACTTTAACCACTTAAGGACCGCCCACCTCAGATTTACTGCGGCAGGCAGCCCCTCCTGCGGGAACTGACGTAGCTCTACATCGGTCGCAAACCTGCAACTAGGGGGCGATCGTGCGCCGGCGGGTGCGCTCCCGCCCCAACTCGGCAGCAGGGACTCCCCACAGAGAGAAGGACGGTCGACTGTTATAAACACATCTGACCGTTCTTCTCTCTGGAATGATCACAGAGCGCCTGTGATCCTTCTAAATAGGAACACATGTCTCTATGATCATTTCATAAGCTCCTCCCCTATACAGTTAGAAACACTACCCTAGGCTCACAATTAACCCTTTCATCACCCACTAGGTTAACCCCTTCCCTGCCAGTGTCATTATTACAGTAACAGTGCATATTTTTTTTTTTTTTTTTTTTTTTTTTTTCCATAAAGAATTTAACAGTGCATATTTTCAGCACTGATTACTGTAGTAATGTCACTGGTCCCCCCAAAAGTGTCAAAAATGTCAGTTAGGGGTCCAATCTGTCCGCCGCAATGTCGCAGTCCCGCTAGAAATCACAGATCGCCACCATTACTAGTAAAAAAAAAAAAAAATAAAGATGACAGAAATCTTTCCCATAGTTAGTAGTTGCGATAAATTTTGCGCAAAGCAATCAAAATACGCTTATTGCGTTTTTTTGTTTTTTTACTAAAAATATGTGGCAGAATACAAATTGGCCTAAAATGTTAAAAAAAAAATAGATTTAACAAAAAATTGTTTTGGGAATGTCATATAGCAGAATGTGAAAAATATTGTGTTTTTTTTTTTTTCCGAATTGTCGCTCTTTTTTTTGTTTATAGCGCAAAAAATAAAAATCGCACAGGTGATCAAATACCACCAAAAGAAAGCTCTATTTGTGGGAAAAAAAGGACATACATTTTATTTAGGTACAGCGTCGCACGACCGCGCAATTGTCTGTTAAAATAACGCAGTACTGAATCGCAAAATATGGACTGGTCATTAAGGGGGAAATCCTTCCGGTCCAGAAGTGGTTAATGGCATTCCAATCTTAGTCCGTAGGGTTCAATATTGAGTTGGCCCACCCTTTGCAGCTATAACAGCTTCAACTCTTCTGGGAAGGCTGTCCACAAGGTTTAGGAGTGTGTCTATGGGAATGTTTGACTATTCTTCCAGAAGCGCATTCGTGAGGTCAGGCACTGATGTTGGATGAGAAGGCCTGGCTCCGCTCTAATTCATCCCAAAGGTGTTCTATTGGGTTGAGGTGCAGGCCAGTAAAGTTCCTCCACCCCAAACTTACTCATCCATGTCTTTTATGGACCTTGCTTTGTGCAGTGGTGTGCAGTCATTTTGGAACAGGAAGGGGCCATCCCCAAACTGTTCCCACAAAGTTGGGAGCATGAAATTGTTCAAAATGTCTTGGTACGCTGATGCCTTACCCACTTTAAGCTCGGAAGGATTTGCCCCCTTAATGACCAGGCCACTTTTTTCAACTTGGCACTGCGTTATTTTAATTGACAATTGCGCGGTCGTGTGACGCTGTACCCAAACAAGTTTTTGTCCTTTTTTCCCACAAACAGAGCTTTATTTTGGTGGTATTTGATCACCTGTGCGATTTTTTTTATTTTTTGCGCTATACACAAAAAAAGCGACAATTTTGAAAAAAAAAAAAAAAAGACAATATTTCTCACATTCTGATATATAACATTCCCCAAAAAAATGTAAAAATCTAAATTTTTTTAACATTTTAGGTCGATTTTTTTTCTGCTCCATATTTTTGGTAAAAAAAAAAATCGCAATAAGCGTATTTTGATTGGTTTGCTCAAAAGTTATCGCGTCTACAAACTACGGGAAAGATTTGTTGTTTTTTTTTTTTTTTTTTTTTTTTTTTTACTAGTAATGACGGCGATCTGCGACTTTTTGCGGGACTGCGACATTCTGGCGGACAGATCAGACCCCTAACTGACATTTTTGACACTTTTGGGGGGACCAGTGACATTACTACAGTAATCAGTGTTAAAAATATGCACTGCTACTGTAATAATTACATTGGCAGGGAAGGGGTTAACCCTGTGGGTGATCAAGGGGTTAAATGTGAGCCTAGGGTAGTGATTCTAACTGTGGGGGGGGGGCGTGGCTTCTGAAATTACCATAAAGACCTGTGATCCTATATAGAAGGATCACATGGGCTCTGTGATCATTCCAGAGAGAAGAACGGTCAGCTGTGTTTACATCCGCCGACCGTCCTCTCTCAGTGGGGAACGATCGCGAGTGTCAGGTGGCAATCGGAGCCCCCTGCCCGCTGTATCGGCTTCCCCGCTAACGAGTGGGGACGGGAGCGCGCTGGCGGCACGCGCTCGCCCCCCTAGACTCCCGAGAGCGAGCGCCATACATGTACGGCGATTTGCCTAGGAGCGGCTGCCTGCTGCAGTAAATCGGTTAAGAGTTCCCTTCACTGGAACTAAGGGGCCAACCCCTGAAAAACAATCCCAACACCATAATCCCCCCCTCCATCAAATGATTTGGACCAGTGCACAAAGCACGGTGCGTGTAAAGGCAGGTGTCCCAATACTTTTGACAATATAGTGCACATTCTGCTGAGAGCTTGTTAAAAACAACAGACTTGCTCACTGGATCACTAGATGAAAATCGAAGAAAAAGAAAGCCTAAAAAGAATGCAGCCACCACATCTAAGAATTGGTAAGCTGTAGAGCTGCACGATTAATCGTATGAAAATCGCGATCTCGATTCACCCCCCCTGACGATCTAAACCTGACATTTGCTGGATTCTTTGCATAGCTGCATAGCAGAGAGAACAGCTGTGGAAAAAAAAAAAAAGCCTCCCAGTAACTATAAACAAAATGATTACATTGTATCTTTCCCTCCCCTCTGCCAGGGAGAAAGGAAGTTTAACCTCTTAAAGACTGGATCTTTTTCTGACAATTGTTGCTTGCAAGTTAAAATCAGTTTTTTTTTTTGCTTGAAAAGTACTTAGAACCCCCAAACATTTTATATATTTTTTTAGCAGAGACCCTACAGAATAAAATGGCGATTGTTGTAATATTTTATGTCACACTGTATTTGCGCAGCAGTCTTTCAAACGCAATTAATAGACTTTAATGAATAAAAAAAAAAAAAAAAACGTAACAGTAAAGTTATCCCAATTTTTTTTTGTTACACAGAGAATCGTGATCTTTATTCCAAGCTAAAATATCGTGATTCTCATTTTGGCCAGAATCGTGCAGCTCTAGTAAGCTGCAATATATTTGGGTTTAATACTGCTTTAATTCTATTGCAACCCAAACAAATAAATGTTTGGGCTTTACAGACACTTCCTAATATTCGCTAAGTTCTACTACTATCCCTGTATGGATTGTCGACTTTTCGGAATATTGAAAAGGGAAAAAAATAGACAAATTCCCCAATTTAGTGGTGAAAGGGCTTCAGAAGAGCAGTAATTGGTATGCCAATGGGCCGACTTCCCGTCTTTCTCAGTCGTAAGACGGCCAGTAACCTGCGTGCTCCGAAATCTGTCACCTTTGATCGCTGAGCTGTTGTGCTGCACAGAAGGGAGCGATAAGTCCCCTCATTACCTCCTGCAGATGATGTATTCTATGTATAGAATAGGAAGGAGACATGTGACGAGCCATAACATGTAATGGTAGACATCCTGCGGCTGTGATCATACACAGACCTGTGACTGAGACAGCCACTGCTGGGCAAAGTCTGAACATTCAGCTATAAAGATTCTGCAAGATTTATAATTGTCTTCTTATTCTGCTTTACTCTATTTGTCCCAAACATGAATGCTACTCATTTAACCACTTAAGCCCCGGAAGATTTTAGCCCCATTTCGACCAGGGCCTATTTTGCAATTCGGCACTGCGTGAATTTAACGGACCATTGTGGGGTCGTGCGACGCTGTACCTAAACAAATTTGACGTCCTTTTTTTCCCCACAAACAGAGCTTTCTTTTGGCGGTATTTGATCACCTGTGCGATTTTTTTTTTTTTTGATCATGCACTATAAACAATATTTTTCACATTTTTTTTATATGAAATTCCCCCCCAAAAAAATGTAAAAATCAAAATTTTTTAACATTTTCGGCCAATTTGTTTTATGCTACCTATGTTTGGTAAATAAAATCGCAAAAAGCGTATTTTGATTGGTTTGCGCAAAAGTTATCGCGTTTACTAACAAAGGGAAAGATTTTTGTCATTTTTGTTGTTTTTTTTTTTTACGCGTAATGGCGGCGATCTGCGATTTTTTTTTTTTTTGCTGTACTGCGACATTGGGGCGGACAGATCGGACCCTTGACTGACATTTTTGACACTTTTGGGGTTACCAGTGACATTTCTACAGTAATCAGTGCTATACATATGCACTGTTACTGTAAAAATACACTGGTAGTGAAGGGGTTAACTTTATTTGGGAGGGAGGGGCTGTGTGTGTCCCTAGGGGCGTGCTTTCTACTGTGATTGGCTGTGGCTTGAGCTGTAAGGACACTGATCAACGGATCTACATAGTAGATCCGTGTGATCAGTGTTTTTACACGGAGGAGAATGACAGGTGGTTTGTTTACACAAGCCGCCTGACTTTCTCCCTCTCCCCCGCCGATCGCAGAGTGACCGGCGGACATCGGGTCCGCTGGTCACACGCGCGGGGGGGGTCCGTGACCACGCGGGAGCGGGAGCGCGCCTCCGGGGGCGCGCGCTCGCTCCCTAGACCCTCACAAGCTGGTGACGTAGCCCTACGTCACTTTGCCTGTGAGGGGCTGACTGCCGACGTAGATCGGCGTTAGGCAGTCGGCAAGTGGTTAAAGCATCTACAAACTATGGATATATTTATGGAATTTCTTTTTTTTTTTTTATACTAGTTGAAAAGAAAAATTGCACTGTCACTGTACTAATGATACTAGCAGAGAAGTGGTTAACACCAGGAGCAATCAAAGGGTTAAATGTGTTCCCTGGGGGTGCTTGCTAACTGTGTGTGGGGGAGGTGCTTTGACTGGGGGAAGACAGAGATCCATGTTCCTGCTTAGCAGAAACACAAGATCTCCATCTTCCCCTCTGACAGAATGGCGATGTGCCTTGTTTACATACTGTAGGCAGACCGCTGTTCTGCCTCCCTCGGGAACGATCGCTGGATCTGCTGATTGGCTCCTGCTGTGTCCAATAACAGCAGGAGCAGTTCGCCGGCGGCGCACATGCGTACCCCAGACCCAGTAAAAAAAAAAAAGATGTACAGGTACATGATTTCGTGGTCACATTGTCTGACAGAGATGTGTGGATTAGGAAACTAGCTGAATAAAGATTACAAATGGGAACTGAGACACTTTGCAGTTATATTTCAGTTTTGACTTGTTTGTCTTCACTTCCCCTTTATTCCAAATGTAAGGCAATGCATGAGTCAGCGAAAAAGGTGCTGCAAACCAATTTTTTCAGACACATTCTTTTTAACCCTTTCTCTCTCAGAACCGATTTTGCACACGTTTAAATAATTTTAGGCCTGAAGATTACATAAACCCTTCATAAATTTATATATTTTCAGAAAGCAGACACATTGTAGAACAGGGATGTCAAACTCCATTTTATCAAGGGCCACATTGGCAGTATGGTTGCCCTCTACCCACTGCCCACTGTGTGCAGAGTTCAGGAGTGCACTGTGTGCAGAGTTCAGGAGTGCACTGTGTGCAGAGTTCAGGAGTGCACTGTGTGCAGAGTTCAGGAGTGCACTGTGTGCAGAGTTCAGGAGTGCACTGTGTGCAGAGTGCAGAGTTCAGGAGTGCGCAGTGTACAGTGTGCCGGGTTCATGAGTGCAGGGTTCACAAGTGCGCAGTGTACAGAGTGCAGGGTTCACAAGTGCGCAGTGTACAGAGTGCAGGGTTCACCAGTGTGCAGGGTTCACGAGTGCGCAGTGTAGTGTGCCGGGTTCACGAGTGCAGGGTTCACAAGTGCGCAGTGTACAGAGTTCAGGGTTCACGAGTGCGCAGTGTGTAGGGTTCACGAGTGCGTGTTTTTAAGGTGTTGGGCATAGCCCTTTAGCTCCAGTGAAGGGAACTCTTATAGCCTCAGCATACCAAGACATTTTGGACAATTTCATGCTCCCAACTTTGTGGGAACAGTTTGGGGATGGCTTCTTCCTGTTCCAACATGACTGCACACCAGTGCACAAAGCAAGGTCCATAAAGACATGGATGAGTGAGTTTGGGGTGGAGGAACTTGACCGGGCTGCACAAAGTCCTGACCTCAACCTGATAGAACACCTTTGGGATGAATTATTGCGGAGACTGCGAGCCAGGCCTTCTCGTCACACATCAGTGCCTGACCTCACAAATGTGCTTCTGGAAGAATGGTCAAACACTCCCATAGACACACTCCTAAACCTTGTGGACAGCCTTCCCAGAAGAGTTGAAGCTGTTATAGCTGCAAAGGGTGGGCCAACTCAATATTGAACCCTACGGACTAAGACTGGGATGCCATTAAAGTTCATGTGCGTGTAAAGGCAGGTGTCCCAATACTTTTGGTAATATAGTGTATATTTCTTGTCTTTTTAGATGTTTCTAAGGAAAAGGTGTCATGGCTGATTCTAAGATTTTTTGGCCATTCCCGCAGTGTCTTTAACCCCACACAGACTGAGCTGTCCCTCACTGAAATACAACGCGGGAGGGCTTTTCTGATATTTTTAACCACTTCCCGCCCATGGATGTCATATGAGATCCTTAGGTTGAAGTGGTGATATCTGGATGATGGTTGCAGCTACAGGAATCCTTCAGACCTCTCTATTTTCAGCTGGCGATTCCCTTTAATGTAAAAGCCATCCTAGCAGCAGCCACTGGATTGCTTTTACAGGCAGCTGAAGGGGACTTCCCCCCCCCCCCCCCCCCGGCAGCCCTCTGGTGCCTTTCCAGGCTCTCCTGTGCTATTACCAATGAGCTGGCCATGGACAGGATGGTCCCCAGCCATCTCTATGACCCTGGGAGGCCGGAAGCGACATCATGACGTCACTTCCGGCTCTAGCAGATGTAAACACTGCCAGTTTTTTTTTTTTTCCCTGAAAGGCAGAAATTTTATTTATTTATTTTTTTTGATCTCACGCTTTCCAGGGTAGAGGAGAGAATTGGGGTCTTATTGACCCCAGATGTCTCCATAAAGAGGACTTGTCATGCCTTATTCCTATTACAAGGGGTGTTTACATTTCTTGTAATAGGAGTAAAAGTGATAAGGGAAAAAAAAAATTAAAGGGACATTGTAAAAAAAATAAATAAAAAAGAACCCCCGACGCCTCATACTCGCACGAAGAAGCGAACTTATACGTAGATTGCGCCAGCATGTGAGGTATTGCCGTGAACGTCAGAGCGAGAGCATTAATAATAGTGTTAGACCTCCTCTATAATTCTAAACTGGTAACCTGTTAAAACTTTTTTTAAAGCGTCACCTATGGAGAGTTTTAGGTACCGAAGTTTGGCGACATTCCAGTTACAGGCGCAATGTTAAAGTGTGACATGTTGGGTATCTACTTACTCAGCGTAACATCATCTTTTATATTTTACCCAAAAAATTTGTTTAAATATTGTGTTTAGTGGCATTAAAATTAGTTACGACTTCTGGACCGGAAGGATTTACCCCCCCCTTAATGACCAGGCCATTTTTTTGTGATACGGCACTGCGTTTAACTGAAAATTGCGTTGTCATGCAATGCTATATCCAAATAAAATTGATGTCCTTTTTTTCCCACAAATAGAGCTTTATTTTGGTGGTATTTGATCCCCTGTGCAATTTTTAGTTTTTTGCGCTATAAACAAAAAAAGCGACATTTCTGAAAAAAAAAAAAAGATTTCCACATTCTGCTATATAACATTCCCAAAAAAAAAGAAAAAATTAAAAATCTAATTTTTTCATCATTTTAGGCCATTTTGTATTCTGCCACATCTTTTTGGTTAAAAAAAAAAAAAAAAAACCCAATAAGTGTATATTGTTTGGTTTGCGAAAAAATTATCGCGTCTACAAAGTAGGGGAAAGATTTATGTCATTTTTATTTATTCATTTTTTACTAGTAATGGCAGCGATCAACGATTTTTAGCGGGATTGCAGCAGACAGATCGGACACCTAACTGACATTTTTGACACCTTTGGGGGGACCAGTGACATTACTACAGTAATCAGTGCTACAAATATGCACTGTTACTGTAATAATGACACTGGCAGGGAAGGGGTTAACCCAGGGGCGATCAAAGGGTTACATGTGTCCCTAGGGGGTGCTTTATAACTGTGTGGGGGATGGTCTTTCTGCATGAACACAGAGACCTGTGTTCCTAATTAAGAGGAACACAGGATCCCTGTGTTCATAACTGACAGAACAGTGGTCTACCGTGTTTACAACGGCAGACTGCCGTTCTGTCTCCACAAGGAACGATCGTGGCCGGACCCACTGATTGGTTTCCCCTGTGGTGAATGGGCACACGCGCCTGACCCCGCTAGCGGTCCCGCGAAGCGGCGTACAGTTACGTTGTTTCGTGGAACAGAGCCGACTGCGGCGGGCTGTCAGTAAGTGGTTAAAAGGTATTTTTTCCAAAAAAACTGAATTTTTGTAAAATCTTACCGTAAAATTCCTTTCTCTGAGTCCTCCGACAGTCGCCGCCCACTCATACAGTCTTCACCAATGGGGTATTGACTTCATCTCCACAGGAGTAGCTAGGCATAAGGCTTGTTAGAAAACAAAGCATTTACATAGACACACCCATGGGGGCTGTCCCACTGGTCCAATACCCCCTGCAATCAGCCATCCCAACTCAGTTTGGTAGCAAGCAGTTAAGTGTATAAGGACCCCAAAAGAGGGGCGGGGGCGGCGACTGTCGGAGGACTCAGAGAAAGGAATTTTACGGTAAGATTTTACAAAACTTCAGTTTTCTCTTACGTCCTCCGACAGTCGCAGCCCACTCATACAGTCTTCACCAATGGGGATGTCCCAAAGCAGTGTAGACATGAGGGGTGGGAAACGAAACCGTCAGAAAGGAAACGCAGCACCCACATCAGAGAAAGGAACCTTACCATAACAGCAAGGGAACCTTCTGGGCAACAAGAAAGCTCAACAGGAGCAACAATCCAGGAAAGCAAAAAACCAAGGGGGTCAACAACCCCAACAGCCAGGGACCCGCAACAAAACCAGGGTCTCCTACGGTACTGCCGCACAGAGAACTTTGCGGCCAAAGGAGGCATCAGCTGATGCCAGAACATCGACCTTATAGAATTTGGAAAAGGTGTGCACTGACGACCAAGTCGCAGCCTTACACACCTGGGCCACCGAAGCCTGATGCCGGAAGGCCCAGGACGCACTCACCGATCTGGTAGAGTACGCTTTGACAGGGAGGGGCGGAACCCATTCCTTCAACGAATAGGCCTGTACAATCATCTGTCTGATCCATTTTGAAATGGTCGCCACAGACGCAGCCACACCCTTCCGAGGTCTCTCAGGAAGGACAAAGAGAGAATCCGATTTACGAAAGGATTCAGTCGACGACAGGTAAACCCTGATCGCCCTGACAACATCCAAAGAATGCAAGGCAATCTCCTTAGGATAAAAAAATGGGGATATTGCTGCGCTAAAATGATCAATGATCTCTGTGGTGGGGATCATTGCGTTGTGGTAAGGGGCCATTTTTTCTACTTGGTGGTGGTCTCCATACACTGGATTTCAGGATGGTGAAAGTTTGATACGAGATTCGGGGAGCACTTCCTTCCTTTCTCTTTTTTGACGGACCTATCCTTCCAACTATTTGTATTTGTTTTATATGGACTGTTGAGTTCATTTGAACTATTACTAGCGCTACACCATATTTTGTTACATTCTCCTTAGGATGCTTAGGATTCGCACAGAGCGAAGGCAAAACAATATGCTCATTAAGGTGAAAATCCGAAACCACCTTTGGAAGAAAGGACGGGTTAAGTTGCAAGACCACCTTATCCCTATAAACCTCAGAATTTTTTTTTTTTTAAAAAACGAACACCTGAAAGACAAACACATAATGAGCTAGTATGCATTGCATACTAGCTCATTATGAAATACTTACCTTAGAACGAAGCCTCGCATTGCTGACCGCTCACCTGTCTCACGGGTGACATGTTTGATTGCTCTTCTTCTGGGTTTGTGGCTTCCGGCCATCTGATTGGCTGGAGCCGACTGTCACGGCACAGGGCTCTGAAGGAACGGCATGAGCGGCCGTACTTTCCGAGCGCATGCGCCAGTGATGTCACTGGCTGCAAGCAAAGTAAATATCTCCTAAATGGTACAAGTTTAGGAGATATTTACAGTACCTATAGGTAAGCCTTATCATAGACTTACCTATAGGTACAAGTTGCAGAGGAGGGTTTACTTCCTCTTTAGTCAACGTGCACTTGGTTAATGCAATAGCTTCATAAATGTAGAGACTGTATGCATCCGGGGAGCCCCCAGTGAGTATAAGATGTGCAATCAATCTGCAGCGATCGGGTACATACCAAGATGTACACCGATCTCATCTTGGCAAGTAGCGGGGCAGAGCGTCCCTGTTGCCAGGCAACGCGCCATGGGCCAATCAAGGCGCGACACACAGGCCGCTCGTGTGAGGCCCGGAACGCCTCCATGTACATGGCGTCCACTGCTGTCATGGTAATCATGACGTAGAGCGAGCAGGCACGCCAGACACAAGCGGCTCCGTAAGGGGAGATGAGGGATGCCAAAAGCAGGGCAAAGAGAGAATGTGAGAAAGGAGTGACCCGAGCAGAGGAGGAGGATTGAAAAATAGAGGAAAGAGAGAAATAAAATAGAGAAATTAATGGAAGTAAAGAGGAAA
Organism: Pelophylax lessonae; assembly: GCF_965119305.1. Taxonomy (NCBI): domain Eukaryota; kingdom Metazoa; phylum Chordata; class Amphibia; order Anura; family Ranidae; genus Pelophylax; species Pelophylax lessonae. The sequence goes on from NC_138774.1 coordinate 32,202,050, forward strand.
GGAAAAGAGTTGAAATGCAAGGAAAAAAAAAAAAACATACATAATATTTTTATTATTTTTTATCTGTAATAGATCCAGTTTCCAGCTGGTGATCGCTTCAGCACCCATTACATATGTGTCTATATCCAGGAAGGTGTGTGATAGGAATGTGAACTTCATTCTTCTGTGTATGCATGGATACATAGGATAACATGCTGGGGAGATTACTGGCTGCAGAATAAAAAGTCTGACACCAAAAATAGCCGCTATAAAAACCTCCCGTGTGCACGAGGCCTTAAAGCGGAGTTCCAGGCAAAAAAAAAAAATTGAGATAAAAATACCCCTATTTCAGTCAGGGTTAGTGCATTTAAGCAACGATAGCCTCTGAACTGTCCCCTGTTTAACCACTTTACCACCGGAGGATTTTGCTGTCTTACGTCTGGGCCACTTTTTGCAATTCGGCGCTGTGCGACTTTAACTGGCAATTGCGCGGTCATGCAACGCCGTACCCAAACGAAATTTACATCCTTTTTTTCCCACAAACAGAGCTTTCTTTTGGTGGTATTTGATCACCTGTGCGATTTTTACTTTTTGTGCTATAAACAAAAAAAGAGCGACAATTTTGGAAAAATAACAATATTTTTCACATTTTTTTATGAGATCCCCTCCCAAAAAAATTAAAAAATCTAATTTTTTTTTATCATTTTAGGCCAATTTGTTTTCTGCTACATATTTTTGGTAAAAAAAATCGCAATAAGCGTATTTTGATTGGTTTGCGCAAAAGTTATTGCATTTACTAACTAAGGGAAAGATTTTTGTCATTTTTGTTGCTTTTTTTTTTTTAACGAGTAATGGCGGCGGTCTGCGATTTTTTTTTTTTTTTTTTTGCGGTACTGCAACATTGCGGCGGACAGATCGGACCCTTGACTGACATTTTTGACACTTTTGGGGGGACCGGTGACATTACTACAGTAATCAGTGCTATACATATGCACTGTTACTGTAAAAATGACACTGGCAGGGAAGGGGTTAACTTTATTAGAGATGCAGTGACTATGTGTGTCCCTAGGGGCGTGCTTCTAACTGTGCAGGGATGTGGCTGTGTGTGTGTACCAGCACAGATCAACAGTCCTACATAGCAGGACCGTTAGATCAGTGCTTTTACACAGGGAAGAATGACAGGCGGCTTTGTTTACATCAGCCGCCTGCCTTTCTCCCTTCACATCGGACGGTCACACGCACGGAGGTGTCCGTGAACGAGCCGAGGCGGGAGCGCGCCTCCGGCGGCGCACGCTCCCCCACTTTTGGCTCCCAGGCTAGTGACGTATATATACACGTCACTTTGCCTGGCCGGGGCTGACCGCCGCAGTAAATAGTCGTGCGGCGGTCGGCAAACGGTTAACTCACCTGCAGAATTAAATACTTACCTTGAAAATGTCTTGTCCAGCACTGCCAACTCCGGTGTGGGCAGCTGAAGCCGTAGCGTCCCTCTTCGTGTCCCTCTTCTTGGATGTCTGTGTCCCAGAATGCCCTGCTCGTCACTTCCGGTGCAGGTACATCATCCCGCAGCGGGTTCTGCGCATGCCCAGAAGCTGTTCTAATCCATCGGCAAAGAATGACGTGCCTGCACCGGAAGTAACGAGGGACACCGGCATTGACTCCTGGCATTGATGACGCTCATCTCCCAGAAGTCAATGCAAAGGGAGAAGTGACATCGTGGGCCGCGGCCGCAGAGGGAGGAAGTGGAAGGAAGGTTATTTTAAGAAAAATCAGGTATGTGAAAAAAAAAAAAAAGAAATATATATATATATATATATATATATATATATATATATATATAACCAATTCTTTTTCAGGATGTTTTCATCTAATAGAAAATGCAAAGTTCAAAAATAGGGTGGAACTCCACTTTAAGTTGGGCTCAGCTGCGGCCCCAGGGGAGGGTGGGCCTGTCACTGTACACATGGAGAGTATGATGAAACCCGCCCTTTGAACGTGCTGCAGTTTTGCCTGAAGCTGTTCTCTTTGACACCATTGACTGTCCCGTGCTGTTATTGTTGGTGTCATTACAGAGCAGCGCTGGAAATGCTGGTTTCCGGCCAAACTTGCTTTTCCAGATCTGATATGGTATGTGTTCCAGAATAAACACTCAGAAAATCTGTTGTTTTACTCTTTTCATGGGAACAGAAACATCCTCTGTACAGACTCCGCAGCCATAATTGCTAACGCTTTACAATAATTTCTAGGAAACTTTCCAATTCTGTAGAAATTAAAGGGTAACTCCACTTTCGTGGGGGGAAAAATAGCTAATAAAGAAAAAGTTGTTGAAGCCCAGAGCAGTCACTTCCTTATTGGAAACTGCATTCCTTAGTTTCAAAAACTATAGGTCACTTTCTTCTAATAAAATATGAACATTTTCAGCCTTAAATGTATGTCTTGGCTCAGATAGAGAGGAAGGCTAACAGAAGCTTAAAGGGGAAGTAAACTCCCCCCAAAAAAATTAAAGAAAAAAAAACCCCTGTAAGGCAAAGGCATTATGAACAAGACCTATCCAGTAAAAAAAAAAAAAAAAAAAATCTTCATAAATTTAGGCTATTGTGTATTCTGCTACATATTTTTGGTAAAAAAAAAAAAATCCCAAATAGGCGTATATTGATTGGGTAGCGCAAAAGTTATCACATCTAGAAACTATGAGATATTTTTATTTATTGATTTATTTATTTTTACTATTATTGGCGGTGATCAGCGACTTATAGTGACGTTTTTTTTTTTTTCAAAATCATACCTAGGTGTAGAGGTGCACCATTAGGCTCCTTTCGCATGGTCTGCTGTCCGGTGTGGACCGTTCTCTGCTCAGCAGGGATCGATCCGCCCATCCCCGCTGAGCAGGTGGATGACAGCTCCGTCTCCGCACTGTGTGCGGAGAGGGAGGTGTCAGAGCCCCGCTGCTCTCTATGGGGAATCCGATCTGATCCCCTGGACGGATGGAAAATAGGGTTTTCATCCGTCTGGATTTCACGGACCTTAGATCAAAGGGACTCATTTTGGCCTGTAAAAGAAGTCAGATTAACCACTTAAAAAGGTTGTAAACCTCCAAAAAATAAAAACCTGTAAGACAAAGGCATAATGAGCTAGTATGCATCGCATACAAACTCATGAAATACTTACCTTAGAACCCCTGACACGGCCGACAAGTTCACCTTCTGGGTTCACATCCTCCGGCCATCTGATTGGCGGGAGTGGCGATGATGTCACTCCCACGCATGCGCATGGGAGCCGTCGTTCACGGCACAAGGCTCTGAAGGAAGGGCACGGACGGCCGTTCTTTTTCAGAGTGCAATCGCCAGCGATGCATGCAAAGTAAATATGTCCTAAAGGGTGCATGTTTAGGAGATATTTACAGTACCTGTAGCTTTACTTCCTCTTTAAAGACTAAGCCTTTTTCTGACACTTGTTGCTTACCGTTAAAATCAGTATTTTTTGCTAGAAAATTACTTGGAACCCCCAAACATTATATAGATATATATTAGGGATTGACTGATTATCGGGGGCCGATATGCACTTTCCCCGATATATCGGAATCGGCCCCTGAGGTGACCGATATTGCCGATATTTAGGGAAAGTGCATGTACTGGAGTGATGCCTGCAGCTAGAGGTATCACCCCGGTACCGGCATCCATAGCTGATGGTCGGCTGACTTGTAATGACAACCAATGCAGCTGAGAAGCCAATCGGCTGTCATTACAAGGAGCGGGAGGGGACGTCTCCCCCCTTCCGCGGCTCGCCCGGGTCTCCCGCCCCAACGTGAGACCTGAGCATCCTACCTCCACCCCTGCCGCCGCCGAAGAGAAGACCCGGGTCTTCATGTAAAAAACCCAGAAGTGATGTCATGACATCACTTCCGGGTACTCGGCGCCGAATTAAAAAAAATGACAGCATTCAAAGCAGCCAAACTTGGCGTTTTGAATGCTTTTCAGTGCGGAGGAGGGGTTTGGGGTCTTTTAGACCCCCAGATCCCTTCACAAGTAGTACCTTTAGGAAAAAAAAAATATATAATTTTTTACATGTCTGAAAATATCAGCCGATACAGATATCCGATGACCAAAACATCGATATCGGTCGATCACTATATATATATATATATATATATATATATATATATATATATATATACAGTGGGTACGGAAAGTATTCAGACCCCCTTAAATTTTTCACTCTTTGTTATATTGCAGCCATTTGCTAAAATCATTTAAGTTCATTCTTCTTCCTCATGAATGTACACATAGCACCCCATACTGACAGAAAAACACAGAATTGTTGACATTGTTGCAGATTTATTAAAAAAGAAAAACTGAAATATCACATGGTCCTAAGTATTCAGACCCTTTGCTCAGTATTTAGTAGAAGCCCCCTTTTGATCTAATACAGCCAGGAGTCTTTTTGGGAAAGATGCAACAAGTCTTTCACACCTGGATTTGGGGATCCTCTGCCATTCCTCCTTGCAGATCCTCTCCAGTTCTGTCAGGTTGGATGGTAAACGTTGGTGGACAGCCATTTTTAGGTCTCTCCAGAGATGCTCAATTGGGTTTAAGTCAGGGCTCTGGCTGGGCCATTCAAGAACAGTCACGGAGTTGTTGTGAAGCCACTCCTTCGTTATTTTAGCTGTGTGCTTAGGGTCATTGTCTTGTTGGAAGGTAAACCTTCGGCCCAGTCTGAGGTCCAGAGCCCTCTGGAGAAGGTTTTTGTCCAGGATATCCCTGTACTTGGCCGCATTCATCTTTCCCTCGATTGCAACCAGTCGTCCTGTCCCTGCAGCTGAAAAACACCCCCACAGCATGATGCTGCCACCACCATGCTTCACTGTTGGGACTGTATTGGACAGGTGATGAGCAGTGCCTGGTTTTCTCCACACATACCGCTTAGAATTAAGGCCAAAAAGTTCTATTTTGGTCTCATCAGACCAGAGAATCTTATTTCTCACCATCTTGGAGTCTTTCAGGTGTTTCTTAGCAAACTCCATGCGGGCTTTCATGTGTCTTACACTGAGGAGAGGCTTCCGTCGGGCCACTCTGCCATAAAGCCTGGTGGAGGGCTGCAGTGATGGTTGACTTTCTACAACTTTCTCCCATCTCCTGACTGCATCTCTGGAGCTCAGCCACAGTGATCTTTGGGTTCTTCTTTACCTCTCTCACCAAGGCTCTTCTCCCCCGATAGCTCAGTTTGGCCGGACAACCAGCTCTAGGAAGGGTTCTGGTCGTCCCAAACGTCTTCCATTTGAGGATTATGGAGGCCACTGTGCTCTTAGGAACCTTAAGTGCAGCAGAAATCTTTTTGTAACCTTGGCCAGATCTGTGCCTTGCCACAATTCTGTCTCTGAGCTCTTCAGGCAGTTCCTTTGACCTCATGATTCTCATTTGCTCTGACATGCATTGTGATCTGGAAGGTCTTATATAGACAGGTGTGTGGCTTTCCTAATCAAGTCCAATTAGTATAATCAAACACAGCTGGACTCAAATGAAGGTGTAGAACCGTCTCAAGGATGATCAGAAGAAATGGAAAGCACCTGAGTTAAATATATGAGTGTCACAGCAAAGGGTCTGAATACTTAGGACCATGTGATATTTCAGTTTTTCTTTTTTAATAAATCTGCAACAATGTCAACAATTCTGTGTTGTTCTGTCAGTATGGGGTGCTATGTGTACATTCATGAGGAAGAAGAATGAACCTAAATGATTTTAGCAAATGGCTGCAATATAACAAAGAGTGAAAAATTTAAGGAGGTCTGAATACTTTCCGTACCCACTGTGTGTGTATATATATATATATATATATATATATATATTTATAATCAGAGACCCTAGAGAATAAAATGGCGGTCCTTGCAATATTTTATGCCACACGGTATTTGCGCAGCGGTCTTTCAAACACAATTTTTTGGTAAAAAAACGACACATTAAAGTTATCCCAATTTTTTTGTACAGTGTGAAAGATGATGTTACGCCGAGATTCGTGTTCTTTTTTCTAAGCAAAACAAATTGTGATTTTTGTTTTATCCAGAATCATGCAGCTCTACCTAGATCATGGGTGTCCATCCTTTTGGCTTCTCTGGGCCACATTGAGTGTAGAGAAATTTTCTCGGGCCGCATATAAAATATATACTATAGTTAAGATATATAAGTAATAAAATGCCACTGCACCCTTCCCGCGCCGCCACGCCCCCGCACTAATTTAACACAAATAGAGGATAAACAAATGAAATGGAAACAGTATACAGAGGTTTACTTCTTCTGAGCGATAATAAAGGAACACTCTAACCACCATGAACACTTCAGTGATTTAAAGTGGTCATGGTGGTAGGAGTCAAAAACACTACACATGCTCCCCTCCCCTACCCTCTGAGGCAGCCTCTGCCTACCGTTAGTTGGCAGCTGCTGTGGCTGTGCCCCGACCTAACTTCCTTCCTCTCCAGCAAAAAAAAAATTGTCAGGGGGCAGTGGGCCACATTGCCTGAGGTTCTGGGCCGCATGCGGCCCTCGGGCCGCAGGTTGGACATGCCTGACCTAGATAAATTCAGCATCAATCAGATGCTGCATCTGTCCCCGCCGGCTCTAAGACAAAGAACTGAGCAATCAAAGACCACTGGTCGCTCGTTTCTCTTTTTACGTCACATGGTATTTGCGAGGCAGTTTTTCGAACACATTTTTTTTGGGAAAAAATACACTTTAATGAATTTTAGCGCACACAAACACAAAATAATACCCAATATTTTGGTCACATAGAAAAGATGATGTTACGCCGAGTAAATAGATACCTAACATGTTTCACTTTAAAATTGTGCACGCTTGTGGAATGGCGACAAACTACATCGCCATAGGTGACGCATTAAAAGCCTTTTTAGGTTACCAGTTTAGAGTTACAGAGGAGGTCTGGTGGAAAATGATTGCTCTCGCTCTGAAGTACTCGGTGATACCTCACATGTGAGGTGCGATCGCTGTTTACGTATGCTTGTGGGGACTAACATGTGCGTTCGCCTTTGCACACAAGCATAGGGAGGGCGGGGGTGCTTTCATTTTTCTTTTCTTCTTTTTATTATTAATTTTTTGACATAGCTTACAAAGTTTTGTTTTTCATCACTTTAATTGCTGTCACAAAGAATGTAAACATCCCTTGTGACAGTAATAGGCAGTGACAAGTATTCTTTATGGAGAGATCTGGGCTTTAATAGACCCCGATGTCTCCTCTGTCCTGAAAGCATCTGATAACACCAAGATCGGTGTGATCAGATATTTCAAAATCTAAAAATGACGCTGTTTACATCCGGGGAGCTTGAAAGTGACAAAAATGCTTGTCACTTCCAGTTTCCTATTTACACAGAGATCATCTGGGACCTTCCGGTCCTCCACGAACTTTATGGTAAGTTGGTGGAATCGGTGGCTTTCATTCTGGGCTCTCGCTGCTGAGACAGTAGAGCCCGGAGAGGCACTGGCGGAAGGTTAGGATGGGGGCGACCCTTCCCACCACCTGTAAATGCTATTCAGCAGCTAATTAGCCGCTAGGATTGCTTTGCCGGCCGCGGGCAGAAAAAAACAATACTGTGTTGATGCCTGTAGCTGCAGACATCATCCTGGTTGAAACACTTGTAAGAGGCCTTTCAAAACGGGGAAGTCGGGGACAGTCGGCAACTACAGGTCCAGCTGTGGTCCCAGTATGCCCTTCCAGTCGCTGGTTGTCGGTCACGCTGGGACTTGTAGTTCATCACAGCTGACATTTGGCTGATTCTTTGCTGAAAGTAGACTTTTTCTGGTTGACCTTCACTACGTGGCCAGAACGATGTACGCTGTGTTCAGCACAGTGCTGGCAAGTCTCTACTAACAGGTTAAAGATCAGGAGAGAGTAAACACGTTCCCAAAAAGTTTGTGTTGCGTCACCCAATGTCTGATGAGCCGGATCTCTGAATCCTGAGTACAACAAACCATTGTTGTCTGCTATTCTAGAGGCCTGATTTTGAAGTAGGTATGGTGTCGGCGATTGATTAGACATGCACAGCTGTTTCTAATAGAGCGGCATTACACGCATCCCCCTGGCTTGGCTGTATCAGCTCTGCCTGGAAAGGAGTGTGGAAGGAATTCTGACATGAATCTACCAGGAATGCTACAAATGTCTGATATCTCCTGTGCCCTTCACACATCGGGATGGTCATGAATGTTAAAGCGGGACTTTACATATAACAGTTTGATAACAAATATTGTTCTTTAACTAAAGAACACAGGGGTGTCGAACTCATCGCGGGCCGCATCAGCATTACGGTTGCCCTCAAAGGGCCGGTTATATCTGTAGGATTAGATGTCTAGAGCACCCCATACCCCCCCACCATCAGAAGTCAAGAGTCACCCACCCTTCCTTACATCACAATGCACCCCCTTATCTTGTGCTGCTGCCAGAAAGAAGATGAGGGTGGATCTGGGAAAAAGTGCAGGGTCTGGTGGAGAACCAGAGGAGGGCTGGGGTCAGCTTCCAGAATCTGTTGAATGTTGAGACCGGGGAAGGCAAAGGCAAGGTGGTGTGGCGGCTGCACAGAGAGGTGCAGGAGGAGTTCTGCCCTCCTCTCTGCTACGGACTGCTGACAAGAGGGGGGGTGGGGCAAAGATGTGCCTTTCTGCAGCTGCACAGAGGAGTGCAGAATCTAGCAAAGGAGTTCTGTCCTCTCTGCTGTTGACTACAGAGACAAGTTGGGGGCAGAGACAAGGGGGATGCCGCAGCTGCAGGAAAGGTGCGAGGGCCACATGTAATGGCCTGGGGGGCCGCAGGCCTTCTGTTTGACACCTGTGTTCTACATTGTTAATTATGCTGTCAAAATTAGTGTGTGCTGTAAATTGCCTCCAGCATTGCTCCTGTTTTTTCTTGCTGGAGGCCGTCATTTTGTTGAAGCCCAGAACAGTCACTTCCTTATTGGAAACCGCACTCCTTAGTTTCAAAAACTATAGGTCACTTTCTTCAATTAAAATATGAACATTTCCAGCTTTAAATGTATGTCTTGGCTCAGATAGAGAGGAAGGCTAACAGAAGCTTAAGACTAGTACACACAGGCCGAATGTCATAAGACATTGGCTGGTTCAATGAAAACTGGCCAACATTTGGGCCCGTGTATATGGTGTTCGGCTTCTGTCGGACGAGCATACTGGAAAACCAGCAGCCGACTGGCTTCCAATCAGCGCTCCCAACCATCAAAGACCTATTTCTCTATCGTTCATCGACAGACGCAGCTCCATCCCTTCAGAGACCATTGGGTTATGCTCCTCCTATCAGGAATAGGCACTAGGCAGGAAAAAAACACGCATATGGGGATGTCCCTGCAGGCATAACCCCATACACTCTGCTATCAGCAAGCAGTTTGTTTCTGCCTAGTTTAGTAATAGGACTTAGTTCAGTCTTAGCTTTTAATAGGGAAATTTGTGTTAGTTGTTATTTTTTATTTTTCACTAGTTAGTTCCTGAAGGACCAAGATCCAGAGGAACTACAAGCAACAGCCGGCTGTGGTTTCGCACTGGATAATCTAGATCCTTAAGGTCTCCCAGCCTGGCCAGCGAGCGTGAGCAGGTTATAGTCCAGAACTAGGCTTCGCCACGACAGTGCCCCGACGGATGGGGACGAGCCTGCTGGGACGCAACAACCTGGAACGCCCTGAGTCGCAGCTTCCCTCTGGCTGACAGCACCCCCATCCCGGGTGGGAGGTGATCTGTTTTGGAGCGGCTCCCACCTGGTATCAGGGTAAGTGTCGCCTTTGTCTATTTATATGCAACGCCCATTTGCTACGCATGCCTTGATTCATGCCTTCATACAGGGATTGCACAATATGGCTCCTCAGAGACCATCCTCGCTACCGACGTGGGATCTCAATTTGGTGTTGTCTGTTCTTCAAAAGCCTCCTTTTAAGAACATTCGGGAGATTTCTCTGCTTTCATTTTCTCAGAAGGTTGCCTTCTTGGTGGCTATCACTTCTGCTTGCAGAGTATCTGAATTGGCGGTGTTGTCATGCTGTTCACCTTATCTGGTGGTACACAGAGATAAAGTGGTACTTCGACCTAATCAGTCGTTTCTTTCTAAGGTGGTTTCTGATTTTCATCTGAATGAAGACATTGTGCTGCCTTTGCTCTGTCCTAAGCCCAAACATTCAAAAGAATTTGCCTTCCATTCTTTGGATGTGGTTCGGGCAATCAGGGTTTAACTGGAGGCCACTGAGTCTTTTAGAAAATCAGATGCTCTTTTTGTCCTTGCCGAAGGACCTCGTAAGGGATTGGCTGCATCTGCTGTGACTATATCTAGATGGATCAGGGAAAGTGGTTCAGGCTTATTCACTGAAGGGTCGGGTTCCTCCTTTCCCTGTGAAGGTGCATTCTACTAGAGCACTGAGTGCCTCTTGGGCTTTTCGCCATCAGGTGTCAGTGCTGCAAGTTTGCAAGTCGGCAACTTGGTCGTCGGTGCATGCATTCACAAAATTGTACAAAGTAGATTTGTTGGCATCAGCGGATGCTTCTTGTGGCCACAAGGTTTTGCAGGCTGCCATTTAAAGAGAATCTTTTTTGTTTCTCTTTGAGGGTGTATGTTTGTTTTTTTTTTTCTAGGTGAGCTCCAGTTGTTTCTGGTTGAGCTCCATGTTACCTTGTTGGCTACATTTAGCCTTTTGGGAGTATCATTCTTCTTTTCGTTGTCTTCCCACCCCTCATGATTATACTGCTTTGGGACATCCCAATGGACTATGAAGATATAGAGCTGCGTCTGTCGATTAACCGGTTGCCGACCGCCGCAAGTACATATACTGCGGCGGTCAGCCCCGGCCAGGCAAAGTGACGTATATTACGTCACTAGCCTGTCACTGGCTTGTGAGCCAATAGCGGGCGAGCGCGCGCCCGCTGAGGCGCACGCCCGCCCCGGCTCGTTCCCAGACAAGTCAGTGCGTGTGACCGGCGGACCCGATGTCCGCTGGTCACTCGCGATCGTTCGGCGGGAAGGGAGAAAGGCAGGCGGCTAATGTAAACAAGCCGCCTGTCATTCTCCCCTGTGTAAAAATGGAGATCAAACGGTTCTACTATGTAGGACCGTTGATCTCTGTTTTTACACTAGTAGCCATGTCCAATCACAGTTAGAAGCACGCCCCTAGGGACACACTTAACCCCTCCCTCTCCAATACAGTTAACCCCTTCCCTGCCAGTGTCATTTTTGCAGTAACAGTGCATATGTATAGCACTGATTACTGCAGTAATGTCACTGGTAACTGCAAAAGTGTCAAAAATGTCAGTCAAGGGTCCGATCTGTACGCCGCAATGTTGCAGTCCCGCAAAAAAAATCGCAGATCGCCGCCATTACTCGTTAAAAGAAAACCACCAAAAATGACAAAAATCTTTCCCTTTGTTAGTAAACGCGATAACTTTTGCGCAAACCAATCAAAATACGCTTTTTGCGATTTTTTTTTTTTTTTTTTTTTTTTTTTTTTTACCAAACATATGTAACATAAAACAAATTGGCCGAAAATGTTAAAACATTTTGATTTTTTACATTTTTTTGGGGGGGAATTTCATATAAAAAAATTTGAAAAATATTGTTATTTTTGCAAAATTGACGCTGTTTTTTTGTTTATAGCGCATGATCAAAAAATTGTACAGGTGATCAAATACCACCAAAAGAAAGCTCTGTTTGTGGGAAAAAAAGGACGTCAAATTCGTTTAGGTACAGCGTCGCACGGCCGCGCAATTGTCCGTTAAAGTCACGCAGTAAAAAATCGCAAAAAAGCCCCTGGTCAGGAAGGGGGTAAAATCTTCCGGGGCTTAAGTGGTTAACGATAGAGAAAACTGGATTTTTATAAGAACTTACCATAAAATCCTTTTCTCTGAAGTTCATTGACAGACGCAGCACCTGCCCCTCTATTTCTGAGTGTTTGGGGGGTTTTTTTTGTCTTCTAAACACTGCTTGCAACTAAACTGATTGCTGATAGCAGAGTGTGTGGGGTTATGCCTGCAGGGACGGCCCCATAGGCGTGGTAACGTTTTTTTTCCTGCCTAGTCCTGATTGGAGGAGCAGGTAATGAAGATGTGGAGCTGCGTCTGTCGATGGACTTCAGAGAAAAGGATTTTACGGTAAGTTCTTACAAAAATCCAGTTTTTCCCCACTGTATGTGGAATTACTCTTGGTGTTCAGCTTGCAATATCATATCTTACCTGTTTATCTTTACTATTTGTTTGCGCTGATTGAATTTTGCCTATGCTTTTAGTGTCGTGTACAACAGCACTCCTGAATTTCCTGATGTAAGCTGATATCACACGCCCTTTTTCTGGACTGTAAATTGAAGATATGGTTTCGGCCCTGCCTGCTTGTTTTTGGTAAATGACTGAATATCCCCCCCCCTTTTTATTTTTTATTTTTTTATTTTTTATTTTTTTTTTTTGCATCTCCAGAGAATAATTCTTTTTGTAGTCCATGATAATAAAGGGAGGGTCTCCTTGGGATGACAAGGGCAGAGTGAACAGAACACCGGACAGCTTGGCCCGTATATCCTGCAGCCATCATGTCAGCTGCTTTATATTACGTTTCTTTCTTTAGGTTATTTAACCACTTCTGGGTTTTTTTCCAGGCCATTTTTTGCGATTCGGAACTGCGTTACTTTAACTGACAATTGCGCGGTCGTGCGACGCTGTACCAAAATAAAATGGATGTCTTTTTTTTTTTTTTTTCCCCCCACAAATAGAGCTTTCTCTTGGTGGTATTTGATCAGCTGTGCGATTTTTATTTTTTTTTTATTTTTTGCGCTATAAACAAAAAAAGAGCGACCATTCTGAAAAAAAAAAAAAAACATCTTTCACATTCTGTTATATAACATTCCCAATAAAATATGTAAAAATCAAAATTGTTCATTCTTTTAGGCCAATTTGTATTCTGCTACATATTTTTAGCAAAAAGTGTATTTTGATTGGTTTGCGCAAATGTTATGGCGTCTACAAACTACGGGAAAAGATTTATATCATTTTTTTTTGTTTATTTTTTTACAAGTGATGGCGACGATTTGCGATTTTTAGCGGGACTGCGACATTACGGTGGACAGATCGGACCCCTAACTGACATTTCTGACACTTTTGGGGGGACCAGTGACATTACTACAGTAATCAGTGCTAAAAATATGCACTGTTACTTTAATCATGACACTGGCATGGTTAACCTAGGGGTGATCAAAGGGTTAAATGGGATCCTAGGGGAGTGTTTACTAACTGTGGGGGGTGTGGCTTGTGAAATGACCATAGAGACCTGTGATCCTATATAGAAGGATCACAGGCGCTCTGTGATCATTCCAGAGAGAAGAACGGTCAGCTGTGTTTACAACAGCTTCCCGTCCTTCTCTCTCAGCGGGGAGCGATTGCAGGTGCCTGGCAGCAATCACGGCCACCAGCCCAGTGCATTGGCATCCTTGCTGCCTAGTGGGGGCGTCCCTATGTCGGCTTGCGCAGCCGAGCCAGCCTGCGGCAGTAAAACTGCGGCGGGCAGTCGGCAAGTGGATAAGCGTACACCCATGCGAGGGATTGTTTGTCTGCACAGGTGTTCCATGCATCCCCGTGCAGGCATTCCCTAGGTGTGGGTCCTCAAACGCACATTGGGTGCTTCCTGTCCCGTTCACACAACTTTACTAGTGTTGGTGGCCAGCGACTTATAGCAGGACCGCAACATTGCAGCAGGCAAATTTGACACTAATGCCCCGTACACACGTGCAGATTATCTGCAGACTTTTGTCTTCAGATTTACCTTTTCTATGTAGTGCAAGGGCCTGCCGGATTGCATACAAATTGAAAGTGTTTAGGTTTGACCTCATATTATATGGTTTTGGTAAGTCTGCAGACAAAAGTCTGCAGATAATCTGCACGTGTGTATGGGGCATAAGGGCTCTTTCACACGGGCGATCCGATCAGATCCGCCTGTCAGTTTTTTAGGCGGATCTGATTGGATCCTCCATGCAGCTCTATTGGGCAGCGGATGTCAGCAGAGACATCTCCGCTGACACCCGCTGCCATCCGTATCCGATCCTGTCCGTTAAATCCGGACGGATGGAAACCGTATTTTTCCATCCGTTCAGGGGTCGGATCGGATGAGAACGGACATGCGGTCCGCTCTCATCCGATCCCCCATAGAGAGCAGAGGGAGCTGTGACACCTCCCTCTCCACTCTGCAAGCGGAGACGGAGCTGTCATCCGCCGGCTCATCGGGCATCGGCGGATCGATCCCCGCTGAGCAGCACGGATCCGCCTATGGAGGCGGACCGTGTGAAAGAGCCCTAAGTGACATTTTTGACACTTTTTTGGGAACCAGTGACACTAATACAGTGATCAGTGCTAAAAAAAATACACTGTCACTGTACTAATGACACTGGCAGGGAAGGGGTTAACATCAGGAGCAATCAAAGAATGTCCGGGGGGGGGGGGGGGGGAGATACTTGTACTGTAAGAAGATAGAGAGACCTGTGTTCTTGTTTAGCAGAAACACAAGATCTCGGTCTTCTCCTTTCACAGTCTTGTTTACATAGGCAGACCACCGTTCTGTCTGCCTCGGTAATGATCGTCAGGTCGCGGCGGACATTGGACCCACTGATTGGCTCCCGCTGTGTCCAATCACAGCAGGAGCTGGTCGCCGGTGGTGCGTATGTACGCCCCAGAACAGGAAGAGCGAAATCACTTACAGGTATGTGAGTTCGTGCAGAGAGGCCGCCGCGCTTCAGTTCAGCTGGGTTCACACATTAATGTGAATTGGATGCTGGTTTCCCCCACATCCAATTCACATAACTGGCTCTCAATGGAGCCGGAGCCAGATTACACAGGTCCGGGGTAGCTGCGGAGCGGCTTGCAGAGGGGTCCTGTGCGTCTTTGGCTCAGTTTCAGGTCTGAATTCAGGCAGCAATTTGGGCCGGATTCATCCCTGAAATGGAGAACAAGGACGCAGCGGACCCCCTGCTGTGAGCCGCTCCGCACACAGTATGAATCCAGCGGACCCCCTGCTGTGAGCCGCTCCGCACACAGTATGAATCCAGCGGACCCCCTGCTGTGAGCCGCTCCGCACACAGTATGAATCCAGCGGACCCCCTGCTGTGAGCCGCTCCGCACACAGTATGAACCCAGCCTAAATGTACATGGGGCAGTCCAGAAGCAGTCAGGGAAATCTTCTTTCTCCACCCGAAGCCAGCGTGTCCCTTCAGAACACTGGTAGTAGCTGGACGCTATTGTCTGGTAGAGCCAATAAATGATTCGCCAACCACCTGAACGGCTTTCTCAGTTCTAATCAGCGTTGTTGATCTTTAACCGCTTGCCGACCGCCGCAAGTAGATTTACTGCGGCAGTCAGCCCCTGCCAGGCAGAGTGACGTTAATTAACGTCACTAGCCTGGGAGGGTCTGGGGAGCGAGCGCGCGCCCGCGGAGGCGCGCTCCCGCTCCCGTGTGGTCACGGACCCCCCCCCCCCCCCCCACCCCCCCCCCCCCCCCCCGCGCGTGTGACCAGCGGACCCGATGTCCGCCGGTCACTCGGCGATCGTCGGGGGAGAGGGAGAATGTCAGGCAGCTTGTGTAAACAAACCACCTGTCATTCTCCTCGGTGTAAAGACACTGATCACACGGATCTACTATGTAGATCCGTTGATCAGTGTCCTTACAGCTCAAGCCACAGCCAATCACAGTAAGAATCACGCCCCTAGGGACACACACAGCCCCTCCCTCCCAAATAAAGTTAACCCCTTCACTACCAGTGTATTTTTACAGTAACAGTGCATATGTATAGCACTGATTACTGTAGTAATGTCACTGGTAACCCCAAAAGTGTCAAAAATGTCAGTCAAGGGTCCGATCTGTCCACCGCAATGTCGCAGTCCCGCAAAAAAAAATCGCAGATCGCCGCCATTAAGCGTTAAAAAAAAAACAACAAAAATGACAAAAATTTTTCCCTTTGTTAGTAAACGCGATAACTTTTGCGCAAACCAATAAAAATACGCTTTTTGCGATTTTTTTTTTTTTTTTTTTTTTTTTTTTTTTTTTTTTTTTACCAAACATAGGTAGGATAAAACAAATTGGCTGAAAATGTTAAAAAATTTTGATTTTTACATTTTTTTTTGGGGAATTTCATATAAAAAAATTTGAAAAATATTGCTATTTTTGCAAAATTGTCGCTCTTTTTTTGTTTATAGCGCATGATCAAAAAATCGCACAGGTGATAAATTACCACCAAAAGAAAGCTCTGTTTGTGGGGAAAAAAGGACGTCAAATTCGTTTATGTACAGCGTCGCACGACCGCGCAATTGTCCGTTAAAGTCACGCAGTGCCGAATCGCAAAATAGAGCCTGGTCTTTTAGCAGGAAAATCCTCCGGGGCTTAAGTGGTTAAATACATAAAGGGAATCAACTCGGTAAAGGAGGAGAGCATATTTAAAAGAAGAAAAACTACCACAAGAGGACACAGTTTTAAATTAGAGGGGCAAAGGTTTAAAAGTAATATGAGGAAGTATTACTTTACTGAGAGAGTAGTGGATGCATGGAATAACCTTCCTGCAGATGTGGTAGCTGCAAATACAGTGAAGGAGTTTAAGCATGCATGGGATAGGCATAAGGCTATCCTTCATATAAGATAGGGCCAGGGACTATTCATAGGATTCAGATATATTGGGCAGACTAGATGGGCCAAATGGTTCTTATCTGCCGACACATTCTATGTTTCTATGTGTATTTATTTATTTAAATTGCGTTTGAAAGACCGCTACGCAAATACAGTGTGACATAAAATAATAATAATCGCCATTTTATTCTCTTGGGTCTCTGTAAAAAAAAAAAAAAAAAAAATATATATATATATATATATAATGTTTGGGGGTTCTAAGTAATTTTCTAGCAAAAAAATACTGATTTAGGGCCAGTTCACACCATAGAAACGCAGTCCGGATGTCTTCCAGATGCTTTTTTGCATGTGCATTTTTAATGTGTTTTTGATGCAGTCCAGTGCATTCCATCCCACCCCCCCCCCCCCCACTCCCACTTTTTTTTCTTAACTACTTCCGGCCCGCGCTATAGCCGAAAGACGGCTACAGCGCGGGCTCTAATTTCCGGGAGGCCGTCTATAAATGGCCTCCCAGTAACAGGCTCCCCGCGCGCTCCCGCAAGCGCGCATCGGGGAAAATCTGTGTCGGCCGTGTCACAGATCGTGGGGAATGGCCAGTCACAGCGGCCATTTACCACGTGATTGGACCATGCAATGAGAGATGATCTCATTGTAAACATATAAGGACATCTCTCATCGCCAGCGCTCCTTCCTCACACAGAGACTGCAGTGTGAGGAAGAGGAGAGCCGTCAGCGGTAAGGGGAACACAGAGGAATGTAATCAGGGCACTGATCACCAGTGCCCTGATTACACAAGAGAAAAAAAAATGCCACAACTGCCCTCAGTGCCCACAGTCAGTGCCCATAGTGCTGCCAGTCAATGCCCATCAGTGCCACCCGTCAGTATCCATCAGTGCTGCCCGTCAGTGCCGCCTCTCAGTGCTCATCAGTGTGGCATATTAGTACCTCCTCATCAGTGCCCATAAGTGCCACCTCATCAGTGCCCATCAGTGCCGCCTATCAGTGCCCATCAGTGCCGCCTCATCAGCGCACATCATTGAAGGAGAAAATTTTATTTATTTTCAAAATTTACTCACAGAAAATAAGAAAAACTTTTTTTTTTTTTTTTTTTTCAAAATTTTCTGTATTTTTTCTTTTTTTTTGGAAGAAATAAAAACCCCAGAGATGATTAAATACCACCAAAAGAAAGCTCTATTTGTGTGAACAAAATGATAAAAATTGTCATTCAAAGTGTGAGAGCACTGAAAGCTAAAAATTGGCCTGGGCAGGAAGGGGGTATAAGTGCCCAGTAGGCAAGTGGTTAACCTTGAATAAGGACATATGTGTTTTTGGTGCGTTCCAGTGTGTTTTTGATGCAGTCTAGTGCATTCCCCCCCCCCCCCTCTTTTTTTTCCTTAACCTTAAATAAGGACATATGTGTTTCAGTGCGTTTTTGGTGCATTTTTGATGCAGTTTAGTGCATTCCCCACCCCCTCCCCCTATTTTTTCTTAACCTTACATAAAGACGTGTTACAGTGCATTTTTGATGCATTTTACAGCATTCCAGTGCAGGAAAAAATGCAGCATGTTCTACTTTTTTTTCTGGAACGCACTGAAACTGCAAGCACTGGTGTGAACTATGCCACTGGAAAGCATGTAATATACTTTCTATGCGTTTTGGATGCAGAAAAAAAAGCATGTGGTGTGAACTAGACCTTAGACCCTGCTCACACCTGTGCGTTTTAGGTGTGGTGCGCAAAAAAAAAAAAAAAAAATACTGCTTGCTGTATCTTTGATGAGCTTTAAAGTGGAGGACAAGCCTAAGGCTCCTTTTCACATTAGCGCATCTCCAAAGTTGCATGATTTCCAGCGACTTTACATTCTCTGGACCAAAGCTGCACAAAAGTTCAGTTCACACCATAGAAATGCTGTCCGGATGCGTTTTTGATGCGGTCCAGTGTGTTTTTGATGCAGTCGAGTGCATTTTTCCCCCTCTTTTTTTCTTAACCCTAAATAAGGACATGTGCTTTCAGGTGCATTTTTGATGCGTTTTTTTAGCGATCCAGTGCAGGAAGAATGCAGCATGTTCTACTTTTTTTCTGGAACGCACTAAAACTGCAAGCACTGGTGTGAACTATGCCATTGGAGACCATGTAATCTACTTTCTATGGGTCTTGGATGCAGAAATAAAAGCATGTGGTGTGATCTAGACCCTGTTTACATCTGTGCGTTTTAGGTGTGGTGCGTTCTAGTGCGTTTTTGATGCAGTCCAGTCCATTTTTTCCCTCTCTTTTTTTCTTAACCCTAAATAAGGACATGTGTGTTCCAGTGTGTTTTTGATGCGTTTTACAGCCTTCCAGTACAGTGCAGTGCAGTGCAGAAAAATGGCAGCATGTTCTACTTTTGTTTCTGGAACTTGACGCGTGTGAACTGTGCTATTGGAAACCATATAACCTACTTTACATGCGTTTTTGATACAGAAAAAAAACGCACAGGACTGCATTTGGTGTGAACTGGCCCTTAGACTACATTTCCAGCTGAGCATATCGTTTTCAGGCGGGTTTTTTGGGCTTTTTTCAGGCGTTATTTGGGGCTTTTTTTTTAGGTGTTTTTGTTTTGATTTTTCAGGTGTTTTTTTTTTGGGGGGGGGGGGGTTCAGGTGTTTTTTTGGGCTTTTTTAAGGCATTATTTGGGCTTTTTTTAGGTTTTTTTTTTAGGCTTTTTTTTTGCACTTTTTACACTTTTTTTGGGGTTTGTTTTAGGCGGTTTTTGGGCATTTTTCTGGCGTGTTTTTTTTGGGCTTTTTTTAGGCATTTCTTTGGGCATTTTTCAGGTGTTATTTGGTGCTTTTTTTTAGGCGTTTTTTTTTTTTTTGCTTTTTTCAGATTTTTTTGCTTTTTGGCGTTTTGAGACCTCAGAGATGAGCGTTTTACCAGCTGAAATACTCTCTGGTGTGAACAGGACCTTTTGAGCTTCAAGCGTTTTGCTACAGGTGACTAGACGCTCATAACAGGGGCCATTGAAATGAATAGGATTTTGCTTTTTGGGCGTTTTGAGACTTTAACCGGTTGCCGACCGCCGCTAGTACATATACTGCGGCGGTCAGCCCCGGCCAGGCAAAGTGACGTATGGGTACGTCACTAGCCTGTCACTGGCTTGTGAGCCAATAGCGGGCGAGCGCGCGCCCGCTGAAGCGCACGCCCGCCCCGGCTCGTTCCCTAAGAAGTCAGTGCGTGTGACCGGCGGACCCCATGTCCGCCGGTCACTCGCGATCGTTCGCCGTGAAGGGAGAAAGGCAGGCGGCTAATGTAAACAAGCCGCCTGTTATTCTCCCCTGTGTATAAATGGAGATCAAACAGTTCTACTATGTAGGACCGTTGATCTCTGTTCTTACACTAGTAGCCATGTCCAATGACAGTTAGAAACACGCCCCTAGGGACACACTTAACCCCTCCTTCCCCAATAAAGTTAACCTCTTCCCTGCCAGTGTCATTATTACAGTAACAGTGCATATTTATAGCACTGATTACTGTAGTAATGTCACTGGTACCCCCAAAAGTGTCAAAAATGTCATTCAAGGGTCCGATCTGTCTGCCGCAATGTCGCAATCCTGCAAAAAAAAATCGCAGATCGCCACCATTACTCGTTAAAAAAAAAAAAAAATTTGGATTTTTACATTTTTTTGGGGGGAATTTCATATAAACAAAATGTGAAAAATATTGTTATTTTGCAAAATTTTCGCTCTTTTTTTGTTTATAGCGCATGATCAAAAAATCGCACAGGTGATCAAATACCACCAAAAGAAAGCTCTGTTTGTGGGAAAAAAAGGACGTCAAATTAGTTTAGGTACAGCGTCGCACGACCACGAAATTGTCCGTTAAAGTCACGCAGTGCCTAATCGCAAAATACCCCCTGGTCGGAATGGGGGTAAAATCTTCCGGGGCTTAAGTGGTTAAAGATGAGCGTTTTATGAGCTTGAAAATGCTCAGGTGTGAACAGAGCCTGAAGCTCAAAAAAGTACGAGCTTCTTTGGCAGATTACAAGTGTTTATGTTAGATGTCAATGCCTGCCTCCAAACACCTGAAAAAACGTCCAAAAAAAACGCCTGAAAACGATACGCTCAGGTGTGAATGGAGCCTCAGCTACAGGTGACAAAACGCTCATAACGGGGGCCATTGAAATGAATGGGATTTTGCTTGTTGGGTGTTTCGAGACTTCGGAGATGAGCGTTTTACGAGCTGAAAAACTCTCAGGTGTGAACAGGGCCTTAAACTTCTAAACAAAAAGTGTCAGTAAAGAGCTGGATAAGGAGACGTGGGTGAAGAATGGCGCGTTCAATGTCCCGTGTCACTCCGGTGTCACACGTGTTTACGGCTCCAAGTCATGCAGGTTTTGTTTTGCATGTGGCCGTCATCCTGCTGTGCGTGTCTTCCTCGGAATGGCTCATTATTCCCTCCTCCCCCCGGAGGGCAGGCTCCTCTCTCCTCTCTATGTAACCTAATACTATTTCAGCTGACTTCCTGAACAGAGCAGGAAGAAGCCGGGCCAGTCTGTGGAGGAGAGAGGGGATCTCAGGAGACCTGGGTGAGTGTTGGGAGAGGGATGGATGAAGACGGGGGGCGATCCCTTGTCTGGGGATGGGGGAAACTCTGGGAGCATCGGGAAAAGTTTGTCTGAAAGTTTGATGGAAACTTTGGAGAAGTTTTCCCCGGCATTGATTGCTGGAGATCTCACCGGCTGTTGGTTGGTCGTCCTCGTCGTCTCTTGTTGGCGTCTTTTTACTTTTCGTACATTGGACTTCTTCTGTATTTCTAGGAGCTTCACCGTCGTCATGTTCTCCAACGTCTGCGGAAGATGCGGGGTCCAACAGGTTGGCGGTTCGGGTCCACTGGGACCTTTAATTCCATAGCACTGGCAGGAACACGTGTGCCCTACTTGTACCATGTAGTAGGCAGTCAGGGATTTGTTCTACCCAGGAGTCTGCTGGTACTTGTAGTTCTTTTGTACAGTTCAACATAGGTTGAACTGAATGGACTGGTGTCTTTTTTTAGCCTCACTGTAAAAGATTTCTTGCTATGGTAGGGGGGTCAATGTTTTCCAGGGTGGAGGAGAGATTTGGGGTCTTCTAGAACCCAGATGTCTCCATAAAGAGGACCGGTCATACCTTATTCCTATCATGTGGGATGTTTACTTATCTTGTAATAGGAATAAAAGTAATCGTAAAATGTCCGTAGCACTGGCAGGAACACATGTGTCCCACTTGTCCTATGGTATGGGGCAGAGGTCAGTGTTTTTTCTTTTTTCGATCTCACACTTTCCAGGGTAGAGGAGAGATTTGGGGTCTTATAGACCCCAGATGTCTCCATAAAGAGAACCGGTCATACCTTATTCCTATCATGTGGGATGTTTACTTATCTTGTAATGGGAAGAAAAGTGATCAGGAATAAAAGTGTACAGTTCAAAAGATTTCTTGCTATGGTATGGGGGGTCAATGTTTTTCAGGGTGGAGGAGAGATTTGGGGTCTTATAGACCCCAGATGTCTCCATAAAGAGGACCGGTCATACCTTATTTCTATTGTGTGGTGTTACTTATCTTGTAATAGGAATAAAAGTAATCAGAAAACGTCCGTAGCACTGGCAGGAACACGTTTGCCCTACTTGTACCACTGTTCCTATGGTATGGGGCAGAGGTCAATGTTTTTTCTTTTTTTGATCTCACGCTTTCCAGGGTGGAGGAGAGATTTGGGGTCTTATAGACTCCAGATGTCTCCATAAAGAGGACCGGTCATACCTTATTCCTATCATGTGGGATGTTTACTTATCTTATAATAGGAATAAAAGTGATCAAAGAATTGCATAGCACTGGCAGGAACACGTGTTCTATTTCTACCATGTAGAAGGCATTCAGGGAGTTATTGTTCTACCCAGGAGTCTGCTGAGACTTGTAGTTCCTTTTGTGTACAGTTCAAAAGATTTCTTCTTACTGTACAGAGCTGGGAAGATTCTACATGGTAAGATATGTGTGGGGGTGGCACAGTGGCTAAGTGGTTAGCACTTCCACCTAGCAGCTAATTGGTTAGCACTTCCACCTAGCAGCTAATTGGTTAGCACTTCCACCTAGCAGCTAATTGGTTAGCACTTCCACCTAGCAGCTAATTGGTTAGCACTTCCACCTAGCAGCTAAGTGGTTAGCACTTCCGCCGAGCAGCTAATTGTTTAGCACTTCCGCCGAGCAGCTCTAGGGTCATCGATTTGAATCCCAACCACGGCACTACCTGCATGGAGTTTGCACGTTCTCCCTGTGGCTTTCCTCCGGGTGATCTGGTTTCCTCCCACACTCCAAAGACATGCAGATAGGTTAGTTGTCTCCTGTCTGAATTGGCCCTAGTATGTGTATGTATGAATATGAGTTAGGTCGGCCATACACAGTTCCAATCCACTGGGACCTTTTATTCCATAGCACTGGCAGGAACACATGTGCCCTACCTGTACCATGTAGAAGGCAGTCAGGGATTTGTTATACCCAGGAGTCTGCTGGTACTTGTAGTTCTTTTGTACAGTTCAAAAGATTTCTTGCTATGGTATGGGGCAGAGGTCAATGTTTTTTTTTTTGGTCTTGCGCTTTCCAGGGTGGGAGAGAGATTTGGGGTCTTATAGACCCCAGATGTCTCCATAAAGAGGACCGGTCATACCTTATTCCTATCATGTGTGGTGTTACTTATCTTCTAATAGGAATAAAAGTGATCAGGAAACGTGCGTAGCACTGACAGGAAAATTTGTGTCCTACTTGTACCATGTAGAAGGCAGTCAGGGATTTGTTCCACCCAGGAGTCTGCTGGTACTTGTAGTTCTTTTGTGCAATTCAGCATAGGTTGAACTGGATGGACTGGTGTCTTTTTTCAGCCTCACTAACTATGTAAAAGATTTCTTCCTATGGTATGGGGCAGAGGTCAATGTTTTTTTCTTTTTTTTTTTGATCTCACACTTTCCAGGGTAGAGGAGAGATTTGAGGTCTTATAGACCCCAGATGTCTCCATAAAGAGGACCGGTCATACCTTATTCCTATCGTGTGGGATGTTTACTTATCTTGTAATAGGAATAAAAGTGATCAGAAAACGTCCGTAGCACTGGCAGGAACACGTGTGTCCTACTTGTACTATGTAGAAGGCAGTCAGGGATTTGTTCTACCCAGGAGTCTGCTGGTACATGTAGTTCTTAGGTTGAACTGGATGGACTGGTGTCTTTTTTTCAGCCCCACTATAAAAGATTTCTTGCTATGGTATGGGGCAGAGGTCAATGTTTTTTTTTTTCTTTTTTTGATCTCACGCTTTCCAGGGTGGAGGAGAGATTTGGGGTCTTATAGACCCCAGATGTCTCCATAAAGAGGACCGGTCATACCTTATTCCTATCATGTGAGGTGTTTACTTATCTTCTAATAGGAATAAAAGTGATCAAAGAATTCCATTGCACTGGCAGGAACACGTGTGTTCTACTTGTACCACGTAGAAGGCACTCAGGGATTTGTTCCACCCAGGAGTCTGCTGAGATTTGTAGTTCTTTTGTACAATTCAACATAGGTTGAACTGGATGGACTGGTGTCTTTTTTCAGCCTCACTATAAAAGATTTCTTCCTATGGTATGGGGCAGAGGTTGTTTTTTTTCTTTTTTTGATCTTGCTCTTTCCAGGGTGGAGGAGAGATTTGGGGTCTCCATAAAGAGGACCGGTCATACCTTATTCCTATCATGTGAGGTGTTTACTTATCTTGTAATGGGAAAAAAAGTGATCAAAAAATTGCATAGCACTGGCAGGAACACATGCCCACTATTTGTTCCATGTAGAAGGCATTCAGGGATTTGTTGTTCTACCCAGGAGTCTGCTGAGACTCAGCCCCTCCTCATCTCAATCAGGCTGTTCGCTAAGTCTTAGAATTTCCTCGGACCTTGAAAATGTCTTGTGCGCATGCGCACCGGGGCTCGCACCAGCCGGAAGTGACGAGGTCCGGAATTTTCATGGGTCCGACAAAATTTTAGAACACCGGCTCACAGGCGGATGATACGAGAGGCACAGTGGTGTAGTGGTTAGCACATTCACCTAGCAGCAAGAGGGTTGCTGGTTCAAATCCCAACCACGACACTACCTGCCTGGAGTTTGCATGTTCTCCCTGTGCCTGCGTGGGTTTCCTCCGGGTAGTCCGGTTTCCTCCCACACTCCAAAGATATGCTGGTAGGTTAATTGGATCCTATAAAAAAAAAAAAATTGGCCCTACTGTGTATGTATGTGAGTTAGGGACCTTAGATTGTAAGCTCCTTGAGGGCAGGGACTGATGTGAATGTACAATGTATATGTAAAGCGCTGCGTAAATTGACAGCGCTATATAAGAACCTGAAATAAATAAAATAAATATCAGATGCACTCCGCCTGTGAATGGAGGAGCCGTACACATGAAGCAGCGGCTCTGCTCTGTACTGCAGCCGCATGCTTTGTGTGTAGCTCCGGGTTGGTTCCGGTATCGGTGATTTCACAACGCCAGATATCTGTATCGGGTCCAAAAAAGTGCATCCCTAGATTTTACCACGAATATGACGCAATTTTAACTGGGCTTGAAGCAATCCCTATGTCTTTGGACCTCAAAACGCATTAAAATTGGGCCAAAGTAGTGCAGGGACTACTTTGAAGTCGTACAGATATGAACGGTACTCATTGGAAATAATGGAGAACGGCTTGTCATGCGATTTTGAGGTCCCAAATCGCAGGATAAGTCGCACAAGTGTGAAAGGGGCCTAAGGCTCAGTTTCCACTATTGCGACTTGTAGTGCGACTTGACACATGTTAAGTCGCACAACAAGTCAAAACCCATTATTTTCAATTAGGCCCGTTCTAACTGCTGCGACTTGTAAAAAGGTTTTTGCACTACTTTTGGGCCGACTTCAGTGCGACTTGTCTCTAAATCGAAGGAAGTCGCACTGAAGTCCCCAGAAGTAGCCGCAAACAAAGTCGCGCTAGAAGTAACGCTGCAGAGAAGAAAGGGAAAGCTGCGACTTTTTGTTCTTTTAGGCTCCGTTTCCACTATTGCAGCTACAAAGTCGCGCTAGAAGTAGCGTGACTTTGTAGCCGCAATAGTGGAAACAGAGCCTAAAAGAACAAAAAGTCGCAGCTTTCACTTTCTTCTCTGCGGTGTTTCTTTACTGTTTTTGTTTCATCTTAGATTCTCCTCCTGGGATCGCTTGCTGGCTCCTAATCCTGTTTATTTTGAAGATGTAATCTCCTGTTAGCAGGTTAATCTGTGTGTCTGGGTGGGGTGATGAGTCAGGAAGTGAGGGAGGTGAAAGAGGGCGAGGTACAATGCCAGGAAGAGGGCAGAGAACACAACCTATAGGAAGACGGCTCACCGCACGTTCCGGGGGGGGGGGGGAGATAAAGGAAACGAAAAGGCGTCATGTGATCACCATACAATCAGTTCTATAAAGTTTACTGACCTTGGAGATTTTTTTTTTTTTTTTAATCTCAAAAGCTTTATTGAGAATTTAAACAGAACATAATAAATTCCAATTTTAACTTCCAAAACGTGAAAATTAACCACTTTAGGACCGGAGGATTTTCCTGCTTTACGTCCTGGCCACTTTTTGCAACTTGGCACTGCGCGACTTTAACGGACAATTGCGCGGTCATGCAACCCTGTACCCAAACAAAATTGACGTCCTTTTTTCCCCACAAACAGAGCTTTCTTTTGGTGGTATTTGATCACCTCTGCGCTTTTTATTTTATGCGATATTAATAAAAAAAGAGCGAAAATTTTGCGAAAAAATTAACATTTTCTACTTTTGACAGTTAAAAAATATCCAATATATTCAATTTTTGTCATATATTTAGGCCAAAATGTATTTAGTTACATGTCTTTGACAAAAAAATTCTCAATTCCCCCCAAAAAATATGTAAAAATCAAATTTTTTTAATATTTTAGGCCAATTTGTTTTCTGCTACATATTTTTGGTAAAAAAAAATCACAATAAGCGTATTTTGATTGGTTTGCGCAAAAGTTATCGCGTTTACTAACTACGGGAAAGATTTATTGTTTTTGTTTTTTTACTAGTAATGGCGGCGATCTGCGATTTCTTTTTTGTAGGACTGCGACATTGCAGCGGACAGATTGGACACCTAACTGACATTTTTGACACTTTTGGGGGGAACAGTGACATTACTACAGTAATCAGTGCTAAAAATATGCACTGTTACTGTAATAATGACACTGGCAGGGAAGGGGTTAACAGTGTGGGTAATCAAGGGGTTAAATGTGACCCTAGGGGAGTGATTCTAACTGTGTGGGCGGGGCGTGGCTTCTGTAATGACCATAGAGACATGTGATCCTATATAGAAGGATCACAGGCGCTCTGTGATCATTCCAGGGAGATGAAAGGTCAGCTGTGTTTACAACAGCTGCCTGTCCTCCCCTCTCAGCGGGGGAGCGATTGCGGGTGTCAGATGGCAATCGGAGCCGCCTGACCCTTGCATCGCTACCGAGAGGGGGCAGGAGCGCGCCTAACTTCCCGCGCACTACTGACGTAGTTCTATGGTGGCGATCTGCCATTTTTTTTTGCGTGACTGCGACATTGCGGTGGACAGATCGGACCCTTGACTGACATTTTTGACACTTTTAGGGGTACCAGTGACATTACTAAAGTAATCAGTGCTATACATATGCACTGTTACTGTAAAATGACACTGGCAGTGAAGGGGTTAACTTTATTAGTGATCAAGGGGTTAAGTGTGTCCCTAGGGGCGTGTTTCTAACTGTAAAGGGGCGTGGCTTGTGATGTAACCACAGAGACATACGATCCTACATAGCAGGATCGTATGATCTCTGCTGTTACACCAGGGAGTATGACGGGCGGCTTTGTTTATATCAGCCGCCTGCCTTTCTCCCTCTCCAGCGGGAGATCGCGAGTGACCGGCGGACATCGGAGCTGTCGGTCACATGCGCGGGGATGCAGGGGAACGAGCGGGGGCGGGAGCGCGCCTCCGGCGGTGCACGCTCGCCCCCTGCAGGCTCCTGGGCGAGCGACGTAGTACTACGCCGCTTTGCCCAGGAGGGGCTGACTGCCGCAGTAAATATACTGTGGGTGGTCGGCAAGCGGTTAATAAGTGTTCCAGTGCTCCAGTGTGTTCCAGTGCGTTTTAGGTGCGGTGCATTCCAGTGCGTTTTTATGCAGTCCAGTGCATTTTATCCCCCTCTTTTTTCTTAACCTTAAATAAGGACATGTGTGTTCCATTGCGGTTTTGGTGGTTTTAGATGTGATCCACTGCTTCTTTGATGCATTTTACAGCGTTCCAGTGCAGAAAAAATGCAGCATGTTCTACTTTTTTTTTTTTTTTCTAGAACTGGAACTGGGTGGCACTGGTGTGAACTATGTCGTTGGAAACCATATAACCTACTTTCCGTGCATTTTTGCTGCAGAAGAAAAAAAACACCTAGGACTGCATGTAGTATGAAATGGTCCTTAGAGGGAAATGTAGTCATTTTTTTCGTTTAGATCGCTGGTTGAACGAAAAAACAGATTCATCTTTGGGCGGCCTAACTATTCTCTCCCCTCCCCCTCCCTATTCTGCCTAATCTGGATAAAAATAGATCTGAGTACTTACCTATTTGTTAATCTACTCCCGGTCCGGTTATGTGATCCTGCAGCTCCAGCTCTCCTGTGCCAGTGAGCAGTTGCTGCAGCAGAGAGGAGAGAGAGCTCAAAATTGTTGCGAATCCCAGGAGTGCTGAGTCACCCATAGGCTTCCATGTCCCACGCTGCACATTTTTGCCCAGGGTGGCAAAGATTTCTGTACGGAGATCTCGCTGGCTGCAGGCTCCCAGGACCAGGGCTTATTTTCCTTGGAGAATAGGTGTAGGAACTACCCCCCCTTCCCGAGTCACCCCTTGTTACTGCCCCCTACTGACCTCCGAGCACTGTTCCTCGGTTCCACCCCCTCCACACCTCCCAGTACCTTTAGAGAATACAGAACCAAGTATTTTGTATGGAATTTGTTAATGACAATAAAATTGATTCCCTGTGGTTAGCATCAATGGACCCCCAGCAACAATAGATCCACCCGAGCAACATTAGACTCTCAACAGCCAGCATCAATAAGCCTTCTAGAAGCCAGCAACAATTGTCTCCTCCCTCAACAGTAGATCCCTCCTAGCAATGATTGACCCCATAGCCACATAAGACTCCCTTCCAGCAACATTAAATCCTCCACCAGCAACAATAGTCCCCTCCCTCAACAGTAGATCCCTCCTAGCAATGATTGACCCCCACGGCCACATAAGACTCCCCTCCAGCAACATTAAATCCTCCACCAGCAACAATAGTCCCCTCCCTCAACAGTAGATCCCTCCTAGCAATGATTGACCCCCACGGCCACATAAGACTCCCCTCCAGCAACATTAAATCCTCCACCAGCAACAATAGTCCCCTCCCTCAACAGTAGATCCCTCCTAGCAATGATTGACCCCCACAGCCACATAAGACTCCCCTCCAGCAACATTAAATCCTCCACCAGCAACAATAGTCCCCTCCCTCAACAGTAGATCCCTCCTAGCAATGATTGACCCCCACAGCCACATAAGACTCCCCTCCAGCAACATTAAATCCTCCACCAGCAACAATAGTCCCCTCCCTCAACAGTAGATCCCTCCTAGCAATGATTGACCCCCACAGCCACATAAGACTCCCCTCCAGCAACATTAAATCCTCCACCAGCAACAATAGTCCCCTCACTCAACAGTAGATCCCTCCTAGCAATGATTGACCCCCACAGCCACATAAGACTCCCCTCCAGCAACATTAAATCCTCCACCAGCAACAATAGTCCCCTCCCTCAACAGTAGATCCCTCCTAGCAATGATTGACCCCCATAGCCACATAAGACTCCCCTCCAGCAACATTAAATCCTCCACCAGCAACAATAGTCCCCTCCCTCAACAGTAGATCCCTCCTAGCAATGATTGACCCCCACAGCCACATAAGACTCCCCTCCAGCAACATTAAATCCTCCACCAGCCACAAAGTCCCCTCCCTCAACAGTAGATCCCTCCTAGCAATGATTGACCCCCACAGCCACATAAGACTCCCCTCCAGCAACATTAAATCCTCCACCAGCAACAATAGTCCCCTCCCTCAACAGTAGATCCCTCCTAGCAATGATTGACCCCCACAGCCACATAAGACTCCCCTCCAGCAACATTAAATCCTCCACCAGCAACAATAGTCCCCTCCCTCAACAGTAGATCCCTCCTAGCAATGATTGACCCCCACAGCCACATAAGACTCCCCTCCAGCAACATTAAATCCTCCACCAGCAACAATAGTCCCCTCCCTCAACAGTAGATCCCTCCTAGCAATGATTGACCCCCACAGCCACATAAGACTCCCCTCCAGCAACATTAAATCCTCCACCAGCAACAATAGTCCCCTCCCTCAACAGTAGATCCCTCCTAGCAATGATTGACCCCCACAGCCACATAAGACTCCCCTCCAGCAACATTAAATCCTCCACCAGCAACAATAGTCCCCTCCCTCAACAGTAGATCCCTCCTAGCAATGATTGACCCCCACAGCCACATAAGACTCCCCTCCAGCAACATTAAGTGTCAGTTCACACTACTCTGACTTGTCGGGCGACTTGTCAGCTTGACAAGTTGCGGTCCCGTCGCTTGCCATTGAGTAGTACAGGACCGTTCTAATAGGAGCGACACAAGTCGCTCCGACTTAGAAAAAGGGTCCTGTACTACTTCGGGACGACCTGGAGCGACTGGCATAGACATTCATTTTATGAAGTCCGTGCAAGTCCCGCCGAAGTCGCGGTGCACGGGACCTCACAGGTCACCCCCTAAGTCTGATCGCCATAGTCTGAACCGACAGTAAATCCTCCTCCAGCAACAATAGATCCCCTCCAGCACCAATTGATTCCCCAGCAGCCAGTATCAATAGAGCCTCCAGCACCCCTTGCCATTACATACATTCAGTGCTGGAGGTGCTGGAACTGCGTTCTCCCACGTTCCTGCTGAAAAAAAAAACCCTGCCCAGGACTGTGACTGAACTGTCGTGATCATGTGACAGCCAATCACAGGGGTCCTGTGGTCACGCAAAACTTCCTGCCCCTGGGCCCAATAGCCCAGTTAAAGGGAGACCGGGACTGGGCAGAAATGGGTTCATTTCAACTCGATCTGTTGATCTCTGTAGCATTGTTCTGCATCTAGAAAGTAGAAAGTGCAAGGGAAGGAGTCTATAGCACCACCTGCTGGCTGAATAAAAGAATTCAGTAGTTATAAGGATTTTGTTTACTGAACATAAAATAAAACATTATATGTAACCACTTGACCCAGGAAGATTTACCCCCCTTCATTACCAGGCAGTGGGTTATCTTAACTGACAATGCAACGCTGTAAAAATATTTTATTATGCTATAAAACATATCCAATAAAAAAAAATGTAGGCCAGTATGTATTTTGCTACATGTTTTTGGTAAAGCAAAATTCCAATGTCAGAATTGGAAAGCAAAGGCAATTGCAGAGTCCATGAAACAAGCCGAGGTCATATACTGGAGGGCAGGCAGATAGGTAACAAGTCCGTAGGCCAAGCCAAGGTCATATACTGTAGAGCCAAACTGGAGCGAGGTAGGTGAGACAAGCCAAGGGTCGGAGCCGGGAGAGGGGAGCAGACAGGTCAGGAACAAGCCGAGTCACAACAGGAAATCCAAGGTAGGTTATCAGATGTTCAGGACACAGGAAGGCTGACGACAATCCAGCAACTTGATGGGCTGAGCAGAGGTCTTATATGGGCCAGCAAATGGTTGCATCTATAGCGTCCTGCGTTCGCCATTGCGAATACACGCCGCGGCGAACCTGCGTACGTCCATTCGCCAATCTTCTGCTACTGCGCAGGAATGCGCCTGATGCACCCATCACAAGTTCTGGCGGAAATGCCAGTCTCACCGCGGCCATTTATCTACACTGTAAATCTAAACTGGTAACCTGTTAAGGCGTTTAACCATTTGGAGTCCAGGCCCTTTTCTGACACTTGTCTACAGGTATAAATCTGTATTTTTTGCTAGAAATTTAGTTATAACACCTCACACAAAATATTATTTTTTAAAGCAGAGGCCCTAGAGAATAAAATTGGTGGGTTTTGCAATTTTTTATGTCCCATGGTATTTGCACAGCCGTTTTTCGAACTTTTTTTTTTTTTAATGCAAAAAAACTCAACACATTACCCAATCTCAAGGCATTATTCTGGTATCACCACTTGAAGTATAGCAACGCACGGAGTATGTTGCTGGTTGGCAAGTGGTTAAAGCGTTGCATATGGATAGTAAGATTTATGCTATTTGTTATTGCACGGGCGTGTGCAGTTTGCCAGCGTGACATGTTTGGTACCTGTTTATTCGGCGTAACATCATCTTTTATATTTTAACAAAAAAATTGGGTTATGTATTGTGTTTTTTTTTAGCATTCAAATTAAAAAACGACAGAGCTGCCATCTTTCCCCAGTCTTCCTTCTGAGTTTGATGGCTCCGGTCCTTTGAACGGCTGAGCCGCGATGACATCACTTCCTCGCACATGTTTGTGGCACAGAGCTCTGAAGGGACATTACTGGCTGCATTCCAGTGTCCATATCTCCTAAACACCACAAGTTTAGGAGATATTCACTGTACCTACAGGCAAGCTTTATTATATAGCCTTGGGCTCTTTCACATGGTCCGCCTCCGTAGGCGGATCAGTGCTGCTCAGCGGGGATCGATCCACCGATCCCCGCCTTCCTGTCTTTATTGAACACACCCAAACTTAAAGTACTGGAGGAAAAAAGTTAACCCAAAGATTAAAAGTTTTCGTGTGTGTGTATGTATATATATATATATATATATACCGTGTATATACAGGGGGTGCAGAATTATTAGGCAAATGAGTATTTTTGAGGATTAATTTTATTATTGAACAACAACCATGTTCTCAATGAACCCAAAAACTCATTAATATCAAAGCTGACTATTTTTGGAAGTAGTTTTTAGTTTGTTTTTAGTTTTAGCTATTTTAGGGGGATATCTGTGTGTGCAGGTGACTATTACTGTGTATAATTATTAGGCAACTTAACAAAAATCAAAGATACAGTATACCCATTTCAATTATTTATTTTTACCAGTGAAACCAATATAACATCTCAACATTCACAAATATACATTTCTGACATTCAAAAACAAAACAAAAACAAATCAGTGACCAATATAGCCACCTTTCTTTGCAAGGACACTCAAAAGCCTGCCATCCATGGATTCTGTCAGTGTTTTGATCTGTTCACCATCAACATTGCGTGCAGCAGCAACCACAGCCTCCCAGACACTGTTCAGAGAGGTGTACTATTTTCCCTCCTTGTAAATCTCACATTTGATGATGGACCACAGGTTCTCAATGGGGTTCAGATCAGGTGAACATTGAGGCCATGTCATTAGCTTTTCTTCTTTTATACCCTTTCTTGCCAGCCACGCTGTGGGGTACTTGGACGCGTGTGATGGAGCATTGTCCTGCATGAAAATCATGTTTTTCTTGAAGGATGCAGACTTCTTCCTGTACCACTGCTTGAAGAAGGTGTCTTCCAGAAACTGGCAGTAGGACTGGGAGTTGAGCTTGACTCCATCCTCAACCCGAAAAGGCCCCACAAGCTCATCTTTGATGATACCAGCCCAAACCAGTACTCCACCTTGCTGGCGTCTGAGTCGGACTGGAGCTCTCTGCCCTTTACCAATCCAGCCACGGGCCCATCCATCTGGCCCATCAAGACTCACTCTCATTTCATCAGTCCATAAAACCTTTGAAAAATCAGTCTTGAGATATTTCTTGGCCCAGTCTTGACGTTTCAGCTTGTGTGTCTTGTTCAGTGGTGGTCGTCTTTCAGCCTTTCTTACCTTGGCCATGTCTCTGAGTATTGCACACCTTGTGCTTTTGGGCACTCCAGTGATGTTGCAGCTCTGAAATATGGCCAAACTGGTGGCAAGTGGCATCTTGGCAGCTGCACGCTTGACTTTTCTCAGTTCATGGGCTGTTATTTTGCGCCTTGGTTTTTCCACACGCTTCTTGCGACCCTGTTGACTATTTTGAATGAAATGCTTGATTGTTCGATGATCACGCTTCAGAAGCTTTGCAATTTTAAGAGTGCTGCATCCCTCTGCAAGATATCTCACTATTTTTGACTTTTCTAAGCCTATCAAGTCCTTCTTTTGACCCATTTTGCCCAAGGAAAGGAAGTTGCCTAATAATTATGCACACCTGATATAGGGTGTTGATGTCATTAGACCACACCCCTTCTCATTACAGAGATGCACATCACCTAATATGCTTAACCACTTACCGCCCGCCCGCCGTCATATGACGGCGGGACGGTGCGGCTATTATCCTGGGCGGACGTCATATGACGTGACCCAGTAAATGCACGGCAGGCGCGCGATCGCGGGCGCGCCGCCGTGCACTGCCGGTGTCGGCGTGTCCCCGGGACACAGCCGGTCACCGGCAGGGGGGAAACAGCCAATAGGCATGGCTGTTTCCCACGTGATCGGCTGTGTTCCAATGACACAGCCGATCACAATGGAGGCGGCCGGGAGATGACCGCGCATGCGCGATCGGGAGCGCGCAGCGCGGTCATGTCGGTGGCACTGTGTTCCGTAGGAACACAGCTGTCACCGGCGGTAGTAAACAGTCACTGACAGTGACTGTTTACTAAGTGATCGGCTGTGAATCCATTCACAGCCGATCACAAAATGTAAACACAGAGCAGTAACTGACTGTTACTAGCTCTTCTCTCCTCACACAGTTTCCAGTATGAGGGGAGCAGAGCTAGAAATAGTGAGTTACTGCTCTGTACACATGTAAAAAGTAAAATCACACTAAAATCACAGTAATAAAGGTCCCCACACAGTCCCCAGCCCCCCCCAATGTCACCTGTCACCCAACAGTCACCTCATCAGTGCCCAGAAATTGACACCCATAACGTTCACATGTGAGCGCAGCGATCGCGGGCAAAATCACCGCGATTCTGCCCGCGATCCGGAAATCATTGCAAATTGCGGGACGCCTGTGCGTTGCCCGTGATTTGCAATAGCACCCCAAACGCTGTGCGATGTTGCCGCCATTTCCGCCTGCCAAATCGCAGTAACATCGCGCAAACATCGCATGACGCCCAAAAAAGTACAAGAGTTTCTTTGGGGCGTCATGCATTGTTTGCGTGATGTTACCGCGATTCGGCAGGCGGAAATCGCAGCAACATCGCACAGCGGGCAACGCACAGGCGTCCCGCCATTTGCAATGATTTCTGGATCGCGGGCAGAATCGCAGTGATTCTGCCCGTGATCGCTACGCTCACATGTGAATGTAGCCTAAAGTTCACCGGTCACCAGAGACTGCCATCAGTACCGCCGTGCACCATCGCCCGTCACCTGTCACCCATCAGTGACCATCGCCCCGTCACCTGTCACCCCATCAATCACCGTCACCTGTCACCCCATCAGTCATCGTCATCTGTCACCCCATCAGTCATCGTAACCTGTCACCCCATCAGTCACCGTCACCTGTCACCCCATCAGTCATCGTCACCTGTCACCCCATCAGTCACCGTCATCTGTCACCCTATCAATCATCGTCACTTGACACCCCATCAGTGATCGTCACTTGTCACCCCATCAATCATCGTCACATGTCACCCGGTCAGTGATTGTCATCTGTCACCTCATCAATCATCGTCACCTGTCACCTCATCAATCATCATCACCTGTCACCCCATCAGTCATCGTCACCTGTCACCCCATCAGTCATCGTCACCTGTCACCCCATCAGTCATCGTCACCTGTTTGCCATATACATGCAATCACTTACTGACCGCCTAACGACTATATGCGTCGGCCATTAAAAGCTAAATACTGGGGTTATGGCAGAAGATAGCCCCCATAACCCCGGTATTTTTTGAAACGGCGGGCGGTCGGCTTTCAGATAAGGGTGGTCCCAGTGGCGGATTCGCCGCGGAATTACCCTTACGGTGCAGGGGAAGAGGTGCCCCCCCCCCTCCTGCCGCGTCCCAGACGTTTTCCCAGCTTACCGGACCCGCCGGCAGCGGGGAAAACTATCCGGTCCCGGATCCTCAGAGACAGGAAGTCGAGTGAGGGCAAGATGGCCCTCACTCAACTCTATGGTCTTGGAGGACCGGAGCTACGTCAAAAGATGTTGCCTAGCAACCGGTTTAAAGGGCCGCTTTTTTTTTTTGCTTTTTTTTTTTGCTTTTTTTTTTTTCCTCTTTCAACAATTTTTTTTTTTTTTTTTCTTTTTTAGTGTAGTTGTGAGGTGTGAGGTCTTTTTGACCCCAGATCTCACAATAAAGAGGACCTGTCATGCCTATTTCTATTACAAGGGATGTTTACATTCCTTGTAATAGGAATAAAAATTATCAAAACATTTTTTTTTTTAAACTGTGTAAAAATAAAAAAATAATAAATAAAATAAATAGGAAAAAAAAAAAAAAAAAAAAAATTAAAGCGCCCTGTCCCCGTTAGCTCGCGCGCAGAAGCAAACGCATACGCAAGTCCCGCCCACATATGTAAACGGTGTTCAAACCATACATGTGAGGTATCGCCGCGATCGTTAGAGCGAGAGCAATAATTTAAGCCCTAGACCTCTTCTGTAACTCTAAGCTAGTAACCTGCAGAAATTTTTAAAATGTTGCCTATGGGGATTTTTAAGTACCAATGTTTGGCGCCATTCTGTGAGCATGCGCAATTTTGAAGCATGACATGTTGGGTATCTAATTACTCGGCGTAACATTATCGTTCACATTATGGAAAAAAAATTTGCTAAATTTACTGTTTTCTTATTTTTTAGATCAAAAAAGTGATTTTTTTTCAAAAAAATCGCATTTGGAAGACTGCTGCGCAAATATGGTGTGATAAAAAATATTGCAACGATCTCCATTTTATTCTCTAGGGTCTCTGCTAAAAAAAAATATATAATGTTTGGGGGTTCCAAGTAGTTTTCTAGCAAAAAAATGATTTTAGCTTGTAAACACCAAGTGTCAAAAATAGGCCCAGTCTTAAAGTGGATAAATGGACAACTTTGTGTAAAGCGCTACTTGGATGTTAAGCCTATGTATGTGGCCAGGCTGTGAAAAAGTGTTACACATGTGGTATCGCCATACTCAGGAGGAATAGCAGAATGTATTTTGGGGTGCAATTTTTGCTATGTACATGCTATGTGTTAGAAATATTGCATAAATGGACAGCTTTGTGTAAAAAAAAATGTGTTTTCATTTTCTTTCCACATTTTCCAAAAACTTGTGGAAAAAAATGACATATTCAAAAGACTCATTATGCCTCAAAAATTATACGTTGGGGTGTTTGCTTTCCAAAATGGGGTCATTTTATAGGGGTTTCCATTGTCCTGGTGCTCCAGGGCCTTCAAAAGTACGATAGGTTGTCAGGAAATTATATGTGAAATTTGTGCTCCTAGAATGCCGGACGGTGCTGGTTGGATGTTAGGCCTCTGTATGTGGCCAGGCTGTGAAAAAGTCTCACACATGTGGTATCGCCATACTCAGAAGGAGTAGTAGAATGTGTTTTGGGGTGTAGTTGCAAGTATACATGTGCTGTGTGAGAGAAATAACCTGTTAATACGGCAATTTGTAAAAAAAAAATAAAATAAAAAAAAAATCTTCATTTTGCAAAGCATTGTGGGAAAAAATTACAACTTCAAAAAACTCACCATGCCCCTTATTAAATACCTTGGAATGTCTACTTTCCAAAAAGGGGTCATTTGGGGGGTATTTGTACTTTCCTGACTTTTTAGTGTCTCAAGAAATGAGATAGGCCTTCAGTACATCAGGTGTGATCAATTTTCAATGATTCACACCATAGCTTGTGGACTCTATAACTTTCACAAAGACCAAATAATATACACTTACTTGGGTTATTTTTACCAAAGATAAGTAGCAGTATAAATTTTGGCCAAAATTTGTGAAGAAAAATTACTAATTTGCAAAATTTTATGACAGAAACAAAGAAAAATGCGTTTTTTCACAATATTTTCAGTCTTTTTTTATTTATAGCACAAAAAATAAAAAACCCAGTAGTGATTAAATACCATCAAAAGAAAGCTCTATTTGTGTGAAAAAAAGGACACAATTTTTGAATGGGTACAGTGTTGCATGACTGAGTAATTCTCAGTCAAAGTGTGAGAGCGCTGAAAGCTGAAAATCGGTCTGGGCAGGAAGGGGGTGAAAGTGCACTGTAGGTAAGTGGTTAATTGGTAGTAGGCTTTCCAGCCTATACAGCTTGGAGTAAGACAACATGCATAAAGAGGATGATGTGGTCAAAATACTCATTTGCCTAATAATTCTGCACTCCCTGTATATATATATATATATATATATATATATATATATAATTTTTTTTTTTTTTAAATACATACCATATGTCCCAATTCACTGTCTTTCCCCACTAGGACGGCGGCAGTGGGCTCTGTACAGGAAGCCTGTGCCGGGAGTCTGCAGATTGTCAGATGGGAAATGTCTGTTTGCTTTGCTTCAGCTAATTACTCATTATAGCCGGGAGGGAGCCCGGGACCAGTCAGAGGTCAGAGAGGAGATCGCTGCTACAAGACAATTAGTGCGCCTCTCATCTGTCTTCCTGCTTGGTGTCCTTTCATCATTTTCTAATCCCTTTACATCTTCTGATACTTTTGCCTGCTTTTGGCTGTTCAGGCATTTTAGTAGGTCACACTGAGGGGTAACCAAGTGTCATGTCTTAAAATAGCTCAAGATCTAAAGAGCATGAGAACCACGCTAAGGTAACCTAAGGATAAATACCATTACAATAAATAGATAAAAAGCATTATTATTTATCCACTTTACCACCGGAGGATTTTGCTGTCTTACGTCTGGGCCACTTTTTGCGATTCAGCACTGTGCGACTTTAACTGACAATTGCGCGGTCATGCAACGCTGTACCCAAACGAAATTTATGTCCTTTTTTTTCCACAAACAGAGCTTTCTTTTGGTGGCATTTGATCACCTGTGCGATTTTTACTTTTTGCGCTATAAACAAAAAAAAAAGCAAAAATTTTGAAAAAATAACAATATTTTTCACATTTTTTATATGAAATCCCCCCCCCCCCCAAAAAAATGTAAAAATCACAATAAGCGTATTTTGATTGGTTTGCGCAAAAGTTATTGCGTTTACTAACTAAGGGAAAGATTTCTGTAATTTTTGGTGTTTTTTTTTTTTTTAACGAGTAATGGTGGCGATCTGCGATTTTTTTTTTTTTTTTTTTTTTGTGGGACTGCGACATTGCGGCGGACAGATCGGACCCTTGACTGACATTTTTGACACTTTTGAGGGTTCCAGTGACATTACTGCAGTAATCAGTGCTATACATATGCACTGTTACTGTTTATGTTACTAAAATGACACTGGCAGGGAAGGGGTTAATTTTATTGGAGAGGGAGGGGTTAATGTATGCCTGGTGCTTACTGACGTGTGGGGGAGGTGACTGAGTGACACAGGGACAGATCGGATGTTCAGCTACGCTGAACCCTGCAATCTGACCCTGTCTGTCACTTAGGAGATCCGCCTGCTTTGTTTACACATAGCGGGCGGATCTCCAGACTCGATTCCCCCGACGATCAGGGAAGAGCGGCGGCGATCGCCACTGCTCCTCCCCTGGCCCGACTCCCGCTGTGACTGAATACAGCGGGAGCGAGCCTCCGGCGGCGCGCGCCGCCCACAAGGGGAGGAGTCCAGTGACATAGGTCTACGTTGCTGGACGATAACGAGCCACATTGCCGCAGTAGCAGCAAGTGAGCGGTCGTTATGTGGTTAATACAAGGGTTGCACCAATACTGTTTTTTTTATCAGCAAGTACGGGTACCGATACTTTGCTGTGCCATTTGCGTCAATACAGAATGTGCGCAAATCGTACTGCAAAGAATCGCGTGATTTGAACAGGAATGCGGTGCAATTCCTTGTTCGAATCGCATCGCTGCTTCTGTGTGTTTATAGAAAGGGAAAAGCGCCATCTAGTGGGCAGTTTATTAAAAATGTTATAACTTGCATTAATTCATATCTGGTTAATTGCAGAATCTGCATAGGTGTCCCAGTCCCGCCGATGATAGAAAATCACAGCCGCTGGAGGAGAAGTTTTGGGACCCCTGTGGGTATAGGGCAGAAGAGATGTTGGCTTGGGGCGCCGCCACCTCTACATCCCCGCCAGTCCTGTGAGCACTTCCAGCAGCTGTGATTTTCTATCATCGGTGGGACTGGGATACCAGTGCAGATTTTGCATTTGACCAGATTTGTATTAATGTGAGTTATAACATTTTTAATGAACTGCTGCTTTTCTCTTTCTATACACACACAGGAGCAGTGTGGGAAATCGCATGCAATTCGGATAGGAATCGCACCGCATTCCTGTTAAAATTGCATGCGATTCTTTGCAGTGGGTTTTGCACCCATTTAGTTAGTATTGACGCAAATCACACTGAAAAGTATTGGTTTTTGGTATCAGTGAAGTACTCGTGAAAATGCTTGGTATCGGGGCATCGCTATTTATTACATGCAGGGCCGGGGGACAAGGGGTGGGCAGGAGGGGAGGCTGCCCTGGGCCCAATGGTTTATTGTAGTGATGAGGGCGCTCTGACCCTAACCCTAAGGGAAGGGAGGGGCTGCAGTTTGGCATCTTTACCCTGGGCGCTGGATGACCTTGTCCCGGCACTGATTACATGTGTTTATATAGCACCGATAGTTTACATATTATACATTCAAATCTGTCCCGGTCCTCAGGAGCTTACAATCTAAGGTCCCTATTTCACATAGTAGGGCGGGTTTAGTTAGAAGTAGGGTTGCAGCAATACCGGTATCGGTGCCAATACTAAGCATCTGTACTCATGCAAATGCTCCCATGCCTGAAAGCGATACCTTTGCGGTGCGATCTGAGCCCAAACAAAATGAAGAGGTTTAAATCACACTGCAAAGAATCGCATGGGATTTGAACTGGAATGCAGTGCAATTCCTGACCACAGCGCATGCGGCTTCCCGCACCACTCCTGTGTAAACCCAGGCCTGTCATAGTGACCTCAGCCTGGGTTCACACAGGATCAGAGCAGGAAATCACATGCGATTCAGACAGGAATCGCACCACATTCCTGTTCAAATCACATGCGATTCTTTGCAGTGCGATTTGAGCCTATTCCTTTTGTAGGGGGCTCAGATCGCACCGCAGAGGTATAGATAATTAATATTGGTGAGAATGCATCGGTAGTTGTACTCACTCTTAAAAAAAACGGTATTGGTGCATCTCTAGTCAGAAGCCAAATAACCCACGTTGGACATGGATGAGTTTGAGGTGGAGGAACTTGACTGGCCTGCACAGAGTCCTGACCTCAACCCAATAGAAGACCTTTGGGGTGAATTAGAGCAGAGACAGCGAGCCAGGCCTTCTCTCCAACATCAGTGCCTGACCTCACAAATGCGCTTCTGGAAGAATGGTCAAACATTCCCATAGACACACTCCTAAACCTTGTGGACGGCCTTCCCAGAAGAGTTGAAGCTGTTATAGCTGCAAAGGGTGGGCCAACTCAATATTGAACCCTACGGACTAAGCCTGGGATGCCATTAAAGTTCATGTGTGTGTAAAGGCTGGCGTCCCAATACTTTTGGTAATACAGTGTGTGTGTATATATATATATATATATATATATTGAGTGTGTGTGTATGTGTGTATATATATATATATATATATATATATATTATTATTATATAGGATTTATATAGCGCCGACAGTTTACACAGTGCTTTACAACTTTCCCGTAGTTAGTAGCTGCGATAGCTTTTGCGCAAACCAATCAAAATACGCTTATTGCAATTTTTTTTTTTTTTTTTACCAAAAATATGTAGCAGAAAACAAATTGGCAAAAAAAGTTAAAAAATTTTGATTTTTACATTTTTTGGGGGGGGGAATTTCATATAAAAAAATGTGAAAAATATTGTTATTTTTTCAAAATTGTCGCTTTTTCTTGTATATAGCGCAAAAAGTAAAAATCGTACAGGCGATCAAATACCACCAAAAGAAAGCTCTGTTTGTGGGGGGGAAAAATGGACATAAATTTAATTTGGGTACAGCGTCGCACGACCGCGCAATTGTCCATTAAAATAACGCAGTGCCAAATTGCAAAATATAGTCTGGTCAGGAAGGGGGTAAAACCTTTCCGGTCTTAAAGCGGTTAAAAATACACTCATTGAGAATTTTTTTTGTCAAAGACATGTAGCTAAATACATTTTGGCCTAAATATATGAGAAAAATTGAATATATTGGATATTTTTTAACTGTCAAAGTAGAAAAATGTTATTTGTTCAAAATTGTCGCATTTTTTTTATTAATATCGCAAAAAATAAAAATCGCAGAGATGATCAAATACCACCAAAAGAAAGCTCTGTTTGTGGGGAAAAAAGGATGTAAATTTCGTTTGGGTACGGCGTTGCATGACCGCGCAATTATCCGTTAAAGTCGCACAGTGCCGAATCACAAAAAGTGGCCCGGATGTAAGACAGCAAAATCCTCCGGTGGTAAAGTGGTTAAGGTGGTCAGATGAGACTAAAATGGAATGATTTGGCCTCGACGCCAAACGATCTGTCTGACGGAAATCCAATACAGCTCACCATTCCCAGATGGCCATAAATACCTGACAGAAGTTCTGTCCCCTCACCACTCTACATCTAGAAGTGTAGAAAAAGGTTTTGGCTTTATATACATTTCTGTATGTTTTTTTTTGGTGTGTTTTATTAAAACGTGAAAATAATTGACTTATTTTACATCTCTTGCCAGGTTGGTGAAGGAAAAAAATTATTCTGGCCGAAACAAATCTGTTAATCTGACGTTGGACCAGCCAATGTTGCCTAGAGATATGCAATGTGTTTGAAGTCTGGAGACTCGACTCGACGTGTAGCCTGATCTACTGAGAGCGTTTGGTCGCTGTAAGACCTCGTCTTTCCGCTTTTTACTTTGCAAGACCAGTTGTTCAGAGGGTTCAGATCTAAGTTGGGACCCCCCAGGGGAATGCCGCGCAAGGTTAGCGTGGCGGCCTGGGGGGCGGCCCTCTTTATCTCATGGAATGCCATTCTCCTCCTCTACCTCATGAGCCGACCAAAGGGTCCTGATGCCACGGACCTCACGGCGCACGTCATCCGACTGGCGGAAGAAGCCGAAGCAGAGTTGGAGAAGCAGAAGGGACTTCTTCAACAAATCCACCACTACAGCGGTCTTTTTAAACGTCTCCCGGCTCCTCCGAATGCTGCACGCGGGCTCGAGCCACCCCAGAGACTT
Source organism: Pelophylax lessonae (assembly GCF_965119305.1). Classification (NCBI taxonomy): domain Eukaryota; kingdom Metazoa; phylum Chordata; class Amphibia; order Anura; family Ranidae; genus Pelophylax; species Pelophylax lessonae. The sequence goes on from NC_138774.1 coordinate 32,245,027, forward strand.
GCTAACGTTTCCATTCCTTCTCCAACACCCTTGGCCTCTGACCCGGAACCTGCAGTCATCCCGATCCTCGTAGTAGCATGCGATCGTCCCTCCGTCAGAAAGTGTTTGGACTCTCTGCTAAAATACCGCCCCTCCGCGGAGCAGTTCCCCATCATCGTTAGCCAAGATTGTGGCCATGCCGAGACTGCCAGGGTCATTGACTCGTATGGAGACGCCATCACTCATATCAATCAGCCGGACCTGTCTGAGGTGCCTGCCCCACCAGAACATAGGAAGTTTCAAGGCTACTATAAGATTTCCAGGCACTATCGTTGGGCACTGAACCAGGTGAGTGTGACTGGAGAGCCTGATGCTTCTTACAGCATGTTAGGAATGATAGAAAGTCAGAGCCCACCTCATTTATGGTGGATGTCCATCATCTCCCAGCTCGTTGCTCCTCAGCGTGACTGTCCCTAGCTCAACCCTTTCCTTCATTAGATTTTACTTTAACAACTTGAAGACCAAGCTTTTTTTCTGGCACTTTTTGTTTAAATCAGTATTTTTTGCTAGAAAATTACTTCTAACCACCAAACATTATACATTTTTTTTAAAGCAGAGACCCTAAAGAATAAAATGGCAATTGTTGCAATTTTAGTATTTGCGCAACTGTTTTGAAAATGCAATCTGTTTTGGAAAAAATACACTTTTTCCATTTAAATTTAATTTAAATTTTAATAATGATATTTAATATAAATAAAGTAAATAAATACAATTTATTTAATAAATTAAATTTTAATAAAGTATTTTAATAATGACATTTAATATAAATAAATAAATACAATTAATTTAATTTTAATAAAGTATTTTAATAATGATATTTATAAATAAATAAATACAATTTATTTAATACATTTAATTTTAATAATTATATTTAATATAAATAAAGTAAATCAATACAATTTATTTAATTTAATTTGAATAAAGTATTTTAATAATGATATTTAATATAAATAAAGTAAATAAATACAATTTATTTAATTATTTAATTTTAATAAATTGAATAATGATAATTAATATAAATAAATAAAGTAAATAAATACAATTTATTTAATTTAATTTTAATAAAGTATTTTAATAATGATATTTAATATAAACAAAGTAAATAAATACAATTTATTTAATAAATTTAATTTTAATAAAGTATTTTAATAATGATATTTAATATAAATAAAGTAAATAAATACAATTTATTTAATTAATTTAATTTTAATAAAGTATTTTAATAATGATAATTAATATAAATAAATAAAGTAAATAAATACAATTTAATTTGAATAAAGTATTTTAATAATGATATTTAATATAAATAAAGTGAATAAATACAATTTATTTAATTAATTTAATTTGAATAAAGTATTTGAATAATGATAATTAATATAAATAAAGTAAATAAATACAATTTATTTAATTAATTTAATTTGAATAAAGTATTTTAATAATGATATTTAATATAAATAAAGTAAATAAATACAATTTAATTAATTTAATTTTAATAAAGTATTTGAATAATGATAATTAATATAAATAAATAAAGTAAATAAATACAATTTATTTAATTAATTTAATTTGAATAAAGTATTTTAATAATGACATTTAATATAAATAAATAAAGTAAATAAATACAATTTAATTAATTTAATTTTAATAAAGTATTTTAATAATGATATTTAATATAAATAAATAAAGTAAATAAATACAATTAATTTAATACATTTAATTTGAATAAAGTATTTTAATAATGATATTTAATATAAATAAATAAAGTAAATAAATACAATTTATTTAATAAATTTAATTTTAATAAAGTATTTTAATAATGATATTTAATATAAATTAAATACAATTTATTTAATTAAAGTATTTTAATAATGATTCATATAAATAAATAAAGTAAATACAATTTATTTAATTAATTTTAATATAGTATTTTAATAATGATATTTAATATAAATAAAGTAAATAAATACAATTAATTTAATTTTAATAAAGTATTTTAATAATGATAATTAATAAAAAATAAATAAAGTAAATAAATTCAATTTATTTAATAAATTTAATTTTAATAAAGTATTTTAATAATGATATTTAATATAAATAAAGTAAACTAATACAATTTATTTAATACATTTAATTTTAATAAAGTATTTAATAATTATATTTAATATAAATAAAGTAAATAAATACAATTTATTTAATTAATTTAATTTTAATAAAGTAAATACATTCAATAAATTTAAATAAAATTCTTTAATTTTAAAATAAAAAAAAAGTAAATAAATTTTAGATTTAATAAAGAATTTAAATAAAGAAACCACAATATCGACCCCAATTTTTTCATAAAATGTGAAAATATTGTTACGCCAAGTAAATAGATACCTAACATGTCACGCTTTAAAATTGCGCACAGTCGTGGAATGGCGACAAACTATGCTAATTGAAAATCTCCATAGATGACGCTTTAAAAACTTTTACAGGTTACCAGTTTAGAGTTACAGAGGAGGTGTAGCGCGAATAAGAATTATTGCGCTCACTGTAACTTTACCTGCGATACCTCACGTGTGTTGTGCGAACGCCATTTACATATGCTTGCGCAACTTATATATACGCTTGCTTCTGCACACAAGCACTGTTTTTAAACGCAAGTTTAAAAAAAAAAAAATGAATTAAAACAATAAATAGCCCAATTTTTTTATAAGATGTGAAAGATGATGTTATGCCAGGTAATTGCATACCTAACGTGTCACGCTTTAAAATTTTGCCACACGCTCGTGGAATGGCGGCAAACGACAGCACTTAAAAATCTCCCTAGGCGATGCTTTAAAAATTTTTACAGGTTACCTGTATATGTACTTTTGAAACTATGTATATTATGTTTTCAGCTTTTGACTTGTTTTTTCTTTGCTCACTAAGTCCCCGTTCACACTAAGGCGACCTGGTCGCCTCACAGGTCGCCTCCCATAGGGAAGCTGCGGACCCGTTCTAATAGGAGCGACACAAGTCGCTCCGACTTAGAAAAAGGGTCCGGAGCTTCTTTGGGGCGACCAGGAGGCGACCGCCATAGACTTCAATGTTATGAAGTCCGTGCCGGCCGCTCCGAGGTCGCGGCGCGCTGCTCGCACCGCGACCTCCGAGTAGCGTCGCCCCTATGTGAACGGGGCCTGATACTTTGCTGATTTGAAACTGTTTTGACATTTTTTTTCTCTTTTCTTTGTATTTTTGTAAAATCAATAAAAAATTATTTGAAGGAAAAAAAAAATAAAATAATTTTTACAGGTTACCAGTTTAGCGTTACAGAAGAGGTCTAGCACTAGAATTATTGTTCTCGCTCGAACGTTCACGGTGATACCTCACGTGTGGTGCGAACCCCATTTACATATGCATGCACATTACACTTACATATGCGTTCCCTTCTGTGTGCGAATGAGGGGTGGGGTCCCTTTAATTGTTTTATTTTTTTCTTATTTATTTTACTTTTTATTTTTACACTGTCCCTTTCATTTATTTTTATCTTTTTAAATATCAATGTAATAGAAATAAGAATGACAGGTTCTCTTTATGGAAAGAAGACCCCAAATCTCTCCTTTACCTTTTTAAAAGCAAAAGATTAAAAACTAAAAATGTTTCTTCATGAAAAAAAAAATTGTTTACTTTTACCCTGTACAGGAAGTGACATCATGGGCTTGAAACGTGCGGGCTTGATTCTGAGCCTGTTTGTGTTTATAGACACAGACCGCACGGCTCGGCCCCGCCCCCCACTCCCTCATAACAGAATTTTAATTGACAACAGCCGGAGCCAATGGCTCCCTCTTCTATCAATCTGCCCAGTGAGGAGAGAGAGAGACACTGCTCATGTGCACAGCAGTGGATCAAAATTGGGCTCAGGTAAGTATGGGGGGGGGGGGGAGATCCTTTGATCCAGAAGGTTTTTTACCTGAATGAAATGAGGTTAAAAAAAAAAACCTTAAGGCTGTAGAACCACCTTAACCACTTCCGGACCGCCGCAGTTTTACATCGCGACTTTGACATGAAATACCAGTGCTATGGCAGCAGATAGATGCGAAAACCCTGGTATTTTCTTACAGGGCGGGCAGTCCTCTTTCAAATAAAAATGGTCCCAGTGGCGGATTCGCCGCGGGATCACTTTTATGGGCGGCGGGAGAGGTGCCCTCCCCCTCCCGCCACTTCCTGCCCCTTATCCCCGCTTACCTGAGCCGTCGGTAGCGGGGAAAACAATCCTGTGCAGGAAGTCGAGTGAGGGGGCAAGATGGCCCCCACTCCACTCTATGGCCTTGGAGGACCAGAGCGACGTCATACGTCGCTTCCTCCCAACGGCCCCACTTTTCATGCTGAAAAAAAATGACTGATTTTTTTGAATGTGAGATGTGAGGTCTTTTTGACCCCAGATCTCACATTAAAGACTTCCTGTCCTGCTTATTTCTATTACAAGGGATGTTTACATTCCTTGTAATAGGAATAAAAGTGCTAAAGAAGAGAAAAAATTAAAGGGACAGTGTAAAAATAAAAAATAAAAGGTAAACGCATACGCAAGTCGTGCCCACATATGTAAACGGTGTTCAAACCACACATGTGAGGTATCGCTACAATCATTCAATAGAGAGCAATAATTTGAGCCCTAGATCTCTGTAACTATGAACTGGTAACCTGTAGAAATTTTTAAAGTGTCGCCAATTGAGATTTTTAAGTACCAATGTTTGTCGCCATTCCACGAGCGTGCGCAATTTTGAAGCATGACGTTTTTGTAACTATTTACTCGGCTTAACATTATCTTTCACATTATAGAAAAAAATATGGCTAACTTTACTGTTTTCTTATTTTTTAATTTAACTGTTAACTGGCAGGGAAGGGGTTAACCCTGTGGGTGATCAAGGGGTTAAATGTGAGCCTAGGGGACTGATTCTAATTGTGGGGGGGGCGTGGCTTGTGAAATGATCATAGAGACCTGTGATTCTATATAGAAGGATCACAGGCGCTCTGTGATCATTTCAGGGAGAAGAACGGTCGGCTGTGTTTACAACAGCTGACAGTCCTTCTCTCTCAGCGGGGAACAATCGCGGGTGGCAATTGGAGCCACCGGCCTTGTGCATTAGAGTCCTTGCTGCCAAGTGAGGGCAGGAGCATGCTGCCGGTGACGCGCACTCGCCCCTTAGCTGCAGGCATGCGACCGACGTAGATCTACTTCGGTTCGCGCAGGAGGAGCTGCCTGCCACAGTAAAACTGCAGTGGCTGGTCGGGAAGTAGTTAAGCTCCAAGTTGCGACTTGAAACTTCTACATGGCTTGGTTTCTTAGTTTCTGGCAACTTAAAGCGGAGTTCCACCTAAAACAAAAAAATTACATAAAAATACCCCCGGGACAGTCAGGGCTAGTACATTCCACAATGGCTAGCCTCTAAACTGTCCCAGGTTGCACTTATCTTTTAGAAGAAATACTTACCTTGAAAATGTATTGTCCAGCGCTGCCATCTCAGGTGTGGGCAGCTGAAGCCAGCGCGATCCTCTTCTGCGTCCTCTTCGGTCCCACGATGCACTGCACCGGCCCCGCCGTCACTTCTGGGGCTGCAGCGTCATCCCTGCACAGCTTCTGGGCATGCCCAGAAGCTGTTTAGCAAGGTATGACGCGCCTGCACCGGAACTGACGTCGGGGCCGGTGCAGGCGCATTGATTCCTGGGAGCGATGACGTTCAGCTCCCAGGAATCATTGCAAGCCAGGAAGTGACGCGGCGGGCCGTGGCCGCAGAGGGAGGAAGAGGAAGTAAGGTAAGTATATTTTCTTCTAAAACAAGGTAAGAATTATTTTACAAGTCATGTGTCCACAGATAGCAGCCATCTTGGCCATGACGTATCCAATTTAGGGTGTGCCCCTATCCTCAATTGATCAATTACATTTGGAAGGATTGGGAAACAGAGATTTCGGGCACAAGAGTTTTGTTAAAAAGATTTCTTTTATTCAACACAAAACTAAATATTTTAAAATCATAGAAAAATACAGGCAAATAATTGTGTATTAAGGACACAGTGAGACCACACAACAATGGTCTATGTTGTACAATATCTCAGTGCATAGAACTTATAAAAGTCGATTTACATACAGTTCAAAGTACAAGATCATTAATAGTCATATAATCCTTGGAAACGTATTGCTTAATATCAGAAGAACCGCCGACGGACACCCAAACAGTATGGTGCCGGTCAGCGGGGTCGACTGAAAATATAAGTTAACATTCACCATGTAATATATGACCTTTGCTCGACATGTTTCGCTTTCTTAGACAAAAAAGCTTCATCTGGAGCATATCATTTCTTTTGTCTGTGTGAGAAATAACAGTATTTAGATAGATTACATATATATGTTACCTTATTTTCAGTATGTTATAATTACAATTGCATATCATTTATCTTTCCTTTTAATTACATATAATCGTCTTACACATCTCAGATAAGTCCTTCTATTTTTGCAATATCAACACAATATAACATTGGGTCTTAAGTTGCATTCAGACACTAGAGGAGTTTAGGGGAAAGAACGGAGGCTGCCAATAGTGAGTATATGTGGGGATCCATGCTGTAGTTATAGTATAAGCATATATAACCTATTTTTATCCATGGTAAATGGACAGAAAAATGTATACATACCTGTACATATAGTAATCAGGCACATATCTCAATTTCCATAGATAATTCTTTAACGAGGAGGACTGTGCGTTTTGGGAAGCTCAAAAAAGGCAATGTATAGTGACATAGTAGTGAGGGTAGTCACTTCATGTCTCATATCTGGGTGGATGAGAGCAGAAAAACAATGTTTCTCAGAGTAGTAAGCGTTTTAATTCTATGATATCACTTTAAGGGAAAGCTCATAGGAATGCCAAACCATAAGCTCAAGTGTTTTAAAGTGGTAAAATCAGTGTGCCTCATGCTTGTTATAAGAGTGTGTAAGTACCTATAGAGCCCATAGACTATCTGCCTTAAAAGGGGGGCAACAGAAAAGACACATAGTCATTCTGGACCGTAAGAGTAGACAGGTGCCATGCGTTTATAAACGATTATACACCAACATACAGAGTTTACCCATTCGTATATGGGCTACCCCTATAGTAAAATATATATCATGTATATTGATTTGCTTTCACACACATATGTGAATATGTGTGTGTAATCAATTTAGTATCCGGCCCACCCTCCTCTATAATAGTAGGGGGGTGACCAGGGTTATATATAGATAAGCAGTTGCTACATGGGGTCCAAGATGAGTACATGCAAAGCGTACTTAGAATAAACATAGGTAATAAACATAGTGGTAAATATATAGAGTGCCACCCAAAATGATAGATCCCTATGCAGTACAAAAGTTCCAAACATACACAGACACCTTAGCAATGCTCACCAAACTTAGGAAGGACCAGAGCTTAAATGTAGGGAGCGTGTCTCCTCTGCTTGTATGTCGGCTATTAAGCACAGTAAGATTAAGGTAAATTCCCGGATATCACAAAAGTGTAATGTTACAGTATTAGTACTGGCAATATAAAGCTTACCCCTTGCCACGCTGTTCCCAGCTTCCGCACAGTCCTCACCGGATGGGGAACCTCCACCATACCAGGGCTTGTGAATGGCGCCCTTAAGTAGCATGGATCCCGGGCGGTTCGTCAAACGGACGTCACCGCCCCGGCCACTCCCACCGGACATCGCTCGAGAGCCAGCGCGGGGACACCCCGGCAAGGCTCTCGGCTTAGTCACGGGTGTATGCAGACTATACAGAGGCAGGAAGTGCCTCCGCAGTCCGCTCAGGTGCCACAGGAAGTTCCGCCCGGAAGGGGCGGGACTGACCTGCGGCCTATCTGGCCGCACATATCTCACTGATGAGGCCGACCTCCATGCTTACCCACACTGCCCCCACAGGATCGGTCCGCAATTACATGAGAATTCTAATTGCCTGAAATGAAAAAACAACACAACAAAGACAGAAATTATATATTTAAAAAATACAGATATAAAAGCATATTTCACTAAGGTACAAAGATGTTCCTGGTGAAACCAGGAGATATATATCGGTAACATATTTGTTTATCAAAAATTATTCTATAACCATGTTTATTTTTTGACATTAACCACTAGTAAGGGCGTTCAATAGTAACAGCCCTAATGAAAGAACAGGGGCTGAACTGCCCCCTACTAGAAACACTTCCATACTTCAAACCCCAAAAAAAAGTTGCATATTTTGACTTATTATAAATCCTCAAGATCATAATATTGATGAGATAGGGATTATAGCACAAAAAACTGTTTGTTATACATAAGAAAGGAAGAGGGGTATATGTGCCATAAGACCTGTTTGATGTGAAGAGGTATCAGAATAATTGAATATATGTATATACGGGGGGAGGATGACCACGCCAAAACCAAGCCGACACCCTGACCCATATATCCCACAAAGGGCCATTATCGTAACCCGAGTATACTACTCGAGGTCAATTAGGTCTGTTGGCATTAGGTAAGCAATACCTTTGTGAGCATTGCTAAGGTGTCTGTGTATGTTTGGAACTTTTGTACTGCATAGGGATCTATCATTTTGGGTGGCACTCTATATATTTACCACTATGTTTATTACCTATGTTTATTCTAAGTACGCTTTGCATGTACTCATCTTGGACCCCATGTAGCAACTGCTTATCTATATATAACCCTGGTCACCCCCCTACTATTATAGAGGAAGGTGGGCCGGATACTAAATTGATTACACACACATATTCACATATGTGTGTGAAAGCAAATCAATATACATGATCTATATTTTACTATAGGGGTAGCCCATATACGAATGGGTAAACTCTGTATGTTGGTGTATAATCGTTTATAAACGCATGGCACCTGTCTACTCTTACGGTCCAGAATGACTATGTGTCTTTTCTGTTGCCCCCCTTTTAAGGCAGATAGTCTATGGGCTCTATAGGTACTTACACACTCTTATAACAAGCATGAGGCACACTGATTTTACCACTTTAAAACACTTGAGCTTATGGTTTGGCATTCCTATGAGCTTTCCCTTAAAGTGATATCATAGAATTAAAACGCTTACTACTCTGAGAAACATTGTTTTTCTGCTCTCATCCACCCAGATATGAGACATGAAGTGACTACCCTCACTACTATGTCACTATACATTGCCTTTCTGAGCTTCCCAAAACGCACAGTCCTCCTCGTTAAAGAATTCTCTATGGAAATTGAGATATGTGCCTGATTACTATATGTACAGGTATGTATACATTTTTCTGTCCATTTACCAGGTATATAAATAGGATATATATGCTTATACTATAACTACAGCATGGATCCCCACATATACTCACTATTGGCAGCCTCCGTTCTTTCCCCTAAACTCCTCTAGTGTCTGAATGCAACTTAAGACCCAATGTTATATTGTGTTGATATTGCAAAAATAGAAGGACTTATCTGAGATGTGTAAGACGATTATATGTAATTAAAAGGAAAGATAAATGATATGCAATTGTAATTATAACATACTGAAAATAAGGTAACATATATATGTAATCTATCTAAATACTGTTATTTCTCACACAGACAAAAGAAATGATATGCTCCAGATGAAGCTTTTTTGTCTAAGAAAGCGAAACATGTCGAGCAAAGGTCATATATTACATGGTGAATGTTAACTTATATTTTCAGTCGACCCTGCTGACCGGCACCATACTGCTTGGGTGTCCGTCGGCGGTTCTTCTGATATTAAGCAATACGTTTCCAAGGATTATATGACTACTAATGATCTTGTACTTTGAACTGTATGTAAATCGACTTTTATAAGTTCTATGCACTGAGATATTGTACAACATAGACCATTGTTGTGTGGTCTCACTGTGTCCTTAATACACAATTATTTGCCTGTATTTTTCTATGATTTTAAAATATTTAGTTTTGTGTTGAATAAAAGAAATCTTTTTAACAAAACTCTTGTGCCCGAAATCTCTGTTTCCCAATCCTTCCAAATAAAACAAGGTAAGTGAAAAAAAATTGCGATTATCCATTTGTTTTTCAGGTGACCCCGGAGCAAGAAGATGGAGGTAAGTATCATTTTAGGGTGGAACTCCACTTTTAGTTAATAATGAGTTGATTAAACAAAATACATTTGGAATGAGAGCAGGGTGGATGGCGCGAGTTAAGTGAACCTTTTTGTTTTGCTTTGTGTGGACTTTAGGCTTTAAATGCTCACATAATTGCAGTGTGAACCTTTAGTGTCCAGATGTTGGACCTTATCCACTGGCTAGCTCTAGGTTTCTCATGGTTTGCATATTTAAATATTTTAGGCTAATCTAATAATGTTTTAATCCTCTAATAATGTTTTCTTCTCCGCTTAGATTTTCCGAGTGCTGGGTTACAAGTCGGCCATTGTAGTAGAAGATGATTTGGAAGTGGCTCCAGACTTCTATGAATACTTCCAAGCCACCCATTCCCTCCTCCGCAAGGACCCCACGTTGTGGTGCGTCTCTGCCTGGAATGACAACGGCAAGGAGAACTTGGTGGAGCCCAAAGGCAGTGCCATTCTTCATCGTTCTGACTTCTTCCCTGGGCTTGGCTGGCTGCTGCTTCGGGAGCTTTGGGAGGAACTGGAGCCAAAGTGGCCAGCTGCCTTCTGGGACGACTGGGTCAGGCGCCCGGAGCAGAGACTCGGGAGGGCATGCCTGAGACCAGAGTTGCCTCGCACTCGAACATTTGGAAGGAAAGGGGTTAGCCAGGGCCAGTTTTTTGACCAGCATCTGAGGTTTATCAAACTGAATCCGGACCCAATATCCTTCACTAAGATGGATCTTTCATATCTTTTAAAAGAAAAATATGACCCCTGGTTTCTGGGGCAAGTTTATGAAGCACCCAAAGCCCGCGCAGAAGAGGTACTTCAAGGGCAAGTGCCCGGAGGAAGGACGGTGAGGGTGGAATACTCAACTAGAGACACTTTTAAGGCCATGGCCAGATCCTTTGGTGTTATGGATGACCTGAAGTCTGGTGTGGCTCGGGTTGCCTATAAGGGTGTTGTAACTTTTACACATAGGGGGAGAAGGGTGTTTTTAGCTCCCCCTAAAGACTGGGCCGGCTATGACCCTACATGGAGTTAAGGTGAACTAATGTTCCTCCGGATTTAGAGGAGGACATGTAGCGGATAAGGAAATGTTCTCTGTGAGAGGTTCAGAGGGTCCAATATGTTTAGGTGCTATCTAATGCCAGGTCTGCACAGATTAAAGAGCTCTAGGTTCCCAGGAACCAGGTTGGAGGTCAGAAACCACTGACTATGGTGCAGGTGCAACATGAGGATTATCAGAAACCACTTGAGTTGCTGGGAGATGACCGGGAGCCTTCGAACCTCAAGAACTGTGTGGTATGATAGAGCTACACCTACGCACTCAGGAAGAGATCATCTCAGCCAAACTATGTTTCACGGCACCGGGGAAGCAAGTCTATTCCCCTTTTATTAATTCACCTCAATAAAGTGACCTTTATAGCCAAACAAGTCTGATTCCTGGTAACCATGTGATGGCAAAAATTCAATGCAAGTTGCTTTTGATTTTGCTCATACAATTATCAAACAGGAGAAAGGGTTGATTACCTCTACTGAGAATGTTTTATTAAGATCTAATCAGAAATTTAATTATTAAATAATAAATATCTAATTATAACTTACCTCAATTCATTCCTGGTGAGTGATCTTCTCACAGGAAAGAAGTAATGTAATGCGTCATGTATTGTATTGTAAAAGATTGCTGCTTACTGGCCCCTGGATGTGGTGGCTGCAATTGTTTTCTTTTTTTTCAGGCTAAAAATGTTTTCAGCAAGTACAGACAATACCAGTTGATCTTGCCAGAGATAAACTGCCCTTGGAATGATTTGTGAGCTGAAAAGAGAGCATACAATCTTTACTGTGTAAACTACTAGTCCCACCAATCCACCATCCCACCATGTAAGGAAGATGAGCAAGTCAGACATGTTTAAAGTCCATTTAACCACTTTACCACCGGAGGATTTTGCTGTCTTACGCCTGGGCCCTATTTTGCGATTCGGCACTGTGCGAATTTACCTGACAATTACGCGGTCATGCAGCGCCGTACCCAAACGAAATTGACGTCTTTTTTTTTCCCCACAAACAAAGCTTTCTTTTGGTGGTATTTGATCACCTGTGCGATTTTTACTTTTTGCGCTATAAACAAAAAGAGAGCGACAATTTTGCAAAAATAACAATATTTTTCACATTTTTTTATATGAAATTCCCCCCAAAAAAATGTAAAAATCAAAATTATTTTACATTTTTGGCCAACTTGTTTTCTGCTACCTATGTTTGGTAAAAAAAAATCGCAATAAGCGTATTTTGATTGGTTTGCGTAAAAGTTATTGCGTTTACTAACTAAGAGAAAGATTTTTGTCATTTTTGGTGTTTTTTTTTTTTTAACGAGTAATGGCGGCGATCTGCGATTATTTTTGCGGTACTGCGACATTGCGGCGGACAGATCAGACCCTTGCCTGACATTTTTGACAATTTTGGGGGTACCAGTAACATTACTACAGTAATCAGTGCTATACATATGCACTGTTACTGTAAAAATTGCACTGGGAGGGAAGGGGTTAACTTTATTGGAGAGGGAGGGGTTAAGTGTGTCCCTAGGGGCGTGTTTCTAACTGTCATTGGATGTGGCTAGTGGTGTAATAGCACAGATCAACGGTCCTACATAGCAGGACCGAGTGATCTGTGCTTTTACACCAGGGAGAGTGACAGGCGGCTTTGTTTACATTAGCCGCCTGCCTTTCTCCCTCTCTACCCGACGATCGCAAGTGACCGGCGGTCATCAGGTCCGCCGGTCACACGCGCCGGCTTCGTCGGGTAGGAGCGGGGGCGGGAGCGCGCCTCTGGCGGCACGCACTCGCCCCCTATTCGCTCCCAGGCTAGTGACGTACCGGTACATCACTTTGCCTGGGTGGGGCTGACCGCCGCCGTATATAGTCGGGCGGTGGTCGGCAAGTGGTTAAAGTCCATTTAACCACTTCAATACAGGCCACTTTCACCCCCTTCCTGCACAGGCCAATTTTCAGCTTTCAGCGCTTTCACATTTTGAATGACAATTGCGCGGTCATGCTACACTGTACCCATATGAAATTTTTATCATTTTTTTCACACAAATAGAGCTTTCTTTTGGTGGTATTTAATCACCGCTGGGTTTTTTATTTCTTACAAAAAAGACAGAACATTTTGAAAAAAAAAAAGCTTTTCTTATTTTCTGTGTGTAAATTTTGAAAATAAATAATTTTTCTCCTTCACTGATGTGCGCTGATAAGACGCCACTAATGGGCACTGATAGGCTGCACTTATGGGCACTGATGAGGTGGCACTTATGGGCACTGGTGAGGAGGTACTAATATGCCACACTGATGGGCACTGATGAGCACTGATAGGCGGCACTGACGGGCGGCACTGATGGTGCTGTCAGTGCCCATCAGTGCCTAGATGAGCAGGCACTGACTGGCAGCACCATGGGCACTGATGGTGGGCACTAATTGGCATTCTATTTACATTTTCTGTAATCGGGGCACTGATGATCAGTTCCCTGATTACCTGTCTTTGTCTCCCCTATGAGGAGGAGCCGCTGGTCAGCTCTCCTCGCCTCAGGCTCTGATAGTGTGAGGCGAGGAGAGCCGAATAAAGGCACTTCCTCATTTACATGTGACCGGCTGTGATTGGACACAGTCATTCACATGGGTAAAGAGTCATGTCAAGATCGGGGTCGCTCTGTGTCATAGCAACACCGCGTGGCCACAGTCGCCGCTCTGCGCGCCCCCGGGGGCGCACGAGAGAGGCTGTTCCGGTGTGCCATCATATGACGGCGTCCCAGAACAATGGTTGCACCGCTCCGACGTCATTTGACGGCGGGCAGGAAGTGGTTAAAGTGGATCTTCACTGCAACTGAGCACCACACACCAAAAACAGTATTTCATTTATTTTTAATATTCAAAGCAAACTGCCCTATCCATCCATGTCTCTATGATTTATTTTGTTGAGAAATCACTTTGAAAATCTCCCTTCTAACATTTCTGGCCGTAGCCATCTTGAGTAAGGGGGAATTTTTTATGTAGCATTTACTTCCTGGAACCCATCTGCAATTAGCTCAAGCATGCATTCAAGAGAGTGAGCTTAGCTGAGAAAAACCGCTTCTCTCCTGAAGTCTCCTGGAATGTATGACATCATTGGCCTAGGCAGGAAACCAGGAAGTAACTGAAAGTGTTACTAAACCCACAACTATAAAATCAGTCTGTATATGCAGTAAAGCGTGCTTTCCACTCACCATGGAACCTAAGAGGGTAATCATCTGCATTGTGCAAAAAGGCCGCAAACGGCTCTTCTCTGATTCTCACATTCTTTCAATGTCCCCAAACCATCTCCTGATAGAACAGAAGCTTGAGGGCACACTGCGCATGCTCAGTTTGGTGTGTATTGCTAGAGAGATTTTTTTTTTTTCTTGGGAAAGTGCATGTGATCAGCACAGGGCCAATCAGCACTGTCCAGACAGAGGGTCAGGGGTCCTACTGCCTCCTGGGACAGCAAAGTAGAATGTAAACTCCCACAAGCTTTAACCAGAAACTCATAGAAGTCACAAGACTGCTATATACTACTGATGAAAAAAGACTATTTCTCTAGCGCTCATTGACAGACGTAGTCCTCGGTGATACACCACCTTCGGGTTATGTTGCCTCCACAGGAGCAGGACTAGACAGGAAATTAAAAAGCTCTGGCCACACCCTAGGGGCAGTCCCAGAGGGTATATCCTCTCTCTCTCTGCCTCAGCAAATCAGTTATTTTCTGTCTAGTTAGGAGTAAGGACCTAGATACCTTGCTGGGATCTTAGGTCCTGGCAAGAATTTTTTCTTAAAGGATTTTTTAGACAGCTTTTTTTCTCCAGTGTTCCTGTGAGATCTTCAAGCAAGAAAGCTGAACTGGGCGACGGGCTGGATGTTGAGATCCGGTGGTCACCCCAGTTCAGCCTACGAGCGCGTGCAGGCCATAGCTCCGCGCTGGGTCGGCCGCGACAAAGTCCCATTAAAGGACTGTCCACGCGAGTTAAACGTCTCGCTGAAACGCCAAAGACCATGAGTCACGGCGTCCGTATCGGTCGACAGCCCTCCCGCCCCGGTGGAGAGGGGTACTGTCAGGAGTTGGTGCCCGCCTGGTTCCGGTATGGTGAGTAGTATGTTCCCCCTTTTCCCCTGACGGGTCTTGTGGTGAACGCGGGCCCCTCTCTGTATGGTAAGATAGAGTCCCTCTCTATCCTATAACATGACACAGATCCTCCTACTTTGAGTGTGATTTTATGTGCAAAAAGCCAGGAGGCTTGGTTTGGGAGCTAACAATCTAATTGTATACATGTTAAAAAGATGTAATCTGTGGCATTCTGGGAATCTTACGGTGTTAAGAATAAGCTACCTACCAGTCAGAAGCCACGGACATGTAGACTGCCTTCCTAATCAGATCTCCAGCTATTAGCAGGCCTCCCGAATGGCCATGCGGTCCACCAGGGCCGGTACCGCCAACCACGCCATATCCCCATGCAGAGAGAGTGTTGTGTGCCCTGCAGCACACCGCTATTCAGTACAGGCCGCCGCCATTTTTTTTGCTGGATCGCACGAGCCGCCATTTTGGCGTAGCCTCGTGTCTCCAGCATGGGGGCGGCCATGTTTGAGGTGATCCAAACACCTCGTGGAGCTTGGGGGAGGCGCCGGAAGGCGTTCAGAGGGGCGGAGCCGCCTCCTTTCTTCCTGGGCAGCCAGCCAAAAGACTTCCTGTTTGTCAAAACAGCGCTGTAACCTGTTGCAGTTAAACTCTGAGCATCAAGTGGTGAGCCTGGGGGTCTATCTCTCTCTCTCTCTCGATCGATAGGGATCCCTAGCAGGTAACACTAAGGGGCTTTTGTGGCGCTGGGGGTCTGAAAAAAAAAAAAAGAAAAAAAAAAAAAAAAAAAGTTTTTTATTTTTTTTTGAATTATATTATCCAGGAAGTGACTGGAATTATCATGGACCCTGCCACACATATTCCCCCACCTGTTTCCCTCGAGGGGGCCACGGGACCCGCCGGTGCACAGAGTATAGAGTCATTTACAGCAATTTTGGAGTCTATGGTGGCTCGGGTGGAGGCGGCCTGTCAGGGACGGGGGTCAAGGAAGCGACCCCCGCCTACCCCTATACTATCTGACACCTCTGACTCTGATTCAGAGATGGTCACTGCAGTTGCAGGTTCCTCTGCAAGGGCTGTTATCCCAGGTAAAGCCCCCTCAGACAGTGAGGAGGACGCTTCTTCTCCTGCTATAATTCAGGAAGAAGCATTGGTGGACGCACTAGTTGTGGCAGTGCAGGAAACCTTAAAACTTGAGGCTTTACCGGCAGAGGCAACTGAAACAGAGATTCCCTTTGGTACTAATAAGCCCATCAAAACGGTGAAGGTTTTTCCTGTACCTAAATGTTTCGGTAATCAGATTAAAGGGGAATGGGAGCATTCTAAACGTACCTTTACTATTTCCAAGCGTATTGCTAGACGCTATCCGTTTGAGGAATCCATCATTAAGAAATGGACGGTACCACCAGTGGTGGATCCACCTATTTCCAGGCTGAATAAAGCCACGGTTATTCCAGTGGAGGACACTTCGTCCTTTAAGGATCCGGTGGATCGAAAGATGGAAGCAGAGTCCCGCACCATCTTCTCTCTGATAGGGTCAGCATTTAGACCAGTAATTGTTATTGGTCTAGTTTCCCAGACACTTACGGAATGGGCGAAAATGGTACGCCAAGATCTTAGGGGAAAAGATATTCCCCAGGAGACATCTGATTTGATGGAACAGATTATACAAGGGCTACAGTTTATCTGTGACGCAGCCTTGGACACTACTCCCTTATTAGGGCATGCATCGAAGTCAGCGGTGATCCTCAGACGTGTGCTGTGGTTAAAATGCTGGTCAGCTGACCTAGGTTCCAAAAAGACCTTGACTAATCTCCCTTTTCAGGGGAATCGTCTATTTGGGGCCAACCTAGATGAAATCATTAAGGATGCCACTGGGGGCAAGAGCACTTTTTTGCCACAGGCTGCTAAAGCTAAGGGACCTCGCAGCAAGCGAGGACCTTTCTTTACCGCCCATAAAGGGCGCCCGGCTGGTACTAGCGGGAAAGGCAAGACTCCTCCAGGAGGGTTCAAGAAGGGCTGGTCGGACAAGCAAAGGACCAACCCAGCCAAACCCGAAGCAAAGGAGTACACAGCCTGAAGGTGCGCCCCCACCCGGTTTCAGGGTGGGGGGACGTTTTCACCGGTATTCAGGACATTAGATCGAGCATCAACCACTACTACCGGTGCGATTCTTCCCTTCCAACATTTAAGTACTACAGGAAGCGGTAGTTACCGTTCCCTGAATATATCTTTTCCTTTACCTTTTCCTAAGATTAGTCCCGATACCTCACAGGAATCGGATCTGGTTGACCAGATAGGCCAAGTAGCCTCTAGTCGGGTGACTTCGGTCCCTGAGGTTCAACCAGAAAAGATCACCTTTCCTGATAACTATCAGGTATCTGATAAATGTGTGGGAACAGAAAACGACCAGACTTTCTCGGATGGTCGGGGCCAGATACCTCTAGGGACGCCTGGTTCAGATTCTATCAGCGCCAGTGGTCCTAGAAATTCTAGGCTGGCCTCCTCAAGCCGGCCTGGCCGACTTGGACATGTTAGTCGTAGACGTTCCATGGGAACTTCGTCTCAGGGAGTGTCTGTGGTCTCAAGGACCAATTTACCATCATGCTTTACAGTCGCTGGGTTTAATGGCCTGGCCATTGAGACCCAAGTACTGAAGGACAGAGGTTTGTCTACTTCAGTCATTCCTACCCTTATTAAAGCAAGGAAAGCGACTTCCAGCAAAGTCTATTATCACACATGGAAGACTTATATTGCGTGGTGCGAATCTTTAGGATTTCCTCCACGTACCTATTCGGTGACTCGAATATTGGCCTTTTTGCAACAAGGGGTTGAGCAGAAGCTAGCCTTGAGCACCATCAAGGGTCAAGTTTCAGCATTAGCAATCTTCTTTCAGAAGCCTTTAGCTACCAAATCCTTGGTGCGGAATTTCATCCAGGGGGTGCGGCACCTGGCTCCTCCAGTCCGCGCGCCCTTACCGCCCTGGGATCTTAATTTGGTTTTGTCGGTTCTACAGAAACCTCCCTTTGAAAACATCAGGGAGATTCCCTTGCTTACTTTATCCCAGAAGGTGGCCTTCTTGGTGGCTATTACTTCTGCTCGCAGGGTGTCAGAACTGGCTGCATTATCATGCCAGTCCCCATACCTAGTGATTCATAGGGATAAGGTAGTACTTCATCCTAAGCCATCTTTTCTTCCTAAGGTGGTTTCAGATTTTCATCTGAATGAAGATATTGTACTACCTTCCTTGTGTCCTCAGCCCAAGCATCATCGGGAACATGCGTTGCATTCCTTAGATGTGGTTCGGGCAATCAGGGTATACCTGAAAGCTACGGAATCTTTCCGTAAGACGGATTCACTTTTTTGTGATCACGGATGGCCCCAGAAAGGGTTTGCCTGCATCTGCCGCGACCATTGCCAAATGGATTAGACAAACGGTGGTACAGGCTTATTCTATTAAGGGTCAGAGTCCTCCGTTCCCTGTTAGGGCGCACTCCACTCGAGCGCTCAGTACTTCCTGGGCCTTTCGCCATCAGGCGTCAGTGGTCCAGGTATGTAAGGCGGCCACCTGGTCGTCGGTACATACCTTTACAAAATTCTATAAAATTGATGTGACGGCATCGGCGGATGCCTCATTTGGCCGCAAGGTTTTGCAGGCCGCAATTTGAGGAGACCGGTGGTCTACCTCGAGGGTTTTTTTCTGTTTGGAAAAAAAAAAAAAAAAATTTTTTTCTCTTTTTTTTGTTGAGTCTCATCATTAAGGATGAGCATTGTAAACTTCTAGTTGGCACCGGTTGGGCCTTCTAGATTGGGATTTGATTTCATTTTCCCACCCCTCAGTTGTGATACTGCTCTGGGACGTCCCGAAGGTGGTGTATCACCGAGGACTACGTCTGTCAATGAGCGCTAGAGAAAAATGGATTTTTGTAAAATCATACCGTAAAATCCTTTTCTCTTAGCTCATTGACAGACGTAGTCCCCGCCCCTCTGTTTTTTGAGTTGGGTTAAAATCTCTAAAGACTGCTTTTTCACATAACTGATTTGCTGAGGCAGAGAGAGAGAGGATATACCCTCTGGGACTGCCCCTAGGGTGTGGCCAGAGCTTTTTAATTTCCTGTCTAGTCCTGCTCCTGTGGAGGCAACATAACCCGAAGGTGGTGTATCACCGAGGACTACGTCTGTCAATGAGCTAAGAGAAAAGGATTTTACGGTAAGATTTTACAAAAATCCATTTTTAGCAATTTAAATTTACAAAAAATACAAAAATAATTTCATTTCCAATTTCTGCGTAGCGTGGGAGGCTCCTGGGTTTAGTAACACTTGAAGAAATGTAAAACAAGATTAAAACTTTGATAGGCTTTCCAATCTATTTACTAATGCTAGCAGCATGAGGATTAAAACGAATCAATGCTGATTGGGAGAGTGAAGTTCCACTTTGTGTCAATGCATTGGCTGGAACACCTAGGGCAGTGATGGCGAACCTTGGCACCCCAGATGTTATGCAACTATATCTCCCATAATGCTCAACTACACTGAAGAGTGCATGAGCATTATGGGAAATGTAGTTCCAAAACATCTGGGGTGCCAAGGTTCACCTTCACTGCCTTAGGGTTATCCTATTGGTATTATTATCCAATCATTTTGCAGTGGTGTTTAACCACTTTACCACCGGAGGATTTTGCTGTCTTCCGTCCAGGCCACTTTTTGCGATTCGGCGCTGTGCGACTTTAACTGACAATTGCGCGGTCGTGCAACGCCGTACCCAAACGAAATTTACGTCCTTTTTTCCCACAAACGGAGCTTTCTTTTGGTGGTATTTGATCACCTGTGCGATTTTTACTTTTTGCGCTATAAACAAAAAAAGAGCGTTTATTTTGAAAAAATAACAATATTTTCACATTTTTTATATGAAATTCCCCCCCCAAAAAATGTAAAAATCAAATTTTTTTACATTTTTGGCCAATTTGTTTTCTGCTACATATGTTTAGTAAAAAAAATCGCAATAAGCGTATTTTGATTGGTTTGCGCAAAAGTTATCGCGTTTACTAACAAAGGGAAAGATTTCTGTCATTTTTGGTGTTTTTTTTTTTTAACGCGTAATAGCGGCGATCTGCGATTTTTTTTTTTTTGTGGGACTGCAACATTGCGGCGGACAGATCGGACCCTTGACTGACATTTTTGACACTTTTGGGGGTATCAGTGACATTTCTACAGTAATCAGTGCTATATATATGCACTGTTACTGTAAAAATTACACTGGCAGGGAAGGGGTTAATTTTATTGGAGAGGGAGGGGTTAATGTATGCCTGGTGCTTACTGACGTGTGGGGGGGGAGGTGACTGTGTGACAGAAGGACAGATCGGATGTCCAGCTATGCTGAACACTCCGATCTGTCAGTCCCTGTCACTATGGAGATCCGCCCGCTGTGTTTACACACAGCGGGCGGATCTCCAGACTCGATCCCCGACGATCGGGGCAGAGCAGCGGCAATCGCCGCTGCTCCTCCGCTGGCCCGACTCCCGCTGTGAATGAACACAGCGGGAGCGAGCCTCCGGCGGCGCGCGAGCGCCGCCCACAAGGGGCGGAGTCCAGCGACGTAGGTCTACGTCGCTGGACGGGATCGCGGCACTTTGCCGCAGTAGCCTCCATGTGAGCGGAGGTAAAGTGGTTAAACAGAATGTCTGGATTCTGGGATTCTACAAAGGATTTCGAATAATGCAACTATTTGTATCCAAAATTAAAGCATCCCACCATGGATTAATAGTCCAAATATAAATGTACTCCAATGTAAAATGAAATGGATGACTTTACAAAAGAGCCAGTGCATTTCGGAGATCAACACTCACCCTTTATCAGGAATACAACAAAAAAGGATATATAGATATTAGAGCTGCACGATTAATCGTAACAGAATCGAGATCGCGATTCACTCCCCCTGACGATCTAAACCACTTAAGCCCCGGAAGATTTTACCCCCATTCCGACCAGGGGGTATTTTGCGATTCGGCACTGCGTGAATTTAACGCACAATTGCGCGGTCGTGCGACGCTGTACCTAAACGAATTTGACGTCCTTTTTTTCCCACAAACAGAGCTTTCTTTTGGTGGTATTTGATCACCTGTGCGATTTTTTGATCACGCGCTATAAACAAAAAAAGAGCGTCAATTTTGCAAAAATAGCAATATTTTTCACATTTTTTTATATGAAATTCCCCCAAAAAAAATGTAAAAATCAAAATTTTTAAAAATTTTCGGCCAATTTGTTTTATGCTACCTATGTTTGGTAAAAAAAATCGCAAAAAGCGTATTTTGATTGGTTTGCGCAAAAGTTATCGCGTTTACTAACAAAGGGAAAGATTTTTGTCATTTTTGTTGTTTTTTTTTTTTAACGCGTAATGGCGGCGATCTGCGATTTTTTTTGCGGTACTGCGACATTGCGGCGGACAGATCGGACCCTTGACTGACATTTTTGACACTTTTGGGGTTACCAGTGACATTTCTACAGTAATCAGTGCTATACATATGCACTGTTACTGTAAAAATACACTGGTAGTGAAGGGGTTAACTTTATTTGGAAGGGAGGGGCTGTGTGTGTCCCTAGGGGCGTGGTTTCTACTGTGATTGGCTGTGGCTCTAGCTGTAAGGACACTGATCAACTGATCTACATACCAGATCCGTTTTATCAGTGTCTTTGCAGCGAGGAGAATGACAGGCAGTTTGTTTACACAAGCTGCCTGACATTCTCCCTCTCCCCCGCCGATCGCCGAGTGACCAGCGGACATCGGGTCCGCTGGTCACACGCGCGGGGGGGTCCGTGACCACGCGGGAGCGGGAGCGCGCCCCCGGGGGCGCGCGCTCGCTCCCTAGACCCTCACAAGCAAGCAACGTAGCCCTACGTTAGTTTGCCTGTGAGGGGCTGACCGCCGACGTAGATAGTCGTGCGGCGGTCGGCAAGTGGTTAACATGACACTAGCTCGATTCTTTACATAGCTGTGAGGGAGCAGCTGTCAAAAAAAAAAATAGCCTCCCGTAAAAGCCTATCAGCATTAGTCTCCCACTGAACTGTAAACACAAATGATTACATTGTATCTTTTCTTTCCCTCTGCCGGAGGAAGGAAGTTTAGCCTCTTAAAGACTACACTTGTTCCTTGCAAGTTAAATCAGTTTATTTTTCCTAGAAAAGTAGTTAGAACCCCCAAACATTTATATGTTTTTTTTTTTTTTTTTTTAGCAAAGACCCTGCAGAATAAAATGGTGGTTGTTGTAAATTTTTATGTCACTTTGTATTTGCACAGCAGTCTTTCAAACGCAATTAATACACTTTAATGAATAAAAAAAATAAAACAAAACCGTAAAGTTATCCCAATTTTTTTATAATTTAAAAGATGTTACACAGAGAATCGTGATCTTTATTCCAAGCAAAAAAATCGTGATTCTCATTTTGGCCAGAATCGTGCAGCTCTAATAGATATATCTAGTATATGATTTCACATTGAACATAAATAAAATTATGCAATTCCAGTTGGTTTTACATTGGTATAAATGTATTTATTAATTGAACAGTACAGGACACAGGGCTCCTTTTAACCACTTCTGGACCGGAAGGATTTGCCCTCTTAATGACCAGGCCATTTTTTGCAATTTGGCACTGTGTTCGGTAAACTGACAGTTGCACAGTCATGCGACGCTGTACCCAAATAAAATTGATGTCCTTTTTTTCCCACAAATAGAGCTTTCTTTTGGTGGTATTTGATCATCTGTGCGATTTTTTTTTTTTTTTTTTGATTTTTTTTTTGCGCTATAAAAAAGCGCAAAAAAAAAAATAGCAAAATCTATAAAAAAGGAAAAAAGAGCAACAATTCTGAAAAAAAACCCAATATCTTTTACTTTCTGCTATATAACATTCCCAATAAAAAAAAAATAAAAATCTAATTATTTAATCATTTTAAGCCAATTTGTATTCTGCTACATATTTTTGGTTTAAAAAAAAATCTCAAAGTGTATATTGATTGTTTTTTGCAAAAGTTATCGCGTCCACAAACTAGGCGAAAAGTTTGTCATTTTTGTTTTTTTTTTACTAGTAATGGCGGCGATCAGTGACTTTTGGCGGGATTGCGACATTGCGGGGGACAGTTTGGACCCCTAACTGACATTTTTAACACTTTTGGGGGGACCAGTGACATTACTACAGTAATCAGTGCTAAAAATATGTAGTTACTGTACTAATAACACTGGCAGGGAAGGTGTTAACACCAGAGGTGATCAAAGGGTTAAATGTGTCTATAGGGAGTGCTTCCAACTGTCTGGGGGATGGGCTTGTTGGATTAACACAGACCTGCAGTCTTTTGTGTTTACATCGGCAGACCGCCGTTCTGTCTCCACGGGGAGTGATTGCGGGTGCCCGGCAGACATTGCGGCCCCCGGTCCTGCTGATTGGCTTCCCCTGTGGCCAATCGGCACGTGCGCCCCCACTAGCTGTCCCGCGAAACAACGTACAGGTACATTGTTTCGTGGGACAGACCTGCAGCGCCGTATAAGTACAGCGGCTGGTTGGCAAGTGGTTAACCACTTGCCGTCTGCTCACTAGAACTCTACTGTGGCAAAGTGGTTAGTTATCGTCTGGCGACGTAGACCTACGTCGCCAGACACTCCCCTTTCTCGGCGGCGCACGCACGCCGCCGGAGGCTCGCTCCCGCTGTATTCAGTCACAGCGGGAGTCGGGCCAGGGGAGGAGCAGCGGCGATCACCGCTGCTCTTCCCCGATCGTCGGGGATCTAGTGTGGAGATCCGCCTGCTTGTGTAAACACAAGCGGGCGGATCTCCTAAGTGACAGGCAGGGACAGATTGCATGGTTCAGCATAGCTGAACATGCGATGTGTCACTCAGTCACCTCCCCCCACACACGTCAGTAAGCACCAGGCATACATTAACCCCTTCCCTGCCAGTGTCATTTTTACAGTAACAGTGCATATATATATATACTGCAGTAATGTCACTGGTACCCCCAAATGTGTCAAAAATGTCAGTCAAGGGTCCGATCTGTCCGCTGGAATGTCGCAGTCCCGCAAAAAAAATCGCAGATTGCCGCCATTACTCGTTAAAAAAAAAACCCACCAAAAATGACAGAAATCTTTCCCTTAGTTAGTAAACGCAATAACTTTTGCGCAAACCAATCAAAATACGCTTATTGCAATTTTTTTTTTACCACACTTAGGTAGCAGAAAACAAATTGGCCAAAAATGTAAAAAAAATTAGATTTTTACATTTTTTGGGGGGGGAATTTCATATAAAAAAATGTGAAAAATGTTATTTTTTCAAAATTTACGCTCTTTTTTTGTTTATAGCGCAAAAAGTAAAAATCGCACAGGTGATCAAATACCACCAAAAGAAAGCTCTGTTTGTGGGGAAAAAAAGGACGTAAATTTCGTTTGGGTATGGCGTCGCACGACCGCACAATTGTCAGTTAAAGTCGCATAGTGCCGAATCGCAAAAAGTGGCCTGGACGTAAGACAGCAAAATCCTCCGGTGGTAAAGTGGTTAAAAAGAATGTCTGGATTCTGGGATTCTACAAAGAATTTCGAATAATGCAACTATTTGTATCTGAAATAAAAGCTCCACACCATGGGTTAATAGTCCAAATATTAATTAACTCCAATGTATAATGAAATGGATGACTGCAAAAGAGCCAGTGCATTTGGGAGATCAAAACTCACCCTTTATCAGGATTACAAGAATACAGCACAAAAGGATATATAGATATATCTAGTATATGATTTCACATTGAACATACGCAATTACAGTTGGTCTTACATTGATATTAATTGTACAGTACAGGACACAGGCTCCTTTAAAGGGGTTCTAAAGATAGAAGGTTCTTTTTTTTTTTTATTGTATTTTTAGTGAAAAGTTTTTAAAAATATAAGATATGCATAAAATAGCATTACAATGAAGGAGAGGCAGTGAACACAGTGAGTCATAAAAGACAAGGTAAGATTCGTACAAATGCAAGACAAGTAGGTCAGTTACATACACAACATTTAAACAAGTCTGTATTAAGAATATAAATCAATCCTTATGTAAAACAAAAAACAAATACAAGTAAAATTAACAAGAGGAAAATCGTAAAATTGGAAAAGAAACCTGTTAATATACACCAAGGGGCAAAGCACATTGGAATGAGGATAGATATGAATTGGAGGGGGGTTCGCCCCCAAGTAATGCAGCCACATACTAAAGCCTAATCAAGACATGGGAGGGCATCCATACCCAGACTGGTCCTGCGGGTCCCATATCTTGTTGAAGAAGGTTCTTTACCTTAATGGATTCTATGCATTTGGATAAAAAAAAAACTTCTGTGTGCAGCAGGGCACCTAGTTCTTACCTGTGCCTCATCTCGATCCAGCGATGTTGCACGAGAGCCTTGGCTATGTGGGACTTTCCCTTCTCATTGGCTGAGACAGCAGCAGGTGCCTTTGGCTCCCACTTCTGTCAATCAAAGTCAGTGAGTCTATGAGGGGTGGGGTTGAACCGTGGCTCCGTGTCTGAACGAACAAACAGAGCAGCGTCTCGAGTCAGGTGCCCCCATAGCAAGCTGCTGTGGGGGCAGGAGGGAGGGGCCAGAAGTGCCGGCGAGGGACCCAAGAAGAGGAGAATCTGGGCTTCTCTGTGCAAAACCAACTGCACAGAGGAGGTAAGTAGAACATGTTTGTTATTTTATAACAAGAAAAAGACTTTAACCTCTTCCTGACTGCCCACCATAGTATTACTGCGGCAGGGCGGCTCAGCTGCGCAAAATCACATAGTACTACGTAATTTCGCGCACGAGGTCTTGGTGGCAAGTGCACGCCGCCGGAGCCGCGCTCCCACTGTGTTTAGACACAGCAGGAGGCGGGCCACAGGAGGAGTGGCGGCGATTGCTGCCGGCCTCCCACGATCGTCAGATAAACTGACAGAAGACCTGCCTGCTTATGTAAACAAAGCAGGCGAGTCTTCTGTCAGACAGGCAGGGAGAGATCAAAAGTTTCAGCTAAGCTACAACCCCGTTCTCAGTGCCTGTCACAGAACCCTTCCCCCACACAGTTAGTAAGCATACTTGGGTAAACATTAACCCCTTTGATCAACCCCAGTGTTAACCCCTTCCCATGCCAGTGTCATTTATACAGTAACAGGGCATATTATTTAGCACTGATTACTGTATTAATGTCACTGATCCCCCAAAAATGTCAGTTAGGGACCGATCTGTCCGCCGCAATGTCGCAGTCCCGCTAAAAATCACTGATCACCACCATTACTAATGAAAAAAAAAAAAATTCCAAAAATCCATCCCGTAGTTTGTAAGCGCTATAACTTTTGCGCAAACCAATTAAAATACGCTTTTTGGGATTTTTTTTACCAAAAATATGTAGCAGAATACAAATTGGCCTAAACTGATAAAAAAAATAGATTTTTTAAATTTTTTTATTGGGATTGTTTTATAGCAGAAGGTAAAAAAATATGGCGGTTTTTTTTTTTTTCTCAAAATTGTGGCTCTTTTTTGTTTATAGTGCAAAATCTGAAAAACCGCTGAGGTGATCAAATACCACCAAAAGAAAGTTCGATTTGTGGGAAAAAAAGGACATCAATTGTATTTGGGTACAGCGTCGCACGACTGCGCAATTTTTCGTTAAAGTAATTGCAGTGCCGATTCGCAAAAAATGGCCTGGTCATTAAGGGGGTAAAACCTTCGGGAGCTGAAGTGGTTAATATCACTTTAGGTCTTGAACATGGGTCATATGTTGCTGCCACCAGATGAGGACACTGGCAAACAAAGTTGTTAGGACGGCCCATATAACCCTTCCCGCTCCCAGCAATCCTCAGTTTTTCTGCTATTGTCCTTAGGCGATGGATGACCTCTACTCTGAGCAGGTTTCTGGCCTATACTTCTGGATGACTGAAGACTTTGGTTATTCGCAGAGAAACCCTTCTCTACCTGGCTGCTTCATTCCCATTGAGGCAATATAATTGTATAATTGCAGCTTTGAAATTGATCGTGCCTCAGGGGAACCATACTCGGATCCTGATGCAAGAAACCTGTGCAAATGGAAACATGGAGCCAGCCTGTAAACTTGGCTTTTGGCACTGGTCTCTGCATATGGCGCTCACCCTCACTACAACAGCACTTTGCGGTGTAGTTAGCTGCAGAGTGCCCTCCAGGTCCAGCACAGTGACAATTTGAATCCCAGTAGTTCCAGTCCCTGAGGACCCTCTCACTGGAGAAGAGGGTATGCCCTTCTTAACCACTTCTGGACCAAGCCTTTTTCTGACACTTGTTGCTTACAAGTTAAAATCATTTTTTTTTTTTTTTGCTAAAAAACTACTTAGAACTCCCAAACATTATATCCTTTTTTTTTTAGCAGAGACCCTAGAGAATAAAATGGAGGTCATTGCAATATTTTTTATCACACCGTATTTGCGCAGCGGTCTTACAAACGCAATTTTTTTTTGGAAAAAATTTCCTTTTTTTTTTTAGTTAAAAAAAAACGTAAAGTTAACCCAATTTTTTTCTTTACTGTGAAAGAAAATGTTACGCTGAGTAAATAGATACCCAACATGTCATGCTTCAGAATTGCACACGCTCCTGGAATGGAGACAAACATTAGTACTTAAAAATCCCCATAGGCGACATTTTAAAAATGTCTACAGGTTACCAGTTTAGAGTTACAGAGCAGGTCCAGGGCTCAAATTTTTGCTCTCGTTCTGACAGACGCGGTGATGCTTCACATGTGTGGTTTGAATACTGTTTACATATGTGGACGCGACTTGCATATGCGTTCGCTTCTGCGTGTGAGCTAACGGACGGGGCGCTTTAATTTTTATTTTTACAGTTTTTAAAAAAATATATATATTTTTGATTACTTTATTCCTATTACAAGGAATGTAAACATCCCTTGTAATAATAAGCATGACAGGACCTCTTTAATGTGAGATCTGGGGTCAAAAGGACCTCACATCTCACATCTACACTAAAAAAAAAATAAAGTAATTTTTTTTCATGAAAAAAAAAAAAATGGGCTCCTTGAATCCGTTGCTAGGAAGCCATGTATGAGGTTGCTCCGGTCCTCCAAGGCCATAGAGTGGAATGAGAGCCATCTTCCCCTCACTCGACTTCCTGCCTGAGGAGACAGCGGACCGGATTGTTTTCTTCGTTCCCGGTGGGTCCGGTAAGCAGGGAAAACGACTGGGAAGCGGGGGTGGGGTCCGTAAGTGGCTAAGCAGTGTTTCTCAAACTTTTTTCAGTCAATGCACCCTTTAAAATTATGGAAGGTCTGGAGGCACCCTATTTTAAAATGTAAGAAAACTATTCTAATAGTTTAACATAATGCTGCAGCCTCAAATCACGTAGGACACCCAACATTAGAAGTGATTTATTCTTCCAAAGTAAATACATCTTTGCACACTGGTACCGACTGGTATTCCATTGTTTCTCTCTCCCTCAGTTTCTCTCGATCAGTCAGTTAATGTGATCCCAGCACTGATAGGGGAAGGGGATGGTCAAACAAGGATGCTGTGCAGGCGAACAACATCCTTCTTATCAACACTGATGACCTCATTGGTTGTTAGGATGCTGGTGACTGGAAGGTTGAAATGGTGCACAATAAAAACCTGTGGCTTTGTGTAACTAAAGGGAAGGCTTGATCCACCTGCTGGTTTGTATACATTTTTGGGCAATTTTTAGGCCTTTTCTCAATGCACCCCAGAAGAAACCACAAGGCACCCTGGTTGAAAAAGGTTGTTCTAAAGCAAGCAAATTGTTGAATTCCACCTGGTGGTACATCCCCTGGGATGGTGTCTGTTCCCTATTGTGGTGTGTCTGCAGTTTTGCCCCTTCGTCTGGGGTTCCCCCACCCCACCTGGCAAGAGGTAGTCCATGGACACTGTACTCCTGCCTTGGGCAATATAATTAGAGTGAGAGCACCTTAGGCCAGGAAAAATGTGTCCCAGGCCTGCATCACTTTTTACATACTTTGTTGCAGAATGGCCTAGTATGCTTCACTTTCTGTGGCAATCAAAGCATATCATAACAACTTTCCACATAGCAGGGTGACACATTAAGGCACACAATGGCCAGTTCTCTGTGCATAGTTGCACCCTTTGTAGGAGGTATACAGCCCCTTTTTTCTTTAGATGCTGCTCTCCTGAAGAGAGGCATGCCACAGCTACTCTGTTCTAGTATGTTGCTTAGGTCCTAGTATTGGCCTTCACCAGATTACCCAACAAACCTCATTTGTGGGACACAAGAAAGTTGCACCCTTCTGCTCTGTGGCAATAGTCTTTACACTTACTAATGTGAGTACATCACGGGATTCCTTCACCCTCGTAGGAGACATCATACAGGAGAGAAATGAGACGTGGGGGCCACCCCAAACCCGCTGTGCACAGGGCCATGTTGAGGTTGCTCTGCATCTGGATCTTTGGACCTCGGTCTCCACACCTCAGAGTTTCCCCTTATCTCCTTGGATACTTTCTCATTCCTCCTTTTTTCCTAGAGAGGAATTTTCAGCCTTCGTGGTAGATCTGATGGCAAAATTCTCTACCCTCAGAGACTGCAAGATGTTCACTTTCTGTTCCACTGACAGTGGTCACCAGGAGGAATGCCTTGGGATCGGCCTTCACCAGATTACCCAACAAACCTCATTTGTAGGACACAAGAAAGTTGCACCCCTTCTTTCTGCTCTGTGGCAATAGTCTTTACACTTACTAATGTGAGTACATCACGGGATTCCCTCACCCTTGTAGGAGACATCATACAGGAGAGAAATGAGACGTGGGGGCCACCCAAAACCCGCTGTGCACAGGGCCATGATGAGGTTGTTCTGCACCTGGATCTTTGGACCTCGGTCTCTCCACCTCAGAGTTTCCCCTTATGTCCTTGGATACTTTCTCATTCCTCCTTTTTACCTAGAGACAAATTTTCAGTCTTAGTGGTAGATCTGATGGCAAAAATCTCTGCCCTCAGAGACGGCAAGATGTTCACTTTCTGTCCCACTGACAGTGGTCACCAGGAGGAATCCCTTGGGAGGGCACGCAGACAGCCAATAAAACACCGGCCAGGGGTTCTCTCTCTTCCTAATCTATCCAAATAAAAAAAAAAAACGCTGAGGGAGCTGACATGTTCCCTCTGTGTCTCTTCCGGGTTCGGTGGCTCCGGCGCTGTGAGTGGCCAGAGCCGCGATGACGTCACTCATGCACGCGGGAGTTCACTTTCTGGCAAGGAGCGCTGAAGGTCTGGCAAGATACGCCGGACCTTCAGAGCGCATGCGCCACTGGTGTCAGCGGCTGCATGTAGGGTGAATATCTCCTAAACCATGCAGGTTTAGGAGATATTAATTTTACCTACAGGTAAGTCTTATTATAGGCTTACCTGTAGGTAAAAATTAAAAAGCGTTGAGTTGACTGCCGCTTTAAGTGACTTTGTAAACCTGAGAGATGGTTGTGCGTGAAAATCCCAGTAGATCAGCAGTTTTTGAAATAGTCAGACCAGCCTGTCTAGCACCAACAACCATGCCACATTCAGAGAATGGTCCGAAAAAGAGAAAATAGAGGAGAATGGCAAGACTGGTTCCCAGATGATAGAAAGGCAACAGTAACTCAACTAAACTACTCTTTACAACCAAAGTATGCAGAATACCATCTCTGAATGCACAACACATCCAACCTTAAAGCAGATGAGCTACAAAAGCAGACCACACCTGGGTGCCACTCCTGTCAGCTAAGAACAGGAAACTTGAGGTCCCAACTCTCACAAGATCACCAAAATTGGACAATAGAAGATTGGAAAAATGTTGCCTGGTCTGATGAGTCTCAATTTCAGCTGCGACATTTAGATGGTAGGGTCAGAATTTGGCTCCATTCTGCCTGGTGGTGTAATGGTGTGGGGGATATTTTTTTGGCACACTTTGGGCCCCCTAGTACCAATTGAGCATCGTTTAAAAGCCACAGTCTACCTGAGTATTGCTGCTGACCATGTCCATCCCTTTATGACTACAGTGTCCCCATCTTCTGATGGCTCCTTCCAGCAGGATAATGCACCGTGTCACAAAGCTCCAATCATCTCACCACTGATTTCTTCACCATGACAATGAGGTCACTGTCCTCCAATGACCTCCACACTCGTCACATCTCATCCAATAGAGCACCTTTGGGATGAGGTGGAACGGGAGATTCCCATCATGGATGTGCAGCCGACAAATCTGCCGCAACTGCGTGATGCTATCACGTCACTATGGAGCAAAATCTCTGAGGAATGTTTACAACACCTTGTTGAATCTATGCCACAAAGAATGAAGGCAGATCTGAAGGCACAGGGGGGTCCAACCTGGTACTAGCAAGGTGTAGCTAATAAAGTGGCTGGTGAGTGTATTTCTTTAACTTTTCGATTGTAATTCATAGATGTTAAACCGGAAATACCACATTTGGACACTAGGTGGCGCTAAGGATCATAGGAGTTACCAATTAATACTTAGCGTCATCTAGTGACCAAATGTGGTATTTTCTATTAAAAATCTGTGATTTACAATCACACAAAAAAAGTACAGGCTGTAGCCTAATAACATTTGTTTTTATGTCCCATTTGCACAGGACGAATGTACCTCCACTTTCATTGAGTGAATGACTATGCGAATGTTTTAAAAAATCAACCTCATATTATTTGGTAAAGGCTCAGTTATTCTTAAACCTTAATTATTTCAGCTCTGTAATAACGAATACATCATTAAAGAGACTGTCATCCACAAAAAAAAAAAAAAAAAACATAACTTTCTATATTATAAAAGCTTTTTTTCAGTGTTTTCCTTTCCATAAATCCTTTTTAATTCAATTGCAATGCACCTTTAAACAGAAAATGTGACTACTCCAGTCAGTTCTCCAGTACAGCGTCTTCCCTCCTTGAACATCATAGCCCTCTCCTCCTCTGGTAGTGTCTACTGTCTGTGTTGGCCCAGCTCCTCCACCCTTTACCTTCCTATATAATCTTTGATCTAGCTTCCGGGGGAGGGGCAACAGGGCATACTAAAAAGTGTTACTTTAGTAACCGCTCTAGGGCTGCTGACATCACATTCAAGATATTTGGTGCCCAGTAGCATTCTTGGGGTTGAAAATGATACAAAGGAGAGGGTGTACTGACCTAGTGCATTACCAACACAGTCATCTATTTAAAATTTTAACATAATCTACTTACAAGATTTTGGTAAGCAAAGGCAAATACAATGACGCCAACAGGACCATCTCGAGATCTTCAGTCAGTGGTAAAGGAAGCCCTCGTAGCATCCAAAGGCTAACATGTTTCGAGGGTTGAGTCCTCTTCATCAGAGCTATTCTCTGGGCTTCTGTATGCCTACACAAGGGAGGCTATTATAGGTAAATACTAGGGATCGACCGATTATCGGCAACACCGATATATTGGGTGCCGATATGCACTTTCCCCGATATATCGGAATTGGCCCCTGAGGTTACCGATATTGCCGATAGTTCTGGAAAGTGCTGTACCGGAGTGATGGCTGCAGCTAGAGGCATTACCCCGGTATTGGCGTCCATAGCTGAAGGTCGGCTGTCTTGTAATGACAACCGATGCTGCTGAGAAGCCGCTCGGCTGTCATTACAAGAAGTGGGAGGGGACGCCCCCTGTCCCTCCGGCTGCCTTCCGAGGCTCGCTCGGGTCTCCTGTCCCACCGGGAGACCCGGGCAACCAGCCTGCACGGCCACCGAAGAGAAGACCCGATCAAAGTCGCATTTGGCTCTGATCGGGTCTCCATGTAAAAAATCCGGAAATGATGTCATGACATCACTTCCGGGTACTAGGCGCCGAATTAAAAAAAACTGACAGCATTCAAAACAGCCAAACTTGGCGTTGAATGCTTTTTGGTGCCGAGGAGGGGTTTGGGGTCTTTTAGACCCCCCAGATCCCTCCACAAGGAGTACCTTTAGAAGAAAAAAAAAATTTTTTTTTACATGTCCGAAAACATCGGCAGATATCGGCCGATACCGATATCCGATGACCAAAATATCGGTATTAAAAAAAGATATCGGTCGACCACTAGTAAATACTATGCATAATATCGCTGTAATGCGCATGTAATTATATTGGAAGATTTTTATTGAATGGCTTGCCAACAGGGCCTCTTTAAATGTATTTTTGATGCAAGCAGTGTAAGTATCAGAATTTAATTTATTTCTATATAAAATCCAAGAAGACTTTAATGTGTTTTGCCATGAGGAGAGGCTTCCATCTTCATCTAGCCTCTCTGCCATAATAAAGGTCACATCAGCGGAGGCCTGCAGTGATGGTTGTCGTTCTTGAAAATTGTCAAGAACTCTCACTCGCTGAAATGACCAAACATCTGATTGTTAATTATACACATTTATCTTGTTTGTATTAATAATACCTTTTTTACAAAGTATGTGAAGTGTTCTAATTAATGAAAGTAATAGCATTTTACTATGTACAATACTATGCAGAAGTTTTAGCCAGCTGAGAAAAAATAAGAGCCGGTTCACACTGGGGCGACTTGTCAGGCGACCTGGTCGCCTGACAAGTCGCCGCAGTTCGCCTGCCATTGATTAGCACAGGACCCGTTCTAATAGGAGCGACACAAGTCGCTCCGACTTAGAAAAAGGGTCCTGAGCTACTTTGGGGCGACCTGGAGCGACCTGCATTGACTTCAATGATATGAAGTCCGTGCATGCCGCTCCGAGGTCGCGGTGCGAGCTGCGCACCGCGACTTCACAGGTCGCCCGGCAAAGTCGGGTCGCGCCTGTGTGAACCGGCTCTAATAGTAACCGTGCTCCTGCCTATAATAATAAATATAAAATTGTAGCGCTAATCATATAAATAATACATGCATAAAGTCCATAAAAGATTGCTAAAATCCACGTGGAATTGTGAAATCACACGAGCACTCTTGAATGTGGGAGGGTGCAATCGATCCGCCACCAAAGAAATATCCAGAATACCCTTACCAGATCTATGATTTAAATGTGCCTTAAGCATCAGAAAAGGCAATCTAGGGGCTTCAATCCAAAAAGTACCGGACTATTCCACATCCATTGCTCGCTTCAAGCCTCTGAACTGGTATACATTCCACTCACTGTTTCATGATCCATTGCTGCTCCTCCTCCAGGTGGAATGATGCCTGGCTTATTTTCTAGGTTGAATGATGTGATGTCACTCCATGTAATAATAAGGATCCGCCCACCAGCACTCACTCTCTTTATGGCTGTTTAAACATACTACTCAATTACTTCTGCCTTATTTTCTGACCAGAAAACACTAGAAAGACAAGTGTGTCTTGCCTACAGTCAAGCATGGTGGTGGGAGTGTCATCGTCTGGGCTGCATGAGTGCTGCCGGCACTGGGGAGCTACAGTTCATTGAGGGAACCATGAATGCCAACATGTATTGTGACATACAGAGCATGATCCCCTCCCTTCAGAGACTGGGCTGCAGGGCAGTATTCCAACATGATAACGACCCCAAACACACCTCCAAGACGATCACTGCCTTACTAAAGAAGCTGAGGGTAAAGGTGATGGACTGGCCAGGCACGTCTTCAGACCTAAGTAGCATCCCGCATCACCGCCAGGAGTGACTTCAGGATCCCAGGACCCACGAGTGCCAGCGTTCCACCAGTTGACGAGGAGCCCACGGACACCACCGAGGCCATCCCTGTACACACGGAGGAACCCCCTGCCGCTCTCACCGGGATCCACTGCCTCCACCACCAGGACCCGCTCCAGTGATGCTCCTGATGATCAACATTACTTGACTAACTGCATCTTATTCACCGACTAAATGTGAGTGTAATACTGCTGCACATACTTCAATAAATGTCTTGCTGCACTTAGAAGGCGCTGCACTGTCTTCCCTCTTGTCTCCCCCCAGAGATCTCTTCTGTCTCTTCCGCCAGCAGCCGCTACAATGGACAGCTACCCCCTGAACTGTTTGGGGGTCCCCCTACCCCTGGTGTTTCCCTTCTCCCCCTCCCCCGGGTCCCCAGGACCAGACTTTTTTTTTTTTTTGAGACCTCTTTTTGCGCCAATTCACCACCAAACCAACGTCTTCAGACCTAAACCCTATTGATCATCTGTGGAGCATCCTCAAACGGAAGGTGGAGGAGCGCAAGGTCTCTAACATTCACCAGCTCCGTGATGTCATCATGGAGGAGTGGAAGAGGACTCCAGTGGCAACCTGTGAAGCTCTGGTGAACTCCATGCCCAAGAGGGTTAAGGCAGTGCTGGAAAATAATGGTGGCCACACAAAATATTGACACTTTGGGCCCAATTTGGACATTTTAACTTCGGGGTGTACTTACTTTTGTTGCCAGCGGTTTAGACATTAAAGGCTATGTGTTGAGTTATTTTGAGGGGACAGCAAATTTACACTGTTATACAAGCTGTACACTCACTACTTTACATTGTAGCAAAGTGTAATTTCTTCAGTGTTGTCACATGAAAAGATAGAATAAAATATTTACAAAAATGTGAGGGGTGTACTCACTTTTGTGAGATACTGTAATCCATATAGTATGATGTGAGTCTCGCGCTATCCAGAGGACTTTTAAATATAAATAAACCACTCCTTAAAGCTACGAATACCCGTTCTGTAGACCATACAGTAAGTAAACAATAAATAGAGGGGGGGAGGTATCACGCTTCAGGGGGAATAAATATCTATAAAAAGTGTGACAGTATGATAATAGTGTAAAAAGCTAAAAATTAATTTGTATATTGTGTATAAATCAATAAAATGCCACTAAATTATACTAAAATGGTGAATATAAAATAGTGACCTATAATCAATACGTAAACAATCAAGGTGTATATACTTCTAGTCTTCATACAATGTACATAAAGTGCTCTCGTGCTAATAACAAAATAAATAATCAACTGACAATCTATCAAATGAAGGTGAATAAAGTGACTGGTGCTTCTTCAATCCACATAAAGCCAAGAAACATACATAAGGTGCTTATGAGTGAATAAAAGTGCTTGAAGTGCCCAACAAAAATGTCCAAATCAATTCAATTAGCCCACACAGGCGAAATTTCTTCTTAATTCTTCGCTGTTTAACCTCCACCTTTCACCCAGTGATAAAGGGGGTGCTCTTTAGTCTTAAGACCCCCTAGGAGGGTACTAGCCGCTCACCTCAATATATAAGGAAATGCGCCTTATAGTTATATGGTACTCCTTTTCCACATCTCCTCTTAACCACTCCGCAGACAGGGGATGAAAATGGTCTTATGTCTGAGTCGGGGTGAATCTTCACAAAGTGATCCACGGTATCTCAAAGAAAAGTGCTTATATAGTGCAGTATTTCCATAAAATCATTTATTTGTAAGAAAAAATATTACACTCCCATATAAGCAGAAATATACAAGCCTTCAACCGAATACAGCCTCACTGCGGACTTTTCTCCGCGTCTGACGTCACTTCCGGTATACCGCCCTACGCGTTACGCCACTTCAGGTCACGTGGTTTCTTCAGGGGATATTTGCATATACTAGTGACGCTTATTTATAGCGCTGGAGTCGGAAGTATCTAGACCGCCATTTTTTTATTATTCTACTGTTTACAAGGGCTGACGATCTGGAACCGGATATCCTAATTCCGCCATCATTGAATTTACTCAGCCCTAACAATGTCCGAAGCCAATACCCAATACAGGCTTTCACATCTTTAATATAGTAACTAAAAAAACTTATAAAAACACTTATTTTAGACATTTAATAAAACCCGATTCTAAATTAAAGCCGAATTCTCTAAACGGAAGTGAGGTATACATATCCCAGCTTACATAAAATCGCTATTTATCTCCACACAAAGCTCATATACTACCAAAATCACAATGAAAGATTAATTAGGACCAAATACTATGACGTGTAGAGATAAAATTGAAAAATGGGGACATATAAAACACTTGATATCATTAGTAACTCGATAAAAATTAACAACTCAGGGGGAATAAACTACATATAGTTAAATCAATAATAGGGGTGTCTGACAAATGGGGACTTAAAAGTAGGCATCATAGATTTATGGGGAGTGTAGGGGAAATTATAAAATTTAATAGAGCAATTACACCTCCACTTAATCATCAATTCTATAATCTAGATTCTACTATATATATCCAGCACCGTTGATACTCTAGAATACAGTATTCATAAATTATATAAATATAGGAGTCACATAAAAGGTAAAATCATTAAGATCATAAATAGTAGTGATAAAAAGTTGAAATATTAGGTTAAAAATTACTGATGAAACAATTCAGATCGAATTCGATATTCAAGCCATTCAGGGTAAGACTGTCTATTGGATTCACACATTAGACTGTCTTACCCCGAGTGGCCTGAATATCGAATTCGATCAGAATTGTTTCATCAGTAATTTTTAACCTAATATTTTAACTTTTTATCACTACTATTTATGATCTTAATGATTTTACCTTTTATGTGACTCCTATATTTATATAATTTATGAATATTCTAGAGTATCAACTGCGCTGGATATATATAGTAGAATCTAGATTATAGAATTAATGATTAAGTGGAGGTGTAATTGCTCTATTAAATTTTATAATTTCCCCTACACTCCCCATAAGTCTATGATGCCTAGTTTTAAGTCCCCATTTGTCAGACATCCCTATTATTGATTTAACTATATGTAGTTTATTCCCCCTGAGTTGTTAATTTTTATTGAGTTACTAATGATATCAAGTGTTTTATATGTCCTCCATTTTTCAATTTTATCTCTATAGACACGTCATAGTATTTGGTCCTAATTAACCTTTCATTGTGATTTTGGTAGTATATGAGCTTTGTGTGGAGATAAATAGCGATTTTATGTAAGCTGGGTTATGTATACCTCACTTCCGTTTAGAGAATTCGGCTTTAATTTAGAATCGGGTTTTATTAAATGTCTAAAATAAGTGTTTTTATACATTTTTTTAGTTACTATATTAAAGATGTGAAAGCCTGTATTGGGTATTGGCTTCGGACATTGTTAGGGCTGAGTAAATTCAATGATGGCGGAATTAGCATATCCGGTTCCGGATCGTCAGCCCTTGTAAACAGTAGAATAATAAAAAAATGGCGGTCTAGATACTTCCAGGTCCAGCGCTATAAATAAGCGTCACTAGTATATGCAAATATCCCCTGAAGAAGCCACGTGACCTGAAGTGGCGTAACGCGTAGGGCGGTATACCGGAAGTGACGTCAGACGCGGAGAAAGAGTCCGCAGTGAGGCTGTACTCGGTTGAAGGCTTGTATATTTCTGCTTATATGTGAGTGTAATATTTTTTCTTACAAATAAATGATTTTATGGAAATACTGCACTATATAAGCACTTTTCTTTGAGATACCGTGGATCACTTTGTGAAGATTCACCCCGACTCCGACATAAGACCATTTTCATCCCCTGTCTGCGGAGTGGTTAAGAGGAGATGTGGAAAAGGAGTACCATATAACTATAAGGCGCATTCCCTTATATATTGAGGTGAGCGGCTAGTACACCCCTAGGGGGTCTAAAGACTAAAGAGCACCCTCTTTATCACTGGGTGAAAGGTGGAGGTTAAACATCGAAGAATTTAGAAGAAATTTCGCCTGTGTGGGCTAATTGAATTGATTTGGACATTTTTTTGGGCACTTCAAGCACTTTTATTCACTCATAAGCACCTTATGTATGTTTCTTGGCTTTATGTGGATTGAAGAAGCACCAGTCACTTTATTCACCTTCATTTGATAGATTGTCAGTTGATTATTTATTTTGTTATTAGCACGAGAGCACTTTATGTAAATTGTATGAAGACTAGAAGTATATACACCTTGATTGTTATTGATTATAGGTCACTATTTTATATTCACCATTTTAGTATAATTTAGTGGCATTTTATTGATTTATACACAATATACAAATTAATTTTTAGCTTTTTACACTATTATACTGTCACACTTTTTTATAGATATTTATTCCCCCAGAAGCGCGATACCTCCCCCCCCCCCCCCGCTCTATTTACTGTAATCCATGTATTACAGTATCTCACATTTTGCCTGCAGTTCAGCTTTAAAGTTTTTTTTTTTTTTTTCTAAATGTATAATTAGTGGAGTTCTGTAGGTCAGAGTAGATTTTGGAATATAAGGAGACTATTAAATTGTAATAGAGTGTGGGAAATTCCTCTCATTATTGCTAGCCTGGTAATCTGTATGTTCTTTTCCTTGCAAATTCTGGGAAAGCTGACTATTACATTTTAATGTTTTTCCTCCCTCAATTCAAAAACAGCTGGAAGTAATGTAATTTTACAACTCGAGCCAAAAATACCAACCCCCCCTCCTTACACCATCGCAGTCCTACTCCGGAACATTACATACGTGGCATTGTCACACCACAGCCGCACGGCCACTTCCCTCTCTCATACTTTTACATTGGATTTAACTTGACCTCCAGAAGATTTACCCTCCTTCATGACCAGGCCATTTTTTGCGATACGGCACTGCGTTACTTTAACTGACAACTGCACACCCATGCAACGCTGTACCCAAATAAGATTTATGTCCCTTTTCCCCCACAAATAGAGCTTTGTTTTGGGGATACTTAATCACCTCTGTACTTTTTTTTATTTTTTGTGCTATAAACAAAAAAAACATTTTGAAAAAAAAAAAAAAAGCAATATTTTTTTTACTGTTTGCTAAAAAAACATATCCAATAAAAAAAATATAAAAAACAAATTTCTTCATAAATTTAGGCCAATATGTATTTTGCTACATATTTTTGGTAGAAAAAAAATCACAAATCACAATTATACATTAAAATGTATAAACAAAAAAAACATTTTGAAAAAAAAAAAGCAATATTTTTTTACTGTCTGCTAAAAAACATATCCAATAAAAAAAATACAAAAATCAAATTTCTTCCTTAATTTAGTCCAATATATGTTCTGCTACATATTTGTGGTAGAAAAAAAAATCACAATAATCGAAATTATACATTAAAATGTATAAACAAAGAAAAACATTTTGAAAAAAAAAAAAGCAATATTTTTTTACTGTCTGCTAAAAAACATATCCAATAAAAAAATATAAAATTCAAATTTCTTCATAAATTTAAGCCAATATGTATTCTGCTACATATTTTTGGTAGAAAAAATCACAATTATACATTACAATGTATAAACAAAAAAAAAAATTTGGAAAAAAAAAAAAAGCAATTTTTTTTACTGTCTGCTAAAAAACATATCTAATAAAAAATATATAAAAATCAAATTTCTTCATAAATTTAGGCCAATATGTATTTTGCTACATATTTTTGGTAGAAAACAATCAGAATAAGCGTATATTCATTGGTTTGCGCAAAAGGTATAGCATCTACAAACTGTGGGATATATAATGGAATTTGTAATGGCGGCGATCAGCGACTTATAATGGGACTGCGATATTGCGGCAAACAGTCGGGTCACAAACTGACACTTTTTGGGAACGAGTGACAGCAATAAAGTGATCGGTGCTAAAAATATGCACTGTCACTGGCTGGGAAGGGCAGAAGGTTTTTTTATCTTAATGTATTCTATGCAATAAGATAAAAAGCCTTCCGTGTGCAGCAGCCCCCTTAAGCCCCCCTAATAACTACCTGAGCCCCCTCTAGATCCAGCCATGTTACAGGAGTGTTTCAGCTGTCCGGGACTCCCCTCCTCATTGGCTGAGACAGCAGCGTGGCTCCATTGGCTCCAGCTGCTGTCAATCAAAGTCAGTCAGCCAATGAGGAGAGAAGAGGGGTGGGGTCGGGTTGCAGCTCCATATCTGAATGGACACAGGGAGCTGTCACTTGGCTCGGGTGCCCCATTGCAAGCTGCTTGCTGTGGGGGGCACTCAACCGGAGGGAGGAGCCAGGAGAGGAGGGTCTGGACGAGCAGAGCAGGTAAGTATAACATGTTTGTTATTTTTATAGAAAAAAAAATGAGACTTCACAATCACTTTAAAAATCTAGGGTGATTAAAGGGTTAAATGTGTGCCTAGCCAGTGTTTTGCTATACATTGTGTGGTGTTTTTATTAAGGGAAGTGATGGATTTTATTCCCTGCTTTGTGGGGAAAGAAAATCCCTTACTTCCTCTGCTGACAAGACAGGGCTCTGCCTTGTTTACATAGGCAGAGCTCTGTCCTGTGTGTCTTCCCAATGATCGGCGGGTGCTGGCACACAGCCATTGGCCGGCACCCGCTGATCGGCATCTGCTGAGTTTAACTGCTTCCCGACCGCCCGCCACACATTTACTGCGGCGGGCTGGCTCTCCTGCGCGAACCGACGTAGCCCTACATCAGTCGCTCTTGTGGTGCTGGGGGACGAGCATGCGCTGGTGGCGGCACGCTCCTGCCCCCACTAGGCAGCGGGGATCCAGATCCACGGGGCCGGAGACTGCGATTGCCGCCTGGCACCTGCGATCGCTCCCCACTGAGAGAGAAGGACGGTCAGCTGTTGTAAACACAGCTGACCATTCTTCTCTCTGAAATGATCACAGAGCGCCTGTGATCCTTCTATATAGGATCACAGGTCTCCATGGTCATTTCACTAGTCCCTCCCCCCACAGTTAGAATCACTCCCCTAGGCTCACACGTAACCCTTTGATCACCCCTAGGCATATTTTTAGCACTGATTACTGTAGTAATGTCACTGGTCCCCCCAAAAGTGTCAAAGATATCAGTTAGGGGTCCGATCTGTCCGCCGCAATGTCGCAGTCCCGCTAAAAATCGCAGATCGCCACCATTACTAGTAAAAATAAATAAATAAATAAATAAAAATTACATAAATTAACATTAGTTTGTAGACAAGATAACTTTTGCGCAAACCAATCATATATAGCAGAATACAAATTTGCCTAAAAGGATTAACATTTTTGATTTTACATTTTTTTTTTTTTTTTTTTGGGAATGTTATATAGCAGAATGTAAAAAATATTGTTTTTTTTTTTTTTTCAGAATTGTCGCTCTTTTTTTGTTTATAGCGCAAAAAATAAAAATCGCAGAGATGATCAAATACCAGCAAAAGAAAGCTCTGTTTGTGAGGGGAAAAAAAGGACATCCATTTTATTTCGGTACAGGGTCGCATGAGTGCGCAATTTTCCGTTAAAATTACGCAGTGCCGAATCGCAAAAAACGGCCTGGTCATTAAGGGGGGCAAATCCTTCCGGTCCAGGAGTGGTTAATCACAGCACAGTGGGGGCACCAGTGGTGCGCGTGCATGCTCCCTACCTGGAAGTGCGCAGGAGAGCCGGTGTTGTAAAATTTTGTCGGACCCGTGAAAAAATCAGACCTCGTCACTTCCGGCTGGTGCGAGCCCTGGTGCGCATGCCCACAAGGTCCGAGGAAATTCTAAGACTTGGCGAACAGCTGATTGAGAGGAGGAGGGGCTGAGGTGGGATGCACACACCGCCGCGGGAAAATTGCTGTCACGGGCGAACCAAAGCTGCTAGAGACCCCAAAATTATATCACAGGTAGCCAAGACGCTCCCCTATAGCTGATAGAAATTTGGGGTCTCGGGGATGAAAGGGCGCGGAGCAGTGACCCCGTGGGTCTTGGGGATGAAAGGGCGCGGAGCAGTGACCCCGTGGGTCTTGGGGATGAAAGGGCGCGGAGCAGTGACCCCGTGGGTCTTGGGGATGAAAGGGCGCGGAGCAGTGACCCCGAGAATCGGGGACCACTGCTCCGCACCCTTTCATCCCCGAGACCCCAAATTTTTAACAGCTGTATGGGAGCGTCTTGGCTACCTGCCATACAATTTTAGGGTCTCTAGCACATATGGTTTGCCCATGACAGCAATTTTCCCGCGGCGGTGTGTGCGTCATACCTCAGCCCCTCCTCCTCTCAATCATCTGTTCTCTAAGTCTTATTT
Source organism: Pelophylax lessonae (assembly GCF_965119305.1). Lineage (NCBI taxonomy): Eukaryota > Metazoa > Chordata > Amphibia > Anura > Ranidae > Pelophylax > Pelophylax lessonae. The sequence continues at coordinate 32,288,198 of NC_138774.1, forward strand.
TCTCGGACCTTGTGCCCATGCGCACTGGGGCTCGCAGCAGCCAGAAGTGACGAGGTCCGGAATTTTCATGGGTCCGATAAAATTTTAGAACACCACCTTGCTGCCGTATATGTAATGGACCCATCATTGAAGGTCCTAATTCACAGGAATTATTCAGCCCATGTACAAATACGAGGGCTGTACAAAAAAAACGAATGCAGAAATGGACCTAACTTTTGTATTAACTTACACAGGTCGTTCAATTTGCATTGAGTTCTTGACAAAGGAGGAGTACAGGCTGTCTGACATCCACAGGAGGCTAGAGAATCTTTATAAAGATGACACCTTTGACAAGAGCAATGTTTTGGTATTGGGGACTCTGGTCAGTGGTGTCATCTCCCTAAAAATTTCGTAGATGTCAGAGAGCCTGCGCCCCTCCTTCATCAAGGGCTCAATGATGACATGTTTCTTCTGCTCGGAATCCGTTATGTGCAATGAAAAAAATTGCTACAGAAGAAGAGTTACTCAACCAAAATATGAAATTTGAACAACCTATGTAAGTTGAGTAACTCTCCCTCTGTAGAATCTCTTCTTTAGGGTGCAAAGATTACTGGTCCGTAGGGACGAGGTTCAGATTTGCCATACAGTAGGTATTGAAGGTTTGTGGGGTTTTTAGTTCCAGTGAATTTGTGTAGAAATTCACCGGATTAAATTTTAAAGGACCTTTAACCACTTTACCACCGGAGGATTTTGCTGTCTTACGTCTGGGCCACTTTTTGCAATTGGGCACTGTGCGACTTTAACTGACAATTGCGCGGTCATGCAACGCCGTGCCCAAACGAAATTTACGTCCTTTTTTTAACCACAAACAGAGCTTTCTTTTGGTGGTATTTGATCACCTGTGCGATTTTTACTTTTTGCGCAAAAGCGTAAATTTTGAAAAAATAACAATATTTTTCACATTTATTATATGAAATTCCCCCCAGAAAAAATGTAAAAATCAAAATTTTTTTAAATTTTTGGCCAATTTGTTTTCTGCTACCTATGTTTGATAAAAAAAAAAATCACAATAAACGTATTTTGATTGGTTTGCGCAAAAGTTATTGCGTTTACTAACTAAGGGAAAGATTTCTGTCATTTTTGGTGTTTTTTTTTTTTAACGAGTAATGGCGGCGATCTGCGATTTTTTTTGCAGGACCGCGATATTGCGGCGGACAGATCGGACCCTTGACTGATATTTTTGACACTTTTGGGGGTACCAGTGACATTACTACAGTAATCAGTGCTATAAATATGCACTGTTACTGTAAAAATGACACTGGCAAGGAAGGGGTTAATTTTATTGGAGAGGGAGGGGTTAATGTATGCCTGGTGCTTACTAACGTGTGTGGGGGGAGGTGACTGAGTGACACAAGGACAGATCGCAGGGTTCAGCTATGCTGAACCCTGCAATCTGACCCTGTCTGTCACTTAGGAGATACGCCCGCTCTGTTTACACAAGCGGGCGGATCTCCAGACTCCATTCCCGGACGATCGGGGAAGAGCAACAGCGAACGCCGCTGCTCCTCCCCTGGCCCGACTCCCGCTGTGACTGAATACAGCGGGAGCGAGCCTCCGGCGGCGCGCGCGCGCCGTCGAGAAAGGGGAGTGTCTGGCGACGTAGGTCTACGTCGCCTGACGATAACAAACCACTTTGCCGCAGTAGAGCTCTAGTGAGCAGTGGCAAAGTGGTTAATGACCTGCCCTTTCAGATGTGGGCAGCTGCCTTAGAAGGGCCAATAAGTGGGGCATTAGACACGTGCAATTCGTTCCAAATCGAAATTCAGACATATTTTTCGTTATTCGGATGTATCCGAATTGCAATTGTAACGAATGTAAACAAATCCTCCGAAATAACAAAATTTAAATTTGGAAATGAATATGAAATGTAAACGTTTTGCAGTTCTTAGATGTGAAAAATTCGGCAGCAGCATTCAAATAAAAAAAAAAATATTGAATTCGAATTTTCGGAATTTGGTCAAATACGGAAAATTCTAATTGAAAACCAATAAACCAAACCAAACAAATTCTGAAAATTAATTTAAAAAAAAAAAAAATTAGTTAAAGTGATTGAAAAGTCTTGTTTATTTTTTGGCATAAAAATAAACATATTATACTTCCCTGCTATGTGTATTGGTTTTGCACAGAGCAGCCCCGATCCTTCGCTGGGGTCCCTCTTCGCTGCTCCTGGCTCCTCCTTCCTAACGAGTGCCCCCACAGCAAGCAGCTTGTTATGGGGGCATTGGAGCCGAGCCACTGCTCTGTGTGCCCATTCAGACACGGAGCACCAATTAGGCCCTGTCCCCTCTCTCTCCTCATTGGCTCACTGACTTTGATTAACAGCAGCGGGCTGTCTCAGCCAATGAGGAGGGAGAGTTCTGGGCAGCCAATTCTCTCCTGCAACATTGCTGGATAGAGAGGGGTCTCAGCAGGGGTGTATCTACAGGGGTTGCAATTGCAACCAGGCCCCATGCTCCAGGGGGCCTGTGCGGCTCCCCTGTACATCTGGATAGGAGGGGGGGGGGGGGGGTGGGGGCAGCATGTAGATAAATCACTGTCCTCCTTTTTCCTCCTGTAGCTGCAGGAGGAAAATGGAGGAGATTGGTTCCTCTGTATGCTGCCCCCGCCACTCCTCCTATCCAGTTCACTTGTGTTCTGCTGTCTCTGGGCCCCTGTGTGCTCCCCTGGTTCCCCCCCCCCCCCCACTGTGCTCCCTCCCCTCTCCTGCCGGCTGCTGCAGGGGATGTGTCACAATAGAGAACCAGGAAGGGGTCAGTAAATATGTAATTTACCAGCTCCTTCCTTTTCTGAATGGACAGAGTCATAGTCAGTGACATTGTAAAAAAAAAAATGAAATGATAAAAAATAATACAATTAAAATACCAAAAAAAAAAAAAACTACTGACACCAGTGGATGAACTTCCAGGATCGCAAAGGTCACACTTGCGACCAGGCCCTGGCATTCCACCCCCATGGGGAGGCCCCAGGATGGCAGGAAGGGGGCCCACTGCAAAACTTGTGAAAGGGTCCCGCTGCAGGACCGTAATAAAGGGACCCGCAATGAGAGTAAAGGGCCCCAGGATCAGTACAAAGGACATATGTATATGATTCACTTCCTAGGAACAAACTATCCTATACAGGATCCTTGAAATATGTGGTAATGTCCAGCTGATCGCACATTTTTTGCATCCTATTTGTACAGCAGATGCAGAGGTTGCTTGAAATATTTCAGCTGAGAACAAGCAACCTCTGCATCTGCTGTGCAAATAGGATGCAAAAAAATGTGTGATCAGCTGGACATTACCACATATTTACAGAGTTGTATAAAGTACTCAAAACCCATACTTGAGTAAAAGTACAAGTGCTCGATCAAAAAGTGACTTGAGTAGAAGTGGAAGTGCTCGATCAAAAAGTGACTTGAGTAGAAGTGGAAGTGCTCGATCAAAAAGTGAATTGAGTAGAAGTACTAAAGTATTCAACATTTTTTTGTACTTAAGTATTGCAAGTAGTTTTTTAAAAAATTTTGCTACTCAAGTACTGAAAGTAAAAGTACCAGTAGTTTTGAAAAAAAAATTACTACTAAAGTACTGAAAGTAAAAGTACAAGTACTGTGTTATGTAGTTATTAAAGAAAGAAGTCAAAAGTTTAAACGTCATATTGTTTTTTATTATTTCAAATGCAGCTTTTATTTATACATACAGTAGCATTTATTTTCGTATGCGCTGATAATACACATGTTTTGAGCTTCATGAAACCTGTCATCTATTGTTCTGGCAGTGGTAATTTTTATAATTGTAATGAGTAACTATGCAGCACAAAAAAATATATATCGGAGTAGAAGTATTGAAATCATTGAAAAAATGTAGTGAAGTAAAAGTGGAAGTAGGAGAAAAAAATTCTACTCTAGGAAAGTACAGATACCGCCTTTCCGTACTTAAGTACAGTAGTGAAGTAGTTCTACTTAGTTACTATACATCTCTGCATATTTCAAGGATCATTACCTGTATAGGATGGTGTGTTCCTAGGAAGTGAATCATATACATATGTCCTTTGTACTGTTTTTATGAAATATATGAATGCTTTTATTTATTGTTAAAATAAAATATCTACTTTTTAAGAAAAATATACTTTTTTGGTTGGAATTGGATATTGGTAAGATTTGTATTTTGCATTGCCCCATATAGTCCCAACCATATAGAGAAATTAAGAATATAAAGTTATTCGGGATGAAGGCAAGCACACCCGATGTTATTTTTTTTTTTTTTTGTTTTAATTTTCAATAGTATACAAAATAAGTGCACATTATTATATAAACATGCATGTAATAAAAAAAATTGCTGACAAAGTGAAACCTTCTAATAAGAAACAGCAAAGAAAAAGCAAAACAATAATAATAAAAAAAAGTCCACAAAGTATTCGGTGCATAGGTGTTCCACAAAAGTGCTCACATGTTAACCACTTGCCGACCGGTCACGTTGACCGTACTGCGGCAAAGCGGCTCGATTCCATCCAGCGACGTAGACCCATGACGCTGGACTCCTCCCCTTGTGGGCGGAGCTCGCGCGCCGCCGGAGGCTCACTCACGCTGTTTTCAGTCACAGCGGGAGTCGGGCCAGGGGAGGAGCAGCGGCGATCGCCGCTGCTCTTCCCCGATCGTCGGGGAATCAAGTTTGGAGATCCGCCCGCTTGTGTAAACAAAGCGGGCGGAATTCCTAGGTGACAGGCAGGGTCAGATTGCAGGGTTCAGCATAGCTGAACCTGCGATCTGTCCCTGTGTCACTCAGTCACCTCCCCCCACACATGTCAGTAAGCACCAGGCATACATTAACCCCTCCCTCTCCAATAAAGTTAACCCCTTCCGTGCCAGTGTCATTTTTACAGTAACAGCGCATATTTATAGCACTGATTACTGCAGTAATGTCACTGGTACCCCCAAAAGTGTCAGAAATGTCAGTCAAGGGTCCGATCTGTCCGCCGCAATGTCGCAGTCCCACAAAAAAAAAAATCGCAGATCACCGCCATTACTCGTTAAAAAAAAAAAACACCAAAAATGACAGAAATCTTTCCCTTAGTTAGTAAACGCAATAACTTTTGCGCAAACCAATCAAAATACGCTTATTGCGTTTTTTTTTTACCAAACATAGGTAGCAGAAAACAAATTGGCCAAAAATTTAAAAAAATTTTGATTTTTACATTTTTTTGGGGGGAATTTCATATAAAAAAATGTGAAAAATATTATTTTTTCAGAATTTACACTCTTTTTTTGTTTATAGCGCAAAAATAAAAATCGCACAGGTTATCAAATACCACCAAAAGAAATCTCTGTTTGTGGGGAAAAAAAGGACATCGTTTGGGTACGGCGTCGCACGACCGCGCAATGGTCAGTTAAAGTTGCACAGTGCCGAATCGCAAAAAGTGGCCTGGACGTAAGACAGCAAAATCCTCCGGTGGTAAAGTGGTTAAACTGTATGCAATATTTTAGTTCTCGCTCAAGCCCTTGCGTACCATTGGACAAAAGCATTAATCAGAGCAAAGCTAGGCAGGCCAGTTGGATTTTGCATTTAGTATAATATTGTTCCAGCCCACAAAAGGGCCGCAACTATTAGGTACACACAAGTGCTAATGATTGTCTTTTAAATCTGTCATTACATTGAAGTTTAGATCATGCTGCTCTTTCATAGTCCTGACTGGTATGTATCCAAAAACTTCCATGGCCTTCTTACATTGTTCTTGAATTTCCAGCACAACGTCGTTTTTGAGGCCACCTCTCCATTTATCAATGACCTTTTTGGAGTTTGCAGCAAAGTTCATGAAGCCGCCTTGTTTTGGTCGGTTTTGGTGAGTGACATTGTACAACCAATTTTTAAGCCTTTCAGTAAGGCTGAGACCCGCAAAGTTGTAAATCTTCTCAACGGTTGACGAGGGGTTTCTTGCCAGATCTTCATGCCGTACCAACATATAAAATCCTGGCAAAGATATGTCTGCTTTTTTGCTAAACTCGTTAATCGCAACTTGAGCCCTGCAGATATTGTCCATAACACTGGTGACATTGGGCACACCCAGTTTGTTTTCCCAGTTTTCTGCGTCTCTGACCACTATGAGATCCTCATTCTTTAAAAGGTTAAAGTTTAGCCGTGAAAAAGCCACAGCTCGAGGGTCTCTTACTAGGTGGACAATTCTAAGGTCAAGCTTGGGATCCTGGAAGAGTGGAAGAAGAACATCAAGGTCTAATACTCGAACAGCTTTTAGTACTACATGTGTGTGGATTTTACAGGATTGGGTCATCTTTTCCAATGGGACATAACCACACCGTTGGAAACACGATGGTCGATCATACTCTGCATCCATGGCAAAAGCTTTGCAGGCTGGTGGTGAACATAAAGCCCGACTTTCCGACCAAAAGGGAAGGTCAGTTATGTATCGCCCATTTCTGGGAAGGTAATCGTGTAGAGGAGACATATCACAGTTAAAAAGAGAGTGGAGGAGATCTCGTACGGGGTAGTGGAGAAGACTTGCTTTCCCCTGAGGAAATTTAACCCAAACCATCCTTGCTGGCTCATAGACATAGAAAACATTAGGGTGATGGTTTAATATCTGTCCAAGGAAAGAAGAACCAGAGCGCCAAGATGATAGGATGAGTATGTGGATTTGTTTCTCATTTCTGTCATCCATGTTTGTCCTCAGATATAAAAGCAAGGTGAACACAAGAACAGAACTCATCAGGAGTCGATGGAGTCTGATCCGAAAGGCCATTCTATAAGAAATAAGAGAAGACGTGTTTAAAGAGGATCTTTTGTCTACATATAAATAAAATACAATTAGCACACATATCAGTGGTCCCAAAACCCAACAGGGATCCTTTCTTATGCATAAGCTACAGGCCCATTTCGCTGTTCAATACCAACCTAAAATTTGTCCCACAACATCCATCTTGATCAAGTGGGCTTTATGCATGGTAGAGAGGCAAGGGACAATACCAGTAAAGCGCATATTCTCATCTATTACTGCTCTACTTTCTCAACTCCATTGCTCCTGTTGTCCACAGACGCAGACAAAGCATTTGATAGGGTCAACTGGAGCTTCGTGACACTCACACTATAACACATTGGAATAGGCAAAAATATGCAACCCCGGATTGATGCCTTATACTCCCACCCAACTGCATGTGTGAAAGTAAATAGGACCCTTTCCTCAAAATTCATTCTAGTAAACAGGATCAGGCTGCCCGCTTTCCCCATTTATCTTTATATTATCCCTTGAATAGTTCCTTAGACACATACAAAAAAAAAACGGATATTAACTCCTTCTTGCCAACGGAACGCAAATATGGGTTGTACCGGGGTGATGCCTGCAGCTAGAGGCATCACCCTGGTGCCGTTGTTTAGAGTCGATGGTCGGCTTTCTTGTAATAACAACTGATGCTGCTATGCAGCCGCTCGGTTGTTATTACAAGGAGCGGAAGGGGACATTCCCCCCCCCCCTCCTGTCGCCTCACGTGGCTTGCCTGGGTCTCCTGTCTCACCGGGAGACCTGAGCGACCAGCCGGCATGTTCGCCGGCTGGCCGAAGACCCGAAAAGAGCCGGATTTGGCTTTGATTGGGTCTCCAAAGTAGAAACCCCGAGGTGATGTCATGACATCAATTCCGGTTACTGGAGCCTTAACCGGTTGCCGACCGCCGCACGACTATATACTGCGGCGGTCAGCCCCGGCCAGGCAGAGTGACGCATGGATATGTCACTTGCCTGTCACTGACTTGTGAGCCAATAGCCGGCGAGCGCGCGCCCGCTGAGGCGCGCGCCCGCCGCGGCTCGTTCACAGACAAGTCAGTGCGTGTGACCGGCGGACTCGATGTCCGCCGGTCACACTACGATGGCTCCGGTGAAGGGAAAAAGGCGGAGCGGCTTATGTAAACAAGCCGCCCGTCATTCTCCCTGGTGTAAAAATGAAGATCAGACGGTTCTACTATGTAGGACCGTTGATCTTTGTTTTTACACCAATAGCCATGTCCCTGCACAGTTAGCCCCGGTTCACACTTCTGCGAGTGCGGGGTTCGCATGTAATGTCGGAGCGCACTGCTCCGACATTACATGCGATCAGCTGTGCGGTGCGAGTTTAGCCATACAGTTTGTATGGCTAAATTCGCATCGCACCCGGAGCAAAGACGCACAGGAGGCATTTTTGCAGCCGCATCAGGATCGGATCGCACAGCGGTTCACACTTGTGCGATCCGCTCCTGTGCGAACTGCACGATCGCACTGCGATATGCGATCAAACTGGGGGTGTCGGTAAGATTACATTGACACCCCCAGCGTATCGCATATGGCAGTGTGAACTGCCGGGGGTGTGTGTGCGATGCGGGAACAGGCTGCGAATTCGCAGCCTTCCCACACTCGCATAAATGTGAACCGAGCCTTAGAATCACGCCCCTAGGACACACTTAACCCCTCCCTGTCCAATAAAGTTAACCCCTTCCCTGCCAGTGTCATTTTTGCAGTAACAGTGCATATGTATAGCACTGATTACTGCAGTAATGTTACTGGTACCCCCAAAAGTGTCAAAAATGTCAGTCAAGGGTCCGATCTGTCCGCCGCAATGTCGCAGTACCGAAAAAAAATCGCAGATCGCCGCCATTACGTGTTAAAAAAAAAACACCAAAAATGACAAAAATCTTTCCCTTTGTTAGTAAACGCGATAACTTTTGCGCAAACCAATCAAAATACGCTTTTTGTGATTTTTTTTTTTACCAAACATATGTAGCATAAAACAAATTGGCCGAAAATGTTAAAAAATTTTGATTTTTACATTTTTTTTTTGGGGGGAATTTCATATAAAAAAATTTGAAAAATATTGTTATTTTTGCAAAATTGACGCTCTTTTTTTGTTTATAGCGCATGATCAAAAAATCGCACAGGTGATCAAATACCACCAAAAGAAAGCTCTGTTTGTGGGAAAAAAAGGACGTCAAATTAGTTTAGGTACAGCGTCGCACGACTGCGCAATTGTCCGTTAAAGTCACACAGTAAAAAATCGCAAAAAAAACCCTGGTCTTTTAGCAGCCAAATCCTCCGGGGCTTAAGTGGTTAAAAGCACCAGATTTTTTTTTAAAAATGACCGTATTCAAAACAGCCAAACTTGGCTTTTTGAATGCATTGAAGTGCAGAGGAGGGGGTTTGGGGTCTTTTAGACCCCAGATTCCTCCAAAAAGGGTATCTGTCACTGCCTATTACTGTCACAAGGGATGTTTACATTCTTTGTGACAGCAATAAAAGTGATACATTTTTTTTTTAAAGGGAAAGTAAAAAAAAAAAATAAATAAAAAAAGAAGAAAAATTTTTTAAAATACCCTGTGCTTCTGTACTCACCCACAGAAGCGAATGCATATGTAAGTCGCATCCGCATATGTAAACGGTGTTCAAACCACACATGTGATGTTTATTTGAACAAGAGCAAAATTTCTAGCACAAGACCTTCTCTGTAACTCGAAACCGGTAAACTTTAGAATTTTTTAAAGCATCGCCTATTTTTTAAGTACTGTAGTTTGTCGCCATTCCACGAGTGTGCGCAATTTTAAAGCATAACATGTTAGGGATCTATTTACTAAGCGTAACATCATCTTTCACATTATCCACAAATACAGTGTGACATACAATGTTGCAACAATCTTCATTTTATTCTCTAGGGTCCCTGCTAAAAATATATATATAATGTTTAGGTTTTCCAAGTAATTTTCTAGCAAAAAATACTGATTTTACCTTCTAAGAAACAAATGGCAGAAAAAGGCTTAGGCATGAAGGGGACCTCGCATAAATTTGCCGCCTATGCGAATGAGTTACTCTCCTTTGAAACCGGTGATCCTCAATAGTCTACACAATTCCCCTATGATCCCAGTAATAGATGCAGTATCTCACAAAAGTGAGTACACCCCTCACATTTTTGTAAATATTTTATTCTATCTTTTCATGTGACAACACTGAAGAAATGACACTTTGCTACAATGTAAAGTAGTGAGTGTACAGCTTGTATAACAGTGTAAATTTGCTGTCCCCTCAAAATAACTCAACACACAACCATTACTGTCTAAATCGCTGGCAGCAAAAGTGAATACACCCTAAGTGAAAATGTCCGATATGGGCCCAATTAGCCAGTTTCCCTCTCCGGTTTCATGTGACTCGTTATCGCTCTCACTCATTGTTGCTCTACATAAAGATGGCCTAGGCTATAATAAGCTTGCCAAGACCCTGAAAAGGAGTTGCAGCACGGTGGCCAAGACCATACAGTGGTTTACCAGGACAGGTTCCACTCAGAACAGGCCTCACTATGGTCGACCAAAGAAGTTGAGTGCATGTGCTCAGCGTCCTATCCAGAGGTTGTCTTTGGGAAATAGACGTATGAGTGCTGCCAGCATTGCTGCAGAGGTTGAAGGGGTGGGGGGGTCAGCCTGTCATTGCTCAGACCATACGCCGCACACTGCATCAAATTGGTCTGCATGGCTGTCGTCCCAGAAGGAAGCACTTCTAAAGATGATGCACAAGAAAGCCTGCAAACAGTTTGCTTAAGACAAGCAGACTAAGGACATGGATTATTGGAACCATATCTTGTTGTCTGATGAGACCAAGATAAACTTACTGTATTTGGTTCAGATGGTGTCAAGCGTGTGTGGCAACAACCAGGTGAGGAGTACAAAGACAAGTGTGTCTTGCCTACAGTCAAACACGATGGTGGGAGTGTCATGGTCTGGAGCTGCATGAGTGCTGCCAGCACTGGGGAGCTACAGTTCATTGAGGGAACCATGAATGCCAACATGTACCGTGACATACTGAAGCAGAGCATATTCCCTTCACTTTGGAGACTGGGCCACAGGGCAGCATTCCAACATGATAATGAGCCAAAACACACCTCCAAGATGACCACTGCTTTGCTGTCTTTGCTGTCTCCAGACCTAAACCTTATTGAGCATCTGTGGGGCATCCTCAAACAGAAGGTGGAGGAACACAAGGTCTCTAACATCCACCAGCTCCGTGATGTCGTCATGGAGGAGTGGAAGAAGACTCCATCCACTTCCACTGCACAGAGTGGCTGTGAACCTACTCAGCTCTGGTCCTCGGCTGGCGCTCCTGACCCTCCCTCTGCTCAATGTCCCCATGGGAAGCCACTTTCCAGGTAAAGGGGTGTGTGTGTGTGGGGGGGGGGTGCTGATTTTGGAAAAAAAATATATTTTTTATAACATTTAGCAAAAAAGCTATTTTTGTTCATACATTTGGGCCAAAATTATAGTGCTACATATCTTTGGGAAACATGACCCAAATTAGTGTATATTATTTAGTCTGTGTGAAGGTTATAGAGTCTACAAGCTATGGTGCCAATTATTGAAAATTGATCACACCTGATGTACTGACAGTCTAATTTCTGGAGACACTAACAAGCCAGGAAAGTACAAATACCCCTTTTGGGAAAGTAGACAGTCCAAGGTATTTAGTAAGAGGTATAGTGAGTTTTTCAAAGTTGTAATTTTATCCCACAATTCTTGGGAAAGTTACGACTTTTTTTTTTTTTACACAAAATTGTCATAATAACAAGTTATTTCTCACACACTCGGCATAGGCATACTTGCAATGCACCCTAAAACACATTTGGCTACTCATTCTGAGTATAGAGTTACCACAAGTGTGAGACTTTTTTTACAGCCTGGCCACATACAGAGGCCCAACATGCAAGTAGCACCTCCAGGCGTTCTAGGAGCATAAATTACACATCTAATTTCCTGATGACCTATCACACCTTGGAAGGCCCTGGAGCACCAGGATAAGGGAAATGCCCACAAAATTTCCTCAGGAGACAAGTACTCGTTTACTCTGATGGACTGGAGACAGGTACTTGGTTACTCTGATGGGCTACAGACAGGTATTCGGGTATTCTGATGGGCTGGAGACAGGTACTCGGGTATTCTGATGGGCTGCAGATTTTATTGGCTCTTTACCCTGATCGGGGATGGCCTGTGCCCCTGGGGGTGCACACGAGCGGCATGACCAGGAGGACACCATATGATGTCCACTCGGAGGGAGGAGAGGATACCGCCGGTGTCATTTTGTAATAAGCAGGACGGGAAAAGGGTAATTTATGAGCAAGTAGAACTTAATGCGATTGTAAAGGTTAAAATGTAAAAAAAACCCCAAAAAACATATGTCTATACTTTCCTACCTTACCTGCCGCAAACCTACTCTTCTCTGGTCCTCCCGCTGGCGCTCCTGGCCCCTCCTCTCTGTCCAATGCCCTCATGGGAAGCCACTTTCCATGTGGGCACTGGTGCATGCTCACTCCTGAACCCCACTGCTGCATCCATTGACACAGGCAGCTGCCATAACCCCGGTAATTTTTTTTTCAGCTGGCTGCTGTCTTTTTCATTAAAGCAGTCCAAGTGGCTCATTAGCCACTGTATCGTTTTCAGTTTTCACCAACGCGCCCCAGAAACGATCCAACAGTGTGACCAGCTGGTCACACAGGTGAACAAAGACTAGATCGTCTTTGATCGCCTCTATGGCCTTGGAGGATCGGAAGGACATCATGACATCACTTCTGGTCAAGGGTGAAAGTAAACAAACTTTTTATATTTTTTTAACCCAAAAGATTTTTTTTGATCTTTTGCTTTTAAAGGTAAAGAAGAGAGTTAGGGTCTTTTTGACCCCAGATCGCTCCATAAAGAGAACCTGTCATCCCCATTTCTATTACAAGAGGTTTTTTAATTCCCTGTAAAAGGAAAAAACATTATTTAAAAAAACAAAAAAAAAAAAATTAAAAGGTACAGTGTAAAAATAAAAAATAAAACAAATAATAATGAAACATTTTTTTTTAACCGTTTGCCGACCGCCGCACGACTATGTACTGCGGCGGTCAGCCCCGGCCAGGCAGAGTGACGTATGGATACGTCACTCGCCTGTCACTGATTTGCGAGCCTATTGCGGGCGGGCGCGCGCCCGCCGCGGCTCGTTCACAGACAATTAAGTGCGTGTGTCCGGCGGACTCGATGTCCGCCGGTCACACTACGATCGCTCCTGTGAAGGGAGAAAGGCGGAGCGGCTTATGTAAACAAGCTGCCCGTCATTCTCCCTGGTGTAAAAATGAAGATCAGACAGTTCTACTATGTAGAACTGTTGATCTTTGTTTTTACACCAATAGCAATGTCCCTGCACAGTTAGAAACACGCCCCTAGGATACACTTAACCCCTCCCTGTCCAATAAAGTTAACCCCTTCCCTGCCAGTGTCATTTTTGCAGTAACAGTGCATATGTATAGCACTGATTACTGCAGTAATGTCACTGGTACCCCCAAAAGTGTCAAAAATGTCAGTCAAGGGTCCGATCTGTCCGCCGCAATGTCGCAGTACCGAAAAAAAAAATCGCAGATCGCCGCCATTACTCGTTAAAAAAAAACACCAAAAATGACAAAAATCTTTCCCTTTGTTAGTAAACGAGATAACTTTTGCGCAAACCAATCAAAATACGCTTTTTGCGATTTTTTTTTACCAAACATATGTAGCTTTTTTTAACAATTTGGCCGAAAATGTTAAAAAATTTTGATTTTTACATTTTTTTTGGGGGGAATTTCATATAAAAAAATGTAAAAAATATTGTTATTTTTGCAAAAATTACGCTCTTTTTTTGTTTATAGCGCATGATCAAAAAATCGCACAGGTGATCAAATACCACCAAAAGAAAGCTCTGTTTGTGGGAAAAAAAGGACGTGAAATTCGTTTAGGTACAGCGTCGCACGACCACGCAATTGTCCGTCAAAGTCACGCAGTAAAAAATCGCAAAAAAAACCCTTGTCTTTTAGCAGCCAAATCCTCCGGGGCTTAAGTGGTTAAAGCGCCCCCATACCTCTGTGCTCATGCACAGAAGCATGCGCATATGTAGGTCGCGCACGCATATGTAAAGTATCACCTGGAACGTTATAGCAAGAGCAATAATTCTAGGACTAGACCTCCTGTGCAACTCTGAACTGGTAACTTGTAAACATTTTTTAATCCTATCCGCCTATGGAGATTTTTAAGTACTGTAGTTTGTCGCCATTCCACAAGTGCACCCAATTTTAAACCGTGCCATGTTTGGTATCTATTTACTCGGCGTAACATCATCTTTCATAGTTTACAAAAAGTTGGGGTAGATATTGTCTTATGGTTTTTTTAAATTCAAGTGTATTATTTCCAAAAAATTGCATTTGAAAATCCGGTGCACAAATACAGTGTGACATAAAAAATGGCAACAATTGCCATTTTATTCTAGTGTCTCTGCTAAAAAATAATATATAATGTTTTGGATTTATAAGTAATTCTCTAGCAAAAAATACTGAATTAAACTTGTAAACAAAAAGTGCCAGAAAAAGACTGAATACAGTACAGTACACTATGGGCTGGAAATGCCACTGGCAGAGCCCAGTACCCTAGGGCAGTGTTTATCAACCTTTTCTCAGTCAATCATAGACAATCTCAAGGCACCCTTTAAAATTATAGATAGTCTTGAGGCACCCAATTCCAAAATGTAAAAAAACTATTGTAATTAATTTACATAATGCAGCAACTTCCACATATAGGACACCCAACGTTAGAGGTGATTTATTCTTCCAAAGCATTAAATACACTTTTGCACACTGGTACTGACTAGTATTCCAATGTTTCTCTTCTCCCTCAATTTCTCTCCATCAGTCAACTAATGTGACCCCAGTGCTGAGGGAGAGGGGCACAGGACGGTCAAACAAGGATGCTGTGGAGGCAACAGACACCCTCCTTATCAACCGATGACATCATTGGTTGTTTGGATGCCAGTATCTAGAAAGTCATAATGGTGCAGAATAAAAACCTGTAGCTTTGGGTAACTAATAGTTAGGCTTGATTCACCTGCTGGCTTGTATACAATTTTTGATCAATTTTTAGGCATTTTGCCAAGGCACCCCTGAAGAAACCTCAAGGCACAAAAGGCTGCCCTAGGATCACTTTTCAGGCTTCAGTCCAGCAGGGGGGGGGGGGGGGGGTCTGGGTATGGTTGGTGAAGACAAAAATATGCACAGTTAAATAATTACCTTGATTGAAGAGAAAAAAAATTGTAGAATAAAAGCAAATTAGGGCTTTCCACAGCAAAGAAATGGAAAAAGTGTCCAACCTTCTAGGACACTGTGTCGTGACCTTTAGGTGGGTAATGGAGGGGTGGCTTAACAGTTTTTTTTTTTTTTTGCCAGTGTCAAAATCTCCTGAAGACAGCTGCATATCCACTTGTCATAGACTACTTTACAATCCTGTGCACCCTAATGGACAATAAAGGAAGACGTGTTTTATTGCAAAGAGAAGACTATGCTTGCAATACTGGGGGGCTATAGATTGGTGGGCAGTATACTATATGCATAAAAATGATGTAATTGTAAAACAGGAGCAGCATGTGTCAGTGGAATTTGAGACTATGAAGGTTGAAAAAACAGGTGTTTGACAGCAGGTGCATATCATTTCAGTTTTTAACAGCAAGGCCAATTCTTTCTTTCATCAAGAGTACCTCTATAGTAGTCATGTCCAAAGTCTGGCCCACGGGGCAGTTGCGGCCCGACCTTTACTTTCATACGGCCCCCAGAGACGCCGCTGATCAATGTCTCTCTCTGAGACATCGCACATCCCCGCCCCAATGCCGATGCAATTTGAAATCTGCATTCCTTCTCTCCTTCACTGCACAGCCACACAGCCACCTGTAGAAGCCGTGTGGAGCTGACTGAGGAGGTGTCATCTCCTCTACTGCCTGTCTAAGTAAGTGTGATTTTATCCATAAAGCACTGATGCTTTTTATTTCATATATATATATATATATATATATATATATATATATATATATATATATATATACACACAGACATATATATATATATATATATATATATATATATATATATTGTGACAGGAAGTCAGGTAAATCTGTGGATGTTGTCACAGACAGGAGATACACTTCTGCTTGGTTTAGACAATTCACCAATTACTATAGGGTGTCGGCTGCAAAGGCAGCAGGAAGGTGGTGTAAAGAAGTTGAAAACTATTCAGCTATTCAGAATGAGGAAATTAAGGCCTCTATAATTTGTCCAGAGGAAGTCCTATTGATTGCTGCCTCCTGACGCTGTGTGAGTAGAGGAGGACAGTCAGATGTGTGCCTCCCGACGCTGTGTGAGCATGGGAGAAGGAAATGCCTCCTGAAGCGATGTGCGCTGAGGAGGGTAAAAAGTGTGAAGACTACTCAAGGTGAGGTCTTGGATTGTTTCTATATGAAAAGAAACCAATGGACATTTCCTGTGTGAAGGGAAAATGAATTAGGACGGAAGACTACTCAAGGTGAGGCCTGGGATTGTTTCTATGTGAAAAGAAATAAATGAACTATTTCTATGTGAAGAGAAAAGGGACATTTGCTGGGTGAAGAGAAAAACAAAGGAATGTGTTCTATGTGAAGAGAAAAGGGACATGTTCAATGTGAAGAGAAAAGGGACATGTTCAATGGACATTTGTTGTGCGAAGAGAAAAAACATGGACTATTGAGTGTCTGATGTAGGATCAGCAAAGTCTGCCCAACAGTAGGTTGGGGACAGACTCCTTAGATAGGTTCCTGTGTGTGAGAAGGTAGCCGCCCACAGTGGCAAGGATTTATTTTGTGTTTTATCTTATTTTGGATGTTTTTGACGCTTGCACTTGTGTGAAGAAAATTGCATGAATAAACCAAACTGTTGTTTGCAACCACTTCTCAGCTATCTCCCTGTGTAAAGAACCCCCCCAAGGGGTCATCCACACCCGCCACGAGCTAATCCCCTCACAATATATATATATATGTACACACACACACCGTATTTATCGGCGTATAACATGCACTTTTTCCTCCTAAAAATGGAGGAAAAAGTAACAGTGCGTGTTATACGCCGATGTAAAAAAAAAGTCCAGGAAGCAGCGCCAA
Organism: Pelophylax lessonae; assembly: GCF_965119305.1. Taxonomy (NCBI): domain Eukaryota; kingdom Metazoa; phylum Chordata; class Amphibia; order Anura; family Ranidae; genus Pelophylax; species Pelophylax lessonae. Next base: position 32,305,181 of record NC_138774.1, read on the forward strand.
GAGGTAGAAGGGGGCGCACGGCGCAGAGGTGAAGGAAGGACGCGCTGTCATCGGAAGTCCCGCCTCCTATGCCGACGTCTATCATAGGCACCGGGACTTCCGATGACAGCGCGTCCTTCCTTCTCCTCTGCCCCGCCTGCCCCCTTCTACCTCTCGGCGCTGCTTCCTGGACTTTTTAAAAAGTTATTGGGATAGTGTTCATGGCGCTGGCGAGGCTGCAATTATGGGCACTGCGCTGGCGAGGCTGCATGTATGGACACTGCACTGGCGAGGCTGCAATTATGGGCACTGCACTGGTGAGGCTGCATGTATGGGCACTGCGCTGTCGAGGCTGCATGTATGGGCACTGCGCTGGCGAGGCTGCAATTATGGGCACTGCGCTGGCGAGGCTGCATAGATGGGCACTGCGCTGGTGAGGCTCCATATATGGGCACTGCGCTGGTGAGGCTCCATATATGGGCACTGCGCTGGTGAGGCTGCATATATGGGCACTGCGCTGGCGAGGCTGCATTAAAGGACACTGCGCTGGCGAGGCTGCATTCGTGGGCACTACGCTGATGATTGTATTTAATTTTAAATGTCAGGCAAAATGGTTGGCCCTCACGCATGTTCACTTCATCAAGTCTGGCCCTCTTTAAAAAAAGTTTGGACTCCACTGCTCTATAGGGTTACAGTGTGAAGGCACCTCCGACACTCAGAGACCAAACTTTCCTCACCTGTGTGACAGGTGCATATCGTTTCAATTTTTGACAGCAAGGCCAATTCTTGCTTTCATCAAGAGTACCTCTATAGGGTTACGGTTTAAAGGCACCTCCAACACCCAAAGCCCAATTTTTCCACACCTGTTACTTCTATTCAAAGTCTGCAGAAGAGACACGAGAATTTATCCAAAAAATCTGTAATCTTTTTCCCAGTGCATTACATTGTGGCCTTATTATACAGACTGGTTCCCCAAGCCGTTGTTTACAAACTAAAGAAAGCTTGCAGGGAAAATGTTATTTTTTTGCCTTTATAAATGCAATTATTTCTGCAGCAGCTTCTATACACAGTTCACATGCGCCACTTTACAGGTAGACTAAGAGGACCTCCAAGCACTATATTGATATTTTTATTGTTATTTCTCATTTGATGCTTGGACAGTGGACAATTTACAGTGGACTGTAAATTGATTGCTCATGTCATGTGTGGGGGTCTGGGGGGCTCCCAGTTATACCTGGTTGATTGAGAGCCGGGTCACACCAGCAAAGGATCGGTGGGCTGTGTGTGCGTTTCCCACACAGCAGGAGAACACACTACCCCTTCCGATCTGCATTTGGGTGACAATGTGTTGTTAATAGCACCCCAAATGCAGATAACAAGTGCATGGTACCACTGTACTTTGCGGTTTAGTGCAGCGTGTTTTTAAAAGTAGTGCAAACACTACTTTTTCCGCAGTCTGGTACTTTTTGCAGCTTATTTAAATGAATGGACTATCAAAATGCTCACCCCACGAAAATGTGTGTTCTCGTGTGATCCTGGTATGAACTGGCCCTTAACCTAGGTTCACAATTCTGTGTTTAGTGCAGGCCATGTTTACAAAAATGCGGCCGCAGGGAAGTTGCATGGTAATTTTGACCATGCAATTTCCCTGCGGTTTCCGACACACACACTGTGATTTTACATGCGTGGGGGTGCCATTCAGAATGAATGCCCCGAACGTTTTTACAGAGTTGCGCGTTTTCACGGCGGGTGGTTGCGGATGTGGGAATTGCTGCAATCCCTGAACCTGCAGCCACATGCAAAGATGTGAACCAAGCCTTAGTGAGCATCTGATTTTAATGCTTGCGAGAATTGTATTGATTACTTCTGATTGATTGTACAAGTCTCTATGTGTGCCAGACAGCCAACCATAAAGGCCTTTTCACATGGAGGGGACTCCATTCCGAACAACAGATTCCCCACTTATTGGAGAAGACATTGACATGGACAGACCCCGCTCTGCTCTATCGATGGCCTAGAGCAGTGGTCTCCAAACTATGGCCCTGGGGCTGGATACAGCCCTTTGCTTGCCTTTATCTGGCTCTTGAGGCATTATTTCTGCCACTAACACCAACAATGGGGCACTATTCCTTCCACTGACACCAACGATGGGGCATAATTTCCTCCACTGACAACAAAAATGGGTCACTATTTCCCCCAATCACACCAACTATTTTTGCCCCAATACCAACGGTCGGGCATTGTTTACTGGGCACTGTCCAGCCCCCCTAAAGTCTGAAGAACAGTAAACAGTCTTTCTGTCAGCGGGGAAGACATTGATCCTGTGTTCCTGAAAATCAGAAACACTGATCTCTGCCTTCCCCTAATTCAAGTGGCTCCCACAGGTCAGTAAAACACTAGCTGGGTTAACCCTTTGATCGCCCCTGATGTTACCCCCTTCCCAGCCAGTCATTAGTACAGTGACAGTGCATATTTTTTTTTAGCACCGATCACTGTATTAGTTTCACTGGTTCCCAACAAGTGTCAGTTAGTGTCCCGACTGTCCGCCGCAATTTTGCAGTCTGACGCTGATCGCCACCGATACCAGTAAAAAAATAAAATAAAAATTCCATAAATATATCCCATAGATGGTAGACACTATGACTTTTGAGTAAACCAATCAATATACGCTAATTGCGAATTGTATTTATTTTTTTTACCAAAAACATGTATTAGAATACATATTGGCCAAAATTGATGAAGAAATTCGATTTTTTACATTTTCTTATTAGATATGTTTTATGGCAGAAAGTAAAAAAATATTTATTTTTATTTTTGCTGAATTGTCGATCTGTTTTTGCTTTTAGCACAAAAAAAAAAATAAAAACCGCAGAAGTGATCAAATACCACCAAAAGAAAGCTCTATTTGTGGGGAAATAATACATCATTGGGGGACAGTGTAACGCAGTTACTTTAACAAATAAAAACAAATAAAAAATCCAAAAATATATCCCATAGTTTTTAGACTCTATAACTTTTGAGTAAACCAATCAATATATGCTAATTGAGATTTTTATTTATTTTTTTTGGCAAAAACATTTAAAATTGATGAAGAAATTCGATTTTTTAACATTTTCTTTTTGGATATGTTTTATGGCAGAAAATAAATCAATTTTATTTGGGTACAGTGTCACACGACCACACAATTGTCAGTTAAAGTTATGCAGTTACTTTAAAAAAAAATAAAAATAAATAAAAATTCCTAAAATATATCCCATAGTTTGTAGACGCTATAACTTTTGAGTAAACCAATCAATACATGCTAATTGCGATTTTCATTTTTTTTTTTTTTTACCAAAAACATGTAGCAGAATACATATTGGCCTAAATTGATGAAGAAATTAGATTTTTTACATTTTCTTATTGGATATGTTTTATGACAGAAAGTAAAAAATATAGTTTTTTTGTTTTTTTTTGCTAAATTGTCGGTCTGTTTTTGTTTTTAGCGAAAAAAATAAAAACCGCAGAAGTGATAAAATACCACCAAAAGAAAGCTCTATTTGCGGGGAAAAAAAAGACATCAATTTTATTTGGGGACAGTGTTGCACGACCACGCATTTGTCAGGTAAAGTAACGCAGTACTTTAATAAATAAAAATAAATAAAAATTCCAAAAATATATCCAATAGATTTTAGACGCTATAACTTTGGAGTAAACCAATCAATATACGCTAATTGAGATTTTTTTTTTTTCTACCAAAAACATTTAAAATTGATGAAGAAATGAGATTTGTTTACATTTTCTTTTGGATATGTTTTATGGCAGAAAATAAATCAATTTTATTTGGGTACAGTGTCACACGACCACGCAATTGTCAGTTAAAGTTACGCAGTTACTTTAAAAAAAAAAAAAAAAAATGTCAATATTCCATAGTTTGTAGACGCTATAACTTTGGAGTAAACCAATCAATATATGCTTATTGCGATTTGTATTTATTTTTTTTTACCAAAAACATGTATTAGAATACATATTGGCCTAAATTGATGAAGAAATTCAATTTTCCTGACAGACTCCATGGCAGCATACGTATCGGGTTTGGCCCCGCCTCCAAACCTACCCATAGGACCTCACTCCCATAAATCTTTGCTCCTGTTCAGCACACGTGTTCTTTTTTTGTCCTCCAAAGGATTACCTGATATCCTACCTGAAGATGGATTCCGGGTGATGGATGGCTCTACCAGTCGGGTATGGAGCTCTCCAATAAGCCCCAGCTGCTGCGGGGTATGGAGTAGGGGCGAAGATGTATGCAGCCTTGGCCAAAAAGCCCAGCTGCTGCGGGTGGCCGGTACCCTAAGAGTGAGATAAGTCCGGTGTGTGCATCCATCCCTGGTGATCTGCGGTCCGTGAGTACAAAGTCCTCCATGGCAGCTATTTGGTTTATTTTATTGCTTGCTCGTGCCTTTATGTCTTACCTGGTTTTCTCCTGCCTTCCCTGGTGGCTAGTGGTCCGGGGCCGGTCAGTGATTCACTTTCTGACCGGCCTCCGGTGCGCGCTACTGCGCATGTGCGGCGCCTCGGGAACGAGGCTTGGTTCTCGCGCATGCGCTGTGTAAGCACGGCGCATGCGCAGTACGCTGGCGGCGGTGGCGATCGCTGATGACGTCACCAGGCGCCATATTTAAATCCCATAGCTGTCAGCAGTGTTGTGTTTGTACACACTGCTGATATTGGGTGTTACACATACGAAAATCGTTCGTTTTGTGGTCGTTTTGCTGTGCGCTGCCGCTCTGCCTGCTAACCTTGGTTCCTGGTGAGTACTGGCCCCAGTTTGGGAGCAACCCCCCCCCCCCCGCTTTGCTGTTTTTTCTGACATGCTGTCCGGCTCATTCTTGTAGGTCAGCATCAGAATGGAAGCTACTTTGCCCTCCGGTGGTCAGCCCGCCCCTAACAGGTATTTGGGGCTTCTTGGTGGGGTTGTGGGTTATAGGGGGTGGGGGTAGGAACTCAAGTGTTCCTAGCTTCCTGTCTGTTTTTTTTTTCTGTTTTTTCTCTTGTTCACAGCCCTCCTCGTTCAGAGACTAGGCACTCTTCTCAAAGAAGTGAAAGGCGCTCGAGCTCTCGCCACCGGCACTCTACTGGAAAGTCCCGTTCGGGCTCACATCATCGTAAAGCATCTACTTCAGCCAGCCACGCACGGAGACCTGACAAAGCAGGTTGCAGGGGCTGTGGCGCTAGTGTCCCGGAGAGGAAGCTTTTCTGTGACAGATGTTTCTCCCAGGCTGCGGGAGAAAGGGATACTTCCGATCAACGCATTGAGGCTTTGGTCAAGAGAGTGGTAAAGGACTCTTTGGCAGAGTTGGGTGTCAGTCGTTCTCAGGATACTGCAACGGCTTCCCCAAGCCCTTCCCCCGTGGCACTCCAGGTACAGGAAGATTTCGAGTCGGCCCACACAAGCCATCAGTCGATGCTCTTGTCAGGTAGCGACTCTGAAGATGAGGATCCCTGCCTGGGTTTTGAATATACCTTGGTGCCTTCCCTGGTTAAAGCGGTCAGAGAGACCTTAAATTGGGAAGAGTCAGCTGTTCCCCCTCCCAAGCAGAAGAAGTACTTTAAACAGCTCAATAAGGAGCGTGTCAATTTTCCCTTCCTGGGAGAGTTGGGTGAAATTATCTTGGAAGAGTGGAGAAAGGTGGAACGAAAGAATTCCTTAGTATCCAAGATGGCTAAACTTTACCCCTTCAAAGAGGATGATGTGAAACATCTTGAGTCTCCTCCTCTAGTTGACGCAGCAGTCATGAGACTGGTCAAGCACGTGACCCTTCCCTTAGAGGATACGGTCTCATTTAAAGACCCGTTGGACCGAAGGATGGACTCTGATTTGAAAAGAATCTACCTTACAGCAGGTATGGCCTGTAAGCCAGTCCTGGCTTTAGCCGCTCTATCCAAAGCCATGGAGTCTTGGGCTGATGTGGTAGACGAATCGGTCAGATCGGTTTCGGAGGAGGTGGCCAGAAGCGCTCCAATCCAGGAGCTTAGGCTGGGCGCGTCGTTCCTTGGGGAGGCTTCCATAGACCTGATCCGTCTATTAGCAAGAGTTATGCTGTCCTCGGTCACAGCCAAGAGAGCTCTTTGGCTCCGCCCTTGGGTTGCGGATCCGGCATCAAAGCAGGTTTGGTGCCGTATTCCCTTTGAGGGGTCCTCCCTTTTCGGGAATAAACTTGACGAGGCCATAACCCGGGCTACAGGCGGTAAGTCTGGGTTTCTTCCCCAGGATCGGCGCCAGTTCAACGTCAAGAAAGGACAGCCTACCAGAAAATTTATTCCTGACCGGGCCAGGGAAGCTCGTTCTTATAGACCTGGTCGGGAGTTCAACCGGAACTGGAGATCCAGACAGTCTTCTAGGAAGACGACAAAGAATGTCTCCTCGGGGGACCGTGAGCCCACTAAGTCCTTTTGAAGGTGGGCCCGCTCAGACATGTCGGGTGGGTGCGCGTCTACGCTCCTTCCGGCATGTCTGGGCGGCTTCGATTCAGGACCCCTGGGCCGTCAGGACGGTGTCCTCAGGCCACAAGTGGGTCTTCAAGGAGAGGCCAGGCTCAAGGTTCCTGCCTACTGCCATACCATGCCTAGAAGAAAGGCGTCAGATTTTGTTTTCTTACGTCGAAGCTCTCATTGCTCAAGGGGCTGTCATCTCCGTTCCAGAGTCCGAGCGAGGCCAAGGAATATATTCTCCGCTCTTTCTGGTCCAAAAGAAGAACGGATCATGGAGACCAGTAATAGATTTGACCTTCTTGAACAAATTCATAAAAAAAGAAAGGTTCAAAATGGAGACCCTGTTGTCCATACAGCAGTCAGTCCAGCCGGCAGATTGGATGGTGTCCATCGACTTGAAAGACGCCTACTTTCATGTCCCTGTGGACGAAGATTTTCAAAGGTTTCTCCGGTTCGAAGTGGGAGGATTACATCTTCAGTTTATCTGTCTCCCATTCGGGCTCTCAACATCTCCACGGACCTTTTCAAAAATCTTATTGGCCGTGGTAGCCCTACTGAGATTGAAAGGTATCCGTCTTCACCACTATTTGGACGATCTCCTCCTGTTGTCCCAAGACAGAGACCAACTATTAGTCCATCTGGAGCAGGTCGTGTCCACTCTCCAGAAGTTTGGTTGGTTACTCAACAAGGAGAAGAGTCACCTGATTCCAACTCAGTCCCTGATCTACTTGGGCGCTCTGTTCAACACAGAGAAGGCGACTATCTCTCTTCCAGAGGAAAAAATAGGGACACTTCGAGACAGGATTCGCTTTGCCCTCTCATCCTCTCATCTTCAGGCACGTCAATGCCTGAAGGTGATCGGGACTATGGTCGCAGTAGTCCCCATGGTGAAGTGGGCCCTGTGGAGGATGAGACCCTTTCAGAAGGGATTCCTTCAGCAATGGGATACGTGGCATCTGGATCAACGCATCTTCTTAACCCCTTCAATGAGAGCGAGTCTCCCCTGGTGGTTGTGCAGAGACCACCTGCTGAACTGCCACTCTCTGAAGCCAGCTCCGTGGGTAGTGGTTACCTCGGACGCCAGCAACATAGGCTGGGGTGCCCACTGTCTGTCGGAGGTGGCACAGGGCAGGTGGGAGTTTTCCACTCGAGGATTAGTATCCAACATACTGGAACTCCGAGCAGCATTCCAAGCTCTTCGGGCATTTTCTCACCTGACAAAAGACCAACCTGTCATGCTACGTCTGGACAACACCTCAGCAGTGGCATACATCAGGAAACAAGGGGGAACACGCAGCTGGTCCCTATTGAGGGAAGTGGAGCCGATTATGTCCTGGGCACAGAGAAATCTCTCGAATCTTTCAGCGGTTTATGTTCCAGGAGTCCAGAATGTCAAAGCAGACTTTTTGTCCAGAGTGGATCTGGACAACAACGAGTGGTCCCTTCACAAGGAAACGTTCGACTGGATCCTAACATTGGGGCTCTCTCCAGAGGTAGACCTCTTCGCCTCCCCCTGCAATCACAAACTGCCGAGGTACTATTCAAGATTCAGAGATCCACAGGCATCAGGGATAGATGCACTCTCGGATCAGTGGAGATTCCACAGGGCATATGCCTTCCCACCAATTCCGATTGTGTTACAGTTTCTTCGGAGACTCAGGTCGGAGCCAGTGGAGGTAGTGGCGGTGATTCCCTTCTGGCCGAACAGGCCATGGTTTCCCCTTCTGACGCTACTCAGTGTCCGAGACCCAATCCCGCTACCCTTCAGACCGGATCTGTTGTCCCAGGGGTCTGTACTCCATCCGTGCCCAGACCGTCTACATCTCAGGGTCTGGATGTTGAGAGGAGGAGGTTACAGGCTTTAGGCTGTCCAGAAACGGCAATCTCGACATTGCTTAGTGCTAGAAGAAGCTCAACGAACAGGGTTTATCAGAGAATCTGGGAAAAATTTTCTGCACAGCTGTCTACAAGGTCTGATCCTCAATCTTCAATTAAGATCCAGGATGTGTTGAGTTTTCTCCAATCAGGACTGGACTTGCCTCTATCAGTGAGTTCGCTCAGAGTCCAGGTCTCGGCTATTTCCGCTTTTACAGGGATCTCCTGGGCCACTCATGCCCTAATTCGTCAGTTCTTCCAAGGGGCAGTGAGAATCAGACCTCAGAGAAAACCCAGGTTTCCCAAGTGGGATCTGCCACTAGTTCTGGATTTCCTGGCGGGTCAGATTCAAGACAGGTCTGATTCTTTAACCATAAGAGAGCTTACACTGATAACAGTGTTTCTGGTAGCTGTAACCTCAGCAAAAAGAGTGTCGGAAATTGGGTCCTTTGGGACACAAGAGCCTTTCTTAACATTTTTTCCTGACAGAGTGGTGCTCATTCCCATGCTGGATGCGAGACCAAAAAGGACTTCTGTCTTCCATGAAAACATAGAAACAGTGTTACCAACCTTTAGACAGGAAGAGGAAGATTCTTTGGTTCATCCTCTGGATGTTGGAAAATGTATTAAGGAATATTTAGATGCCACTTCCTCTTTCAGAAAATCAGAACATCTTTTTGTTACCTTCTATGGAAAAAACAAAGGTTCAAGAGCCTCGACGAGATCCATTTCCTCCTGGATCATCCAGACCATCCAGTGGGCTTATAGGGCTAAGGGATTGACCCCTCCAGCAGTAGTTACAGCTCATTCGACGCGGAGCATCTCTACCTCCTGGGCAGTATCCAGACATGTGGCTCCTGAAGTCATCTGCAGAGCAGCGTCGTGGTCCTCTATTAACACGTTCCTGTCCCATTACTGTGTTGAGCCAGCGGCTCTTTCTTCTGTGAATTTTGGTTTGCAAGTCCTGTCTGTTTGACAAAATGCATTAAACTTTTCTGTTCAGCACCTGCCCACCCTGTGTGTACGGCGAGTTATTTCCCGATACGTATGCTGCCATGGAGTCTGTCAGGAAAACGGAAAATTTATATCAAATACTTACCGTAATTTTCCTTTCCTGATGGACTCCATGGCAGCAGGAGTTCCCTCCCGGATTTCTGTGGAGGATAGTTACAGAACACGTGTGCTGAACAGGAGCAAAGATTTATGGGAGTGAGGTCCTATGGGTAGGTTTGGAGGCGGGGCCAAACCCGATACGTATGCTGCCATGGAGTCCATCAGGAAAGGAAAATTACGGTAAGTATTTGATATAAATTTTCCGTTTTTTTACATTTTCTTTTTTGATACGTTTTATGGCAGAAAGTAAAAAATATTGTGTTTTATTTTTGCTAAATTGTTGGTCTGTTTTTAGCGCAAAAAATAAAAACCGCAGAAGTGGTCAAATACCACCAAAAGAAAGCTCTATTTCTGGGGGAAAAAAAAAAAGACATCAATTGTATTTGGGTACAGTGTCACACGACCACGCAATTGTCAGTGAAAGTAACGCAGTTACTTTAAAAAAATAAAAAAATATAAAAATGTCATAAATATATCCCATAGTTTTTAGACGCTATAACTTTGGAGTAAACCTATCAATATACGCTAATTTAAATTTTTTTTTTTTTTTTTTTTTTACCAAAAACATTTAAAATTGATGAAGAAATTAGATTTGTTTACATTTTCTTTTTGGATATGTTTTATGGCAGAAAATAAATCAATTTTATTTGGGTACAGTGTCACACGGCCACGCAATTGTCAGTTGAAGTTACGCAGTTACTTTAAAAAAAAATAAATAAAAAAAAAATGTCAATATTCCATAGTTTGTAGACGCTATAACTTTGGAGTAAACCAATCAATATACGCTAATTGCGATTTGTATTTTTTTTTTTTTTACCAAAAACATGTAGCAGAATACAGGTCCCTCTCAAAAAATGAGCATATTGTGATAAAGTTCATTATTTTCTGTAATGTACTGATAAACATTAGACTTTCATATATTTTAGATTCATTACACACAACTGAAGTAGTGCAAGCCTTTTATTGTTTTAATATTGATGATTTTGGCATACAGCTCATGAAAAACCAAAATTCCTATCTCAAAAAATTAGCATATTTCATCCGACCAATAAAAAAAAAAGTGTTTTGAATACAAAAAAAGTCAACCTTCAAATAATTATGTTCAGTTATGCACTCAATACTTGGTCGGGAATCCTTTTGCAGAAATGACTGCTTCAATGGGGCGTGGCATGGAGGCGATCAGCCTGTGGCACTGCTGAGGTGTTATGGAGGCCCAGGATGCTTCGATAGCGGCCTTCAGCTCATCCAGAGTGTTGGGTCTTGCGTCTCTCAACTTTCTCTTCACAACATCCCACAGATTCTCTATGGGGTTCAGGTCAGGAGAGTTGGCAGGCCAATTGAGCACAGTAATACCATGGTCAGTAAACCATTTACCAGTGGTTTTGGCACTGTGAGCAGGTGCCAGGTCGTGCTGAAAAATGAAATCTTCATCTCCATAAAGCTTTTCAGCAGATGGAAGCATGAAGTGCTCCAAAATCTCCTGATAGCTAGCTGCATTGACCCTGCCCTTGATAAAACACAGTGGACCAACACCAGCAGCTGACATGGCACCCCAGACCATCACTGACTGTGGGTACTTGACACTGGACTTCAGGCATTTTGGCATTTCCCTCTCCCCAGTCTTCCTCCAGACTCTGGCACCTTGATTTCCGAATGACATGCAAAATTTGCTTTCATCCGAAAAAAAGTACTTTGGACCACTGAGCAACAGTCCAGTGCTGCTTCTCTGTAGCCCAGGTCAGGCGCTTCTGCCGCTGTTTCTGGTTCAAAAGTGGCTTGACCTGGGGAATGCGGCACCTGTAGCCCATTTCCTGCACACGCCTGTACACGGTGGCTCTAGATGTTTCTACTCCAGACTCAGTCCACTGCTTCCGCAGGTCCCCCAATGTCTGGAATCGGTCCTTCTCCACAATCTTCCTCAGGGTCCGGTCACCTCTTCTTGTTGTGCAGCATTTTCTGCCACACTTTTTCCTTCCCACAGACTTCCCACTGAGGTGCCTTGATACAGCACTCTGGGAACAGCCTATTCGTTCAGAAATTTCTTTCTGTGTCTTACCCTCTTGCTTGAGGGTGTCAATGATGGCCTTCTGGACAGCAGTCAGGTCGGCAGTCTTACCCATGATTGCGGTTTTGAGTAATGAACCAGGCTGGGAGTTTTTAAAAGCCTCAGGAATCTTTTGCAGGTGTGGAGAGTTAATTAGTTGATTCAGATGATTAGGTTAATAGCTCGTTTAGAGAACCTTTTCATGATATGCTAATTTTTTGAGATAGGAATTTTGTTTTTTCATGAGCTGTATGCCAAAAATCATCAATATTAACCGCTTGCCGACCGCCGCAAGTAGATTTGCTGCGGCGGTCAGCCCCTGCCAGGCAGAGTGACGTTAATTAACGTCACTAGCCTGGGAGGGTCTGGGGAGCGAGCGCGCGCCCGC